>NC_136466.1:150911581-153311581 GCF_902686455.1 Sciurus vulgaris
CTCGTCGTTTGCTTCCCTGATCATTTTAATTGTGTACATTCTGAACTCCCTTTCCATCATTTCTTCTGCCATGCTGTCATTGGATTTTATTGCTGTAACATCTAGATTTGTTAGGTGCATTTTCTTCCCTTGTTTTCTCATATTGTTCAGGTATCAGTGGACCGCTGAGATACTGCAGATTTCCTCTACTGACTTATAGTGTCCCTGAAGGTTTCTAGTATATCCCCTCTTAGCCTTCAGTAGCCTGAAGTCTTGGAGGAAGTTGATAATGCGGTGCTCCACAAGGAAGTTCCCTCTCTAGGGGTGGTGGCCTTCAGGTGGGGTATATTCCCTGTTAGTGGGCAGAGGTGACTCCAATTGTTGACCAATGGTCATCCAAAAGGGAACTAGGCTGCAGGTTGAGGCAAAGCCTGTTTGGGCCTGTGTCTCTGGTTTTACCTCCTTGTGGGAAAACCTCACCCAGCAGGGAAGACTCACTGGGTGGGGAAGTCTCGCTAGTCAGTTCCCCTCCTAGAGGTTCCCCTCAAACCACAACTACCACCTGGGCTGGACTGCCTTCCTCTGCAACATTCCCAGGGGCCAGACCTTCCTCCTGGGCCTGGGAGCCTCACCCTGTGTAGAAGAGTCTCTTTAGGCTGTCTCTCCTCAGAGAAGCTGCCCGCAGTCCTGTTACCTTCGCTCCGCCCCTCAGCTTGTCTCTGTGCGGCTCTTCCACCAAGAAGTCGCCTAGATCCTGGGACCGTTCTTTGCACCTAATTGCTGGAAGCGACCCACCGCATGCCTCCTCCTCTGGGCAGTCACCTGGTGTTCCATACAGTCACTCCGAGTCCAAGCAACCCGCCTCACGCCTCTCCCTCTGGGCAGCTGCCTGGTGTTCCTTGCGGTTGCTCTGAGTCTAAACAACTCTCTGCATGCTTCCTCCTCTGGGCAGCCGCTTGGAGCCTTGGTGGGTTGCTCCGAGTCCAAGCGACCTGCTGTTCTCCTCCTCCTCCTCCAGGCAGCCCCCTGATGTTCAGGAGTGGTCACTCTGAGTCCAAACAGCTTGCCGCGCACTTCCTCCTCTGGGCAGCTGCCCGGAGCCCCAGTGGTTGCTCCGAGTCCAAGTGCTGTGCTGAGCAGCCTCCTCTCCAATGCTCCCAGTTGTCCGAGTTCACTGCTCCAGCGGGGAAGGGATGTCTCGCCGGGCAGCTCTACTTCACAAAGTTCCCTGCGTTCCAGGACTACCGCCCCATCTGGGACGCCTCCCCAATGGGAGAGACTCACCTGGCGGCTTTGAGTTGGTCCCAAGTCTCTCAATATCTCCTCTTATTGAAACCTGAGTCCCGGAGCAACATGAAATGCAGCCACCCTCTAGTCTGCCATCTTGAAACCCCCCAAATTTGTTTTAATATGGTCAAACAACCTAGAGATGAACAAAATTCAGGACAAAATGGCAAAGTGGATGGAAGGAGAACTTTACAAAAAATAAAGCTACCATTTTTGATTTTGTGGTTATGAATTGTTTCTTCTGACATTATTCACTCATTCCCCATGATTTAGTAGTATAGAACTCAGCAGAAAACACATACTGATATTACAAAAAGTCAGGAGCTAGAGCATTTGGCTCTATGCGCACCCAGGTACTAAGAGGGAATTCTTCCCTAACAGCTGGCTAATCCCTGAAATATATAGTAAATACCAAGGGAGGACAACTATGCAAGACATAACAAAATGAGTAAATATTTCAACTACCATCTACAACAAGGGAGACAAATCAATGTACTTAAATGACATGAAAAACAAACAAATGAAAACATACCCTTTTGGGGAAATAGAGGAATTCACAATTGTTGAAATGTATTATTTAAACTTTCTTGTATATAATAAAATTTTGTAACTCCTATGGGGAAAAGAAAAAAATATCACACAGACAATGGAGAAACCAGACCACAGAAATATATCATAATGTTGGATAATTTTAGCAGACAAGAACATTAAAGTAGCTATTGAAAACTGATTCATAAACTTGAAGTTTGAATCTCAGCAAGGAAACCAAAACTATGCAAATAATTCAGAGATTTTCTGGAAATTAAAAATTTAGTATTAGAATTAAAGATTACTAAATGCAATTTAGAGTTTATTGAAAATTATAGAAAGTGGTTTAATAAATTACAGTATAGATTATGGAATATTATCTCTTCTAGAGATCAATAAAAAAAGTATTGAAATAAATTTCTTCATTGAAAACAAAGTTCCTTTCAAGGAGTCTCCAATATATCTATGAAACTGAAAAAAATACTTGAAGAATAGATGGATGGATATAGAAACTATGGTATATATACACAATGAAATATTAACCATAAAGATGAAGAAAATCATGGCATTTGCAGGTAAATGAATGGAGTTGGAGAATGTCATGCTAAGCAAGATAAATCAATCCCATAAAACCAAAGGTCAAATGTTTTCTCTGATAAGTGGATGCTGATACATAATGGGCGGACTGGATGGTAATGAAAGAATGGAGAAACTTTGGATTTTTTAGAGGGAAATGAAGGGAGGGGAGGGGGCATGGAGTGGGAAAGATGATAGAATGAGACTGACATTATTACTCTATGCATATGTATGACTGCACATATGTTGTGACTGCATTGTGTACAGAGAAATGAAAAGTTGTACTCCATTCGTGTGCAATGAGTCAAAAATGCTTTATGCTGTCATGTATAGCTAAATAGAAAAAACAATTAAAAAAGAAAAAAATACTTGAAGAAATCATATCATAATGGATTATATTTTCTGGACAATATAGATTTAAGTGCCTTCCTATTCTATAGATATAAGATCAGTCTAGTAGGCTTATAGTATTGTCCTTATGTTTTATTCCCTTATTGATTTTCTGCCTAGTTCTTCATATAATTATCGAATAAGTTATTCAAATCTCTCACTATGAATTATAGAATTTTACATTTTTCACTTCAATTCTAATAGGTTTTGCATCATGTACATAGAACTCATTTGTCAAGAACATATATAATCCTAAATTTATGTATTTTCATTGACTGACGTTTATAATTATAAAATGTATCTACTTATTGGTAATAACATATTTTTTTTAAAAAAAATATTCATCTGATATTAGTATAGCCACATGAGTTTTTGCATGGGCAATCTTCCCTTGATACATCTTTCTGCATCCTTCACCTTCTAGCTATTTGTCTCTTTTAGACAACACATAGTTAAAACTTGCTTTTTGAGTCTGGTCTTATATAATCTCTGCTGCTAATTGAATTGTTCAAATGTTTATTTTTTTTTTATATAATTGGATTTATGTATCAGTTTACTTTTTTGTTTTTGTCTCATGGCCATTTGTTCCTCCATTTCAATTTTTTTCTATTTTGCATTAATTGAATTATTTTTGTAATGATATTACAATTCCTTTAATTATTCAAATTATGGTTTGGTGGTTATTTTATGGCTTAATTTACTAATCCTAACATTAGAATCAGTATCATATTTATAATAAATTAATTCCAGTGAGATTATAAAAATATTTCCATACAGTTCTATTCTTCTTCACTTTTGTGCTAATATTAGCATATTTTAACTATATATGTATTATAAACCCAATAATACAATTATGTAATTATTTCTTTATATAAGATTTTATGTCTTTTAAAGGAACTGAAAGAAGAAATTCAAGTGTATTTCATAGATTTTTTTTTATACTAACCTTTTATTTATCATTCCTGAGTGCCTTGTTTTCTTGTGTATTCAGGTTATCATTTAGTTTAATTTTTTTGCTTCTTTTCACACTCATCTTCTTTGTCCTACTGAAATATATCATTTTTTTTTTTTCCCTTTGGGTTATATGCTCATTGTTGTGGTACAAATGTGTGCTCTCCAAAATTGGAGTTGAGATTTGATGTAAAAAGAAGTGAAGTCTTTCTGGAAGAGATTAAGTCAGGAAGGTACCATGCTCCGGAAGCGCATTGACACCTTGGAAAAGAGCTGGAGGGACCTGGCTCAGTCTCTGCCCTCACTTCCCTCCTTCAGCGCACCGTTCCCCTCCAGAGGGTGAAGCGCCCGCACTACCTCAGAAGCAGCGGCCCTGGACTCCCCTTTCACACCAGAGGTTCCACTTACTGATCTTGGACTCCTCAGCTCTCAGGTCTGTGAGGAAGTAAATTTATGTGTGTGTTTTTAATTATTCAGTTACAGGTATTTTGTTCTAACAGCACAAATAGACTAAGACACCCACTGGTAAAATTACATGCACACTTTTTGACTCACTGTTTTAAAATCAATTAATATAATTAAATAAGAAATGACTACTACATTTTATTTTTTATTTCTATAAATACTGTTACAATATTCCTTGTTTTTCATGTATTTGAATTATTGTCTGGGGTCATTTGCATCTAGCTTACAGGAATGCCTTTACTATTTCTTGCAACCTGTGCTTAATAGGGTAAAAGGTGACAAGGAATTAAAAAAAAAAAAAAAACTTCTTTTTTGATTTTCTGGGAAGTCTTTGTTTCACTATACCTTTGGAAAGGTAGTTTGGTTTGAAATAAAAATTTTGGCTGAGAATTGTTTTTAATTTTTTTATTTTAGCACTTTGTATACATTGTCCTCCTGCCTCGGGCCTCCACTATTTCTAATAAGAAGTCAACTTTAAATCTTTTGGAGGATTCCGTTATATTTTTTTGAATCATTTTTCTCTTGATTCTTTCAAGGTATTTTTTATTGGTGTATTATAATTGTACATAATAGCATGATTCATTCTGCCACATTTGTATGTGCACGTTACATAATTTGTTCAACCTCAATCCTCTTTAACCTCTCTTCCTCTTCCCTCCCACTTCCCTGATTCACTTGTCCTAATCTAATCATCTCTCTTCTATTATTGTTTTTATTATTTAAATTAGTGCATTATAATTATATATGCATGTATGTATATAAACAGGACTCCTTGGGGCATATTCATATATGGACACAGCACAGTTTGATAGATTTTGTTCCCTCCATCTCCATTTTTTTCCTCTATTGTGTTAAGATTCACAGAAACCCTGTGGTCAAGCTTTTATTTCATTCATTGTTCTTTCCAACTCCAGAATTATAATTTTTGAAGATTATTTGAGTCTTTGCATGTGTATTTTCTACTCAAGAAGTATTATCATCATATTTTACTCCTATCAGCATTGTCTTTAGTTCTTTGAGTGTGTTTAT
Organism: Sciurus vulgaris; assembly: GCF_902686455.1. NCBI lineage: Eukaryota > Metazoa > Chordata > Mammalia > Rodentia > Sciuridae > Sciurus > Sciurus vulgaris. The sequence goes on from NC_136466.1 coordinate 150,916,787, forward strand.
AATGACTGCTACGAAGTTTTTCTGCTCTGCTTAGCATTTTGGCCCTTTCAGTTTCTTTTATTTCATTAATTTTATATTTCATTAATTTTTATATTATTTCATTAATTTCCCCTGTTGAGATTTGAACATTGGAAATAATCGTCGTGAGTCCCTTCTGACGCTGGGAAATCCAAGATCAAGGCAATAGCCAGTTCAGAACCTGGTAAGGGCTCCTTTTCTAGTGTGCAGAAGGTTGTTTTCTTACTTTGTCCTCGCGTAGCAGAGAGGAAGAAAGCAGGCACTCTGAGGGATTTACCTCTTATGCAGGCCTTATCAGATTAAGTCCCTACATGTATGACCTCACTTAATTGCTCTTCACCTCCTCACAAGCCTATCTCCAAATAAAGTAAAATCGAGGCTTAGAGCCTCAATATACGATTTGGGAAGGGGCACAGAAATAAAGACCATAATACTGTCTTTACTCTCTTTCACTGGGCAAGATCATGGAACGGCTGCATATGCTGGTAATTGAGTCATAACCCACTTCTCATGCAATGATACACTGGTTTTATAAGCACAGTGGTGGGTTAGAACTGTACCTCTGTTCTTCCCAGTTTATCTCCTTTTGCATGGAAACTCTGCCTTTTTTAGGGATGGAGACTGAGGCCTTATTGCTATTAGCTTGTCTCACTAGGGAAAGGATTTATTTTCTTGGTAGAGATAGAAAGATCAGACCTCTCAACAGCTCTTACCTAAAATAGTAACTCTGTCATGTGGAGCTAGAAATGTGAGAAATTGTGCAGTTCTCCTCTCCTGAGAATACCAAACAATCTTATACTAGGACCTAGAAATAAAGGAAGTCCTGTGTTATTGCAGGAACCTGCCTAGGTTAGGTATCCCATCAGGATCATTTGTTAGAGACCTGGAAAGAGTCACTCTGGATCCAAATATTCATACTCTTTGTTGTCTGACTGAGATTTAATATTTCTTAAAAAATATTTTTCTATATGATATATTTCCCTAGGACCCTATTTCAAAGTTATCTCAGCATTAACACTTGAAATGCTATGTTAATTCATGAAATGAGTGTCATTAATTCCATTGTAAAGAATCTAGGTTTCTTGCTTAAGAGGTTTATCTCAAAGTTAACACTTGCTATTTTGAGTAAATTTAGCCTATGTCTTCTAAAATAACTTTTCACAATATATAAATTTATGAATTAAAAACATTTTTAAATGGTGAAGTTGTGTTTTATACCTCTAAATGTAAATTTTAAACATTTATATACTTGATTTTTTTAATCAGGAAAAGAAATAAATTATATATTAATGCCAATATCATAAAACCTTTTTGAAAACTATAGAAAAATTATTTCTAAAAATCAAAATAAAATGATTGCATATCCTCTTAATTTCTCTTAGCAATATAATCTAAGTCCAACAATTGAATGTTACACATACTGAACTTATATAATAAAATATGAAAATTTACCCAGAGAAATATAGCTTTCCATAATTTTTGTAACCTTGCTTAAATCATATACCAAAATAGAAAGAACTACAAAATACTCATTTTGTTGACCACTTACTGTGAAAAAGCATTCTAAAATTTGTAATAATTAATAAGCTTAAAAAACTATGTATGTATAAAAACCAATATATAGTTCAAGAAATACTTCAATGACCAGATATAGAGGTCTTGAGGAAAGATGGAAATTAATAGCATATTTTAGTGTTGATATAAAGCTCTCATTATTGATGATAATGTAATATTACATTAATGGAATATGTTATACTTATTATTTTAATTATTTTCCATAATTTTGGCTCACAGGTACCTATCATTAAATATTCTAAGGATGATGAAATACTATAAGTCAAGTGACCTACACACTCTCAACTTTAACATAAAATATTACTTGGATAATTTTGTAAAATTTATGTAAGAACTTTAATTATTGTTGCTTTGAAGTAAATGTTTGGGTGTCATGCATTTTATATAATGGAAGTTTTAAAGACAAGTCATTCTACATATATTTTTTATATGTTCTATGTGTGTATATTTTTCTATTATAGGGAAAACGTAAATGCAGTATAGGCAGAAGAAATTTCATAAGACATTTTTATTGCTTCCGTTATAGAGAAAAAACTGAAACTGATATACATATTTAGTACTAAGAATGAAAATTTATAATGGCAAGGTAGGAAGATGTTCAGATAGAAGATGGTGAAAATTAAATTTTAAAAAAATTTGAGATGGTAAAAATCTAAAGAAAAAATAGTTTGGGCAAGAAAATTATTGAGTAAACAGGGATAATTTTCCTATTGATTTATTGATATTAGTAAATCTAAAAAATTAAGTTTTAAGACATATCATCTCCCAGGTTACTCATTTGTTGTTCAATTTGTAATAAATAATAATAGAAATGGATGTGTTCTCTGTTTACAATCCAGCAATTCATGCTTCCTCTTTGTAAAAGTTTTTCACTCCTCTCCACTAGAAGGGACTTTAATTAAAGTTCCCACTTTAATACCTTTATAGATATTTGTCACCCAAACCACAAACTTTAAAGGTATAACATAACTGTGTGACTTTATTAAGGAAGTAAATAGAGAAGCCATTTGCTAAACAGAAAAATAGTCATATTTTTATGATGCAAAATCTTTATGTACTCTGTAATTATTTCCATTTTATCAAACTAGAACATAAAGCATGAAATAGGAAGAATACAATTTTTGAAAACCTATCATCAGCATTAAACTATATTTATTCTAATGGTAAACTTTCAATAAAATTTTATTTCTGCCCAAGTAAAATGGCACCTTAAGAGTTGCTAAGCATAACACATATATGGGCCAAAAATAGTGTTAGGGCTTTGTAAATATCTTCCCCAAAGCCCATAAATATAAGACCTATTTTTCTATTGGTGGTTTATTGCTAGGGAATTGTGTCAGCTATTTAAAAGCTATTCTTCAAAATAATAAATGCTGTCATCTTATGTAGCACAGTTGCATATAAATGACAACTCTGACCAATAAAGTTAGACTGTTTTAATGGAAACTAAGTAAAGCTTCAGCTGAATAAAAATTGTAAATGGACCTTTCATACTTTCAGTTAGCTAAAGGTATATAAAGAAATGTGATTTTGTAAAATGTTATCATTGAGTTAATCATTGCTATACATCTCTATTTTACAAGACGCAAACAAAATATATTCAAAATCACAAGTATCAAGACTTTAAAAATAAAGGAACAAAGCAAAATTTATTATATCTTTTGTATTTAAATATTGAGATTACAATGTTTTCACATATCCCTGATAATTTCAATATCCAGAAATATTCAAAAATATTGAAAGAAAAATCTTGATTTGTTTAAATAAGCAAATTTGAATTTATACACAATATAATTTCCAATCATCACCATAATATATTCAGGAAAGGAAATTCCAAGAAGTAATATACTATAAGTAACCCTCTTGGGTAGATACCTAAAAAGGGAAGTTCTGGGTCAAATGACTGATGCATAATTTCTTATGTGTTGAACATATTTCAGAAAATCCATTTAGATTTTATGAAAAAGGATTATTTAAGAATATGATTTGTTCAAAAACAACTAGTAGAGCAAATATTTCTTCATAGATAATCCAATAATAAGTAGTTGTGCAGTTGCACAGAACAAATCTTTCCTATTACTGAATAACAATCTTTGCTGCTTTGTTAACTGTAAAAAAATTATCATTCCAGAGAATTCACAAATCTTTATCTCTTTTATACTATTTGATCTACAGAGTCACAGTCATATCATAATACATCATAGTTTGCAAAGAATTTGGGAAGATTTTCTGATTTGAATAATCATCTAAAATATGTTAATACTGTATTGTGCATTTAAAAATTACCTAAAAAACTATATGACATATTAAGTGTAATAAATACCTTGATATTTGATGCCATCCTTTCCTTCATGATACACTGCACTGCACTCCACACTAGCTTGTCTTGCTTCTTCTCTGGTCTTGTTATTTGTTTTCTAACACTTTTCCACACTGGAGCCATAGTGGTCTTTGATAGATGTTACTTGGATTGTATGAGTTTCTTTATATATACTTTGGTTAGTCTTAACCTCTTATTGAATGCATGATTTGCAAACATTTTCCCCCACTATATAGGTTCCTTTTTACTTTTGCTGTTGATTGTTTCCTTTCCTTTGCAGCAACATTTTTGTTTGATGTGATGCCACTTTCTTATTTCTGTGTTTATTGCCTGTGTTTTTGTTATCATACCTGAAATAGATTTTAAAAAATCAACAAATAATTCAATTATGAAAAGGAAGCAAAAGGAATGGACATACATTTTTTCCAAAGAGAAAATGCAAATGATCAATAGGTACAGTAAAGGGTCTCAAAATCACTAGTTATTAGGAAACTGCTGATCAAATCCACAATAAGATATCACCTCATACTTATTAAAAATTAAAATGATGAGCAAGTATTGGAAAAAAAGAAAAGAGAAGGAAAACTTACAAACTTTATGGGTATACAAATTTTTACAGCCATAATAGAAAATGATGAGTTTTCTTAAAAAGAAAGAAAGAAAGAAAAGAAAGAAAGAAAATGTCCACATGGCCCAGAAATTTCACTTTTGGGTTTATAGTCAAGGGAATTGAAATCAAGATCTTGGAGAGCTTATTTGCACTCCCACATTTTTTTACAGAATTATTCAAAATAGGCACTATAAAAGAATTCAGAATGCATACTAATGAACAAATAGAGAAATCATCATATATAACCACAAACAACATAATATTATTCTGCTTCAGAAGAGAAAGAAATCCTGCCATATTTTTATGTTATGGATAAACCTTGAGCACAAGTTAACCAAAATAAGTCATCATGGGAAGAGAAATGTTGTATGATCTCACATGTAGAATCTAAAAAATTAAAATCAAATAAAGATAGTATAAAGGTTAATAGGGGTTAAGGGCTGGAGAAAATAGAAATAAGATGGGAAAATATGAGGGAAATATAGGGAAGGTTGAAGTTTATAAACTTGTAAGTTGAAGAATTTCTGGAGACCTAAGGAGAGATTCCATGACTACAGTTAATATACTGTATACTTGAATTGTCTAAGAGAATATATTTTAAATAATCTCATTGAACACACACACACACACACACACACACAAAGTGTTAGCTATAAGGTGATGCATATATTACCTATCATGAATATAGAATTCATTTTATATTTTATACACACAAGATCATATTAAATACATATAATTTTTACTTGTTAATTATACCTCAAAAAGCTGAAAAAATAAATTTAAAAATTTAAAAATAAAAACTAACCACCAACCAGAAAGAACTAAAAATTCTTTTATATGCATTTACCTAGCCTTTTCAACTTTCTATTGATTATTAATTCTTTGCAGAGCTGTATTAATATAGATCTTAAAACACTATACAAATGTTTTAACATATGAATTTTTCTCAATATAAAAGAAATATGTGTGTGTAGTTGTGAATTGGAAGCTTATATAAAATTCAAAACAGTAAAAAATTATATATAGATATGTTATGTATGTATATATAGAATATATCCACATCTTCTCCACAAAAGTCAAATTAAAATGTCACTTGGATCATCTCACAATTTGGATTAAAAGCAATCAATTTAATCTGTTTCACTTTGAAATAAATTTGATTTTCCTATTTTGAAACCTAAGACATCTAACTTGTTTTCAAATCAACTGGCTGATCTTGTTTCTCTTTCTTCTACTTCAGCCACTTAGTATTTTTTAATAACTTTACTCATCTTAGTTGTATTTTATGTTTTATCCTCAAATGAAGCAGAAACCAACCTGTATTTAAGGCTTTGTGTGTTCTGGTTTCATTTTGTTGTTTGTTGTTATTTCTGTTATTTATTTTTTTAATCTTTGGTTCTCCTAGGATTAGGTCTTTACACTGATGGATTCTGTTCACTATTCTCTACCAATAACTAAATGCTTCCTGTATGTACTTGTTATTAGAAGAATCTCCACCAGCAATGTAAAAGTGTGCCTTTTCCCCCACATCCACATCAACATCTATTATTGTTTGTGTTCTTGATAATAGCCATTCTAATTGGAGTAAGATGAAATCTTAGAATTGTTTTAATTTGCATTTCTCTAATTACTAGAGATGTTGAACACTTTTTCATATATTTATTAGTCGCCTATATGTCTTCTACTGTAAAGTATCTGTCCAGTTCCTTGGCCCATTTATTGATTGGATTCTTTGTATTTCTGGTGTAAACTTTTGTAAGTTGTTTATAAATTTTGAAGATAAGTGCTCTGAGTGCATGTGGAAAAGATTTTCTCCCACTCTGTAGGCTCTCTTTTCACATTATTGATTGCATCCTTTGCTGAGAAAAAGCATTTCAGCTTGAGTCCTCCCAATTTATTGATTCTTGCTTTAATTTCTTGTGCACACTGAAAAGCAGTGTGGAGAATCCTCAGAAAACTTGAAATGGACCTAATTTTTCACCCAGTTATCCCACTCCTCAGTTTATACACAAAGGACTTAAAATCAGCATACTACAGTAATGCAGCCACATCAATGTTCATAGCAGCTCAATTCATGATAGCTAGATTGTGGAACCAATCTAGATGCCCTTTAATAGATGAATGGATACAAAACTGGTATATATACACAATGGAGTATTATTCAGCCATAAAGAAGAATAATATTATGGCATTTGCAAATAAATGAATGAAATTGGAGAATATCATTATAAGTGAAATAAGTCAATCCCAAAAAAACAAATGTTGAATGTTTTCCCTGATAAGTGGATGATGATATATACTGGAGGTGAGGAACTGAGGGGGGGTGCAAGAAGAATGGAGGAAGTTTAGATTATATAGAGGCAAATGAGGAGGGGTATGAGAAATCATGGATTGAGAGAGACATCATTACCCTATGTACATGTATGATTACACGAATGGTATGAGTCTACATCATGTACAACCATAGAGACAAAATGATATACCCCATTTGTGTACAATGAATCAAAATGCAGTCTGTAAACAATAAAAAAAATAATTTTAAAAATTTTTAAAAAACTGAAAAAAAAAGAATCTATTTTCTTATGATTCTTTCTTTTGCATTATGATTCCATGATGAATTGTTCGTGCCATGGACTTTGTCCAATTTGCCAATTCCTCTATCTGTATACCTCTATCTGTATACCACTGCTACCTTCCCCATTTAACACTTCTTAATTTAATTCTGAATAACTTACTATAAAAATAAATAAAAAATATAGAAGCACCCAGATGTCACTTTCAGTCCTTGCTTCATTTTTATTTATACTTTTATGCTTCCTCATTTCTGAATGTACAATAGACAAAAATTGGTTGTAATATTATGAAAAAGATAAATGTCTCCATTGATATAAAGGCAAAGAAGAAACGTACTGTCCAAAACCAGAACCTCTGGATTTTCTGTCTCATAGTTTCTGATATTTTACTAAATTTGAAAGCAAGCTTACAAATTGAGTCTGACTGGAGTGTTTATATTTTGGGTTTTAATGGGTAATTGAGTTAGAAATTTAATTAGTAGCTATCTGCAGTAGTACACACATGTAATCTCAGTTACTCAGGAAGCCGATGTAGTAGGGTCACAAATTTGAGATTGACCTTGCAATTTAGAGAATCCCTGTCTCAAAAACAAAAATAAAGGCATCCCTGGGTTCAATTCCCAGTAAAACACACACACACACACACACACACACACACACACACACACACATACACTTTTCTTAGTAGAAAAACAACATTTCCCATGCAGTGTTGAGAACAAGATATGATTAAGAAGCACAGATGTATATTTAACAATATGTCTGACTTTAAGATTTCCATGAGTGTGGTTCAATAGCCTGAAGAGTTCTCAGAGAATACAGACTCTAAAAATAATCTACATTTGCATTTTCCTTAACCATGGGCAGAGTACTGATATTGGGCAATGATTTAAATGACAGGTCTTATAACTTAAGCTGACTTTAACAGAAGTTATAGTGTTGTAGAATTACAGGCAGTGATGAGGTAAAAGAATCAATGAACACAACACAATGAATGAGGAGATCACATTAAATGATCTAAATTGAGGAAGAAATGTTTGATATGTCAGATGTACACTTTCAAGTGATGATAAGATGCAATATAGAATCAAAAGAGTAAATTGCTGAAATAGATAAATGTTTGAAAGCAAAAATCCCATGAGATTGTGAAAGTCAAATGCTCTTTTTATGGACACAGGAAATATGAGAATCATAGTTTCTAGGAAGAGGCATAGGACTTGCTGAGTAGAGAATATTTTAAGATAGTAGAAGAGTAAATATTTGAAAGAATTATTGGAAATCAGGAAAGAAAATTATTCTCTCTCTTAACCATGGGTCAGTGTGGAGGACATTTGTTGATCATGGACTAGAATACTAACAGGCATGTAGTGGCAATGAGACAATCTTGAGTATAGTTGTAGACTATAGAGTCAGACTGCCTAGATTCAAATCTCAGCATCACCACTGACCATGTGGGTGAGTTTCTGCACAACCCTTAAACTTCTTGTGCCTCAGTCAAGTTCTTAAAACAATGCTGAAGCTGGGTGTAGTGGCTCATTCCTGTAATCCCAGGGGCTCAGGAGGTTGCCGCAGGACAGTCAGAAGTTCAAAGCTGCATCAGCCACTTAGTGAGACCCTAAAGAACTTTAGCAAGACCCTCTCGCAAAATAAAAAATACAAAGGGCTGGAGATACAGTTCAGTGGTTAAGTACCCCTGGGTTCAATCCCCAGCACTGAGAGAGAGAGAGAGAGAGAGAGAGAGAGAGAGAGAGAAAGGAAGGAAGGAAGGAAGGAAGGAAGGAAGGAAGGAAGGAAGGAAGGAAGGAAGGAAGGAAGGAAGGAAGGAAGGAAGGAAGGAAGGAAAGTAATACTGCACATATTGTTATTGTAAGATACATTCAGCTTTATAGGCATAAATTATAAGAGTGCAAGCTAGAAAAGTTTGATTGTAGGATGCTGCCTCATGGATTAGTATAGGTAATACCAGTAAGTTCTGCTCCACCAGCTCATGGAACTAATAGAAATTATTCTCACACTTCATTTTCAATTAATTTCTTGAGGCTGAATTTGCTCCAGATTTGTAAAGAACTGTGGGAGCTTGTTCAATCCAAAGGGATCAATTCTAATTCCAAACAATGTGTAGGAAAAAATAACAACAACAAGTTATTCAATTGGCTAATCAGCTCCTTCTTTGCTTATACCAAATCCTTGAAATACCTTATCTGAATATGAAAACGGTTAGAATCAGAATTTAAATTGAACGTTGCTGGCATGATGAACAGGCTGGGCCATGGCAGTGGTTTAGGCTTTAACTTAAAGTTCAAAATTCCTTTATTTCATGAACACACACGTCCAGATGATGCTCTAAGAGTTAGTTGCTGTGACGCTGTGAACTGGTGGTACAAAATTTTTTAACCCAAGTAAATCGCTGCATGGGAATGTCTTGCATCCATTAGGTTTATGGTGACTGAACAGGATGGTCTTCGTATCACAATAGAGTTTAGGGCTACTAGTGGTAATATCATCCACATGCTAAAACATTATAATAGTTTTATCTGGTTTAAAATTATGGGTCTTGTTTTGGGTCTAGAAGGATTTACTATGGTATTGAAATTTATTTTTATGTTAACGAATGACCTTTTAACATGAAACAGTTTCAACAGGATTTTTGTCAGTTCCTTCCAAAATCTAATGTCTTTTAAATTAAAGCTAAAGTAATGTTTAATTTTTTTTCTTTTTTGGTACTAGTTGGTACCGGGGATTGAACTCTGGCACACTTAACCACTGAGTCACATCCCCGGCCTTATTTTGTATTTTATTTAGAGACAGGGTCTCACTGAGTTGCTTAGCAGCCTTGCTGTTGCTGAGGCTGGCTTTGAACTCACAATCCTTCTGCTTCAGCCTCCCAAGCTGCTGGGATTATAGGTGTGAATCACGGTAGCTGGCAGCAACTATTTAATTTCAGAGTGGTTATGTCACTTTATCTGAAAATACATCTTAACATTTTCATATGGCTTTTTATTCATGTATTTTTCTCAAAAGAATGCTTGCCTACTTTTCTAACATCTCCTCATTACCAGAATTATCTCTTTATCTTTCACATTTCTCTCAGACACAGCATCCCTCATTGAAATATTCAAAGGTATTATTCTTTTTTTAGACTGTCAATAAACATATTCTATTCTCAGATCTCACATCAACTTTGGTTTTATTATGTGACTTCAAGTTGAGGATTAGGGTAGCAAGTATATGCAAATTCAAGGTGAGATTCTGTCTTTATTTAAGATATTGAAACTTTATTTATTAGGGAACTTATTGCATTCTGAAAAGGTTCATTAACACATTTTTTTATCCTGCTAATTTGTTTGGGGCTGTCATTTAAATTCTGTGCCCACTCCCTCTAGTTCAGTAACTAAATCAATCTTGGGTTCTTTCCCTCAATTTGAGATGGAAATCATACAGAGGTAAGCAGTATCATCGGAATGAGCATTTCCTGGCGCTTAGGCTCCAGCACAGGGGAATAACACACAGGTTCGTGTTTCAAGACTGGATCCTTGAGACCAGACAAATGGCTGACTTGTACGGCACTTGGTCAGCAGTTACACATGATCCCAGGATTTCTGTTCACACCTGTCAGTTCTTTGCTCTTGGCACAGGGGTTTGCACTTTACACAGCAATCTGTTCAATGGATGTTGGTTCCATCTGCACTAGCTCACTATCATCTCCCCAGAAAGGTCATGTGTTCATCAAGTTCAAGTGTAGTGTGCATGCCTGGAGTTCAGGAAAGCTCAGCAGCTCCTGAAAATGGTCATCATTTACCCTGAACAAGGTAAATGGGGGAAACATTGTTTTAAAGAAACTTACATTAGGTGGGAAACCTTGGCAGGGGAATTAGGGCCCCCCTGCTTTGTCTCAGTTCCATCCAAAGTTTGACCATCTGAATGTTGATGGATATGGCAATAAAATGGTACTGAATTTGGGCAATAACAGACTTGCTCTCTCTTTTGCCTCAGCCATAATCTCAGAAGAAATAGTACTAGGCAGCCTACTGTTACCAGGGGAATGGGAATCATATGAAGCAGATCTATTCCTGAAGGCTCATGTAATAAAGCAAAATCTTCCAGAAGACCCAGCCTGAAAAAGAAATTTTGACCCTCTCTGCCAATCTGAAAATTCAAAACTCTCAAGAGCTGACTCACATCTACTCTTCTGATTCCTACTGATAACTATTAACTTGCTTCTTTTAACTTTTCTGCCATTTTTATTTTTCCCTTCCTCCCTCCCTCTTTTCTTCTTCCCCTCTCTTGCTTTTCTTATTTTCCACTGCTTTTCAGAAATAAAGATAGTTTCAGACATATAATAGCTTGACTTATGAAATTTTGACCTTATGAGGATGCAAAAGCTATCTATTCGGTAGAACCCATACTTTGATCTTTGGATTTTCATTTTTTCCCCTCAGGATATTCAGTAAAATATGATGCTGGGTAGCCCCCCCAATCAGTCATGTGATCATGAGAGGAAACAAATGATACTGCACAGCACAATGGTTTGCTAAGCTATGATGTTCAGGAGATAAAATACATTATTTTAATTTTCTCCTTATGATAATTTTAAGTTACATTGTGTTTATGTCCATTTGAATTCAACTAACATCTGTAATCTATTGTCTCCTACTCAAAGCAGCAACAAGTCACTGATGTCAATACAAAGTAATATGGGGAAAAGTTTTACCAACTTGAATTAAAAGAGACTTGCTGTTTGATAGTAAACATACCAACTAAACTGCTCAGTCACCAGGAGACTACATTATCTAATGCTCACTGTAAGATGTCCCAGAGAGATAATGGAAACTGGAGGATCTTTCAGAAACATAGTCAAGGGCTATGAAGAACAACGATCTGGAGGATGTTTTCAGGGAGCAAAGCTGTATGAAAGCAATTAACAATCCACAGCCCCAGGGTTTTGGAACCTCACAATATTTGCCAACAGGTTTTCAGAATAGCTTTAGACCAATGAATGTTTTGTGCTTCCCATTATGATTATTTCCTGTTTCTCCACCATTGAAATCTGAATATATGGGTGGTAGACAATTTTCAGTTTTATTTCACAAATATTTGCTCAAGAGAATCCTTATACAGACCTGAAAGTGAGAAATAATACAAATCTGGACATAAAAGCCTGATGTAACATAACTTTGTTGGTGTTGCATGAAGGAAATGAGTTTGATTTGTGATAGAAATATGTGTAACTGTTACCAATACAGTAGACATTGGTCAAATGGAACATTCTTCTCACCTCTTCACATTCATATTTTTCCCTTTTATATGCGATTGTGCCATATTCCAAGAGGGAATTGGCCAACTTGTGAGTATCAAGCTATTCAAAAGAGGGTGGAAGTTACAATAAGCTGGTATGAAATAAAAATCTCAAGTTTCATGTTTTTCTGTCCACTCACTGTCCTCCACAATCACCATGAGAATGTGTCCCAAATAGACACCAATCAATGAGAAATGTAAGTAAAAGTTTAAGAGACATGATCACAGTTGGATATTTTTAGCAGCTTCATCCATCCTCTAACATATAGTAGAAGCCATAGCAGCTAAACCACATACCAGAGAGGGGAAAAGTAAATGATAGTTATTGTAAGGCATTGAGTTTTGGAGTGGTATGTAATTCAGGGTAAATGTTGCAATAGTCAATTCATACACAGGAGTTGAAATTATAAATAATTTCTCTGAAACAATTTGCTAGTATAAATAGATATAAGTTCTGAAAAAGTTCAACAAGATGACAGAAGATAATGCTGTAGGGAAAGATAGGCAGAATGATCACAAGGGGCAGCAATGCTCAATGAAATCCACTGTCCTTGGAATTCAGGGGTAAGTGGCAGTGAGTAACAGAATGTAATGATCCAATTGAAAGGCAGGTGGGCAGACAGTGAGGATAGCACTTGGCTTATATAACCAGAAGTCATGAGTTGTTAATGGGAAAAGTAATGCCATTGCCTTCATGGAGAACTATTATTTCATGATATTTAGAATTGACATACTTCTCAAACTAAGAGACTGATAATTGAGAAGCAGTCCTATTCATTTTGAAGAAAGAAACTGAATTTCCAGGGAAGAAATATAATGAATTTTCCTCTAATTCTTTTCCAAAAAATCTCACTGTTCTTTTTAAGTAATGCTATGCACTAAATATTGAGAATATCCTGATCTTACAAAAGCAATTGATCACATAGTGTGAGTTTACCTTGTTCTATGTAATCGTAGGTCCTCTGAGTAGGAAGAAAGGGATGTTACACATGGATTATTAGGCCCTGTTCAACTCACAATGAATGCAGTGGTTCCACTGATCCAACCTCAGTGTTTTCCCTGGTTCTTCATTTTATAACAGAGAATAAAACATATGGTGGTGAGAAGAAATCCCATAGTTGTACCATGACTGATGTAGTGAGATTATGACAAAAGAGGTCTAGTTGAAGATCCAGAGACTAGTCCCCCTTTAGCCAAGATAATTAATTAAAAAATTTAATATGCATCAAATACATAGCGAAGATATGTGTCACCATCAAATTTAAAAGTGGCACGTATTCTGCAAGACCTGAAATTGTTGAAGATAAACCCTACAAATATTCAGGGGGTTGTTGTATTATGAACATTCTTAAGACCTAGTATTTTGAAGATGTACTATCTAAGATATTGGACAAGTTATTAAATGCTTTTATCTCTTCCATGAAAAGGGAAAGCAGTACCTGATGATATACCATCTTATTTTACAGACAGTACATACTGCAGTTGGATAAACAGCTTTCATTGTGTGACTAAGAAGGTTGCCATATTTGAGTGAGATCCAGGGAAGAAAATTTCTAAAGCAGATTCAGGCTTTTATACAAGCCATACTGCTTTCAGATGTAAGATCCAGTAGACTCAAAAGTCCTTTAGTTATTCATAGTAGACAGGATTGGCACGGAGTGTCTTTGGCAAGCTATAATAGGAAAGACATTATGTCGATACCTAAGGTTCTGTAATAAGACTGTCTGTAGCATATAGCATTCACTATTCAGAAATGAATATTGGACAGGCTACTGAGCTTAATGATCTTCTTATATAAAGGCACTATTTGAGGAGAGACATCTATTATGAACTGGTTGGGTCACCAAAACATTAATTTGTGTGGACACAGCTGAAAATTTTGTACATACTTAGGAGTAGGCTTAGTTAATTGTGAAGAGCATACACATGCAAATCTACAAGAAGAGAAGATAGACATTTTGTGTGTATGGATGGTGTTATGGCTTGGATTGTACTGAAGTCTTAACTTCCAATACAATAGAATTTGAACTTTAGGGTAATATAATTGTTTAATTATATAATTAGTTATGATCATGCTGAAGTAGGGTTGAACTAATATGACTAATGTCCTTATAAAATTTGGAGAAATTTGGACACAGATATTCACCCAGAGAGAATGACATGTGCAGATGAAATCAGCGGTCTACAAACCAAAGAAGGGTACAGATTGCAATGAACTTCTAGGAGCTGGGGGGGAGGCATGAAACAAATCTCCTTCATTACTCTTATAAGAACAAAACTCACTATCACCTGACTCATGGACTTCCAGTCTCCAAAACCGCATGACAATACATTTCTGTTGTTTGGTCACCCAGTTTTGGGTGCTTTGCTACATCAGTCCTTACAAGCAAATACAGTTTCATTAAACTCTCTTCCTCACCTCATACATATGACCTTGTATATATGTGTGGAAGGTCCCTTTGACAGGTTCATGCAGAAGGGAAAAGTTCTGAACAGATCACTTTCAGATATTCACTGTGTCTTTGCTACAGCTGAAATTATTGTAGGCAGTGATAGTTAGAAACCTCCCACTGAGCAGAACATTTGATCTACATAGTCACAGGTAAGAATATATTATATATTGCAGATAGCATTGAAGGTCCTAGGTGAAAGTTCAGGTGCCTTTAATTAGCAAGATTTGAAGATAATAAGAGAATATAGTCAGGAAAAGATCTGTGCACAAGGCCCCATTGTAGTGGACACATTATACTGGACACAGATTTTTGGGTTATATCAAAATCTATAGACTATATCTAAATCAGAAATTGAAAAATTATTTTTCAATATTTTCATTCTTTCTTTGACCACCTAAATTCTGCATATTGAGCTTGTCTATTAATTTAGTGATAATTATTTCAAAAAGAAAAGTTCTTACCCTCAGCCGTCTGATGCTGAATGTGTAACTTTCTAGTAGCAGAGACTGATTCTATTTGAAGGGAATACTGAGGTGATTTCTGAGGATATTTGAATCCATTCACCCTTTCAATTAAGGAGAGGAAATAGAGATTTATTTGTTCTTACTCTAACTGAGATGTGTTCTGGATATGGATTTTCTCTCCCTGCCTAAGTGACTGTCTGCAGCATTACTCAATAGCTCACAGTGTGTCTAACTTATTGACAGACCATACATTAAATCATCTAAGCCAAAGGATTCACCCTGTGGCTCAAGAAGTTGAGCATTGGGTGGTACTCAGGAAACAACAGGTCCTAAGATATGCCATGTCACTCAGAAACTACTGATCAGTTAGAATTTTGGAATGTCATTGCATAGGTTAATTAAGGAGACATCAACATGGAGGTGACTCGTGCTGGGTTGGATCTACTGTCTTTCAAGGTATGACACATTCATTGGACCAGCACTCATTATATTATGTGATAAATCAAACAGGTAGAGCATGAGTCCTGGAAATAAAAGGTATTTACTATTACCTGAAATTAGGACTTTGGATTTCATGAAATTAAATATACATTTTCACAAAATTGGGTCACTTTCCTCTAGATTAGAGTACAAATCCCAAAACAGAACCATGACTTCCGATATATTGCTGGAAAGGGTAAAGGACAGAGTCACTGTGCTGACTGGGCTAATTTTCCTTGCTCTTCATGGGGAAGAAGTGTCAGCACCATCTAATGAGAATGTAAAGAGTAAGCCTGCAATATAGCATTAACTGGTGTGCCTCTTGATGCTCCCATAAAGAGACATGAGAGTACAGACAGTTTTGACTGATATGACCAGTCACAGCAAAAGTAAATAAAGCTCAGGCCCCTCAGAAATGGAAGTCTCTGTTGATTTATAGTAAAAGTAAACTAACGCAGAAGAAACACTGAGAAAAAGTGAAGGGGAATCCAGAATTGTGGTAGCAAAATGCAATAATGAATCTTAGATATTGTCTCAAAAATAATTGCCAGTTGGGGACTGTAAATTGCACCACCAATTGTCCATTCAAAGGTCTTCTTGGAAAACTCTTTCTTGTGGCAATCTTCAATATCCCTGAATAGAAAGAATACATATGTTAAAAGGGAAGAAATGGAGAGGAGGTACATCCTCTGCTCCTTGATCTCTGATCATGCAAAAACATTTCCAATACATTACAATGGCTTCCTAGTTCTTCCCATTTCAAAGTGTACTCTATTCACAGAATGAGGTTCAACTGATCCACAGAAATATCAACAAGTTAAAACCTGAGGTTCATCCTCAACAAATGATGACTAAGACCTGAAAAATGCCCAATGTTCTTTGGATTTGGGGAGATGCCTTGTCTATTCCATTCAAAATTCCATAGCTGAATTTGTTAATATATTGTCCCAGCTAACAGCTTTGGAAGGAGTCTGGGAAATCAAAGAAACACTATCCATGTGCCTTCTCCTCTGACTTCTAGATATGTCTCCAACATAGTCTTGGTACCGTGGATCTCACCAACAGCTCTTGTTCACCCAGAAGCGACAGCAGTGAGTCACTTTAGCTTTCCATTCTAGGGTAACATAACAAGTGGTATAGACTCCTTGATGCTTGGAAGGCAGAGGTAGTGTAGGAGTGAGTGGAAAGGGTGTTTCAAAGCACCTGGAGAGCTGCAGGGCCACTCCCCTCTTCAGTGGCAGAACAATTATGCAGTCCGGTTCTTAAAATGAACAGGTGCTAAGTAAGGTTTTATTGAGATTATGACTTTTTTTTTTTTTTTTTTTTGCTCTCTTTGTGAATTATTTGCAGGCAATATTCAGTTTTGAATACCCTCTATTTGTAATATAGTGGTTCTCTTTTCCAGAACAAACTTTGACTGCCAGGCTTCTCCTCCCTACTTCACTTGTCTTTCATCCCCTGGTTGGCCCACTTTTTATTCTGCTTTCTCTTCTATTGCTGATCCTCTGAATATTTGCTTTCCTCAGGGATCAATTACCAGCTTCCCTTTCTTTGCAGTGTATACCTACTCCCTGGGCAATGAATTCACTCCTTTGCCTAAATACTGAATCTTCCCCAAATCTTTATTTCATGACAAATCTCACTATGAGGTCAAGACTGTCAGCTAAAAATCTCCTATTAGCATTACAAATATAAATATTCAAATTGATCTTATCATCTTCACAGTGTGGGATCAGTATGTTTGTTCTTCCATCTCAGCCAGTAGTTCACATCTCCCTAGTTTCTAAAGACAGAGAACTGGAATTCTTCCTTTGCAACTTTCTCATTTCAATCTTTCACCAAATTTTTTTTCTTCTGGTTTCTGACTATCTTTGAATATCCTTCTCTGTTGATTTTTATTCTTTCTTAATTAAAACAACTTATCTCAGAATTCTCCTGTTTTAACCCCTCTGATTTAAATTAGCATTGATACCATAGTAATTTTATAAGTCAGGGATTGAATTATGTTCCTATATTTGTCTATGTTCTTTTGCTAATATCACAAAATCACAGACTGGGTAAATTATGAAGGGATTTGTTTTGTCACACAGTTCTGGTGTAAGTGTGAGGAGCCACATCTTGGTGATGGTTTTCTTGCTGGCGGAGACTTGAGTTGATGCAGAGCATCACAAGACAAGAAGCAGCTTGTTTGTGCACATATCTCCTGGTCTCTCTCCCTCTTTTTATATGACCACCAGGCTTCAGTAGTGCAGGCTCCATCCTGATAAGCTTATGTAATCCTAATCACCTCCACCTGGCCCCACCAGTGAACACCATAGCTGGATTACCTTTCCATGTTCTATATACCTTACAATAGGTATTAAACTCCAACGTGATATTAGGAAGGAGCATAACCATATGCAACCATAGCAATACTTCTCTGTGTAAACGGTTCTATCAAATTGCTGAAGTCCTCAGGGGAAGTCCAGTGCTACTGAGTAGGGCAGGAATAACAATAAGGGACACCTCTTTGGGCTTATCAGTGGCCAGTGCTCTCTTTGCAGCTTTTAGTACTCTTCCATTGCTTCAGTTGTTACACTTCAATAGGCAGTGACCTGCCTTACTCAGTGTCTATTTTATCACTGTATTTTTTTTTCATCCTGAAATGACTTTCTCCACTTTATTTTCATAGTTATCTCTCCATCATCCCTGATCTTCTCAAACATCCAAGCATAGTCTGTTCTATGACAGCTATGCATCGCTTCTGTGTGTTCACTAACTCCTGGTGCGTATGTTTCTCAAAGTCCTTTGTGTTTCTGCACTTCACCCCCTCATTTATGATCTGCCTCACATAAACTTAAGTTCATGTTGTGGCTTGGATCTGAGGTGTCCCTTAGAAGCTCACGTATGAACGTATGAGACAATGCAAGAAGGTTTAGAGGAGAAATTATTGGATGATGAGCGCCTTAACCCAATCAGTTGATTAATTCTCTGACAGGGATTAAACGAGTGGTAACTGAAGGCTGGTCGCATGTGACTGGAGGATGTGGGTGATTGGGCATGGCATAGAGGAGATGTTTGTATTTGGCAAGTACAGATCTCTCTCTGTGCTTTCTGATCATCACGTGAGCCTGTTTCCTCCACTACACTCTTCCACCATGATGTTCTGCCTCAACTCAAGCCCCAAGAAATGGAGCCAGCTGCCGGTGGACTGAGCCCTCTGAAAGTGTGAGCCTTCGAATAAACTTTTTCTGCTTTCATTGTTCTTTTCAGGTCTGTTAGTCGAAGCAGTGGGAAAACTGACTGAAACAGTTCATGAGGGATTTGGTTCCCAGCTATATGGAATTTCACTGTAGACATTCAATAAAACTGTCTTTCTAGGTATTAGTTTCTGTACTTTTGGCAACATACCTATATCTCGTGTTAAGTACTTCTTATCTTTACACTAATTGTTACTTTTTTATAAAATTAATACACTATATTTCAGAGTGATTATATGTCCTTTAAAACCAGCAAACATTTAAAATACTCTGTCAATTCAGAAAGGAAAACATCTTTTGATTTCTTCTATTTTCTTTCTTCTATTTCTTCTTATCTTTTATCATGTATTATAATTAATTCATGTGAAAACATGAATAGTTGAAAGACAATTGAAAGTTAAATCCCATTAGTGATAATAAATTGATAAGGACCATAAAATGGAACTTTTGTAGTCAGCCCAACAAAAACAAGTTCAAACCTTGCTATTTCTTAAACCTATGAGACAGCATGTACTCTTTTTCTGAGTTTCCTCTTCTGTGAAATGGGTACAATTATTATGAATTCATCAAGGATTTTATGATAATTATATTCTGCTCATTAAATGTTTGAGTCATTTCAATACACAAAAAGCAATCAGTAAAATTAAATGTAAAATTAAATGTCATTCTTATAGATGATAGAAATTCAGTTGTATTTGAAAATATGAGTTAGAGATAGGGTTAGAGTTATAGGCTTGCTGGGCATGGTGGCACAAGCCTGTAATTCCAGCAGCTAGGGAGGCTGAGGCAGGAGGATCACAAGTTCAAAGGCAACCTCAACAACTTAGTGAGACCCTAAACAACTTACCAAAACCCTGTTCCTTAATTAAAAAAAAAAAAAAAAAAAAGAAAAGAAAAGAAAAGAAAGAAATTAAAAAAGGAAAAGCACTCAGTGGTTAAGTGCCTCTGGGCTCAATCTCTGGTGCCCAAAACAAAACAAAACTAAAACAAACAAACAAAAAACAAACCACCAACTGACTGGCACTGGCTAGACATAGGAAAGAGAGGAGGAGGAAAGAGATTGACCCATGCCAATACAAGCTCCCAAGGATTGTTGCAAACCAAGAAGGAAGTAATTCCAGTAGAGGGTTTAATTGGAAAAGATAGGAAACTGAATTTGGAAAATGGGATCTCCCCAATTTGGACCACAAGAGAGCTGAGTTAAATTATTTTAATCTCACAAAATCGGCATTGGTAACCAACACACTTTCATGGAAGTATAATCATACAGTTTAAGAGAGGTTATCCAGATATTATAAAGATGTATTCCTAGTTTAAAAACAAAAAAGAAGAAATAATATCGGGTTTGAGTAATAGGTGCAGCCTATTTCTTTAAATAAGCAGGCACACTGTTCCTTCTGAATCATGAGTCCCTTAATTCTGAGTTGTGACTTTGTGCTAAAGGGCAGACTGGTATGTTTCCTCCTTAACTGTGAAATTCTTCACTTTTATTGTTTCTCACTTGTACTTTAAAACCCTGCAAATGTTGTATTATTACACTATTATGTAACACAAAAGCTGTTATCTCTCACTTTCCCATGCTGATCTATGCATGGTACCTTCTGTCAAATAAGTCAGGACCTCTTGCCAGATGAGAGTGATTCATCAAAACTGCTGGCTTTTTCCTAATCATCATCCTCACCATACATTAAAAAGGGACATTAGCAGCCTTTAATTTTCCAGGTTTGGTATAGCAATAACTTTATGTTCCACTGATTTTCTTTGTAAAGAAATCAATGGTTTTAAAACTAAACTACTCATGACAAACATGTTAGATTCATTAGCATCTGCCCTGGTTGTCTGCATGAAGGTTATATTGCAAACCTGATTTGCATTTTTATCTTTAAGGAGCACAAGGTTTGAATTGCCTAAATGTTTATTTAATTATTGCTCCCATTCTCTTCCACACCCATTCACCTCAGACCCTCCACAAGCAGAGAGCAAGACTAATTAGTATCTAATTGATATTTTTTCAGTAGTGCAACAGAATTGCTTTCAATACAAAAAGAGCATTTTTATCATGCTCTGTAGAGAACACTTAATCATGATAGTGAATATGGGAGTTATTTGTTAAGCTTTCAAAATTATGTATTTTAAACAAGAAACACCTGGGTGTTTCTACCAGATTTTACTTTTTAAATACAAAAGGATTATAACCACTCATTTATTTTCCACACATTTACTAGATTGTTGTACAATCACTGAGCTAGGTAATACAGGTACGTAAAAGAATAAGACAAGGTTTATTTGAAGAACACTGTCACCAACAGGGAAACAAACTTAGAAAATATAATTTAAGTATTTGTGACAACAGACACAGAGTATCATGCAATTACAGAGAAGAGCAAACTATCTTCGTCTAAGGTGGTCAGAGATGAATTCCTTGAAAAGACGATAGGAGCTAAATAGCATGCAGGGAATTAGACATCAGACTGAAGGAAGGAGAGGCAGTAGTCATCTGGATAAAGACGAAATCACTAGCAAAGGAAGCAATGTAAGAAATATGTTCCAAAGTTCCATTGTGTTTTGTAATGTATAAAGCTGCTTTCCCATCAGGTACAACTATTTTCCCCGCCTCCCAACCACTTGTCAGTCTGTGAACATCCTAGCTAGCTATTGGTTCATCAGTCAGCTTGCAAGTATCCTTCTCCAATATTGGTCCCCTGTTAGCCCGGCAGAATTCAACTGTTTTACTGTAGCTTCCCCGCCATCTTTTCCATTCTTCTGTCTGTCCTACTCACTTTTCTCTATCCTCCTGGCTTTCCACTCTCTCTAGCACATGCCCTTTCTTTTCCTTTCTCTTTCCCTCTCATTTTCTCTCTTACCCTGCAGGGAGACACTCTGTTTGCTTAATAAACTCCCTTATGTGATTTCCCGTGTCCAGCGTGGTTTCATGGGATTTCCTTACATGTTGTATATTTTATATCCATGGAAAGCATTCAAGCCACACGGTCATTTTTCAATACACATTTTACAAAAGGAATGTTAAATTTTCTCATAGATGCATATAAAAGATAATTGTGTGTTTAGTAAAATAATAATGAATATTATTTGTGCTTTTACAAACATTAAATGTGAATGTCAGCCTGCTGTGTGGAATTTATTGTAATCTCTAAATATTAAATGACCTCCCCCGTTGTACTCCTTTTGCTTGTCCTTGGTCTTAGGGAACTTTGACAAAATGGAGTAAACAAAAATCAAAAAACAAAACAAAAAAACTCCCCTGATTCCAACAGAGGGTGATATTTGGGGAAAAGGAGAAGACATTTGGTAACATATGTGTGTTACAGGTCTGGACAAACATGACAAGTGAACTCAAATTGTCAGAATTGAGAAAATTGACAATCGGCAACTAAAGTATTTTCTTATTTATCACAATGTAACCCCTTGGTTTTTGTCTCTTCAGTGAAGTATCATATGTTTTATGTTTTTTTTTAATTATAAATGAAATATAAAGAAAATAGAAAATTCATTTAAAAGTCCTAAAAACATAGAATCTCATTAATTAAAGATTGCCAAGAATCTTTCTGCATTCAGATTCAGGCTAAAGTGATCAGGGCTGGATCCCTGGAAGAGATAACACAGGAGACAAAGAGAACACAGCCAATCATTTAATCAGTACTCCTGTGTTTAGATTTTAGCAATAGGAGTATATCAGGAGTTGGAATTTGATACCCCAAAATATGGCAGCTTTCATAATGAGCCCTGCAAGTGAAAAGTGAAAGGGAATCTGCAGAGCAGGAAGGTCTCTGAGCTTTCTCTGCCACATCTTGCCTGAAGCGGGCCTTAGAAACTAAAATTCCCCTTGTTTATTTCTCCTTAAAGCAGGCCTAAAACCCAGGGAGCTCTCCTCTTTTCTCTCCTGACAATTTTCATATGAATAGTGTCCTGACCTGTAAAAGGAAGGGAAATAAAAATCACACACAGGTGCAGAAAAGAGTATGAATAACCTATTGTCATTAGATCATATCCTGTTTTCCTTCAATTGTACTTCTCTAAGACTATCCTTAACAATAGAGTTCCTCCTGCGTCTTGGGTCTTCATTGCTGAAGTTGTGCCACAAAAAATTATATTAAATACAATTATAAATTATTCTCTTGTTAATCTGTATTTTGTTATATGAAGCTTGTAAGAGGTTAGGAAAAGATATAACTTTTTCTTCCATAAAAGTCTCAGAGCTGTCTTGGTAAGAGAAAATGAGAAGGGCTTTTTATGGGATTTGGATTGTGCTGGATGATTCTGCAGAGGATTTAAGGAAGCCAAGAATGCTTATAAATTGAACTGGCAGGAAAAGGAACAGTTAAATAATCAGTTATCCTATTTAGGGATTGGTTTGTTTGTTTTAATCTAGAAAGCAAAATGAAGTTCTGGTTGTGGTCGGTGTAAATAAAGAAGTGCCAAGATAAAGGCTAGTCATTGTTTTGAATTTAAAGTCTTCCTATGTGTCTTATTTTAGAATTGGTGGTAGAGTGGTCACAGATGGACCTTTTCATACTTTGTGTGTATTCTATGTGTCTGTTTGTTACAGCGTAGCTGCTTGCTGCCAGTCGTGAGGGCTGGATCAGTATATAGCTCATTTCATAAGGTATAATTGCATACATTTCAGAAATTCAGACTAGAACAAGTCCATTGTTTGTTTGTTGGTTTGTGTTTGACTATAGTATGTGTCATTAATCATCTTCCTTGATTATGCCTACAGAGAAGCATTTAAGTCTCTGGACAGAATACATTGGCCAATTACAATACAGGCAATTTCAAGTTGCAAAATAATTATGAGTGTTAATAATAGACTCTGCAGGCAGTGTCATAGATTAGCAAAGATCAGAGAACATATATCACAAAACAATTGGGTCTGTTCTAGAGCCAGGTAGTCATTTTCATTAGACTATCGATGATTTGTTGTACCTGGTCATTGTTTTTCATGTACGGGTACAATGGGAAGTATTTGCTATATCAAAAGTTCTCCTTGGGTAGCCAAGGGAAAAGCAAGACCCAGGTGATTGTCTAAAATAATACTGGGCCCTGGATATAAATTGCTCTCTTGAGCCTTCATAGAAGACCTGTACTAATTTATGACTAAAACATGATGTTAGAAAAAAAAATTCAGAGCACTTTTTTAGTTGCACTATTCCACAGTTGGAATTGCAGCTCGAACAGCATGCATGAAGAGGGAGTAGGGCAATTCCTTCAGGGAAGTCTCCTAAGTAGCACATTTGCTTTATTTTAGAGTTCTTTGGAAATCCATGATCCTCATAGATTATGATACGGCAAAAGATACTTCGAATAAGAGCGAAGCTACACAAAATTCTTCAATGATAGTGCAATTGAAAAATTCGTATCCTTGACATTAGAAAGGTAGGTTGAGATTCTCAGTCTAGAAACAAACAATTTTTATCTTTTCTACTATTAAAACAATAGTTCTTGGGCAAGAGGAAAACTACAAACCAGATCATATTCATAGTCCAGACCCAAGAGCAACTTGTTTTCTTAACAGTTCTTTGTAAGGGGGTCATCAGCTAGGCATTCTGGTAATGACTGTCCACACTTGTTGTGGCTCCATGTACCAGAAAGTTATCTGATATGTATTTTATCTTGTTTCTTTTACTGTATGGGAGATACCACAGAAATCAGCAACACTCTGTTGTAAAAACATTAAAAATACCCAACACCTAACATAATGTTATACCTATTATCTATACAAATATTTGTGTTTTTATAATTTTGGTCAGAATGCTTGTGTAAGGATAAGCAAATTAGTTATTTCAGTTGAATTAACTTTACAGGAGCATTTATATATTAAATGAAAAATTAATGCTCTGATTCTGCAGCTTTCTTGACAACTGTTCAGTAAAAATCATGAAATTACAACATTGAACTGGGCACAGGGGTGCATGCCTAGAATCCCAGTGGCTCAGGAGGCTGAGGCAGGAGGATGTAGAGTTCAAAGTCAGCCTCAGCAATGGCAAGGCACTAAGCAACTCAGTGAGACCCTGTCTCTAAATAAAATACAAAAAAGGGCAGGGGGTGTGTCTCAGAGGTTGAGTACCCCTGAGTTCCATCCCTAAGACTCCCCCAAATACAACATAAAATTAGAGGTACACAATTTGTTATGAGGTCTGTACTGGGCATAAATATTTTCCTAATGGAGTTAATGGGTTCAGGGTGGTACGGTGTTGGATATTGATATGTGAGAGAAAGTGACCATGAGAAGATTATCTTCAGAGACTTGAATTAATTCTCCAAACTATGTTATGGAAGTTAATGATTGACAAATATTTTTCTCAATTGTTTTGTTCATTTAGAAATTGATTTGTTGGCAATATGTTAGTCCATGCACAAAACTTGTTCATGCTTCTTTTAAGCAGAGAAATACACATTCATTAAAACATATGCATATTAATATATTTAATTATACATAATTAAGCTAAAATGATTTCACTTCTCTTTTAGCATATCCATTTTCTTTATTCCAAGACTTGATAAACAAAAGAGCTCTCACCATAAATGTGAAATGATTAAAACATAAGGAATGTCAATCAAATTGAGCTATATATATATATATATATATATATATATATGGAAATGAAACTAAAATAATAGACATATCTGCGTGCATTGATTATTGATATTTCTATTTATCCTAATACCCAAACTATATTATTAATCTGAAATTGAAGACTGAATCTTCTAAAGGCAAAATTTTAAAAAATTCCAGATGGGATAAGATCTGCCCATAAATAATAAATAGTTGCATTCAAGAAATAGAGGCAACATTTTTAAACTCAGAAATTGATAGTAGTGTTGATTCCAAAATTTTGATATTTCTTTTCAGAAAAGATAATTAAAATGATTTAATGAATTTATAACCCAAGTACCAAAGAATGTAAACTTCAGATTTCATTAATTTATGAAATATTCTTTTTACACCTATAAAGTTTGAACTAATCTCAAGAACCCAGATATATTTTATGTGTAAGTATATGAACAAAAAACATATGCTACACTGGTTATGAAAATTATTGTATGCAAAATAATATTACATTAAATATTACTATGGTATAAATATGTCTATAAGTAAATCAAATTTTAAATATTGTCACAGCATAAAAATGAAATGCTATAGGCATAATAAATAAAGTAGTAGAATGTGTAATGTTGAAAATGATATTAAAAAATTATAAAAGTTCTCTTGGAAACTATACAAGCAATATGATTATGAACATAATATTTATTTTCAATTACTCTACTTCATACAGTCTGAATAATCTATATTATTACATTCAAACAAAACCACAAGAACTTATTTCTTCCAGATACAGTAAAAACAAAAAGACAAAAAATTAATAACTCTCCAGTTGTTTTTATATAAGGGCACACTTCTCATATAATTTTCACTATTGGAAAAAAAAAAAAAAAAGAAGGTTTTGCCATGGTGGCAAAAGCAAGCATGTAGATAACACCTTCCATAGACTCTGAGTACTACCTTAATTTTTGGCCATTCTGTAAATACATGAAACAGAGTAAAGAAATCTGTGATTAATGACTGCTTTAGATATAAAGATAGATGAGAGATAGAGAATTTTTTTGCACTTAAAATATGCCCAGGTATTTTATAAATTGAAGAACTGTGAATTATTCTAAGTGATTTGAAACCAGTTTTAATTTTTAAATAAGTTGTTAATTTCTCTGCTCCTCAGCAACATTAAAAGTTCTGGGCAACAGTTACACTTTAGAGACACTAATATCTCAAAGCATTCAAAAAGGTAAAGAACTCGTTCTGGAGTCATTTCCCATATATAATCAAGAAAATAAATCTTAAGGATTCTGTGAATCTACTTTAGACAAGTTACCTCCCTTTTTAGATGTCTCAGGGTAAAATTTGAGTTGTTGTTAATGTTAAGTCAAAAAGGGCAAACAAAACAGATTGCTTTGTTATCTGTAACTAGTTCCCTAAGAATTTGGACAGGTTTATGGTGTGCAATGGGCACCACATATAAGAGAAAATCTTTAATAGTGAGACAAGATATGATCAAAAGTGGATAGAACTAAAATTTGCAAGGGGAATATGAATATCAGTGGTCTCATGTTTCTATCAGAGTTTCTGGTGGTCTGAGGGAGAAGCGATTTCCTTCAAGCAATTGGCTACTGATTTTGAAAGGTTTAAATCTGCCTCCAACTTCTCCAATTAAACAAGAAATGACAAAATTATATCATTTAAAATCAAGCTAAGCAAACTTCAAAGAGACTAATATATAAGTGCAAATGCCAATTTAACTATTTAAAATGACTTATGTATCTCAAATGCTGAATTTTGCCAATCATTGGTTCAAAGCTCTTTCTGAATATCAGTAGATAAGACTATAAATTAGATTAGTCAGTAAGTCTGAAGTGAGATGTTTTAAGGCATTTTCTCATCAAACCACTGATGAGACATGAGTAATACAATTGTACCTGAATGACATTTTTTTCTGGATAAATTTTTTTCTCTAAATCAGAACACTGAGTGTTACTAGAAACATAATCACATTTTCTAAATGTTGGGTTTTTTTTTTTTTTTTTTGTCTTCATGAACTCTATAACTGTTCTATTTAGAGAGCTGGGGATGTGGCTCAGTGGTATAGTACGTTTCTATGTGCAAAGTCCTGGGTTTGACCCCCAGCACTACAAAAATAAAAACAAAACAAGTGTTATTTTTATATTAACATTCCAAGTTACAAACTAGTTTAAAAATTCAACAATAAATTTTTAAGTATTCATCATGTGATAGGAATTAAAGTTAGAAGACATAATTCCTGCCCTATTTAGTCCACAGGCAAATGGGCTGTATAATGTCTCTTCCGTCATATGGAAATAGTAAAAAAAAAATACAAAAAGAGACATAAAGGAGGAATATTACATGAACATAAAAAAGTCTTTGGTCCCTAATTATAGTTGCCAATATTAGTAAAAACATTCACTTATTTATTCTACATTCCAATGAATGCCTGTGGTATTGTCCCAGAGATTCTTGGTATGAATTCTGTAACTAAAGCTAAAGCACATCTACTAGATAGCAATACTAGATATCAAGAAAACAAGATAAAACATTGTGTTAATAGCAAGGTAAGAAATTGAAAAAATTAAATGCTGTCTCTGATTTTATGGAAATGTTGGAAAATATGGACCAGACAACTAAAAACTCAATCAAGATTCAAAATCTCTTATCATGCCTTCAATGCAAACAGAAGAAAAAATGGGGAAACAATAAACAATACTTTTGAAGAATACAAAACAAATGATGAGTAATTGCATAGCAAATTTTTCGTAATTTGAAGTTAAGGAAATGCACATTGAATCATGAATGTAGTATCATTTGAAATTGAATTCCTATTCATATTTTGTTCATTCTGATCTATTTTTCACTCTTTTTATTCTTCCTTGTTTCTGCTAAT
The DNA here is from genome assembly GCF_902686455.1 of Sciurus vulgaris. Taxonomy (NCBI): domain Eukaryota; kingdom Metazoa; phylum Chordata; class Mammalia; order Rodentia; family Sciuridae; genus Sciurus; species Sciurus vulgaris. Next base: position 150,945,284 of record NC_136466.1, read on the forward strand.
TGTATGCTACAGGATTTATAACAGAAAATATGTTTGCTCATTGGCAGGTGCAGGTAATTGACTAAGGTTAAAGAAAAGAAAGGTGAGTTTTAAGTTATTTATATCTCCCCAAGCTGCTCTTGTCTTATAGGAGAGGCACTTTATCTTGGACATTATGGATGCCTGATGCAGATTAATGAACAGTCAGATATTTGGGTCCCTCTATAGGACAGGATAAATTATCAGTAAACCACAGCAATAAAGATTATGGTCCGAACCCAGGAAATTTGAATCTCTTTTCTGACTCTTTTGTTAAATTTAGTTAATGAAAGACTGCAACAACCCAACAAATACTAGAGGAAAAATTTAGTAAAAGATTAACATAGAGCCAGAGCAGTAGTTTTACCTAGCTAGGTAAAGAAACTCAAACAGCCAGACTGCCAGCAGTAGGTATAGGAAGCACTAACCTGTACTTTAGAATGAGCTGCAGCAGCAAGGACCAAAGTAGTCATATTTTATTGTATTTGCTTATGTTTCTGTCTTTCTTGCACTCTATCTTGAATAGATCATTGGTGACCTCTTGCTTAGATTTTTTTGTGCTATTATGATCCAGGAGTCACCATGTCTGCACAATAGAGAGGCAGAAAAGATTTGTGTCTTTTTACTTATACAAAGAGCAAAATATATACCAAGGGGCAACTGTTGTGCACTCTGTCTGCTGTATAGTATCACTTTAGATCCAGTCGCTAACTTTTTGTCTGCATCCTAGGAGTCTAGACCATGTGAACAAAAATAAAAATTGAATCTTTATGCCTTCAGACTTCCTGTCAAGCAACTGCTCAAAACATCCTTTTCTGTCTGAAATTGAGGTAATTCTCTCCTGCCTTTGCTTTTCAGACCTCAGGTGGTACAGGAGTCCAATTATTAGTAGTCCCAGGATTCTATCTTTTATAGTTTCCTTACACATGGCCCATTCACTTTACAATCACATCTTTAATAAATTCTCAGCAAATTATTTTGATACGCACCTTCCCACTCGGGCCATGATTTGTAAGCTACTTAATACTTACAAGACCTCAAATTTGGTAATGTTAAAAGTACTTTACTAAATATTACTACAAAGTTTGCAGAAGTAAATTTTATCATATATAATTTTAAATTTTTAAATATGCCAAACCATGATAAAAATATTCTAATAGTTATTCTTCTAGTTTATGAGCACAAAATCTTTCCAATTTTTGTGTCTTGTTCCTTTACTTTCATGAATATTTTATAGTATTCAATGTACAGATTGTTAGCCTCCTCAATTAAATGTATATCAATATATTGCACTCTGTGTAGTGCTTTTGCCAATAGGGTTGTTTCCTTAATTACTTGTTTGGATATATCATTGTTAATGTATGGAAACACAACTCAGTTGTGTAGGTTGATTTTCTATCCTGCAACTTTACAGAATTGATTCATATGTTTTAATGAGTTTTGGGTAGTATTTTAGGGTTTTCTATGAACAGGATTGTTATTTGCGGACAGATAATATCACCTGTTTTCTAATTTGGAGTGAATTTGACAGATTTTATTTCCTTTTTCTTTCCCAATCATTCTGACAGGAACTTCTGGTACTGCTTTACAGTGGTGAGAGTGGATATCATTATTTTCTTTTTAATCTTGGACAAAAAGCTTTCAGATTTTTACCATAGAGTATGATGTTAACCATTGAATTGCCATAAATAGCCTTTATTATGTTGAAGTGTATCCTTTCTATATATAATTCCTGGAGATTTTATAGTGGAGAGGTGTTGCATTATGTCTAATTATTTTTTCTGCATCTATTGAGATGAAATTTTGGATTTTTTTCCTTCATTCTGTTAGCATGTGGTTCACATACATTTGTGAATGATGAACCATTCTTTGATCCCTGAAATAAATCTTACTTGATAAAGTAGAATGATTCTTTTAATTTAATGTTCTTAAATTCAGTTCACTAGTATTTTGTTGAGGATATTTGTTCATCAGGGATAATGGTCTACAACTTTCTTTCCTTACAATGTCCTTGTCTGGTTTTGGTGTTGATATTAAGATATACAAGTCTAAAAGAATTACTTTGGAAGTGCTCTCTATTCAATTTTTTTGAAGAGCATTTAAGAAGGATTGTGTGAATTCAGCTTATAAAGATTACTTTATATAGTGATATTTGGTTACTGATTTAATCCCTTTACTCATTATTGGTCTGCTCAGATTTTTTATTTCATTATAGTACATTATTTGTCAAATTTATATTTCTAGGAATTTATTTATTTGATCTTTTCCAATTTGTTAGCACATAATTGATAATAGTAGTCTCTTATAATACTTTGTATTTATACTATTGTTAAAATGTCCATACTGCCCAAAATTATCTATATGTTCATTGCAATATTTATTAAAATACCGAAGGCATTTTCTCATGAAGAAAAATCCCAAGGTTTATTTGGAGCTACAGAAGATTTCAAAGAGCCATATTATTCTCAGGCAAAAGGAGCAAAGTTAGAGGACCATGCTTCCTGATTTCAAATTAAATTATAAAGCTATTGTAATCACAGAAAATATGGTACTGTCATAAAAACAAATAGACAAATGGAAATAGCACAGAAATATCAAGCAGGTAAAATCACTTGACCTCTAAGAAAGGCACCAACAATACACAACAGGGAAAGAATAGCTCTTCAATAAATAGTGTGAGAAAACTGAAAATTTACATGCAAAAAGTTAAATATTGCTCTTGTGTTACAACATATGCAAAAACTGACTGAAAAGTTTAGGTCTGAGGTTGGGCTCAGTGGTAGAGCTCTTGTCTCCCACATGTGAGGCACTGGGTTTGATTCTCAGTACCACATAAAATAAAGAAATAAATGAAATAAACATTTAAAGAATAACTCCCTTTAATAAATAAGTAGATAAATAGGTAAATAAATAAAGATTTAAATATGAGATTAAGAAGCATAAAACTCTTGGGGCTGGGGTTGTAGCTCAGTGTAGGCTCTTGCCTAGCACATGCGAGGCACTGGGTTCAATCCTCAGTACCACATAAAAATAAATAAGTAAAATAAAGGTATTGTGTCTATCTACAAGTTATATATATATATATATATATATATATATATATATATATATATATATGAAGCACAAAACTTCTCCAAGAAAACAAAGGCAGAAAAGTTCTTTTATATTGGTCTTGGAAATGTGTTTTTTTTTTTTTTTTTAATGTGACATGATAAACAAAAATAAGCAAATGAGGTCCCATTAAACAAAAATGTTCTGCAAAGGAAAGAAACAATTAACAAAATGAAAACTATGCCTGTGGGGTGAGAGCAAATATTTATGATATTCTGATAAGGGTTAGTAGTCAAAATATACAAAGAATGCATAAAACTGAACAGCACACGATGATGATGATGATGATGATGATGATGATGATAATTACTTGGTTTTTTTAAAGAGAGCAAAGTATCAAAAGTTACAAGAATAGATACACCCAGAGCAGACATCCAAATGGCCTCTAAGTATATGCAAATATGGTCAACATCACTAATCATCAGGTAAATGCAAATTAATACTTTATTTCAAATGTCATTGGATATTTTGGATATTTTCCACATTCTAAAGTTTTTTGAAAAAGAAATATTAAATGTCACAAAAACATATGTGTACAAGTTTTGTTAAAATGTATTTGTGTTTTAATTTATTTGTATTTTATTGTGTTCTGTTATAATGGGAAAATGGAGACAGAATACTGGTTCTACATTGGATGATTGATCAAATGGTTTTAGCATTTACATTAATGAGTTTTTATGAAGCCCTTCAGAATTATAGTAGAAAATATATAAAAGCATAACTTGCTACTCTATACGTATGTGTTCTAATTTTAAAAATATTCAGTCTGTCTTGTTTTAATGATTTCAAAGAAGTAGAATAAATATGAACTGAACCGAGGTGATATATATGTATTTTTGTATTGCTTTAAATGTTTGTTTTTCTAAATTGTTCTACAATTTATACTATGTATAATTTTTATAATCAAAATAAAAAGGGCTATGTATTTAAAATAGTTATATAGGCATATCATTCGGGCTACTTTTGTATTTAAACACATTATTTTTACAATGAAAAGAATGTATTTTTCCATATTCTCACTTGTAAGAAAAAGGGAACAGATTTTCCTCCCACATGTGAGAAAAAAATCACCTTGGGAAAGAGGCAAAACATGCAGCACTTTAGTGCAAACCGAGACTTGTTCAGAATCATGTCAGGTTCTGAAAACAGAAGTTTATAATAGAAACTGTTTAGTAACATTAATCATAGCATTTGGTGTAGTCTTACCCGTAATGTCTAAACATTTATTCAAAGCTCTGGTAGGGTTATAAAAGAACCCACATACAGGGTGTTTATTGAATTCCATGTTAAAATATCAGAGAATTATGGACTTTTAAATGTTTAAGTGTTAATAGATTTTAAAGATATTGTTAACAGATATACTAAAAGTAGATCTCACATAAAATATATATATGTTGGTACTGAAAATTTGGAGAGGTCTGAAAAGATGTGAAAATATCAGTTCTCTTTCTTTTTCTAAATGTGAGCTACACCTCTCACACATATTATATGAATATAATTTTCTAAAAGACAAGTTCCAAAGTGCATTGTTATCCTTTAGACTTTGTACTAAAATTTCCTAGGTGATTAATATAAATAATATGAATTTCTTTCTAAAATTTGAGAAAAATTCAAGGTTAAAAGAAGACCCTCATTTGTAAACATATATGTGTATGTGTGCATGTGTGCATATACCTACTTGAAACATACATGTTTGCTTGCAAAGTAGGAATGTCTGCTATTAGGACCTGAACCTGTCAGGCATTCTGATTGCCACAGTGGTGACATTGCATAATATGTTAAGAGGAACCTTATGTCTTCCCCAGTTAAATACTGCCACACATGGCTGCTGTCACTCCAGAATACCATTATCATAAATGGAATCATTACACTCAATTTCATCTTCAGTCTAAAGAGGAGAGACAATATAACAGCTTTTCCCCCTAAAACATTACTATATTCCATAAATATTTCCCTATGATAATACCATTTTCACATCTAAAAGTCTAAAATTATTCATTCATAATAACCTAATTACATTCATAAATAACAATCCATGTTCATCTCTACCTGAGTATCAAAGTAAATTTTTGCATGTTACTTTGTTTTCATCATTTCTGACAAGATTCAACCAGCATCCATCATTTAAGTCACTACATGCTCTTTTTCAGCTCATCTTGATCATGTATTTAATATTTTTTATTCATTATTTAATGGGATCACTTATTCAATACAGTTCCACAACCCCCTGCAGTTTGGATGACTTCATCTTCTCAGTGTCATCTAACATAGTCCTCTCTGCTTAACTTTCTGCAAATGAGAAGTTAGATGTATAAGGAAGGTATAGTAAGGGCATAATGAGATATTCAGATAAGGCCAGAAGGGGTATTAGATTTACAACCTTACAGAAGTAAACTCTAAAGTAAATGGAAACTCAATAAATAGCTTGAATATTTTCTAATGGATTGGTGGAAAGAGACACTAAACAATTGTTTTGCTTTAATTTTTTTTTTTACTTTCTGCTTTGAATAACGCAGAAGGATGCAGTAATTGACTGTGCAGAGAGCAAGTAAACGGAATGCAAATGAGTTCAGATTTCTCCGTCCTCCCATTTCTCTCTGAGGACACTCTACATGCAGGTAATGTCTTTTCTGAGTTGGAAACACTGCCACATTCTTGTGTTTCTATAATCTTTTTATACTCCAGGTAGCGGCCTCTTCCAGAAAGATTTGCACTACTAATCTCTGTACTTTCTTAACATAAATGTTTATAAATATTAATGTTCTCTGATAACTAATGCAACACAGCATCAGTCAGGTCAGGTCCTCATAGCAAAGGCATCCGTACCTCTTCCCAGGTGGCTTTGAATCATCTCCATGTTTTCCAGTATCCCATATAGTCTCTTTATGCGTGGAATTTTCTCCAAGAAAGGAGTAAAGTGATCACAACAGGCACTTCTAGAGAGTTGATGTGGCTGAATGTGTACATAATGTAAGCCTGCTGTATGGTATTTTAAAGAACTAAATGAGAGTACGATGGATTAGAAATTAATCTGCATAATACATTAAGATAAAATTTGCTCTGTTGGAGGAAGCAGATCAATTCTATTTAGTGTCTGAAGAATAAAATGCAAAATAATAGACCTGACAGAAATGAAATGATGTTAGCTTTGCATACAAGTCTGTTCAGAACCTTTGGTTCCTGCTGTACAGCACATTTATTAGGTGACAATTGAACATTCTATTCTTCTCCCTAGAACTTTTGGGTGAAATTCAATTTTCATTAAAATCAGATAATAGTTTTATGAATAAAATGCAGTAGCTATTAATATCTTAGTATTTGGCTTAAATTGAGCTATAAAAAAGATAGCAGTTACCAAGTATTTCATACATACTGTACAGAGTCATAGACATAAGATTCCTATTGATTTAGATGACTTTTAAGCTTTTTTTCTAATTTCAGATTCTATGTATACATTATCCCTGGAAAAATACCTAAATATATTTTCACCCATTTAGTGTTTATCAGTAGTTCAGATACCTCTCATCTCCTTATTTCCAGAATCACCTGAAGTTTACAATAGTCTATAAAATATACACATCTGGTAAGTCTTTCTTGAAAATAAACATATTCTATCTTTATTATCTTAATAAAATATAGCATCAAAAAGGACCAAGGAGTGGGAGGTAGGGAGGCAGGGGGAAATGCTAAGTAGTGATATTGAGCAAATTACATTGTTATATTGTGTGCGTGTATCAATGTGTAACAACAAATCCCATCAATATGTACAATTATAATTCATCAATAGAAAAATGAGGAAAATATATAGCATCATTAATTTAACATTTGTACACTTCTTATAATCACATTATTTTTAATGAGGAAAGTCATCCCCTTTGTTTGTTTGATGAATAGCTCCCTGCCAGACTTCAGACTGATAGGATACTCACTGATTTGTATTTCTTAATCCATTTTGACAGTGTCTTTTAACTGATACATTTAGACCATTCACATTCAAAGTGATTATTGATATAGTTGCACTGATTCCTACAATATTTATTATTGTTTTCTATTTGTTAAACTTGCTCTTTGTTTCTGATTTTCACTATGTTTCTGACTTTTATGGCTTTATAAGAATTTGTTCTAATTAGTTATACATGACATTAGGATGCATGTTGACACATCATACATAAATGCAATATAACTTCTCATTCTCCTGGTTGTACATGATGTGGAATCAAACCAGTCATGTAGTCATAAGGAAATAATGTTCGATTCATTCTACTATCTTTCCTACCCCTGTACCACCTCTCTTCTGTCAAATCCAAAATACCTCTATTCTTCCCTAGCCTATCCCCCTTATTGTGAATTAGCATCCACATATCAGAGAAGACAATTGGCCTTTGATCTTTTAGAATTGACTTATTTCACTTAGTGTGATATTCTCCAACTTCATCCATTTACCAGCAAATGCCATAATTCCTCTTCTTAAGGCTGAGTAATGTCCCATTGTGTATATATACCACATTTTTATTATCCATTCATCTGTTGAAGGACACTTAGGTTAGTTCCATAGTTTAGCTATTGTGAGTTGAGTTTCTATAAAAACTGATGTGGCTGCATCACTGTAGTATGCTGATATTAAGTTATTTAGGTAAAAACTGAGGAGTGGGATAGCTGGATCAAATGGTGGTTCCATTCCAAACTTTCTGAGGAATCTCCACACTGCTTTCCATAGTGTTTGCACTAATTTGCAGTCCCTTCAGGAATATATGAGTGTACCTTTTCCCCCACATCCTTGCTAACATTTATTGTTGCTTTTGTTTTTGATAATTGCCTTTCTGACTGGAATGCAATGAAATTTCAGTGTAGTTTTGATTTGCGTTTCTCAAATTGATGGAGCTGTTGAACACTTTTTCACATATATTTTGACCATAAAATCACATTTTTAATCAGTAATTTAGCCTATCAACTCAATTACCTGTATTTGCTTAGAGGAGAAGAAATAATGAAAGAAGCATCTCAGAATTTATAGGATAAATATGAGAAGGTTTATATTTTTCTCTTCACACTGTAAAAGACACCCAGATATCCTGTATCCTGGCCATTATTCACTCATTTGTCTATAAAAGCCACTCTATTTCTTTGACAATCATTCCCTTCCATTTGCATTGTAATGTGGGTAAGACCGGGATTGATGCTGCTTCTTCTCCATATCTTCAGAGGTGGATATATCACCCTGGTTAGACTTGTGTGAAAAGTAATTGAGAATTGAAACACGCAAGAAAAACAAATCCTGTTTCATTTTCTCTTTCTTGGCACACATGAAATGCATTTTTTCAGTCTCTGCATTTAGGGAAGTTTACTGATCAAAATCCTGACAAATCAGATCAGAGTGTTTTCCTGTGTTTCAAATCTTTTCCCTGTCCTAGGCATGACTTAAGCAACGAACAAAACCTTTTTGTTCTAAACTCTTATAAGTTAACCATGAGTTTATGATTGCTGCAAGCTTTTCTCAGTCTGAGTAATAGACATGGGCATGCAATTAGAGATCAATGAGATTTCATTCTAGAATTTTGGTAACAGTTATTGTAAATATAAGCAATTTGTTTCTGTGATATTGTCAAAATAATAGAATGTAAGCTCAGTGCCCCTGGAGGTCGGCTTGCATGATAGGGAATACTCAATCTGAATTTAGTAAACATAACAGAAAACAGAATCACAATATGGAGATAAAGTCAAGCTTTTATTAGACTTTTAGATATCTAGCTCTGACTACATTGGAACTTTTCAGACAATTAAGGCAATGATTTTTTAAGCCAATATTTATTTTCCGTTACTTGCATATTGAAGAACTAAGATTGATAATGAGTACAGACTTGCCACTTATTTTTCTACTTATTTGTTACACTCATATTTTAACCTTCAAACATAAGAATTCCTTTGATTGATTTACTCTAAGATTATAGAAACAACAGCCTTTCTTTGAAATCACCCTTATTTGATGCCCTACCAGATAATCAGCATGACCTTGACCTTGGACTGATTTTGTGTTTTGCTTTTCAATACTCCTTAATTGAGGCTGACCACTGGATAATTTTTGTTTATCACATTTTGCTTGAAAACACATAGATACATACAAATCCATGCACATACTTATATTGCCACAATAAACAGTTTTAAAATAAAAGTTAAATCCTGCTTCCTTAGACAATCACAATATCCACTCTAATATCAAAATCTTCTTTATTTCTGAGTCATATTTTTAGCTTATGAAAATATCTTAATCCCATCACATACCTGCTGAGCTCTAGAAAATCTCTGTTCTTTAAAAATCAATTTTACAAACTTAATTTTTCTTGTTTCCCCAATTTTACTAGGCTAAATCTTATAAGCTCTGGGTTAAAATTAAACTACAAAAACTTCCTGAATCTTATTTTTATTGACTTTTCTAGACACAGCTACAAAAATGGCTATTATATAAACACTATGGAATAATTTCATCTCATATATGAGACTGAAAGATCATTTATATTTAGGATTATCTATATAAATTTGACTCATAGACTTCTCAGTTTAATTTAGCAGGATGTGTTTATGAATTTTAATTTTCTTTATGTTAGATGACAAATCAGTTTATCCCAATATAATGGCATGTTTGATCTATTTTTATTATTCTTGGCCTTCAATACTGGTTTTATATGTAAAATAATATTCTCTAGAAAAGTATGTAATTTATTTTAAGCACAATATAATAAAAATTATAAGCTGAATACCTACAACTCTAAACATATTATCAACTAGCAGAATTTTTTTAAATAATAAGCTTTCCAAACTTTTCATAAATATCTCTGTATTAACTCATTTATTGATTGATTTAATAATTATGTACAGCTGCAGGATTTACTGTAAACTATTGATCCAATTCATAAAAAGTTGCCTCCAGTCAGAACTCAATTCTACTAAAATAATTTCCCTAATATAAGTTAAGAGAAGGATTGTTATTTCTTATCCCGGGGTCTGAATATTATCAGTCCAATAATGTAGATAAGCTTGTCTGGCATTTCAGGAAGCAGGGCTACAAAGTAGTTTCAAATTCCAAGACCTTTTGTTTATGTGGATTGCTTGCTCTCCAAAAATCATTTTAATAATTTTCTAGAGTACAGTCCAACACAACCATACAAATGAATCAAATTAGTTAACCTGAACAACTTGGAGTCTTCTGCAAAGGTTGTAGACTAAACTTTGTAATTCTTCTTGTAAGTTATAGAACATAATATTATACAGAAAAATAAAAGATGGGAAGTTACCTTCTATAAAGATGCCATTTCAAATTTAAACATTGCTCTATAGCTTTTCCAACTAGAAACCTTCCAAATTATAGCATGGTGTGGTACATATCTCAATATCTTATATACAGGGACTTAAAATACACTTTGAAATTCAGTTATCTGTAGTAAAGATATCCCATGATTTTAGAATGGATGAGTCTACATAGAAAACTTGAATTCACTGTGGCTGATAGAAGTAAAAGTAATTATCGCTGGTTTCTTCATTGGGAGACCATGCTACTTTAGACTTAGAGAAATACAAGGAATACGTAAAGGCATCTAATTAATATTCAACAGCTGCACCACATGGTGAAGTGGATCATTTACAGAAATGGAAGCAGTGGGCTGATAGACACTTCCTACAACTTCCTTGCCAAGTTGGTGACAACTTTTCTTTAAATTGTATAAGATCAGAGTTACAAATACATATGTTCAATAATCATAGTTTCCTATTTATTAAAGGCAACAAAAATATTAAAATATATGACATTTCTCAAATTGAAAGGTCACCTATATTTATTTTAGATCCTATATGGTCAAATAATTTAGAGTCAATGGGTTGAGCGTGTTACTGAGTGGGAAAACACTTGACTGGGCATATCCAACACCCTGAGTTCAATCTCCAGCACTGCAAAGTCGTCGTCGTCATCATCATCATCATAAAAAAATGTATTACTCAAGACTTCTTGCATCTTTAGTGGACAGAACTTAGTTTAAATACTTAAGTGTGTTGAATGATACTGTAGAAATCAGATAGAAGAAATAGCATATTTAAAATGTGCCTACAGACAACCTAGCATGTTTTATGACAAAGAATCATGTCTTAGTCTGCTTTCTATTTCTTAAGCAGAATGTGTGAGACAGGAAATTTATAAATAAGAGACGCTTATTTGGCTTATAGTTCTAGAAGCTCAGAATGATCAGATGGCCTCCTCTAGTAAAAGCCTTTTACTGACTTCAGCTCATGCTGAAAATGAGCTTCATGAGGGAAAGTGGACATTCAAGAAAAGACCAAATGTGAGGGGTAGTCTCACTTTATCACAACCTAATCCCAAAGTATCTAATCCAGCCCAGTGGGAGGTAACTCAATTGAAAAGGAGTGAGTTCCTGTTAAAGAATCAATCATCTCTTAAAAGTGTCATCTGCCACAGTGGCAATCAAATTTTGAGAAGAGTTTTGCTGGGGAAAAATTACATTCATACCATATCAAAAAACATTATGATTTCCTCAGCTTGATTATACTTCAGAAAGATTTCTTCTTGACTCTCCTATAACTTCCCTTTTCAAAGTGTATTCACTTCAGAAAACTGTAATTATAAAGTATGTCTTTACCCCTATGAGATGTAAATATATTTGAAGGCCTCTTGCCAATTTTAAAATTCAAGAATATCGTCCTTGATGACCTAGGAGTCACCTCTTTAAAATCAGCATATCACATAAGATGCTATCTCCATCTGCCCTTCTGTGCAGGAGTGTGGGATCCTAACTTTGATGGGTGCCCATTGTCAAATGTAAAGGGTACATATTACGTTTTGGATTTTCAATGTTCTGTGAAAGCTCATATGTTGAAGACTTGGTCCCCGATATATCAATATCCAGAGGTGGAAATTTTGGAAAAGTGATGGAATCATGAAGGATTTAATCTCATCAGTAGAATAATCCATTGGATGGATTAATAATCTGAAAGGACTCTTTGTAGGTGGTGGATTCTATGCGGATGGGGCATAGGTAAGTAGGTCACAGGGGCTGTGCAGGGAGGATATGTTATTCCTGGCTCCTTTCTCTCTCTCTCTCTCTCTCTCTCTCTCTCTCTCTCTCTCTCTCTCTCTCTCCTTCTGGGCTGTCATGAACTGAGCAGCTTTTCTCTACCACACCCTTCCACCATGATGTTCTGCCACATCTTAGGCCCAGAGGAATGAAGCCGGCCGACTCAGGGCCAAAACCATGGACAGAATGCTCTGAAACATCATGAACCAAAATAAATTGTTGCCAGGTTGTTCTTGTCAGATATTTTGTTCAGTGAAGAGAAGTAGATTATCACAGTATAATAACAGAGAAAAATACTTGCAAATTCAAGAACAACTGAATGTGCCTGACTCATCCCATTTTATCTACTTCACTTCTAATGTCCTCCAATATTTTCCCTATAATTCACTTCAGAACTTAAAACCTTTCACATCTCTTGTTTCAGTAGAGTTCACACAAAGTCCTGTCATCTCCTTGCTGTAAGTAGTATCAAGCAAAATCTTGTTTCACCTTTTGCAGTGCAATATTTACCTTTTATTGCAGTTGTTGTTGTTTTTAATAGTACTGGGGATTGAACTTAAGTGTGCTTTACCACTGTGCTTCATCCCCAGACCTTTTTCATCTTTAATCCTAAAACAGGGTATCGCTAAGTTGTGCAGGCTGGTCTCAAATCTTGAGATTACAGGCATGTACTACCATGCTGGCTACCAGTTTTAAGGTCAAAGTTTGACACCTTAAATTATTTTGGAGATACAGGAGGAAATGTGACTAATTATACTCAGTCATGCTAGAGTCATTTGTTCAGGTTTCACATTGTAATTACCTGTGTACTAAACTTTCTTACCCACTGGACAGATTTGAAGGCACAAGTAGTCTAGTGTCTGACATATGCCTCATGACTAAAAGGCTACTGGACTGAAAACAAATGCCTGTGTTTTGAATGAGGTGAATATGATAGAGATAAATAGCTTTGATTACTCCACCAAAGTAGTTATTCTCTGAAAATAAAATGACATAAAATAAATGTCTTAAAATAAGAGTCAAAGATAATATATTGCAGAGGAAAGGGGACTATAGCTACATTGATTTATCAGTTATACAATTGCAGAAAGAATACTTACCCTCTTATTCTATAGTACATTCATGTGCAATGTAGGTAACAATCCCAACACAGTAATCAAATCCTACATGGAGGGCAGTCAGTATTTACTAGATTTGATAATACTATAAAATAGTATTCATTGCATATGACTAACTATTCTCAACAAATTCTCCTAAAAATAATTATTTTAAAGTATACCATAATAATTTATATTGTAAGGAATTACTATTTTTTAAAATATTGAGTATAGGTCTTAGGTTTCTTATCATTTGAGAATCACCCTGTGTTGTTATTCAGAACACAGCATAATTCCCCTACCATGGGAATACCTATTCCTACTTCAAGGATTATATTGGCTATCACTTCTCGGCTAAATCAGTAATTAAACTCACTTACTGTTTACTCTCTAATGTCACTTGTATGCTTCTTATTTGAAACCCATTTCAATTGGAGTAACATGGTTTTATTTACTTGTCTTTCCAATTTGACTAAACTGAGATATTCTTGAAAGTAGCCACCATGACTGTTCATTTCATCACTGTTTCTTAAAGACCTGTCATCTATGTCAAACATGTAACAGCTACTCAACATAGAGTAATCCCCTAGGTAGTTGCCTAGTTGGCACAGGCCATTTTTCTCAATTTTTGTTTTACAGTGAATAAAACATGGGGAATTAAGAAAAAAAAAAAACTTTGAAAGTAAAAGCAAAGAATTTTTTAGCCTACTTCAAAAATAGAAATTTTAACAAAGATAAATGAGTTGAAATAATGGAGTTAGCTTGATTTGAAATCACAAGAATATATCAAAAACCATTGCCACTTGAACTTATCTTTATCTCTAATGGGTCTGACAGACACAAGGGTTAGAATATGCGCATACATACACATAAACATACACACAAATCATACCCTCTTACTGTACCATTGTTTGACAAAGCAAAATGCCTGAAGTGTTATGAAGTTGTAAAATATTTCAGGAATGTTATGAAGACTTCTATATGTTTGACTCCACAAATAATAGTTTACAAAATAGAATGCTTCTTGATTTTTAAGTAGAGCCCAAAATGAAGAGCTTAAAATATGCCGGCATTTATTGTATTATTTCTCTGTTCCAAGAAACTAGCTGCATATTTTCCATTCCATTTAATCTGCACAATAATCCAGTATAGTAATTACTATTATGTTGTCCTGTTTCTTAAAATAAAAAACCCTATGATAAGAGAATAACTTTTTTCAGATCCTTCAATAACTGACTTCGGGTGAAACCCTGAGGTTTTAAGCACAATATTATCATCCCAATGGTACAGAAAGGTCCACATAGATTCTAAAACTTTGTAATTTATAGAGAACATCAAGAAAAGGCCAAATGTAGTTGAATTATGCAATAACCTTGGATTCACTAGAGTATAGAAAAAGAATGCGTACACTTGAAGTATAGGTATTAGGCTAAAAACTTACTCTGATGTAAAATTATGTCATTATTCTTTACCCCAGAGAACGCCAAACCTAAGAATAATGTAGACAGGTGGGAGAGAAAAATAACTCTGTAACACACTCAAAAAAGGTAGTGGAACCTATTTAAAAAGTCATGTAGATATATCATCTTTGTATAGACAACAAATATAAATTTAAATTTAAAAACACTTTCATTTTCACATCTAATAGAGAATTTCATCTAGATTCATTATTTTATAAGAAGAGAAAAAGAAAGATGTTAGGAAGAGGAATTATATGATTCTCATTATGTTCTACCAAGTTAATGATGAAACTTCATTTTCTTTAATATACCAAAGAATTAGAAGCATAGAACTACAAATCACACCTTCATAATTAGAACAAATTAATTACAAAAATTATGAAAACAATTTTCAATGGCTTCATTTTCTTTAAAATTCATATTGGTTTCTGTATGAATTTCTAGCTGGAAGTACAATTTCTGTTTATTAACATTTGTTGCCAAGTACTGTATATCATCCATAATTCTGGGTTATTAAATTCCTGAAGCATGCAATATAGCAAACTTAATAGATTTTATGCAAATTGTTATATAGCAAAATAAGACCAGATGGTACTCATCATAGCAGAATCCTTCTATAATAGTTTCATATTTTTGTTAAAATTAAACAAAATATAAAGTTACCTCTGTGGTATTTGACTTATTTTAAGTCATTCTCTATTACAATATTTTATCCATTTTTCTGGCCCTTTACACCATGTTATGATACAGTTTCCATTTTAACACTCTTTTGATGTTCAGTAATTTACTGTTTTTGAAATGTAACTGGGAACTATGGGACAATTATGCATAGCAATATTTTCATTGAAAAACCATACACAGGACAAAATTGAACTTGAAATAGAGCTCAACCACTAAAATACAAACAATATCAAAATTTTAAATTGCTAATGTTCTTATATTTTATTAATTAAGAAAAAATTGGAAATAAGTAACCTAGTAATGATTACTCAGACATCTGTGAAGTTACTATCCAGAATTTAAAATTTCATAAATTTGAAAATTGTACACATCATCAAAAGGAATGCAAAACTGTGTATCAATTCTGGAAATCAGTCTGGTACTTTTCAGGAGGAAATTAAATGTAGTTTTAACATTGACACTCAAAATTTTATAGCATCTCTAATAAAGTATTTCATTTATTACTAATTTTTTTACTTTGCATTCTCTCTAGTTTCTTAATTGTATATGAGCATGACCCAATTTTCATCATTTACCAACATCTTCCTTAAATTTTTTTCATTTTAACTTGTAAAAATTATGCCAAACACTTCAGTTTTATTATGCTTGATGATAACTGCATATTGACTCTTCCATTAGAAATTAAGAGGACAACAGAAAACCTGGGAAAAGTTGTTGAGAAATTTGTGTAAAGTGAGAGAAAGAAAGTGACTTTGAGGAATTGGCTGGCACAATTGTAGTTCTGGTAAATCCAACAGCCCAGCCAGCTGGAAACAGTCAAGAGGTGAAGTCACAGTTATGAGTCCAAAATTCATACAACAGGCTGACAGGCTGGAAGCACAGGTAGGACTTCATTGTTATCTTCCTGAGGCTAAATTCCTTGTTCCATGGGAAACCTATTTCTTAAGTGCTTCAAGTGAGCAAAGGAGGCCCAACTGCATTTTAAAGGGTCATCACTTTTGTTTATGAACAATTTATTTTAAATATCAATCACTTCTACAGAATATGTTCACTGCAACAAGTAAATTAGCATTTGACCAAACAACTGGACCTCATAGCCTAACTGAGCTAACATATGAAGATAACCATGGTATCATATTAAAATGTGTTTATTAAGATGATACATCCATGAGAAAATGTTTAACATTTATCATGTTTTTTGCATTAGCGCAAACTTTTCTTTTCCTTCTTTCTTTCTTTACCTTTGACCTTTTTCCAATTTTCAAATGTAACTTGCATATTCCAGTTTTACAGCCTTGAAAAGATGATATATTTCAGAAAGAAGGAAAGATCAAAAAGATTAATATCACATCAAATTTGATTACTTCTACCTTAAAAAGTGTGTAAAAAGCAGTGTTCATTGAAATAAAAGACAAGAGATGGATGGAAAGAAGTCTAGAATAGCTCACATTATTGAAATAGGAAAAAACAGGTGGCAAAAACATACTTACAGAAGCTCTAAAAAACAAAACAAATGAAAGTAATATTTTAGTCATAACAAAAATAATGTTAATTAAAATAAAACTACTGTCTACTGTTGAATTATTTAAATATTCTTATATGCCTTTAAACAGTGATTAATTCTTGCATCTTCTATAGAAAATTCTATATATAACTTATATGCCCTACACATAAGTAATTTAAAACAATTGTTTCCTTTAAATATGTTGACTTCATATTTTCTCATTTGTATACAAATATTATGTGTATTTTTTTTTTTACTTTTAGAGAAATGACCATTTTTCATTAGTTAATTATGCCCCTAAAGAAGAATAATCCCAGGGCTAAAACAAGGCAAAAATTTAAAACTAAAATAAATTATAAATTCCAAAATGTGTTATATAAAAGCTAGATTTACACATACACCTTCAAGGTTGTTTATTAATACTTAAGAAGGCCTAGATAAAATCCCACATGATTTAATTATGAGTGGGTACAAAATTCATAGGGCAGGTTGGCAGAAGATGACCAATAATACACAAAATAAATTCTCAATCTACATTCTGTAACTGAGTTTGTGTAACAACAGGAAACATGTTAATTGATTCAAACAGGAAGGTTAATATGCACCCTACATCCGTAAAAGTCAATTGGCTATTTTTTTGTCCATTTATCTGGATTGGTTAAACAAGTTTGTAGGTCACCCACAGAGAAGTACTTTTGCTCAACTACTTGGGCAGTTTTTTGATCATATTTAAATATGGCAAGATAGTGAAGTGACCTGGACTCAGAGGTTAGTGAATTTGTATGTGTCCTCTTGACTTGAAAACTTTTTATAAAAGAGTATCACAAATTTTCTACTCTTAATTACACCACAGTCTAATGAGTACAAGTCAATTACTTTGGAAACCCCCAAAATAGTTACAGTAAAATGAAATTCCTGTTTCAGGTATCCTTTTTACAAATATTGTGTAAATAAATAGTAAAGCAGCTCAAGATGCAATAAGGAACTTTTCAATGAGAATATATGCATCATTGAGGAACTCACTTAGAATTCCAGCTTCGGTGACTCTAATGGATGTAGAAATTTTGGGTTTGATTAACTGTCCTTAAAATTGTCTAAAGAGGCATTAAAATTACTTTAAATGGTACATGGATGAAATTTGTAAAATGTCATATTACAATTTTTAAATGAGCTAAAAATTCAAGCAAATTCTCAACAATAGAACAACTGTTGAGCACTAAATCAATGAGTATAAAATATTTAATTGTTGGAATGGGAAAGCTAAATTCTTATTTTTACTTGTAAATACTTCATTACAGATATCAGGAACAAATGTTGCTTTAACTAATCCTTTGTATAAAAATCAATGATCATGAATAAATAAAAGATATTGGTCTAGGTCCAGCTCAAATGTCTAAGGAATCATCTCAGTAGTGGCCTTACATTTACAATATTTCTTAAGGAACACTACTTTGAAATATCCTAAGTGGAATATTACTCTTTGTAAAAGAAAGGGAAATTGATCTACTAAATAAATGTGCCAGAGAATAACAAGTTATATAGTCAAATATATAAAAAAGCACACAAAGAAAAATAAGTGCAATAGAGATTTTATAACAATTTAAACAATTGTGTTTTCTTAAATGATAAAATAAAGTAAATAATATGCTTGCAAAGGTCGAGTCTCTAGAAAATATATAATATATAGTCATGACTAGCTGTATTTCATCTACTAAACTCAGTTCAGAAATGAAGTAGATTACCAAATAAAGCATTGTTTAACATTTATTTCTGAATTTTGCTGAATGTGCAATTTCTTCTTCACTATTAAATAGAAATATAAACCAAGTGTGCTTCTATATCAGGTTTTTCTTACCATTAGTAAATATGCATATTCAATTCATAAGTATCAGAAACTTATTTCGCCCAAGAATTTCCTTTGAAAACAGATGTCATCAAGCTTTTTAATTAAAAGTCAGATAGTAAATATTTTAGGTTTTGTGGACCACCTGTTCCATGACAGCTCCTCCATAATATCACTGTGGCATAAAAAGTCATGAAGATCACATAAAGAATAGATGACCATAGAGGGGGATATGGAAGAATATAGTTACTTTACATTAGGTAGAGGGGAGTGAAGGGAGGGGAAGGGGGATGGAGGAAGGAATGAAAGTATAGTGAAACAGACATTATTACCTCATGTACACGTATGACTGCATGACCAATGTGATCCTGCAAT
Organism: Sciurus vulgaris; assembly: GCF_902686455.1. Classification (NCBI taxonomy): domain Eukaryota; kingdom Metazoa; phylum Chordata; class Mammalia; order Rodentia; family Sciuridae; genus Sciurus; species Sciurus vulgaris. Next base: position 150,964,450 of record NC_136466.1, read on the forward strand.
ACATATAATCATAACAATGAGAGATTGTACTCTTTTTCTGTATGATCTATCAAAATATATAAATGCATTCTATTGTCATGTACAACTAATTAGAACAAATAAAATAAAATAAATTAAAAAAAAGAATAGATGACTAAATCATTCATCCTCCCACCCCTCTTTTCCCTCTATACAGTCCTTCCTTCCTCCATTCTTACCACCCTCCTTATCCCTAACCCTAAACCTAATATGTACATACATGAGTATACCACCATGAACTTCACCTTTATGTTTAACTATAAAGCTCATATTAAGAATAACTATAAATAAATAAAAGGAAGCCAAGAAGAGTAGAAGACAAGGAACAGGGGGAAGGAGGAAGGGAGGAAAAGACCAAGTACTGGGGACTGAACTGGAGCAAATTATATTTCATGTTTGCATGGCTATGTCAAAATGAACTCTAGTATTATATATGACTATAATTGCTATAGAAAACAAAAAAGAATAGATGAGGTGTTTTCCAATGAAACTTTATGACAACAAACCTCAAACCAAATGAGACCTTTTGGCTTTAATTGGACTTTTGGCTAAATTTGACCCAGAGGTTGGTAAGTTGTTGGCTCATTTTAATGGGATAAATGAATAACAATGAAAATTATCTCTATAGATATTTTATTGGTTATTTCTTACACAAAACAATAAGCATCAATATAGTATTTTACTCATTTTATACATCTTCTATGTAACCACATCCTTAATGATTTCTATGAATGATTTCTAATTATATAAACACAATTAAAAATAGAAAGCTTTCAAACTTCTGAACATTTTATTTTATTATGTAAACCTGTAAAAAGAATAAGGAAAGACAATTTCTGCCAAGTGAATGCTGATAATGAGTTTTAAGACTAGTTATGCACCACTCAGTGGCACTGAAGTAATTAGAACCTAGGTTTATTATCTTCAAGTGTAAAACCAGTACTTTAGAAATTGTCCCTTAGTTTAGTTTGGACTTGGTATGAAAAAGGTGAGGCATAGACAATGTTGGCTTAATTATCAGTCTCTCATATACACAATTACTTGAGAACCTTTATTAGCATGTTTTCCTCCCAGTTATGCATATTACTGAAAAGTTACAACAAACAAAATAAACAAAACTCTTGAATCTGAACTCCTTTAATTTTTTTTGTACCATACAGAATAGTGAATCATTTTCTGTTTCCTTCAAACACAAAAATATAAAATTAGTCAGCTACATAATTGGTCTTATCACTTCTTAGTAGAATAAAAAAAAAAAATCATGTAGCAGTAAAAAAAATGTTCACATACTTTATGAGAAAAAAAGATTAAAGAGATTGCAACTTATTACAGCCAGCAATGTGTCTCAGACTTGAGGGCATTCTCTCAAAGAACATCAAAAAAGGTAAGACTGTGTGTGTATCATTTCAAAAACAGTTTGATTTTTCTTGCAACTTTAAAATATTATATATAACAATTTAAGAGTTACTTTGAATTCTTCTTAATCCTGTATTTACATATATGACTCTATACAAAATGAGAAAATAAAGGAAAATAGATTTCCCTCAGAACACTTGAGATTGCAACTATGAGGATAAATTTTTAAAAATGTTCCTCCATAAGAGACAATGGCAAAACAAACCAATCAACCAACCAACCAAACAACAACAACCCCACAGACTATCTTTAATTATATAAATTAGCTAATTTGCATAATGTTTCTCCATTGGGGTCCAGCTCATGTTTGTACATCATTAGATTCTGGTTATTCTTTTCTGAACAAAATGTCATGAAAATGCTGTTGTGCAATGTTCAGTACATTATATTGGTATACTTGACATCTCATTATTGATGGTGTTAACTTTTACCACCTGAATAAGGTGGAGTCTGTTAAAGTTTTCCATTATAAAGATATGGTTTTGACTTTTTTTTCACCAATAGATATCTAGAGGAAGTATTTTCAGAGTATATAAATATTTCAGTTTTACTTGTATTTTTGACAGAGCATCCATTGATGATTTTTTACAGCATAGATTTTAGCTACTAAAATCCAATTGTGATTTTTTTCTATTTTCATCCCTGTTTCTGCATTTTTAGTTTGTAGATATAGTAGAAGAAGTTTTCCCATCAATGACTTTTATTCATTTACTTATTTATTCATATCTATGGATTCATAGATTCTTATTATGTATTGGTTATAATGTGCTATTATTACTATTCACTTGACATTCATATTGTACCCAGTTTGGCTGTAGGGAGTACTTTAGGTGAACTTGTTTTCATCTCCATGCCTTACCTCTTCTTTGGTCATTATTGGCTAGAACTCTTAGAAATATCCAGAACATGAATAAAAATTCTGAAGGAACTTTCCAACCTAAATTAAAAACAAAGGACTATTGAATGCAATATGGATTCATGGACTGAATCCTAATCAAGATATATTTTTGCTAGCAGATGAATTAGTAAACATTTAACAAAATGTTAGTACTTGTGGAATTTTTATTAATATGAATGTCTTGGCTTTTTCAATTATACTGTACTTAAATAAGAGAATTCCTGATTCACAGCATACAGATACTAACATATTAATAGTAATGAGACAACACACCTGTGACTCACCTAATGTAGGCAGCAGTTAACATTTAGTGACTAAGAAGAGTATATGGACACACTTGGTACTATTTTAAAACTTTTAAATAAATGTGAAATTATTTCAAAATTAAGCAACAACAATATTAACAAAAACCAAAGATTCTGAGGTACCAGGTCCAGGTGAAAGCCACATGCACACATGTGCGTGCACCTCCATGTGCACATATGTTCCCTCAGAACAGGAGTAGGCACAGCTTTGAAACTGATTGGTTCTGGGATAGATTATGACTTCAATCACCCTGATACATAAGAAAATTATTTTTAGTGTTTTATTTACTGACTTGGCTTATTATTTACTTATTAGTTTTATTACATACCAGGTTTTGAGAAAAAAATGAAATAATATATCAACTCTATTTCTTTTTAGGAAAAAGAAAAACTGAATCGTAACAAAATTTTAATGCTTAGCCCAGAGCTATCATAGACAAATTACTTAATAGCTCTTAATTTCAAATTCTGCATATTATATTAAGAAGTCATATCCTATGTTCCTTTTGAACAATATAAATTTAAGAAGAAATGGTCTAGATTGTTATAATAGTCAGACAATTAGTCCTTTTAATGTATACTCATATGTGAGTGAACATTAAGTAAATAAAATAACAGATTGAATTAAAATATAATAAATTTACTTTACTTTTAATTTTAAACTCTTGAACATAATCTTATTCCTAAACATCTTTGTTTTCCAAAACTTGTATATTTCTTAAAATAGTTATTTTGCTAGACAATTTTTTGATGTATGATATTGCAAATGTCTTTAGCACAGACACTTTGCCAAAAATATAGATCACTTGGCAACTGTTCCATTTGTTGTAATTATCAAAAATGACATTTACTGACACTTAAAAATTATTCCACCTCGTTAAGAATAATGCAAAAGCATTCAATCTAGAAGTTGAAAGCCATACATGTAATTAGTATACAAAGTTGATACCACTTATCCTCAGCTTTAGAACCAGAGTTAAATTATGTCAATTGTTAGAGTCCAAGGTCATTAAGAAAGATGCTTTTCCTCGAAAACACAATCTGACATATAAAAATTCCTTGCCTATGGTTAGTATATAAGACATTTGCAAATCGTATAAATTCAAACTTAAAATATTTTGTGTATATGTTATTTATACATTTAATGAAGCCCGTGGGTAGAACATCTATACCTTAGATTATAGTTTCAAAAGGGACTCTGATGAAAATATGTATTATATGGCCAATTCATATTTTTAGCATAATGAATTCCTCAGAGCACTTCTCAAAAGGGTTTCATTTTAAAATAGATTGTTTCATCTGTTACGAATAAAGCAACTGGGATTGCTTTTCTTACCAAGAATTTATTAATTAGCAAAGTGTGTATATGTGGCAACCATCAGATCAGAATAAAATTCTCAAGACAGAATGTACAAAGATGACTCTAAATTTTATAATTCATGAATGATGCTTCAGAATAAATAAAATTAAGAGAAAGTTGACCTTCCACTTAACTAAGATTATACAAGAGTACATAATGTGCTAATAGCAATAAAAAATTAACTATTAATTTTATTTCATATAATTAATTATGAAATTTTCTTTTTTTTCTCCCTTCCCCCCACCCCTCCCACCCCTCTTTTCCCTCTATACAGTCCTTCCTTCCTCCATTCTTACCACCCTCCTTATCCCTAACCCTAAACCTAACCCTAACGCTAACCCCTCCTACCCCCCATTAAATGTCCTCATCCACTTATCAGGGAGATCATTCGTCTTTGGTTTTTTGAGATTGGCTTATCTCACTTAGCATGATATTCTCCAATTTCATCCATTTGCCTGCAAATGCCATAATTTTATCATTCTTCATGGTGGAGTAATATTCCATTGTATATATATGCCACAGTTTCTTTATCCATTCATCAACTGAAGGGCATCTAGGTTGGTTCCACAATCTGGCTATGGTGAATTGAGCAGCTATGAACATTGATGTGGCTGTATCTCTGTAGTATGCTGATTTTAAGTCCTTTGGGTATAGGCCAAGGAGTAGGATAGCTGGGTCAAATGGTGGTTCCATTCCAAGCTTTCTGAGGATTCTATACCACTGACAGTCTACATAAGAGAAGGAACTACAGAATGCAACTGGTGTTCAGTGAGGTTTCTACAAGATTCTTTAAAAAAGGATTTGGAAGAATTTGTGAGAGCTGGTGGTGACAGTTTCCATGGATCACCTCAAAGGAAAGTAGGGGTCATACAGCCAAATGAAGAATTCCTATCAAATCTCTTTTTGAGGAATACTATTAGTTTGGAATATCTCTGCATTTGGAAAAACTATTGGCTTGAGGAAAATAAAAAGTAAAAATAAATCATTCAAGTACATGGACTTTTCTGCTTATGAATTCTACCTTTTCCACCCATCAAAACCAATTTTCTGACAAACACCAGCCATAAAAGAACTCAAGTCATTAAATGACATTTGATAGTTAAAAGTAACATGCAAAATACATAAGAGAAATTATAAATATATATGAGCAAAAATGAAGCCTAAAAGAGTAGATAAAGAAACTTGACCAAAGCGGGGGAGGGGGAACATTGCTGAGAGCTCACGATATATGCAAAAATTTAAGGGAGAGCTGTCAGGCATCAGACAGGGGTATGGATTGGCAGATATTGAAAAGAAATTAAGAAATTATAAGAGAAAATTAGGTTATCACATTGTAAACAATGAAAATAGAAAACTACTGAAAAATATGAAAATATAGTATAGAGTTCTGGTTTCAAAATACTGAGAAAAAACACAAAGTAAAAATGAGAGTGTAAGAAATTATTAAGCAAATATATAGAGAGAGGCATATTTGCATAAAAACTGATAGATAGTTCTCCTGGATATGCATAATGTAATTATGTGAAAGGACAAAATCAGCAAATTGAACAGAGGACAAACAAAACAAACAAACAAACAAAAAAACTAAAGGAAATTTGAAACAATGGGGGAAAAGAGATACTGTTTTTCAGGATATATTGCCAAAAGTGAAGGTTTAGAACTCTCTGAATTACCTCATTATAAAAGATGAATTTCCAAGATACACAACCTTTCATGTTTACAATTACAAACATCTAATAATCAGTCAATGAGGAAAAATGAAGATGAATACAAAATTCCCCATAAATACATAAAACTAAAAAACACTCCAGAAAAGCATATATATTTTTCCGGTGAGAAAACTAATTTTTTTTAACCCAGATTTTCATTTACTTATGAAAGCAACACCTATATATTCTTGATGGGTAAACACAAAGAGAATTTAGTCTTGGGGGTTCTGAAAGACACTACTGGATGATAGCTATCATGAGTTTTGGCATTGCAGAAACATTCTCAGGATCCATTTCTATTTCTATTTCTCTTGCTACTTACAGCACATCTGTCATTCCTTCCTTCAATGAATTCTTGAACCCTGAAAGTCATCCATAAAGATTATCAATTTCTTCCAAACTCCTTCCTTTGAATCACTAATAATAGCATCTAGAATGCCAATTCTTTCTAGAATCTTTTCAGTTTACTTGGTCCAGATCCATCAGAGAAAGCACTATCTAGGGCCTCCATAGCATTACAAAATGTATTTCTTAAACATCAGTTCTTGACATTTTAATTACTGCTTGATCCACAAATTGCAGAATAGATATTGTGTTAGCAGGTATGCAAAAAATGCTCTCATTGTGCATCTTTTTCATAGCACTTGGGTGCCCAGGTACATTGTCAATGAGTAATAATATTTTTATGGAAATCTTCCTTTCTGAGCAGTAAGCCTCAACAGGGATCTTAGCATCTTTAGAGAATTATAAACAAATGTGTAGTCATCCAAGGTTGTTCCATTAACAGAAGATAGACAAATAATATTTAGTATAATTTTTAAAGGCCCTAGGATTTTTGCAATGATGAATCAACATTATCTTCAACTTAAAGTCACCAGCTGTGTTAACTTCTAACAAGGGAATCTGCGTTTTGAAGTTTGAAGTCAGGCACTGACTTCTATTTAGCTACGGAAGTCTTAGATGGTGCCTTCTTCCAATAGAAGGCTGATTTGTCTGCGCTAAAAATGTGCTTATTATAGCCACCTTCATCAGTTATCTTAGCTAGATCTCCTGGATAACTTGCTGCAGCCTCTATATCAGTACTCAGTTCTTCACATTGGACTTTTATGTCATGGAGATGGCTTCTTTCCCTAAACCCCATCAGTCAACTTTTGATAGCTTCAAACTTTTCTCCTGAAGTTTCCTCAAAATCTCAGCCCTCATGGAATTGAAAGGAATTAGGGCCTTGCTCTGGATTAGGTTTCATCTTAAGAGATAATGGTACTGATAAACTTGCTTGACACAAGATTACCACAAATCTCTAAAACATCACAGTATCTGTGAGGCACAATAATGAGTAGCACAATAAAGTGAGCTACGCTTGTATACATCAACAAATTTAATATGTGTACTTGTCAAAATACTCGTTTTTGCACACAATAAAAAATTCATCTCCATAAGAGTTTTAGCAAAGACATTATTCTGTCAAGGTTTGTAAATTTGATAGGCATTGGCAAATTGACATCAACATTTGTCACATTTCCAAATCCGCATGTGAAAATGACTGTACTCTCATATCTTAAATAACATACCAATGTAATGCATTTTCAAGATTTTTATCTTTGCCATTGGAATTAATGAAAAATGGTACCTAACTTAATTTTCATGTTCTTTATAAGTAAGTTTAAACAAATTTTAATATTTCATATTTTCCTTTCTGTTAATAACATAATATATATTCAATTTTTGAATAGGTATAATTAGTCTTTCAGTTTTATTTGGTCATTTTACTTTTAAGGAAGTGAATTGGTATTAGATAAAAACATATTTCAAAAAAAAGTGATCTGAAATTTTGTTCCAGTGCTCCCTAAAAATTTCAATGCCACTGAAATTATGCACCTGGAAGTTGTGCCTCTCCGTATTTTGGCCTGATGGAGCATGCAGGACACACACTGTTGCAGCATTCCTGAGTCAATAGAAGACTCTTTCGGAGGCTGGAGTTCACATAGGGCCCAACCACAACTTTTCAATCCAAGTGACAGGAGAGCCCATTTGGAGCAGGTATAGTCATTTTGCTGCAGAAAATTTTGCTGGGAAAATTAGTTTAACATATGATTTATTTTATATTTGCTAATATTCCAAGATAGTCTATCAAGTGTTCTATAAAATGTCCGTATTTTATCAAACAATATGTCAAACATTTGGGACAAAGTAATATTATTTTGCTTTCTATCAGCCATATTGTTTTTCTTTAAATGTCAAAGAATTCCTATAAGTGATATAAATAATATTTGTGATGCTCTGAAACTCTAATATTTACTTAACATATTTATGTATTTCCCCTTTCATTCATTTTTCCTCTTGATTAGACTAATGGCCTAATCCTTTCTTAAAGCAAATTCTTCATTCTACTCTTTCTGTTTTTATTTTACTCTTTAATTTTTTGCCTTTATCCTAATTAGATGTTCCTTTCTGATTACCTGAAATGAATTTTTTATCTCCTTCTATTTTCATCAATGAGATTCTTAATTTACCTATGATATATATATTATACATGTTTTTCAGGATTTTTCTGTGTATTAACAATAATCCATAGACTCAGAAATGTTATTTTTTAATTTTATTTTCTATTTATGTTGTCTTTTGTTATGATTCCCTTTTTGACAGAAGGCTTAATTTCAAAAGAACTTCTGTGTGTTGTTTGGTCTCATTTCCAATTAGAAGTAGATTCTTAAAGTTCTTGTAATTTGTGAAATTTTATTTTATTTAAAGAAGGAAAAGTTTTCAACAATATATATGCTTTTAGAAAAATTCATTGAGGTTTTACTTCTGTGCCAACATATGAAAAAATATTTAAGAATGAGTTTTAGTTAGGTTAAAAGACTAATTCATTTTATTCAGGTTTCTTTTATTATTTGATGTACTTAGGTTTTTATAGTATTATAAACTACTTTTCTGATTACTGAAAGATTATTCATCTCACAAACAAAATAAGTTTTTTTTTTTTTAAAAAAGGCAACAATAATAGAATTTCTAGGTAAAATACAGCACAAGTTTGTAATTTTGATGAATAATAAATATAAATAATAAAGTATAAGTTGACCTCAAGTATTACATGGGATATATTCATGCTAAAAATAAAAGAATAATTTAAAATGTGATTATCTGAAAGTTGAATTTACTAGGCATCTGTAATTTGTATTTTTTTTTTAATTTAGCAAACCTAAAATAGATTATCAATATAGAATCAAGGCTAATTTTAACTTAAAAAATTTTTCATTAATTTAGTTCAGCTATTCACAGTGTTGCCTATCATCTTAAAGGTTAGTTAATTATAACAAATGGACAAGCCAGGATTTTTTTCCTGATGATGATGATTTTTTAAGTGATAAATTAATAGAAAAAAAGCAAAAGACACAGATAAAAACAATTTATTTTTAAATGGCAACCAAGAGCAAGAATTTCGCTAAAATGAGGATAAGACTATGAAGTGATTGTAGGAAGATGATCATAACTTACTATCTCAGACATACTGTGTTGAATATGCTTTGAGATTACAAAGTAAAAATTTTGTAAAAATCAGTATATTTACCATTTTTGAACTTGAAGGTGAGATCCAGATTTCTACTAAAATGCAGAATTCATTACTTTACAGAATAGTTGAAGATATCACTTGAAGAAAGACTTCTATTCACTCCACTCTTAATTACTTTTAATAATGATTTCATTTTTAATCTTTTAAAAATTAAGTAGAGGGCTGGGGATATAGCTCAGTTGGTAGCGTGCCTGCCTCGTAAGCACAAGGCCTTGGGTTCAATCACCAGCACCGCAAAAAAAAAAAAAAAATTAAGTAGAGAGATACGTAAACATATACGTGTACACATATATACACATTTAGCATGTATTCAGTCATTCATTTATTCTCTGTCTCCCTTACATCTATTAACATCTCCTCTCAGTCAACAATGCTGTTCACCAGTGGAAATCCAGGTTGGTTTGAAAATTGTGTTGTTTCAACAATGTTGGAGTTGTATACTAAACAACGTGTACATCTATATTTGCATACCTTGGGTAAGACTAATCATAGTCAACTTTTAACAGGATTATCTCAATAGTATAACTACTGGTCTTCTTTCTTCCTTATCTTACTTCAATCTTATAGCAGCTCCAGTTACTTTAAAATAGTATTTCTTGAGTTCACTTTCTGCTAAGATTATTTTAATGACTTTCGAACTTTTATTTTAGATATTCTGTTTCTTCCCTACCTTCCATGGCCACATGTGAGATTCTTGTTTTTCTTGATTTCTATTGATTTTAGAGACAATGTAGGAGCACACTAAGAAGTCATTTTAAATGGCCAACTTTGGAACATCTTTCTCTAAATATTTCTCATGTTGTTAGCCATCATTTTGACACTGTTTATCATTTGTTTGTATTATAACACTTTATATATTTTAATATAGTCAAATATTTTATTTTATGGCTTTCTGATTTTCATTCTAGCATAGAAATATCTCCTGCACCTGCAGTTCACACAAGCAGTGTTCATATTTGCTTGCAGTTTTGAGATGCTTTTCCTCCATTGTTATTGTCAATAAAACTCTAATGTACACGTGTAAAAAAATCTGTGATGTCTATGTTGATTTCCTCCTAGAGCATCCTAATGCCCCTGAAACATTTACTAAATAACACTGTTTTCCACTTAGTAACAATGTTATATATAATACTATCTTCCCACATACTCTCAGATATGGTTTTGTTCTCTTTGCTTTTTATGAAGATCCTTGTCTATTCTCAAACCAAATACATCTTCTCTAAATGAATTAATATTATAAACATTAATATCTGGTGGGGCTACCTAGTATTCTAACACTTTTTCTTCCAAGTAGATGTTAATATTTTATCATTAATTTTTCAATGGCTACTTAATACTTGTTTTGTTATGCAAAATTATAAAATAATAACAGTACATTAGAATTAGAAATAGAATTTTATTACTATTACATAGTAATTTGAAATGTTGTGAACTCTCTTAGCTTCTTTGTTTACCCAGTGTGGTCTTTAAACAGAGTTGTTTGAGTTTACCATTTAAATATTGTATATTCATTAAAAATTTTATTCATTTTCCCTTTTTTACCTTATTATAACAAAATTTCTTTCCACTTAGTAACATGTAAATTATTATACTGGGAAATATGTATATACAAAATATATGTACAGACACATGCACATATGCATATATTATTTTAGCCTCTTTTAATTTGAAGTATGTAATAGCATCTTCTATTGATAATTTCATCTTGACTCTAATAGTTAAACAAAGGTTTTAAAAAACATAATTTACCAGTTTTTAATTTCTATAATAGAAAAATTTTAAGTTGGCAACTGTCCGATGACTTTTTCTCAGCAGTTTTCTGTTTTGGCATTCCTAAGGTAGGCGGGCATTTTCTCTCCTAGTCTTTAACATAATGACCATTATTTGATTCCTGCCTTGGGAATCAATGCCTTGGGTTTACTTTGTGGGCTGCAGGCTGTCCTAGTAGTTGTTGTTTTAACCAAGGCAAATAGCCCCCATATAGGCACTGTGGAAACCCAGTAGTCATACTTCCCTGCAGTACTGGGGGTTGGACCCAGGGCCTCACATGTGCAAAGCAAGCACTCTGCTACTAAGCCACATTCTCATTCAATACTTTCCTGAAAGTACATCATTATGTACTCTAACTTTTAGTCATTTACTCTGAAATTCTGCATGTTCTTATTAGTTTTAAGCTCTAAGTTGCCTCTGGGAAATTAGGGAGGAAGTAGCTATGCTAAAACAAGCAAATTACCCCATTGAATAGCTCTGTTAAATTACACAATGACTCTGTCCTCCTCACTTTTCTACTGGCTTTGCTGCAGTCCCCTGTTCTCCATCCAATGAGCACACGTTCTGTTCAGAATCTACAGTGGAAACACTGTTGTATGTCATTCAGCAAAGCAAAAACTTCAGATGAGTGTGTGAGCAATGTCCTTTGTGTATATCACAGGTGAGTGTCTAAGAGTTATTCTTTTTGCTCACAATATGATGACCTGATATATTTCTTTTTGTCTTCATATTCTTTTAGCTCCAGAGATAAAAGTTAAAACCTCAACTTTGTTTCCAGAGTATCCAAAGAAAGTCTACAAATAATAAAAAAAGATTGACAACCCAATATAATGTGTAAAAGATGTGAACATGAATGTCACAAGAGAGAATAGCCAAAAGGCCGGTAGGTACAGAAAAAAATCACTTACTATGAAAGTGTAAATTAAATCTACAAAGGGATACCACACACATCCACCAAATGTCTCAAATTTGAAAAGACTGACCATCATTGTCAAAGATGTAGAGCAACTTGTTTGCTCACGCATTCCAGTGAGAGTAAGTCATATTCGAGGACTGTTTGGTGCTATATCAAAGAATTTTTAAGCATATTTTTCTCTACCCTTCAGTAATTTCACTTCTTTATAAATGTCTGATGGAAATGAGTGTTTTTGTTCTCCAAAAAAACATGTATGAGTTTGCTCATTTATACTTTGAAAATTTTCATAGCAATTTGGTTCACATAGTCAAAAAATGAAAATAATCAAGGGAACAACAAAAGAAGAAGGGCTACATTAAATGTATTACATTAAAAAAAAAAGGAAACAAGAACAAACTGCAACAATATGGATGCATTTCACACACCTTAGGTTGAAAGAAGGCAGTTAGTTACAAAAGAGAATCTACTTTATTTGAATTTTATGTGACCAAAAAAGTAATCTACTCTGAGGTAATAAATGTAGGCACCTCAAGGGTGTGATGATGGTGGGGAGGGAAGAGTGATTTTCAGAAGGAATCTTAAAGTAACTATCCTGGATATTATAAATGTTCTAAGTATTTATTTGGGAAATGATTACATAGTATTAACATATAAAATTATTTGGATAATGCAGTAAAATCAGCATACTTTATTATACTTGATATATTTTAATTTTTTAAAATGCATAGGCTATCCACACATATAATTTGAAGAGTATGTCTTCTGGCATATGTGTGTATGTATATAAATATATATTATATATATATATATATATATATATATATATATATATATATATAAAATCTTTCCAGCCTTGTCATAAAAGATTGCAAACGTTTTACCTTGAGGGCTTTTCTCAGGAAAGCTGACCTCTCAGTGCTGGACTCCCTGCTCCGTCAACGCATTGCAGTTGGTGACAAAAGAGAGAGTCAAGAAGACCACTGGATATGTCCAAATAAAGATCCAACAGAAGGGCCATGTATCAGCTTTTAGTTGTTGTGATCAAAATACACAACATAAAAAATTAGAAGCGGAAAAGTTTATTTATGTTTGTGGTTTCAGAGGCTTCAGTGCGTGCTTGGTTGGTTCCATCAGTTTGGGCCTGAGGTGAGACAGAACAGCATGGTAGAAGGGCATGGCAAAGGCAAGCAGCTGAGCACAAGCCAGCCAGAAAGCAGAGAATGAGTAAGAAAGGGGCTGGGAGAAAGATAAACACTTCAATTCATGCTCCAGTGAACTATTTCATCTAACTAGTTCCCATTGCCCAATAATACACTTGAATTATTACTCCATCAAATGGATTAATCCACTGATAAGGTTAGAGTCCTCGGGATATAATCATTTGCCAAAATACTTACCTCCAGACATTGTTATGTTAGATACCAGACCTTTGAGTGCAGAAGCCCTTGGAGGAAATTCCATATACAAACCAAAATAGGTATTGACAAAGTCAGGGATAGAAATTCCTGGTTACGACTCTCATTCTTTAGCAGTGGGACTAAAGTCGAAGATCTCAACATTATGCTGTTTCTAGTGATGATCATTAGCTCCCAACAGCTTCATGTACCTATTGATTATCTGCAGTGAATTATTATGATCATATTTTTAAATCAGATACTGTTTCATGATCTCTTTGCCCTAATGATCTCAAGAAATCTCGGACCCTTGGCTATCCTCTGTAATGAAGGAAAGAGTCTTGTCAAACTCTGTAAGAGACAGTACAGTCTTTCAGTGTGTGCCACTACAAATCCGCTACTCCAGGGATATGCCAAGAGGCTTGTTAGAAGGAGGAATAGAAGGGGAATGAGGGATAAATATAACAGAGCGGGGCTGGATTTGTAGTTCAGTGGTGGAATGCTTGCCTCATCTGTGTGAGGCACTGGATTCGATTCTCAGTACCAAATAAAAATACAACCAAAACTATTTTTAAAAGATATAAAGGATTTGTTGACTTATGATTTCATTTCCATTTTTTTCTTTTAAATATATTAAATATGTTTTTCTCTTCTCTTACTTGATTTTTTTTTCCTTTTGTAAGTTTCAGGTTATTACAAGATGCTTTTTTTTCCTTCTTTCTATTTTTTGAACTATTTTATCAATTTTTTGCTTATTTTATAGATTCTATTTTGGGGAATGAAATTTTGTTCATGATAACAAGCCACCTTTGTGGAACTGTATATCCTATAAGGGACTAAACTGCCAATCTGTGAAAAAATTCACAAGTCTCACTCTTATTTCATGATATCGTGATGAGTGGACTATGGTCACTGACAATCAGTAGTTTCACAGTCTAATATTCATTCAATCTTAGAAGCCTAGTGTACACCACAAAATCTCTTCCAACTTAAGCCTCTTTCTGCCATTCTTCCTGTGATTTCCTTTCAGTAGCATTGTTAGAGATTATAGTCACAGAATAAGTACATAATCACCAAGATAATAAATCGATTGAAAATAAGAACTACTTCATGTTTTTCCTGTGGTGCTGGGGAGTGAACCCAGGGTCACTTTATCACTGAGTTACATACTCAGTTCCCTCTTCTTTAATTTTTATTTTGCCACAAACTCTTGCTAATTCACCATGTCTGGCTTCAACTCAAGATCCCCTAGTTTCTGCCTCCCCAGCAGCTGGGATTGCAGGTGTTTGACACCATCTTTGGCCCAAATATTTTAATTTTTGTCCTGAATGAAATTTTTGTGGTAATTGTCATCACCATTCCGTTGTTTTTCAATCTTTGACTTTTCCCTCTGCCGCTTTATGAGGAAGTACTCTTGAACTGATTGGTGTTCTATCTCGGGTGCAATAAAAACACAAATTTTTAAAAGTACTATAAAATGATCAATGTAAAGGTCAAGAACTTTAGCGAGCATGGCATAACTTAAAATTGAACTTTAGTATATTTCAGACACTTTCATCTTTTAGGGCATACATATAGTTTCTACCCCATGTATGTGTATGCATTTTTTCCAAAGTCATTGGTGTCTTACTAACTTTAACACTTTAGTTAAATTATCCCATTTTTAACTACATCTTGGAACACAATGTTCTGTTTGACTTGTGCTCATGTTTTTTATTAAAACACTGTTGCCATTTATACAGCATCATTCATATTTTAATTTAAGACATACTTTCGAAATTTGGACATTTGATATTCATTGGAGTGTATTTGAATTTTTATTCAATTTCTAAGTTAAAACTCAAAATAGTGTCAGTGATATAATAGATATTACAAAATAATAAGTACATTATGATATTCTAAATATGAAAAATACATTTGAAAATTTTACATATTAGCCAGAAGAGAAAAAGTTACTAAAATAACATCACACATTCTAATAATATACATAATTATTTTTAGATAAAAACATTTCATGCAGTTTTGCAAACAGGTTGAGTAAATACATATTTATAAAAATGGATTGCATTCTACTTATTAATTCAATAAGAATACTAAATAAAAATTAGATTTTATGTGAATTAGCAAAAAAAGATGTAAACCTACTAAGTTTAAAAACTATAGTATTTTATATTTCCTCAGACTCTTAAGTTATGTGAAAATATCATGAAAACCATATATACATACGAAAGTCATATAAATTATTTGCAGCTACATGAGCAATTAACTTTTGTTAACCTTTACTATAAAAGATAAAGGCACTAACACTTTCATTTTCTCCTTTATTCTAATATTTGAAATCTAGATCATTACATTATCCAAGATTTGTTATTGTATAATTCATTCTGTAACTATCGCCAATTGAATTTGAAAATACTACTTCTATATTTAAAAGGACCTGTTTTTGTTAACACGATTTCTCTATTTTAGAGATTATTTATGCTGATTAACTTCCTAATTAGATATAATTATTCATCAATAATATTTATGCAAGAAATCCAAACTCTATAGTACTCAATCTATTTTTCCTTGAGAATAACTACATCTTTGGTTTGTAATTTTGGTTTTGATGCTCTGATCTTAACGCTGAATGTGACTGTAGGGAAGTCCCATGCCAGTCTAAAACCATAACCCTGTAAGCAACTTGGCTTCTGCTCCATTGTCTCAGGTATTCTTTTTAAATTCTTGAAGATCTACTTAACTAAAAAGCATCTGCATGCTGCCTAACACTAAAAGTGTACTATGCACAGATTTAGTTTTTCTTTTTTTTTTTCTGGTAAATTTTAGTTTTACTGCTGTGCTAAATAATTATTTGTTATTTTTAGTTGCTGGGATTCATTCCTCAAGATGACCAATTATCTTTATTTTTAGTGGATTTGTCTCACTGTTTAATCTTTTCTTTTCATTTGCAATACTCCATAATTTTCTCAAGCTTTTTCTTTCCTCTCATCATTAACTCTCCTTTTCTTTGTCCTGGGTGCTACCAAATTTATTATGAATTCAGTTGTGAATTTCCTGTTATTTTCCATAAACTTTCTCTTATCTATTTGGATTCTGAATTTATTGAATTAAGGTGCTTAGTGAGTTGCTTTGTTCCACATAGCACTTGGGCAAGCTTCTTTCTGTTTCTTGAGTCCAGCTTACCTCTGACCTGGGTTCTAGATCTTCGTGCTACGTATCTTTTTTTTTTTTTTTTTTTTTTTTTTTTGGTGGCTATTGGCTTTTGATTTTCCCTCCAAATAGTATTTCCTTATTTATATACTGCTTCAGTCTTCTATTCTAGCATCCTAGAGACTTGTTTTCATTTTTAAGCTATTGAAGATTGCATTACTTCTTTCCCACCATAGAAAAAGCCTTGTGTGGTTCACGCAGGAAACAATCTTTTCTTCTTGCTGTTTTCCAATAGCCCACGAGAAGACAGAGCTCACTGAGAGAGGGCTCCATATAAATGAGGACATTCTCTGCTCTTGCATTTTAGACTGATTTCTTCCATGTATTTGGATAACACCCCTCAATCCAAAGTGGAGATTCTCATAGACTGAAGATACCCAATATCTTCAGTAATTGACAGGACGATTGACCTGTCAGAAAGAGTGGCCATGCTTTTTTAAGTATCTCTTTGAAACCAAAACGGCTTCCCACCTCCAGTTTCCTCTCTTAGCACAAAGGGAAAATGTAATTCCTCCTCTTCAGTTGGTCTCCCTCTGGCTTCACAATATCAGTTCAAATTTGGCAGATACTGACTGAGACTAAATAGTATGCTTTCTTAAGAATAACACACTTTTAAATCCACAGTCTGCTCTACTGAAGTCCAAAAACTTCTCAATTACATACATGTCAAAGGTTATGGCATTAGGCCATTCCCCTTTCTTTCTCTGCTACTAGTGAATGCCCTCCTGGATTTTCAATATGCTTTCTTTTTTTAGATTTGCTGAAGAGAAACATTTTATGGCTTCCATTATTTTGTACACACAAATCCCGTGAAACCATAGGATATTATTGATTTTTATTTAACACAAATAATTTTTTAGCGCAACAGAAGTTTCTTTGATATTAGTATACCATTTTGCATCACAAATGTAAGTTTTTACTTTCCTAAGATGTTAAATAGGATCATAGCATACCAGCAGGATTAATGAATTTGATTTTTTTCTGATCATGCAATATAGCCAGGTTATTAAAAATATTTATTAAATTAAATGATCTTAACACTCGAGTACAAGTGAGTCTTCAGGTACCAAAAACTACAGATTAAAATTTCATGGGGCACCATCTTAATGCCATAAAATTTCAAGAAACAACACAACAGAAAAGCTACAGTTCATCCATTTTTAAAGCAAAATATATTCATATTCACTTGAGTTCCTTAAAATATTCCCAGGGTTTTAAAAATTATTTATATTTTTTAACATACACTCTGATAAATGAGATAAAATAATTAATCATTTTCTAATTATTTTGAAGAGTCCCATAAGACAGATTACAGTTTTTCACCCAACAGGAATTTATTACACCATGAATTCCATAGAGTACTATCATGCATATAATATTTAACCAAGAATTATATACTTTAAAACTTAATATTGAAGAAAGGACTTAATATGCTTACAATAATGTCTGAAATACAAGCTGTTATTTAACTAATACAACTTTCTTATTTTAAATATAGCAATAATTAGAACTCTAAATATAGCAATAATTAGAATACATATACATGTATATGTATTCTCACTAATGTATTTTATGCATTATATGTATATATAATTATACATATTGTATATATGTTATAAGGGAACTTTTAAGTTAAAAATTATAAAAATAATATTCTGTTTAAACTCTATTTAGATTCTGTTTAAACTCACAACCAGTATGTCCATTAAATTAAAAAAAAAGCATTAACAGAAAACTTATTTTCAATTTTCCTCAGGATTTAGTCAGTTTTTTTGTCACTATGACCAATATCCAATAAGAACACCTTAGAGTAGGACAAGTTTTGCAGGGGCTCAAGGTCTCACAGGTCATTCCATAGGTGGTCAACTCCATTGCTCTGGACAGAAAATGAGGCAGCACCACAAAGGAAAAGAGCTCAATAGATGAACGTTGCTCAAGTCATGGCGGGGTCAGGAAGCAGAGAGGGGTGGGGAAGGGGCCCCAGGGAAGGTGCACCACCAGGCCATGCCCCCTAGTGACCTACTTCCTCTAGCCATGTCCACTTGCCTACAATTATCACCCCTACAGTCTATTCAAAAGAGGATGAACAAATAAGATTACAAGTCTTATAATATAAACATTTCACCTGTGAAAATTCCTGCATTAACAGAAGCTTTTGGGGAACACCTCATATCCAAACCAAAACACCTCAGAGCAGGTAATTCTATTTCTCCTCTAGATCCAATCACATCTTAGAGATGAATCTTTTGACCTAGTTGCCCGATAGTAAGACAGTTTCACATATTATCCAGATGGAAAGAGCCTTCCTCAAATAAAATAAAATCTATATTTAAAAAAAAATTTCACTTCTGAAGCAATTCCTCTAGTTTACTTTGTAACTATATATACCAAAGTAATAGTGATTAGATAATGTGGCAAGATAGATCTGTCAATATTATAAGTCAATAACTTTCTAAAGCTTATTACATTTACTTTAAGTACCTAAGAGGTATTGGGGTAGTAATTTTTGTCTTGAGTATTAGTGTTAAGTATAAATTTTAAATTATGTTTTCTTTTCCAATGTGATTGCTTTTTGCGAGTATATAGCATGGCAGTAACAAAGAAGAAAAGAAATTTTTTAAACAGTTTTCATAAACACAGATAAACAAAGATAACATTAAAAACTACTTGAAATTGATTTCAGTGGAAATATTTGCTTATGAGGAAATGGAACATAATACTGAATATGAATAACAGGAGAACAATGCAAATAAAAAATGTTAAAAACACGGGCATATATTATGTTTTCAGTTTGTAGTGCAATTTATTTTCTGTATATGTATTTTCATTATGAGTTTTCTAGCAGTCTAATATCACATAATTTCAATATGGAAAATCCATGATGTGGAAAACATTTAGTGCTTGCTTTACAGTTTAAATATTTAATTTATTTTTATACTGATTGGTTTCAAATGTCATTAAAGACCTTAGAAACCAGACCCAAATAAATAATATCTCTTTCATGTTTCTATTTAACGAGAAAATATTGCCTGCTAACTTAGAGATATTAATACCATTATGACAAGGACTTGTAAGTAGGAAAGTAGGTATAAGTTTCTGGAATTTAGTAACTAACCCATACTCCATTCACTTTAGATATGTAAAGGAGGTGTCTACTGGTTTGTTTTTGTTTGTTTTGTTTGTATTTGTTTTTCAATTTGTTTTATTTTCCCCATATCCTTTTGACAGGGGAAATTCTAAGACAAAACTGAAAAGCAAGTGGGTAAACCCCAGGATTAGCCCAGCAAGAACAAAAGGGAGAATGCTGGAAAGTCACTTCATTAAAGAAAATGACATTTTTTTAAATTTAATAACCACATACTATGTTAAGTTCTAGAACTTACACTCCTTTAATATTTATTTCAGAATTCATGCTGTCACTTTGTAGTGTTATAATATGGAACTTTCCAGATACCCCAATACATATGATCAAGTTAGTATATTTCTACAGTTTAGGATTCCTACAATATTCTAAAATAAAAGTTTAAAAAAATAAATGAGTAACATTAATAAATCAAACTAATATTAAACAAAATCAATTCCCAGTAACTTGACTATGAGGGCATCAATCTTTCACTTTGTTGTATCAGATTTGCTTGCTACATGCTTGAATTAGCTTCCAGTGGAGACATAAATGAAAGATCTTTCCATAGGATTTTGATATCATGACATGCTTTATTTGTTCCAGTATTGCCTTAGAAAGACCCAAAGGGCCAATCATTTTAACTCTGAATTTTATAGTAGATATCCTGATTGTTATCTAAAGATCAATAGAGGAAATAACAGATTAGAATATGGCAATACATTGGATAAATTTTTATTTTTAAAATTCCCTATTCCTCCACTTTTAAAAGTTTAGGACAGTTAAAGATTTTTATGATATTAGAAATCTCTATCCTCTAAACTAAAACGTAGTAAAACCTTGATAATCTGGTATACTGAACAAGATGCTACTGAGATGTTATTGTAATTGCTGTTGAAAAGTTTGGAGTATTGGGGTTCAATATCGACCGGTCCCCAGAGTGCACACACGGCAATGCAAATCACATAACGAGGTTTTATTGCAAGCTCGAGCCTGGACCACAACCAGCCTCTCAGACCACTACCATGGCTGAGTGGGGAGCGGCCCCAAGGGATGAGAAAGCACTCTACTTGAGAAATTTCCAATCATTCACATACAAAGACCTGTACATTATTGGTTAACATTGGAACAGCTAAACATTTGTTCTCTTTTGGTTGGGTCCTGCCAATTTATTTGAATCTCATTGGGTCCCGCCAAAACTGTATGATCCTGGAGGAAGAAGAGAGGAGCCAGGGGGTGAACTATGCAGGAGATGAGTCAGAGCTAGGCCCCCTCCCCTGTCCTTGATAGATAAGGTTTCTGGGCAGTTGCGCATTTCTCAGACAGATATCTCTTAACAGCCTTGATAAACCCCGGGGGCCCAGTACATCCTGTTTGTCCTGTATTGGCTCTTGAAAGGGGTAGCACCTACGCACCCTTTCCTGGGGGGGTTTTATGGGCCAGTTCCCGAAATGGCTTGTTCATACAACATGGCTGCACAGATGTCACCTTGTTCTCAACAGTTTCATACCTCTACATATAGATAACCAGTTTTCCCAGCACCATTTGTTAAAAAGACTGTCTTTTCTCAAATGAATGTTTTCTGGCACCTCTGTCAAGAATTCTTTTCTGGGGGGGTCTCTCTGCCACATCCCGCATGGGTGAGAAAAGGGTTAATTGCCGGAGGAGCATATTGGCTGTATATCTCTCAGTTGCCCCAAAACTTATCTACTCATTAAACACAGGAGAGCCAATACTCTTTAAATGAAAGGGGGCATGACAGGTTTGGCCATAGCAGCTCTGGCCTCTAATAGCAACCTGGAGTAGCCCAATTCTTTTTTATTTATAAACAGACAGGTAAAGGGGGCAAGACTGGGAGGAGCTTCTTCTGTGATGGACAAGATAGGGTGGAGTTAGGGAAACTAGACAGGGAACCATCTAGGATGGCTTCCCACATCTATGACTGTAGATGCGCCCATTTGTCTCTGAGTCATCTATTCTGTACAAACGGTCTATTTGTCTGTTTTTATATCAAATACCATGTGGTTTTTGCTATGATAGCTCTGTAGAATAATTTGAAGTCAGGTATTTCATGGGCTAATTTCAGGTGAACTAGCATTAGTTCTTTAAAGGTTGGGTAAAATTCAGCTAAGAATCCATCTGGTCCTGGATTTTTCTTTGTTGGAAGGCTTTTTATTATTGCTTATATCTCATTACAAGTTATTTGTCTGTTTAGGTTTTCTATGTTCTCTTGATTCAGTTTTGGCAGATCATATTTGTCTAGAAATGTATCCATTTCTTCCAGCTTTTTCAATTTATTGGAGTATAAGGATTCAAAATAGTCCCTAATGATCTACTGGGTTTCTGAGATGTCTGTGGTGATTTCTCCTTTTTCATATTAATTTTATTAACTTCTTGTTTTCTTTCCTTTCATTTTAGTTTGTTTGGCTAAGGGCTTATAATCTTGTTTATATTTGAAAAGAACCAACTCTTTCTTTCATTAATTCATTACTTTATATTCAGTTTTTATCTTTATTTATTTTGTATTGTACATAATTACTATGTGAGAATTTTTATATTTTTCAGTATATTTTCCCATACAGAATATTAGAATATAGAATTTCCCTACTTGTACATTTCAACTTATAAATTTTTTTTATTTTAAAATGGGGCAAAAGCCATAAACATTCCATGGAAATCATACTATGCTCATGGCATATAAACATGTTCTTTCATTTCTTCAATTTTTATATAATCTAAAATATTACTTCTCCCATAGTACTTAAGTTTTAAGGAAATATCTGTGTTTTCTCAGTGTTCATATGAGATATAGGTGAATATTATTTATACTTATTTCTTTTATTTAGACTCATTCCATGTAAAATTTGTCTTTGGTCTAAAATTTTATTGTAATGATATAAGATGAGATGCAGAACCTAGAGCAGTAACATTTGATGGATTTAGACTCAGTTTATTTTTCTGTGTACACTTACATTTTAATTGCATTTACTCAAAAGAAGTGTAAGTATGATGTGTTACTTGATTCCTAGATTTTCTTTCTTACCTCTCTGCATGATCTTTCCCCAAAAGGTTTAGCACTTGTCTGCGTTTCTTCTTTCATTAAGACTTACTGCAGTATTTGTTTCCATTTTATATATAATATTTGCTTATGTCACTTTCGGGAGGATAATTAGTAATCTGCTTTCATTCATATTATTTCCAAAAATATATTTTCCCTTGCTTTAGATTTTTAAATTATTTATGTTAATGCAGTTAAAATTAGCCCAAAGAAACACATAGGATAAAATTAGTTTGACAGAATTTAAAAGAGACATACATCAAAATTTTATTATACAAGAGAAGTCACTTGTTCAACATCTTTCTACTTCAATGCATGCCTAAAACACTTTTAAAAACATCTCTACAGTAGTGACTAAAGTCTATTTGGAGATTTAAAGCAGAAAGAAGTACAACCACATTGTCTTATGAGGTGGCAAATCCATAATTTTAGAAGATCTGTTCAGAAATTCTTTAGGGCAGGCACAAATCATGGGCATCCAGGTCAGCTAACTGAATAGTCCAAGGTACACATTTAGGCTGCTCATCTTGGTCTCAGCCAACACAACCAGGACCAGTCAATGCCAGGAAATCCAGCAGCTACTGCAGGTGGAGAAGCAGGCCCCTGAAGTCTCCAAAGTCCACAAGCAAATGAAACCAAGGCTGAAGCAGGCCAAAGTAACTTAAGCTGAAAGTGAGCACTTCTTCCTTTAGAGGGAGGAGGAGTGCAAAGTCCTAGGCTGCTGGGGGCTGCTGGGCCCTGGGACCCACGACAGGTGCAACAGTGAAGTGAAGGAGACCCAGTAAAGATGGCCTTCCTCCACACTTACTATCAGCAGAATAAGAATGTAGTCTCTGATCACCTCTAGATCTTTGCAATATCTGAAAATTACCACATGGATAGATTAAAGAAGAAGTGCCTGTTTCAAGAACTGACATTTTATTTACTTATTTCCCATATTTTTTATTGGTGCATTATAGTTTTACATAATAATGGAATTGTTGTTTTATATTCATACAAGCACATGATATAATAATATAATTTGCAAATATCATTCCCTAATAGTTCCTCTGCTCCTGCCTCCTCTTTGTCCCTTCCCTCTAGTCTACTGAATTCCCCTATATTTTCACAAAATTCCTGTCTCTCTCTCTCTCTCTTTTTTTTTTTTTTTTTGTGTGTGTGTGTGTGTGTGTGTGTGTGTCCTCTCTAGCTGCCATATATGAGAGAAAACACAAGACCCTTTACTTTCTGAGTTAGGTTCATTTTGCTAAACATTGGCCTTTTAGATGTCCTTGAAGAATATAAAGCTGCAGTAAAGCTCAAGTTAAGATTTTTTGACATTAATTTACTTTTGTATGTTTTATAGGAGGCCCCATAATTTTCTGGAAAGTAGCGTATCTAACTTCTTTGTAAAGATTTCATACTTATCCAAAAATTTAGTTACTTTACCTCATATGTCTTAGAAATGTAATGAATATATATATATGTATATATATATATGTATATTGTTTTCCAATGCATGTTAGTTCAAGGAATATATATATGTGTATATATATATATTATATATGTATATGTGCAATCATGTGTGTATACTAAAGCAAGAGAAAGAGAGATAATTGCTTTTGAATATTAAATTGGCATTTGCTTTTATCTCCAAAGCACACGTCATTGATCTCTCTCTTTCTCTCTGAACTCAGGTTGATTTCTCTCATTAAAAAAAAAAAAAAAAAATCTAAAACATTTAAAACTTGCTGACCATGATCATAAAGTTGTATTAAAACATTGCGTATTCTTCTCACCATTCATATAGATTAGTTTTGCTTCTTAAGTATCCTGAAATAAAGCAAAGACAATCACATACTGTTTTATTGGGCTGATTAACATAGAATGAGATATTTTTTTTAAAAATTCAATACATTACTCACATTTATATCCTATCTCAAAATCATAAAAAAAGATCACTTTTACTGAGAGTGGTAGAGGGAGGTGATTGATCAAACTAGGAAATAAATTTAAGTAAACCAGAAAATTTTATTTCTCAAATTTTACACAGAACCTGCTCCAAAAAATTATGATACATCATTATCCTTTACAGCAGAAGAAGTAAATTATATGTTAATTTTATTTTAATATGATATCAATTATAAGATATTCACAATGTCAGCAATGTTAAAATGTTAGAAACATGCAAGTAGGAATTGATATGATGTGATAACTCACATTTTTAAAATGTAGTAAGCCTGACTATCATTACCTCCTCTTTGTTCTGCTTGCTTAACAGGGGCACTGAACAAGTGCTGAATCTTCATCCTAAATAATCATACTGTTGATGAAATATAAGGTATTTTCACTGAGAGAGCAAGAGCAACAGGAGGAAATGATTAATTGTTACTTAGGTGAGCAGACAGGGTCAAAGAGGTTTTAAAAACAGAAAATATTTAGCTTGAGAGATAGTAATAGAAACTCTTTCCAAGGCTGAGGGAACCTGAGCAGAGTCAGGGAGATATGAACAGACTGATGCACTCAGAAGAACACTGACAATTTTATATTCCTGTAGCATAAAATCAAAGTGGAATGGTATGGAAAAGAAATTGTCAAATACCAGATTGAGTGGTGAGTTCCCCAAACAAATGATTAGGAAGACAAACCTGAAAGGTTCAGAAATATTATAGTCTTTATCTCAAAAAAGCTAAGAGCAAAAAAGAAAACATCAAATAAACACTATTTTTATTTGTATTACATTTCAAATGTGTACCAGCAATATTTTATAAATTGATTCTTTCAAAAAATTAGCTAGAATAATTGTCCTTTGGATTAACAACTATGGCAAACACTAATAACTAAACAAATTAAAATAATCTCAGAAATAGCTCTGTTCTTTGTTTTCATAGGAATTTTGTAGGATAAATAAAATATCTTTAGGAATTTGGATATTTGCAATAAACTAGTTACTAATGAAGAAAATCAAAGTATTTGCATGTGAGGTATGAAACTTGTATATTAGTATGTGTACTATCTTACTAACAATATTATTGTACTTACATTGCTAGTAATTTTTTTCTAAATATTTTGAATCCAAATGACAATTTTATATTAAAAAATTGGTAATATAATTTCTTTTTAAACATAAAGTTTGGATTTATACAAAAATACACAAGACTGAAAAATATCTGTACTGTAGGTGCTATACTCTAGAGTGCTGCGTTGATATGTTTAAACACTCTGTGTGAAAGGGGGAAAAATAAGTAAACTGAGTCTTAATTTAAATCAGTTAAATGTACTAGTTTATTCATCATGTTTCTTCTAAGACTGTTTGCTGTACGAAAGTGAAAAATTCCAAACTGGGTAATTAAAGGAGAGGTTTATGATGCTGGTTTCATAGAAGTTTGGGTGATATTTAAATATGAAAGAAATTGTTCTTTTCCCTGAGCCTGAAAGATGAAAATGAAGAATCAGTTGTCCAAATTTACAGAGCATCAATAGAGAGAATGGAGAACTGCCCATCATAACCAACAAATAACTACCCATCACAACTGTCACTTTAACAATTCCAGCAAAATTCACACAGCATGCTCACACTCCTCCAGCACTCAGATCTCTTGCTGATGCCTCCATTCTTACACAACACACGTCAAACTCCAGACACGTCCTCAAGACAGTCTATCTACAGCAGTTTCTCTGAGGACACTGCAGTGTAGGGAAGGTTAGATAATGTCTATAGACAGGCAAACCAATTACATCCTGGTGATACTACTCCTTTTCCTTGGCTTCACCGACAGCATTTGCTCTTGTCTTTTACCCAGTTACATACTCAATATAGGTAACTTGTATTTCATTCTCATCAGTTAAAATTAGCATAATGTCTAAAGTGTAAACAACCATAAAGATGTACAGAGAGAGATCCACACAGTTGGCATACCATAGACTATGAAAGAGAACAAAAGAGTTGCCGTAACTATTAAAAAACTCAGTGATGAGGAAAGCAAACATTGTTTTACAATATATTACAGTTAAGAATAGGGATTTCCATTTGGTTTCTACACTAAGGACTTTAAAGTTTTTACCAGGTATTAAATGTATCTATTCCTGCCAAACTATTGAGGAATGGAAAAATGACCTGAGAATAAACCTGTAGACCTTCTGAATCCACTGCAAGAATCAAACAAAACCCTCATCAACCATCAGAAACCTGTACTCTATGCAGAGCATGCTAAATTGCAAAAGTATAATTAGTGACAGTTACAGTATGATAAACTCTGAAACATTTTATTTGCTTTTCTTGAGAGTTTGGGACCATTAAATGTTTAAAATTCCCTATGCAAAAATGTTTGAATGAATTCATATTAGAAATGTGCCATTATTATCAAGCCCTTCTTTCAAAGACCCAAGTTTCCCCACAATTAAAAATATTCACTCCTTGAAGTGGTAAAGGTCTGGCACCTGACTTGCCTTCTGATCTATGACCACAGAACTTTTCCCCTAATACCTGTCATGCAACCCTTTAGTCAACTGTCAATCTATATCATCCCTTGAAACCTATGCTTTATTAACTATCACTAAAAATTCCTGCATGTTAAAACATTTTAATTATTATTCATGTCTTGAAATTTATTGGAACATTTGCATTCACCATGTATCTAAAGGTCAAGGACCAGCAATCTGCTTCTAGCAATATTTATACCAGTACCTCTTAGGGAATTTAGGGAACTCAAGGTTATTGTAGCACCCTTTGCCATAGTCCTAACCAATAGGTAGGTTGGGATTGAAACATTGCATTTACAAGCAGCAGACAGTGTTGCAGTCCCAAACTTACAGTCCACATAAGGCTTCTGATTTTTTCCTATACATACCCACTTGAGAATTCTGAGTTTCAATCACATTGGTAATTTCTACAACTCCCTCTTTAGTACAGGATTGAAGAAGCTAAAGTAACCGCTGTCAACATTATTCTCAGGTCCTGGATTCAAAACATTAGATCTCAGGTTCCATGTAAGGACAACTTATAAATAGTTTGGCTGGCATTTGCTGGGCTCCTGTCAACTGAAGCCGGTGGAATTCTGTAACCGTTCTATAAATATACCTTCCTAGAGCCAACTTTGTTCTCATTTGTCACATATTGGACAACGCCTATGGTCATGAAGGTAATAGGGGTATTTATCATAACTTCTGCAGATGAAACAGTTCCCAAATGTATGTAAGGAAGATCTTTCATGAAGGGAAAGTCTGTTTCCCTCAGAAACAGTGAGAAGTTGCTCCTCTATGAACAAGGAAGACTTAGGAGTATGTGGGGAGGGGAGTTCAAGATTCTTGTCTCTGCTGGTATCTTCCCGATTTTCCCTATCCCGTATCTCAGGAACTCATGTGCTCTGAGTTGAGGATTTTGCTGACAATGAAAATCTGTAACTTCTACCACAAACACTGTTTATTGGTCTCAGTCGTATCTGCTGTGAAACTGAAGAAAGTAATGAACTCCTTAAAATAGTCCTTGAATGTCTAATTTTCCATTTATTATCTGAGTTGGATAATTGATTTTTATTTTGCTTTTTTTTTAGTTGAATCACCTTTCTAGACTGTCATCTACAGTATATATATATATATATATATAAAATATTATTTTTAGTAACAAAATGGAATTCCAAGGAAAAAAATTATCGCTCAAATTCTAGATCTTATTTGCATTTTTCCCACATGCTAAGACCAGTGACAATTTGAGACTCTCAATTCCACAATTTTTCACAGATGACCAGTGTCCATTTTCTCTGAAACCCATTTTCTCAATGGATTTCTTAATATGATCCTGTTTCTAAGATTTGGTTCTTGGAGCCATTTCTCATAATTACTACATCAGTTAAGACTCATCAACAAATGAATGAGCAAACTATACACAGATGCGCACATGCACACGCACACACACGCGCACACATACACACATTAAAATGGGTGCTCTGTGAAAAGTCTAACAAAACAAATCCATTTACAAGAGGATGCATATGGTTCATGGAATTAAGAAATGCAGGGAGGTAGTTATGAAGCAACTTCAAGGCAGTGGAGTGTTCAGATATTTTTAATAACTGGCTCTCGTGAGTGGGGGTGGACACCAACTTATAGATGTTAGTTTCTCTGCCTCCATTACCCTCACCATGGCTGATTTCGAGCTGGGAGTTCAGTTCCAGTGAGCAGAGAACTGAGAAGCAGGGGCCAGCCCTGGATGACAGGACCTGATAAAAGCTTTCTCCAACTCCAGCATACCCATACCACTTGCCTGGGCCTAAGCCATTCCCTTGCTTAGGCCACCAAATGCAAGGACAATAGCAATTACTGTGATTCAGAGGTGGTGGTTATTTAGAGAAGATTGTCTGCCATGAATATTGTAGTCATTTCATTGAAGACTGTGGAGGGGAGTAACCTAGGGAATAAATAATCTGACAACTCCTCTTCTAATCTGTTTGCCTTTTGTTAGTGTCAAACACTGACTAACATTGATTAAAACCCTAAATTCAGAGAGACCAGGATGCAACAATAGGGGTCATCTCCTAGATGCAGAGAGGGCAGAAAGAGAGTCTACCAGGAAAGTCAAACTAAAGACATCTAAATTGTATCAGTTTTTGTTTTTCTTACGTACTTCACAGTTGGGTTAAAAGCACTGTTTTTGAGTGTGCTATTCAATACGATTCTCTGTCCTATGATTGGCTGAAATGATAATTTACCATAATCCTCATTACTCAAAACAAGTAAGAGTGTTCTCTGGCTGTAGTATAATTTCAGATTCATACCAAACAGAATTCTGAATGGTTGTGTATGCATAGCAAAATCTTTTTTAAAATGGGGGAAATTTATACAAACGAAATTGTCATAAGAGCAGTTATTCATCTATTTTGGTTCTCCTGCTTTTGCATCATGACCTCTCTTCATTGCTCTAAGAAAGACAAACTTATGTAAGTCTTATAACTTACAACTTATGTAAGTCTTATAACTAGGTCTGCTCAGTCCTCTACATGAACCACATTTTTCATCCAGAAGAATCTCATTATTTTTCTAATGCATCATTTAAATTTTGATATTTTTTCCTCCAGTTCTTCTTATTGATCTTTTCTGATCTTTGTAGGCTTAGCTGCAATTCAAATTGCTCTTTCTAAACAAACCAAGCACTCTTTCTCCATTTTCTCAATTCCAAATTAAATTTAGGAAAAAAAAAAAAAAAAGTAATCTATGTCACCTATTCATTACATGTATCCTAATGCTTGAAAATTCTCTTGGAAGAACATAGACAATATCATTTAGATATACCAGACATTTACTCGGTAATATAGACTTTGATGGATTTAATGATTGTTTTGGTCCATTTGTGATGTAACAGCTGAGACATAGTAATTTATAAGAAACAGAAACTTATTCTGGTCTGAACACTGAGAAGTCCATGATCAAGGCAGCAGCATGATCTGTTGAGGCTTTCCTGCTCTGACCTTGCATGGTGTAAGGTAGAACATGGCCATCCCGGGATGCAGCTTGGGTCCTCCCCTAGCACCAGGGGTGGGTGGAGAGAGACCCACACCAGCAAGCCATTTTGTAGCAGCGTTCACCCATTCTGGAGTGCACAGTCTACCTCCTAATACCGTTGCATTTGAGTTTCACTTTCCAAGACAAAAATTTGGGGGTTCACAGTAAAATCATAGCAGCAATCACAGGCAATCACAAATCTGATATCCATTTTCATCATGTGTAAAATAACTGAAAGCCAAAAAAAAAAGTTCAAACTCATAATTTAATTCATTTGACATTTATAAATGTCAATTATTATTGTTTTCACATGAAATTTCTTTAGCTATCAGAGACCTTGGATAAAACAAATTGTCCCTCCAATCGGAAACATAAGTACAAAGAGAACTTAAATTATTTTTTTTCAAGATGACACTATCAGCGTTTGATAGACCCAGAACAGAAAGTGAGAGATTTCTCACTTTTATTATCTTATGAAAGACTTACATAGCTATCCTAGCATCCCATGTCCTTCAAGTCAGGTTGTAAAGAGTAGCAGACAGAATTAGGATACACTGTTTCCAAAGTGTAGGTTGAGACCTCTCCATCTGCATCAACTGCTCAAGGGTCTAGACCTCACCAACACCTGTGCATTCAGTTCATTGAGCAAAATAGTATTGTCATTGTGCTATCTTTGTGCCTTTGGTTTCAGAGGTGGTTCCAAAATTTCTTTGTAAATAAAATCTATATATAACAATTATAACACATAAAATTGATTTAAATGTTGCAAAGAAACACTAATGGATACAGAAATTAATATTTCTTAAACAATAAAATATAATATGTTAATAAATTTAAATAATAATGATTGAAAAAACTAAATAATACCTAAAATTATGCAAGAATAAAAAAAGTCAAATATAAATTATAGTGATGTTACAATTTAGATATGAGGTGTCTCCCTAAAGCTCATGTGTAAGACAATGCAAAAAACTTACAGGTGAAATAAGTTCTGGAAGTTTTAACCTAATCAGTGTGTTAATCCTCTAATAGGAATCAACCGGTGGTAACTGCAGGCAGTTGTGTATAGCTGGGGGAGCTGGGTTGGTGGAGGCATTTGTGTGGGGTTTGTATTTTGTTGTACTCAGGAGAGTTCTCTAGTTCTCATTTGGCTTCTTGGTGCCATGTCCTGAACTACTTTTCTCCACTATATTCTTCTGCCGTGAAGTTCTGCTTCACCTTAGGCCCAGAGCAATGGAGTCAGCCATCTATGGACTGTGACTTCTAAAACTGTGAGTTCTAAATAAACTTTTCTTCCTGTAAAATTGTTCTCATTATGCCTTTTGGCCACAGTAGTGAAAAAGCTTACTAAACAAGGGGAGAGATTGAAGGAAGTGACAAAAGTTAGAAAAAAAAAAATGTAAACACTATGTAGAAAACAATCAGAGAATAAAGAACAGTACACATATTGTAATGAGATATATTGGTATATTAATATTAAAAATGTTTCTGCGAATCTACAGTATAAGGCACCATTTATGGAATTTTCAACTCATCTAGTTGATATTCAAAATATATCCTCTCAATGAACTGTGACTGCTTGGTATGTCTACACTCATTTGACAATAAAGTCACTTAAAGAACAGCAATGAATTAGCTTAAGGTAAATATTTAAAAAAGGACACTTTTTTTGTTCCTTTTGGGTTCAATGCAATGACTCTCTTGAAAAACATAACCGATATATACTCTTTCTGTGACAAATAAAGCCCACAGTGTAAAATCACTTACATTACACATTTTGTTAAGCATATATACAGTATATATGTCAGTCACATGATCATGAGAACAAATAACCAATACTCACATATGTTGTTCAGCTGTGGTGTTCAGAAGATTAGCTATAGTCAAGTGTTTTTTAATTTATATTTTCAACTTTTAATTATGGATTTATTGGAACCTAATTATATAAAAAATTGTGGAATATCTATATAGGTCCCGAGAGTGAAGATTTCAATGTACAAATCTGGTGGAAAAAGAAGCATTCAGTCCATAATAATTTGGGTACATTAAAATATATACATATTTACATATGGAAATGTGTATACAGAAGTTTATAGAAATACATACTTATTTTATTCCCGTTTATCTTAGCTAGCTGTTACTTGTCCTTAATGAATATGTAATCAGGAAATCATTAATGAAAAGATGTTTATAATATATTCATTTAAATGTGTATTTTAACAAAGTCTTAGGCTGCATCTTTCATTAATTATAGAACTGAATTTCATAACCTCAATGATATCTATTACATCATATTTTAAAAAGTAATAGATAGCCTCTTCTGTTATCCTCTAGATTTTTCTTACTTTAATACTAAGCTGAATTCCTTATTAATTCTACACAGCCTAACCAATCTTTATCTCTTCACTATCTGTTCCTCTGTGGCAATATTGTCTCTGTTTACTTCTTTCAGAGGGAACTTGCCTTTTATTTATATTTTATGCATATTAATGAAGGTGTTGATACACAGGATGTATTTAGGGAGTGGTTGAGAGACTTTGATTCCCGATCAAATATGTAAAGCATGAGTATCAGAGGAAACAAATTGCCTAAGAGGATTTGAACTACAGTTACTGGAAAAGGAATTAGGGATCCTCCAGGCAGCTCTGTTTCCTTAAGGGTTCATAGAGATTATCATCTTGGTTTTAAAAATATTGAACTGATCTTCTAAAACTTGCTTTTCTGTGCTTTAAGGTATCCCTAATGGAAAAAAAAAAGAAATATTTTGTTTTCTGATAAGAAAACTGTGACTTCTTTAGTCAAAACACCTCCTAATTAGATAGAAGTGATTGATTCTTTTTTTTTTAGTGGAGAGAGGGTTAAGAATACAGAAAGGTATAATGATATTTTCTACAAAAAAAGGAAAATAAATTTCAAATCAAATTAATTGCTTCACATCTCAATAATAAGGCAAGACATACAAATTAAGTATTCAAAGATACTGGAAAGTAGAAATTTCTCAGCTTAAACTCTGCAGAAAAGCAATGCCAAGGACAGTTAGTAAGAGGATAAGAGTCTGGACACGAATCATTTCTGAGCTGTCCACCTCTTACAGATGCAACCAAGTGTTCGCTGCCATGCAACTCTCTCTGGAATGCTCTTACACCCCATAGTAATTCAAGGCTGTTGATCAATGGAGAGTAGGAAGAGATTTAGTTATGGAGCTTCCAACTTCCAGTAATCAGAAAATTTCCTATAGAGGTATTAACTCTCTTGTACTTGTGTTCACTGTATAAGCTTTCAAGAAATACTTCTTATACTTAGTTTCAATGAGGATCTCTGTGATATAAGAGATGAAGCTGGGAGTAGAGACCATGTGAGCTACTCTCAGAAGTGCTTCCTAAAGTCAGTTACCCTAAGCATTTAAAAAAAATTGTTGTAAAGAGTCCCAGAGGTAAGTGCAAAAAAGCATGATCCCAGAAGATATACGACTAATCAAAACAGACTCTCAGTTTTACAAAATATGAAAAGATATGCATGAAGTTATAAATTGAGAATGCATAGGTCATGAATCTCAGATTGAAGTCCATATATGGTGATCAGGGCAGACTTAAAACATAGTGATGTTTCATATTTCCTTAGGAATATTTCATCTTTTCCTTTATCTCATAATCTCTAGTCCTCTAGATAAACATTTCCTCTTTTGGAACTAGTGGTAGTATCTTGATCATTTTTTTGACTATTTTAGTGTTTTAATTTTTTTAATTGATGTAATAATTGTACGTATGTATGAAGTAGAGCAAGATAAATTGAAATGTATACAATGCATCATGAGAAAATCAGGAAATTAAAATTTCCATCTCAAACATTTATCATTTCTCAGTTTCAGCAACTTTTGGACTCCTCTCTTCTAGTTATTTATAAAACAAATGATAAATTGTTGTAGACTATAGTGACTATATTGTGCTGAGCCACACTAGAACTTTTTCTAACTGAATATATATAGGAAGTTAGATACGTTCTAGTGTATATATGTGTATATATATATATTTTCTTTAAATCAGCTTAAATCCTTTCATTATGTAGTATTCATTAATAACTTTGCATATGATTTACAGTGTTCCATTCTATCAGAGAGACTGTCATCTTTTTGTGTGAATAATAAATCAATGTGGACATCCCTTCCCTAAGGAATGTAATGGCCTCTGGATGACTTGGCTTCTCACTGTGGCTTTTTACCCCTTTCTGCCTTCCTTCCCCACAGTCTTGTCATGCCAGATTGCTTCATACTTAAAACCACAAACTTAGTGTTCTTTTCTCTCACAACAATTCCTTGTCTTTCTAGATTTCTTATTCAATTACTCTTGACACAATTGTTATGTCTCATTTCACTCATATCTTGTGACATTTTCCACTTATTCTTTCCTTTGTATTTTTTATCTCTAGAAAGCTTAGACTTCAGAGTTCTTCATCTCAATAATAAGTTAACTCTCATTTTTATTGGTCATCCCTGAAAAAGAGAAAAAAGGAAACAAATAGAAACCTAGAGGAAATATTAATGTTTTTATTCCAAACCTATATCTGATCTTTCAAGATCATTCCACCAAGTAATTCTAAATAAAAAAATAACTCACAATTATCAAATATTTCCACCAGACCAACTGCCTCAGTTGTAAGTGCATCTTGTTAATGGGTTAATGTATTTTATTCTTTGTTGCGGTAGGTTATGTCTTCAAATAACAGGGATCCACAAACCCTTACATAATTGAAATCAATATCTCCTTCTTTCTATTCATCTAGAAGTTTACTTGTGAAAAAGTAATTTGAACAAGATACGCCAAGCACAAGAGCCAAAGTTTAAAAGATCAATGAAGAAACATTGCTGTCTTGGTAGGATTCTCAAAGAGCTAACTTTGTTTCTTTTTTATCATAACCTACTTTGAATCATGCCATGGATTTTGAACATATTCTGTCTTACCTTTCCCTATCAGGAGGAGTTTGCATTTTCTTATTTTTAGTTAATTATATGCATAGCAAATCACTTTTAAAATGTTTTCCTTTATCTGATTCATTTGCTAATTCTTCAGCTAATGATTTCGTTCCTAATTATGTGTTGAAATATATCACCAGAGATAGATGTGGTGGCATACACCTGTAATCCCAGGGACTTCACAGACGGAGGTAGGAGACTTGCAAGTTTAAGGCCAGCCTCAGCAACTTAGAAAGATTCCATCAAAATAAAAAATGAAAAAAGGACTGGAGATGTACTTCAGTGTAAAGTGCCCCTGGGTTTAATCCCTAGTATATATACATAATTTTATTGGTCACTCCTGGAAGAGAGGAAAAGAATATATATATTCAGAACCTAGAAATACATCTGTGACCAAGACTCATTTTCTACTTCAAGCAACTTTAAATTTTTGTTTGATGTTTTAATTCGCACATGCTCTGTTCTGAAACTGAATCTTCAGTCCAGTGATTGCAGAAACCGTGGTAGCCTTGGTATACCTCCAATCACATTTGCCACATTCTCAATGCAACCAGAAATGCATTTCAGGCCAGGTCCAGAAATAAAGATGAATAAACTGAAGGAAATTAGAAGTAGATGAAATAGCTGCTTATTTTAAGATCTCTTAGAAGAGAGCAGATAACATCTTTTTATTCCCCTACCACATAGAGTCAGGGCATTAGCAGTAAAGGAACCAACATGGGAT
This sequence comes from Sciurus vulgaris, assembly GCF_902686455.1. NCBI lineage: Eukaryota > Metazoa > Chordata > Mammalia > Rodentia > Sciuridae > Sciurus > Sciurus vulgaris. The sequence goes on from NC_136466.1 coordinate 151,000,368, forward strand.
GCTCCTGTGGCAGAAGGTATAGACCAAGAATTGTTGTAAATATCATGGGAAAAGCAGGACCTGTGCTGGCCTGAGTTCCTGAGGGGTGTGGAAGGTGTTACCTATATTAACCCTATCCATTAAAAGTCCTCTCACATGCCCTAATTAAAAACTATTACCACCATAATACAATATCTGAGGCAGAATAATTTTTTTTAAATAGGCTTTTTTAGCTTACACTTTTGGAAGCTGGAATTCATTCTAGACAATACAGCTTAGACTCTTCTAAGGGCCTCAGTGTGGATGGCAAGCTATATGTGGGAAGATGGGTCACATCTTCAAAATTAAACTAAAGAGGAATTCACAATCAGGCATAGGCTTTTATAATAATCCCCCACAAGAACTAACCAAGGTCCAAGGTCCCACAAGAAATACTTAAATGCCTTTCAAAGACACATCCTAGTTGGCCCAAGGAATCCCCACAAGGCCCCACCTCAAAATAGTACTACCATCTCTTAAATCCTTCAGCATGGAGACCAATTTACCAATCCATAAACCTTTGGGAAAACAAAATATCCAAACCACAGCTGTGGATATGTCAGCAATGAAAGACAGGAAGAGCTTCACCTTAAATAGATATTGAATTTGTCCGACTTTCTGCAGCTACTGAGATGATAATGTGAGTTTTGTTCTTGCTTCTATTATGTGATATATTGATTTTTGTGCTTTTATTGATTTGTGTATGTTGAACCAACCTTGAATCCCTGTAATTAAACTGATTTGATCATGGTGTATGATCTTGAAAAGTGCTGTAGGATTTCACTTGCTAATATTTTCTAAGAAATTTTGCATTTATGTTCATCAAGAATATCCATCTGTAGTTTTGTTGCCTTGAAGAATCCTTATCTGATTTTTAGTATCAGGGTGATATTGGCTCAATAGAATGAATTTGGCAGTGTTCCTTCTATTTCATGAAACAATTTGAAGAGCAATGGTGTTACTTCTTTAAAAATTAAGTCAGCATACTTTAGGAATACATGCATACCAAGTTCATACCAATATAATTCATAATAGCCAAGTGATGGAATCAGACTAGACATCCATCAAAAGATGAAAGGTACCAAGAAAATGTGTTGTATATACAGAATGGAGTTTTATTCAGTCATAAAAAATGAAATCATGTCATTTTCAGGACAATGAATGGAACAGGAGACTATCATGTTAAGGGAAATAAGCCAGGCATAGAAAGACAAATATTGTATATTTTCTTTCATACGTGGAAGCTAGAAAAAGAAAAGAAATGTTGTGAACATAAAAGAGAATCATTAGGGTAAAGGAAGGATACAGTGGAAAGGAGGAGGGAAAGCTAAGGGAAGGTTTCAGGGAGTAATATTAACCAAGTTATGCTAGGTGCATTTCCAAATATGCCACAATGAAACCCACTGTTCTGTATAACTAGTATGTATCAAAAAATGATATTTTTCAAATGATAAAAAGAGATTGACAGGAGGGTGGATGCTTTTGAAACCCTGATGAGACTGAAGAAGTGTTTCAATCCTAGTGCAAGAGCAAGTGAACTATATGGCTAAGGAGAAACTTCAGCAGAGTTTGGGTTGTTTTAAATAGTGATTTTAGAGGTGGGAAAATTTCAGAACTTTTGACCAGAAATGTTCAAGGCTAACATGGAAGAAAATTAATGAAAGGAAGAAAAGTAGAATAAAAGCCCAGATATTGACTATGTCATCCACAGGAATGTAGTCACTAAGATAATAAGCATTAGGTCTTGAGGGACTGTGACCCATGTTGTAGCAGTTTCAGTAAATTCAGGAACGTGATCAGGAGGAGGAGGGTTGATTATAAGGGTGGTCAAACAAGAAGAGGAGGAGCATTGTGGTAATAGAAAGATCTCAAGTCACTTTCTCATTTTTGAGAAGTTCTAGAGAATGAAGCAAATAAATCTCCAACTTCGGTGGGGTTCAGAAATCACAAAGCTTAAAAATGAAAAATGTTTGGGAATATTTTGAAATGAGAGAACTGGCTGCTGCTTGGTTTTCTCTGATGAATTCAATCTGTAAACTTCTTAAAACTCATTTTCTATTTTGATTAGCACAGTAGAGCAAGATGTATTATTTGATTGTAGTGATTATTTCAATTGGATAAATATCTTTTGATCTAGTCCTGAAACTAGTGGATCAGAGCAATATTCTGAAAAATGTGACCTAAGCAACAACAATGTGGGTGTGGGGAAATGAGGTAGTGTAGAAGTGGGGCAGAAGGGGGAGATTTTGCCATATTCAGCGTGGATGAGGGATAGGGTTTCTGTCAGAGGATGGTGCCGGCTATTGATTAATCACCAAGAAATCCATTTAATTAAATAAACACAGGAGTCAATAATTTTTCAAATGGGAGCGGATGTGACAGATTGAGCCATGCCAAGATCTGGCCTCTAACAAGATGGAGAAGCCTACCTTCCCTTTATTGGTAGTTGCACAGGTAAATGGGGACTAGGAGGGGCTTCTTCTGTGAGGAACAGGATGTAATGGAGATAGGGAAGCCATTTTCTTAGAGAATTAGCATTTCGTCAGGCAGTGAGTCACTTCTGTACACAGTCACCTATCCCAGGCTATGTGAAACAGTCTTTCATAACTGCCAGTCCTGGGAGTCAGACCTCTGTATCCCATGGCTCAGCCAAGCCTGATTCTGCTAAACATGGATGGCCTCCCACAGGGTAGCACAAATAGAGCAAAACCTCCAAATGAAAAAGAGAGAGAGAGAGAGAGAGAGAGAGAGAGAGAGAAAGGAATGACAGAAAGAGACAAAGACAGAATAAGAGAGAGAAAAGAAGAAAAGAAGAAAGCATTCTTGGAAGTATTATCTTTCAGTGTAGTTGTCTTACTTTCCTGATAAAGTGCTTGATTGTGTACCATGAATCAATCAAATTTTGGGTTTTATAGGTAGGTCAGAAAGAAATAATGGTTACTAGTAATATATAAATAGAGTCATAGAGATAGAAAATACTCAAAAAGTAGTAAGTTCCTTGGAGTTGACTTTAAGATAAAAGATACGTAATTGGGAGAACTGCTATCAAAGTAGATAGCTAACAGCACAGAATTTCTAAAACTTTTCAAATTTCCTGATTGATCGATGGAAATGTCTTTTTCATTCTCTTTGAGTCCTTTCAAAAGATCACACCTGAGTTTATGCTAATGAGGTGGTCCTCAGAATGACCCCATTCAGGTCCTGCAGAGAGGAAGAAGATGGAGCTTTATGAAAATTCTTTGACAGCGAGAGTCAGTGAGTTTTCAGGGTGATGAACAGAGGTTGCTGTGACGGTGACGGCTGAGGACGGGCATGGTACTCTGAGTGCCCCACTTCTTCTCCATTCTTGTCTCTAAATAATCTGTTCTTTCTGGATGTTTCTGAGGCATATTAAGTAAAGTGTTTTCCTGAGTTCTTTAAGCAATTGTAATAAAAAAATAAAACGCTGGATGGAATCATGGGAATATCTTAAATGGTAGTTGGCTGGACAGAAATGTGGACAGCCTCGGCCTCTCATTTGTGCCTGACATCAATTGCAGGCAGTCCTGTGGAGCTGAGCCTGTAAACCTTTGCAGTCTGAAGTTAAGTTCTGGTCCTTAGTGTCAGAAGTGAATTGAATTATTGGGCACCCTGTTGGTGTCAGAGGACTCAATAATTTCGCAGGTCATTTCTTCATTGGAGTGTAATAAACCAGACCAAGTAATTCAAGAAATGTAAAAAGCAATTGGGATTAGAGTACTAATTTTACTTTTTATTAAAAATGCAAAATAAGGCATGTATCTGGTCACATGAATACACACTAATGGAAAGATTTATTACTTTCAGATAGCATTATAAAGCATCAGGTATAAGTATATAAAACTTTAGATATGCATGCAAAATAAATAAATATAAAATAAATAAATGTTTCCAAAAATGCTTTGAAATCTTATCACAGCCCAGAAGCTATTTTGTTGTAAGGCAAATTCATCCTGAATCACAGCCAAGTCCTGTTATGCCAAAGGACGTTGCTGTAAATCTTAAAAGTCTGCCCAAATACAAGGACCCTGAGGACATAGTTATAGCAAGATGTGAGCATATTTTCTTGCATGATGGTCCAGGAGGCAAATGTTAATGACCAGAAAGCACAAAAAACCTGCAAAATGGCAAACATTTATTTAGAATATGTCAACATTGTCTTGAACATTGTAGGGATGAGAATCTTTAAAAATCAGTGAATAAGGAAGACTTGCTGAAAAATATGTAGGAAAAATGAAAGTAAATTAGATCTACACATATTTAAAATTATTTAGTTTTCTTGAATTTAAGATAAAGTATATTACCTGCTGGGTGACTCTATTTGTTGTATAGTTATGTGTCATTACCTGCAAAGATATTGTATAGATTGTAGCCTTCCAGGTTAAATACTAGATATAAAAGTGTGACTCAAATCTTGGATGTCCATTCTTTCTACTACACTATTTTGAATTATCTGTTCCATTTTCTAAACCAGCTTGGAATGTGATACCACATCTATTCCCTCTCCTGAATCAATCAGGCTGATTCCAATGTCAGTCTTCTCCTGGAAAATGTCACACAGGCATTTTAAACAGGTTTGGAAATGATAGCAATTTCCAAAGAGTGTTCAGACCCATAAATTAACATGAAGCTATATTCTGCCACAGACCTTGAAGTGCTAACGCAGAGATATGTTCATAAGAAAAGACGTTGGTGTCAGAGTTGATATAGCATAAGGAAAGCAAAACTTAAGGCAGAAAGTAAATTTGAAAAAATAGTAAATCATTAGGAAACTTTTCATTTGGGTTTATCTATGTCTTGCTCTCTGTTACCAGATTTCTAAGAGATTTTGAACGAAGAAACTGCAGCCAAACAGTCCATTTATAGCTCCTGACAAGGCAGTCGTCCCACTTCTTTGTCTATTTTCCTTTCCGGAGAAAATGGATTAGACAGTTTGGAAGAAAATCAGCACATCTCCTTTCCTTCTTTACCTTGAGCCAAAAGTCTAGCAAAAACGTGGGCCTTATTCTCTAAGTTCTATCATTTTTTCAGTGCTAAACCACAGTTTAAAAATCATATCAATAAAGATGTTTAGAAAAGTCCAGATGCCACAATTGGCCATAGCCTTCAACATCCATTCCCAAAGGAGACGAAAGACACAAGGGTCTACAGCAGCTTCAGTACTGCTAGTTATAATCCACTTACTTTTCCTGCAAAACCAAAGTACTTTAATCTCGTCATGACTGCTCACAAATTGGTGTGAAAAAAACAAGTTACCCCATCACATCTTTCTTGTCCTGCTTCTGACTGATTCTACCCTGCAGAGGAGTTAGGGGGACGAGTTGGGGTAGGATTTGGGTTTGGGTGTGTGTGCTTACTTCACATTTTGCCAGAATTCTCCCTAGGAGATTGTGATAATGTAGTGTAACAATGACTTCATAGTTTATGTCTTTATGAATCACAGCAGAAACAGTCTTTATAACTGAATTTGTTAATTTTGGTTCACTTCACTTATAGATGTAGCAGACACCTCAGTTTAAGAATAGTTTTCAGAGACCAGTTACTAACATTTAAATCCTGGCTGACAATTACTAACTCTGTGTCTTTAGACTAATTACTTAATATCTCTGTGCTTCAGTTTTCTTATCTGCAAAACTAATGCAATAACACTATCTATCCACAGGTTGGTTTTAAGGATAAAAGAAAATAGCACAAATTCCTTTAATAGGTATCCAATGTGTCTTTATTATTTGTGACCTCAATTCTCAATTTTATATTTGGTAATTTGTATATAGGTTATGTGAGCAACTATTGAAATAATATATTGTAAAAAAATTGTCCTATATTTTTTAGACATTCATATACTGACTCACTCTCTAGAAATATCATTCTCATATCACAAACTGCATGAGTTTGTGAAAAAACAGCACATCATTTAGTAAACAGTGTGAGAAAAAAAGCATATTTATGGGAGGATATAGCCTAAGGCTTTTCTGTTAATTTTGTCACCTTTGTCACTAAGTTATATACACACAGAGTGACCATTTCCTGATTCCTGTCAAGAGCTGGCTCTGATGTCTAGAATTGCATGCTTTATCTGAATTTATCTTAAGCCTCACAACCAATTTGAGAGATGGAAACGATTATTCCACTTTACATATGAAGAAACTAAGTTCCTCCAATGTTAGTTGTCTGCCTTGAGGCAATATAATTAATCATTGTCCAAGTCAGAATTTGAATCAGGGTTCTGAATCCAGATCCAGTCCTATCCTTGGCTGTTTCAAGTTTTCATAGAAAAATCTTCCTAAGCTTCTAAATATATTTATTTGATTGAAAATGTACAGAAAGAAGGCACAATCTTGAACTCTAAATGTTGGAATGCTATCATTTTTCAGGGGAAGGAAATGACAGCAGCCCTAGGCAGGTGTGCTACCAGCACCTGTCTCTCCTTTAAAAACAGCACAATCCAACTTGAGAAGAGAAGGCAAGAAAGATAAGGTGTAAAGTCTTAGAAACTGACGACTGAAAGACAACTTGGCCTGAAGAATCTATGAAGATTTGAAGAATATACTGGCACATTGAATAGTAAAATATTATAAAGGTGGTATGGGAAGAAATTTCCAATAATTAATAGAGGTAAATTAAAACAGAAAACAAAACCAGAGCACTGAGGATGACTTCAGTTACGCACAACTGGGAAAATGAAAATGACCTGCAGTTCAAAAAGGAATGAGTGCCATTGTATATTGTGAATATGGTGAACTAGGTGTAACTGCAAATTTTATATAACTTGCTAAGTGAGGTGAGGATAGAATAAAATCAACTACTTTATGATCTGTTCCCATAAGCAGATATTTGTGTTGTATTACTCATAAATGACTAGTTTATTCAATATATAGGCTTGAAGTTTGCAAAGTACACTAAGTAGACATCAAAATCATTTGAAGTACTTGTGAAAACTGTCTCCTGGAGCATCCCTCCAGATTTTCTGTTGCAATGGGTATTGGGTGGTGCCTGTATCCAGCTGATGCTAATGATGCTGGTCTCAAGATGATACTTCGAAACCACGGAAATAAATTTTATTATTTATTATTTTACCTTAAATATATGTTTTGTCTAATCTGTACTCTATAGTTATCATAGCACCAGTATTAGAAGTGAGATCTAATCTCTGAGGGCGTACAGGAAATTCTTGAATATAGCCTCAAACTATCTTTTGTTATGGGAATTGCATATTGTATATACTGAAATTTTAAATGAAACCTATGTAGATCACTCAAGTTCCTATCATCAGGACCACTTTAATTCATACTAAGATTTTCTTGTAAGTTTAATATTAAAAAATACAGGAATATTTTTGAGATAAATCAAATGATTCTTATATGCACATCTGGTTGATTTAAATAGGTTCCCCCCAAAAGGCACATTGAAAACAGAATCCCCAATGCCAGAGTGTTAGGAGGCAAGGCCTAAGGCAGCTGTTTAAGGTCCTGAGGACTGGACTCTCATGAATGGATTAATACCAATTAGAAAACGGCTTGAGCTTACCCATTTGATGGTTTTTCTTCCTGCTCTCTTACTCTCTCACTCTCTCAACTTTCTCCATGGACTGGTGCAGCAAGAAGATCCTCAGTCTCTGGAACTGTAAGAAATAAACTTTCTTTCTTTAGAAATTAACCAGTCTTTGTTATAATAACAGAAAATAAACCAAGACAACACTCTATAATCATTTAAAAATTTTAGATATAGTGTACAGCACATACATAAAATACAAACACATACATTCAAACACATGAAATGTATACACACAGTTCCTGTGAGCACACACATTGGTTTCACATCTCATAATACCACCAACCATTCATTCCTTGTTGAACTGTCCACAAAGTCCAAAGGATGCCCTGCACATGGCACACTGAGAATGTCAGAAGAAAAGATGTAGGACTAATGACACAATCTTTTTGCTAAAAGCCATAAACTATTATTACAAAATGTCATATAGATTTTGTAAAAGAGATTTAAAAACTATGTATGTAGTTACTAAGAAAATGTGGAGTTGACAATTTTTGTTTTCATTTCCTGGAAAGAACAGTGAAAAACAGTATTGCCGACTCAAAGTTATTTTGAATGGTGGCAAAACTTACTTTTCTGATGAAAAAAGAAATCATGTTGTAGAAAAGATGATTTAAAAAATGAAGAATTTACATTTATTGAAGAATTATCCTATTTTTATAATACAATCTCCCACAACAATAGGCACTTGTTTGAGGAATTAGAGGTTTGTTTCAATTATGTAGAACAGCAGGAACAACAAAAATCCAAATAGTTCCTTTTATTTTCTCCTTAATAATTTATCATTGTTTACTCTTAAAAAATATGGAAGTTCTCATTATAAGTAAGGTTTTAAAACACTCTAATTCAAAGTTTGTTAAATGTTTAATTTGTTTAAAAATGTATTGAAATAATCTTAAAGTTGTATTTTAAATATATGCTGTGCCAAACAACATTAGACAATGCCCCTGAGTACAATGCGGTATGGTATTGACCAATGTAGGAGACAGGAGTCTTGTGCTGTGTCCAGATTTTGAATGAGTTGAGGATATTTATAAGGTCACATTTCTATTTATTTTCTCATTTTGTTATTTTTAATTAAAGTAGACATAAAAGATTAAAATTTCTAATAGTACTTGCACTTCCAATGAAAAAATGTAAGTCATGAAAAATTGGCTATTTTTATTATTTAAGAGTTCAGTATATTAGTTGCATTTCTAACTAAACTAGGAAACTAAGATGCTTTCTATCCATTCACACTAAGTCTGTAAGTTATAGTAACTTTCATCATATATCCTATTATGAAATGTTCTAGAGATCTAAATAATTTACTTTGTGCGTATTATTTCCATATTTTGGGCTTATAGACCTCATAGATTAAACAAATATCCTTATATTATGAGTATAAATTAATATAACATTATCAATATAAATGTAGGCACTAAAGTTAAATGTTTTGAAGAAAAATAATGAATGAATCCCTGTAAATTGGGTTAAAAAAGATTCTTTGGACACAAAAAACAAAGGCAAATAAGAATTAATAATTTGGTCTTCATCAAAATTAAAAATTTCTGCTTCTTTAAAGACATCATTAACAAAATGTATATATAAGCTCTCTTTTGAAAGAATATATTCACAGTACACATGTCTAAACAAAAGAGAATTGTTTCTAGGACATACAATGTACATTTTCTTACACCTCAGTAGTATGTAGCAAGTACCTCTATAAAGTTTAATAAGAGATTTGAGCACATAGTTCTGGAATGTTTATTTAATACCTATGAAAATGTATTGAGGTTTTTTTTTTCATGAAGAACATGTAAATTAGAACTGCATTCATAACAACTATAGATATAGTCATATGGAGTAAATTTAACATGTAGCAATATCAAGTGTTGACATGCAGAAGGAAAAACTTAAACTCTTATTTACACTGCTATTGGGAATGTAAAGTTGCATGACCGATTTGAAAAACAGTCTGACATTTTTTTATTAGGTTATATATGTGCCTATACTGTGACTTAACAATTTGACTCAGCTCTTTACCCAAGAAAAATTAAAGATGCACACAAAGACTTCTTTCAAATTTATATAACATTTTTCCCTCAGTATCGAAAAACATAAACTGTATGTCCATCAAAATGGACAAACAATATGCCAAGTTATTTATTAAATAATTGATTATTCAGCAATAAAAACGAATGTAGTACAAATACACTCAACAACTCTGGTAAAACATTATTATTTAACATAGTTTGAGGGAAAGAAATAATTCACAAAAGGCAACATATTGTTTAATTCAATATTGCAAATTTCTAGAACAAGCAAAACTGATGGAAATATAAAATGTAGGTAACGTGCAAGATAGTTCTTGCAATGGAGTGCCAGAGAATTTCATGAAGTAATGTAAAAGTTTTGCTTCTTAATTGTAGTAGTTGTTACATTGTTAGATCATTTTTCAAAACTCATTGAAATTTGAAGTCAATAGAAGTGACATTTTTAACTTAATTTAGAAAATAAAACCAATGTGATTTACTATGTCTGCAGAATAACTACTATTACTAAAAATAATAGTATATAAGACTATCTTAGAAATGCAGAAGCTATTTGATAAAACAAACTGAAATTGACAGACTGTAGAAATACAAGGAAAGTTCATCAATTCATTGGGCAATTAATTAAGTGGAAAAGAGGTATGCAGTTTGAATAAGACAGACTGTATTATTATATTATTCAAATAAAACAGGCTGTATTATTGGTAGTTAGCAAAACAATGACAACTATATCGTACCTACTATAAATAGTAAGTCCATTGGAAGATTGCAGGTTATAAGATTTTTTTCCTTTTTTTTATTGTTTGTTCTATTTAGTTATACATGCCAGCAGAATGCATTGTGATTCAATATACACAGATGGAGTATAACTTTTTATCTCTCTGATTGTATGCTATGTAGAGTCACACCATTCGTGTAAACATACATGTACATAGGGTAATGATGTTTGTCTCATTCCACCATCTTTCCTTCTCCTGCTTCCTCCTCCCTCTCATTTCCCTCTACAATGTTGCTCCATTCTTCCCTTACCACCCCTGCTTATGTATAAGCATCCACTTATTGGAGAAATCATTCAGCCTTTGGTTTTTTGGGATTGGCTTATTTCACTTAGCAACATATTCTCCAATTCCATCCATTTATTTGTAAATGCCATAATATTATTCTTCTTTATGGTTGAATAATATTCCATTGTGTATATATACCACAGTTTCTTTATCCATTCATCTGTTGAGGGCATCTAGGTTGGTTCCACAATCTAGCTATTGTGAATTGAGCTACTATAAACATAAATGTAGCTGCATCACTGTAGTATGCTGATTTTAAGGGTATAAGTTTCATATATAAAATATAATTGTATCACTTGCACCTTTGAAAAGATGATATACACTTGATTTATCATGCCCTTCTTGTTAAATACAAAAAAAGCCCCCTGAAATAGTATGTAAAAGATCTCAAAATGTTAAAAAAAAAAAAAAAAACGTGCTGGAGATCTCAAATGCAAAGGGTGCATAGCTGTAAGTTTCTTGGGTTGTATTTTTTTATTCATACACCTCAGACTTCAAGTTGAAAAGCTACAGAACAGTGCCAAGCCCCATGAACACAGGCAAAATCAGACTCCAACAGAGGACTTGTCTCTCTAGCCAAAGGATCAAAAAAAGACAGCTCCAAACTGCTCAAGTACGTACAAACCCAACAGAGAAAGATGTTTGCCCGTATTTTTCCCACACTATTGAAAGCTCACAGGGAAACCTAGAGATCTAGAATTCCAACATTGCCAGACTGGGTGAACTCAACACCCCCTGCACTGGGGAGGTCTCCAAGAAGACTGAGTACACAGCCTGAGAGTAGACAGGCTTTTTTTTTTTTCCCCTGTCAAGTGAACCAAGTCCTCTCCCCATGATCTTACGTCAGTGTAGATGTAGGGTATGGTAAGGGGAAAAGGCAGTAGCAAAACATTTCACTTCTATCAAGGGGATTATCATTGATGGCTATTAGGGCTGTGTGACTTTCATTTCAGCCAAGAAATACTTAAGAAACCACATCTTCTGCTATCAATTGAAACCAATGGGGAAATGGGACCTCCAGGTCTTTTTTTATATTATCATATGTACCTACATGTAATTATACACAACTCTGTGTTTGTGGTGTGGGTTTGTGTGTGTGTGTGTGTATGTGTGTGTGTGTGAACATTAATTGATATTCCTTAAGATTAGAAAGATTCAGAAAAAGATATTATACTCATAGTTAATGTTTATTATGGTGAAATTAAATCAGAAAAGGAAAAAGGCTCATATGGTCAAGACCAGGTGAGACCAAGAAGCAATCTTGCAGGCCACTGTGGTCTTCCCGAAACTCATACGTTGATACCTCACTCCCCCAAGTGATGGTATTAAGAGACGGAAGGTTTAGGAGGTGATTTGGTCATGAAGACTTTGCTATCATAAATGTGATTGGTGTTCTGAATTATAAAAGAGATTTGAGAGAGCCTGTTCATTCCTTCTTCCGCACATAGAAGCCCCCAAGAAGAACAAGCATACATGATATAATAAATTTTCCAGCATATAGTTTTTGGACCTCCCAGTCTTCAGAACAGTTAGAAATAAATTTCTGTTGTTTATAAAAGATCTGGTCTAAGATATTTTGTTCCAGTAGCTTAAATGAATTACAACATAGGTTTCCCTTCCCAGGGAATGACAGAGGAATGAATTTAAGTCTCTCAACAACAGCTTTTGACAGCTCATGTAAAGTGTTACCACCAAGGGAAGCTCTTTCAAATCTTACTGGACTGGAATTTTACTGAGTGATAATTACATGGCCATGTGTAGCACCCATCTTCCCTCAGACACTCAAGGCTTTAGTTCTTCCCCAACCCTAAAGAGAATAGCTGTTCCCCATGAATCACATTACTTATATAAATTTATCTGTTAAAACAGATTCTTAAAAATGTCTCAAGTTGTCAGACAAATAGAATAAGCTAAATATCATATTATCTAATGCCATTGGTATAGAATAACCATCCTGGCAGATTCGTCTTTTCTTTCTTTTCTTTTCTTTCTTTTCTTTTCTTTTTTTAAGACAAAGGATAAAGGTTTATTGTTTTGTTAGCAAAGGAGAAACAGGAGACTCTGGTCTCAAAGGCTGTGATTCTGCCCATCATCAGGAACTGGGGGTATTTAAAGGGATGATTCAAAGGCTACATTCCATATGTTCTCTGTTGGAGTTGTCATTCACTGGTTAATTTGGGAGACAGTCATTTCTGAGATATTCTGGTACCATCCCCAAAGTCTGGATTACTTCATTCCTGTGGTGGGTGTGGACTCAAGGACAGATAAATACGCCTAAAATGGGGAAGAAAGGTAATGCTGTTTCCCCTGAAATTAGGGAGGGGGAGAGATTAGAGAGGAGCAGGAGAGAGGAAGAGAAAGAAACATGTACCTGGCAGATTATTAAAAGGACTTAGAAGTTATTTCCTAAATGCTGCCCAAGGGTCAGTCTGAAGACAGGTCTTCTTTGGAAAGTATAGAATTTGAGCAACTGGATTTTAACTGCACTTCTTACTGTTATGAAGGGGATCAGTGTCCTCCAATGACAGAACCAAGGGAGCTTGTGAACCCTTTCCACTAAATGAGGACACAGAGAGCAGGCTCTGTCTATGGATTAGAAAGCAGGCACTGCTTGTGTCTTGATCTTGGACTAGTCACTCTCCAGAACCATGAGAATTAAATTTTTGTTGATCATGCCACCTTGTGCATTAGTCAGCTTTCTTTCTCTGTGATCAAAATACCTGACAACAGCAACTTATAGAGGGAAAAGTTTATTTGGGGTTCATGGTTTCAGTGCATGGTTAGCTGACTCCATCACTGTATGTCTAAAGTGAGGCAGAACATCATGGCAGAAGGACCAAGTGAAGAAAAATTGCTCAGTTCATGGTATCCAACAGAGAGAGAGAGGAGAATCCAGGGACAATATACATAAACCCCAAGGCACATCCCTAGTGATCTACTTCCTCCAACTACACCATACCTGCCAAGAATTACCACCCAGTAATTCATTGAAATTATTAATTCATCAAATGGATCAATCTCCTGATTAAGTTATAGCCATCATAATCTAATGATTTCACCTCTAAACTTTTCTGCAATAACATAGGATCTTTTAGGGGACAAATCATGTTTAAACCATGATACCCAGTTTATATTATTATTGTTATGTTATTACTGTTATAACAACCCAAATGGACTAAGACTATACACTTCATGTCCCTCCAAAAAAAAAAAAAAAAAAAAAAAGGAAAGAAACAGAGTAGAAGAGCCAGAAAAAGTCTATAAAAACCTATTCACAGTGAAATTGTATTTTCATATATTAATAGTAGCATTAAAAATTATAATATTAAAAATACATGCTACCTAGAGAGGATAAAAATGGAATAGAAATGTTTCTAAGAGAACCAAGTTTGAATAATAGTTTAGCTTATTAAATATGGTACAATACATTCTCATAAGTAAAAGACTGATAAAATGACATTAATTTTTTAATAAATATTTTCAAAGACATTAACTGATAAATTATTCAACATTTATTTATTTATCATTTATTTATTGGGTTAGGGTTAGGGTTTGAACTTAAGGACACCCAACCACTAAGTCACACCCCTCGCCTTAGTTTGCATTTTATTTAGAGACAGGGTCTCAAAGAGTTGCTTAGCACCTCACTTTTTGCTGAGGCTGGCTTTGAACTCTAACCTCCTGCCTCAGCCTTTGGAGCTGCTGGGATCACTGATGTGTGCCATTGTGCCTGGCTCTATAATTTATTTTAGAAATTTAAAACTAGATGGAAGAATTTGCTGGTAAATCGATGGAATTGGAGAATATCATTCTAAGCGAAATAAGCCAATCCCATAAAACTAAAGGCCCAATGTTTTCTCTGATATTCAGATTCTAATTCCCAAATGGGGTGGGGTACTAGGGAAGAGTAAAGTTACTTTAGGTTAGGCAGAGGGGAGTGAAGGGAGGGGAGGGTGTATGGGGGTAAAAAGGATAGCAGAATGAAACAGGCATTATTACCTTATGTACATATATTACTGCATGACCAATGTGATCCCACAACATGTACACTCAGGAAAATGAGAAGATATAAATTCATTTATGTATGATTTATCAAAATGCATAAATGCATTCTACTGTCATGAATGACTGATTAGAACAAATAAAAGTATTTAAAGAAATAAAAGAAAACTAGATGAAAGACTTTAAACTAACTTAACTAAGATTGGATAACCCTATCTATGTATCTGCAAAGAAGATTCAAATAAGCAAAAAGCTAATTTAAATACTAAAATACTTCAAAATATGAGAAATTGGTGTAAGATTGTACTGATGCTTATATGGTTAAAAAGTGCAAATAAGAATAAGGAAATTTTGTAAATAGAGAAATCAGGAGCATTTAAATTCTGTAGTTCCTGTCTTTCTGTACAGCCAGCTAGGACATAATGTCATTAAGACCTATTTAGATTTAATTATCTTTTCCCTATGCACATGAAAAATGGGAGGTTTACTCTTGCAGATTAATTTGACAAGAGAGATTCAGCTTCCCAGTGTGTCAGCCATTCATGGATGGTAAGGTACTGAATACTTGTAGTAAGTAGGTGCCATAAATTAAACTGCAAATATTAAACTGTAGTGACCTAAGATCCTCCCACCACTCATTTTTTTGTCAATTTTTACACATCCAGTCTTACATTGACCAGAAAGTATAAATTATTTTGCTGGAAAAAAAAAAAAAAAAAAAAGACAAAGACAAAAAAAAAATGAAAACCTATTCTTGGTGTAAAGTTTTTTGAGTTCTTTATAGATTCTGGAGATTAGTGCTTTATCTGAAGTGTGAGTGGCAAAGATTTTCTCCTACTCTGTAAGCTCTCTCTTCACATTGTTGATTGTTTCCTTTGCTGAGAAAAGCTTTTTAGTTTGAATCTATCCCAATTATTGATTCCTGCTTTTATTTCTTGGGCTTTGGTAGTCATGTTAAGGAAGTCTGTTTTTCAGTCGACATTTTGAAATCTGGAATTTTTTTCTTCTATTAGGTGCAGGGTCTCTGGTCTAATACAAAGGTCCTTAATCCATTATGAGTTGAGTTTTGTGCATTTTGAGAGATAGGGGTTTATTTTCATTTTGCAGCATATAGATTTCCAGTTTTCCCAGCACCATTTGTTGAAGAGGCTATCTTCTATCCATTGTGTGTTTTTGGCACCTTTGTCTAGTATGAGATAACTATGTTTATGTGGGTTTGTCTCTGTGTTCTTTATTTTGTAACATTGGTCTACCTGTCTATTTTGGTGCCAATACCATGCCGTTTTTGTTACTATTACTCTGTAGGATAGTTGAAAGTCTGGTATTGTGATACCACCTGCTTCACTCTTCCTACTAAGGACTGCTTTAGCTATTCTGGGTCTCTTATTCTTACAAATGAATTTCATGATTGCTTTCTCTATTTCTATGAGGTATATCATTGGGATTTTAATTGGTATTGCATTGAACTTGTATAGCACTTTTGATAGAATGACCATTTTGACAATATTAACTCTGCCTATCCAATTACATGGAAGATCTTTTCATCTTTTAAGGTTTTCTTTAATGTCTTTATTTAGTGTTCTGTAGTTCTCATTGTAGAGGTCTTTCACCTCTTTTGTTAGATTGATCCCTAAGTATTTTATTTTTTTGAGGCTACTGTGAATGGAATTAGTTTTCCTATTTTTTCTTTCTCAGCAGAAAGTTCACAGAAGAAGACCTGTAAGCAATCAACAGATATATAAAAAAAATGTTCAACATCTCTAGTAAAAGAGAAATTCAAATGAAAACTACTCTAAGATTTCATCTCACCCCAATTAGAATGGCTATTATCAAGAATGTAAGCAACAATAGGTGTTGGCGAGGATGTGGGGAAAAAGGTACACTCATACCTTGCTGGTGGGGTTGCAAATTAGAGCAGCCACTCTGGAAAGCAGTGTGGAGATTCCTTAGAAAACTTGGAATGGAACCACCATTTGACCCAGCTATCCCACTCCTTGGCCTATACCCAAAGGACTTAAAATCAGCATACTGCAGTGATGCAGCCACATTAATGTTCATAGCTGCTCAATTCACAATAGCCACATTGTGGAACCAACCTAGATGCCCTTCAATAGATGAATGGATAAAGAAATTGTGGCATATATATACAATAGAAAATTATTTAGCCATAAAGAAGAATAAATTATGGCATTTGCAGGAGTTGGAGAATATGATGCTAAGTGAAATAAACCAATCTCATAAAACCAAGGCTGAATGATTACTCTGATAAATGGATGACACATAATGGAGGGTCAGGGGCAGGCAGGAATGGAGGAAGGATGGATTGTATAGAGCATAATGAGGGGTAGAGAGAGGTGTGAGGGGAAGGAAAAGTAATAGAATAAGACAAACATCATTACCCTATGTACATGTACGATTACACAAATGGTGCGACTCCACTTCATGTACAACCAGAGAAACAATAGTTGTAACCCATTTGAGTACAATGAATTTGAATCAAGAGAAGGAAAAAATAAGCCTCCTTTTTTAAAAAAAGGAAAAAATAAGCCTCAACACTTTAAAAGAGTTGAATTAATAAAGGATGTTCTCAGATCACAATGGAATTAAAACAAAAAATCAGCAATAGAAAGGTAACAGAAATCTCAACAAACATTTCAGAACGAAAAAATACTCTAAGTAATTGTAATTATAAGTAATCCATATACCAAAAAGGAAATCTCAAGGGAAATTAAAAAAATACACTGAATCAAATGAAAAAGAAGGTGCAAGATACCAAAATCCATGGGTCACTGCTAATGCACTGCTGAGAGAGAAATTTATGGCATAATGTATTCACATTATATTTTTATGTTGTGTGCGTATATAAACATGTAACAATAAATCCCATAATTATGTGCGATTATAAAGCACCAATAAAAATATGAAAAAAAAAAATTAAAAAAAGAAAAGAAAACCTAGATGCTTAGTAACAAAAGGCTGTGAGTACTGGTATGTGTGAACCCTTATCAAAAGAAAAAAAAGGACTTGGGATATAGCTCAGTTGGTAGAGTGCTTGCCTCTCATGCACAAGGCCCTGGGTTCAATCCCCAGCACCACAAAAATTTAAAAAAAAAAAAAATTTGGCCATTGACATATTACAATGTCAACCTTCGATTCTAGCTGGATAGCAAAGGAGACCCAACCTCTGGTTGAGTTTCTGACATGAAAGATAAAGACCAAGAACCCATCCCCACAAATTGCAATGCTATGTGCCAAATAAAATCTTAAGCATATCAGTATTATCCTTTTTAAAGATGTTGGAACTCAGAAATAAAAATATTTTCTTCTTCTTTTTTTTTTTTTAGTGCTGGGGATTGAACCTAGGGCCTTGTGCATGCAAGGCAAGCACTCTACCAACTGAGGTATATCCCTAGCCCTGAAAAAGAAATATTTTGAGTGAAATAATAAAATAGAAAAAGGCTCCCAAAATAGAATGTCTTCGTTAAAATTCTACTAAATTTTGTGAATAATGTGCAAGGTAATCTTTTTGAAAATAGAGGGCAAACAAATATTTTAATATTATGAAAGAAAATATAATACAATTAATGGTTCAATTTAGGAGTTGCGATTTAAAACTCAGGAGAATGCCAGAAGAGATAAAGTGAAGTGAAATGGAGAACAGTAGAAAAACGCAGCTTAAGAACACTCTTCAGACATGAAATTGTAACTCAGAATCAACAACTACAAAGACAATAGTACTGAGTCCAGCCTCATCATGGCATGTTTCAGCACCAGAAAAGAGCTTTCAGACTGTAAAAACTCTTCAGGCTTTAGATGTGATGGGTCTGGTCAACATCTAGATGACTATAAAGAAATGCACATGAATCCCTAATGGAAAATTAATAGTAATCAGGATACAGAAAAAAAATCATTTTCCAGGTAGAATAAAATCTTTGTAACTTTATATTCTCTCAATAAATACATATACCAGTTGTAGAGAAGCAATATAGAGTGTGATTTACTGAAATGACAGAATAAATAAGCAGATGAAAAAGATGAACATGCAAACCAGAAAAACAGGATTGCAAAGATAAAGGTACCAAAATTCTGAAAATGTCTAGGACTATTATGCAGAAGTTATGAGCAGAATCACCATGAGAAAGAATTCAACTAAACCTTCAATAAAATGAAAAAAAAAAAAATAGATTTTGTAGATATAGTGGGAAGAGTTAGTAATAAATAGCAAAGTAAATAAATCAGATATATGGCCATTATTAACTGAAATAAAGTTAGAATTATATTGAAAAAACTTACCAGTGAACAACATAATAGAATCATAAATATGTAGAGTCAGAATACTGACTGTTGCCAAAAATTGTGCTACATCTAGAATAAAAGCAAGTGAGTTGTAAAATTGGGATACAATTTTGAGAATTTTAATACAGATTACACTTGAATTACAGCAGATTTATGTCCTCAAACACCCAACAGAAATTGAAAATATCTTACATTCAATATGAATTTAATATATCTAGCCCACCATGCATCATAATGTAGCAACATAGTACAATAGAGTATCCATTCTTTACCCCCATGGTTGTGAGGCTGATTGGAAGCCTCTGCCCAGCATCAAAAGTGAGTAGCATACTGCATAACTCCATCCAAGGAAAAGAGCAAAATTCAAAGTATAATTGTTCTTGAACCATATCATTTTCACACAATAGGAAAGTAGAAAAACCATGATCTCTGTACTTATCTTGATAAAAGGAAGATAATAAAGAAGGAATAAATGGTGGAATGAGCCAGACATCATTGCCCTCTGTACATGTATGATTACAAGAATGGTATGAATCTACATTGTGCACAACCATAGAAACAAAATGATGTACCCCATTTGTGTACAATGAATCAAAATGCAAAAAATTAAAAAATAAATAATTTAAAAAATAAAATAAAACATCTTGAAAGTATAAGCACACACACACTCAAAGAATGCATAAAATTCAATTAACAAATCTGGAAATATATCATATCTAGAAAGAGTTAAATATTAGAAGGAACATTAATTAATCAAAATAATGATTTTGGAAGTACTACTGCACATTTAAATAGAGTGGGAAAGGTGTTTTCCTTTCTTCCTGGAATCTTAAGATTGCTCTCTTTTGAGCATATCAAAGTCTCAATTTAAAAAATACTTAAAAAACAAAGAAAACATTATTTGGAAAAAACTGAATAAAATTTCAGAACAATTAATGAAAGTCATTAAAGAAACCCAGTTTGGAAAGATGAATGTAGTTAAAAGCAAAGAAAAATAACATGTCATTATATCATGAATGTACTGTATATAATATATGCCATATACAAAAGCATATATGGTTTATTAATATGTAATATGTTTTATGCATTGTATTTTACTATATACACACCATACACTCACACTTTGGGCATGGAAAGCCTTTTTGAATCTGTCATAAAATGTAGAATCCATAAGCATACTGGACACCTTTGGGGATAGTAGCACACAAAAAAGCTTCTAACAAGTGGAATTCCCCCCTTTCCATCACCAGTATGAGATTGTGTTCATGACTTTTCCATATTTAGATCTGACTTGATGGAGAGCCACTGACAAGATCAAGTGTGAATGTCAAATATAAATGTGTCTGCTGATAAACAGAAACAGGGAAAATCAAAGTATCCAGATGAAATTGTCTCATCTGTCGAGCGAGCTCTGTTGGTTTGGAAATTTCAAACAAAAAATAAATATAGACCATTGCAGTTTCATGTTCAAATTTATGACTTTTAAAAACAGCATTACGGCTATAATACTGTACTTAGAACTAATGATTTTCTTACTAGACAAGAGTTTGTTACTGAAATTTTCTTTCCATTTTTGTCCTAAGGCACAATTCTTGTGCATAATGGCGAAGTGGCACTTATACTTTCCATGTACAGTTATGTGCGGCTTGCCAATTACTGGTCAATTCAATCATCTGGTATACCAGGACCTGCATACCAGGCTTACAGTCACATTTTCCAGTATTCCAAGAAAGAACCTGTGACTCAAATTTGGCAACATAGAAATAGGGTAAATTGCTGTCTTAATGTAAGCACCTGCTTGCTCCCTGGGGCTTACATTTCATTCCTGTTTAGAATACAAACTTGAGTACGGGAGCTCAAGCAACCCAAGCAGTGGAACACAAAGGAGAAGGCCAAGGAAATTTCAGAAAGCTCAACCCAAGCAGTGGGACACAAAGGAGAAGGCCAAGGAAATTTCAGAAAGCTCAACCCAAGCAGTGGGACACAAAGGAGAAGGCCAAGGAAATTTCAGAAAGCTCAGCCCTGACTCTCACTAGCTGTTTATATAATTTTAATCTTCTAATTGTTTGGAAAAAATAAGACCATAATTGTTTAAGCCAGGGATGAACAAGTTTTCTGTTTCTCACAGCTAAATATAATCACCAACTGCTGTAGACACCATGAAGTTTCTACCTGCCTGCTGGAAAAGCATTACTAGTGCAATGATTCTCCCAGTCAGGGAGGTAAACAGACCAGGTGCCAAGAACAATTTACTTATCCTGCGATGGGCTGTCTCCCACAGATATTTGGGAGTTCAGTCATTACCACCTTCCCATGGACAACCCTAGGGCATTATGTGAAAAATTACTCCTGTAATGTGTCCCTCCAGTTCCATCCACTCCAGGATACTGCAACACTGTTAACATAGTTAACTCCAAAATAAAGCATGCACTTTAGGCACTAAGACATTTGAAAGGAACAATTTTTAATATAAGAATTCCCATAGTGAAAGGTGTCAAACTATACCTCTATTATAGAAAATTAAAATGCAATTCTTATATTGGGGTCAGTGGCTCTAGAAATATTAATCTTAAATTTCCAGAGGTGCGGTTCATAGGTAAGGTATTTTTAATTGATCTAGGATGGAAATTAGAAAACTAAAACCTGTAGGTCAATTCCAATTCTATGTGTGTTTTTTCAAATAAAGAAAGATAGTCACAATTTATCTGTGGTGGCTTTGGCTTTAATATGACAGAATTGAGTAAGAGGCAACAGAGTCTATGTGGCCCACAGACAAAACCTACTTAGCTATGCACTGCTTTACAGAGAAACATTGCCAAATTTTAGCATTTATTTGGATTTTTATAATGAGAATATTATAAAATAAGTACAAAAATATATGCATATATATGAGTATATTACATATGAAGTTGTATCAAAATTATATTTTAAAAAGAGCAGTGTGCTGGAGAAGCTAGTAGCTACACCTAAAAATGTAAGATTAAAATAGAATATGATAAACTTTAAAATGTTCAACTTCAAAATAATGTGAAATACATGTAGTAGAAAAGAGTTAAATTCTTTGTAGGCAATGTGTTAGCTTTTCATTGCTCTAAGAAATACTTGAGATAATCAACTTATGAAGCAAAAAGTTCTATTTTGACTCTCAGTTTTGAAAGTTTCAGTCCATGGTTGCTTAGCTCCGTCGCTTTTCAGCCTATGCCAAGGCAGCCCATCATGATGGAGAGCACAAGATGGAACAGAAGTTCTTCACCTCCTAGTAGCCTCAGGAAGCAAAAAGAGAAAGAACAGACCTGGTCCCTGGGCATACCCCCCATGACCTAAAATCTCTTCGAAAGCCCCACTTCCTCAAGATCCCACAGCTTTCCAATAGCACCAAACTTGAGACACATGGGTATTCAGTGAACATTCAAATCAATTTTCTGTGTTTCAGCTCTCTGTTAATATATAGCAAATATCCAAGACAATCAATTTCTAGTGAGAAAATGTTTGTTCATTTGTGATAAACACTTCTGGAGGTTTCAGTCCACGGTCAGTTGGTATCATTGCTTTAGAGCCTATGGTGAGGAGGAATACACATTGGGAAGTATATGGAAAAGTAGATAATTCACCTCAAGGAGAGACAGCTAAGGGAAAGAAGAAGGGGTAGGGCCTGCCATTCCTTTAAGGTCAAGCCCCAATGACCAAATGACCTCTCATAGGACCTCATTTCTTAAAAGTTTCTAATGACCTTCTAATAGTGTCATTCTGGGGACTAAGTCTTTCACACATAAACTTTTGAGGGACATTCCATACTATAGCATGCATCTTTAAAAATGGGTTGTTAGTCAAGTTCCATTCTAATTCCAAATACCTCATACAAATCAATAAATGAAGAAAAAAAAAGGCTTATTTTGTCATACAGTTTTGGTGTAACACATGAATGAACATGCTGCTTCAGGCCTGTGATGAAACAGCACATGATTAGAGAATTATGTAACACAGCAAAACTGCTTATCTTAGTCCTCTTAAGAGATGCAAAGTGAGAAACTTGGAGCCCACAATCCCTTACAGGGTCACACCTTCATGACCTCAGGATGTCCCAGAAGACCTCACCTACAAAAGTTCCATGACATTCCAATAGCACCATCTGGTGACAAAACCTTTAACACTTAGCCATTGGGGGACATTCAACATTCAAACTATAGCAATATTCCAGGACAGAAATGCTTTCCACATTTATTTACTGTATAATCATATATAGGTGGTTACTTTTTTCTCAATAACAGTTTGGAAAAAAAAAATACCTGAATTTCAGATTAGCAGACAGAAAAGGAAAATATTGATTCCTAATCACCATCCTGAAACAGAATGTTAAAAATTTTATGAGTCTCAACTCTACTACCCTGAAATCTCTTTCAGGAAATGAATAAAATGTGAATGCCTATATGAGCCTTGACATAATTCCAAACATTTCAACACCATCATATTTGATTTCTGCTGTCAAAACATCAGAGCAGATATTCTAGATGGGAGACTAAGTTGGCCAGGTAAATATTGCTGATACTCACTACTTTTTTTCTTTGTTCAATACAAATTTAATGATAGAAACACTTAATTTGACTTAGATGTTGTTTATCTTGACAGTAGAAGTCAATCTCTTACCAGCTAGTCATGAAGATTTTGGTTAGAGAATGCATGTTAAGATAAACTGCATCTGTAAATTGTCGGGGTCTTAAGCCCCCTCGCCCTTCTGGACCAGCAACAAGGGAAGGGGACACTCCCCAAAAAAGTCAGACCAGGATAGGTAGGGCCGACTGACTGCCCGCTCCCAGCCCTTCAGGTGGAGGACAATCAGACACATCAGGGAGACCCGTCACAGCAGGAACTTGTTTATTGAGGAAATCACACAGCTTTTATATAGGGTGGGAGCTAGGTGGGAACTAATCAGCTTAAAGGTCAACAAGGCAGGGGGGGATTCACGCAGGCAAAAGTCCCATAAGACTATATGGCAAGCACGAGCTGATCACGTTCTCGGAACTATTGTTAACCAATCCCTGACTGTGGTCCGGTTTATCGTCGTGAACCTTTGAAACCGGCTTTGAGCCTTGATTTTGCTCTCTCGCCAGGGAGTAAGGAGTCAGCCTGAGTTAGTTAATGGCTCATTAGTCCCAACAGTAAATGATAGTCTCTCTCTCTCTCTCTCTCTCTCTCTCTCTCTCTCTCTCTCTCTCTCTTTCTCTCTATCTATATCTATATATATATGTGTGTGTGTGTGTGTGTGTGTGTATGTGTATGTATAATTTTCTCTTGATTCTCTGATGATTAGGTCCTATTTTGTTTTTTGAGACTGTGTAAAATGTTATGGTCTGTGCTGAAACAGCTCATTTGAAACCATGAAATGTCAACATGCTGATGTTTCCAACCATAATGATCTTCCAATACAAATGGTTTTGTTTAGTACTCAATATAACTCTAGAACTGAATTATCCTATTTTGCTCCCTCAATTTTTTTGCCAGAACTCTATTTATCTAAGTAGTACACAAAATTCATAAATCTCTTAATTCTCATATTGATTAACACCATTCCCTATCTTATGTTCTTCTAAATCCACCTTGATTTCAAAAGTTGGTTCTTTCAATACATTTAAAAAATATTTTTAGTTGTAGACGGACACACTACATTTATTTTTGTGTGGTGCTGAGGATCGAAGCTGGTGCCTCAGGGCAGGTGCTCCACCGCTGAGCCCCAGCCCCTCCATCATTTTTTAATCAATCTCTTTGTCCAGCACCCTTTAGGTACACCTGAGCGATTAATGACCAGTTCTGCCAGTTTTTGTGATTGTGGTTATGTGACAAGTGCTGCTGGGATAAAATGCAGATTTTGGTCAAAATAGTTATAGTAGTCAATTTCAATCACATCATTTTCTTCTTCTACAACTTCTAGTGGTAAACCATATCAATTTGATCAAACTCCTATCCCAACCAAATTTCACAGTCATTTACCAGCGGTGAACATATACCCAAATTACAGTCCATTATACAATTTCACCAAAGAGGTGTGAATGGTTGCTTTTACTCACAAAATCCCAGCACTGTTGCCATATGCTTGCTTCACTGTTACCCTGAAACAGGTGTTGATCCTCTTATGCAAATTTAGTACTCCAGTTCTTACACATACCTTCTCAGAGTCTTAGGACATTTTTTGTCACTTTTTTCAGTATCATTGATGCATTCAGCCCCCCCGCCCGTCTCGGTTCCTTGGATAAATATCTGGACTTTGTCAGGTCTCTTATGTTAATACAGACTCTGTCAGTAAATTAAAATACTAAGAAGAAGGAAGAAGACAAGGAAAAGGAGAAGAGGGAGGAGAAAGAACTGAAAAGTGCATTATTAAACATGTCACCTTCCAGCTATTATTCCACCTCCATTCTCTACTTCAAAATTTGCTTTTTGAAAATATTTATACATGACTTCTCTTATTTTTACTTCCAAATTACATAAACATATTTCAGCCTTACTAATACATTCAAATTATTTTTGTTAAGCTTACTGGTGGCTTTTTTAAAAATTTAGTTTATATATACCACATTTTATTTATCCATTCATCTGTTGACGGACATCTGGGATGGTTCTATAACTTGGCTGTTGTGAACTGCTCTGCTCTAAACATTTATGTGGCTGTATCCCCATAACATGAACTTTTGCATGTATAACAAAGAGTATGATATCTGGGTTCATGCTGATTTTAGATCTTGGGATGTATACCAACGAGTGAGATATCTAAGTCATAAGGTTGTTCCAGTCCGAGTTTTGTTTGAACTCTCCAATACTCTTTCCAGAGTATTGCACTAATTTGTAGTCCCACCAACATTCATTCTATCAGTATACCTTTTTTTTCCCTCACATTCTCACCATCATTTATTATTATATGTGTTCTTGATAATTGCCATTCTGACTGGGAGTGAGTTGAAATCTCAGTGTAGGTTTGATTTGCAGTTCCCTGATTGCTAGAGATGTTGAACATTTTTGCATATTTGTTGGCCATTTGTATTTTTCCTTTTGAGAAGTGTCTGTTTAGTTATTTTGCCCATTTATTAACTACATAATGAAGTTTTACCAAGTTAAAAAGAAACCCTGGCATTTACTGGTAAATGAAGGGAACTAGAGAACATCATGCTAAGTGAAATAGGTCAGACCTAGAAAAGTCAAAAGTGGATGGTTTTTTCTTGAATGCAGAAGCTAGACCACATGTAGGGGGAGAAAAAGGTGGAGAACAGAATCCCAGGAAAATAGAGGAGGGAACATTAGAGGAGGGAACTGAGGGGGAGGGAAGAAGAGTTTAGAATGAAACTAACCAAACTGCCCCATGTACACACATAAATATATCACAGTTAATTTAAATATACCACAGTTAATTTCACTGGTATTTATATTTATAATGCACTAATTTAAAAAATAACTATAAATATATAGAATAAAAAACAGTAGAGTAAAAGAAAGAAACAGGAGGAAGGAGGAATCAAGGGAAATAGAAAGTACTGTGGAATGAAGTGGAGCAAATTATATCCCATGTTTGTATAATTATGTAAAAATGAAGCCCAATATTATGTGTAACTATTATGCACTAACAAAACCTCTGTGAATCTATAATGAACTAATTTAAAAATTACAAATAGAAGAAAAATATTTCATGTATTTTTATGATTCAACCTC
Source organism: Sciurus vulgaris (assembly GCF_902686455.1). Classification (NCBI taxonomy): domain Eukaryota; kingdom Metazoa; phylum Chordata; class Mammalia; order Rodentia; family Sciuridae; genus Sciurus; species Sciurus vulgaris. The sequence continues at coordinate 151,027,045 of NC_136466.1, forward strand.
AGTTCTATTAATCAATTCACATATTACAATGTTATTAATGTACCTTTTGCCCAACAGGTACTTAACTCCATGTTAGCTACCCAACAAAAATATAAAACACTCCTCCTCTTTTTGTGTGTGGAAGCCACCTCAATCCTTTCTTTTCTCATCTCTTGCCACATGCAGACACAATATTGGGGATTCAAAAGATAGCGTCTCAGGTTTATGCATTTTTATTCACACCATCTGTACTCCAGTAAGCATTCCTCTTGTGTTGAAATTACAACAGTCACATATTCAAGCCCCTAAAATTTTTGTCCTTTCTCAGCCATTCCTCTACACTCTTGGAAGGCATGCTGCCACATCTCTCTGTCATCTTAGTTTTAGACCACATCAGTGGATTTATTCTCAGGAAAAGATATAAAACCCTGAGCATGACTAGCAACATTTTTCAAGACGTAGATAGGCCTTGAATTGTTTGTAAAATTTGCCTCCTGCCTTTCCACTTGCTATGTAAAAAACATTTATTTTCTGAAAACAATTGTATCTTTTATTTACCCAATCACTTCACTCCCGTTGTTTCCTTACTCAGCATCACTTGCTCATTACCCTTAGAAGTAATTTTGCATTAAAAAGTAGCCAAAGAGAAGCATAAGTTTAGGCTATGAAGAAAACAAAGACCTAAAATGCAACATTTTTATTGTAAGAAGTTAACATTCCATAATGTTAAGTTCTGATGATTTATAGTTTAGCTGAGCATGATGAATCAACATACTTTTCATAAAAATGAAAATGTTAAATATTTGAAATTACTAGAGTCATATGAAAGAGGCACTCAAAGAAACTTAAAAAAAAATGACGTACCGCATTTGTGTACAATGAATCAAAATGCAGTCTGTAAAAAAAAAAAAAATCGTTGGACTCAATTTGTTGTATATTTAATAAAAGCATTTTGAAAATAATAAAAAAAGTTGGGAAATTCCTACATTTATTTAATGATTTTTCTATTCATTTAGTTTTAAATTACTTACGGAGATCAACGTATGGTGGTTTTTTAGTGCTTTTGGTATTTATTACTATGAGTTGGCTTCTTCATTATTTTCATCATTTGTTTATTCAGTGGCTTCAAAGAGCACTCTTGTCTCAGCCCATCTTAGAGTTTCAAATGCATATGTACACTGTGGTTTTCAGTTTTCCTGTTCTAGAACAGCTCATTGTTTCTGCTTAGAGAATCCTTCTTGGACCTTGCATGTCTATTTGTCACATTAATATATGGTTGAGAACTAAATAAACACAAGAATTTTCTCAAAAGTAAGAGAATAGTAGATGTTATTATTAATCATTGATCAAGAAAATTTTTATAAAAATTTTCTGTATATTAAATATCTGTCATTACATTATGCTCACTCTATAGTTTAGCACAAATTCCACCACAACATGATAAAATATATAAAAAGTTATAAAATATACCCTGATTATGTAATAATGAAAATGGTTTTAGAAATATATGGGAAAATAAGGCTTATTCAAATCTTAGTGCTTATCTAGTTCTTTATAGCTTGTATTTTGCTATGTCATTAGTCAAAGTAAGTTGAACCTTGACTAAAATAATTTTTTAAAAATTCCAATGAAAGAGCAATAATAATCAACATTTATTTTTCAAATGTGAGTTATCAGCATAATAAAAAATTGAATATCATAAATAATTATAAATTAAAACTAATGATATAAAATATTTTAACAAAACAAGAAAATTTTAAGACAAATATAAATTTTTAATGTTACTTATGGGAAATATCATTGTGATATAATTTGGAGTACAATTATAAATCAATTGAGTCCTTCTAAAATAAAATTAAAATGTAAAGAGATATTTAAATTTTTATGCCCTTGACTCAAATTCCATTATATATAATGGAAACAGTCAGAAACTAGGCAATATGTATTGACAAAATACAGCAAGGTTTACAATAATGAAAGTTTAGTCATTAAAATATTCAATATTTTAAAAAGTTAGCATATTTGGTATATCCCTCTATGAGACAGGAAACTCACATCCAATCAATAAATTATTTTTAGCATATGTGCCATATTACTTGGATATTAAAATGGCACCTAGTATTTAAGAATTTGGCAAAATAATTATAGTGAAAATTAAGAAAAAATACTATAAAAGAAAGAAAACTATTTCATTTATTAAAATTTCTAAAATAGTGTTTCACATGGTGGTCATTAAGACATGAAAGAGAGGGAAAATTTTTGCAGTCATAGAATTGGATTTTTTATGAAGAAGAAAGAACAGATAAATTCATCTGTAGTATGGACATTAAGTAAGAGGCAAAGGTGGAAATAAATAACTAGGTGAGAAATTATTACTCCATGTCTAGGCAAGAGATTACAATGAAATGATTTAAGGTAACAGAAATATGTGACTTGAGAGAGATCAAAATCAAGATATAATTTTAAAAGTCAACAGAGTTGATGTTTTGTAAAAAAAACCATGTGATGTCCCTTTTAAATTTCCATCATTCTTTTTGCTTAAGAGCATTTTCTCTGTAAGAAGAGTTTCTTCATTGCATATTTTACCTTCATGAAGATGAAATTACTATCAAAAAATCTAGAGAACTCTCTAAAACCTGTTTTAGCTTCCTTTAGTATAACTTCAACAATATCTACAGTTTCATCAAAGAAGAAATGACTATTCACCTTCTTTATCAACCCTCAAGGGATGCGGCCCTTTAGGTATTTAAATATTAAATATATTTATATCATTATTTTGAGCTTTCCAGGGAAGCATAACAATAGGACACAAAAACACATGCACAAACATGGATGTGTATGTACACACACTGTGTATATACACAATGAAGATATTTTCAATGATTTTTATTTTTAAGATTATTTTCAAGGATTAGGTCATATGATTATAGGGACTGAGAAGGAGCCAAGATCTTTAGCCAGCAAGCTGGAGACCCCAAAGTGCTAAAGGAATAGTTGCAGCCAGAGTCCAAGTGTAAGTCAGGAGGCAGAAGACCCATCTTCTGGCCTGATGATACTAGGGCAGACAAAGATATTCTTAGTTATCATTTTGGTTCTATCCAAGTCTTCAGTGGATTGATTGTGACCAACCCACATTTAGGAGGTAATCTACTTTACCCAGTCTAAATGCTAGCCTACTTCAAAAATATCTTCAATAGGTACACACATTAGAATGTTAACATATGTCTGGGAACTCTGGCTCAATCAAGTTTCCACACAAATTAGCCATCAAAAATCACCCCTCATTCAACTTGACACTTATGTGCATCTCTTTTAACTAAGTATCTAAATTAAAATAAAAATATGCCTTAATTTTACCTAACATGGTATAATTATCCTGCCCAAATATATTAAAAACCTGAAAAATTTCCAACCACTTTCACAGAAGAGACAAAAATCTTTGACTGAAACTTACTCTTCTCTTTGATAGTCCATAATTTAAACTCTGGTATGAAATTAATAATACTTAAATAATATACAATATATTTAAAACATTTTACTTTTTATATTACATGATAAGAGAATAAGAATGTAAATATTCTGTCTCTACACACACACATACACTCACATATTCATAACAAAAATAAGGAGTACTCATGGTAATTACACCCTTGTTTCTCTTCTAAGTGGTCATGTGATTTAAACTGCTATTTGTAATTAGCTCTTATCACTACCTATTCTGTATTTCCTTTGCCTTCATTGAGTACCTCAGCTCTTTGTAGCTTTTAACTAGTAAAGAGAAACAAACCTCTATTCCTAAAGGATCTGGGACCTTAGCTTCTCTCTCTGGATTGGGTTATTCTAATTATCCATTGACCTTAATCACAGCCCACACTAATACCAAGAGATGCCCTGCTATCTCCTGCAATCCTGAACTAATTTCCCTCCCTCCATTGTAAAGCAGCATAAAGTAGCAACACAATTTCCCATCAGGAGTCCGAATCACTCCAGCCAGAACAGGAACTCCTTTCTTTGCCTATTGATTCAAAGACAAGAACAGTTCAGGTGTTTGTGTTCCAGTCTTAACTTATAATTCAATAGAATTGTGTCCTTTGGTGGTGAAAAGAATATAAATTTTTATCAGGTCGAATGTAGTAAAGTCTCTCTAAGCAGAGGTTAAGCATAAAATCATGAGAAAACATGAAGCAAAAATCTGCTAGGAATAATAGTGAGTGGTACCACTTCCATTTATGACTCTTGGTTTCTGGGCACATAAACCCTTGCTGCATGAAATAAGTGAGTCTTCTCCAAAATGTGTAAGTTGAATCCACATTATCAATGTGATCTTTGGAGGTGAGATGTGTGGGAAATTACCTCACGACAGTGGAGTTCTCATGAAGAGGATTAGTGCCCTTAGAAGAGACCAGTGAGCTAGGTACTCTGCACCATATGAAGATATAATGAGAAATCAATCATCTGCAACCAGGAATAAAGTTCTCATCAAAATCTGTCCATGCTGACACCCTGATCTCAGACTTACAGGCCAAAAAAATTATGAGAGATAAATTTCCATTTTTTATAAACCAACCAGTCTATGGCACTTTATTACAACAATCTGAATAGAGACAGTGTTTATGAAATAGTACCATATAGTACCACTGATTCAGAGCATAAAGAACCTTACTGAGAACATTGTTTCAGTGCTGCAAAGTATTACACCTGGCTGGCACCATAATTGATTGTTCAAAAAGTCATTTCACAAGCCAGCTGTTTTCAGGATAGTGGGGTACTTTGTACAGAAGCCAAATAAAAATCAAATTGCTTTCAGTGGTTCTTGTTGATAGGAATGGATGAAAATACACCTTCTTATATGATGGCTACATACTAAATATTTAGATTAGCTCAAACAATGAAACCAGGTCTGGTGGAGCAGCTACAAATAAAGTCACTGTGTGGTGATATTTTTGACAATCTACTGTCATTTCCAGACTACATCAGTCTTCTGCACATGCTAAGTGACTTGAATAAGAATATATAGGGACTCACCAGGTTTATAATTTTAAAGCTCTTGATGGTAGACCTGTAACCAGAACAGAAGTGTTCTATTAAGGTTTATTATTTAGCTGGTGGAGTCTGTTTGTGTGGCTTCCAACTGTTCTTTTCTATCAAAATAGTCCTCACACCAAAAGTGATCAAACAGTATGGTGATTCTGCCAGTTATATATTTAATATTCCAATTTCATATTCTGGAGTGGGGAAATAACAACAAGGTGAGTTTAGGGACACACTGGGCTCACTGTGAGATTCACCTCAATAAAAACTTCATTGATCACCTGATTTACATAATCTCCTTTTCTAACTGAAGTGCCATCATGATGTTTTGGTCTCCGTGAATCAATGTCAAGTCAAAGCCTGGGTCCTGTACTTCCTAAAAGTTTTGAGTATTTCATTTGTTATAAAACATAGTTTAGATGGTAAAAGGCTCTGGATCTACAAACTGATTTTAGCTCAGAATTAATTTAGGGTCATAATTCTGTTTTTATGTTTAAACTCTTGTTCACCTGACTTAAAACTTTTCTACATATGCTGATCAAATAAGAATCCGGTAGGGTTCTATCTTAGTCAATTTTTTATTTCTATAACAAAATATCTGAATAATTTATAAAGGAAAAAATGTCCTAGGGCTACAATGCAATGAGAGAACACTTTCCTGGGATGCATGAGACCTTGGGTTTGATTCTCAGCACTGCTAAACAGGAAAAATATGAGGTTTATTTAATCCATATTTCTAGTGGCTGGAGTGACCAAACATTATGATGTCAATCCACCAGATATGAGGTCATAGAGAAACAGAAAATGACCCAGGTTTATGCAGAAAAGGCCAAGCATGCAAGCTGGTCTCGCTTTGTAACTATCTTCTTATAAAGAACTAACTCACTCTATGAGACCATCTTTAATCCTTTCTGTGGGTGATGGCCCTGTGACCTAATTATTTTGCATTAGTTTCCATCTTTCAAAGGTTTCAACATTGCCTCACTGGGACCACATGCCCCACACCTGAATCTTTTGGAGGACAACCCACAATCAAACCACAGCAGCTTCTTATCCATTTTAATTCCAGGTAAACCATGATCAACTACCCAATGCCACAGAACTGCAGAAATGATGCTATCTTCAGTGCTGATTTGACCAGGTTGCCCATTATAGTAACCACACCCAGCTTGCATTTGGAGATTGAACGCTGCCACTTGACCACTGCCACAGCAAGATCCAAATATTCCTATTGTTTCCCAATCTAGTGACTGCCATTCCCACTTAAGGTCTTAACTATAAGAAAAGAATAGCCACAGAGCTCTTTCAGATGTGAGGGTTTTCCTCACAAACTTATTCCATACACTATGAGCATAGAGTTTTTCTTAAATGACAAATTTATTCTAACATTCCAACTTCCCTGAGCCTTTGAGTGCTCTTTGACTTAAACAATTAACCATTCACCCAATGTGGGTCATCTTTGGTCCATGTTTCAGATAGCCTTCTAAACAAACTGTCAGAGTCATGTATAACCCAAGTACACTACAACAGTGACATGAAGCTGCTCTCCATGGGTTGAAGCCATATCAATAACTCAATCCAACTATATGTACTTTTATGATTATCTTGTACCCTCAATATTCATTCCCAAAATGTTCCCTAGATTTGAGTATAAATTTTAAAATTCAAGTGTTTTTTGTCTGATACACCTCCTCATAAGTTACATTTTGTAGCTCATCTTTTGAAGACCACTGAAATTTCGATTTAGTTATAAGACTAAAAGACAAAAGAAGGGATGGGATAGATCCTGAGAATAAAGGGTGTTGTCTTACACGACAACTGCCAGTGGAAATGCCACCACAGATTTCTCAGGTTTTGTAGGTTTATCTCCTCGGCTTGTGTGGGTTTGACCACTTCTACCATGGATGGAGTGGGTCTTTTTTGTTTGATTTTTTTTTTTTTTTTTTTTTTTTTTTTTTTAATTAGGGGCTAGAGAAACTACTTCTACTGGGATGGGAAAGTATTTCCACTGTCAGAAAGGGGACTTCACCTACTGGCTAAGAAGGCTCATTAGAATTTAGGAGTTCAGTGTCCCCAGTTTCATCCATTTCATGTGTTTCTTCTCACATGCCCACATTCCAACTTATAATATTCCATATTAGCCCCAATTAGTGCTTTCACTTTAACAATAAATGCTCTGGAAGGCTAAGAATTGAGCTTGCATTATATTTTAACCAGTATCAAAATAAGATTCTGTGTTTGGTTTTCAGGAATCGCCTGAGTCTACAGGAAATAGAGGGAGTCCTCAGAGTACACTTAAATGACTTCGGGTCATTTATGCAGCACTTAAGCCAGCAATTTGAATCAATATTTTCATCCTTTCCTTTCATTACCTTGTCCAGCAAAATGAGGAACCATCAGGAAACTTCATTGCTCACTAATTTTCCAAAAATACTTGAAGGAATTACATACAGAGTCACCCATCAACATGGAGTCATTAGGAGCTTTAGTCCTAATCAAAATAAAAGCCAGTTCCAGAAATCCCAGAATATTCTGTTCCTCTAGAATCACTCAGTATAAGAAAAATCTGCATTAGTTTAGATTATCCAGAAAGACCCCAAAAAAGGGATTGAGTATGTATACAAGTCTGAATACAAGAGAAGAATAAGGTCCCAACTCAGACTCTTCAGGTAGTGTCATAGTACCTTTTTTGTTGCTTCCTGTCTGGCAACAAGGTCCGATGTACCTCCTCTGGGCCTGCCTGAGGAGAATACAGGCCAAGCAGGATGATGAGTGCCTGGGGCAAAGGAAACACACCAGAGCCGGGAGGTCTGTGAGCACACGAGGCACAGCAGGAATCTCGTTTATTGAGGAAGTCACACAGCTTGTATGTAGGGCGGGGGCTAGGCGGTAACCAATCAGCTTAAAGGTCAGCAAGGCATGGGGTTCATGCAGGTGAGAGTCCCATAGGACTGTATGGCAAGCATGCGAGCTGATCACATTCAAGGAACTGTTGTTAACCAATCCCTGAGGGTGGTCCAATTTATGTCATTAACCTTTGAAACCATCTTTGAGGCCTTGATCTTACTCACTCGCCAGGGGGTAAGGAGTCAGCCTGAGTTAGTTAACCTGTCATTAGTCCCAACACTTTTTCTGCCATTTTTATTATATTTGAATCTTTAGTAGATTGGATAATACTCATCCAGACTAGGAAATGCAATCTGCCTTACATAATCTACCAATTCAAATGTTAATTTCATGCAAAAACATCATAAAATAATAATTGTTAAGCATTTATCTGGGCAATATTCTACCCAGTCAATATGCATATATATACACACATGCATATGTGACTATATGTACCTCTATGTGATTTCATAATAGATATGTATACACATGATTTATATAATATCTATGTATACATATGATTTCACAGACATATAGTTTTATGGGTGATTTAAAATATAAAAGAAACACTAAATAAAATGTTAAAATATTTTATAATTTTATATTCATTTGTGTTTATTATAATTATAGTTTCATTTTTGAGACTTTTCTGCATTAAAATCATAAAATGGCCATCAACCAACCTGTGAAGATCCAAATGTGCCCTGTTTCTCAACATTCACTATTAATTGTGAACTTTGAATTGAATATTTCATTTGTCTAAAATACAAATGTGTAGAGTATTAATAATCCCACGTTGGTAACCATTATTAAGGAATAGTAATCATCCTTTCCATTCTTTGAAGTTAACAATGCTGCGTGAAAGGTTTCTTATAGAAAAAGCATTTCATAGCTGGGTCGTATATTCCACTCTCTCTTTTTCTGCTAAAGTGTATTATGCAAACCCATGATTGAACATCTTGAGCTTCTGAGTGAATCCAGTAAGCCAAAGATCCCTTTCTACAATGGATATGTAGCTTCCATAAGAAGCAGCACTTTTCTGTTGACAACGATAATACTTAGGAGTTTTATGCAGTACAAATGAGACTATTTTTGTTATTAAATATAATCAATAATGTATCTCAAATTATAAAAAAGAAAACATAACTCGTGTTCTTTCTTCAAAAATAACACATTGTAATACTAGGTAACAAGTCAATTACTGAAAAATTAGTATATGATGAAATATGATTTTAAATGTCAGAAAGATAAGTGAAATGACAGCAGATTTTAGCTTGTTGACTCTTCAGCTAGGGGTCTATTGGGTAAAATTTCAATTATGTTTAATCATTCTGCTGTTTTACTTTTTTCAACAGATTAGATATCTCAATAGCTGGAGTCCAGAAAAACTGCAATAATCATGCTGTGGTCCAAACCACTTTTTAAATTCTATTCAAAATGCGTCATCTGTTTCCTTATTTAGTAGTGTGAAAAATTCTTCACTCCAAAATAATGTAACTTTTTCTATTTTTATTTTTTGCACAGTTTGATGCATCATAACATTAAGTATCAACTATATAAATAATCACAGAACTAGTACCACTTATATTTTTAGAAAATGATGTTATTATAATATCACAAAGATTTTGTCTCATTCCACCTAATATGAAGATGATAAATAAATGTGCATGTATAGTTTTTATTACTTTTTAAGAGTGAAAGTTAGCATCTCAATTCTTATCCATTATAGCTTTTGAGAATTATTTATTTTTTCTCATGTGTTATTTGTGGTCATACATATTACATTTTTATATTATACTCTTTAATTTTAAAATCATTATTTTATTTGGTAAGTTCTTGTCAAGAATGTACCTTTATGTCCTCAGAGATGTACTTTGGTTTTTTCCTAAGTTCCAGAGTTCCAATAACATGTTCTGTGAAAGCAAACTTCTCTTCATCCTCCTAACGTGAATGATAAGCTCCCTTCATACATCTTGTATTTTCTTCTCTCTGCAGCATTCACTGGAATCGATGGAGAAATCTGGTAAGACACAATCAATCTTCCACCAGATCTTCAGAAAGCAAAACTAATACTAAAAGTTAAGGATTAAACTATATAAATAGCTACACATTGTTTTCTACAACAGGGACAAAAAATAAATATTTATATAAATATACAACTCTGAACCTATGAACTCATTCAAAATAAGCACACTCTGTGGACACTTAGGAAATTGATTGAGGAATAAAGCTGATTACTTGGTAAAAATAATAAATGGATGAAAATTAAATTAAAAGTTAAGGAAATAAATACCACTTACTAAACAGAAAAAAAAAAGGAAGGGGAAACATATCAAGAAACTGTCAGGTTGGTAAAATATAATAAGAAGCACACATTTTTCAGAAATCATTTTGGCATAAATGGAAACTTGTTGAGGAATAACAACATGAGAAAAGAACATGATTTGAATTGAGTATAATCAAATTTCAATATCTATAAGATACTTGTACTCAGTACATTATTCAGTGTTTTCCCAAACATATTTTGTTTTCCCCACAAGAATCAAAAAGTAATGTTCGGATATAAATCAATACTTTTGTAAATGGAAAATTTATAAAATTTTCACAGGTATTTTGTTCTTATTCTCATTTTAAAACAGCATGATATAAAATATTTTGAATTTCCCAAACTAAGATATTGGAAGGACGTTTACATGTAGCCTCAACCAACACAATGCCAATGTAATAAATTAAATCGAGTAAATTTTTTATGTCCCATAATTTTTAATGAGAAACTTTGAAATGGATTGCTCTTGGTTTATAATACCATGAGGTAGTTTAGGGTGGAAAGAGGCTTTTTACTTTCAGATGCCCTGTTAATGCAGCTTTTAAGTTTTTTTCAATAAAGCAGAGTAATAAAAACCATTCAAAACAAATAGAAAACAATGTGGAAAGTTGTTATAAAATAGAACAGAGAAATAGCAAATAAGCCAAGGCAGTTGAGCAAAACAGCATAATGGAAATTTAAAGTTCCCTACTTCTAGTTCCAAACTCCAAATAGTGAAATAGAGTCACTTTGTTTTCTTCTTGCTGATTGAATCATGTGTGGATCTGCTCATATTAATAAGTGAATAATCAAGTAACAATTTTTTGGCATTTAGATGAAATCAAATAAAGCTTGTTGAGCATACAAAATTGGAAAATCAAACTTCCTTTAAAGTCCAAGGACTTGGAATGGTCAAAGAGTGAGGAACTGAGACTATGGATAATCTGTATGTTCAATAATCTCCCTCTGTGTTATTGGATTACTGTATACTCAGACATACAGATATTTTGGTGAGTCCAATTTTTATGTCTTATCACCATAAGAACACTGCTTTTGGAACATGAAAAGTTGTAAAATAACTTTATCATATTGGACTTTCCTCAGAAATATTGGGTAAAGCAAAAGCAGTTACAGAACTTGTTTTTCCAGACTTATCATTTGAACATTGTAATTAACAACATATCTAGTAAGTATATAAATCAAAGAAAACAACTCTTCTTCAGGATTCTCCTTTGAGAGGAAAACTGCTGCTTCTATTGGTTAGGGTCATTAAGAATGCAATGGCCTTTTAAGCCTGAAATCTAAAGGAGTGAATCAGAATGTCCTAATGTACTGGTTAATGATGCCTTTGTATTACCAATTACCAGCAAAGCCCATTGCATTAAAAAGAACAGAAATGGATTAAATTTTATTATGGATATAGCACTGTGCTCATAGCTATAGATAGATGATAGATAGATAAATAGATTTGTATATATGGAGAGATAGAGACTTTCTTTAGAAAATGCCATTTTATAAGATAAATGAGTAATTCAATGTATTATATGACTACCAATGAATGTCAGAAATGCTATATTCCATAAATATACAGAATTTATATTGCATATCATATTTTGAAAATGATGTAGCTAGAGAATTTCAAATACATAATCATTCAAAATTGTCATATTGCATCTCAGAAATGTGTAACCTCAGTCTAACCATGAGAAAAATACAAAAAATATCGAGCGAGGGATATTCTACAAAATGTCTGACTAGCACTCAGCAAAACTGTCAAGAAGAATCTAAGGATTCGTGACAACAGAATGTAGTGTGGGATTCAGGATGGAACAGTATAAGAGAAAAATGCATTATGGGGAAACTAAAGACATCAAATAAACTGTGGAGTTTAATTAACAGTAATGCACCAGTGTTGGTTTTCTCATATTGACAAATATGCCATGCACACATGTATAGAAAATGTACAAGGAGAATGGAGGGGAAGGAGGGGGATAGTATTAAGAGAGACAGAAGAATGAATTGGATATAGTTGTCCCATGTTCATATATGAATACATGACCAGTGGAAAGCCACATGATGAACACCTGCAAGAGTGGGATCCTCGTGAGGAGAAGTTCTATTCTATGTATCATATGTCAAAATACACTCTACCATCATGTATACATGACAATTTTTTGTTGTTGTTGTTGTGGTGCTAGGGATTGAACCCAAGGCTTTGTGCACGTGAGGCAGGCACTCTACCTAAAGAGCTATATCCCCAGCCCCATGATAATTTCTAAAAAGGAAATTTTAAAATTTTTAAAACAAGATAATATACCAATATAACATGTAGGAAAACATGGATGAGGGTCACAGGATGTTGCTCCCTGTCGGGCAACAAGGTCCGATGTACCTCCTCAGGACCCGCCTGAGGAGAATATGGGGCAGAGCAGGATGATGAGTGTTGGCGGCAAAGGAAACACACCAGAGCAGGGAGGTCTGTCAGCACACGAGGCACAGCAGGAACTCCTTTATTGAGGTAGTCACACAGCTTTTATGTAGGGTGGAGGCTAGGTGGGAACCAATCAGCTTAAAGGTCAGCAAGGCATGGGAGGTTCACGCAGGCGAGAGTCCCATAGGACTATATTGGCAAGCACGAGCTGATCATGTTCGTGGAACTGTTGTTAACCAATCCCTGACGGTGGTCTGATTTATCGTCATTAACTATTGAAACTACCTTTGTGGCCTTGATCTTGCTCACCCACCAGGGAGTAAGGAGTCAGCCTGAGTTAGTTAACCTGTCATTAGTCCCAACAACAGGAACACTGTACCAAAAACTTTTATGTATATCTGAAACTATGCTAAACTCAATGTGTTCCTAAAATTAAAATTTAATTTTAAAACCAAGTCTGCAATGTAATTTTACCCAAACCACTAACAATTCAAAAACATGTGACAAAATGAATGAATGCTAACTTAACCAGAATTAGAATTGACTCTCATATTTCTTACAAGTACAGTGCACCAGTGGCACCTGCCTGTAGTCCCAGCCACTTGGGGGAGGCTGAGACACAGAATTGTGAGTTTAATGCCGACCTGTCAATTTAGTGAGACCCTATCTCAAAAAGAAAAAAATAGAAAAAGGCTGGGGACATAGCTTAGCTCAGTAGCATAGCAAACCTGAATTTAATGCCCAGTACTAAATACAAACAAAGCAAAGTTTAAGTGTAGTATAAATTCACTAAATACTTCTCTGTGTTATCTATCAGTATATAGCAAATTAAATTAAAGAAATTAGTGAAATTGTTAAGCTGTTTTAGATATTAAATGAATCAACAAACTTTGAGTCAAAGTAATAAAAATCTTGGTACCTTAAATTTTAAACAATGACCATTTGAAATATTGCCTTAGAGTACAAGTGTCATCATTTTTACAGAAATAATAGTACATGTTCTCTCTTAATAGTTTCTGTATGAGTTATATCACTAGATAGGATGACCATAAATAAGACTCTGGTAAAAGAATGAAACTAATGCTGATAAATTGAAAGCAAAAATAGTTACAAATTTTTTTCTCATATTAATGTGTGTACATTTTTCCACATTCAGGAGTTGAATAGATTATTATTACTTTCACATATTTTTGAAAACGTTATATGAGAGTTTGAATAATTTTAACTTGAAAAGACACCCAAACTCCCAGAACAGAAACTACTAAAGGCATAGTATTAATCTAATATTCATGTATCCTGTACACTAAAATCTCAAAATCTTCACAGGTATCTATTAAAAACTGACAAAAGGAACATATAAGTTTAACAATAGCAGGTATCTTTTCTTACTTACTTTCTTTCTTTTTCTCTATTTGTACCAGGGATTGAGGCCAGGGGCACTTAGCCACTGAGACACATCCCCAACCCTTTTGGATTTTTTTATTTTGTCATAGGATCTTGCTTAATTGCATGGAGCCTCCCTAAAATAGTGATGCTGGTTTTGAACTTGAGATCCTCCTGCCCTCAAGTCACTGGGATTATAGGCATGTGCCATGACGCTCAGTCAGACATCTTATCTTCAGAGGCTGTGTTATTAGTGAACAGTGCTTGATATTAGAATAGAGGAATATTTTAATACAATATTTGGTGTTATCAATATTATCAACTTTGATGTATTTTACAGAATTGTCAAATGTGTCCATAAAATTATATTCCAGGATTATCCTCTAATTGCTTAAAATCAGGTACAATACTACAGTTGACAGTAGTACCTGAGTTTGCTAATACATGTCTGATAGAAAGACAATAATTACTGAATAATAAATGTTCAAAATAATGGGCACTAAATTCTTTTAAGTGTTCTTACCTACAATATTAGTTATATGCTACTATATAATAAAGTTTAAAACTACAAACATTTAATATCTAACACACTCTCTGAGGATCAAGTGTTCAAGAGTGTTTCATGTCAGTGGTCTGGATCAAGGTCACTCATGGGGTTGAACCCAAATTACTCTCTGGGTGGAGCTGTACTCCTTTCTGCCTTCAAATGTGGCTGGAGATTTTACTTACTAGCCCACTCTTGTGTCTGCTAGAAGGAGGTCTTTGTTCCTCGCCAACACTAGTCTCTCCTTAGAGATGCTCATGATATGGTTTCCTATACAGTGAAGAGGTAAAGGAACCAAAGAAACGGCCCACTGTCTTCGTAATCTAATCTCAAAAGTGGCATACCATTCCCTTTGTCGTAGTCTACTGTTCACACCAACCAGCCCTGCTATTTTATTGTTGTGAAAAACTTTAAGTTTACAAATAAGGGATGTGGGTGCCATTGGGGTCCATCTGGGGTCTTGATACTGCTGTGACTCACATTTTTTTAAAAGTACACACAATTCCTTGGGATTTTGTATTTTCCCCATATTCATTAATGAGAGCTGGTCTAACCTCAGGGCATGTAAAGTAATAGGAAATACCAACAGTAAACATCCTATTTCGCTAAAACCTGATGTTATAACGATGTCGAAAGACAAAAATATATTTCCCCTACCTGTTTTCCAAAGGTTTTGACATTCCATTTTATCTTGTTTAATGAAATTTTATGTAAAACTCTGTGTTTGAAGGTAGTCAATGTATTAGGTTATAAGGTAAATAGAGATACAAGACAAGCATTTTTAGATTAATTCTTTAAAATTTTGTTGTACCATTGTATTAGACAAGCCAAAATGTTATGGATTACATAATGTAATTGAATGGATCTAATTTCTGCAAAGTCAACCATATAGTTAATTTACTATTGAAATGCATATTATTTAAATTTTATAACTTAATATTAATTCATCAGAAAAAACACATTGCTTTGGCTAGAAAAAGATATGGTTGTTTTAAATAGTATTGTTTCATGCAGTGATTGAAAGCAGTAGATTCTGACATAAAATTTCTCTTAGCCAACTTCCAAAGCATTTTCCTTTCAAAGCATTATTCAAAAGTATGCTATATGTTATGATCTTTATGAACCATTAAGGTCAATTTGAAAACAAACTGAAACAAATACATCTCGAAGAGTTGTGCCATTACAATAGCAATATTGAAAGAAAAAAAGCAATAAACATTGTCATTCTAATGTTTCCAAAATACGGGCTTTCTTATATTGCTGTGTTGCACTGGTACACTGACTGCTACTATGGGGAATTTAAAAAAATAGTTATGAGCTGTTTCAAGAATTCAATAACCTGGCAACTTGCAGATCATGACAGTTAAAGCCATGCTAATCATTTTAGAAATCATTTGGATATCATTTCACAATACCAGTGAGAGTGGTAGTGGCAAATTATTTAGTTTTATATTGTTTTAATTCCATAATTAAGTAATTGAACTTGGAACAAACCGTTTACTACTTCCGTTTTAATTAACATTTCACTATGTAACTGTAGTACTCACTAAAAACACCATCTTCTGCATACAGAGCCAATTATGTTATGCATTACTATAAGTAATACAATGTTTTGCTAATCAAACATTTATGTTGATCAGACATTTTTATGCAGTGGCAATTACATGAAAAGGAATCAGGTTACCAGTGACAAATGCTCTTAATTAGAGTTGAACATGTCCAGATCAATCATGTTTTTGTATTGCTACTTAAAATATTCTTGCCTTAGAGAAATTTATATTACTTATTTTCAAAAGTCATTGAAACATTTTAAGATTCTGGCTAAGAAATACTAATTCTAACTTGGTATTCTGTTATGATGTCTTGATTTTATTGTTAAAGCTTCAACTGGTGGATAGATTTATCTAGTTAACAACAAAGTTCTTACCAGTATAAAGAATCATAAAGTAGTATAAATACTGATTTGCATTTTTAATTTAGGCATCACTTACCTTTGATTACTTGTTCAACAAGTAAGTCATAAAGAATCTGGCAAATCATGCAGAATATTCAAAGTAGACTTTTTCTTATTGAATTAGTATTTGGTATAATCTACACAAATGAAAATCCTGCCTTCATCCTTGTTAGTATACAGTATCCCCACCTGTTCCAGGAGAAAGCCTTATGTTAGTACAAGAAAATGTCACCTTTACAGATATGTATATTGAAACTAAATATTTGCACGTTAGAAATAATCAATAATTAAATAAATTATTCCACGTTCCAATAGGAGTTTTTGGCAGTGGAAAATTTATTATGGGTATTAAAGTAGAATATACTAAGGACAAATAAAAAGAGAAAGATGAATAAAAATTTTTCCATATTTGACAATGTAAGAGTAATTCTTACTAATGTCCCTTCCTCTAAAATTACTAAAATAATTAAATAGATCGAAAGTAATGAAACTAGGGGACATTTTAAAATAACTGTCCTAAGTTTTTATCTTAAGAAAGGAACAGACATAGAAATTTAACCCAAGGTTAAGTAGAAATAAGCAAACAATAAATACAAGTGGATAAGAAAATATGCAATTCAAATAAATAAAATCAGCAAAATATACTCATGGTAAAGTTTAATAAAATTTAGTACAAGGTTGGTCTCAACAGAAGGAGTGAGATGAAAATTTTCATTATTCAGAATAAACATGGGAGATATCCGAGATGCTAAAGTCTTGCAAACATATTAGAATGACAAATTTTATAAAGAAACAAATAGTTTGAAAAATTCACCCTAGGAAATTTGACATAAGAGGAGTGGAAAAGGTGAAGACTTCCATGTTTAAGAATGATTTAAATGGATAACAGGAAACATCCCACAATGTCAGCCTCAGATAGGTTCCAAAGGTAGATTTTATCATTCACTGAAGAAAAATTAAATGAGCTCTACAAAATCTTAAATGAGCTCTACAAAATAATGAAGAATGAAATAACCCCAGTGTCTGTTGTGAGGTTATTATGACCCTGGTACCGAACCTGAGATACACGATGAAACAATGAAGAGGAGGAGCAGAAGGAGGGAGAAAAAGAGAAATATTAGAGCTATCCCTTATGAGAACAGACAATAAATACTTAACAAAATATTATCAAATCAAACAGCTACATATGAAGTTGGTAAGATATCATTATCAATTTTATACTACCTATCAAATGCATGTCAGTTTTCTTTAAAGAACAATCATGTGAAATCTTCACATTAACAGAATCACAGATTTGATAGAGAAAAATCATCTGACAAAATATAATAATATTCCTAATGAAAACTGAGGAAAGAAAAATAGTGGAATGAGACAAATATTATTACCCTATGTACATGTATGAGTACATGAATGGTGTGAATCTACAGCATGTACAACCATAGAAATGAAAAGTTGTACCCCATGTATACAATGAATCAAAATGCATTCTGTAAAAACTAAAAATAAAAAAGAACTGAGGAAAGTAGGGAAATTCAATCAGAAAAGGGTTTCTACTTGAAACTTGCAACTATTACTATAGTTACTTACCAAAAACTAAACTCTTTAGTCCTAAAGTTGTAAATGCAGCAAGGATATTCACCACCACCACAAAATCTATACAATATGATGCTAGAGAACCTCCCAATTATTTCTATCAGTCAAGAAGAAGTGAGTGAGGACAATAAAAAATAAATATAGACAACTTCCCCTTCGGCAAATGATATGTCTCTTTATGTAGGTTACCCTAAGAAAGCTGCAAAATCTACTAAAGCAGAGAAGTGAATTCAGCAATGGTGCAGAATAGCAGGTCAACATAAAAATGCACATTTCAAATACTGTAAGTAAAATTCAGGAATTATTTTCAAGTGGAAATTACTTTTTTAAAAAATCAGAAGTATAAAATATTTGAGATATATTAAGCAAAATTCAAGCAAAAACATTACCAGGACATTTTAAATTATAAAAAGGAGATATTTTAAAGGACTGAAATAAGTGTAGAAGAGAGATGAATTAATAAATTGAAATACTCAATATTTAGGTTAATTTTCAACAAACATTTATAAATTTAATGCAAAACCCAACATTCTTTCTTTGTAAAAATGGAGATTACAATATTTGTATGAAAACATAAAAAACCTAGGATAGCTAAAATATCTTAAAAATAATAAATAAACTTGACTCCAAGAATTATTGTATGCTACAATAAACATGAGGTGTGGTATTTGTGTAAGGAATGAAAAATATTAGTGAAACAGAAAAGAGAAATCAGAGACAATTGTACATTTATTTTCAACAAAGGTGTCAAGGGAGTTCAGTTGTGATAAGATGATATATAAAATAAACAAATCTTGAATTCTACCACATGCCAGACGTGAAACTAATAAAAGATGAATCATGAACCTAAATGCTGAAACTATGAAACTTCTAGAACTCATCAAAGAAATTCTTCATGTAAGAAAGGATTTTAATGAGAATACCTAAATCATTAACTATAAAGAAAATTTGCTAAATTAACATCATTAAAATTAAAACATCTGATCATCAAAAGACACCATTGACAAAATGAAGCACCAGCCAAGGACTCAGAGACAATACTGATAGTATATCAATCTCAGTGAATATTTTTTAATGAAATTATAATAAAATCTCAAAAAGCCATCATTGAAAGTAAAAAAAAAATCAAAAATAGAACAAACAAGAAAAAGACACTTCATTTAAAAAAAAAGATAAAAGAATAGTCAATAAGCTGATTAAAAGATAGACTCCAATATTCGACATTAAGGAAATGAACCCATAATAAGGTATGCTCATCATGCCCTTACCTAGCAAGATACTAAATAAAATATATAGACACAATACATTGCAAGTGTTAGAAAACAATTACAATTTTCTGTTTTTCATGTTAGAGTATGAAATAGTTGGAACACTTTGGAAAGTGTTCTGGCAGGGATTTTTAAAATAAAGATAAACCTAATCTATGATCCAGTAATTGAATTCCTAGATATTTCGCCAAGAATGTATAACATATGCCACCCAAAAACTTGTACAGGAAAGATTGTTGCAAAGCTATTCCTATAGCCCCAAACAGGAACCAAACCAAATGCCCAGCAGAAGGAACATGGAAACACAAATTACATTGAGTCAAAATGCTAAAAACACAACAATTCACAGCAGTTTTTTATTCATAATAGACAAAATCCTGAAATAAGTTGAATGTGTAACAATAGTTTACTATAAAAACTATTATTTAAATGGACAACAGAACACTATTCATCAATAAAATAAGATGCATTATATATATTCAATAATGATTAGTGAAAAGAGTCAAACCAAAATGCATACTCGATAATTGCATTTCTTTGAATATGAGGAAAAGAGTAACAATCAGATTATTTTCAAATTATGTAATAGGAAGGAAAAAATAAGAGTAGGAACAGAAATACATGAAATAGAGAGGAAATAATACAGCTAAAATTTCCTAAAAAATATCTAATCAAGAACAAAGCAAGAACACAAAAAATTATCAATGGAAAGGGAGCTATCAAAATAACCCCACAAATGCTAAAAATGTATTCAGTTAATATTGCAATCGTATGCCAACATATGTGATATTTTATATAACATGGTCTATATTTTGCTGCTGAGAAGAAAGTATATTCAGTCATTGATGGATGAAATATTCTATATATGTCTGTTACTCTAAATTATCAACTGCAGTTTTTACTTCCATAACTTCTTCATTTAGTTTTTGTTTGGAGGATCTATCCAGTGGTGACAGGCAGGTTAAAGTTACCCAGTATTATTGCGTTGTGATCTATTTGATTCTTGAAATTGAGAAGGGTTAGTCTGATGAATACAGATGCTCCATTGTTTGGGGCATAAATACATACAATCATTATATTTTGTTGATGTATAATTCCCTTAAGCATAAGAAATGGCCTTTTCCCCTTTTGATTAAGTTGCATACTTCAAATCTGTGCATTCTATTGTGCTTCAATTTTACCTCAATAAGTCAAAGGGAAAAATAATTTTAAAGAAAGAAAATGAGAAAAAGATAAAATTATACTTTGGTGTACAAGAATCAGATGAAATGTTGCTTATTAATGTAGGAATTGAGTGGAAAGTCATGTAAGGAAAACATCTAGGTTAAGAGTAATTTTCTACATCTCAAATGGTTTTGATTGCATTTACCTAAGTTCATTGAGTTATGCATTTCACATTTGAAACTTCAATTTATGTAAATTTTAAGTAAAATAAGATATTAACAAGATCATTTGTTCCTATCTAGAAAGTGCTGGGGAAGAAAATTAGTACAAGATCTTTGAAATATATTACATTTATCAATGATTAATAATAAACTGAAATACAATACTATTTACCAAAGACATCTGCATTTTCAAAATTTTATGATTTGAAGACTTCCATTAAAATCTACAGAAAACGAAGTGGTGATTTTTAAGAAAACAATGTAATTATTATTTTAATTTTAAAGGATAAATCCACACATAATCTCAGAGAATTTTAATTCATAAATATATAGAATTAGATATATGTTTGACCACCAGCTACTGTTTTAAGAAGTTTATTGTATTGTTGCTTTTTAAAGTAATTGATTTCATCTATTTTCATAATTTCTCTATGGATAACATGTTTTATTATCATAAATATTAATGTGTATTATGTGTATACATTAATGGGATTCACTGTGATGTTCTATACATGCAGGAATCACACATTGATCAAGTTCATACACACTTTTTTACTCTCAATCCTCTCCCAATCCTTCACTACCAACACCATCACCAGTTCTTCCTAATCCCTAAAAGTTCCCCTTAATTTCTTTCTGTCTTCCCTCCCTCTTATTCTTTCCCATTTCTACTGAGCACAATTTCATTCCATGTTCCTACCAGGTCGATATATTGGTTTCCGTTAAAGTGTGGGAATATTTGGTATTTGTCTTTCTGCGTCTGATTTGTCTCCTTCAACATAATGTTCTCCATTTCCATCCTTATTGTTGCAAATGAAGAATTTCTTTAGTTTTTATGACTGAGTAGTATTTAATTGGATAAAAGCATCAAAATTTCCCCATCCATTCATTCAGTGAGATGCATCTGACTTGATGCCATATTTTGCACATTGTGAATAATGCCTCAATAATTTTGCAAATAAATACTGTTTAAAGATCTCAACTCCCTTACATATATACTCATTAGTGGAATTGCTGAATCATATTGTAGTTCTATTTTTACCTGTTTGAGGAATCCATACAGTTTTCCATAATGGCTGTAGTACTTTACATTCCAACCAACACTGTATATGAGTTCCTTTCCTCTCTAGCATCAATCAGATTTTATTATTTCTTGTGCATTCTAACTGGGATGAGATGATATCTTATGGTGCTTTTGATTTGCAGTTCTCTGATAATTAATGATATTAAGTATTTGTTGGCTATTTGGATGCATTATTTTGAAAAGTGTCTGTTTAGTTCTTCAAAACATTTATTATTTTTTAGTAATGCCTTATAAGCATGTATACCAGTGGGATTCATTTTGACATAATCATATAGCATGGAATACAATTTGCTACATATCAATCCCCAGTACTTCCTCTTCCTTCCCCATCTCTCTCCCCCTGTTCCTTTTCCTCTACTGTACCAGTTTTCATTCTATTTAATTTTTTAAATTGGTTCAGCCCACTTTCAATGAGATTGTAAAACTTTTTGAATTCCTTATGTATACTGGTTGTCAATCCCTTATTAGATGTACCATTTGCAAATATTGTTTTTCCATTCCATGGGTTGTCCTTTAGTTCTGTTGATTGTTTACTTTGTTGAGCTTCCTAGTTTGATGTAATCCCATTTGTCTATTTTTGTTGCTGTGTTTTGGGGAGTCATATCACAAAATTGTTGCCTATGACAATGTCTTGAACGTTTCCCTGCATTTTCTTGTAGTAAATTTAGAGTGTCAGGTTGGAAGTCTTCTGAATCATGGAGGCTGATAGTGTAAATTCCCACTTGATGCGAATGCCTGAACATTTGGCAGTTGGGGTATTGGTACAAGTCCTGGGATTCAAAGGCTGGAGAGAACTTGAGCTTCTGAGGTCAAAGGGCAAGAGAAGATTCTTCCAGTTCCATGAGAGAGAATACATTTAAGTTTCTTCTGGATGGTGCCACTGGCATTGAAGTAGAATCCTGCCCACCCTGTCTACCAATTCACATGCCAGTCTTTTCTGGAAAGACACGCACAGACATGACCCACCCGTAAGTAGTGTCTTACAAGATATTTAGGTATTCCTTAAACCAGTCAAGGTCATACACAACATTAACCATTATATCCTATACAGATATAATAAATTGAAAATTCTGCAGTGAATAAGGATCAATATTACTTTTGAATTTTAACAGATTTCTTCTTAAAATGGTTATCTACATTATAAAAATAAAATAAAATGTGCACCTAGGCCTTAGACAAGTTTTTTAATCCTACTGATTTTCATACATAATCATTATGAAAAGGCATTTCCACCTTATACTAAGACAGGGAGATATGAAGCAAATGGTGTCCATAGTATTCTTAACCCTGAGATGCTGTGAATCTAAGTGCTATGCCTAGGCACCTCATGCAAATTAAAAGTACGTATGGACATTATTCCTTAAGAATAGAAGCACCTATGAAAACCCAGAGGAAATTGTTATTAAATAATCAGTGATTCAGTATGAATGAATACTCACATGCAAATAACAAAGAGCAAAATTTATTTTCCTTTTTTTAATTGTTCAAATAGAAATCTCTGGCTTAAGTAAATAAGTAAAAAATCAACCTGAACTTTCATGTGTTATTTTCTCAGAAATCCCATAGCATATTACTAACCATTCATGTGCCTAACCAATACTTTGATATAAATGAAGTCACACTCCATTCATGTACAATGAATCAAAATGCCTTCTGCTGTCATGTATAACTAATTAGAACAAATTAAAAAAATCAATCATATACAAATTATTAGATGAACCAAAGGAAGTCTAATAGAGTAGAAGAAGAATGGGAAATAGGAGAGAAGTCAGGAGGGAAAATGAATTGAAATCTATTTCCATGCATGTATGAATTCGTTGGGATAAACCCAACTACTATGTATAACTATAAAACTCAAATTAATTAATTAATTAATTAATTACATTTTAAAAATACTTAAAAAAGTTTTTTATTTTTATATTTGCTTTGCAGTAGTGAGAAAAATGTTTACAAATTATATTTATTATTCCAAAAATTCACACCTAAGTTTAAAAATTCATAAAACTATTTTTGTTGATTGTTATGCATAATGATTTCTTAAATATTGTTTTTTAGTAGTGTGGTGGAAATGTTGCTTATACATTTCTATTACATTTATATTACATCTTTATCATTTTGAGTAGATAAGAACTAAGCAAATTTGTAAATGAGCTTTTATTACCTTTTAAACTAAAGACTAAATTAAGTGACAAAATTTTGTACTGAGCAGTTTAATTTCAACACACATGTTCA
The DNA here is from genome assembly GCF_902686455.1 of Sciurus vulgaris. Classification (NCBI taxonomy): domain Eukaryota; kingdom Metazoa; phylum Chordata; class Mammalia; order Rodentia; family Sciuridae; genus Sciurus; species Sciurus vulgaris. The sequence continues at coordinate 151,051,120 of NC_136466.1, forward strand.
AGGAGTGAATTAATTTTGGCATTGAGAAAGAATGCAAACCTTATGAATTTCAAAGCTGTTCTAAAATGATTAGTCATTACCTAAAATAAAATTTCACTTTTTATATTCTTGTTCTTTATTTCTGTTTTTGGTACTTAAGTGATACAAGCATGAAATTAATTATTTTCACATTTAATTTACTTCTTATTGGTTTTCTCTAATCTTAATCCTATTGAATCATTAAACTTTTCCTTTGCATCCCTGAGTGCCCTGAACATTTTTGTTTATGTACATATTTTAGTCTTTGAATCAGACACATACAGATTGGATGTTTAAATTCCAAAGAAATGATTTTATGCTCTGCCTAAAGAGCTCATTAACATTGACGAGTTTACAAGTTATTCAATAGTTTTAATTTGTTTATTCATTTGACAGTAAAGCTGCTCTTTCTCTTACTCATTTGTTTAATTCTCTAGGTCTTTATTGTTTTCAGTGCCTCTTCATCTGTTCATCATTGGCCTTTTCTTGATTTAGCCACTTGCAACATTCATAAAAAAGTGTAGTTGATCACAGAACATCTAATGTCAGAGAGATTCATTATGTTGACATTTTATAATCTTTCCAATTATACTTCCTTCACTGGTTGTCCTCAAGTATCCTATTTATCTTTGTAAGTACTTTTCTTAACTATGCAGAAGCTTTTCATCAGGCACCCATTTTTAGATTCTATTAAAATCAGGCATGTGCAATACTTCCTGTTTTCAAAAATATGTAGTAACAGTTTTTTTTTTTTTCCTTGCTTAGTACTTAAATCATCTAGCAAAATGGAGAAAGCAAAAATGGCTTTGTTGAATGTCTCATCACAAGAAAGCTTCAAGAGTTTAGTTTAAAAATATCTATCTTGGGCTAGGTATTTCTTTACTGAAGTAAAATTTTAACATACTACAAATTTATTCTCTCATTGTCATCATTGTCTGCCTCCCTCATGTGGTTACTTCTGTGAAGATGAAAGTAAAATCTATGTATCATATTAGAGCAAACAAATCATTGTTTGGATCTTCAAGGAACTCAATAAGTAGTACTTTCATCCCTGTTGAGAAAATAGAACAAAGAGTAGCAAGAGAAATACACAATTTAACATGAATAAATAATCACTGTCAAGTTGGTGGTTGTGACTTTTGTATTTGGGAAAATTCCATTCACAGCACATATTACCACAATCGAGCACCTTTATGCATGTCATAAAAGTGTTTGGTGAAAAAGCAATGAGAAAATACTTTCTCTCAAATCAAAATCATCCTGATTGCTCTCTTCTCATATCAAAAGGAACAGCGAAGTGAGCTGAGTATGTCCAAGTATAGTCAAGTATGTTATCCACTGTCACTTCACTTTCCTCAATTAGAATAGGATAAATTGTTGGAGAGAGAAGCATGTGATCAGTAAACAATATTTCTTATCATGGAAACCAAGAGTGGAAAAAATACATTCTTCAAATAGCAACCCCTGACTCATCTACTTCCAGTGTTCAGCTTCTGGATTAAGCCTATGGTTGATTAGACCTGTTGTGAATCTGTTTAGAAGTGGCAAAGGGCCACTAGCAGGGCAGATTTGGGCCAATATCTTTGATATCATTTCTCATATGCTGCATTTCTGTATACACTCTGGGGACAACATGGAAGAGCCTGAATATTTGCTCCTGAAAGTTTCTGAAATATATAAGTAGGGTACAGTGATCACCATCCTAATGAAGTGGAAAATTCACTTGCTATTTTCCTTCTCTTACCAGATTATGACCAGACATATTTTCCATGAGAGCATAATAGAAGTTCTGCAATAATGGAAATAGTATGAAATTCTAAGAATGAGACGTATGAAACTAAAGATAAAAAATTTCAGCAACAGACATACTTTATTTGCAATTATATCCTTCCTTAACATCACACACCATGGGAAAATTAAAACACAAGGTTAAATCTTTTTTAAAGTTAATTCCCCAAGCAGATCATGTTCAAAATTACTTTTTCTTGCATACATGAGTTTCAAGTCCAAAGAGATGAAAATATACAACCTTTACTTCCCCATCTTCTTCATCTTCATATTTTACTTGAATTTAGGTCTAGAAGTTTTAGTGCCCAGATAAAATTTGCCTCTTAAGTACCAGTACCTTGGGCTTGTACCAGAACCCCAATGTACTAATATAAATATTTGTATTTCTTCAGAACCTCTGAAGTATTTTATTTTCATGCCTATCTCTTATATACCTTAGTTTCAATGCTTCCAAAGATTAGCAGTCACAAAATTGCATAACTACTCTATACAAACCACAGGATGTACATTGCCTAATCCTGTTAACAAATATACAATCCTGCTCTCAGAAACTAGCTCTCAAAATCACCGTAGGCTTTAGAATAAGTTTACCTAAACCAGAGAGGATGAGAAAAGAGCAAGAAAATCTTGGTGTGGGGTTCATTAGTTTAGTAGTCATGGATACACACTAACTGGAACCCACATTTTGTGCATTTTAAATGTACTAGAAGGAATTCTCAGGGCAAAAATAACATTTTAAGGATACATACATACACCTCTGGGGATAATATCACCTCTGCTTAATTCTATAACTAGCACATTTCTTTGTAAGCCTTACTTCTAATATGACAATACACTGGTTGTCAATTCTACAATATGACCTATCTTTGCTCCTATTTTGAGTGAGATTTTTAGTCCTGTACAGCATTGGAATTTCTTAGGATTAACAGATCTGTCCATAGGAAAAGTTGTCGTATGTAGCTAACCAGCCAACAGTACTCTTCAGATCGTGCACTTCAGCACCTCCAGAAGCCACCATAGGGCTCAATTTCAGTTAGTACCATTATATTCCTGCATAGAAGGTCCAGAAGGATACAGCTCTTGGTCAGTGACCTAGAACTTCATTGCTATATGATTACTAACAGTTTACAGGTGAAACCTCAGCAGTGTATAATATCACATGAAGAACTCAGATGACTTGCAATGGAGAAGTAATTTATATTGTCCAGCTTTCCAACACCGCTTTCAGTGCATACTAATTCTCTCTTTCCTTTAGAATTAGGCTGCCTTTGAAATGCATGCTTGATAGTGCTGTAGCATCCTATATTCTGAGGCTGTATTCTGACATGCAAGCTTGCTGAGCTGCAGCATCCTGCATTCTGAGGCTAGTCACACCTACGAAAAACTCTTCAGATCCATGGCATTGATTGCTCATATCTGCCATGCACCAAAAAATGAGAGGGGCCACCAATATGAACTCTAAGATCAAATTTCTTCCTCAAATTGATTTTTAAAAATTACAGTATCTATTGCCTGTAACTATTGAGTTAACTTAGATTCCTTATAATGCTGCTGAGAGGTCCTCTGTAGACTTTACTGAGGTAAAGCTTACATCCTTATTCTCTTGCTTTGGTCTGAATACCCCGCTGCACAACTCACGTTGAAACCTCAACCCATCATGGCAGTACTAAGGGGGGAGGTTTGGGCAAGATATTAAGGGATTGGTGCCTAAAGGATATTGAAAATAGCTGCCTTGTACTTTCCAGCATGTAAAAACCCAACAGGATGATACTATCTTTGAAGCAGAGAGCGAGCTCTCATCAGATCCTGAACTGACTGATAAACCTTGATCTTGGACTTCCCAGGCTCCACAGTGAGCAATAAATTTCTGTTGTATATGAATAACCTAGTCTGAGATTTTGCTCTAGTGTCACCATCAAACTGACACCCCTACAAAAAGAGCTCTATGGATTGAGTTACCATCAGCTGTAGTTCTTCTCCAAAGGAGCAAATGACTGCTTCAAGCTTTGGTGCAGTCCACAGATGATGGAAACTAAACCAACATTTTATGTCAACAGTACTTTAATTCTAGAATTAATCATGGAAATATAATGAACCCTGTCTGTATTAATCTTCTTCTTTTAATTGGTGCTTACTAAATATGCAGTGTTGTTTCATTGTTCAATATCCAAAAATGCCTGTAACATAACTTGATCAGTTTCACTTCACAATACTTCCCTTTCCCTTCCTTTACTCCCTCCCATTTATTCCCTTCTACTACACCAATTGTCTCCCTTCCACTTCCGTGATTTTCTTTCTTTCTTTTCCTCTGGCTTCCACACAAGAGAAAATGTGTGATCCCTCTCTGAATTTAGGTTATTTTACTGAATATCGTATTCTTCATATCCATCCATTTTGCTACAAATGTCATGATTTTATATTCTCTCTCTCTCTCTCTCTCTCTCTCTCTCTCTCTGTACTGAGGATTGAACCCAGGAGTACTTTACTGCTAAGCTGCATTCCATGCCCTTTTATTTTTACAGTTTGAGAGAGTCTATCTAGGTTGCTTAGGATCTTGCTAAGTGGTTGAAGCTGGCTCCAACTTGTGATCCTCTTGCCTCCCAAATCACTGGAATTACAGGCATATGCCACTGTGCCATGTTCCTTTCTTCTTTATGCCTGAATGAAACTCCTTTGTGTATATATGCCACATTTTCTATATCCATTCATCTGTTGACAAACACCTAGGTTGATTCTATAACCTATTATGAATTGTGTTGTGATAGACATGGATATTATGTGTCTATGAAGTATGGCTGGTTTTATTTCTTTTGAGTAAATACCAAGGATCGTATGATAGTTCAATTTTTAGTTCTTTGAGGAACCTCCATGCTGATTTCCACATCAGCTGTACCAATTTTCTTTCCACCCACCAGTGTATGATTGTTCCTTTCTCCTTCACCCTTGCCAGCATTTATTTGTATTCATATTCTTTATGATGCCATTCTGACTAGAGCAAGATAGAATCTCAATGTAGTTTTGAAGACACTTCCCTAATGGCAAATATGTTGAACATTTATTTTCACATAATTGTTGGCCATTTGTATGAGGAGTATCTGTGTAGTTCACTTTCCATTTATTGAAAGGGTTATTTGAGTCCTTTATTTATTCTTGATATTAATCCTCTGTCAGAAAATAGCTGGCAAAGATATTTTTCCCATTCTGTAGGCTTTCTTTTCATGTGCTTGTTTCCTTTGCTGCATAGAAGCTTTTTAATTTGGCACCATTCTATTTATCAATTCTGAGTTTCATTTCCTGAGTTATTATGGTCCTATTCAGACAGTCATTGTCTATGTTCACACGTTGGAGTGTTTCCCCTATGTTTTCTTCCAGTTGTTATGAAGTTTCTGGTCTTATAATTAGTTATTTGACCCATTTTAAATTGACTTTTGCACAGGGTGAAAGATAGGGATCTAGTTTCATTTTTCTACATATGAATATCAACTTTTCAAGGCACCATTTGTTGAAGAATCTATCTTTACTTCAACATGATTTTGGCACCTTTGTTGAGAATCAGATGACTATAGCTGCGTGGGTTTGTATCTGCCTCAGGCATGGAGATTTTTAATAAAGACAATTAGTTTGGCTTATGACTTGGAGGTACAAGGTCACAGGGCCACATCTGACAATGCCCTTCTTTTTGACAGGAACACTGAGGAGCGACATGACAAGAGACAGGGTACTTGAGTACATATCTCCTCTCTCTTTTCTCTTCATATAAGGCCACTGGTATTCAATCCTAAAGATTTCCTACTAATCACCTTACTTAATTCTAATGAGTTTCCACAGGCTCCACCTCTACACACCATTGTTAGATTATGTTTCCACCCTCTTAATACCTCACAATGGAGATGAAATTCAGCACAGAAACCCTTGGGGACAATCTCTAATCATAATCAAATGATGGCATAGTATATAAATCAGCTATCTCCAACATAGACTCAAGCATTCAGTATTTTTTGCCCTCTCCCTACAACACTATGCTACTATTTTAGAGATGAGTGGCAGGATGAAGTCCAAATTCAAATGCTTAGCATCTTGCAGTTTATTATGTGTTTCAGTACCTATGTCATTTCATACAACCTCAACATTTGTACTAAAATCTTCTGTATCAATTAGGATTCAATCAAAAAAGTATAGTCACTGGGACATGCATGCACATTTATCTGGATTTGCTACTGGGATTTAACCTTCACTCCTGGGAGCAGCTAAGTGGATTAAACATTCTTCCTAGGCTGTTGTCTTCACCTATGAACCTGCTCCATGAAGTTGACCGAGATGACCCGAACAGTCCCCTCCCTTGTGTAAACTTGATTTTTTATCTTTATGTGGTGCTGAGGATTGAACCCAGTGCCTCACTCGTGCGAGGGAAGTTCTCTACCACTAAGTCACAATCCCAGCAGAGAGTAAATCTTAAGTTGTGTTCTTACTACACACAAACATGCATACACATAAATAAAAATAAAACAATGAAGCCCAGAATTTAGGATAGTGTTGGGTTCGTCTTTTGCCTTGATTGTGGTGACATATTTCAGGGGTTCGCATATGTCCAAATATCAAATTGGATACATTAAACCATGGGTCTTTAGTTTTATCATTTTTACCTCAGTGCCAGACGAGGTGGCACATATCTGAAATTTCAGTCACTGTGGAGGTGGAGTCAGGAGGACAGCACATTTGAGGCCACCCTAGACAATTTAGCAAGACCATGTCTCAAGATTAAAAATAAAAAGGGGTGAGGAGTGAAGATCAGTGATAGAACACCCTGGATTCAATCCCCTGAACCACACAAATTCAACAGGGATGTATGTCATCAAGATTTTATATCTAAAGGATTTTATGTGTGTGTGGTGGGGTATATAATGAGAGTTTTATCATTGCCGTCCACGCAATATTTATTGAACTTCCCTTTAACATACCATGATATTAGTTGCAATTATAAATAATAATGGTGTTCAGATTCTCACCTGTGATCCTGTGATTTTGCACGTTAGGTACAATGAAGCATGTCTCCCACCACTTGTCTGTAATCATTCAAATTAACTTTATCACTTTTCAAAATAGTTTGGACTCCAGCAACAGAAAACCTGGTTAAGAGTAACAAAACCAAATAGGGTTTATACTTCTCACATAAATTGTAGGCCATATATAGCCAGGGCAGCCACTCAAAAATGTTGAGTCTCAGGCTCCTTCTATATTCAGGCACCTCCGCTTTTAACATGTGGTTTTGTCCTCAAATTTGAAGTATGGCTGGTGCATCATCAAATTCTTCCTTATGTTTTAAAAAGCAAAAAGGGAGTGAGAAGTAGTCCAAGAGCCAAAAAAAGTTCTATTTTCTCTGATATGAGAAATGGTACACAAGATTTTTAAGCCTCAAATTTTACTGAGACATTTTTCATCCTTTGAATGCCAACTATTACTTTGTTTTATTTTAGCTCTGTCTTTTTAAAGAAATATATAGGTGAGTTTAAGAATCCAGGTTGATGTATAACAGTTCTCAATCAGATAACTTTATCAAGTGTATTAATTGAGAATACCTAAATTTTTTAAAAATTTATTTATTTTTATTAAAAATCATAAATTTACATAGGGCAATCTTATTTGAGTCATTCTGTTATTTTCTCCCTTCCCCCCACCCCTCCCACCCCTCTTTTCCCTCTATACAGTCCTTCCTTCCTCCATTCTTACCACCCTCCTTATCCCTAACCCTAAACCTAACCCCTCCTACCCCCCCCTTATATGTCCTCATCCGCTTATCAGCGAGATCATTCGTCCTTTAGTTTTTTGAGATTGGCTTATCTCACTTAGCATGATATCCTCCAATTTCATCAATTTGCCTGCAAATGCCATGATTTTATCATTCTTTATGGCTGAATAATATTCCATTGTATATATATACCACAGTTTCTTTATCCATTCATCAACTGAAGGGCATCTAGGTTGGTTCCACAATCTGGCTATAGTGAATTGAGCAGCTATGAACATTGATGTGGCTGTATCTCTGTAGTGTGCTGATTTTAAGTCCTTTGGGTATAGGCCAAGGAGTGGGATAGCTGGGTCAAATGGTGGTTCCATTCCAAGCTTTCTGAGGAATCTCCATACTGCTTTCCAGAGTGGCTGCACTAATTTACAACCCCACCAGCAATGTATGAGTGTACCTTTTTCCCCACATCCTCGCCAACACCTATTGTTGCTTGTGTTCTTGATAATCGCCATTCTAATTGGGGTGAGATGAAATCTTAGGGTAATTTTGATTCGCATTTCTCTTTTTTAAAAACTAAAGTTAATCTGTATCAAATTTGCTTCTGAACAAGTTAAGATAGTTAGCAGGGAAAAACTCACCATTCCATTTTATTATTGGTGATTTTGATTGTGTTTCTTACATATATACTCAGGTGTTAATTAAAATGAAAACACACTTTCCTACAATTTTTGTTCAACATTATTTCTTGCTCAAACACTTTTTGTCTGCATTCACTTCTCATAAAGCTGGAACATAGCTTTGAGTCATTCTTTCAGAGAATGGTAAATTATCTTTGTGTTTGAATACCTGGAAACACATTGATTTCATGATTCACTCTTGATAACTTGATTGAGGATGAGATTCCAAGTAAATAATTTTCACCTTCATGAAAATATAATTCCATTATCTACTAACATCATTTATTTAAGACTATGGCTCTGTTGCTGGAATAGTATTCATGTATTTTTAAATTATCTATCATGTACATGAAACTTACAAAATATTAAGATTCCTTTATGTCTTAGACATCCCAGAGTTTCAAAATTTTTAAGTATGCTAGATTGTGAATTTTACTGTGTCAGTCTAGTAAAGTGGGAACTACATTTCCTAGACCATCCTTCATTTTGTTTTTCCTAATTGAAATGATTACAAGAGAAATTTCCATAGGATTGGAATACAGTGAAGAAGAAGTCTTTCTTCTTCTTCTTCTTTAAAATGCAAGTCAGGGTAGACAACCAAGGCCTGTGAAGTTACCTATCTGCCAAGTTCCTTGTTTGGCCTGCGGAACATGTAGGCCCTTAGTGATTCTGCCTTCTATGCAATCTCTCCACTAGCTTGGGTCAAATGGACACAAATATGCAGTTTCTTGGAAAAGAATGTCAGCTTGTCCTGTGGTCAGTCACCTCATTAAGGATGGAGATGACAAGTCAGATATAGAATATATATTTTCATAAATTTTAGTTTATCCAATTCTATTCTTGATTTTTCATAATCGAGATTCAAATCCTTTTCTTGATCCTTGCACTAGCTGGTCCATGTAATCAGTCCCACATCAAACACAAAAGCAAATGTTGCACAGTTTTCTTAACCAGCTCCCATATGATGTATATATACTAATGCCTACAGGAAATCTCTTCATGTCACTCAGTGTGGTTCTTCTTATCTAAATAAACCTTGAAAGATTTTTTATTTCTCATCCATTCATGCTATTTGGCACTTAATCTCTCTTTCTGTGGTGAAGTGTCAAGTACTTATTCAGTTCTTGAATTTTTTCAGACATTATTTCATAAAATGTTGCTTCTTAAATGCACTATCTATGTATAGATTCTTTTCAATATTCTCTAGTGGAACCCTGGTGTTTGTTCCCCATATCTATTTTTTTTCCACATTAATATTAGGACAGCATTATAACATAATTTCTCAAAACTGTTTCAACAAATTAATTCATCTCTGTACTGTTCTCAAAATAGATTTTATCATATATATTGAGGTCATTTTTCTATGTCCTTATATTTTTTCAACACAGATTATATATTTGGTTTCTTTGATTTTTTTGTTTCTCTCTGTAACATCTGTTCTTATATCCTTTCTTTCCTTTGGTTCATAAGCCTTAATTTTTTCCAATATTTACAGCACATGATTTTTTCAGGGGGTACAGGATCTCGAACGCAGGAACCCAGGGTGCTTTACCACTGAGCCACATACCTAGCCCCATTTGTTTATTTATTTATTTATTTATTTATTTATTTATTTATTTATTTATTCATTTATTTTGAGACAGGATCTCACTAAGTTGTTTAGTTCCTCACTAAGTTGCTGAGGCTGGCTTTGAACTTGCGATCCTCCTGCCTCAGACTTTAGGGCCACTGGGATTATAGGCCTGTGCCATGGTGACCAGCTCACAGCATATTCTTTACAACTTTAAGGAACTCCAAGAGATATACTTAAAAATCATTCAGAATGTGACAGTATTTTCATTTTGTCAATAATATCATCTTTAATGCTATCATTTTTCATTATTCTTTTGCCTGTATTGTTTTCAGTTGTGTTGAATTTTTTTCTCTCTTTTCATCTTTATTGGACATTGAATTTTTTTATTCTTGTTATGTCTTTGTCTTCAGTCTGATTTAACTCATTGTCTTTTCTATTTAGGACTACCAAGGCAGAAAATCATCTTACATCGCTGTCTCTGTTTTCTTATCTCATCAAAATTATCCTTAGGCACTGAATGAGGTAGCAGCTTAGACCTTTTTATTGCAATGAATTCCTGCCTGTTTCCTCTTATCAACCTAGTTATGAATTATCACATCCACAGCTATAAACAGTGGTCACAGGATTTTTTCTTTCTTTCTTTCTTTCTTTTCTTTTTTCCGCTGAAAGCTATGGTCTAGGATGGATCCTGCTGCTTTAATTCATTGATGCATAATAATTATACATAACAGTGGGATTCATTGTGGCATATTCATCCATGCACATAACATACTTTGATCAATTTCTCTCACCAGAACCTCCCTTTGCCCTTCTTTCTTCTCCATCATCTTCCTCTATTCCAAGTGGTTCCTTTGTTTTTTTCACAGGATCCGCTTTTTACCTTTTTCTCTCTAGCTTCCACATATGACAGAAAACATTGGACCCTTAGCTTTCTAAGTTTGGCTTATTTCAATTAGCATGATGTTCTCCATTTCTATCTATTTACCAGAAAATGTCACAATTTCATACTTCTATATGGCTGAAAAAAACTCCATTGTGTGTATATACCACATTTTCTTTATCCGCTTAGCCGTGGGTGGACACCTAGACTGGTTCCAAGACTCAGCGATTGTGAATCTTGCTGCTATAAATACAGGTATGCATATATAGTAGCCTGGTTCTAGTCTGTTGGCTCACAAAACGTACTTTCTTATAACCTGCAATGGAGAACTATTTACACAGCTATGCATAAATGGTCTTTCTTAAGGTCATATTCCATTGTTTCATGAGTATATTAGTATTAGATTTTAACTTAGAAAAGTGTGCTAAAATGACTATCTTAAAATTTCTTTTATTACTGGGATATTTTTGGTGCAAAGTTGGAGGGGATTGAATCATGAAGTTATGACACCATCATGAGTAGGTTAAAAACCTCACTCTCTACCAGGGTTGAAATGCTTTTTCTGTAAAATGTCAGATAGTAAATATTTTAGGCTTTTCCAGTCAAATTCAATCTCCATTACACATTCTTCATTCTCTGAGAAGTCTTAAAATGTGAAAATCATTCTTAGCTTATAGGCCATAGACAATATTCAAGGCAACAAAATAATTTTATTGTGTTACAAGGATAAATTCAGGAATAATGGGACTAAAAAGTAGTCTTGGCACAGAAAACATGCACATTTATGAATACTTAACTGGGAAAACCAGGTTTAGATGATGCTAATACTAATTTTTCTAATTGACATCCTTTCACTTTTTTGCTTCATGATAATTTCTATAATAGTCAATAATTCCATTTTTCCAAGAGATATTAAAAACCAAACTGAACATCAATTCAAATAATAGGCAATCCTTCCTGTATATACAGAACTATGAGAGTTGAAGAAGTCAACTGTTTCAAATCAAATAAATGACCAAGGATTGAGCAATTTCATGGTGAGAAGTGAATTTGAGGGGAATCTTCTAAAAAGGATAAGTATTCACCACTTATATTAAAGCACTACCAAAGAAAACGATATTTTGTTTAGGACTATTCAAGTGTAAGAAATCTTGATATAAGTATTTAATGTTAAGCCCTTCTTTTGCTGTTTGGCTGAAGAAGTAGGAGCAATATCAACATGATTTGCAACTGAGAGGGAAAGTATTGCTGGAAAAATGATATTAAGCAATGTTACATGTAATTTGCAAACTAGAAAGACATAGATGAAAGCCTGGTTTTGCTGACTTATCTGTTTCAGAGCATGCAGTGTTCAAGAGACTAAAATAAGAAAATGATAGGAAGCTATTTTAGTCAAAATATTGAACTTCCATTAAAGCAGAAATAATTTTAATTATTTTAATGAACATATGTTCTGTGCCTCCCACAGGGTTGTTAAATAAGAAAATTAAAAATCTCTATTAGAAAACTCAGAACATATTATAAACACCCAATTTGTAACACTAGACATGTAAACATTCTGTAAACACTAGAAAATATTTAACCATGCTATCATCCAGAATTGTAAAGTTTCCCATATATCATAAAATAATTTCCAGCAAATTTATAATAATGATCAATAATCTTTAGTTATCAAAAACGAATACATGTAGTTTCAATTCTTCCGTAGCTATTTTCATAAATTTAAATCAATGCATCTTTTCTACAGAGAAATTTTAGAAAAACATGAAATACTTTTGAAAGGTACTTAACTTTTTACAAAATAAAGTTCTACTCCTAGTACTCTACTCTATGGAAATAATCTTCAAATAATAATGCATGTGATAATTTGTTTGAAAAATGGTCATTAAAATTATTTGCAATAACCAGTCAGGTAGTGGGGAATGCCTGCAATCCCAGCAACTCTGGAGACTGAGGCAGGAGGATTGTGAGTTCAAAGTCAGACTCAGCAACAGTAAGGTGCTAAGCAACTCAGTGAAGTTCCCTAAATAAAACACAAAATAGGGCTGGGAATGTGGCTCAGCGCTTGAGTGCCCCTGAATTCAATCCCCAGTGCCTGCCCCCAAAAAATTATATGTAATGACCAAAAAGCAGTTAGGAGTAAATTCTCACTAACGTAAGTATTAGTGAGATGTATAATTCTATATATTACATAGACTTTATCTTATAGAAACAAAATGTCTAGTCATCTCTGGAGTTCACAAGTGTAGTAATTTCTTCAAAAATGAATAATTCATACATAATTTGACATTTGAATAACATCAATAAGTAAACACAAACATGAATTATGTGTCAATGTTTGTTTATAAAATAATCTGCTTTTAGGTGTCACAAAACTATGTAAAATTGTTTCTTGCAATAAACACTTTTATAGTAAACAGATTTCTTCCATATTTGTCTGTGCATGTAATTGGGAGTTAGTCATAAGTATAGTTAACTTTACTTAAAATGAAACATGGAGGTAGCAAGCACATTATAACCCCCAAGTAGAGTTTGGAAAACAAAGAATTTATTGGAAAAGAAAAACTAGTAATATTAAAGGAAGAAAGAATAGAATATAATAAATATAAATACTGAAACTAAGTTTATATGTACATTGGTTGTAGAGAAATGTTTAATAAAAATTAAGATGCAAGAAATGATGAGAGGAAGAGAGAGCACAAAAGAAATATCAGGATAGATGATTTGGATAACTGGTTCATGAATGATAAAATTTCAATCTGTAAGACCATAATAAGGAAAAAAAAAAAGTCCAAAAATGCTATAAATGCTTTTGTAGGACAGAAAAAAAAAAAAAAAAAAAAAACGTGTGAATGGAAAGTGCTTGAAGAATAGTATGTAAAAGAATTGATGTGTGACCAAAAAGTCAAAAAAATCCAAGGTTAAGAATAAAAATTGCATTGAATAAGCAGTATAGAATCAAGTAAGTTCTGTATTTATATATATATGAATTCTAGGCATTAAGTGTATGAAGCTGCCAAACTTCTTTGCTTGACAAAGAACCCAATCAATAAATGGTCTAAGGAACTGGGCAGACACTTCACAAAAGAAGATAAACAAGTGAACAACAAATATTTGAAAAAGTGTTTATCATCTGTAGTAATTAGAGAAATGCAAATCAAAACCACCCTAAGATTTCATCTTACCCCAGTTAGAATGGTTATTATCAAGAACACAAGCAATAATAAGAGTTGGGGTGGATGTGGGGAAAAAGGCACACTCATTCATTGCTAGTGGGGTTGCATATCAGTGCAGCCAGTCTGGAAAGCAGTATGGAGATTCCTCAGAAAACTTGGAATGGACCCACCATTTGACCCAACTATCCCACTCCTCTGTTTATACCCAAAGGACTTAAAAACAGCATACTACAATAACTCACTCACATCAATGATTATAACTGCTCAAGTCACAATAGCTAGATTGTGGAACTAACCTAGATGCTCTTAAATAGATGAATGGATAAAGAAACTGTGGTATATATACGCAATGGACTACCACTTAGGCACAAAGAAGAATAAAATTATGGCATTTGCTGGTAAATAAATGGAGTTGGAGAATATCATGCTAAGTAAAACATTCCACCAAAAACCAAAGGTGGAATGTTTTCCCTGATAAGTGGATGATGATACATAATGGGGGGCAGGTGGCAGGGGGTGGTAAGGAAAGAATGAACTTGGAATTGTGTAGAGGGAAATGTGGTAGGAGGGTGTGGAGGAAGGAAGGACAGTGGGCTGAGACACATCATTACCCTATGTACATGTATGATTACATGAGTGATGTGAATCTACATTATGTTCAACCATAGAAATGAAAAGTTGTACCCCATTTATGTATAATGAATCAAAATTCAGTCAGAATTTTTTTTTTTTTAATCAGGTTAGTTCTTTGTTTATACATATAAACACTAGGTATTAGGTGTATAAAGCTGCCAAACTTCTCTGCTTGACAAACAACTACAAGCACATTTACTACTTTGAAATAGGTAAACATATATTAATGAGGATTCTCTTTTCAACATTAGCTGAGGAAAGCATAAAAGATATTATTCTAATTCTAATCACCAAGTATAATAAAGTAGGAAATGATGTGGGTTTCTAAAACCACATCAAATAAGTAATCATGCAAAGAAACCCAAATAAATTAAATTTTAGTAAGTGGCAAATTCTTTAAAAGAGAGGAGACCCACTTATTCCTGGAACAACTGTAGGAGGAAGTGGTACCACCATATTTGTGAAGCAATGAAACTAGTCATACCTATCCTGATTTTTAGGGCAAAGGGCAAGGTGTATCAGCATACATAAAGAATACCTACATGAGGTACATTAGGTTTTTCTTGAGCAAAGACTGAGGGATGGAGAGCTGAGAAAAATGCCCTCCTAAGCAGTGGAGGGTTTCAGCTCTCTGAGGCAGGAGGTAGAGCAGGAGAGTTTAGAGAAAGTCCTCTGAGAAATTTTGAGTACTCACAGATTAATGAATCACACTGCAATATTAGGGTCAGGGTGATAGGGCATGCAGACATTTCCTGAGGCCTAGAGCTGGTGACAGGAATGTAGGGACAACAGAACTCATCGGGACTCCAATATTATGATGTCTGTTCAGCTTCAAGGAGAAAGTTACAATATCACACATGTAAATTTCCATTATCAACAAATATTATGGTTCTTCCATTCACTATTCTTTAGTACATTCTCTTCTCTTCCCTTCCTGAACAATTTGACTCTTAAACAAGTAGGTTAAGACTAAGGCATAGAGAAAAGTCACAGCTTCTTGGAGCAAGGTATGGAGGCCAAGAATGATAAGAAGTATTCCCATATGTAAGTAATTGCAGAAGTGCCCAGTCTACCAGCTGAAGTGGGCAGTGTAGGCAGCTCAGTAAAGTGAAGCAAGGACTGAGGTAAGATTGGGACACAGATGGATAGAAGGGAGTTTTTAAGATGCTTCAGAATGAGGAACTCAATTGCCCCATATAGAGTAAGGCAATTTGTCACATAAACCATGAAAATAAAACCTAGAGAGTGGTAGTTTTTTCCTGGAGACAATGTATAGCCTGTTCCCTTATTCTAGTCTCATTGGTAAAAGTATTAGAATTATTAGCAACTGCATAGATACCATCATGACTAGCCAACACATATCTAGACAAATGTGTTATCCATCACTACGTGTATCACTGACTTGAAACTGATCTGTATTCCACATAAGGTAAAGGTGGCATCATTAATAACTTCTGCAAGAGTTAGTAATAATTTCTTGCAGTCTTTTTATCCTTGGAATGCTTGTCTGAATTTTTCATAAATACTGTGTCAATGATTTCCCCATGTAGAGAGCTAGAGAGCTTATATAATCAAGTGTGCACATTTTTTCTTTTTCTTTTTTTTTTTGCACTCATAAATGACTCAGAACTTTTTCAGTCTTGGTGATTTACAGAATTTTTCTTTTTGTGTTCAGAAGTCTCTAATTATTCTTCCTAAAGTGCATGAGGTGTTACTCTGAGGCAAATAGGACCATGCATTCTGCTTAAAAAGAAACTAGTATTCAGTATGAGTACAAGGAGACGCAGGAAAAAGCACTTACTTCTTATCCAAAGTTGGATCCCAGACTTTTCATATGCAGGATTACATACTCAGATCTATTAGTTTGATTCAAATGATAATTTGTTCATTATCTTATTAAAGCTGTTGGGTTCAACTGTAGAATTACTTGGAGTTTGATCAATAGATTGTAATGATTTTTCTTCTGAGAGAGAGGAACTAGAAATGTCAGAGGTTAATTTATTTTGAAGTCATTTGTTCATGGAGATTCAAGTGGAAACACCATTGGCTGTAATTCTCTGTAGTTTTGTTTGATGGGATTGGAGTTACCCAGTAGTTTTTATAACAGAGGTATAGCTATGAATGGTATATCCGTAAGTCAAAAGATTAATGCAGTAGATATTCTTTGAGACAATCTAAAATAGCATTAGGATGAGCATTTTCTGATCCAATATTGTAATAAAGATGTAAGAAAAGAAATTAAGAAAAGGAATATTAAGAATGGATAAATACCAGAGTCTATTGAAAATTAGTAATTTAAGAAGAGAGGTAGAATTTAAGAAAACTAAGAGATGAAAAACAAAGCAGAATTTAGGTAGTGATCATGAAAGTTGTTGAATATACAAGGTCTTCAATCTTTTCCTCTCATCTTGGATCACATATAATTCCAAAGTTTGGCTGTAACTACAGGATTTCTGTGAATCCTCAATTTTAGGTCACTTGTTGGATTGCCCTTCTAATTGTATAGATTTCTGAATAATTTCTTTGCTTGTAAAGTGTAAACACACAGATTGACTCTGCAAAGGTTTACTGCTGTATCTATTGATAGCTCTAATAAGGTCTCTTCCAATGAGATGCAAGAGCAGTTTTCCTCTGAGGTCTCAATTTTCAAATGACCTCACTGAATGTCTCTAGATATTTATCCTCTGGGGCTCAGTTAGAGACATAACCTGGGTTAAGTCTGCTTGTCTGTCATAATGATAGTCTACATCATTTTTTCTCAACCTTTATAATCACCTTCTTTCCAGAAATTAGTTTCTCTACAAGTTCCTTTTTTTGTTATCCTTTTTGGATAGGGTTTCCAGCAATTTAAAACTCCTGTGTGTTGCCAAAACATACCAAATTCTCTTTACTATGAGAAAAGTCCACCTGCCATCTGTGCATATGTTTATTTTCTGAATTTTCCAAGTGTCCCACCAGTTGACTTAATAGTTAAGTATCATTCTGCCATACAATCCAATTTTGTCTCAAGTAAAGGACAATTTTTTAAAGCAAATCTTAAACCATTTATGGCATATCCTCCTTGATTGACATCCAGGTTCACCTTTAAGTTTTGATCCATCAAAACATCATGTTAGTTTGAGGTTCCAAACGAGGGTCTCTAAAGAAAATTTCCAGAGATAAGACTATTATGAGATTTCCCTTCTTCTGGAGGGGCAGAAGAGGTGGCAGAATGTGAGATAGTGCTGTGATAAATCATAATGTGAGAGGGGAAAAAGCAATAGAACATCGCTGATTGAATATACAAGGTCTTCAATCTTTTCCTCTTATCTTGGATGACATATAATTCCAAAGTCTGGCTATAACTACAGGATTTCTGTGAATCCTCACAGATTCACAGAATCTAATTGAGTAGTAATGTTCACACTGTATAAAGCACCATGAGGACAATTGAAGACCCTTGAGCTAGTCTAGCAGAAGTATTGATGGTTACAGATGTACCAGCTGTTTCCCTAAGACAAAGCAGATATGCAGCAAACTGGTCAAGGGCAAGGCTGTAATAAGTAATAGGTTCGTGGTTTCTGTGAAGTTAAAACTCCAATAACTTGTTAGGTTGTTAACTCACAAACAGACCAAATGACATTTTCTATATTGATGAATTCTTAGAGAAAAAGATTATTGAATAGACTTCTTAAGCTTATAGAATGTTTGGTTTTATTGGCTTCCCAAACAACCAGGTCTCTTACCACAATATTACTAAGTTGACAAAGAAATGTCACAATCCCAGAAAAAAAAAAAATTGGTACGTGTTTTCTCAAATATAAGACAAATTTAGAAAGCTCAATTATCATTGTGTGAGAGATTTTTGATAAATTTGATCTCTATTTACTTCTTGACAGAGAAAGTCATTTTCCCTCTCTAGAATAAGCATTTTCTAAAGAGTAAACTGTTTTCAAAAAGTTGTAATTTGGTCTCAGCAACTTTCTCATAATACACAGAGCAAAACGAGAGGATCACATTAACAGTTTATACTGTTTCTGAACAAAGTAGATCGTCAATATATTACCAGAATTCAATCACCAGGTCAATTTAAATACTTTCCATTTTGATTGAGGAACTTAGAAAAGTAGAGCAGGATTTCAATGAAGCCTTGAAGGTTGACAGGTGAGGTGTATTGCCATCCTCCCTAGGGGAAGGTAATAAGGTGTTGACCATCCTGGTCTGAGGATACTCTGAATAAAGATGCAGTAGGGTGAAGCAGGCTGCTCCAGGAAGAACTGACAACAGGACAGATTGGGCCTGAGTTCTGCTGCAAAGAGAGGGATAATGACTTTTCAGATGACCCCAAGGCCTTGAAAAATATATATCAATTGATTCATATGTACTTTGTGTTTCTTTGCTGGTGGGGTGGGAGGGGATAAAAAAGCTAGTGTGGGGCATTAGAAGGCCATTCAATGTAAAGCTCAACTATAAGTTTGCATATTTTCTTAACTTCTTGGGAAAATTTTTGTAAAACTTGGTAGAATATGCTGAAAAGTTAACAGGTTCTGCTGTAATGATTTGTTTTTGTGTTACTGGAATTTCGATTCCCTACAATGGCAGGTGCACTCTCAAAATCCTTATCTAGGGAATGTGTGAAGTATAATGGAGAAGGAAAAGTACCTGTACAGTAGACACGATTTAACTGTGAATACAAGTCAACCTTGAAAAATAGTTCTCTTGTGTTCAGGTAATACCACAATTCCAGATATGAAGTACTTCTTCATTAAATTTATGTGGGTGGAATCAAGAGAAGGAATGCATGTTTTTCAGTCAAATCCCCAAGAGTTACAGTCAATGGATTGGAGAGAAGAAAAATCTTTGTGTTTGGTTACAGGTGACCTGAGGATGACGGTGAGTGAAGGAGACAAATCTTAACGTGGAAAGAGTGGTGTCCATAACTACTGTGAATTAGTGAGATCAACTCTGTATACGTAGAGTGAATTCTTCTTGAGTATTTAAGGGCAAAGTAGGATATTGAGGATATCGGAAGCTTTTCTTTACTTGGAGAATGTTCATTGGTCTGAATTAAGAGATTTTCTCATGTCTTGTTTTTTTCTTTTTTGTTTGCTTGAGTTTGCTTTTGGTGCTTGGAATTAAACCTAGGAACATTTTACCACTGACCTACATCCCTAGTCCTTTTTTAACTTTGTATTTTGAGACAAGGGCTCTCTAAGTTGCTGAGTTTCTCACTAAATTGCCGAGTCTAGTTTCGAATTTTCAATCTTCCTACACTTGCTTCCCAAGTTACTGGGATTACAGTCGTGTGCGACTGCACCCAGTTCGGTTATTCATTTGTCAGATGTATCTATTTTTCCAGTGCCCCCTTATAATATTTACAACCCCCTCCCAATACACAGTTCATTGTGAAGTGGACCATCTAGGCGTTTGCAAAGCCACAGTTGAACCCTATATTATTTTGATTTGAAAATTATTTTATGATGTTCTGCTAGGTGTTATACTTCAGGTAACTGAAATATACTGTTTTCTAACTTCCATTCTCACTTAGGTCCACAATTCAGCTTTATTCTCATTGACAAATGTGACAAAAGAGCTGATGTTACATTGACTTCCTTGATTTTCAAATGGTATAAACATTATTTTCTATTGTCTCCTGAAAATTTCTTATAGTTTACTCTTTCTCTATTTTCATTATTCAATTAAAGTTTAGCTTATTTTTATTGGAAGTATTTCTGATAGGATTTTTGTGAGATGTTGTACTGATTTTCAAGTCTTGATTTAACTTCAGACTAATTGTAGAAAGGAGATCTCTGCAGCTGCCTTTCTGGGTCAGTCCAATTCATTTTTTGCCATCTTTAATTCAGTGTCCGATGTTCCAAACAATGTGTGTCAAGTTGATATATATCAACTAACCCTAGATTGTGTGCTTGTGAAACAATTTTAATACTTCTGTGAAGTTTCTGGTCTTATCTGTGTTTGAGGAAGTTTTATTTATTTTACTAGTTCTTTTTAGTTGTATGTGACATTGGGATTCATTTTGACATAATTTTGAAAGCATGGTATATAATTTGCTCTAATTTACTCCCCTGCATCTCTCCATACTTCTCTTTTCCCTTCCTCCCCACCCCTGTTTTCTTCCCTCTATTCTTCTGATCATTCTGTTATTATAAATATTTCTAAAATTAGTGCCTTGTGGACATACATAAAGGTGAGAATCACTATTGTGTGTTCAAATATGCACACAGGAAAATTGGGGCAGATTCATTCCACTGTTCTGGGGAAATTTTTAATCATAGCTTTCAGTTCAGCTTGAGTCCAAGCCTTAAATTCTACAGTTTCCTCACTACCTGTCTTGGGGATAATGGAAATTTAGAGGCAATTTGCCCTTTGTGGGTCTTAGGATGGTTGTTAAGGAAGAGTAGGAACATTTGGAGAAGGAGGAGAGGGAGGAGTCAAGAAAGATAAGGAAGGAGAGAACTCAGAAGAATAATTATCAGGAGAACTGTGTATAGGGCATCAGCTGGAGTACAGAGATGAGGAAAATTTAATAGGGACATGTTTTTTGCTTAATTTGTCAAATTGCCCATGTTTTTTATACTTAAGATTTTAATGAAGAATTTTTTATATTGGACTTTTGTTTGGAGGCCATTGTACACCATTAAAATAAATGTTGAGGGACTGGGGCTGTAGTTCAGTAGTAGAGCACTTGCCTGGCACTTGTGAAGCACTGGGTTTGATCCTCAGCATCACATAAAAATAAATAAATAAATGTTGACCACCAGGCCTTGGAAATCCTTTATTCTCATCTAAGGTCATTTTCATATGAATAATTCTGTTCAAGACAAATGTGCCCAGGAGTGACTATAGGAGGCCTAAATCATCCTTGTTAGAGGTGGTCACTTAGAAAGATGGCTGCAAGAATTAGTGTTGCAACAACAATGCATACAAGAAAAAATATTGTTTGCTGGAGGAGCTTATTTTGAATTAGATTTAGGTTTAGAAGTTGATGATCCTATGAGAACTAGTTACAGCCAATCAAAAGTGATGTTTATGCACTTTGTGTGTTTGGCCTATAACCCAATAGTCACCTCCCAAAGTAGATCTGATCATCTGCAATCCTTACCTTCTAGCAGGAGGGAAACCAGAAACAATGCTCTCTAGGCAGCAAGAACTTTAGGTCAACAGCAATAAAATTCAAAAGAGAGAAAGTAAGTCATTTGTTTTTTGCTTCTTTGTTTGTTTGTTTTTTGGTACAGGGGATTGAACCCAGGGGCATTTACTCACTGAGTCACATCCCCAGCCCAATTTATGCTTTTATTTTGAGATCCTGTCTCTAAGTTGCTTAGATTCTCACTAAGTTTATGAGACTGGCTTTGAACTGTGATCCTCCTCTCTTAGCCTCCCAAGTTGCTGGGCTGACAGGTCTGTATCACCATATCTGGCTCATTTGTTCTTATTAACAATTGTGTTAGTACTATATTGGCTCCCCAAAGATGTCAACATCTTCATCTCTGGGACCTGTGAACATATTACCTTATGTGGCAACTTTACAGATGTGATTATGGTAATGATATGGACATGGGGAGATTATTTTGTATTACACAGTGTGGCCCAATGTAATCAATTATTTCCATTCATGTGAAAGAGAGCCAAGGGTGTCAGAGTTAGGGAGAGGGATTGCCTTTAAATATGGTGGAATAGGCCCAGCAGGTGTCTTTTAGAAACTGGAAAAGACAAAATGATGGGCTTTCTACCAATGCCTTCCAAAGAAACAATCTTGCCAACACTTGACTTTAGTAGTAAAACTCATTTTAGACTTCTGACCACCAGAGGTATAAGAAAAACTAAACATTCAATGTGTGGTGATTTGTTACAACAGCAAGCAGGATTTATATGATGACTTACAGTGAGTTGTGTCGAATTGGCATCTGTCTAGGGAGAAACAAAAATTCTCTGTACAGTAAAGCCAGCTTGAACAAAAGGTTTTTAGGGCTGATGACTGTGTTTCACATTAGGATTCTCCTCCTATGACAAACACCACATTTAGGCAACTCAGTGCAAAATAGAAGCACGAGAGAGAGAGAAACAGAGAGAGAGAGAGAGAGAGGAGAAAAAGAGAGAGAGAGAAAGAGAAAGAAGGAGGGAGAGAGAGCACAAAGAAGAATAAAAAGGAATTGTCTTATTCCTCTAAGCATGCCAAAACCAAAAATAATAAAAAACACCAGGAAATCACTAACAAAACTATAATGCCAAATTGAGCGAAGACTCACAATGCAAAGGTGTGGAGGTCAAACTTGGCGCTGTACTTTCACATCAGTGGAGACTCAAAAAGCCACAAGGCACAATGGATCACCATGGCTACTGAGCCTGGCTGAAGGATGGAATCCACAGTAATAGGCAGAGCACAGTGTGTCCCAGTGCAACCTCCAGGAAAGCTGTGGAAATAAAGACCACTCAAATGAGAACAAAGACAGGCTATTTATTCAGAACTTGTTAATACAAGGAATTTGGTCATCATCATGAGCATTTGACAGAAACTCAAAGTCAAGGAGAGTGGGAAAGCTTTTCAGTTAAAAATTGAAAGGCTCCAGATTTGCTTATACTGAAAGTTGTTGGCATAGGAATTAAAATGTGGGTTCACTAGAATCATGGCATCTTGTATGATTGCTTTGTGGAACACATTTGTTTTCCTAATTTGTCCTGAGTTTCAAGTAGAATGAAGATAAAATATAGGAAGCTGGCAGTTATTAATCAAGTTCTAACCATTCTGGGTCAATTGCTATGGAGTTTGTAGTAGGCTGTCTGCTTCAAACATTGTGAATCATAGTGTTATTGTTTTACATTGTCTGATCAAGGTCCTTTTGTGTATTCAGTCTCTCAAAGGATATTCAGTGCTTGTGAAGTGAATCTTCTTGAAAAGTTGGTGTTGGGTAGGATACTGAACACTAAGCAGAGTTAAGAAGATGTTATCACTATAGGACAATCCAGAATAGGGTGTCAGTGTCTGGGGTGTATCAGGAGGGTGTATGTGCAAGAGGAAATCTCGGCATAGAGGTGTCAGAACCCAGGTTGAGTGAGAATCATATTTGTATGCAGAGGGCAAGTCTCAGCAATGGAAGACTGGAAACACATAGAGAAAGTGATCCAATAAATAACTACTTCAAAAAAAAAATGAAGTCATATTTTTCACTGTTACAAAAGAGAAAAGAAAACCTGATGGTTAAGTTTATGTCAACTGGTTGCACAACAGTACCCAGTTGTCTAGACAAGTACAAGTCTAGATGTGGTTGTGAAGGAAATTTTGTAGAAATGATTAGCACTGAAAATAAATCTACTTTAAATAAAGACAATAACCTTCCATAATGTGGTGGGCCTTCTCCACCAGTATTTAAGTCTTTCTCATTTAAACAATAGAAATCTATTTTCTTAGAGTTCTGGAGAAGTCCATCTTGCAATCAGTCTCTGTTCTTGGGAGACCATCTCTCTGACTTGTGGACAGACACCACCTTCTCTCTGCACCTGACATTGTATTTCCATGATGTGCATATATCTCAAGTGTCTCCTCCTTCTGTCAGAACTTTAGTTCTGTTGGATTAAGCCTCCGCCCTTAAAGTCCCGATGTGACTTTAGTTACCTACCTAAGGACTCTTGCTCCAAAAACTGTCACATCAGGGGTTCAGGATTTAATGTATAAGTTTTAAAGGGGACACAGTTTCCTCCTAACATTGGTAGAGTCGTATTAATGTCAGTTTATTTGACTACTTGTATTCTTGTTCTGTAGAAGAATATCTTTTTAACAGAAACTACACACTCAATTACATCAGAAGTGATGAGATATCCTGTGGACAATTCTCTAGCAGTTGAGGAAAAATTTTTCCTGATGCTATCTATAGATATTGCTGAAAGTTTGAGACTGTTTAAAAAAGTTAAAGTAAAATAAATTAAAATTCTAATTAGGAAGAAGTGATACATCCAAATTGAGGGACTTTGTACAAAATAATGGGTCTCTCCATTTCAGAAACATCAATGTTATAAAGGACATTACAGCTAAATAAAAGGCATTATATTGGTTGGACATGGGGGATACTCTAAAGAAAGGTACTGCAAAGATCAGCATAATTTCAATACAGATAATAATTTTAAAAATGCTAAATTTTCTAAATTTGGTTATTGCACTGTGGTTTTGTCAGGCAATATTCTTAAGAAACCTGGCAAATATTTAGGATGATAGTGCTTAATATTTGCAACTTACTACCTATTATTTTAGAAATTAATAAATAAATGGGCCAAACACAGGAAAAATATTGAACTTAAGGTATTTTGAAAGCTCTTTAAAATATTTTTGAAACTTTTATGAAGGTCTGATTTTGTTAAAAATTAAAAGTATAATTAAAAAATAATAACCCACTAGAAAATAGAAAAGGAAGGCAATTACCCACTCTCAAAAGCAATCTAAGTACAAATTTAATAAGAAATTTCAGGGCCTATATGAAGAGAGCTAAAAGGACTTTACTGGGAGACATAATAGTCTGAAAAACTAAGAGTATTAAACCAAAATAGTAATCACCAAAAATTATGAAAAAAGAGAAGTGAAATTGCCTTCTTTGTTTACCAGTATGTAAAAGAAAACACAAAATAATATTTAAAAATATTTTAAGTGCAGAGATAAAGGACATCTCTTATATTCTACTTGGGATTTCATAAATTGTTTTAGTCATGTTTTAAGCAAAATTGCAAGAAGATGAAATGCATTGTATTAAAACTTCCAGGATTTTCAAACCTTGGGAAGGGCTGTGAGATCACTCACCTGTTTTCTTATATATCAATTGTGCTGTCTTCTTCCCGCTTCTCTCAGGGTAAGTTGAACCAAGAAGAAACATTGATGGGAGACTGCAGGTAGACCGCAAAGCTGGAGTATCGCTGCCCTTATCTCTGACTGGAAATCTGTGTGGCTTCAAAACCCATTGCTTTGTCCAGGCTGATTCCAGCTCCCACCCAACAGCCAGCTCCAATTCTTGGATAACAGTAATACTGTCTCCTTTTTGTCCTTTAAACCAAATGGGGATACCAGCTACAAGCTGTTGTTAATTTCTGACTTGCCTCACTATCCCATTTTTCTCTGAGACAGTTTCTTGAAAGTAGATTTGTAACTAGTTTCTAATTTTAAATGTTCTATATTGAACCATCTGGCATGGATTTTGTTTTACTTGTAAGAACCTGATTGATGTAATTATGATTCCTACCTGAAGGTCTGTATCCTAAAGACACACTACACTAAACATATGAGATCAAGATTACTTATCGTAGTCTTTGCATTAGCAAAATGTAGAAATCATCTAAATATCTAAAAATAGTTTATTGGTTAAATATATAGTTT
Organism: Sciurus vulgaris; assembly: GCF_902686455.1. Taxonomy (NCBI): domain Eukaryota; kingdom Metazoa; phylum Chordata; class Mammalia; order Rodentia; family Sciuridae; genus Sciurus; species Sciurus vulgaris. The sequence continues at coordinate 151,076,964 of NC_136466.1, forward strand.
ATCACATTAGATAATACAAAGTAACTACCAAAAATTCTATTTTTAAGTTTTGTAAAGTTGTTTGATCTAACAAATTTAGTGAAAAATTAAATTAATCCAAATTTCATAACATCTCAAAATTAACAAGTAGGAATCATTTTTAATCATTTATTTTCTAATTGTTAGAATTGCAGGTTATCACCAATTAACTATTTGTATTCCTCATGCTTTGCAAGAATATGTTTAATTCTGTATCGTTAAGCAATAACTATTAGGTAGATGAAAAAAAAAAATCAATGTAGTGCTAGTCAGAGAGCATTTCTGAATCTACTTGTACTTCCTCTGCAAATGATTTGCCTTGCATTTGCTTAACAAGGCATGTAAAATTGCTTTAAGGTAGTGTCCACACTGAAAACATGTCAACATCAAACATGCTGCATTTTATTCCTGACACATGATCGTGATTATAGCCTATACTCATTTTTTCAAAGTTTTCATATTTGGAACATTTAGAGCAGTAGTTCAGGATTCACTAATTCAGTGTTTGTAGGCAATTTCTAGCATGTAATTACCACAAGTAACAACTATTTTGTGCTTATTTTTCTAAGTAGTTTCTAAATTGTTTCTGAATATGTTATTGATTGCTCATAACTCTTTAAGTAAGATGTCATTTGTTTTTAAAAAATATTTTCTGAAACAAACTCTAAAAAGCCCTAACATTTGATGATGGCCTCTCAGGAGACACCTTCAGGTGGGACAAAAGAATCTCAACAGTCTCTGCCCTGATGAGTGTACCTTTGTCTTTATCTACTTCATATCTTGGTGCTCCACACAGAATTATATTCACACAAGTTCTACTAAAACAATAGAAAAGAAAAAGAAAAAGGTACTTGAAGGCATTGTATAGTCAATGTGATGATCTCAAATTATTATTATTATTATTATTATTTGAAACAGAAAACTTGAAAAATGAGAGCTGTTCAGTTGTAACCGTGACATCCTAAGTGCTAAGCAATACTAACCACAAAATAGAAAAGGCAAAGCTTTAGATGCATTAATTTTTGTTAAGGAAATTGCCTAATTTCTTCAAAATCGATATCTATTAATTCAATATTTTAGGAAAATAATTACATCTTGAACAGAAAAAAAAAAAAAAAAACAGTGGTGGTAATGAAGAGAAAAGCAATTGTAATGATTTTTATTCAGGAAGGAAGTTCCTGAAGAGGACAGGTTTGATCAAGGATAGGAAGTTATAAAAGTCACTGATTTTATGCTAGATAAAATGATATGTCAGGGCAAGGGAGGAGAGAGGGGTCTTGTGTGGAGAGGGGCACGTCTGACAGTAAGAAATAGATATAAAAGAGAAGAAATATACCTGGCGTAGATGAGAAATATTGATTGACTCTTTCATTTTTAATGTGAGCAATTAGTTGCTTAAATGTGTAAAGTCAGAAAGACGCTCAGCAAGCAACTTGAAACAGAAGTTGGAGGTAAAGAGGGAAAACAATGACGATCATATTTTGGGAAATTTTCAGTTTCAACACACGATTAATCTATGTTGAGAAGTGTCAGTGGAACTTTATAATTGGGCTAAAAATTCTTTAAGGGAATAAGTTTTATTCAGAGAATGTAAAGACCGTGTAAGGGATGATTAAGTATCCACAAAGGTAGCATGCCATTTTAAATCTTCCCCCAGGGGAGAAAAAGGAATGGTACAGTTTCAGCATGAAGTCCCCTATGCCTGAGTCCTAATGACTCCACTAAATATGCAGGCTAAACAAACATCACAGTTTATCTCCCTTAAAAAGAAAACAAAATGATAATTCTGAAAATAAAGGATTGGGTAGACTTTAATAAGTCAAAATTCCATTCCAAAATAAATTTCTAAAGAAGTCCTGCTTTCTCTCTTTCTCTTTCTCTTTCTCTCTCGCTCTGTTTCTCAGTTTTTCTACATGGCATAGTTACTAAACAAATAACCAAGCAAATTTAGAGAAAATGAGGTTTTTTTTTTTTTTTTATTAAACTTCAGTTAACATATATTTCAGACTAAATTATAGTTACAATGCTACAGATAAAAATCTCTGCCTAGTGGAAAGGCAGACAATAATCCAAATATTACAGTACAGTTCAAATACAGTGGGAAATATTTGCTGAGATTTCATGGAAAGAACGTCAAAGCTTATCAAACTGTAAAGCATAAGGAATTTAGGGTTAGTGAATAATTCATATCACACATATGAATGTCATTTATAATTATTCAGAAATGAGTTGAACTTCATATACATGATTATTGTGTGCTGTAGATTCCATTGAATTAAAATTTATCTAGGAAGTAGTATAAATCTATACTGAAAAGCAACCCACACATGGTCATAGGCTTTAGTCAAAACTTGTGTGGGCAAATCACATTGACATAAAGAAATTCAGTCGCTGGACAACTGTGCGATAGTTGTTAGAAGTCACCATTCATACTTTGAAACGATCTCTGATAGAATGGGCATATAATTGTCCACCTCCTAAGGAAACTGACCAGAAAGCATTAAAATGTTAAAATGGAGTATGTAACAATTCTATGAGATTCAAATAAAGAGATGGAAAACCCACAGAAGATGGCTATGCGTTAAATGATGTCATGAAAGGATTTAAATTCTACTTCTTAGTCATATATATATATATATATATATATATAATTATATTTTGCAAATATGTGCCCCTTATTCCAGTGGTTGATCCTGGAAGGAGAGAGACTCGGATTTCACATCATTGCTCTAGTTATTTGGGGTTCTCTAAGGCTGCTATGTAAGAATTGCAATAAATAAATGCCATAGTTCCTGTGATAAGAAGAATTATCTGCTGAAATGAAGACGTCTTTATAAAAGATCAGGTTTGAATTAGAATGCATAAATGGGTAGATGCCTAAAAGCAGTGTTAGGGAGACAACAGGTGATGTGCCTCCGATATTGTGATTTAAAATACTCCATTATCTTATATTTGAATCCAATTTCCAAATTCATTATTTCCAGCTTTAGCAATCACATAAATAAGAAAAAGAAACACTAGAGACCGAGGACTTGCTGATCTTTTGCCCTAAAATATCCTCTTTGTTACACTGCTTTTGAGAGACTTTGGCATTTCAAGTTAAAGTCTTATTTGGCAGTACTGCTCTCTTCTCTACATTGTTCCAGGGAAGTGTGGAGTTTAAGGAAATGGAATTTTTATACCCTTTTTATCCCCTTGGCTACTGATGCACTGATATTTTGGCACTCCCAGTAAGATTGCAGAGATTTCTGCAATGCATTTTATTTTTAGAAAATTCCTTTAGCTCTATCTGCTTCTGTCATCTTCTACCCAGGTGATAGACACATCACACACACACACACACACACATACACACACACACACACACACACAGAAAATCCCATTTTTAGATGTACTTTTCAGAAATTATGGAGTTATGTCTCTTATAGGAGGCAAACTCAGATTTAAAAAATCTTGTCAAAGTTTCTGTAATGCACATACTATGACAGATTAACTTCATAATTGATGGATTTGAAATATATCTATAGAGTTTTATTGTTTTACGTAAATATTAGTTCCTCAAAAGAACATTCTAGTAATAATAATTGATATTCGTATACAATTTTAGATCCTAAAATATATTTAAGCATTTTTTATTTAATATTGTCTTTCACTGATATAATTTTTTTATATGATGACTAAAACTTAGTATATGAAGAAATATCAACAAACTACATGTGAAATTTAAACCCAATCTTTAATGTCAAACTATTTTCCTATTAAAAATATATACCAAAACATACACTCTTTGACTGGGCACACTTGTCAAATGCCTATAAAAACTGCCACTCAAAAGGCTAAGGTAGGACAATTGCCAGTTTGAAGTGACTTAGGGAGAACTTGTTTCAAAATAAAAAATAAAAAAATGATTGGGGAAGCACATTGGTTGAGCAAACCTAGATTCAGTCCTCAGTATTGTCAAAACAGACGAAAAAAGAAAGCCTCTTTTAATTAAAATTAAAGCTAGTTCGAAATTATATTTCAAAGCACCCTCCAAGAGCTGAGCATGTACTTTGGTGGTAGATCTCTTGCATACCTAGCATGCATTAGACACTGGGTTTGATCCCCAAAATTTTCCAGTACCCCAAAGGAATGACAATAGAAAGATAGGAAAGATTTACCAACTAAGTATGTGTGGTGCATACCCCTTATTCCCATAGCTTTCACTATAACAAAGCTCTGATTTCAGACACATAGAAAGTACTCTACCATGATATGTTAGATTAATAAAAAACAAATGGCTGGGGATATAGCTCAGTTGGTAGAGTGCTTGTCTCGCAAGCACAAGGTCCTGGGTTCAATCCCCAGCACCACACACAAAAAAAATTAAATAAATAATAAAAAATAAATTAATGAATATACTATGTCCAGGAAAATCAATATGGAATAAACCTCTACTTTGTCAAAACTAGACTCACATATTTGAACAATAGTCTTTGATTATTGAGGTTAGATTTTATTCAGTGAAACAGTTGCCAGTCTCTGTCCACTAAAAGCCTGGTATGTACAGCAAACCAATCTCTTGCCCCAAATACTATACTATTATTTACCAATTATACATTCATACGTACATATATATATATATATATTCATGTATTGAAAATTCATGAAAAATCAAATAGAACACAAATATTCTTGTAGCATGTGTGGAGTTCCTATTAGCCTTTTTTTTTATTGTAAACAAATGGGATACATGTTGTTTCTCTATTTGTACATGGAGTCAAGGCATACCATTTGTGTAATCATAAATTTACATAGGGTAATATTGTTTGATTCATTCTGTTATTATTTTTTCCCTTCCCCCCACCCCTCCCACTCCTCTTTTCCCTCTATACAGTTCTTCCTTCCTCCATTCTTACCACTCTCCTTAACCCTAATCCTAAACCTAACCCTAACCCTAACGCTGAACTCTCCCACCCCACATTATATATTCTCATCTGCTTATCAGCAAGGTCATTCGTCCTTTAGTTTTTTGAGATTGGCTTATCTCACTTAGCATGATATTCTCCAATTTCATCCATTTGCCTGCAAATGCCATAATTTTATCACTCTTTATGACTGAGTAATATTCCATTGTATATATATATGCCACAGTTGCTCTATCCATTCATCAACTGATGGACATCTAGGTTGGTTCCACAATCTGGCTATTTGAATTGAGCACCTATGAACATTGATGTGGCTGTATCTCTGTAGTATGCTGATTTTAAGTCCTTTGGGTATAGGCCAAGGAGTGGGATAGCTGGGTCAAATGGTGGTTCCATTCCAAGCTTTCTGAGGAATCTCCATACTGCTTTCCAGAGTGGCTGCACTAATTTGCAACCCCACCAGCAATGTATGAGTGTACCTTTTTCCCCACATCCTCGCCAAAACCTATTGTTGCTTATGTTCTTGATAATCGCCATTCTAATTAGAGTGAGATGTAATCTTAGGGGAGTTTTGATTTGGATTTCTCTTATTACTAGAGAAGTGGAACATTTTTTCATACACCTGTTGATTGCTTGTAGATCTTCTGTGAAGTGTCTGTTCATTTCCTAGGCCCACTTGTTGATTGGATTATTTGTATTCTTGGTGTAGAGTTTTTTGAGTTCTTTATAGATTCTGGAAATTAGCTCTCTATCTGAAGTATGAGTGGCAAAGATATTCTCACACGCTGTAGGCTCTCTCTTCACATTACTCATAGTCTCCTTTGCTGAGAGAAAGCTTTTTAGTTTGAATCTATCCCAGTTGTTGACTCTTGCTTTTATTTCTTGTGCTATGAGAATCCTGTTAAGGAAGTCTGATCCTAAGCCAACAAGTTGAAGATTTGGACCCACTTTTTCTTCTATAAGATGCAGGGTCTCTGGTCTGATTCCGAGGTCCTTGATCCATTTTGAGTTGAGTTTTATGCAGGGTGAGAGATAGGGGTTTAATTTCATTCTGTTGCATATGGTTTTCCAGTTTTCCCAGCACCATTTGTTGAAGAGGCTATCTTTTCTCCATTGCATATTTTTGGCACCTTTGTCTAGTATGAGAAAATTGTATTTATTTGGGTTTGTGTCCATGTCCTCTATTCTATACCATTGATCTACCTGTCTATTTTGGTACCAATACCATGCCGTTTTTGTTACTATTGCTTTGTAATAGAGTTGAAGATCTGGTATTGCGATACCCCCTGCTTCGCTCTTTCTACTCAGGATTGCTTTAGCTGTTCTGGGTTTCTTATTCTTCCAGATGAATTTCATAATTGCTTGCTCTATTTCTGTAAGGTACATCATTGGGATTTTAATTGGAATTGCATTGAATCTGGATAGTACTTTTGGTAGTATGGCCACTTTGACAATATTAATTCTGCCTATCCAAGAACATGGGAGATCTTTCCATCTTCTAAGGTTTTCTTTAATTTCTTTCTTTAGTGTTCTGTAGTGCTCATTGTAGGGGACTTTCACCTCTTTTGTGAGATTGATTCCCAAGCATTTTATTTTTTTTGATGCTATTGTGAATGGGGTAGTTTTCCTAATTTCTCTTTCTGAAGATTCATCACTTATGTATAAAAATACATTGGATTTCTGAGCATTGATCTTGTAACCTGCTACTTTACTGAATTCACTTATGAGTCCTAAAAATTTTCTGGTGGAATTTCCAGGTTCCTCTAAATATATAATCATGTCATCAGCGAACAGGGATAGTTTGAGTTCCTCTTTTCCAATTCTTATCCCTTTAATTTCTTTGGTTTGTCTAATTGCTCTGGCTAGAGTCTCAAGAACGATATTGAATAGAAGTGGTGAAAGAGGGCATTCCTGCCTTGTTCCAGTGTTTAGGGGGAATGCTTTCAGTTTTTCACCATTTAGAATGATATTGGCCATGGGCTTAGCGTAGATGGCCTTTACAATGTTAAGGAATGTTCCCACTACCCCGATTTTTTCTAGTGTTTTGAGCATGAAGGGATGCTGTATTTTATCGAATGCTTTTTCTGCATCTATTGAAATAATCATGTGATTCTTAACTTTTAGTCTGTTGATATGGTGAATGACATTTATTGATATTCAGACATTGAACCAACCTTGCATCCCTGGGATAAAACCCACTTGATCGTGGTGCACTATCTTCTTAATATATTTTTGTATGCCATTTGCTAAAATTTTGTTGAGAATTTTTATGTCGATGTTCATTAAGGAGATTGGTCTGAAATTTTCTTTCCTTGATGTGTCTCTGTCTGGTTAAGGTATCAGGGTGATACTGGCTTCATAGAATGAGTTTGGGAGGGTTCCTTCCTCTTCTATTTCATGGAATACTTTGAGAAGTATTGGAATGAGCTCTTCTTTAAAGGTTTTGTAGAACTCGGCTGAGAACCCATCTGAGCCCGAACTTTTGTTTGTTGGTAGGCTTTTGATGACCTCTTCTATTTCATTGCTTGAAATTGATTTATTTAAGTTGTGTATGTCCTTCTCGTTCAGTTTAGGTAATTCATATGTCTCTAGAAACTTGTTGATGTCTTCGAGGTTTTCTGTTTTGATGGAGTATAGATTTTCAAAATAGCTTCTAATTATGTTTTGTATTTCACTTGTGTCTGTTGTGATATTTCCTTGTTCATTTCGAATTTTAGTAATTTGTGTTTTCTCCCTCTTTCTCTCTGTAAGTGTGGCTAAGGGTTTATCAATTTTGTTTATTTTTTCAAGAACCAAGTATTTATTTTGTTAACTTTTCCGATTGTTTCTTTTGTTTCAATTTCGTTGATTTCGGCTCTGATTTTAACTATTTCCTGTCTTCTACTACTTTTGGTGTTGCTCTGCTCTTCTTTTTCTAGGGCTTTGAGCTGTAATGTTAAGTTGTTTATTTGTTGATTTCTACTTCTTTTGTTGAATGCACCCCATGAAATAAATCTTCCTCTAAGTACTGCTTTCATAGTGAGCCAGAGATTTTGATATGATGTGTCTTTGTTCTCGTTTACTTCTAAGAATTTTTTAATTTCCCTCCTGATGTCTTCTGTTATCCATTCATCATATAATAGCATATTAATTAATCTCCAGGTATTGGAGAAGTTTCTGTTTTTTATTCTGTTATTTATTTCTAATTTCAGTCCATTATGATCTGATAGAATATAAGGTAGTATCTCTATCTTCTTGTATTTGCTAACAGTAGCTTTGTGGCATAAAATATGTTCTACTTTAGAGAAGGATCCATGTGCTGCTGAGAAAAAAGTGTATTCGTTCTTTGTTGGATGGTATATTCTATATAAGTCGGTTAAGTCTAAATTGTTGATTGTGTTATTGAGATCTATGTTTTCTTTATTCAATTTTTGTTTGGACGATCTATCTAGCAGTGAGAGAGGTGTGTTAAAATCGCCTAGTATTATTGTGTTGTGGTCTATTTGATTTCTGGAATTGAGAAGTATTTGTTTGACGTACATGGATGAGCCAATGTTCGGGGCATAGATATTTATGATTGTTATGTCTAGCTGATTTATGCTTGCCTTAAGCGTATGCAATGTCTTTCTTTATCCCTTCTGACTAGTTTTGGCTTGAAGTCCACATTATCTGAAATGAGGATGGATACTCCAGCTTTTTTGCTGTGCCCATGTGCATGGTATGTTTTTTCCCATCCTTTCACCTTTAGTCTATGGGTATCTTTTTCTATGAGACGAGTCTCTTGTAGGCAGCATATTGTTGGATTTTTGTTTTTAATTAAATCTGCCAGTCTATGTCTTTTGATTGATGAGTTCAGGCCATTAACATTCAGGGTTATTATTGTGATATGATTTGTATTCTCAGTCATTTGACTCATTTTTGTTTTTTGACATGATTTGGTTTCTCCTTTATTTGGCTATTCCTTTAGGTTAGTTCCTCCCGTTGCTGATTTGCATCATTGTTTCTCATCTCTTCCTCATGGAATATTTTGCTGAGAATGTTCTGTAGTGCCGGCTTTCTTTTTGTAAATTCCTCTAGCTTTTGTTTATCATGGAAGGATCTTATTTCGCCGTCAAATCTGAAAGTAAGTTTTGCTGGGTATAAGACTCTTGGTTGGCATCCGTTTTCTTTCAGGCTTGAAAAATGTTGTTCCAGGCCCTTGTAGCTTTTAGGGTCTGGATTGAAAAATCTGCTGATATCCTTATTGGTTTCCCCCTGAATATACTTTGATTCTTTTCTCTCACGGCCTTTAAAATTCTGTCTTTATTTTGTATGTTAGGTATTTTCATTATAATGTGCCTTGGTGTGGGTCTGTTGTAATTTTGTATATTTGGAGTCCTATAAGACTCTTGTACTTGGTTTTCCATTTCATTCTTCAGATTTGGGAAATTTTCTGATATTATTTCATTGAATAGATTGTTCATTCCTTTGGTTTGTTTCTCTGTGCCTTCCTCAATCCCAATAATTCTTAAATTTGGCCTTTTCATGATATCCCATAATTCTTGTAGATTCTGTTCATGATTTCTTACCATCTTCTCTGTTTGGTCAACTTTGTTTTCAAAATTAAATATTTTGTCTTCAATGTCTGAGGTTCTGTCTTCCAGGTGTTCTATCCTATTGGTTATGCTTTCTATGGAGTTTTTAACTTGGTTTATTGTTTCCTTCATTTCAAGGATTTATGTTTGTTTGTTTTTTTCAGTATCTCTAACTCTTTATTGAAATGATCTCTTGCTTCCCGTATTTGCTCTTTTAACTGTTGATTGGTGGATCATTTAATGTCTGCATTTGCTTTTTCATCTCCTCCTTCAATGCCTGCTTTTGCTCTTTCATCTCCTCGTTTGCTTCCCTGATTGTTTTAATTTTGTACATTCTGAACTCCCTTTCTTACATTTCTTCTGCTGTGCTGTCATTGGGTTTTATTGATATAGTATCTAGGTTTGTCTGGGACATTTTCTTCCCTTGTTTTCTCATATTGGTCAGATGTCAGTGGGACTCTGAGATATTGCAGATTTCCTCTATTGGCTTATAGTGTCCCTGTAGATTTCCAGTATATCACCTCCCAGCCTTCAGTACCCTAAAGTCTTGGAGTATCTTAATAATGCAGTCCTTCCGAAAAAAGCTGCCCCTAACCTGCTACTGGTTCCAGGGCTTGGAGCTGGCTCTGTACGGAAAGGCTTTCACTGGGCTTTCTGCTCTGAGAAGCTGGCTGTGAAAGGAGCCTGCTGTCATAGGAAGCAAGGCTGCTTGGGGAAGTTCCTGGCTGCCCTGTGTTGGTCCCTGAAGCTGCCTGCGGGCCGGAGATCACCACTGGCTCTGGGACTGAAGCTGGTTCTGTGCAGAAAGGCTCTCACTGGGGGGCCTGCTCTAAGAAGCTGGCCGTGTGGGAGGAGCTCTCATCTGGATGGATCAGGGCTACCTGAGGAGGACTCTAGCTGCCCTGCCATGCTCTGAGAAGCCGCCCTGCCGCCAGGGCCAAGCTTCACCTGGTGGGGGAGACTCACCCCGTGGCTCTATTTTAGTCCGAGTCTCTCAATGCCTCCCCTTCTTGAATCCTGGGTTTTGGAGCAACAGGAGATGCAGTCAGCCTCTAGTCTGCCATCTTGGATCGCCCGTGGAAAGACCCAGTGGCCGGAGGGAGCAGGGCTCCTTGGGGAAGTCCCTGGCTGCCCTGTCCTGGTCCCTGAAGCTGCCTGTGGGCCGGAGCTCGCCACTGGCTCTGGGACTGGAGCTGGTTCTGTGCAGAAAGGCTCTCACTGGGGGGCCTGCTCTGAGAAGCCACCCTGCCACTGGGGCCGAGCTTCACCTGGTGGGGGAGACTCACCCCGTGGCTCTATTTTAGTCCGAGTCTCTTAATGCCAGGAAAAAAAAGCAGAAAAAAAAAATCACCGTTTTTTGTTTCCTACATGCCTGTTTGAGGTGGAGCAAGTCATCTTCTGCAGCCATCTGACTGGTATTTAAACCATCTCCTCTGGTTCTCAGGCCTTTGGGATTGGACCCAATGACACCATTCACTCCTTGTTCTCCAGTCTGTAGAGGGCAGATTGTGGTACTTCTCAGTCTCCAAAATTGGATGAAACCAATTCCTCATAATAAATATCCTTTTAGCCAGACACGGTGAGGCACGCCTATAATCCCAGTGGCTCCAGGAACTGAGGCAAGAGGATACAGAGTTCAAAGCTAGTCCCAGCAAAAGCGAGGCACTAAGCAACTCAGTGAGACTCTATCTCTTAATAAAATACAGAATAGGACTGGGGATGTGGCTCAGTGGTCGAGTGCCCCTGAATTGAGTCCCCAGGACCCCACCCAAAAAAATGTCCTTTTATACATATACATGTGTATATGCATATTCACACACACACACACACACACACACACACACACAAATACACATCCCACTGGTTCTGTGTCTCTGGGGATCCCTAACACAATAAGATAGACATCTCATGTGAAATGTTTCTCAGTATACCTAATATAAAGAGAATGAACCAACATAAATCATTGTCTTTTTTAAAGTACTTTATTGTAAGGAGAATTTTATTTTATACTATTAAACATGACAGTAAGTTTAAAAGAATGTTAAGCAGCTCGAAATAACTTTGCGAGACTATTATAAACGGTTCCAGTGTAAACATTGAGAAACAGTTCCCCAAAACACAGGTGAATCTGCTTCAAGGAGAAACACCCACCTCTGCCATGGTCACCACTCTCCAAGTTCATTGCGATGGAAATTCTGATTGTCTTGCAATCTGTGACATTAACAACATCCATACTACTGCTTTGTCACAGACCACGTGATACAGCTTTGTTCAAAATTCATAAGCCTCTGTGGTGACCTCTGCTGACCAATTTGATTCAGACAGAGGCACCTTCCCTCAGGTGCTCAAGTTTGAACTGAATCTTCACTGGGATGAATCCTATTCATGAAACCTATAATACCACATGCCTGAGCAGGATGCAAAGGAGGAAGTGGAAGAACATTTGGGAGTCTACATTAAGGATAAAATATGACTGAGGCTGAATTATTCCCAAGCAAATTAAGGGAGTTCCAAAATCATTGATAAAACAAAAAGTAGGAATGTTCAGTACATTTGTGGAAACCATTTAAATTTAATGCATAGTTTCATGTACCAGGACAATCTAATCATTCATAATAACCTGATCAATGAGACTACTAGTACTACTGTTGCTAGTAATAAATTATACCTTTATAAACCTTTGAAATTGATATGATTTACATTAATTAACTTTGTTTTTCACAAAATCACTGGGAAATAGAACATGGAATCAGGGCTAGAGATCAGATCCAATTTCCTTAAGCATGGCAATTCATAAGAGTTGGGCCATGTGAACTTGGGATATTAGCAAATGTACAGTCTAATGTATAGAGATTTGGGGAGCCACCTGAGGTCAAAAATTTGCCTCACTGTTACAAATGCACCTTTTCCTGTGTTGATATTTGAACTTACAATACAAAACCAATGGTGAATAAAACTGATGTCACACTAATCAAGGCTGGGAACCAAACTGTACTGCCAATCTTTGTATTTTTCACTTTCATACATTCAGAAGGAGAAAATAACAACTACAACTTGTTAGTGTCGAAGTAGCAAAAATGATTAATTTTATTAAACAGTGACATTTGAGGATATCTTTTTGATATTCTGTGTGACAAAATGGAATGTTCTCATGAAGCACGTCTGTTTCCGAAGGTTGTTGATTCTTAGTGGTCTTAAAGAAAAGCACATGTAGAATTGTTTTACTTGAGAACTGAACCAGTCAATTTCCCCCCCACAGTACTGCATTTAATTACAAAGAGTAACTTAAAATCTTTCTTTTACATGTCACTTTAAGAGACATAACTGAAAGTATTTTCTGCTGTTTGATAAAATTGGAGCTTTTTTTTTTTTAAAATAATGAAGTTTTAGAAAATATGTACCTATGACTATGAGCTATACAACCTTTCCATATGTGAAGTTTTTTTCTGCCAAGGTCAATGATTATATAAATGGATGACATTTAAACATATTTTACAATTAAATGTGCCAACGTTTTCAAGATTTGCATAAATCAGTAAATCAATATTTTCCAACTGACAAATGTAGAGTGTTATAAAATCAAGTGCTAGTGCAATAGGCATTTAAATGCAAAGTAGACTAATGGATTTTAACATCCCAGAGAAGGAAAATTTACTGAAATGGTTTCAGTTAACACATTGCAACTAATCTTTAAAAAACTGTAACTTATGAAGTTTGGGTGTATTATCAAAGAATAATATCCACTTCCATGTAGGGATAATATTGGGAAAATTTCTGAAATATGGAATATCATGAGTGTGATGGACACGGTATTCCATAATCCCCCAGTTGTTTCAGGCAGTGGCTGGCCAACAGAGGATTATTCATCTGAAGAATGAACAAGATTTTCTTCATTAAAAATCTCATCAAATTTCATTTGGTCACTTGTAGCCAAACAAGGACATAAATATGTTCTCCAAAACCAAACAAATTCTCCACCATTTCTGAAATTCTGGTACTAATAAAAAACACTTGCTAATCAAGGAATGTCTTAGGATTTTGCCCTTTTCCTCTAAAACTACCTTTTCCTTCAAATATCTTTGAACCTTATTGAAATTAACATGGCCATGGATGGATTTCATTAAGGCTACTAGCTCTGGAATGAAGAGCTTTTACTAACTTTTCCTCAAATTTGGATGTATTTTTGACATGTTAAAATGTGCTTTGCTTTTCTAAATACTATGTTTTCATTTTAGGCTCTTTTTCTCCCCCATATACTTTAGCCCCCCAAAACCAGAAAATTAAACAAAAATACATTTACCCTTTAATAAGCCAGATATTTAAAATATTTGTAAGAAAATAGTGTAGAAAAAGACTGGTGATTTTTTAACTTTTGGTTTGGAAAATATTTTAAGAAAGATTATATTTAGGTTTGAATGAATTTTGCTGTTTTTCAAGTGATCAATAAATTTTCAAATCACAACTTAAATTTCTAACATGGTAAATATTAGGAATAGGCCATAAATTAAATTTCTTCAAAGTCCTCCATAAATTTTAAGGGGACAAAGCTGTCCTGAAACAAAAACATTGAGAGTTTCCTAACCTTTTATTAAAGATCTTGTTTCTTATAAATATGTGAAATTTCTTTTAAAAAGCAATTATAATGCATTTTTTAAACAAAGTTTTTAAAACTTTTGAAGGCAAACTCTAGTTTCTGTCATGTGATTGTAAAATACAATGCCTAATATTCAGTTTGGTCAAAACATAGGAACAGCACAGTGTACCTACATATCAAAAAGTTTAATTGATTATAGCTGAAACGTGCAACAGTGTAATTCCAATAAAATAGTGTACATGAATATTCTCCAGAGTAACAAAACTAATATGAGATTGGAAGAAGGAAAGTAGGAAAGAAGGAAAGAAAGAAAGAAGGAAGGAAAGAAGGAAGGAAGGAAGGAAGGAAGGAAGGAAGGAAGGAAGGAAGGAAGGAAGGAAGGAAGGAAGGAAGGAAGGGAAAGAAAGAAAGAAAGAAAGAAAGAAAGAAAGAAAGAAAGAAAGAAAGAAAGAAAGAAAGAAAGAAAGAGGAAATTTATTACGCCAATTGACCCATATGATTGTGAAGGCTAAATCCCAAAATCTGCTGTCCACAAGCTGGAGGATTGGGGTTGACATGGTGTAATTCTGTCTGAATCCCAAGGTCTGAGAACCAGGAGCATCAGTGTCTGAGGGCAGGAGAAGATGGATGTTGCTACTCAAGAACAGAGGGTAGATTTGCCCTTCCTCAAACTAAAAAGTCTCCCCACAGATCTACACAGGCCCTGAACAGATTGGGTGATGCCTGCCCACATTGATGAATGAGCTCGCCCTTACGAAATGTACTGATTCAAATGCCAATCTTCTGGAAATACACTCAAGGACAAACCAAAAATAATGTTTTACAAATTATCTGGGTATACTTTAACCCAGTTATGTTGACACATAAAATTAATCATTATGTAGTCTATTACATAATGAAGAGTTTGTATGTATTTAAATTATGATGTTGGTGATTTTGATTTCAAATAACCTAAACAGGAAAAGAGTAAGGAAAAGAAACAGGGACTAAAGAAATAATAATAATAATAATAATAATAATAATGCCTGGTTTTTCCCCTCAACATTTCATGAATTACTGAAATTATTAATCATATTGTTTTATTTTGCAATTGCATCTTAACTATATGTTACAGAAATGGATTCCTATGTACTTCACAGAAGTATTATATAATGGAACAATTAACAACCCACAAATTGTAAATTCCTTGTGAGTATCAAAGTGTCAAATTCTATAAACATCAGAGTGAGATCTGAAATAGATATGATCCCTACAAACTGTCCAGTTGTAATTAATCTGACAAAATATTTTTTTCTGTTTTTAGAAATGCAGCTATTAGGGCTGTGGTTGTGGCTCAGTGGTAGAGCACTTGCCTAGCATGTGTGAGGTACTGGGTTTGATTCTCAGAACCCCATATAAATAAATAAATAAAAATTAAAAAATAAAATTTCTTCAACAACTAATAATAATTTTTAAAAGAGAAAGGCAGCTATTTTATTTGTAAGTGTTTCTTTTTGGTTTTGTACAATGTTTATTGTTCTTGAAGCTATATTGACATTTTATTTAACTGTTTTGGTCACAGGCAGTAATAATATATTTTCCAGAAACTTTGTAAGGCATAGTACACAAGACACTGCCTACTTATTTGTAAACACTAGTAATATATCTGATTTGTATAAACAGCAGCATTTTACACAGTATTTTAGGGGTTTTCTTTCTTTAATCTAGAGGTTATTTTCTAAAATATGTTAATATATATATACTCAGAGTAACTAAAAATAAAATAGCAGCATGAAAATACCAAAATTTAATTACCTATTACATGATTAAATATACATGTAAGATTTCAGAATCTTGAACAACCTCTGGATGTACCCCCAAAAAGACTAGTGACATTAGAAACTTCCATTCCTCTTCAATTTTTGTTGTCCTCTTGACACTTCTGTGCAGTCAAGCTATCTTATGGACCTTGTTTCATATTTCTTGGGAGGATTCTCCGTCTCTATTGGTCCCATATTTTGGCCTTTCCTCATGGAAATGGTGGCAAATTGGATAATGTGGGAAATCATGACTGTCAGTACAGAAAGAGACACTGTTTTGTTGTTTTCGTTGTTTCAGGAACAAATTGACAAGCCTGCTTGAATTTCTAAAAATGATGGTAGCTTTAAAATTCTCTTTCAAAAAACTCTTAACTTCAGTACACTTACAAATTAGAACAAAAATAAGGAAATATTATATACCAGGGAATGTAGAAATATATTATAGATACCAAAGAACACTTGCTACTTGTAGTACACTATTTTGAAAAATCAAATAAAATATGTCTTCAGATCAACATACAATTTTTTCCTATTACAAATCAAGAGACAGTGTAGTAGGATATGACCCAGAATGTGAAGAACTGACATTTATCTTGTACTTTGATGGGGTAAAGGCTGGAATCAGGGCCAAGCTGTGGGGAGGATAGGTATCCTACTATTTGCAGAAGCAATTAAATAGACAGAATTTAACACCTCTTCACAAAATACACATTCAAAGCATAATTTCTATCTAACTTCCTACTCTGGAAAAATGAGGCCTGGAATTAAGCTTTCTTGTCCCTGCATAACTGATCTTAATGAAGGAATGGACAGGAGCTGATAAACCTGGCCAAATGTTCACAATTTCACACGGGGATGTGTCCATTCTAAAATAGTTACTTCAACTTTTTTCTTGTTTTTTTTTTTTTTTTTTTTTTTTTTCCTTTCAGTATTGGGGATTGAACCCAAGGATACTTTACCACTGAGTTATAGAACCAATATTTTTAATTTTATTTGGGGACAGGGTCTCACTAAATTGCTGATGCTGGCCTCAAACTTGTGATCCCTCCTGTCTCAGTTTTCCAAGTCTTTGGGATTACACGCATGCACTACTGCATTCAGCTAAAATAAGCCTACTTTTTAAAGGTATCCCAGGAACAACCCTCTTACTGAAATACCTGTGTCATCTGATCCTTGTTAGGTGCCCCTTTCCCCTCGAGGCAACTGCAAGAAGTCTTGACTTCCCATTTCCCTCTTCTCAACTAGTATGACTATCGAATTTTGCATCCTAAAACTTCTGAAGGAAACTGGCTGACAATGAGCAGGGAATAGGAATGGGCAGAAGTAGAACAATGTTTTTTTTTTTTTTTTAAGTTATGTTTTTGTTTCAGCAGAAGTATTTCATCTGTTTCTTCAGCACGTGTATTTGTTTCCTAATGTTGCTGCAAAAATTATGCATGAATGAATTGTTTGCATTTCATGATTATATGTGATTGTGTACCAATAACAAAATTATAAATAAATAAATAAAAACATAAAGGACTCTAGTGATTACAGTAGTTTGCCCTGTATAACCCAGGAGTTCCTCATCTCTAACTCCATACGTTAATCAAATCTACCAGCCTCTTGCCTGTAGGGTAATGTAAACAATGTTGTGGGAATCAGGAGTTTAACTTCTTTGGGGAAACATTATTCTGTTAACCATACCAGAGGAAAGTTCTTTTGTTTTGTTCCTGAAAACAAATTTTATCTTTATTTCTGCAAAGTATCTCTGGATTCAGATTTTCTTGTAATGGTCATTAGCAAAAGTAAACAATAAACTGTGATTGGTTGATTTCAAATATCTCCTTTTACAGTTCAGTTTAGCACTCAAGTTTTATTTTCCTTTGTAAGGGGTAACGCAAATGGCTATGCAACTTAAGACAATTAAGTTTGATGTGTGCATTTTTAATTCTCTCAACTGTGATAATTTAGGGCTCTGCAGTCTGCATATTAAAAAGTACATCACACAGACGCTGTGTACCAAAGATGCAAACCCAAAATTTACTAACAAAAACTCAGATAAAATGTGACACCCTCAGAGGTTTCTTTTCTGAAACTCCACCAGCATCTCTGAATCTCCATTTTATTACTCTTCAGAGCAAAGTTTCCTATGAAAAATTATTGCTTGCTTATTTAAACATTTCATTTCCAACAAGGATTGGAAATGACTGAAATGTCTTCAGTCCTGTCAAATATAAACTCAAAATTTTCTCCCCTGTTATGCTTTGAATCTTAAAAGTTCCCCAAAGGTCCTTGTCGAAGGCTTGGTTGCTGGCTGGTAGTGATATCGGGAGGTGGCAAAACCTTTAGGAAGTGAGACACATAGGAAATAAGTTAGGTAATTGGGGGCATGTCTTGGAAGGGGATATTGGGACCTAGTCCATCCTCACTTTCTTTGCTTTCCAATTAAATGAGAGGAACGACTTTGCTCCATCACATGATCCCTGCCATAATGTTCTGTCTCACCATAAGCCCAATGAGACAGGGCCAAGTAAGTGACCATGTAATGAAACCTATGAAACTGTGAGTCAAAATAAATCTTTCCTCCTCCTTATAATTTATTTATCTCAGGTATTTTGTCACAGTAACAAAATGCTAACACATTCTCCACAATTACAATGGATGTTTCTTCCATTTATCAAAAGATAAAAATAAAAAGTGACTGTTAAAGATCTTACCATTTCAAGAAATATAAATTCCATTCAAAAATTTTAAAATGTAGTATGCTACATACATGATTTATTCTTTTTTGTAATAATCTTTTTAAAAAATAATTTTTGAATTTTTTTTCTATTTTGTATAATAAAAGAGAAGTGCCAGAATATTGGAATTACTTCAGATAAAATAAAAGATGTATGTACGAGTGAATCTCCATGCCCAGTCCCATGGAGTCTAAAACAGATATGACTGAAAGGTAAGGGTGTTGCCTTTCACTTGAATCATGCTTTTTGTGAGGGAAAATAAATTTCTATTTTGCCTTCATTTAATGTTGTTGGCTTACATTACAATGTACCTCGGTAAGGAGAAATTGTATCTCTGAAACAGAAAAATGAAAAACATTTTCACAATATCTGAATATTGTGTGATATTTTCTTAAAAATAAAATATTTTGATGAATCGGTAAGCCATCATCGTTATTTAACTGCCTCAGTGACTTGACATTATTCCATGTTGGCTCTTGTTTGCTTTTTAAGCATTAGACATCTTATTTTGTTTTTTATTTTATTAAATATCGACAAATTATAATTATATAAATTTTTGTGTTACAAAGTGAAACTATGCTATATGTACACAACGTGGGACTGAATCAGCAGGCTGGGGTAGGAAGAATGGAGAGATGTTAGTGGAAGAGTCCAGTTTCAATTAAAGAGGAAGAATAAATGACAAGCATTTGAAGTAATGATTATGTTCACTGGATTATTTCTTTGCATTTAAGAAAATAATAAAGGACATAGAATTGTTTATATTCTTATCATCTGTAAAATGCTACCTTTAAAAAACAAAGTAGGAAAGAACTTTTTTTTTTTGGTACTGAGGATTGAACTCAGGAGCACTCCACCCAAGTCACATCCTATTTTTGTATTTTATTTAGAGACAGGATCTCACTGAGATGCTTAGTGCCTGGCTTTTTCTGAGGCTGGCATTGAACTTGAGATCCTCCTGCCTCAGCCTCTCCAGCCACTGGGAGTATAGGCGTGAGTCATGGTGCCTGGTTCAAGGAAGAAACTTCTGACCAAAGATATAGGCTTTGTTTGGAAACAAATCCATTTAAAAATACTGACAAAGGTTAAGATATAATCAGAGGGCTCTCATAATTGTGTGCCTTGAATTTTCTGGAACTAAAGTGACTTTTATGAAGTTTGGATGAAGGCAAAGATAAATGAAGAATCCTGTTTCCCCAGTATGTTAGTTATCTTTTCATCCTCATCTCTTCTGTTCCCTCAAACTTAAGTCATTCCAAGTATTAAATAAAATGTGTAAATCATTGACCCTGAAACCATCCACTTAGAACTTTTTTTGAAGAAATTTCAAAAATTGTCTCCCTGTACTAAGCAGGAAGAAGAATAAAGGCAATTCCAATCACAGTTTCCTGAGTAAAATATCAGGTGCAGATAGAACTGCATCTCTTCAAAGAGGGATAAAGTTAGAAAACAAAAAAAAAGCAGAGCAACAAAATGAATCCTTCATAGTTCCTTTGCAATCTCAGAAGAGAAAGAGGGAAAAGGGAAATGCCAGACAGCACGGAGCTGAATAAAATGTGCTGAGATATTGCAACAGAAATAAAACAGAAGTGCAGGCTAAAACTACTCATTCTCTCAGGAATTCTCAAAAATTGTGCTGTCTAAAAGGAATGATAAAGTAAGAGAAGTTGATGAAAAAGGAATTTATGAAAGAAATTAAGATGTGGATGGCATTGTACAATTTGCAAACATAACCAGGGACAGCAAAGAGCAGAATAATAACACACAGCAAATCATGGGCATTCAGAACTTATTTGATGAATATTCCAAAAATTTTTAGGAAAAATGAAATAATAATTTAGGAATACATCCTGAATATGTAAAACATAAATCCAGCTTAGAGATTATTGGTGCAACAGCAGCAACAAGAAATCCAAATTTTAAATAATTTTAAATAATAATCTTTCCTTATTTGAATGAACTGATGATTTACTTCTTCTAAGAAATGCACAGAAAAATTAGAAGATGAAAGATGCATATGCATTTCCATCTTTCATCACACATAATATCTAGGCAGATTAATTAACTTGGTAAAATTATCAAACTTAAAATTTTTAAATAATCTTTTAAAAACCCAGAAACTCATTGCAGAAGAATCTAGCAACAGAAGAAGCAAGATGGAGAGACATTGCTTCCCTCAACCTACTCCTTAGAAATCTTAGATACCGATTTTCAGACTTCTGAAAAACAAAGACTGAGATCAATTCATTCTGTACTAAGGCAAGCTAGTACTTAAAACTGAAGAAAACAAAAAAGATTTGGTTTTCTGTGATTTAAGGAATATCATTGATTACAAAACTTCAACTAGAATAACTAAACCTTGTCAATAAGTAGTTATATCTCAAAAATGAAAACATAAGGGGTGAAGTAATTTAGAAAGAACAATGAATTTAGAACTGCAAACAATTTTAAATAATCTACAGTATGATAATTTTTAAAGATAATATTTTTTAACAAATGGACTAAAAGCAAAGCACAAGTTCCTGTGAAAAAAAGGAAAATAATAAGCATTGACTTAAAATTGGGTAGCAATGTAAAAGGAAGAGGGAGAAGTGTATAAAAGATGTTTCCCTGTTTTATTTAGGAATTTCCCCTGGGAGTAGAGGGTGTAGCTCAGTAGTTAATCATTTGGCCAACATTCATGAAGCCCTGGGTTCTACTCCAGTACCATCAAGAAACAAGAACAAAAGAATCAAAAAATAAATGCCCATTGAAAATATTTCTTTCTGGACGTGTAAAGTTTAAAAAAATAAAATTGTTATTTATCTATGTCTTCCAATTTACTTAAAAAAAAACTTTTATCTACTAAATTATTATGGGAAAAAGTAAAATTTAGTAACTGGGGCAATGCATAGCAAAGTATAGATAATATTCAGAAAATATGAAACATTTTTAAAAATAACAAGTAAAGATAATAAATAAATTTTACATTGTATATGACAAACGTATTTATTAAGAGGACTACTAACTCAAATTTGATTACCAAATTCCCACAAAAATTAAGACCCTATGTACATGTATGATTACACGAATGGTATGAATCTACATTGTGTACAACCATAGAAACAAAATGATGTACCCCATTTGTGTAAAGTGAATCAAAATGCAGTCTGTAAAAAACTGAAAGCTAAATTTAAAAAAATTAAGAAAATCTAAAAGTTAAATCAGAAAAAAATCAAGATGATTGAGATAAACAGAAACCTTTATAATCAGATGTCTTAATATTTATGACAGATAAATTTGAATTAAAATTAAAACTGAAAAGACATACATAATTTCTTTCTTAAATGATTATGGGAGCAAAGTACAATGAAGTTAGAAGTATACTGATGGAATAATACATATAATATATAATTTTATGAGTATCCATGGATGCATGTAAATTTTTGAAATTCATTGTACTATTGTTAGAAATATAGTAAGAAATTAGAAATTCATGAAGAAATTCATTCCTTTATAAATCAAAGTTATTAAACATAAATAAATGTATAAAGATATAATCTCTATAACTTTATGGAGATATTAATTTATTTACCATTGATTCAAGATGTATATCTTCTGTATGCTATGGGATACTTTCAAATACCATTCCTTGATAAATTTTTGTTCACAATTTTTAAATGTCATTTTTAATGTATTTGTTCCATATTTTTAGAATTTTCTCATGTAATTCTTTCACTTTTACTCTATCTTTTCCTAAATTTCATTTTCTTCTACTTCAGTGTTTGTCTTATAGTTGATCTCAGGAAATGGACAGAATTGACAACCCTGGAGATAGCCAAGTCACACAGTATTGGATGTCAAAATACTTATTTCCTCATCCAGTAACATATCTTCATTTCAATAGCACTCAACAAATATGGGCCCACTTTTTAATTGTTACCTTGAAGAGAGTAGGTGCTCAAAACTTTTGTTAAAAGAATGAGTAATCAGTGTGTGTGTGTGTGTGTGTGTGTGTGTGTGTGTGTTCACCTTCATAGCCTTCAGATTTAAATGTGTGTGTGTGTATGTATATGTGTGTGTGTGTGTTCATCTCCATAGCCTTTAGACTTAAATGTGTGTGTGTGTGTGTGTGTGTGTGTGTGTGTGTGTGTGTGTTATCTCCATATCCTTCAGATTTGAAGCTCCTGACTTTGGTGGTGGGGGAGGGGCTGAAAGCTGTATGCTGCATTGCTGACAGCAACGCTGGCTGTGTGGTGTCCTCATTCGAGGCATCCTCTGCTAGGCACTACCTGTGGTTTATTGAGGAACGAGTTAGTTTTGAAACATCCAACAGACGTTCATAGGAGGAGGCAGATTAGAACTCATTATTCAGGCTTCTGGCAACAATTCTTAATCAGCCACCCTCTAATATGTTCATTTCTAATTTGGTCTACATACATTTTCTGCAGAACTGAGAAGATCTCCTAGTGGGTTTTCTCCTTGGTTTCCTTTCATGAAGGAAGAAGAATGGAAAGCTGGATAATGTGAGAAATAAGTAATTTTAAATGTATGTGATATGAAGGAGTATGATTATCTGAAAGGATTCTTTTAGGGGTCCATTAAAAATCACTGAATACAAGAAAACCAATGTACCCATTTTCAATTTAATTATAAACCTTGCTCCTCAGGAACAATATATTGGACCTCATGTTAACTCAGTCTGGACAATTTGACATGGTG
Organism: Sciurus vulgaris; assembly: GCF_902686455.1. NCBI lineage: Eukaryota > Metazoa > Chordata > Mammalia > Rodentia > Sciuridae > Sciurus > Sciurus vulgaris. The sequence continues at coordinate 151,100,259 of NC_136466.1, forward strand.
GAAATTCGTAGAAAGTAAATCAGTCTCCAAGGCTCATATAGTGTTTATTCCTATTTCAAGGGATTCTTCTGCAATTATATTCTTGTTGCATGTGTTAAAACTCTGACTAAAGAGTCCCTATCTCCATTTGAAATTAAGACATGTAAATGGTTGCACAATGGTCAGGTGTACAGCATACCTACACCAACAAAGTGCTAAAGGTTATAACCTTGCTTTTCAGGTTGCCCTAACTCTTCTGAAGAATCTTCTGCAGTCCACCACAGCAGTCTGATACTGGCAGTTTCTAAATAATCATTTCTGGGAAGCTGGAGATTTAATTATCTCCTAAACTAACTAGATCTGTTTTAGGGGTGATCCTTTTTGTACCTATGGATCCAGTTTCCAAATGACAGGAATAGCTTAAACTAAGATTTAAGGCTTGTTGCAATTAATTTTCATAGCTTGCTCAGAAACCTCAGTGTTTGTCACAATGACTAGATTCCTTTCTTGGAATTGTGTATGAAAGAACCAAAAAGCTAAACATCTCAATTGCATACATTTTCTTATAATACAAGTATGGGTAGACACTTTCTGTAAAGGGTACTATAGCTATCCTTAGGTTTTGTGGTCCATACAGTCGTTTTGGAAATGCTCAATTGTGCTTCAGAAGCATAAAAACAGCCAGAGACAATAAGGAAGTCACTAAACATGACTGTGTTCCAAAAACTATATCTTTGGATGTTGAAGTTTGAGTTTTTTATAATTTTCATGTATTGTGAAATATTATCGTCCATTTTTTCCAATCTGTTGAAAATATAAATTACCCTAAACAAATAATAGGCCAGATTTGACCAACAAACTATAATAGATATCTACTGTAGTATATTAACTTCAAAAACATAAATATGGGCAAATGGGGTAAGATGATGGCCATATTAGTTTTCTTAACTATAGTTACCACTTCAGTTTGTAAGTGTACATCAAGACATCATGCTGTGCACCTTTAGTATATGCAATGATATATATAATATGCAGTGTAATATTCATAGTCAAGTATTCAATCCCTTTTTATCATCCTCTGACCATAAGCAAAACTCTGATGGAAGTAAGTGAGAACTGGCCACTATGATCCATCAACTTTAGCCTAAAACCCACAAAGCTCCTTGGCTCATACTTTAAAAATCTGTTCCAGTTCTAATTCAGGTCCCTGACAACTTGGAAATAATTTAACTTCATTCTTTATTCCTCCTGTCAAGGCAGTGGCTCTCTGCATGGTGTCTTGGCCACATTTGGAGAATCTGTTAGTGTTCTCTTGTTTCATATCCCATAAAGGGGGAAATTAACTCAGACTCAGAATAGAAAGCAAGTTTGACAGTGTCCTGCTTGGAATTATTGAGTAATGGGGGTGGATGGGGTGTCTATTTTCCTCCAAACCATTTATAAAGCACAAAGTACTTTATTTAGAATGACTTAAATATGTCTTATTTTTCTGTTCGGGGATTGAATGCAGGGTTACTTTACCACTAAGTTATATCCCCAATCTTTTTATATTTGCATTTTGAGAAATGATCTTACTAAACTGTGGAGAACCTTGCTTAGTTGATGAGGTTGGCCCCACACTTGTGATCCTCCTACCCCAGCCTTTATGGCATTTGGGATTTCAGGTGTGTACCACTACTCCGAGCTAAACATATATTTTAAATTAAGTCATGACCACATTTAAAAAGTTAAAAAAATCCTAATAGGATATTACTGAAATCACCTCCTATGCTAAAACAATGATTTCTATATTTATTTATGTGTTATTTTATTATTATTGATTTAATATATTTACCTTTACTACTTAGTAACAATGCTTATCTTGCCTATTTTATTCAACACCATTAAGCATACTCTCTTCTACAGTTATTTTGCTTGAATCACCTCACATATACTACCAGAGCTCTCTGTTTCCCTTTCTCTACTTCTGTCCAATATTTATTATATTTTTGATAAACCAATGTTAACCACCTATAACCACATAAATATCATTTTCTTTTGATTATGATTAAGGAATGTACTATGCTCGCATTTACAACCTGTTCCCTTTTCCTAGCATAAATTGCCTTTGTTTGTTTTTCAGCATACCTGTTGCTAATTCTTCACACTCACAACAGCCTCAGACAAATGTTCAAGGCAATATTCTAGAGTGTATTCAATATTCAAGACAATATTAAAGACTACCATACAATCTCACCGCTGCCTGTACTTGTTTTCCTCTTGGTAAGTCTTTCCTTTTCTTGTTCAAATCCTGGCTAACTATTTCATCCAGAACGCTTCAATTCTCCTGCTATTTTCTTTAATTTTTTCTGAAGATGCTTTATACCATTCATCTTTATCAAATGTTGTTTTCAGAATCCCACATTTTCCTTTTTTAAGTTTAAGCACTCATTTTTTTGGATCTCTCCAGCCTAAGAAAGATATCAATGGAATAACATTTTAGAAGACTGGTTTATTTAAAAATTTCTTTATTATACTCTTACAATTTAATCTAGGTATATAACTTTAGACTGAAATTAATTGCCCCTTAATTTTTTTGAGTTCTATATCTGTTTTCTTGTACTTACCAATATACTTGCTTGAATCTGTAAGTGCAAAAATTGTAATGTTATCAACTCCCTAGATTCTTTTTTTTTAAATTAAAGCTTTTTCTTAAAAAATTTTTTTTGATCTCTCTCTCTCTCCCCATATCTATCTATACAGATAGATGTAAATGCATACTATGCTATTTTCATGTACCTTCCTTGAGAAGAATTAACTACATGATCACCCATACTTTACTACTAAATTTCTAACTACAATTCTGTGTTAGAGATGGATACAATCAAGCAGATGTGATATAAGTCAGGCTCCAAATTTTCATGTATAAATAAATGTGCTCATTTGAGTCATGTTTTAGCATTAAGCAGATTTGGGATATATTTTAAGAATGAAAATTCTCTTTAAGCATGATTGTTTTTCCAGCTTAGTAGACATTTCTATCAGCTTTTCTTGTTTCACAACTGGACATGTATGAGTCCCAGAATTGTTAGGCCTATGAGGACAGAAAGTACATACCAGCCAGTGAACAAAACAAATAGCAGCAAAGAACTCTGATAAAATAAGCAACGTTTTAAAAAAGAAAGAAAAAAGAAGGCAAAAAAAGAATAGAAGAAAGTTGCAATCTTATCTAAAAGAGAAATGTTCTGAGAAGGAAATCAAACATAAGATGCTATAAGAAGGAAAAATCAGAAAATTTAAGGAACTCCTAAGAACTGAAAAAAATAAAAAAAAAAATAATGCATGGGGCTGAGGATCTAGCTCCCTGGCAGAGTGCTCACACAGCATATTCAATTCCCAGAACAAGAAAGTCAAACAAATAACATGAAAACCAAACACTCATATCAGTTAGGGAGGTAGAAGAATGAAGATAAATTTCCTATCAGATAAAAGACAAGAAAAGGGAAACAGGAGAGAAAACATAAGAAAATGACAGAATTAAGACACTGAGCATCCAATGTATTGGAATTCCATTTAAAAAGTAAATAAAATGAGGGAAAAATTATCACATAAACAGTTTAGTAATTTCCCTCCACGGTAAATTCCATGAATATCTAGTTGTATAAAAGCTTAGAATAATGAATGTAAAACTGCAAACTCTTCTTTTTATGGCATATTTTTGTTAAAATAAGAGAGACACAGAGGTAACAGGACACACACACACACACACACACACACACACACACACACACATGCAGTCCTTTCAGAAATCCTTTTCCATTATAATTTTTCCCATTATCTAATGACTGGACCTAAGGAAAACATCATCCTAAAGGATGATGGAGCTCTGAGAAATAGCCCAGATTTTCATAAAACCACATGAAAGAGAATGGTCCCATCAATCTGACCACTCACAAAGAATTGTTTCAAGAGAAATAACTAATTTTTTCTTCTGTTGAGCCATTACATTTTCATTTTCACTGTAGTGTTTCATACCATCTTCATATATTCTTTCCATTCCTACATACAAAACCTTTTTAAATTTTCTAAAGCCTTTGAAGTCTGCATAGCCACATAGGGGTTTTGTTATTTGATCTACGGTTCGGGAGAGGTACATGCTCACTGGAAGTCTTTGAATGTACAATAGGGTTTTATAGTGGGGGTAGGGCGCTGAATTCTTATGACTATTGCCACACAATAGAAATTATCTTAGTGGAATGGTGAATACGATCTTAATAGTACATGGGAATATTCAGAGATTTTTCCCATTTCTTAAAAGTACAAGTATATTGAATTCAGCAAATGTTATTTGCTGTGCTGATGTACATCCATGGACAGGTTTGATGAAACTGCATATCCAGCTTTCCTTTTTCAGACAGCAAAAGCTGTTTCATGGAACAAGTGTTTTAGATGAAAATGAATAGGTAGGAAATAAAACTGTAATGTAAATCTAGACCCATAGTTAGATAGTTGACAGCTGCATGTCTCAGGGAAAAATAGTCAATATTTTCTGTCATGGTAGATTGAAAAGGGTTTGGAATACAGCTGGATTTCTTTGGTATGACACAACAGTACACATTTCCCTCAAACTTTAAAGAGATCTCTAAATGATCTTAAAATAGTAGAATATTTATTAATCACAAATTTTATTACTTCTCTTTAAATATAGATATTGATAATTTTTAGGTACCTACACTGACATTTCAGAAACAAGAAGTATTGCTGAATATTTCTGAATAGGTTCAATTTTACCAATGTATACTTGAGTGATTATTGCTTCTGTTTCTCCAACAAAAAACATTCATAATTAAATTGCTAAAATTAAAATTAACAAATTAATTGCTAAAAAATGTGAATACACAAAAACCAACATTGTTTAGAGGAATACATACATAACATTTGAAATTTTTAGGATATACCCTGTGTTAATCAGAATTTTCCAGAAAGAACCAATAGGATAAATATATAGATATGTTGGGACTAATAACACGTTAACTAACTCAGGCTGACTCCTTACTCCCTGGCGAGTGAGCAAGCTCAAGGCCTCAAAGGCGGTTTCAAAAGTTAATGATGATAAATCGGACCACCATCAGGGATTGGTTAACAACAGTTCCACGAATGTGAGCAGCTCGTGCTTGCCATATAGTCCTATGGGACTCTCGCCTGCATGAACCCCCAGCCTTGCTGACCTTTAAGCTGATTGGTTCCCGCCTAGCCCCCACCCTACATAAAAGCTCTGCGATTTCCTCAATAAATGAGTTCCTGCTGTGACGGGTCTCCCTGACACGTTTGATTGTCCTTCACCTGGAGGGCTGGGAGCGGGCGGTCCGTCGGCCCGACCTATCCTGGTCTGACCTTGTTGGGGAGTGTCCCCTTCCCTTGCCCTGGTCGAGAAGAGCAAGGAGGCTTAAGACCCCGACATAGATAGATGAGAGGGAATTTATTAGAAGAATTATTTCCCACAATTAAAGAGATTGTGTCCCAGCATAGCTTCTACACAAGCTGAAGAACAAAGAAATCCAGTAGTGTGGCACAGGGCAAGTCCAAGGATTTCAGAACCAGGGAAGCTAGTATTATGTCCTCAGGCTCATGCTTAAGACCAGAGAACACAGGATGCTGCGGGTGCAAGTCCCCAAGTGCAAAGGCAGTAGAGTCTGAAGTTCCAACATCCAAGGAAAAGAGAAAAAGGGGTCCTCCTCATCACCTATTCTTATTCACAAATCTTCTTTCCCAATGTCTTCCAAATTATATACCTTTTACTTACCACCCAGCAAAACATTGTCTATAGGCCACAATTGATATGCGATGCACATCTGGCCATCTGTCCTAGGAAGCAAAGTGCACAACCAGATGCATTAGCTAAATTCTTCACAGCGGGAATCATTTTTCTCCACCACGATCCTTCTAGTATATTTCAGAAAAGGGTTGAATGGCTGTAGCCGTCCATGTCATGCAAAATCATTTGCTCGCCAGGCCCCTCTCCTCTTCCTTAGCACATCATGCAATATACTGGTGTGCAGAGAGGTGTAAATCCTTGAAATCTAAAGGATGGCGAACCTGGAGTATTAATGCTTAAGGGAAGAAAATCATGTATCCCATCTCCAGCAGAAAGAGCTAGCTTGTGCCCTTCTTCTGTCTTTCTGCTCTAGACAGGCATTCAGCCAGTAGGGTATGGCCTGCCTACACAGGACTCAATAAGGCAACTTCTTCCAGAAACACCCTCACAACCATACCAAAAAACAATTCTTTGGCAGCTGTTGATGAGTCCTTAACCTAATCAAGTTGACACTTAAATTTAACCATCACACATCTTAGAACTATTTAGCTTGTGAAGAAATAGGAAAACACAACCCAATCTTAAAAGGGAAATGCTCAAAGACTAACCACAGATTTTTTTTTTTTTCTTGTGTGCTAATTGGAATCAAGGTAGTTGTTTTAACCATGATTATTGATGAAAAAGACTACATGCCTATAATAAGAGAAAATAGAAGAAATTCCAGCAGGACATAAAAAAAAAAAAAATTGTGATAAAAATCCAAATGAAAACTCTAGAATCAGAATATCAAGTATCTGAAGTAAAACTTTCACTTACTGGTGCTGTTCAACACCCCCAAAAGATCCTCACATTTCAAAATCTGAATCTGTGAATGAGCTATTTTACATGAGAAGTATGAATTTGCGAGCAGACCTTGAAATGGAGAGACTATGCTGGCTTGACTCAGTGGTCCCCACTGTAATCACAAGAGAATTTAGAAGGTGAAAAGAGAAAACAAGAGACTAGAGAGGCAGATTTTGCTTTGGGAAATGTCAGAGAGATGAAATGAATCTGTGGACTGTTGCTGTCTTTGAAGATGGAGGAAGAACATTATAAACTAAAGACTGCAGGTGACTTGAGAGAAGTAAATAAATTCTCCCTTAAAGGTTCCTGAAAGGAATGCAGCCCTGTAGGACTTTGATTTTAGCCCAGTGAAATCCCTGTTACACTTCCAGAGTGCATACTGTTAGATGATAAATGTGTTGCTGAATAAATACATTTGTATTAAATATTTTCAGAAGCATTATAAAACTAATATAATTGACTCACCAGTTGGGGAAAATGATGAAAGATTAAAGAATCAGTGAGCTTGATAAAAAGGGGGGGGACATTATCCAATTTTTTTTTTAAAAAATAAGCTCAAACATAAGAGGAGGAAAGAAAAGCAAGAAGGAAAAGGAGGAGAAAGATGGGGGGGTAAGAAGAGGAGAAGAAAGAGAAAAGAAGGAAAAGGAGGAGAAGGACCCCATCATTGCTATCACATTATATCAGCAAGAAAAGAGAGGAGGGAAAAAAGGAAATTATAAAATAGTCATAGTAAAACTCCATGATATTCAGGAAACATTGTTTCAAATGACTGTCAACTTTTCATCAACTACAATGGAATCATTAGGCACAACACTGTTGAAATGTGAAAGACACACAAAATCAAGCCAGACTTATTCCAGGTGGAAATATTTTTCAAAAATAAAAATGAAATTAAGATATTTATAGATAAAAGCAAAAGCAATAGAATCTGTTGCTAATAGACCTACATTAAAGGACAACTTAATGTTATTTAGTTTGATTCAATAGCAGATAGAATTTAAGGTGTTTAGGAAGAAACAAAGACCATTAACATGGCTTACATATCATATGTGAATAAAATATAAAACAACTGAAAAAAGTCTAAGGGAGAGATTAATACTACAAGGTTTCCATATTTAGATAAATTGTTGATATTTTACTTTCTAATAAAATGGATACATTTTAGGTGGCATACAGTAATCTCTTGTAATGGTTATTTTGAATTGTCAACTTGATTGAATTAAGAAATGCCAAAAGTTAAGAGGCTTCTGGGTGTGTCAATGAGGGTGTATCTAGGAATGATTGGCATGTGGGATTGTAAACCGAAGTGGAGACCCTCCCTAAGCGTGGGCAGCATTGTCCAATAAATTGGAGGCTTGGATGAAATAAAAGTTGGAAGAATAAGGAAGCAGCAGCAGATGCAAGCTCTATTCTTCTTGAATGGGTTGTTATTAGTGGCTATGATTGTCTGAGGATAACAGACTCTCCCTTCTTCACTCTTCCAAATCACACTCTGCCAGTGATTCTCCAGAGAGTTTCCAGAAGCTTTCAGTCTTGAACTGGGGTACTATGGTTGATCCATCTTGTTGTGAGGCTTCAGCATCTTGGACTGCACAGTTACTGGTTCTTCCAGTTCTCCAGCCTGCAGATAACCATGTGTACTCTCCAGCTTTTGGTGGTGTAAGTCAATCTAATAAGTCCCCTTTTCATAATTGTACCTCCTGTTGGTTCTCTTCCTCTAGAGAACCCTAATGCATCTCTATAGCAACTACCAAAAATAATTTGAAAGTTATAAGTGATTTAGATACATTAATAATGGAATTATATAAAATTACTAGTAATGTAAAAAATAGAAAAGGAGGATAAAAAAACCAATGACATTCATAAATCCAATGACATTCATAAATCAAAATATTTATAAAACTATAAAACCAATGACATTCATAAATCAAAATATTTCAATGTTTACATGTTAATGGACTAAAAAAACAATTAAAAGCCAAGACTGCATGGATAGATTAAAGGTAAGCTTCAACAATAGGTTTCAAAAGTGATGTACTTGAAAAATGAAGAAACAGGGTGAAAGAAAATTGATGAAAAATTATTATGTAACCTTTAAGTATAAAATGCTTTGAATTCTTATATTAAGAGTAGGTGCAAAAGATTCTCAAAGTGAAAGGTGAAGGACAAAGGGATCTACTTCATTTCTATTCTTCAGGAAGTACAGATTATAAGTCCATTTACCTATGACGAGCTTCAAGTTATAAACCAAAAATTGACAGAAGAAGTGATAGATACATAGATAATTTCTCAATTAAGGTGAAAAAGTTTAACATCCTTATTACCTTGTTTATAGAAAAAAAAATGAAAGTGTGTAATATAACTCTATAACAATGAACTCCCTTATTTCCAAGATCTCCTTGGACATTTATCAACATAGACATGTGCTATGGAATAAGGTTTAAATAAATTTAGAAGGATTGAAATGAAATTATGCAGAGCATGTTATCTGTCGATGATGAGATTAATTTTGAAAACAATAACCACAAGGCAGCTATGAATGAGCTAAGTACTTGAAAATCAAACGATACAATTCTAAATAATTGCTGTATCAAAAAAATTAAATTATAGCAGTTTATATTTAGTGAAAATAAAAATACAACCTAATACATCCACTTCCTGATAAGCGGATGATGACACATAATGGGGGTGGGAGGGGGGCAAGAATGGAGGAAGGAGGGACTTTATAGAGGGAAAAGAGGGGTGGGAGGGGTGGGGGGAAGGAAAAAATAACAGAATGAATCAAACATCATTACCCTATGCAAATGTATGATTATGCAAATGATATGCTGTTACTCCATGTACAAACAGAAACAACATGTATCCCATTTGTTTACAATTTAAAAAATAAATGAATAAATAAAAATACAACCTAAAATATATGACTTACAACTAATGGAGCACTTTAGAATTTATCAATCTATTTTATTACATTAAAAAAGTAAGCTGACTTTCTCTTTGAAAAAAATTTTAAAAATGAAAACTAAAGAAAGTATATTATATATACACTAAGAAAAAATTATGACAGAAATCTCTGTACATATATCTACAGAAATTCTTACAGAAGACAGAAGGAAGAATACTTTCCGAGTCAATTTTTGAAGCTACCATAATCCAAATATTCTACCGAGAACCGCTGCTTGCCCCAGGGCTTACAGAGGAAAACCGTGGCTTCTTTGCCCGGCTTGCTCCAAGCGGTTCCGCGCAGCTTCTTGCTCTTTTCCCTTACCTAAAACCGCTGCTTCTCGTGCTTACCGCCTGACCAGCAGGACAGAAGACATGTATACTTCAAAGGTTCATCAAGCAGCTTCCCCTTTATTCCAATAACACCCTCAATATATAAGCAGTCTCATGCATAAGCAATTGTAACCAGATATGTCCATCCAATCCTGTTAAAGGTCAAGCAATCACTCGCTCCATCATACATGTAAAGTATATCTGTCCATGCACTAGGCAGCTGAACTGATTATAATACAGCCAAATGTAAACGCATTCTGCCTTTTGCCATGCATAATCAGAATGCCATTTGCTCTCTGCCAGTCGCCATCTTTGGATGCACTTGGTGTAACCCTGGGCCCCGGGTTCTGCCCGCCACAATATTCTAAAACTTTTTATTTATTTATTTATTTATTTATTTATTTATTTATTTATTTATTTATTTGGCATTAGACTTCCTTACCACTGAGCTACATCCCTGGCCCTTTTTATTTATTTCTAAATTTTGAGACAGGGTCTCATTCAGTTGGGAGGGTCTCACCAAGTTGTTGAGGCTCGCCTTAATTTGAAATCTTCTTGCCTCAATCTTCCAAGTCCTTGGGATTACAGGCATGTGCCACTACATCCAGAAAAATCTCATAAAACTTTACAAAATAAACAAAAATGGTACAATAATATTTCTCATAGATAAGAATTATATATCTTTAATCATTTGCAAACTTCATACAAGAGTACATAAAGGAATGCTATATCATGACCTCATGAGATTTGAAAGCTTTAACAATGGAAAAAGACACAAGAACTAGTATTGGTCCAAATAAGAAAGAGCTAGACATGACGGTATTCACCTTAATCTCAGCAACTCAGGAGGCAAAGGCAGGAGGATTGCAAGTTCAAAGTCAGCCTGCCACAAAATCAAAAATAATAATAAAAAAATAGCATGAGGGAGTGAAGATCAGTGGTAAAGTGCCTCCTGGGTTCAATCCCTGGTATGAATATTAGTACAAATAATAATAATAATAATAACAACAAAAACAAAGAATGATTTTAATAAGTACATTAAAAAAAGCCTCTGACAATATTCAACACCTGGTCCTGATTGTATCTCCTAGAACAATAGAAATATAAATAAACTTTCTCATTCTTGAAAAGATATGTACAAAGTATCTAGAGTTAACTTTGCATTTATGATCAGATGTTGAACACTTTCCCCTTAACATAAGGAATAAAATTATTCTACAATGTATTGTAGTTCCTGTTAATTTTAACAAAATAGGAAATATAAGTAAAAGAATTAGAGAGAGGAAAAAAGAAAGGAGGAGGAAGCAAGGAGGATTATATGAAAAAAGGGGGTAGGTTACAAGGAAGAAAGGAAGGAAGGAAGGAAGGAAGGAAGGAAGGAAGGAAGGAAGGAAGGAAGGAAGGACTTCTATACTTGCAGATCACACAATCTTTATCAAAAATCTTAAGGATAAGGTAAATTCACTACTAGAACTATTGTTAGTTTAGCAATGCTACTGGACACAAATAAATTTAAATTTTTTACTTCAGTCGTAGCAAGTAGCATATAATTGGTATCAAAAACAGCAGGTGGAAGAATAATCTGAGCAACGGTTTTACAATAAATCTGTACCTTGAAAACTTTAAAACATACAAAGAAGAAAATGATAGAACACCTAAATGAATAGTGGCCTAAAAAGTAACCAAGTATTCAAGACATCTCACCCAGAATATTGCTAATTCCAAAGTGACCTATAAATTGAGTGCAATCTCATTAAAAATTTTCAAGTCTTCTTTGTGAAAATTGGAAACTATTTCTAAATTGTTCCTGAATATTTAAAGGACTCAGACTATCTAATACAATTACTTTTAAAAAGGCAGTGTTGCAGAAGTCACTTCCTATATTCAGGAATTATTGCAAAGACACAGTAAATAATATAACTTGCTGCCAAGACTAAGAATTTATAAATATAACAATAAGCCAATCCCCAAAACCAAAGGCTCAGTGTTTTCTCTGATATGCAGATAATGCACAATAAGGGGGTGGTGGTAAGGAGAATGGAAGTTCACTGGATTAAACAAAGGGGAATGAAGGGGAGGCAGGGGAGATAGGAATAGGAAAGACAGAAAGAATCAGACATAACTTTCCTGTGTTTGCATCTGAATAAACCAGCAGTGTAACTCCACATCATGTTCAACCACAAGAATGGGATCCTAATTAGAATAAGTCAAACTCCATATATGTATAATGTGTGTCAAAATATATTCTACTGTCATGTATATCTAAAAGAACAAATGAAAAATAAATTGAAAAAAAAAAATACACCAACTGAATCACTGAGGAGCCCAGAAACATAAAAAAAAAAAAAAAAAAAAAAAAATGTTATTTGATTTTCTAGAAAGGTATAAAAGTTATCCTTATTAAGACAGAAGAGTCAAGACAGGGGATGTAGCTCAGCATACGAAAGGTCATGGCTTTGATATCCAGCACCAAAAAACAAAACAGAAAAGTCCCTTCAATAAATGAAATCACAACATAACACCTGAAAATCCATTCAGGAAAAAATTTGAACCATACAAAAATTGAGATGGATCATAGGCTTAAAAATAAAAAAATGAAATTATCAGTAATTTAGAATAGTATCTTGGAGAATATTTTCCTGAAACAAGAGTAATTTCCTTGGATATAACACAGAAAGCAATAACAGCAAAGGATTGCAAAAATCGATGTGCTAGACTTTATCAAAATTAAAAAGATTTTGACCTTCAAAACACATCATTAAAGAAATGAACAGGGAGACATTGGCACAGACTAAGAGAAATTTGGCAAAACATATGTCTGACAAAAATTGTACAAGGATGCACAAGTAAATCATTCTAGTGAATAGCAGAAAAGATGGTTAAAATGAACAAATGATGTCAACTGGCACTTTACAAAGGAGTAATATACATGTGGTTAAAAGTCCACGATGTTTTCTCAGCAGCATGTGATGAGGAAGATACAGAGAAAGCCTTCAGCGATCAGCACTATAAACATCTTGACTGTCCATGATGAAAGGCTGATGGCACCAAAAGCTGGCAGGGACACGGATCAACCAGGATTCTCAATCTTTGTAGCTGGGATTGTGAAAGGTCATAAAAAGTCCTGGAGGTTAATAGAACTAAAAAAATTCCTACATTTCATCCATCAATTATAATCTCAACTATTTACATATATGTGTTCACAAAATGACTTTTACAAGAATATTCATAGCAATTTTACTTATGATACATCCAAGGTAAAATCTTCCTAGATGTTCATCAGCAGAACAGACTACATGGATTTTACTCATACAATAGAGTAAGTACTTAACTTTTTTGTTGTTGTTGTTCAAATTAGTTACACGTTTTTGAGTGCGGTGACAGAGGATGGGAGAGCAGTGACTGAGATCAGGGGTCTCTGATGCCCTCATGGCTGTGGCATGCCCGGTTCCTAGGAACGTTTCTGTGCAAGGGCACAGGATACCTAGCTACTGTAGCAATGAGGAGGCTCTGTGCAAGAGCCCTGTCATTTCTAACCTTGATCTCCAGCCTTGGTAGGAAGGAATTCTTATGCTAGACAACCACAATGTTTCACCAGTTCTGCTTCTCCAGTTTCTGCCTGCCTTACAGTAACTTTAAACAATGAACTTTCTTGAGAGCTACACAAAACTCCTAATATTGCACTTTGCAATTATGGATTCCAACTGTGGAAAAGCTACATAGATGTCTAGATGTCCTAGTTTCTGTAACTTTCCTGAATACAAAGAAAAATGGTTGCATAGTCTTTAACCTGATCATGAGATGTATATAAATAAAGATTGCTGATGTAGCTCTTTAGACCTGCATCTCCTTCAGAGAGCAGGCTCCACTTGATCCCAGCTTAATCTTCAAGATCGGTGTCCGTGATTCTTTATTTTCCAATCCTCCTTTGCCTCTTGCCGGACCCAAGAGTTTGGTTGCTTTGGTCTTGACAATGCATAACAGTAGAATGCATTTTGACACATCATACATAAATGCAGTATAACTTGTCCTCCTTCTGGTTGTAAATGATGTAGAATTATACTAGTCATGTAATCATACATGCACATGTTGATAATGTCCCATTCATTCTACTATCCTTCTTACGCCCATAACCTCTCCTCTCCCTTCACTCCCCTCTGTCTGGTCCATAGCACCTCTATTCTCCCCTAACCTCACGCCTGCCTCCCCACTTATTGTGATTTAGTATCCTCATAACAGAGAAAACATCTGGTCTTTGGGTTTGGGGGATTGACTTATTTTGCTTCGCATGATATTCTCCAACTCCTTCCATTTACTGGCAAATGCCATTATTTCATTCTTCTTTAAGGCTGAGTAATATTCCATTGTGTATATATACCACATTTTCTTTATCTAGAATAGTACTTAACTTTAAGATGAAACAAATTGTTGATACAATAACATGGATGAGTCTCAAAAAATGTATGCTGAATGAAAGAAAAATGTATTATATGTGGTAAAGATAATTATATTCCTTTGTAGGAGTTTAGAGAAATTTAAAAACTTGGTCATATTCTTTACAGATTAGAGCCAAGAATAAACTCATGCTTGGTATGATATCAAAGTTTGTTTTACAAAATATTATATTACATGTTTTTCTGTGTGAATATCAAAGAGCAAAATTTAGTAATAATAACTTTTCAATGCAAAATAAGCTCTCCCAATAAATATCAGAATTATGAATATTATAAAACACATTGAAAAAAGTCCAACTGAATCAGATACATAATTTCATTCCTTAGGTCTATACAAATTGCTCAGAAAACTTAATATTGGTCATGTCTCCCACATGTGTTTAGTGTTATCCCAAACCCTTCTGATTAAAATTTCATTTGATCATTTCCAAAAAAGTTTTTCTTAAAATTGTGACTTATGGCATATAGCATAGTAATTAATAGATGAAAGAAGGAAGGAAAGAAACAAGAAAAGAAGGAAAAAATAAATCTTGATTCGCAGACTCATGTGTAATATAAAGTAGAAGTTATTTGGAATATATCCTTTCCAACTCAATCTGAGGGTTTTGTTTGTTTGTTTGTTTATTTGTTGTGTGATACTGCAGATTGAAGCCAAGAGACATCTACCAACAAGCTACTACAAACATTCCCAACCCTTTGCTTTCTTTCTTTCTTCTTATTTTATTTATTTATTTATTTATTTAAGAAAGGGATTTGCTAAGTTGCCCAGGCTGGCCTCAAACTTGTGGTCCTTCTTCCTTAGCCTTCTGCGTTTCTGGGATTATAGGTGTATACCACCAAACATGGCTACATTTGAATTTTTTTTAAAAAAACTGATTTATTTATATCTATATCTACTTTCTATCTACACATATGTATATGTGTGTATATGTGTGTGTGTATGTTTATTGTGTGTATGTTTGTGAAGAAAGAGAATTTTCTTTAGTAGCTGGGTTATTTTTAAGAAAGACTATATAAGGGAGCAAACAAAAGATTAATAGTGAAAAAGCTAAAGGTCATCAAAGTGAGAAGATATTTTCCTTAATTGTAACGCAGACAGATGCACAAAGATGAGAAAGGGAGAATTTTAAAAGAGATTCAAGATACCCCTGGTAAAAATAACAGCTATAATCAAATATTAAAAATTTTTACATACTTAATAGCAATAGAAAACAATGTACTTTTATAAGATCAAAATTATTACTGCCATGAAATAAATATAATAATCCTAGTTCCACATACCTGAGATGCAGAAGTAGAAAGATTTGGTGAAGCTAAAATTTTAGTAAAGAATATATAATTTCATATGTTAAATATAAATAGTAGCAGAACTTAGTTCCCATTAATATAATTACTGAATTTGGCAGTTTGGTTTGCAGTAAAGACATATAACCAACCTATGGGTATCATAGGAATGATAGTGTTAAAGTATAGTATATGGAGTTTTTAATCTGGTATAAAAGATAAACATGGTCAAGTATCAAAACAACAAAATCATTTCAGGTTGTAGCACCTGCAAGAAAGAAAATTTATGATGAGTAGTGACTGGGAATGCCATTTCAGATTTGTTCACAGGGTTCACAGTGGAACCATCTGAAATGTTGACATTCTATTGAGACCAACCTATGTAAATATCCATGAGACTGCATTTTCAGTAACAGAAGATATGAAGGCTCTAAAGAGTAAATGAACCTGCCATAATTTGGGAACTGAAAGTAGGGCAAAATGGGGTATAGTAAAAGAGAGTGTGATGTGATAATGTTGGAAAGACAGGCAATTGACAGAAAGAAGAAGAAGAAATGGTAAAGAATTTATATTTTCCCTTAAGTACAGTGGAAATCATTGATGAGAGAAATGATATGCATTTTCTATTCACATTGCTCCACATAGGGGTAGATTAACATGTAGACAAACATCTAAGTTAGAAGTACAACAAATGACAGGGCCTGGACTTCACCCCGGGCAGGCTGTGGCACCCGGCTGGCACAGGGTGGGCGGGATCCAGGTTAATACAGAAATCAGCCTTCTGGGCCATGCGGGTTCTAAGGCCTGTTTCTTCTCACGAATCCCAGCAGAAGACAGACGGACCAGTCCTCAGGGTGGATGACTTCCCCTGACTGAACAGGAGATGGGATAGTACCTGGGTTCTGCCCATCACTACCCTCTGAGCTTAGTAAACCAGCTGAATGAAGGGATATAATAGACCCCTGGGAGGGACGTTGAAGTCTTCAGTGTTGTGGGGAGGGGCTCGGACACACCCCTTTCCCCCAGACTCCTCCTCCTCAGAGTTCATTCAGCCATGGACTTTGGAACTGGATAAGAGGAAAAAGCTGCACTTTGGTGGCTTTGATTTGAATTCCCAGTTTTGAAAATGGAGTGTTGGATGGGGATTTCATGATCTCCAGGGGAGCAACTGAGAGAAGAAAGGTACATGGCTGCTTCCTAGTCCCATATTCTGGAGGAAGCAACCCTAGAACTGGGCGAGTGAGCCAGGAAACCGGGCAGCCTTGAGTCCTCTGTTTGCCCGCCCTCCCCTGTGGGGGCCAGGATGCTGAAGAAGCAGTCTGCCGGGCTTGTGCTGTGGGGCGCTATCCTATTTGTAGCCTGGAACGCCCTGCTGCTCCTCTTCTTCTGGACACACGCAGCGCCTGGCAGGCCCCCCTCGGACAGTGCTTTTGATGATGACCCAGCCAGCCTTACCCAGGAGGTGACCCACCTGGCTCAGGATGCTGAGGTGGAGTTGGAACGTCAGCGGTGGCTATTGCAGCAGATCAGGGAACACCATGCTTTATGGAGCCAGCGGTGGAGGGTGCCCACTGTGGCACCTCCTGCCTGGCCTCGTGTGCCTGTGACCCCACCGCCAGATGTGATCCCCATCCTGGTCATTGCCTGTGATCGCAGCAATGTCGGACGCTGTTTGGACAAGCTGCTGCATTATCGACCCTCAGCTGAGCACTTCCCTATCATTGTCAGCCAGAACTGTGGGCATGAGGAGACAGCTCAGGTCATTGCTTCTTATGGCAGTGCAGTCATGCACATCCGACAGCCTGACCTAAGCAACATTGCTGTGCAACCGGACCACCGCAAGTTCCAGCGCTACTATAAGATCGCCAGGCAGTACCGCTGGGCGCTGGGTCAGATATTCCATGAGTTCAAGTTCCCAGCAGCTGTGGTGGTGGAGGATGATCTAGAGGTGGCACCAGACTTCTTTGAGTACTTCCAGGCCACTTATCCACTGCTGAGGGACGACCCCTCTCTCTGGTGTGTATCTGCTTGGAAGGACAACGGTAAGAAACAGATGGTGGACTCAAGCAAGCCTGAGCTGCTGTACCACAGACTTTTTTCCTGGCCTGGGCTGGCTACTGTAGGCTGAATTGTGGGATGAGCTAGAGCCCAAGTGGCCTAAGGCCTTCTGGGAGGACTGCATGCGCCGGCCTGAGCAACGGAAGGGCCAGGCCTGTGTGCGCCCTGAGATCGCAAGAACGATGACCTTTGACCGTAAGGGTGCGAGCTGCGGGCAGTTTTTTGACCAGCATCTTAAGTTCATCAAGTTGAACCAGCAGTTTGTGCCCTTCACCCAGCTGGACCTGTCATACCTGCAGCAGGAGGCCTGTGACCGGGATTTCCTTGCCCGTGTCTATGGCGCTCCTCAGCTGCAGGTGGAGAAAGTGAGGACCAATGGTCGGAAGGAGCTGGGTGAGGTGCGAGTGCAGAACACAGGCAGGGACAGTTTCGAGGCCTTCGCCAAGGCTCTAGGTGTCATGGATGATCTCAAGGCAGGTGTTCCCAGGGCTGGCTACAGGGGCATTGTCACCTTCCAGTTCCGCCGTCATGTCCACCTGGCACCCCCACAGACTTGGGATGGCTATGATCCTAGCTGGAATTAGCAGCACCTGCCTCTCCCTCTTGGGTTCCTTCCTTGCCATATCATGAGCTGAGATAGGATAGCAGTCCCTGGGCTGCATCATCCTGTCTGCACGAAAGATAAGGTGAGGGTTTATTCTCTCGTTCTCAAGGGAGTCAGATGGGGAACCATTCTGGGGCATGTAGGGGGGTATTAGGCAAGAAACCACTGTGTGGCAGTGGGAGACTTGGGCTTGTTGGGACTAGGAATGTCTATGTCCTGAGTTTTCTCCAAGTCATCTGTAGAGAGGTTGGCAACTAACTCACTTGATCAAGCCTCTTCTCTCAGCGGGCGTGAGCCCTCCTGTACTATTCTCCTCCTCCACCTACTCCCAATGTGGGACTGGGTTATGTGAGAAGGGAACATATTTGTGGCCAAAAGGAGACTAACAAAAAGAATTTCATTATGAGGGGTAGGGTAGAGAGTTATTTGCCAGGGTTTACTGCCTCCAGCTTCCAGCTCCTCTCTCCTTACCCTGACTTCCTCTCAGCTTTTCATTCCCTGCAGCCTAACAATTTATGATTTCTAAGATGAGAAGTGGAAGAGGGAAAAGCAAAACCCTGCCTTAGCTCATGTCAGGGCAAAGATGGTAGGAGGAAGCCTCTGTGAGACTACCTTCTTTTCTCCTCAAAGAGACCCTATCCTTCCCCCTTCTTTTAAAAATCACTCCCTTCCCTGTTGCTTTAGGAGGGTTCCATGCTGGCTTTGGTGGGAGACAAATGAGCCCGTTGTGTCCTTTTCTCCCTGGGGTTTGGTGCACACCTCCCCCTTGAAGGCTTTGGCTTCTGGTGGCTCTCTCCGTGTGAGTTAGAGTAGCTGAGACCAGGACAGCCCTCTCCATGGATCAGATTCTGCTGAGCCTCCCCCAAATATTGCCCTGTCCTTACAGATCAGGATGCAGATGGCAGGTTGGAAAGGAATTTGTGTGTTTTATTTCTTGCCTGACCTCTGTTTCATGGAAGAAAGTGGAATCTACAGAATTATTTTCAAAAATAAAGGCTGAACTGTCTGGAAAAAAAAAAAAAAAAAAGAAGTACAACAAATGGTGAGACTCAGTGACTCAGTGTAGCATAGGCAGAAAATGATACCACCTTGGAAGAAGATTAGAACAATGGAAAGACTAGGACATTGAAAGGTAAATGAACTTCAGTCGAAGTGAAATGGTTTCTTTGTTGGTATTGAGCAACAGCTTAACATGATCTGAGGTGACCTCCTTAGAAGTTCCTTTTGTAAAGAAATTGTCTTATCTGAATATGTTTATATGTGATTCCAACAGGATGGATATCAATGATATGAGAAGGGCTTGTTGTATGCTTTTGGTACCAGAAAAGTGGATCATGTAGATTTTGATTAGAGCTTCAGAAGACTTAAATAGCAGCATCCACTAATTAGACTACAAAACCCACGGAGAGAAAAGCTTTTCAAGAGGAAACACTGAAGAAGTCTTTCAGCACCTGACTACATGGTTTGTGTTTTCCAGACAGTAACGTAAGCATCACCTAAAAGCTTATTGGAGATTCAAATGCTCAATCCAGCCTACTAAATCAGAATCTTCACATTCACAAGATCCCTAGACGATTTTTATATATTTTAAAATTTGTGGAGTATTGTACTAATGATATATTCTATCAGAGAACAAAATGGCAAATTCTTTACAAAACCCTCCTTTAAAATATTGGCATCATTTGTGGTTTACAGACTGTTATTGAAAACTGCTATTCCTTCTTTTTACAGGAAAATAAAGATATAGCATATAATATATATTCTATGAAGTTAAAATATATACTGTCCATAAAGTATTTTATACTGATTATCGTCATAAAATTTCCCTGATTTGTGTAAAATAATTTCTAGTTCTCTCCTTCCTGTCAATTTACTTAACACAACTGTATTTACATAATGATTTGGCTGGAATGATGATAACTTATCAGTTAGTCCATAATTTGTTTCGAAATATTGAAAAAAAGGTCTCTGTAGTGCATATAACAAATGCAAGGTCATGTAGCTAGTTAGAGGGACATTTGGACTATAATAAAGGACCATTAAATTCTTGAAGGTAATTATGTTGTGATTTAAAAAAAAAAAATTTCCAAATAACTCAGGTTTTTCTGGGCTGCACAATTTACTACAAATGTGTACAAATTGACAAAAATTGCATTTTGTATGCTTGTCAAAAGGAATATAAGCACATAAAAGAAATAATTTGTGTTAATGTACATAAACATTTGGCTTATGTCTAGGATAATACTGTTAAATTTAAGGGATACAGGTTTTGCATGCTAAGATTAGCCATTGTCCATAGATTTGTCAACCAGTAAGCATTACAAATATGAAGTGTAAATCTCAAAACAATGATTTTAGTGTAGAATTCTTCATGCCAAATTGTTCTTCATCTAGCATGCAATTCTGGTGATAATAGGACTTGTTAGTCCCTTTCCAGACTAGCATACAGGATTCTGTGACTGTTCCAATTAATATTTCCAAACTCATCTATCATTCACTAGTTTACAAATGCCAATGAAATATTTATACATTCCCACTGAAATTCAAGTTCTTAACATTCTTAGAAATGTTATTTCTTGCTCATGGTTCTCTCCCACATCTAATGTTTTTCTCCATCACATCTTCATCATAACCTATAGAATTTTTCTTTTTCAGTCTTATAATAATTATCTCAAGGCTTTCTCATTCTTGAAGAGTTTTATGACCTGTTATCAAAACAAAACTGACCATCTCTTGTCCCCTGTGGGATTTTCCCTTCTCCCATCTTTACCATTCATCTTTGTTTAGAAAATTTATCATATTCCATTTTGTATGTGATTTTTAGAAAATTTACTCAGATCCTAAGTTTTGAGATCCCTAAAGACAGAAACAGTTTCATCCCTTCAATATTAACTGTATGGATAAGAATGTCATAATAACAAAACCAGCTAAATTTGATTTTATATTTATGCCCCAAGTTCTGTCAAATAGTCTTGAATAGCCTGCATCTTAAAAGCTCTATGAAGCAGATTCTATCAGCCTAAAGTGACTAAGCATCCTCCTGTCCTAATAGATTAAAATTAGGATTTTTAACCCTCTGTGCCAGATTCTATGGTGACATTATTTTACAACACCATTTTGATGAGGCAAGAGTCTAGAATTAAAAAAAGTCCTGATTTATAACCCTGGTTTTTCTCTAATTCCAGGTAGCAAAATAATAAGTTATATCTTTGCAAACAGATATAAATTATTTGGAATTTCCCTCATAGCATGGTAATGCTTGCATGGTAAAAATGTTGTGATTATTTGATGATAAAGTTTATGGACTAAAGAATCAATCTGTTAAATCTTAGCTCCAATCTTACTTCTATTTTCAGTGTTCTCTAGAGAGTTTATTGTGATACTCTTCAATGTAAGTATTCAGTAAATTTTAAAAGTAATTTTCATAAAATAAAAAAACAAACTACCCTATATTCCTTTCCCTTTTTGGAAAGATTTATCTTAGATCATAGATACATGTCACAATGTTTCCTTGACTCATATTAACTTTCCTTGATGTTTCCAAACTTTGTCATTTTATGGTCTCAGCAAGGAGACACTCAGAGCAGCCAGGAGGCAAGTTATATGTGCTGTAGGTTTTACATCTGTCACTGAGAATTGACCTTTTTCATTTTTGTCAACAGGAAAACCCAGTTCAACATCAGGCAAAAAATAAAAGAAGAATAAAGTCCTTAAGACAGGTTCCCATCACTTTTAGTCTATGAAAACAGTTTTAACAACAGCAAAGAGTGACTTTTCTCTGAGAAGACACAAGCAATTGTGTTGTCAGGATGAGAACGAAAAGCATTTGGTTTATACATGTGGCATGGCTGTCTTAATCTTTTAGTTCATCAAATTCCAAAGAGTGAGCAAAAGGCAAAGATTATAACTTTAGCTGCCAAAGAGAGTGTGAATCATTTCTCTCAAGATTTTAAATATCCTTTTTTAGCTTAAAGGCATAAAGCAACAAACCTGAATGAAAACAGATTTAGGCTGTAACAAGAAGACAGAATTTAACCAGCATATGTTAGAATGACTTACTGAAACA
Source organism: Sciurus vulgaris (assembly GCF_902686455.1). Classification (NCBI taxonomy): domain Eukaryota; kingdom Metazoa; phylum Chordata; class Mammalia; order Rodentia; family Sciuridae; genus Sciurus; species Sciurus vulgaris. The sequence continues at coordinate 151,122,620 of NC_136466.1, forward strand.
GAACAAAAGTTTTATGCATAAATGTTGCTTAAAAAAACTTGCAATGAATTGTTCACCCTGTGTTGGCCAGGCATTATTATACTTTTAAAGGTCAAGAGAACTCCGCTAGGATAAAGAACTAGCAATTCCAAAACAAATAATCTGTCATGGGAAAGGTCTTTTGCGCCTTATTGATTAAAACAAATTTTTAGTAAAATCATCTTCCTAGTTTGAATATAAGGTTGCATAATTAAGTTAGATGTAGATTACATTATTTAATATTTCTCACTGAATTGATAATCTTTTACCAAAATTGCTTATAGTATGCGATTATTTACCTTATACTTAGTCATAATGAACCTACAGGTAAATGGAACTAATTGGTAAGCACAGGATGAACTGAAATACACACAACAGTTCAGTTTCTAATTAAGATGAAACCTCACATCAGCATAGGAAGTTTTGATTATTCAAATAATACTATAGAAAGGAACAGACTTGTTTATCAGTATTTCATGATTTATGACAAGATAAATTCAAGTGGATCCATGTGTTAAGCATAAGAAGTAAATAAATAGTAATGATACTAAATAAAAATTATTTTTAAAATGTTGATTGGAGAATTAATTTTAATGATTACACTAAGTTCAGAAACCACAAGAGAAAGTTTGAAAATTAGACTATATTGTGGAAATATTGAGATATATCATTTATAACATAAGCCAAATTAAAAGGTAAACATGTGAATCTGTGTAAAATACTATAATACACATGAGAAGTAAATGTGTACTTTAAATATATTAAAATATAACGGGACCAGAAGTAGAAGGAATGAGAGATTTCTTTCAGGTCTGCACATGAATGTTTATTCCAAATGGGTTATCGTGGACAACCTCACAAAAATATCATCCTAACAATCTCCTTCACCAGCTGCTTTTCATTATTTGTATGTTCCCTACAAGTTCTAGGAAGCCTGCTACCAGGAACTCTGTATTTACTTCATTATCATAACATAGCCCATAATTCATTGCACCACATGTAGTTTCTAAAAATTTGGAATGAATTAATGAATCTTGTATCAATGTAAAGAGACATGGTAAATAACGGAAATAATGAACACATTATTCCCAGAGGTAAAGACGAAAGAATAAAGATGTGTGTGTGTGTGTGTGTGTGTGTGTGTGTGTGTGTGTTTTCATGCTGTGTATGCACAAATAGGAAAGTGAACATACGAATCGGTAATATGAATTTGATTTTGTAAATTTACATATATTTGCTCAGCTATCTAAAAGTAAGAAAGGAGAAATAAAATTCTGAAAAAGCTTTGGCTTAGATTTTGATAAGAAAGTAAGTAAGCAATGAATGAAAGAATAATTGCTTGATTGCAGAGTATGAATGAATTTGTTCACCATTGGCCATACTGCAAGCTTATGAAGCTGAAATTGGGGTGACAATATGAAGAAATAATGGCAGTTTGGGAAACACATAGGGACAATAAAAAGGAAACATAATAAAGCATTAAAAAAGAATGTTAGAAAGATTTGAAACATTAAGATGCTATTATACATTTTCTTCTATTTCCAGCTTCTCTGACAGGTTTCTCTTCCTGTATTAACTTCTGATAGTCATGTTCTCCAGTGTTTCTGTACTTGCAACATTTCCTGGATGACTTTCAAAACCATGTCCATCACTGATACCTACTTATACATTAATCATGTCCTATAACATGTATTTAGTTCCATTGTTAGCTTCAACACGTAGCTGTATGGAGTTAAGTGCTATCCAAAATTCACATTTAAGGACCATTTATAGGAATTAACATCATTCTAAGTATTTAGATAGAATGGGATTCAATACAATTATCAGATGCTTTAAAAACTTTCCAGGGGGTTTTCAAGATGGCGGACCAGAGGGTGTCTGCATTTCATGTTGCTCCAGGACTCAGGATTCAAAAGAGGAGATATTGAGAGACTTGGGACCAACTCAGAGCAGCCAGATGAGTCTCTCCCTTTGGGGAGGTGTCCCGGATGGGGCAGTAGTCCTGGAACGCAGGGAACTTTGTGAAGTAGAGTTGCCCGGGGAGACACCCCTCCCCCTGCTGGAGCAGTGAACTCGGACAACTGGGAGCATCGTAGAGGAGGCTGCTCAGCATAGCACTTGGACTTGGAGCAACCACTGGGGCTCCGCGCAGCTGCCCAGAGGAGGAGCGGCGAGGAGAGCTGTTTGGACTCAGAGTGACCGCTCCTGAATGCCGGGGCCTGCCCTGAGGAGGAGGAGGAGGAGCGTGGTGGGTCGTTTGGACTTGGAGTGACTGTACCAGAGCTACAGGCGGTTGCCAGAGGAGGAGTTGCGCAGCGAGCTGTTTGGACTCAGAGCAACTGCTTCTGAACACTGGGGGGCTGCCTGGAGGAGGAGGAGGAGTGCGGCAGGTTGCTTGGACTCGCAGTGACTGCATCAGGGCTCCAGGTGGCTGCTCAGAGGAGGAGGCGAGTGGTGAGTTTTTTGGACTCAAAGTGACTGCTCCTGAACACCGGGGCCTGCCTGGAGGAGGAGGAACGGGGTGGGTCACTTGGACTCAAGTGACTGCCCAGGGCTACGGGCGGTTGGCGGGAGGAGGAGGCAGTGAGTTGCTTGGACTCCTAGTGACCGCACCGGAACACCGGGCAGCTGCCCAGAGGGAGAGGCGTGAGGCGGGTCGCTGGGACTCGGAGCGACTGTACGGGGCTCCAGGTGGCTGCTCAGAGGAGGGGCCGCATAGCCAGGCGATTAGGTGCAGAGCAGGGTCCCAGGATCTAGGAGGCTTCTGGGTGGAAGAGCCGCACAGGGACACGCTTAGGGACGGAGCGAAGGTTCCAGGACTGCGGGCAGATTCTCTGAGGAGAGACAGCTTAAGGAGACTCGTCTGCGAAGGGTGAGGCTCCCAGGCCCAGGAGGTAGGTCTGGGCCCCTGGGAACATTGCAGAGGAAGGGAGCCCACCCAGGTGGTAGTTGTGGATTGAGGGGAACCTCTAGGAGGGGAACTGACCAGCGAGACCTCCCCACCGGCTGAGTCTTCCCTGCCGGGTGAGGTTTTCCAACAAGGATGGTAAAACCAGAGACACAGGCCCAAACAGGCTTTGCCTCAGCCCCCAGCCTAGTTCCCCTTTGGATGACCATTGGTCAACAAATGGAGGCACCTCTTTTCCACTAGCAGGGAATATACCCCACCTGAAGGCCACCACCCCTAGAGAGGCAGCTTCCTTGTGGAGCACCACGCTATCAACTTCTTCCAAGACTTCAGCCCACTGAAAGCTAAGAGGGGATATACTAGAAATCTTCAGGGACATTATAAGTCAAGAGAAGAAATCTGCAATATCTCAGCAGTCCACGGATACCTGAACAATATGAGAAAACAAGGGAAGAAAATACCCCAAAGGAATCTAGATGTTACATCAATAAAACCCAATGACAGCATGGCAGAAGAAATGACAGAAAAGGAGTTCAGAATGTACATAATTAAAATGATCAGAGAAGCAAACGATGAGATGAAAGAGCAAATGCAGGCTCTGAATGATGAGATGAAAGAGCAAATGCAGGCATTGAATGATCACATCAATCGACAGTTAAAAGAGCAAATACAGGAAGCAAAAGATCATTTCAATAAAGAGTTAGAGATATTGAAAAAAAAACAAACAGATATCCCTGAAATGAAGGAAACAATAAACCAAATTAAGAACTCCATAGAAAGCATATCCAATAGGATAGAACACCTGGAAGACAGGACCTCAGACATTGAAGACAAAAATTTAACCTTGAAAACAAAGTTGAACAAACAGAGAATATGGTAAGAAATCATGAACAGAATCTACAAGAACTATGGGATATCACAAAAAGGCCAAATTTAAGAATTATTGGGATTGAGTAAGTCTTAGAGAAACAAACCAAAGGAATGAACAATCTATTCAGTGAAATAATATCAGAAAATTTCCCAAGTCTGAAGAATGAAATGGAAAATCAAGTTCAAGAGGCTTATAGGACTCCAAATACACAAAATTACAATAGACCCACACCAAGGCACATTATAATGAAAATATAAAATAAAGAGAATTTTAAAGGCTGTAAGAGAAAAGAACCAAATTACATTCAGGGGGAAACCAATAAGGATATCAGCAGATTTTTCAATCCAGACCTTAAAAGCCAGAAGGGCCTGGAACAACATTTTTCAAGCCCTGAAAGAAAATGGATGCCAACCAAGAATCTTTTGCCCAGCAAAACTTACCTTCAAATTTGACGATGAAATAAATTCCTTCAATGATAAACAAAAGCTAAAGGAATTTACAAAAAGAAAGCCAGCATTACAGAACATTCTCAGCAAAATATTCCATGAGGAAGAGATGAAAAACAAAGATGCAAATCAGCAAAGGGAGAAATTATCCTAAAGGAATTGTCAAATAAAGGAGGAAACAAGTTGTGTCAAACAAATAAAAAAATAAATAAATAAATAAATTAAATTAAATAAATGAACCAAATGACTGGAAATACAAATCATATCTCAATAATAACCCTGAATGTTAATGGCCTGAATTCATCAATCAAAAGACATAGACTGGCAGATTGGATTAAAAAGAAAGATCCAACAATATGTTGCCTACAAGAGACTCACCTCATAGAAAAAGATACCCATAGGCTAAAGGTGAAAGGATGGGGAAAAACATACATTGCACATGGACTCAGCAAAAAAGCTGCAGTATCCATCCTCATTTCAGATAATGTGGACTTCAAGCGAAAGTTAGTGAGAAGGGATAAAGAAGGACATTTCATACTGCTTAAGGGAAGCATAAATCATCAAGATATAACAATCATAAACATCTATGCCCCAAACAGTGGCTCATCCATGTATGTCAAACAAATCCTTCTCAATTTCAAAAACCAAATAGACCATAACACAATAATTCTAGGTGATTCTAACACGCCTCTCTCACCATTTGACAGATCTTCCAGACAAAAATTGAACAAAGAAACCATAGATCTCAATAACACAATCAATAATTTAGACTTAACAGACATTTGTAGAGTATACCATCCAACCAAGAACGAATACACTTTCTTCTCAGCAGCACATGGATCCTTCTCTAAAATAGACCATATATTATGCCACAAAGCTAATGTTAGCAAATACAAGAAGATAGAGACACTACCTTGTATTCTTTCAGATCATAATGGATTGATGTTAGAAATAAATGAAAGAGTAAAAAACAGAAGCTACTCCACCACCTGGAGATTAAATAATATGCTATTATATAATGAATGGATAACAGAAGATATTAGGAAGGAAATTTAAAAAATTCTTAGAGGTAAATGAGAACAAAGAAACATCATATCAAAATCTCTGGGACACTATGAAAGCAGTACTTAGAGGAAAATTTATTTCATGGAGTGCATTTAACAAAAGAAGTAAAACTCAACAAATAAATGACCTACCACTACAGCTCAAAGCCCTAGAAAAAGAACAGACCACCACCAAAAGTAGTAGAAGATAGGAAATAGTTAAACTCAGAGCTGAATTCAATGAAATTGAAAGAAAAGAAACAATACAAAAAATTGACAAAATAAATAGTTGGTTCTTTGAAAAAATAAACAAAATTGATAAACCTTTAGCCACACTAACAAAGAGAAGACGAGAGAAAACCCAAATCACTAAAATTTGGAATGAAGAAGGAAATATCACAACAGACACAATTGAAATACAAAACATAATTAGAAGCTATTTTGAAAATTTATACTCCAACAAAATAGAAAATTTCGAAGACATCAACAGGTTTCTAGACATATGAATTGCCTAAACTGAACGAGGAAGACATACACAATTTAAATAGACCAATTTCAAGTAATGAAATACAAGTAGTCATCCAAAGATTACCAACAAAGAAAAGTCCGGGAACAGATGGGTTCTCAGCCGAGTTCTACAAAACCTTTAAAGAAGAAGTCATTCCAATACTTCTCAAAGTATTCCATAAAATAGAAGAGGAGGGAACCCTCCCAAACTCATTCTATGAAGCCAATATCACACTGATACCTAAACCAGACAGAGACACATCGAGGAAAGAAAATTTCAGACCAATATCCTTAATGAACATCGACACAAAAATTCTCCACAAAATTTTAGCAAATCGCATACAAAAACATATTAAAAAGATAGTGCGCCATGATCAAGTGCTTTCATCCCAGGGATGCAAGGTTGGTTCAACATCAGGAAATCAATAAATGTAATTCACCATATCAATAGACTTAAAGGCAAGAATCACATGATTATTTCAATAGATGCAGAAAAAGCATTTGATAAAATACAGCACCCCTTCATGCTCAAAACACTAGAAAAAATAGGGATAGTGAGAACATTCCTTAACATTGTAAAGGCCATCTATGCTAAGCCCATGGCTAATATCATTCTAAATGGTGAAAAACTGAAAACATTCCCCCTAAGAACTGGAACAAGGCAGGGATGCCCTCTTTCACCACTTCTATTCAACATCGTCGTTGAAACTCTAGCCACAGCAATTAGACAGACCAAATAAATTAAAGGGATATGAATTGGAAAAGAAGAAATCAAACTATCCCTGTTTGCTGATGATATGATTATGTATTTAGAGGAACCAGGCAATTCCACCAGAAAACTTTTAGAACTCATAAATGAATTCAGTAAAGTAGCAGGATATAAGATCAATGCTCATAAATCCAATGCATTTTTATACACAAGTGATGAATCTTCAGAAAGAGAAATTAGAAAAACTACCCCATTCACAATAGCCTTGAAAAAAATAAAATACTTGGGAATCAATCTCACAAAAGAGGTGACTACAATGAGAACTACAGAACACTAAAGAAAGAAATTAAAGAAAACCTTAGAAGATGGAAAGATCTCCCATGTTCTTGGATAGGCAGAATTAATATTGTCAAAATGGCCATATTACCTAAAGTGCTATACATATTCAATGCAATTTCAATTAAAATCCCAATGATGTACCTTACAGAAATAGAGCAAGCAATTATGAAATTCATCTGGAAGAATAAGAAACCCAGAATAGCTAAAGCAATCCTTAGCAGGAAGAGCTAAGCAGGGGGTATTGCAATACCAGAAGTTCAACTCTACTACAAAGCAATGGTAACAAAAACAGCATGGTATTGGTACCAAAATAGAAAGGTAGGTCAATGGTACAGAATAGAGGACACGGACACAAACCCAAATAAATACAATTTTCTCATACTAGACAAAGGTGCCAAAAATATGCAAAGGAGAAAAGATAGCCTCTTCAATAAATGGTGCTGGGAGAATTGGAAATCCATATGCAACAGAATGAAACTAAACCCATATCTCTCACTATGCACGAAACTAAACTCAAAATGGATTAAGGACCTCGGAATCAGACCAGAGACCCTACAGATTATAGAAGAAAAAGTAGGTCCAGATCTTCAACATGTCGGCTTTGGACCAGACTTCCTCAACAGGACTCCCATAGCACAAGAAATAAAAGCAAGAATCAATAACTGGAATAGATTCAAACTAAAAAGCTTTCTCTCAGCAAAGGAAACTATCAGCAATGCAAAGAAAGAGCGAGCCTACAGAGTGGGAGAAAATCTTTGCCAATCATACTTCAGATAGAGCACTAATCTCCAGAATCTATAAAAAACTCAAAAAACTTTACACCAAGAATACAAATAATCCAGTTGACAAATGGGCTGAGGAAATGAATAGACAGAAGAAGATGTACAAGCAATCAACAAACATATGGAAAAATGTTCAACATCTCTAGTAATAAGAGAAATGCAAATCAAAACCACCCTAAGATTCCATCTCACCCCAATTAGAAGGTGATTATCAAGAATACAAGCAACAACAGGTGTTGGCAAGGATGTGGGGAGAAAGGTATACTCATACATTGCTGGTGGGGCTGCAAATTAGTGCAGCCACTCTGGAAGCAGTGTGGAGATTCCTTAGAAAGCTTGGAATGGAACCACCATTTGACCCAGCTATCCCACTCCTTGGCCTATACCAAAAGGACTTAAAATCAGCATACTAGAGATACAGCCACATCAATGTTCATGGCTACTCAATTCACAATAGCCAGATTGTGGAACCAACCTAGATGTCCTTCAATTGATGAATGGATAAAGAAACTCTGGTATGTATATACAATGGAATATTACTCTGCCATGAAGAATGATAAAATCATGGCATTTGCAGGCATATGGATGAAATTGAAGAATATCATGCTAAGTGAGATAAGCCAATCTCAAAAAACCAAAGGACGAATGATATCGCTAACAAGTGGATGATGACACATAATGGGGGGAGGGAGGGGTTAGTGTTAGGATTAGAGTTAAGGTTAGGGAGGGGTGCAAGAATGGAGGAAGGAAGGACTGTGTAGCCGGGAAAGATGGTTGGGAGGGGTTGGGGGAAGGGAAAAATAACAGAATGAATCAAACAACATTACCCTATGTGAATTTATGATTACACAAATGTTATGCCTTTACGCCATGTACAAACAGAGAAACAGCATGTATCCCATTTGTTTACAATAAAAAAATAAAATAAAATAAAATGAAAAAAGAAAGTAAATTATATGGCTCAAGTAAAAAAAAAAAAAAAAAGAAAAAGAAAAACTTTGGAAAGGCCTGCTGAGGCAAACTCAGGGTCACCACTCCAGAAGCCTTGACAGGGAGAGTCTGGAACACGGGGCTCTAATATGCACATCGAGAGCTGGCCTTCACTTGCATCCTCCAGTGTTGACACAGGGCATCTAGGGACTGGACACCTGTAGAAAACCCCAATGTCTTCAGAACTGCGATTGACAGGAGGAAGTGCCAGTCGCTGAAAAGATGGGCCCCATCAATTCACATCTTCAATCCACATGGATAAGAGCACCTAAGCGGAGGTGACTGATTTGTGTCAAAATAGTAGAAACAGTGAATTCTAGAAAAGTTGTTTTAGTTTATCCAGTTTCCGAATGGAAGTTAATGGTTACAAGAAGGCAAGCTAGGAGGCTTAGTGGGGATCATTCATATCATCTGGCAAGCTGTGTGGGTAATTCAAACAACATCAAAACAGATAACACAAAAGTGTGTCCATCAAATTGCTTTCCATCTTAAACCTCTACTCCTACTTAATAGCGCTGTCTAGAAATTGTCCTCTTTTTCTCATTTCTGCTACTTCCAATTCTTACAGAAAATAAGCAGTATTGCTTTGGACACTTAAATATCTTCTGAATCTCTTTTCGTGTTTCTGCATATAATCTTCCATCAACACATTTTTATGTGATTTGGAGCACATTTTCAATTTATTTATGATCATTATTTTTGTCTGTGATTGAAATTATGATGAAATGCTTCTTATTGAAGTGACTCAAACCAAAATGATTTTGCATTTTTTTGCGTTTAGTGACCATTTAATATTGATACACTTATTAGTCATTCTTATTTTTCACCAATATTTATTTATCTATACAAAGATTTTTTACTCTTCAAAAAAGTAGAACTTATTTAGTCTGTAAGGTGGCTTTAATTGTGATTTGGACTATAAACATTTTCAAAACCAATATTAAAGCCCAAGAGCAATTAAAATACTAGAAATGTTAAGGCTTTGGTTTATGTTTCTTTTTTGGTTTTGAGTTTTATTCTTGTTTATGTATTTAATTTGTGTTTAAAATAGACCTGATGGTAAAGTTGCATATTCTCTGTTGTAGTGAAATAACTAAAATCCCCAAAGATGTCCACACCAAAATCAGTGAAATCTGAGAACAGATTACCAAAAGGAGTTATAGATGTGATTTTGTTAAGGAATGAAGTAGAAAAATTATTCTAGATCACCCAGATGAGTCCAATATAATTACAGAGTCCTTATACAAAGTAGATGGTAGCGTTAGCAGAGATTAGAAAGAAATGTTATGACTGAGGAAAAAGCTGAAGTCATACACTCTGAAAATAGAGAAAGGGGACACAAGGCAATTGCAGGTATCCTCTGGCAACTGGAAAAGGAAGGGAAATGGCTTCTTCTTTGAAATTTCCAAACAGAAAACAACTCTGCCAATGACTTGATTTTAGACTTCTGACTCCACTACCCTAAGAGAGTAAGTCAGTGTCTATGTCAGCTAATTCATTTGTGATAATTAATTAAGCAGTAATAGGCAACTAATGCACATCGTGAACAACATGAAGATTAGGTTTAGTCTGGCATGACGCACGATGTTCACATCCTCATTTCTGTGATGTAAACATTTAACTTGGATGGTAATTATAATTTCAGACTTGCCAGTATGCCTGGGATTCAAGGCAGTGAAGGTTGTCATGCCTCTGAGAGATAACTAGAAGTATACTGACTTGTAATTTTCTTTGTGCACAAAATTTTATTTCCATAAAGGCAACACTTAACTCTTGACATCTTTAATGATGTCAGCTCATCAAAGAAATACAAATATCCATCAACAAGACATATCCTATAATAACAATGTAACACATGGTTTGTAGCATGTACAAAGTATTCCCAAAACTTCATGTTTAATATATTTATATTTGGAAATCACCGCTTTTACAATAATCTGTGAAATATATTATCTGGAAGAGAAAAACCAATTAAAACAAGATAGAATGTTCTTCTAGCCACATGCTTTGTGAACTGAAAGTGACACACATGTCAAACCAGACAAATAGAAAGACTCTAGAGTGTCAAAGTTATGTGACTGAAGCATAAACAGAGAACAAAAGAAAGGGTATAAATACACTGTCTTAAAAGAGAGATATGCTTATTCTGGAAGTAGTCATTGCTTAAAAATAGTGGAACTTATTTATTCTGTTTGGAATTGTCTTAATTTTTCTAAATTGAGGATATGTTACTTTTGTGATTAGGGAATAAAATCACTAAAATCAGGGAACTGTAGACACTTGTGATAGACTGGGCAGAAAGAAATAAATTCTAAAAAAGTGTGAAATAAAATCAGGAATCATTCATTACAGATGGAATGACTTACAGGAAGGATATTCTCCTTTCTGCTTTCCAAGTGGCAAAGCAAACACTAGTTTTACCATTCCCAGTCCCTAAGACAATTTTGGTGCTGCTGTTCTGAGCTTTAATCGACCTGCCTCTTGAGCCTGATAGAACGTTTGTAGCCTTCCGTCCTCCAGGGTGCACTGCTTGCTAAGTACCCCTCTATGCCTAGATACCCAGGGAGCTGGTCCAGGCCTCTTGCCATCAAGCCCTTCCCTTCTGGGACATGTTGTTTGTTCCCAAAGCTGTGATGACAGTTTTGTTAGACATGCATGGAGACTGCCTACCTAGGTCCGCGTTTTCTTGCTGACTAAACATCTCCTGTCAGTATGAATCTCATCTTCACAAATGGATCTAGTGTGAAAACCCATCTCTTCGCCTAAGCAATATTTTTTTTTCACTTTCAGGAGATGACTATTTCAATACAGAACATGTATGTTTCATCATTATCCCTATGTGATTTAGAAATTTATTTTAACGTGCCACATATTTAACAAACATTCATTGAAATTTAATGACTAGTACAAATATATTCTGAAATAAATGATTTTATATTTTTACTGAAAGGTCATTGAAAGTAATTTACTGAGAATTCATATTAAAGTGCTAGTAATCCTGTATATCCAATGAGCTATTTATATGTTCATAGAAATTTGTATGTTTATATCATATTTCAGTTATAAATTTCCCCATTCTACTATGATTGGTTATTAAAAATCTTGGCTTTAAGAGATGAGATGCAACTAAAAAATTAAATTAAATTAATGTAATTCATTCACAAATGTTAGATATTTTGTTACAATCTGTTATGTTCCTTGGATAGCTTTTGCTAAGTTAATTTTATGGAAAAAATTATAAACCATTTTCAAATCAAAATGTTTAAAAATACAATACTTTACAACTAGGTTGTTACTTAATTCAAACCTAAAAGGAATATATTGGATTTTCATTGAGTGTGGCTTGAGGGAAATTGAGTCCATAGTTCCCAGGAAACAGAGAATGATATGTAATATCACCAATAGAACCACATTAAATAAGACCATAAAATTGAGTAAGTTAATTTCTTAAAATGTTGAAGAAATTACATGGTAAGGCACACAAGGATGATTATATGAGTTTTTCGTTAATAAAAGAAATTGGTATATTTGAGTAGAGGAAACCCCAAAATTTTTTAGTGAATCAGTTGGAGATAATGGAACTAACTGATGCCAGGTCAACATGAAGCTAATTTTCCATTTTCATGAGGAACAGATGGTGTGGAGGGATATAAAAATTGACTTCATAGAGGGAAAAATGGTTTAGCTTGGCAAGTTTATTTCAGAAAATATTCTTCATAAGCTAGATCTATTCAGCCATTTTGAGAATGTTCTCCCACTGACATGGTTGATTAAGGATAATGGTGGCCATGTGGGCCACCTGTGGAAGAACATCTAGATGTCTCCCTGTGGTAAGTTTCCCTCCCTGGCCAGCTGGTTTCATGGACCAAGTTTCTGAGAATTTTCATTTTACTTAATTTAATGGAAGCTTAATAAACAAGGAAACAAAATTACATAATGAATTGAATTACAGATACTTTCTACTGGCTAATGCCTTACAATTTTCCTATGAAGAGTAATTACAGTAAAATAATAAAAGAGTTCATAGTAAATGTTCTTATAAACAAAGATTCTTCTAGAGTAAGAAGTATTCATTTAAGAATAATCAAATCAAATTCTATCTAAGGGGTTGTATTTTTGTCTAGGAAAGAGAATTGTTTTATTCAATCTAGAAATGACAATGAAGTACCAGAGGACTCAAGTTAAGTTTTTCTCTTTTCTTGTATTCATGTCTTACTTGAAAAAGTAAGGGAAATAAGGGAGATGAACTGATCGCTATATATGTTATAGCCAACCACAGTGTACACACTCAGGCCTACTGCTAGTTCTATGGAGTAAAATTAACTCACTTTGTTTTGGCATTTCAATCTACATTCTAAATATGAGAACTTTAAGGTGAACCTGAGTAGGAGAATGCCCATTGTCCAGAGGAGGAATTATAAGACAGGGTATACACAAAGGGGACAGATTTGTATCAAAATGTATTTGGTAAAAATACAATAATTAAAACTGTCTAATAATTCATAAGGAAAATAATAATATGGTATATGTTTTGGGTGACTGTAAGAATATAAGTAATAAACAACATTAGCATTAGATTTTAACAGATGAGTTTACCCGGTTCCTTATTTGTTAATCACTTGTATATCTTCTTTTGTGAAGTGTTTAAATATCAAATAGATGATTCCAATATTGTGTTGGGTGGAAATCATGATGACACAGAGTTTAGATTAGGTGTCCCTAATCTCTAGAGGGCTGTCCTAGAACCCAGTAGCACAGGTGCTTTTACTCTAGTCCTGTGTCCTGCCCCTAGGGTTTTAACATAGAGTATATCCAGTGCCCAGAAGTCAAAAGAAAGCATGAAGAAGCATCCTTTTCTTAGTAAGTTCTGACCCAGAAATCGTGAATGTCTTGTGTCACATTTCACTGCTAAGATCTTAAGTCCTCATTTTATGATCAGGAAAAAGAAAATATTTTTGGTGAAAGCGAGCAATCACACACACACACACACACACACACACACACACACACAACATTGGTCAAATTATTTTAGGAATAAGTGCAACAGTGCAGCTAAGGGGACTCAAAAACCAGATGGCTAGGGTCTAAATTCTGATGCTTCTTACCTGGTGTAGACACAGTGGTGCTTACCTAACTGTTCAGCAAAATTTTCATATTAAACAGATTCTGTGACATTACACATGCTCATTTTCTGTCCAATGACTGTGGACAGGAGAGTCATTTTGAAATATCAGTATGTTGTGGAATCTGAAATGACTCTGTGCTCCAGAAGATGCAGCTCTGGGGCGACTATCAACCAGGGTCCCTGACTACGTTGGCATGGAATGGAGCTCATCATACACCTGGCCATGAGGGAGAGATGATTCCAGGGGCATTAGGTTAGTTATTTCAAGAGTCATCTGTTACTACTGCAATTACCTAACCTATCATAAAATGTGTCATATAGTGTTTTTATCTCATTTCCTCATTTATAAACAATAATATTAATAAAAATTTGACAGGATTCTTGTGAGGATAAAATTATTTAACACATGTAAAGTATAGAGGGCACTAAATGTTTTGAACGTAACTACTTAATAAAGTGTTATTTATTAGTTTGAATATGGTTTTAGAAGTGAGAAAAGTGCTAACAGGAGCATCCTTCCATCATATGATTAACTGCCATACATATATATATATAAATAATATATATATAATATATATACTGATATATATATCAGATATGTATATATATCACAAATTTTTACCATAAATGAGAAAGTTACTGTTTCCATAGTTCCAACAACAACAACAACAAACACAGATTCACCAATGTTTAAGGAAGTTTCAAGATCATAAAACTGGTTAGTTATCGATAAACTAAAACAGGACTTTAATAATTTGAGAATTTTCTTAACATACACTCTTAGTGATTACTAAGATATGAAATTTTTAAAGAAATGAATTTTAGAAGATAGGAAGAAAGGCAGCTGTTTCCTTACTCAAACAAGGGGTACTTGAAGCAAGAAAAGTTTCTGACAAGACAAGGTAGTAATTTGTTGCTGACTTTACAGATTCTGGAATGGCATAGTAAATTAATGTCATGATTACTTGATAAGGACACAGAAATTAGAGCAAGAAGCATAACGTACCAAAAGCAGTAGCCTACACTTAGACTCCCTCCTTTTCTAGAGAATGGCAAAATCTTCATGCAACTCAGGGTCAGCATGAGCCTACCAATTTCACAAAGTCGGTTTTCTCACGATCCACATACTCACAACTATTTGAATGACTGATGGACTCAACTGAAATGGCAAACATGCTTAACCTAGAGGACATGGACCTGAATGTTTCCCTCTGTTATTTTTAATTTTAGAAATTGATGATACAAACATATTAACAATTGAAGAAAACAAGAGTAACTCAGTCACTTATCTGTAAAACAAGCAAATGATTTCTTTGATATAATCCAAGTTTCATAAGGATTAAATGAGAAAAATATAGATAACTTTGCTTTGTAAATTGCAGTATACCCAGTAAGAAAAAACAGTCCATGATTTACCAATAATTACGCTTATATTGCCTTCTTGTCATTTTAACACTGGAGATATGGTTTACCATGTTATTTTTATTTTGTTTGCTTATTCTAAGACTTGCATTTAGAAGTTAAATGCCCGTTTCTTTTTTGTGTTGGATGTTCCTACATGGTAGGTGTTTATACACCTGACTTCACACATAAGTCACAAATAGATTTATCACCTGCTGGATGATCTAAACACCTTGCAATAATTTTCCTCCAATTGTTTTCTCCAATTCCACATGTAATTATTATCTACTATTTTAGTGCCATTTTCTTTTATTTTCCCTCCCCCTGAATAACTCATGATTGTTACTTTATATGACAATTTTTATTTCCCCAGAATGTTTGTTTATTTTTGATGCACCTTAATTTTTTCTGGGAAGAAATCTGTTCCCTCTGGGACTTAATTTTATTCTTTCTACAATTCAAGTTAAACATTTACTTACTATAGAGTGGAGAGTTGGTAATATTCTCCCTTTATGAAAAAAATCTACATTTTAAAATTTATTTCATTTTCAAGCATAGGTTAGCTGATCCCTAATTCTAGTTTGAAAGCATTTCTCTTAGTACTTGGAAGAAATTATTCAATTTTCCATTGACTTCTGCTTTTATTGCTGTAAAGTATCTATGTCAGTTACATTGTCCCATTTCTTTAGGAGTTATTTTTAATCTTTGTTTAGATTTTCAAAAACTTACTTTTGCCTTTGTTCTGCATTCTCTAATATCTTCATTTATTGGAAGTATGATGAGATCAAAATTGGATTTTCTCACAATATACTACAGCTACTAATTATTCTCATGGATACTATCCCCTTATCTCTTTGTCCTTTATTCAAGATAACTTACTTAATGCCAACAAGCAGATGACAAGTGCTCTTTTCAGTTACATCGACATTTTATTTGCCCTATTCCACAAACTTTTTTATTATTATTTTTCTAGTAAACATCCTTTTTGGAATTTTAGAATCCACATTTTTTAAATGTACTCATTTAAATATAGTTTTAACTTACAGTTTTCCCATTTCTTATAATGGCATGGTTTCTTATTTGATTTCCACCATCTAACTTTTCTGGAAGTTGAATTCTGCTGTTTGCTATTTCTACTGACATATTTTTTTTCTTTTAATGTATTTTTGTCATTTTGAAATGCAAGCTCCTGTTCACTGGAATGTTATCAGTCAGGATACTTCACACTTTTTATTTTAAAGTACATTTAGTTTCTCAAGAAATATTTTGAATTTTATGTCATCAGTCATACAAGTGCCGTTCACAGTCTAGAACCATTTAATAGTGATTTCTTGGTCTGAATGAAAATACTGTTAATTAAGCTCAAGCAGGCATGAAGGAAAATCTGTGATTACCAAGTATAAGAATGATTTTTCCTTCCTGTTGTTCTCCTGGAACCTGGAAGGAGATGCTCAGTCATGTTTTTTATCATCTTTTGCCTCTGCATATATTTCCCCTAAATGCATAATATACTTAGCAGTAGTCTATTAAATTGACCTGGTCTCTTCCTTTCTTTCTGTTTCTTTCTTCAGGGCTCCTTTTTATAAGGTACCAATTCCCCACTTCATGAATACTGTCTTTGACTTCAGCTGTTACATTACCTTTAAAACTTATACCTCTTGACTACTGAAGTAACCAATCATTTGTCCACTCCACAAGTAAGCAAGCTAGTTGTTAGCTTGTTCTTTCTATTTTGCTTTCTTTTAGGCTCCTTTCCAATTTTGATGCTGAATTCTTTTTTCTCAAAAGCTAAGTACTGCATGTAAGACCAGCATTTGTCAAAAGTTATCCAGTATGCTTAAGGTATTTGTAGAAGAATATTTTTCATGGAATATAATGTGAAAATGAAAAAGATGTCTATCAATGATGCACAGAACTCATTGCTTTAGTTTGTTTATGTTTCATTAATACTCTGTTATAAATAGAGATTTGCCAAGAACATTTTAGAATAATCAAAGCTATGAGAAATAGCTAATATGCCATAAAAACAGTGACATAAAATGGGAAGAAGATAAAACTTAACATGAATGAAATTGTCAAGTGAAACATAAACCAGATGTGACGAGTGCTTGTGGTAGTGGCAGCTAGAAAACCTGGATTTCTATGGAACAAATGCATGCACAGCCACAAGAAAGACTGAAAGGTTTGCAAACGTGAAGAGGATGATAGGAGAAAGTTCAGATATTTATAATGTTGCCCTGGATGGCAACTTGGAATAAAATGTGGCAGTTTCAAAGTCAGAAATGCAAGATCAGTGTAAGAAAAGTCTTTATTGACAATGAGAGATTTTTTTTTATTGTAAACAAATGGGATACATGTTGTTTCTCTGTTTGTACATGGAGTCAAGGCGTACCATTTATGTCATCACAAATTTACACAGGGTCATGTTGTTTGATTCATTCTGTTATTTTTTTTCCCTTCCCCCCCACCCTTTCCACCCCTCTTTTCCCTCTATACAGTCCTTCCTTCCTCCATTCTTGCCTGCCTCCTTAACCCTAACTCTAAACCTAATACTAACCCTAACGCTAACCCCTCCCACCCCCCATTATATGTCCTCATCTGCTTATGCGAGATCATTTGTCCTTTGGTTTTTTGAGATTGGCTTATCTCACTTAGCATGATATTCTCCAATTTCATCCATTTGCCTGCAAATGCCATAATTTTATCATTCTTCATGGCGGAGTAATATTCCATTGTATATATATGCCACAGTTTCTTTATCCATTCACCAACTGAAGGGCATCTAGGTTGGTTCCACAATCTGGCTATGGTGAATTGAGCAGCTATGAACATTGATGTGGCTGTATCTCTGTAGTATGCTGATTTTAAGTCCTTTGGGTATAGGCCAAGGAGTGGGATAGCTGGGTCAAATGGTGGTTCCATTCCAAGCTTTCTGAGGAATCTCCAACAATGAGAGATTTTGTCCATTTGGCTTTGTTATAAAGCACTGAGGATTACCACAGATAAGAATATATGAATATCCTCCTTGGATGCTGTAGATGAGGTCTTACTCTCAAGGAAGTTTCATTAAGGGCATATGTTTCCTTAAAAATCTGTTAGTCTGTTGTACTGTATTTATACATTTGCTCTTTGTTTCTAGGAAAAACTGCAAATATATCATTCACTAGTGACTTATAAAACATTTGGTCATTATTCTGAGGGAAATTTTTTGCTATACAAATCCTCTATGTAACTTGTGTTACATCATTTAAAACTTTTGAACAAATTATTAGACATTATAGGTTGTATGATATATTATCTCTGAGATTCCTTCATTTACCTTTACAAAATTTTAGTTACTCTTAAGTGTTTTAGAAAAGCTTGTAAGTATTGGAAGTTTATTTGAATTGTTATCCCCCAAATAAATATCAATTAGATATTTTATGGTTTTTGGTATAATAAAAAAGATGATAAAATGTCATGTTCTATTCTAGAAAAATGACTATTATCTTTTAAATACAGTATCAATATTTGCTCCAGGTCAGAACTACTGTTAGCTCACTTAGCATGTACATTTCCAATTTTTAGCTAACTGTGTTCAGCTTAATTTTGTATATTCATTCATTTTACACTTACAGAGTAAAATGGTTGCTGTGAGAGGCTGGTAAGTGCTATGGGTATACTAACAGGAGAAAAATAGTGTACCATATTTTTTTTTTCTTTTTGTAATCATACATTTACATAGGGTAATGGTGTTTGATTCATTCTGCTATTTTTTCATTCTCCCCACCCCTCCCACCCCTCTTTTCCCTCTGTATAGTCCCTCCTTCCTTCATTTTTGCCTCCCTCCCACCCCCATTATGTGTCATCAAAAGGTTATATTCTAGTGAGTTAAATAGTCATTAATCAAAGAAGCACCTAGTTAAAATAAAGAAGAAATTTCCAAGAGAAATAGCATTTACTCGAGGAAGTTTACTTTAGGAAGGTCAATAAAATCTTCTCAAAGTATATGATGATTGACGTGCAATTTTCTGGATGTGGTCCATTGACTTGTGCAATTTTCTGGATGTGGTTCATGTGTTGGAAGTTGGTGCCCAGGGTGGTGGTATTGGAAAATGTTGTGGAACCCTTTAGAGATAGGTCCTAGTAGGAGGTGCTTGGGTCATTGAGGGTGTTATCCTGGAACTCCTGAATTATTGCAAGAAAAAAAAAATGTTGAAAATGCAAGCCTGACCCCTGAATCTCCCTCTTGCTTCCTTTTTAAGAAGGTGATCTTTGCTCCCACATGTTCATCCACCACTGTGATGCCATCCGCCACTTCTTCACCAGGGTGGAGCTGATGCTTGGTGCCACATGCTTGAACCTCCAGAACAATAACCTAAACAGTTTTCCTTTATATAGTTAGTCTGCATCATGGATTTCTTAATGGTAAGAGAGAACCAAGTAATACAATCAGATCTGAAAAGCAGCAGGCATTAGTTTCTCAAACAGATATCATAGAGGTGTGTAGGGTTCTTGAAACTATTGCTGGTATAGGGAACGTGTTGGAAAAATTACTTAACACATGAAGGGGCTCAGAAGGCTATAGAAACTAAACAATAGTCATGTGTTTAGATAATAGAAAACTAGCAAAGATGTGAATAAAATGAAATTTATCAACATTTTTCTCTAAGTGCTTTCTGGGTTTCAAATCTAGCAATTAAAAATGAATAATAGGAAATTGTGGGAGCAATTGATATGAACTACCTTTCAAAATTAATCGTATATTTATGCATTTGAACTGCAGAGCTTTCATTTATGATCCAGATAATTGATAATAGATTACCTTTAAACAATTCATGGTAATCAAAGTATGGTTTTGGTACCTTTGTGTAATATGAGATAACCATATTTATGTGAGTTTGTCTCTGTGTTTTCTGTTGTGCACCTTTGGTTTACATGTCTATTTTGATGACAATACTATGCCTTTTTTGTTACTATTCTGTAGTATAGTTTAAGGTCTGGTATGGAGAAATATTGAAAGCATTCCCTCTAAAATCTGAAACAAGGCAGGGATGTCCTCTTTCACCACTTCTATTCAACATAGTCCTTGAAACACTAGCCAGAGCAATTAGACAAATGAAAGAAACTAAAGGAATATGAATAGGAAAAAGAACTTAAACTCATTTTTTTGCTGACAGCATGATTCTATATTTAGAAGATCCAAAAAATTCCATCAGAAAACTTCTAGAACTCATAAATGAATTCAGCAAAGTAGCAGGATATAAAATCAACATCCATAAATCAAATGCATTTCTATACATTGGTCATGAACCCTCTGAAAGAGAAATCAGGAAAATTATCCCATTCACAATAGCCTCAAAAAAGAAAAGAAAAGAAATAAAATACTTGGGAATCAATCTAACAAAAGAAGTGAGAGACCTCTACAATGAAAATTACAGAACACTAAATAAAGAAATCGAAAAGAACTTAGAAGATGGAAAGATCTCCCATGTTCTTGTATAGGCAGAATTAATATTGTCAAAATGGCCATACTACCAAAAGCCTTATACAGATTTAATGCAATTTCTATTAAAATTCTAATGACATTCTTCACAGAACTAGAAAAAGCAATCATGAAATTCATTTGGAAAAATAAGAGGCCCATAATGTCTTGTGCCTTTTTTTTTTTTTTTAATTTGTTCCAATTAGTTATACATGACAGCAGAATGCATTCCGACTCATTGTACACAAACGGAGCACAACTTTGATGGAGCTGGAGAATGTCCTGTGCCTTTCTTGGCTTGAAGTTTACTGTTTCATCTTTACCTCACTACAAAAGTACATGAACAGGTTGTTCACGATTTCTATTTTGTTGTTTTTGTTTTTGTTTTGTTTTGTCTTTTTTTCAAATATTCTCACAGTTCAAGATATTTCTGACTTCATCACGTCACCAATACTTTGTTTTGTGTATGTGTGTGTGTGTGTGTGTGTGTGTGTGTGTGTGATACTAGGACTTGAACCCAGGGATGGTTAAACTCTGAGCTATAACTTCAGCCCTTTTTATTTTATTCTGAGACAGGGTCTTGCTAAATTGCCCTGGTTGGTCCTGAACTTGTGATCTTCCTACCTCAGCATCCTAAGTAGTTGGAATTATAGGCTTGTACCACCATGCCAGGCATCTCTACTTTCTTTGATAATATCTCCAATGACTTCCTTGAAGCTAAATCCAAATAAAAAATTTTAATCCTATTTTCCTTGACCTACATAAGAATTTGATACCATTAACTTTTTTATCATTTATAGTCTTGCTTGAGCAACTTCCTTCACTGATATTTTCCTCACTTTCCTCTTCCTTGTAAATTTTCATTGTGATCTATCCTCCTCTTTCCAACACTATGTATAAAAAACTGTCACTGGCCTGGCATGGGTCTACTTCTCTCTCACTCGAGTTCTTCATAAATGCTTTTATGCATCCTCAGGATTTCAATACTATTCGCTCACTTTACCAATTGTAGAGTCAACAACAACCACATAGTTCAAACCATTGTTATCAATTGCATGGTACAATATTTAATTTTATCTCTAAATTTAACTGGGCCACAAGACATCTAAACCTTTCCTCAGATATTATTACAGGTGTGTCAGTAAAAGTGATTTTGGATGAGATTACTGTTTCCATCAATGGATGATTTAAAGAGTTGCTCTCCCTACTGGATGTCCGTCTCATCCAATCAATTAAGGTCCTGGATAGAACCAAAGAGCTAAGGGGGAACTCCTTTCTGTGTGGTTTAGCTGAGACATTTATTAGTCCATTTCAACTTTCACACAAAAGCATTAGCTCTTCTTGGTCAAATGAGTGCTGATGTCCAAAGTGAAGACTGCACCTTTGTCTCTCTTGGTTCTCAGGGTTTATGACTTGGAATGGAACCACAGGTGACTCTTGGCTGCCAGCTTGTTGACTGTAGATCTGGAGCCTTCTCAGTCTTCATATCACTTAAACCAATTTTATACATAAATGTCTTCAATATACACAAACAATCATTTGTGTGTGTGTGTGTGTGTAAGTTGTGTTTCTCTGAAGAACCCGGACTAATACACTCAGACTTCAGAAATATTTTGCTCCCTTTATTTCAACCTCCATCTTCTCTTTCTCTAGTATTTTCTCTACCTGAAGCCACTCTGTGGTCAGAGTCTTAACTTGACTTCATTTTATCTGTTCATAAATGTGTGCTAAAGAATTCCTCTCTACCCTTCTTACTTCACTTGTTACTTTTCTGAGAAATATATTCCTACCCCCTCTACTGAAGAGCATTCTTCTTGTTGCAATATTCCCCCTCTGTATATAATAATAGATCATTTTATTTTCTATAATCTATTATTTCTTCCCTTGACTTTTTTCCTTTGATACTTCACATTCCAGTGGTTGAGTAGCCCATAATATCTCTGAATTCTCAGTCTTTAGGGAGTCTGCTTAATCTGAATTAAATACAACCTTATACAACATGTCCCTACAATTTTATTCATTTAATTCAATTTTGAGATCTGTCAACCTTAAATTTCCTATATCACATTATCTCATAATTTCTTGTCCTAACTTATTGAAGTCTCATAAAATTTATGATTTTTTATCTTTCTTTCATGCTGAACTTTTAAATTAGTCATCTATTTTGTGTGTCTTGGTAACAACTCTTTGATGGTCAGAACACAATAATTGATCAGAGTATTAGGTGAATTAAAATAAATTCCATGTGATATATTTTTACAAGCAAAATCTTTTTTAATTTGAAAAATTTTATTAGATTTATATACAACTAATATTCAGTTTATAGCTAAGGTGTTACTTCTATTCTAAAAAAAACTCAAATGGGATATTAAACCATTTTGATATTACTGTCATCCAGTGGAATCTGTGGAAGTTTGGTCCAGGACATCTATTAATACCAAAATCAACAGAGGCTTAAGTAGTGTTTAAAAGCATATTCTTTTGATAGTACTCATCTTTGCCTTAGTCATATCCACCAGGAAACAGAGATAATTCAAAAACCCTTTGGATACCAGACCCAAAGGTAAGAATAAGGGGTTGTAGAGATATTATTTAGCAGATACAAAATTTAATTAAGAGAAATAAACTTGGGGTTCTATTATAAAACATGGTATCTAAGGTTGATAACAAAGTCTTGTATATTTGAAAATTCCTAATGATTTTGATTAATAGTACTAACCAAAAATGAATACACCAAAAAATGAATTTGGTTAGTATACCAAAAAATGAATATGCTAATTAGCACAATTGAGCCATTTCACTGTGTATATACATGTATCTGTAAGGTTGTCTACAACAAATATACACAATTGTTGTCAATGAAAATAAATAAATAAATAAGCTAAAAATAATAATAAATAAATTTAAAATAGAAAAACAACCCTCTATCCACCAGTGAGCCAAGAAGAAGCTTACTGCCAGCAAACATGCTTCTTATGTGACTTAAGATTCCTTCCCATGTTCCCTTGTTTATCTATGTCAAGGCCAATTCCTAATTTCCATGTCTGTCTCATAAATGATTAGATGAACTCTGTATCCGCTAAAAAATTTGTACAAAATACCTGCTGTCTTGACTTGACCAAACTTTGCTAAAAGTTTCTCTCCTTCCCCTAGGATCCTGAGCTTTTGCCCAAGCTCAGCTTGATCCAGAATCTAGCCCTTCCTTAAAGACCCCTCCCTACAATAGGCTGACTTCAGGGTACAACATTTTCTGATTTACTCCAATCATATCATCCACTCTCATCAAACTTTGTCATACCTTTTTCACTCTATCCTTGTTTATAAAGCCTCTCCTTATAAAATAAAGAACTCTGTTCTATTTACCCTTTCAGATGCATGTAGATGGTAGGACCAAACATTCTTCTTGTTGCACTATTACCTTTCTATTGCAAAAGAAGTCCGTTCTTTTGTCCTGCATATAAAATATTTCCTTAGCTCAGTCTGAATCTGCTTTTTATTTGAAAATATGAAATTACCATTCATCTAGATGGCTGTTTAATCTCCTGATTTAATTAATGGCCAATTTCTGAATGTCTGATCATTTAAATTGAATAAAGTTCAATTTTTTAAAACATAATTGCAGAAATACTTTGGCTCTCTAAAAACCTCTCAGGTTAAATTAATAAAATATAAATATTTACCTTATATTCTCGCTGTTCTCTTCTGCTACTTGGATTGCTGTATGAATACTACTTCATGTCTTGCAATGAAGACTTGATTACAAAATATCTCAATAAATGAATTTATTTAAAACAATAAGGAATTTATTTAAAATAATAATTCATCTTTCTTATGTATAGCTTTCTAATGTTTATCTTTGAAAATATTTTTTAGTAGAGGGACACAGTACCTTAATTTTATTTATTAATTTTTATGTTGTGCTGAGGATCAAATGCAGTGCCTCACAGGTGCTAGGATACCCCTGAGCTATAACCTTAGCATCTCTAATGTTTATCTTAACCTTAATGTAGACCATGAAGAGATAAATCCATGCACTTGTATCTACAGATATTGAGTGATTGTTCTGGTTACTTAGTTGCTTTACCTAGGAAAAAAAAATTCCCTGAATTATTTTTATGTGAAAACGAACTGGTTTGATACCAGATACTAAACTTTTACTAAGGAAAATAAAGAAATTGAGGGAACAAAAATTGCATAAAAACAAGATGTAACCTTAGGAATGCATGTGCCATGCAGTTCTTATAATAAATTATTGATTATTGAAGTAGAATGTCAGTCTGTCTTTCTTCTAATCAATTTTTTTTTCCTTTTCAACTTTCTAACACATATTCTCAAAAATATTAAGTCCCCAAAAGGTCATAATTAGGATTATATGCATTACTCACTCTGTCCAAGATAGATTCTGCCCCAAATTAGCATTTCAATATTTATATTTTTCTGAAAGCAAGTAAATAATGAATGAATATTGCACATAATATAGTAAGTTTCACTTTGCTGAAGCACATTATTTTACCACAAATATAGTATGAAGATTCATAGATTACATAAATATATAGCATCTCTACTCTCCAAGTTTTAAAATTGTATTAGGTTCACATTTGTCTGTTAATATGTTCATCTGGTTATAGCTTTGACCTCTGAGAGATATACAATGTTCTTCATTCTGCTCTTTATTCTTTTACTCAAAAGGTATGAGAAAAGAAATTCCATTTCAAGTTTTAAATCATATTTTAGTTAGAATATCTAGTGACTTTCCTTCATATATAATTTCAGAGCTTGAATTCTTTGCTGACAAGCCAGAGAACTGTCTGCTTCATTTCCACACTTCTGAGCAGGATTTGTTCATCTTGAGTTTAAAAGCAAATACTGAGCACAATACTTTTGAAGCTTGATGATTTCTCTTTTAGAGATGATTTATACACTATAAAGAAGAATTTCATATGTCATTGGTCATAACACATCCACATTTTAAAATGATACTAGAACAGAAGCACAAGATGAAAAAGAAATCCCTATGTAGAATTCAAGCATTTATATGCACCTCAATAACATTATAGTTAATCTTAGTTCTGTAACTAGGAGACGCTTTGAAAATCATAGAGTTTACATAACAAATTATTTCATTCCTTTTCCTCTTTCAGTAATTTCATCTTTCAAAAATATAAATGTCAAATTAGACTTAATGTAAGTGGAAATTATACTTTAAGTAATACTTCAAGCTCATCCTTTTATTCATTGAACACATTAATTGATCACATAGACCAGAAATACATTCATAATTGAATTTAAAGGAAACACACTAATCTAAAATATTTCTGTGGAATACAAATACAATTAATTGACTCCT
The DNA here is from genome assembly GCF_902686455.1 of Sciurus vulgaris. Classification (NCBI taxonomy): domain Eukaryota; kingdom Metazoa; phylum Chordata; class Mammalia; order Rodentia; family Sciuridae; genus Sciurus; species Sciurus vulgaris. The sequence continues at coordinate 151,148,570 of NC_136466.1, forward strand.
GGATTTAATTATATTAAAAATATCAATATGAACATGTTTATAAATAAACACCATACTGTCCTCTAGCATATTGGTAGTCCTTGAAGAATCAAATCCCAGTCAAGTGGGTTAGTATTTCCATTGTTCATTAAATACTTATTTTTCAAGATATGGTTTTGTCTAATGAATTTATGTTAATTTTATTATTGTATTTTTTTTTTTTTTTTGGAGTTGGTGATGGCTAAAAAGATGAGTCAGTGGAGAGCTTAAAAATGGCATGGTTCATAGCCTTTAAATTATGGCAGTAAAGTTTATCCTTTTCTATATATAACTTATGTTTCTATTATAACACCAACAAAATGATATTTTAGAGTGGATTATGATCATAAATTTCTTCGAGAAACTGACTTATCTGAAAATGCCTATGATAGACTAACCTTATAGAAATCAGGTCAATTTACCATCAGTAAACTAAAGAAAATCACAGTTTTCTGCAGAGATTAGAAATGTACAAATCATTTAAATTTAATATTGAACTATTAAATGGTCTCTGCTTAATCTGCTAAGATTACAGCAGCAAAACTGATTTTAAGTGTTTTATATTACTATGCCCAATACTTATTTTCTATACAATGTATTTAACAGTAATTATAATTTAAAAAAATCATTGCCCATATGGGTCAAAAACAATATTATTATTTCATATTTCAAAAAGCACACATTGCCAGTCAATATATTTAACTGCACTGATTTGTAGCAATTTTTATTCCCCATGATGTCAAAGTGCTTTAAAATTCAGCAAACTTTTATAAAAACTATATTTAAAATTACTTCACACTTCAGTGAAATTCACTCAGCTTTAGGCTAAATATAGAAACGAAACAGTCTACTGCACTCATGTCAAAGCTGGTTAAAGGGAGAAGTAGAAAAGGTAATCCATCCAGTTCAAATCTCTGGAGAAATATAACATGCATGAAACAGTGTGTCCCTTCTGGCTCTCTGATATTATTATTTCATTCACTTTTTACTGAAACTGTTTTTATAAACTACCCTAGAAAGGAATAACACGCTTGTAAATGACATAAACCTTATGTGTAAATTTATTAAATTTAAGATAGAGCTTCAGAGGGGTTCAACCTTCTGATTAGCCCTCTAGTGTAAGACCTGAAGGTCTTTTCTATTTAAAATTCTTACATATACATACTTTTTATACAATGGCTCAATATTAATGTATAAAGCTAGGAGTTTTAAAATGGATACAAGGGCAATCTGATTGTAACTTTAGCTAACATAATCTCTTTTTTTATTTTTCTTTTTTTATTGTAAACAAATGAGGTACAACTTGTTTCTCTGGTTGTTCATGAAGTAGAGTCATACTATTTGTGTAATAATACATGTACAGAGGGTAATGATGTTTGACTCATTCTGTTATTTTTCCTTCCCCCCACCCCTCCCACTCATCTTTTTCCTCTATATAGTCCATCCTTCCTCCATTCTTGCCTCCCTCCCACCCCCCATTATGTATCATCATCTACTTTTCAGCAAGATCATTTGTCCTTTGGGTTTTTGAGATTGGCTTATCTCACTTAGCATGATATTCTCCAATTTCATCCATTTGCCTGCAAATGCCATAATTTTATTATTCTTTATGGTGGAGTATCACAGTTTATTTATCCATTCATCTGTTGAAGGACATCTAGGTTGGTTCCACAATCTGGCTATTGTGAATTGAGCAGCTTTGAACATTGATGTATCTCTGTAGTATGTTGATTTTAAGTCCTTTGGGTATAGGCCAAGGAGTGGGATAGCTGGGTCAAATGGTGGTTTCATTCCAAGCTTTCTGAGGAATCTCCATACTGCTTTCCAGAGTGGCTGCACTAATTTGCAACCCCACCAGCAATGTATGAGTGTACCTTTTCCCCCATATCCTCGCCAACATCTATTGTTGCTTGTGTTCTTGATAATCGCCATTCTAATTGGGGTGAGATGGAATCTTAGGGTAGTTTTGATTTGCATTTCTCTTATTACTAGAGAAGTGGAACATTTTTTCATGTATCTGTTGATTGCTTGTACATCTTCTTCTGTGAAGTGTCTGTTCATTTCCTTGGCCCATTTGTTGATTGGGTTATTTGTATTCTTGGTGTAGAGTTTTTTGAGTTCTTTATAGATTCTGGAGATTAGTGCTCTTATCTGAAGTATGAGTGGCAAAGATTTTCTCCCACTCTGTAGACTCTCTCTTCACATTGCTGATAGTTTCCTTTGCTGAGAGAAACATTTTTGGTTTGAATCTATCCCAGTTATTGATTATTGGTTTTATTTCTTATGTTTTGGGAGTCATGTTAAGGAAGTGTGATCCAAAGCCAACATGATGAAGATTGGGACCTACTTTTTCTTCTATAAGGTGCAGGGTCTCTGGTCTGATTCCGAGGTCCTTGATTCATTTTGAGTTGAGTTTTGTGCAGGGTGAGAGATAGGGATTTAGTTTCATTCTACTGCATATGGATTTCCAGTTTTCCCAGCACCATTTGTTGAACTGGCTGTCTTTTCTCCACTGTATGTTTTTGGCACCCTTGTCTATTATGAGAAAACTGTATTTATTTGGGTTTGTGTCTGTGTCCTCTATTCTGTACCATTGATCTACCTGTCTATTTTGGTACCAATACCATTCTGTCTTTTTTTGTATGTTAGGTATTTTCACTATAATGAGGCTTGGTGTGGGTCTGTGGTAATTTTGTACATTTGGTGTCCTATATGCCTCTTGTACTTGATTTTCCATTTCATTCTTCAGATTTGGGAAATTTTCTGATATTATTTCATTGAATAGATTGTTCATTCCTTTGGTTTGTTTCTCTGTGCCTTCCTTAATCCCAATAATTCTTAAATTTGGCCTTTTCTTGATATCCCATAATTCTTGTAGATTCTGTTCATGATTTTTTACCATCTTTTCTCTCTGGTCAACTTTATTTTCAAGATTAAATATTTTGTCTTCAATGTCTGAGGTTCTGTCTTCCAGGTGTTCTATCCTATTGGTTATGCTTTCTATGGCATTTTTAATTTGGTTTATTGTTTCCTTCATTTCAAGGATTTCTGTTTGGTTTTTTTCAGAATCTCTATATCTTCTTTGAAAGGATCTTTTACTTCCTGCATTTGCTCTTTTAACTGTTAATTGGTGCAATCATTCGATGCCTGCATTTGCTCTCTCACCTCATTGTTTGCCTCTCTGATCATTTTAATTATATACATTCTGAACTCCCTTTCTGACATTTCTTCTGCTATCTTTGGATTTTATTGATGTAGCATCTAGGTTTGTTTGGGGCATTTTCTTCTCTTGTTTTCTCATATTGCTCAGTACCTTCCCCTCTAGCAGTGAAAATCTGAGAAATTGTGGTTTTTCCCCCTATTGACTTATAGTGTCCCTGGAGGTTTCCAATAACTCACCTCCTAGCCTTCTGTAGCCTGAAGTCTTGGAGGAACTTGACAATGCAGTGATCTACAAAGGAAGCTGCTTCTTTAGGGGTGGTGGCCTCCAGGTGGGGTATATTCCCTGCTAATGGACAGAGGCACCTCCACCTGTTGACCGATGGTCAACCAAAGGGGCTCTAGACTGCGGGTTGGGGCCCAGCTGGTCTGGGCTTGGGTCTCTGGTTCTACCTCTCTGGCAGGGAAGCCTTACTGGGCAGGTCTCCGCCACGAAGTTCCTTGGTGTCCAGATCTACGCCCCATCTGGGAAGACTCACCTGGCCACTCTGAGCTTGTCCCGAGTCTTTCAATACCTCCTCTTCTTGAATCCTGAGTCCTTTGAGATTAGGCAGCTTTGAAAGGGTTGGTGGATAGAAATCTAACGTTCACTGCAAAGCTGCAGGCAAGATGCACACCCCTGCTGTACCCCATTAACCCACCTAATTTCCTGTTTTAAAAGGGACAAACGAACACCCAAGGCTTGATAGGGAAGATTTTCCTCTTTTTGAAAAATTGGGATCTATCACTTCATACATTTTTAATACTGTGATTCTGGCCCTCTTGACTCTTTACTTTAACTTCCAGGAATTATATCCAAATTTCTAATTCAGCTTATTTTTTTTTAATGTGGCTATAAAGACTGAAGTGTGGTAAACTGGGTTTCAAACCATATTCCACACCCATTAATTGTGTAGCCTTGATAATTATTTTATTTAAAATACTACCTTATTTTTCTTAGCCTTTTCAGTTTGTATAATGTGACATGCAGTTCACAGATTTATTCAATTGCTAATAAAAGAATGCCTGAAGCATCTGTTCAGTTCCTTAGCCCAATTATTTTGGGCTATTTTGTGTGTGTTTGTATGTGTGTGTGTGTGTGTGTGTGTGTTAAGTTTTTTGAGTTCTTTATATATCTTGGAGATTGGTTCTCTATCTGAGGTACCCACTCCTCCATTTTATATCCAAAGGATTTAAAATCAGCGTACTACAGTGATACAACCACATCAATGTTTATAGCAGCTCAATTCACAATAGCTGAACTATGGGACCAACTTAGATGCCTTTCAACAGATGAATGGATAGAGAAAACATGGTACATATACACAATGGAATATCACCCAGCCTGAAAGAAGAATGAAATTATGGCATTTGCAAGTAAATGGATGGAACTGAAGAATATCATGCTAAACTAAGTCAGTCAAATCCAAAAAGGTATTGGTTCCAGGACATCTGCAGACACCAAAATTTTCAGATGCTCAAGTTCCTTATATATAATGGCATGGTAGTTGCATATGATTTGTGCACATCATCCTGGATGTTTTAAATCATCATAAGATCACTTATGATACCTAAGAAAATGCAAATACTATGTAAATAGTTGTTATATTGTGTTGTTCATGGAATACAGACCAGAAATATTTTGTACAATTCATTACAGACATAATTTTTTGCAAATATTTTTGATCTACGGTTGGCTGAACCCACACATGTAGAACTCATTGATACCAAGGGCTCACTGTGTTTGCTATTTCTATCAACAGTTTATCTTTTCCAACTTTGTGCCATTTCTTACACTTTTCCAACAGTTTCCCTTGTATATAAAGGTATTTTTATTTTTATTGAATGAAGACAGGGATTCAGTGATAATTTAGAATAAAAACAGAAGGTCAAATAAAACATATTTTTGAATAAGAGACTGTTGAGAAAATTTACTAGTTTCCTTGGGCTTCTATGAAAGTAACACAAGTTGGGTGGCTTAAAACAACAGAAATTTGTTCTCCAAGTTTTTAAAGTCTGTGTGTCCAAATTCAAGGTGCCAGCAGCGTTGCTTCCTTCTGATGGATGCTATTCCATCTTGCCTCTGGTGACTACCAGACTGCACTTGTAGATGCTTTACTCCAATCTGTGCACCTGCTATCACATGATCATCTTCTCCTGATGATTCTCTGTGTCCTCACATAATATTCTCCATTCTCCTGCTTTTCTCCTTATGTAAGGACACCATTTGTATTAGATTAAGGACCCTGGCTGACCCCATCTTAACTTCACTAAATATATCTACAATGAACCTATTTCCAAGCAAGGTCACATTTTGAGGTCAAAGAGATTAAGACTTCAACATATCATTTTGAGACATAATGAATTTATACCAAAAAGGCAGGAAAAGAATCAGAGATGCCAGACTATGTGAGAGAGTTGGTCTTTCTGTCTGGGTGGATTTCTCGCCCCCACTACTTACAGAAATCTGGGGTGTTGAGCAGGTACTCAATCTCCCTGCACTGTAAGTAACTCATCTACAACATAAAGATAATAGTTCCCACCTTGATGCATTCTTGTGAAGCCTAAAGAGTTTTAGAATGAAGAAATAATTGCAAACAGTGGCATCCACGTGTGTGTGAATTTGTATGACTGCAGCTAGGTCTGAGGCAGCAAGCAGCCTCTTGTGCCCAGTGTGAGTGTTGAGGGATGGACTTCCCTGTGTAGCCCTCATAACAAGATGCTGTCTCACTTCTGTGGTTGCTGCTTTTCTTGATTTCCTTCTTGTGTTCAGTGTTTTTCTTATAAGTAAAATCACTGTAAAGATGTCCATGAACTGTCTTATCTAATGACATGATGAAGGCACAAAAATAATCTGCCTGAGGCCAATAGAGGAAATGATTCTGGGCTCCTCAAGGTTGGAGGAATTAACAATGAACACTGGAGCCCCAGCTCTTCCCACTGACACTCCTCACATTCAGATAACTCCTAGTTCCCTGGACGTACCATCTGCATCAAAAAGAACTCATTTTAAACTTCCAAATTGATACTGAGATACTGATGATCTCTCTCTCTCTCTCTCTCTCTCTCTTTTTCTACATATATATGTGTGTGCATGTGTGTGTGTGTGTGTGTCATACATGATTATAATTACTTAGATGATATCTATATATAATGGTGTAATAGCTTAATTAAAATATGATCGATTTAAATTCACATTTACTGAAATTAACATTATTTTTAAAACACTTTTTGTTTTTGTTGCTTTTGTTTTGTTTTGGTTTTTATCAGGGATTGAACCCAGTGGTGCTTAATCCCTGCACCACATTCCCAGTCCTTTTGATTTTATTTTATTTTAACTACTTAGGTTTTTAATACCTGATTCACAGCATATTTGGCTTGAAATTTGCAGTAGCAGTATTTTTATTAATTGATTACTTGTCTATTCTGCATATACATTAAAAGCATAAAAAGAAAGAATATGCTCAGAACCAATAGACTAATTCACAGTGATGGTTTTCCATAAACAAACAAACAAAAAAATTCAAAGTAAGAATACATTTACAAGTTAAACTCCACAAATGTTTAAGAAATGTAAACATTCCCATTGCATATTTATTCTTATATTCAAGAGAGTTTCTGTGAAGAAAAGTTATATTAGAGGTCATTTTTATTTTTGTTGCACGGTATCAAACCCAGAGCCTCCTGCAGGTAGGTAAGTGTTCTATGACTGACCTAGGTCCTTGCCCTTAGATGGCAATTTTAAGCTAGTTAGCAGTATGTAAGATAATAGACACATTTTCATTACCAGACGCAGTTAGTGAATCTATATAAATGGCACATGTAAATCTTACCTGTTCAATGATTTGTAAAAATCACTTATAATGTAACAAATTTTATTATAAAGTATTAGTTTTTTACTTTTTATACTGGTTTGAAATTTTTTTACTTGATAAAATTTTTCTGATTACATGTGGAGCTCACTTTTCTATGCTTACCTTTGCATTTACACATTCAATATTTGCATTTGAATAAAACACATTGTGACTAAGGTAGTCATATTATTTGTAAAATACTGTTATTTTGTTCTTCTTATTTGTTTTAAATTTTTTATTAGTTGCAGATGGACACAATACCTTTATTTAGTTCACTTATTTTTTTATGTGGTGCCAGTATCAAACCCAGTGCTTCACATGTGTCAGGCAAGTGCTTTACCACTGAACTACAACCCCAGATCAAAACACTGTTATTGTTAAATATTGTTAAGACACAGACATATAGTGATTTTCTGATATATCCAGTTGTTAAATTGATTCAAGAAAATTTGCTGATTCTATGTACTTCTCTTTATGGACACAATTGGAGTTATTAATAAGATATCCCTTGTTCAATGAAAGATTTAATGATGGTAAATATTTATTTCATGAGGCTTTTTTATATTTTACTCATAAAATTAACACTATTAAAAACTGGTGTAAGAAAGTTTTATAAATCTGGAAACATTAATTGTAAAATTTTTTAAATTTTGTGCCAGGTTGTGTAAAGTCATTGTTTTAGGGGGGAAAAAAAAAAGCTTCAAATAGATAACAGAAATTGCTACTCTGATGTACCTAGATTTTTTTTTTTTTTTTGGTCCAACTATTATGTATTTATGAAAATAACTAAAAAATTTTTCATGGAATAAGTGCAATGTCTTTAATGATTCAAAGGATCAGAAAAAATAAGTTATATACAAGAATTTATTAAATACTAAAATTAATTAATGCATTATAATACATTTTAATAACAAAATAATATGTATTAGTAGTGGAGAGTTGTTCAAAAGAAGCCAAAAATGGAATACAGAATTCAGATTTTTATTGTTATTGAATATAAATATGTATCTATTATGTAGATAGTTTTAAACAGGCTCTGAGGGTTTATATATTTTAAATAAACTCCACTCTTAGAATGTATAATCTGGAAAAGAAAATTAGATTTATGTGAAAGTCATTGTTTAACATAATTTTAAATACAAGGTTAATGGTGAAAGGACAAAAGGTATTGTGTGGTTTTAGAAGATTTGCTTCCAGCTGTGTAAATCAGGAAATGTTTTGACCCTAGGTCTACATAAACATAAAATAAACTGGTGGAGTAACTCAAATAGAGTATAGTGAACAGTTTAATTGGTTTGTAGTTGGAAGCAAAATAAAACAGAGAGATTTTGTACCCAGAAATAAGATTAGATAAGATTGGAAAAGTTGGCTTGGGGACACATAATACTGAGTTTCACATTTAAAAGTAAGGTAATTTCATTTGGTATGTAATGAAGACTCTTTAAGAGATTTTATGCAAAATGTAACACAATTTTAGCAGCTTTAGGAAAAGTAATCTGGCACCATTGTATCTTCTGAATTAGAAGAGGAAACAAAGACTCTTGAAGTTTAATGCAATAGTCCAGGGAGGAGGCAAGAGTTTGACAGCTGTATATGGAGGCTAAAGAGTTGAAGAAAAAGAAAAGATTACAATGAACATAAAGTGTTACTAAAAGTCATAAGAAAAATATAGCCAGAAAAATGCTTGGGAATACATACTGGAAATGTATGCACACACTATGAAAATGCCCAGATCAAGTTGATAGCAATTAGTTTGAAATACTGAATTGATATCAGACAAATCATCTAATAGTTATACCTTTGTTATGATTTCATCTTTGGAAGATGCAGGTTAAAATTTTGCAAAGTGAAATTTTGCCAAATACACATCAGAATTCTTTGAGATACTCATAAAACTATAGGTTTCAAAACCATTCCCTAAACCACTAAATCAAATTATGCATTTTTATTTACTAACTTAGAAACATTGTTTTTCTTTTCACTCTACCCTATCACTGAATTAGAAATGATAGGTTTGGGCTACAATATAATTCACATTCTCAAATTGTAATGTAAAATAAATTATGAGAATAAAGGTCTATTTTTGATTACTATAGAACTTAAGTGAATGAGTAATCTATTAGATTATATAATATCTAAATAAATTTTAAATCTAAATGCAATGCTGAATAAGAGATAAGGGGCAGAATTTTTATCTGAAATTATTTTGTTAAAATCAGTATTATAAATTGTCACTTTTCTATTTCAAAACAAAAATAAAGCACACATTAGCTTTTATTATTATCTGCTACAGTACTTACATGTTGTTTTATACTTTACTTCCATTGTATGAACTTATATTCTGTTCTGATTAAATTCTAAGTCCATTAAAGTTATAAATCCTTCATTTTAATTTCATATTTCTACCATGTAGTATGTGGCTTTAAATTGTATAGAGCCATCAAAACAGTTTTGAAACATTTTAGCATATTAAACAGAATAGTTTTAGTCAAACTTTATTGAGATGAAAAGTATTTCAACAAAAAAAAAGTGCAGCAAGAAGTTATATTTTCACTTGGTTAATTCTCAACAATTTATAAATGTCATTTTAAGATCCACTGTGAAATGGAAGTGAGGGAACTTGGAGATACTGAATTACTTGAATTTGAGATCTAACACTTCAGTATTTACATGCCTTACAAAAAGACAGGTATTATAAAAAGCAATCCAAAATTAATATTAATCTTTTCAAAATGAGCTAGAATAAAATGACCAAGTTGTAGGCATCGTGATATAAAAGAGAAGTCTGTATCTTTTACAATGATAAATTCTTTCTGTGAGGGCAGGGTGTTGATGGCAATGAGAAAGAGGTTGACTGTGGGGTCATTCCAAAACTGATAATGCTACTGGAAGATGGTCCTACAGACACAATTCAACAGAGCAGACTGTGAGGTCTGGGGACCTACTTTATTGAGAGGAATGCAAGATCATGCTGAGTTTGTTTTAGTAATGATGGAGTGAAGAGTAATTTGAAGGGACAAAATAGCAACTTTCAAATTTTTTTAAGGAAAAAAAAATGAATTATTCCACAGTGAATGTAGGCAGGATCAAAATGATGATGAATTTGGAAAAGTGTTTGCCATATGGAGGTAAAACTGATGACATTTTCCTGAAAAGGGAATTTATATACCAATCTAGATCTGGATCTGAATTGGGTTGAGTCACACGAATTGCAATCCTCTTCAGGATGTAAATATTGAATGGGGCCCAATGTTTATGAATTTATCTGAGAAAAAAACCTTAAAATGTGTATTTGGAAGGAAAAGAACATTGGCTTTCCAAAAAGTTATAGAATCATTTTGTATCAGATCATATATTAAGCTATAAAGAAGTCAATTATTAGTCATTTCAAAAAGACTAATATAGAGTTACAAATCTAGACTGCAACTTACACAGGAAGGCAGAGTTGACAGTTTCAGGAGAGGGAGAAATGTGTGCTAATATATAGAGTGATACAAATGAATTAAGAAAAGATACACTTTGTGCCATGAAGACGTCATTAAACCAATGTACTCATCTTTTGCACAGAGCCTGGGTACTCTGACAACTCTTCAACATCTTTCTCCAGGTTTTTCTACTGGCAGGATGGAGGGAATCCTTTCTCTTCAGGAGGTGGACATCTTCATGGTGCAGTCACTCCATGGGTTCAAACATTGTAGATGGCAGTGGATGTTTGCAGTTTGGGTTTCATGTGTATTTTACAGTGTTAACAAATGTATTTGAAGAGAAAAGTGTCACTTGAAGATTGAATATATGACCCAAAGGAATAACTTCAACACAACGGAGAGCGGCCTACATATTAAAACAAATGTATTCAATTATACATCTTAAAAGTTAAGTTGACCTCTGTGCAAATTAATCTAAACCTCAGTGAACATCAATAGATGTGCACACACACTTTTCTAGTGACATACATACAACATATTTCATCTTGATGTTGTTTAAGGATCAAAAGAAGAAGAAAAAATATATAAAATGTGAAGTAGTAAATGAGCACTATTCTGAACACACAGAACACAAGTTCAAAAAGATATTCAGATACATAGAAGGAAATGAGCTGCAAAGTGTTTAATATCCTCAGGTTAATTCAATAAAATATTGCCTTCCAAAATCTCAACCACAATATTTGTAGTAAAAGAAAAATTCATTCTAATATTCACATGGAGTCTCATAGGACAAATAATCAAAATAATTTTGGAAAAGAAGGACAAAGTTGGAATCTCATCTCCTGATTTCAAAACATACTACACAATTACAGTAATCAAAATAGCATGGTACTGGAAAAAAGACAAATAGACTAATAGAATAAAATAAAAAGTCCAGAAATAAACCATAGCATATATGATTAAATGGTGTTCAACAAATGTCAAAAACATTGAATAAGGATATGATAATCTTTTTAATAAATGATACTGAGAAAATTGAATATGCAGTTTATCTTATAGTATAATGGAATTAACTCAAACTGAAATAAAAATTTAAAACTATAAAACTCCTAGAAGAAAGCATAGATTAAGAACTTCATGATATTGAACTTGGTATTAAATTTCTGAAAACACACTCAAAGTATAAGCAACAAAGGGGAAAAAAAGACAAATAGAACTGTTACTTCGCTCACAAATTTGTGTTTCAAGGACCCTGTTCGCAGGTGTAAAAGAAACCTACAGAATAGGAGGAAATATTTGTAAATAACATAGCTAAAAGAGATTAATATTTAATATAAATGGAACATTTAACATAAAATCAAATAATTTAATTTAAAAGGATGGTGAAGGACTAAGCCTAAAATTTTCCAAAGATAAAGCCCAATGGCCAGTAATCATATAAAAAGATGCTTCACATCACTAATCATAGAAAAATGCAAATAAAAACTACAATCTGATGTCATCTCATACCTATTAGAATTGCTTCTTTCAAAAAAGAAAATAACAAGTGGTGACTAGGTTACAGAGAAATTGCAATCCTTGTACCTTGTTAAATGGAGTTATAAAATACTTCAGCCAAGATGGAAAACAGTGTCACTTTCCTTAGAAATTAAAATGGTAATTATCATATGAATCAATAATTCCATTTTTGAGTGTATATACAAAATAACTGAAAGAAACATCATGAACAGATTTTTGTTAATAATAGCACTGCTCACTATTGGCAAGAGGTGGTAAAACAAAGTCCCAAAATTCATCAACTAATGAATGAAGGAATAAAATGTGGTCTATCAATTAAGGAATGAATAAGCAAAACATGGCATGTTAATTACTATTTTTTTGGTACTGGGGATTTAACCCAAGAGTGCTTAACTGCTGAGTCACATCTGCAGTTCTTTTTTTTTTTTTTTAATAATTTCAAGACAGGATTTTGTTAAGTTGTTTAGGACTTCCCTAAGTTGCTGAGGCTGCTTCTGATGCATAATTCTCATGCCTTAGCCTCCTGAGCTCCTGGGTTTATAGGCATGTACCACCACACCCAGCTTAATTACCTTTAAATGGAAGGAAATTCTGCCACATGCTACATCATGGGTGAATCCAGAAGATCTTATGCTAATGAAATAAGCCAGTCGAAAAAAACAAAAACACTGTGTATTCCAATTATGTATCTAAAGTGATCAAATTCATAGAAATAAAGTAGGCGGTGGTTAGCAGGGGCTGGGGGAAAAAGAAGGTGAAGTGTTTTAATGGTACAATTTCAGATTTACAAGATGAAAAAGCCTGTCATTCAGCTACACAATATGAATACAACCAACATTATGAACTTAAAATGGCTAATATTATAAATTTTACATTATGTGCTTTTAACCACAATTTTTAAAAATTGCTAATTTGGAGAGCAAAAGAAAAGAAGAAACCCAAGATTATAATATTAAGCACAATGGGATGAGATTAATACAAATCAGGGTCGTGTTTATATGAAATATAAAAATACAAAAATAAAACCAAACAGAGTAGAACAATAAGTGCAGGATTTACATTGTAGAAAATGGAATCAGGTTGGGAAAAAATCTTTACCACTTGCACCTCAGATAAAGTATTAATCTCTAGGATACATAAAGAACTCAAAAAAACTTCACACTAAAAAGACAAATAACTCAATCAATAAATGGGCTAAGGAACTGAACAGACACTTCACAGAAGATATACAGTCTATCAACAAATATATGAAAAAATGTTCAATATCTCTAGCAATTAGGGAAATGCAAATTGAAACTAAGATTTCATCTTACGCTAGTCAGAATGACTATTATCAAGAATACAAGCAACAATAAATGTTGGTGAGGATGTGGGGGAAAAAGTACACTCATACATTGCTGGTGGGAGTGCAAATTAGTGCAACCATTATAGAAAGCAGTATGGAGATTCCTCAGAAAACTTGGAATAGAACCACCATTTGACCCAGTTGTCCTACCCCTCGGTTTATACCCAAACGACTTAAAATCAGCAAACTACAGTGACACAGTCACATCAATGTTTATAGCAGTTCAACTCACAATAGCTAAACTATGGAATCAACCTAGGTGTCCTTCAATAGATAATGAATAAAGAAAATCAAAGACCAAGTATGTTCTCTGATATGTAGATGCTAACTCACAATAAGGGGAGCGGGCATTGCCAGAGAAGAATAGAATTACTTTAGGTAAAGGGGAGTGAAGGTAGGGAAAGGAGTACAGCGATAGGAAGGATAGTAGAGTGAAACAGACATTATTACCTCATGTACATATGTCACTGCATGACCAACATGATCCTACAATATGTATAATCAGAAAAATGAACAATTGCGCTCCATTTATGTATGATCTATCGAAATGTATAAATGTATTCTACTGTCATATATAACTAATTAGAGCAAATAAAAAAAACATTAAAGTAAAAGAGAAAAATGGAATCAGGGTAGAAAATGTAGATCAGCGGTAGAGCACTTGACTGGTATGCACAAGGCCCTGGGTCTGATCCCCAGCACTGAACAAAAAGAAAGACGGAATTAAATGTAGGTGGGAAAGAGAGAACACTTCTCAGAATACAGATTAAAGGTCAAAAGATTTACAAGATTGTATTTAAAGATTATATGATCAAAGACAAAGCTAACCTTGAGATAATTCTCATTAATAAAGAAAAAAATGGAAAGAACAGGAAAAGTAGAATCAAAGAAGAAATCTTCAGTGAACTAACACTTTCTTATGATGAAAACCAGTGTATGTAAATTGAAGAAAGAAATTCATTTTAGAAAAATAAGTAAAAGAGGATCACAGCTTAGACATAACTGCAAATTATTCTGACAATAATAGAATTTTTTAAAGCACTGTTGGAAATCTGAGAAAAAGTGAAATGTGGGATCCCAATCATATGTTTTGACACTTTACTGGGTATATAGAGCAAAAAAAATATATTTAAAAAATTGTAGACCTACTGAGGCTGCTCTCCTATGTAAAGATTATACAAAACCCACAATGTTTCATTGACTTAGCTCTGCTTGAAAAAGATTTCTTGAGCTTTTGGAATAGGCCTGAAGTTTAGAATTTACCAACTTTTTTTCTTTTTTACTTCTTCCCACACATTATCTTGATATAATTTAAATCTCATTGCTCTTAGTAAAGTGAAAACTGGAAAATCTTTAAGACTTGTCACTGTTTTCTCCCAGACTTCTATATTATCAAGTTTAAGGTCATAAAATACACAGATTCTGCCTGCATTGCTTCAAGTCCTCTGTCCAAAGAAGCAATCATGCAGGCTTTTGAAGTCACAATCAAAGGAACAGGCCTTGCATAATAATAAAAAGGCAGAAGACAAAGTTGTTTGTGGGCTGTGACTAAGTCTTGGGAGGGATTATTGTAGATCTATTTTTATGTAAGGTCTACACAAAGAGATGGGGTACTGATTGTTATTCTGACATCTTCTCTATCCTAGTTGGAAGTTAGCCTATGGGAATATTCTACCCAATTTTTTTCACACACATACAGAAAAAAAAAAAAAAAAAAAAAACACTGTGTGTTGTCTTCCTATTCTTTTATAACAAAAGAATTACTCTGATTTTTAACACTGAGGAATATAAAAGAAGATTTGCAGTCATGACAATCTTATTCTCATTACAAAAGGGAGGTTTATATTTTGATAAGAACCTAGGGTTTTTGTATCTTGCCTAAGACAAATAAACATTGATTGAATCTGTGGCTGTTGCTTTCCATGAGGAAAGAGCATGATAACCTTCTTATGATGTCAATGAGTCTGAGCACCAACTTGCCATCTTTTTCTCTTGTTGGTCTCTGTGAGCTGAAAGAATATGCCAATGACAATGGCATATTACAAAAAAAAAGAATGAAGCTAGTTATTTAGAGAAGTGCAAACCTCAAAGCTTTTAAAACAGGTTTATTAAGGTATTACCTTCCTGCCACAACATGTATTTAATTGTACAAGACAATATATTTTAGTACATTTACAGTCATACTACCATTCAGGCAGACCAGGCTTAGCATACTACCATTCAGGCAGACCAGGCTTAGTTCTATCACTCTGAAAAAATCTTTCTTGCCAATTTCCAGAAATTGTGTATTTCCACAGCCTGAGGTGACTGCTAATTTCTTCTCTTACTTACAAGTTTCTCTTATCCAGAAAAAAAAAAATCTGTTCCAAAAGTGATTATTTCAATTAAGAGTTTAGACAATTGCCAACTGAACTTCATTTCCCTGAAGCAAGGGCCCAGAATCCCAAACACCTGAGCTTTCCTGACATTCAGCCCTGCTACGTTTCCAGGAAAAAGAAGAAAGCAGTTTAAAAAAACAAACAAACAAACAAAAAAAAAAACATGCTGTGATGGCTCTGTTACTGTTACAAGTACCTGAGACAAATCAACTTATAAGAAGAAAAGATTCATTTTGGCTTACAACTTTGGAGACACTGGACACTGGTCCAGGTTTTTGACCCTTGTGTTAAGATAGTGCCTCATGGTGGTAGCAGGTAACATAAGAAGTTGTGGCCAGGAAGCAAAAGAGAGAGGAAAATGAGGGGCTGAGGTCTTAATACCCTTTGCCAAGAGCAAGTTACCAATGACATATTTACCTTCCACTAGGCCCCACCTCCCAATGTGTGTGTTCCAGCAGTTTCATGGCTGGGAACCAAGTCTTTGACACATGAGCCTTCGGCTATCTAGACCTCACTTACTATTGCAGGACACCAGATTCACTTGCTTTTGCCTAGCATATTCATATCCCCAACACTATGCTACAAAGAGCAAAAATCCTTATTACTCTAATCTCTTGTGCTAATTATCACACCCAGATCCAGAGCCACAAAAGTCTCTTCTAGGCAACTATTTTTCTGCAATTGTTGACTATTCATTTAAATCAGTTTGTATTTTATTGTCATTCATTAATTTTGATGTTGTCCACAATCTTAATGCATCTCTGTAAGACAAATTCTGTGTGAGTGGAATCAAAGAAAGGGATGCAGTCTCTGTCTCTTATGGATATATCTCCAAAATGTCAAATTCTCACCTTTATTACTGAATATCTCTTTATTGCCCAGGGTAATAACTATAGTTCTGACACCTCATTTTAACCAGCCGGTTCTTAGACACCATAATGAATCATGTAAAAGAAATCTTCACCCCCTAGGTACAATGTTCCACATCTGCCTTTCTTCTTTCAAAACCTGCTGGTAATAGAGAGCAGTCTCATGCCAGGTTCCAGCCTCATTTTGTCCTGTCTTCCCACATTGGCATGAAGTCACATTTGTGTGCCTTAAACCATCCAAGAAATAAGGAAGAAATCGGTGTATAATTTCTGAGAATATGGTGCAGTAAATTATCTTTATCCTAGCTTAAAACTATCTCATTTTTATTCAATTTCAATACACTAATGGTTAGAGGAGTTAGACTGATTCAAAATCCACCTGCAAGGGCCCTAGTGAGTAAACCTAGAAATGATGGCATTTTTTAACATATGAGAATGATTATCCTAAAAACAATTCAACATCTTTCTGTTTTGTCAGAAGAAGAGGAATATACAAGCTGTTATGCAAGAGAACGTGGTGTTACCTTGGAGCTCAGTGACAGAATGACAGGGTTTATGAAGGAATCCATGTAGACTGTCCTCTCTCTCTTTCTCTCCCGTATTCTTACCTTTTGTTTTTTCTTTCTTTTATTCTTTTTTTCCTTTTTTTTTCTTTTTGTTAAGTTTCAAGGCATCAGATTGTGATCTCTCATGAAATAAATATCAACTGGTAAATCAAAATTGCTATTGAGAACATCTGGTACTGGCATGGCAAGTTGTTTTGAGGCCACTAAGAGTTCAAATGAATTAAAATTTGAAATCGTTTCCCCTTATTCCTGGCTAAAAAAAGAAGAGTGATTAATAATAGTTGATATTTTCTAATCATGATTTTTAATATGCCATTATGTAATAATTTTCAGTCATTGCTGTAACATGTAATTCTGCCTTTCAAAAATCAGTGGGAGAGGCACAAAATAAAGTTTTAAGGAAAATGGTGATTCTAAAATCAAACTTTATTTCTGATTCAGTGCTTATTAAAAATTGGAACTTTAAAAAACTAAATAACAAAAACTTAATAGTCATTATCTAAATATCAGTTAGTTCTGTGAGTTCACCAACACTAATTTAGAATGTAGGTGTCCCACACCACTTCCCCACCTAAAACTACAAAGTAATTAAAACTAAATATTAGTGAGACATTTACATCTCAATGTATACAGCTTTAAAATATAGTTTGCTTTGATTTTAGAAATTCTTAGTTGGCTCAAATTTTAGTGAAGTTTTATGTAACAAAGACAGTATACAAACCATGAAAGTAGAGTCCAATAATTTTTTTACAAACTGATCACATTTGTGTCCCCATAATTTATATCTAGAAACAGAAAATCATCTGCTTCCAAAGCTTCTAGTATAGTCCCTAGCAATCCTAATCAGTAACCTAACTCAGAAGCACAAAATACTTTTCTGTTTTTGAAATACAAACTGCAAAGACTATATACAAATGGAATAATATGCTGTAAAATTATTTGCCTTTTCTAGTGTAACATGCTTTCTCACAGCTATTTTCCTTGCTACATGAAATTGTACTTTGACCATTCATTACTTGAGATTTCATTGTGTGAAACTATCCAGTAAAATATGCACACACAAAACATGTATATATAGCTGGGCAGAAGTGTATACATATATATCTTCTAGTTATATTCAGCTTTGGATTTTATAATTAAGGCAATGAACATTTGTGCATGAATTTTGGTGAATATTAGTACATATGTCTATTGGATACATACCAGGGAATAAATTGTGTTTACATAGTACACAGTTAATGCCCCCCCACACATACACACCAAAAAATGTTTTCAAAACATGTATTTAGGGTCCATTTAGTTTAAGTTTCTTGTCCTCATGTCCAGAATTCCCCATTTTGAACTCTACAAAGATTATTTTACCAACCTACATACGAATTTTCAAAATTAAAAATTATAACAGCCCTTTTGATAATGGTGCAAGAACTTAATACTGTAGCAAATCAAGAGTCATTTATTCTGTCCCATTGGAATTATCTGAGCAAGTATTAATACTTCCCTATTTGTATTTTACCCAGTGTTTTCATAAAACATCATCAATTATTTCAAATAGTTCATCTGATAATTCTAATGCTTTAATAACTCACATACTTAATATGTCCAGAGAGTATTTCCTTCTAAGAAAAATTTTATATGTAAGGTATCTATAAGAATTATTTTTAATTTGCTATATCAAAAAGATGACAGCATAATACTAAAATAGCAAGCACGCCATGTACGATCTAGGGAACCATTTTCATTAATTCTACTATCTTCAAGGAGTAACCAAACCCCCTCTTTGCACATGCTGTTTAGAGTTTGTCTTCATATGGCCAAGTCATGTCTTTCTTCCCTTGTAATTAGCCCAGAAGAATTATCAGTTTATGGACTATTTGTACATTATCAGATATGTGTCACTTCTTAATATAAACAAATATTTTGATATAAAGAATAAATTTTCAAAAATGAGAACTTTTCCAAATTGATAAAAGTTTATTGAGCATTCAACTGAGAATTCTGATTAATTATTCAAAAAAATTAAAACATGGTAGCTCTCATCAAAAAACTTCACATTATCTCAAGATTTAAAAGTTGCACCATAGTATATGTGTGATTAAGACAAAGATGACAATGATAATGCCCTAGTAATTTTTTGACCTTTCAAAGCCACTAACAGTAAAAAATGACAAAAATTTCTGTTTGCAGGAGGCATACCTTGATGTTAGATTTTAAAGGAAGAGTGTTTTATCATTTTTCTATAACATTTTATAAAATGATTATTGATATAAAAGGTTTTAAATTGATTTAGTCAGACTCAAACGGATTTATAAAATATAATATGGACAAAGAAGAGTTTACCAGAATATTGAGCTTTCTTTGATATTCACAGAAATCAACACAATGTCCATTAGTGCAGAATAAAAGACATAAAACAATTCAGTGTAAAAAAATACCCTGCATTAATGGAACATTAAAGTTATGATTTAAACCCACAGAAGTCAGGAAATTCAGAATTAGAACTCCCAAGGTAACCTTAACTGTGACCTCTTGTACCTGAACACTGTTTAGAAAATTGAGATTTTTGCCATCCTGATCACATATCACTATGAAGAACAATTTTGAAGGGACAAAAAAAGGTAGTACACTTACTTAAAACCACTGTATGTGTTTAAAATTTTATACCTACTTAGAAAATCAAAGCATCCATCTTATATAACCATACAAGCTAATTATGGCATAAGAAAGAATTTTTACTGTAGAAAGCTGTGGAAACTACAACATAATGCACTTATGTATGAAACATATGAATTTGGGTTCTCTTTTAAATACAATCATAAGCTCTTGCCATAGAAAAAACAATCGTACTGCAGAATGACAGTGGGAGGCACTATTAAAATTATAAAGAATTGTAAGGAAAAGGGATCAGGGAAATAACTGAACTGAGAATCCAAAAAAAAAAATCATCCTTCATATTTATGAAACTCAGTTTTCTAGGGAAAACATTTTATCTGTACATCATGACTTCTTCATTTGTAAAAAGAAAGAATTCAGTGACACCTTAGTTTCTTCTAACTTTAAAAATAGAATAATTCTATGATTTTATATAAATTTATATTCAAGAAGAGGATCATAAAACTAATTGCAGTTATTCTTTTAGAAATTTAGTGAGCAATGGTTGATCAGCCAAGAACAAGAGTGATGTAATAGACCTGGGCTTCTTTAGATGGGATCAGCCTGTCTCACTGCTACTGCCCTTTCCTACAGATTGTTCGTAAAGAGTCGAAAAACGTTAACATGTTCATCCAAAGATTAGCCCGTCTCTGTCCCTAGGATGGTTAATGTAGACATTTTACTGAATTAAAAGACATCTGTCCGCTCTGAGAATGTTTCCCAATAGTATGAAGGTGAGAACAAAAAGGATTTTGAGACAGGGATGAATGAGCCTGGGGAGGCATCAGCAGCATCAGGGAGTCCACCTTCCAACTGAGGTCGCCAAGACTAGTCTCTAGTCCTCCTCGAATTCTCCGTACTGTGGAAGTGAACTGGATGACAGATGACAAGGTCCCATCCAGTAAACAATATATTTTAAAAAGAAAGCAAGCAACAGCAATAAAATCCATGACTTGTGGTTCTATTTAAATCAAAGGAAGCAATTGTGTTCTATTTCTAATTGTATGTGTTTGAACCTTTGTTGGGGTGGAAATAGAATGAGTTTCGAATAATAAAAAATAACCCAGAACAACACAATGATGCTGTCTCCGAGCAAATCAAGTCCAATAACCATCTGTGAAGTTGTGCTTGGGAATTATTTTCACACGAGTATAATGTGATCATCCAAAATCCAACCTAACTGGATTTTCTGAGGTAGATCAGGAACTGCTGCGATCACTCATGGATCCTACCGACAGAGCCTATTATGGCCCTTTTACTTAAAGCCATTTGATTCATTGACTCATTGAAAAACAGTATAGTGAAAATAATAATAAAATGCTACCTTAATGTCACTACAAAAATACAAGGTATCTTTTTATTACAGTACCAGAAATTTAAGATATGACTCTTTCTTTTACAGTTCTTCTTATGTGCATTTAGATGCACCAGAAGAACAGCAAAAAGGTCTATGATGTAGCCTCTTCTGATTGAAAAACAAAGGGAATTTTGGAGAAAATACTATGTGGTATAAGTCAAAAAACTTATTTCAACTTAATGGTTCAAACATAAAAACATTAATTTTCATGTTTGCAAAATATCTTGCAAATATTTATCAATATAAGTGTGCCTTTTTATGGTATAAATGGTAATGACCAAATCATTCTGTAGTCTACTTTTAAGGGAACTTTAAATCATCGTATTTATAAGTCACAATTTTTTTCATCTTATCTTAAAGGCAGAATGATATGCTACCAAGTTAATGTACTATAATTTACTTAATTTCCTTATTGCAAGACACTTCAGCTATTAGAGAGTACACCTAAGGGAATAACCATTACATATTGCTTTTCTTCTTCTCCTGACAAATTTTCAACATGAAATATTTATGACTTAATACATAGAGTGACATTGTAACTGGTTGAAGGTGAGGAAACGAGTGTTTAAAAATTAGACTGTCATCTTAACGAAAGTGACTGTCAATGATTAATTGTCTGCTAAGGGAGCAGGACAGAAATCCTGTCTCCTGATGGCACGTGGAATCTTAAAAGTAGTCTTCCCTAGACATTCTAGCTACCTTATTCCTTACCCCAAACCAGTTGTTGCTGAAAGAATTATAGATATGCTTTATATTTAAACATCCATTCAGACTCACAAAGTACTTTTAAGGGCTTATTAAAGCATTTTTATCACCTTAACATTCAGTCTAGAATATTAGGCATAAGCTCTGGAGGACTCCCACTGAAATAAAAGTCTGGATGTTTCAAATTTTGGCAGAATAAGCATAGATATTTTTAGAGCGAGCACTTTGCTTCGTGTGGGTAATAAGATCATTTAAGGGATATTGTTTCATTATGCAAAACAAGCATTATTCTTCTGAAATATCACTGCATTTGAATTAAATTCCTCCGTAAGAAATGTCCCTCCACTTGCATGAATGCTCATAGCTCTTTTCATCTCTCTCCACACTGCTGGTTTCCCCATGGAAGGCCTAGCCCTTTATAACTGTTTTTGTTCCAGTTACTCTTGTGGTCAGCTTTCCACCCATACCACTTGACTGAAACCTCTCCAACAGTAGCAGAAGTATCTTGTGTGTATGGAATTTACCAACTCTTTTAGGTCTCTGTTTTACTTGACTTTTCTGCCACTATTGATATTTTTGATCACTCTCTACAGAAAATTTTATTTTCCCTTGGCTTCAATGTAAAAAGTGTCTTTTCATTGTCCTATTACTTTGCTGTTATGAAAGGGAGAGAGAGAGAGAGAGAGAGAGAGAGAGAGAGATGGATAATTTTTTTCTACAATCCTTTTAGGTTGAAGTCAAGATAATGTCGTATCCTGTTCTCTTCTCATTATACATTTTTGCCATCTGAAAGCTAATTCATATAATTACTTAAAATAAACCTCCTACATACTGATTCATTCCATAATTGAGATTTCATGTCAAAACCTATATATAGTAATAGATACATCAGAAAGACCATTTTCTCTCTACTTGAATAGTTGTCTGAAACTGGACCTCATTTCAAGACATGGTAATCATACTTCAATTCCTGTTCTGATATGAGACATCACCTACTTAAGCAGCCAGAATCATGTAATCTTTATCACAAGTATCACCACCAACAGTCTTCTCTCACTATAAACACACAACTAGTTGTTCTATACTGTCTGAATATCTCTGCAATATATCACTTTCATTTGATAGCTTCTGATATTCCTCCATGTGGTTCTCTTTCCTTAACTATTAAAATATTCTCCTAATTCATATCCTGGAGTTGTCTTTTCACTTTATCTATTCCAACGTTTCTTCTCCAGGTTTGACAATGAAGATTTTCTAAAATATGACTCAGGGCAGAATCGCTTGCCTTTTTGATTCATTCAATTTCAATCACTTGCAGAAAAGAGCCCAAATGTCATAGCATTAATGCATTTTTTAATCAACCACCATCCTTTCATAAATCCACTCACTCACCTAACTCATATCAGTAGAAGTGAACAAAAAGCTCCTGGTCTCATAGAGTTCAGTCAAAGATGAAAGATTTACATTTAGTGATCAATAACACACAGAAGGAACTCTAAGCAGAGGACCTGGTAATACATTTGGGTAAGCCAAAGGTATTGTGATTAAATTAAATCTGCCTATGAATTTCTCAGGTGAACTTAAGGACAAGAGACAGTGTGTTATGGGGGGGGTGGGCGGAGTGTTGGGCGTGCCTACATATAAAGTACAATTTTAACAAGATTCTCAAGAAAAAGAGAACATAGAACTTTGCAAGAACCTGTTAGTGATAGAGATAGGGTTTTACCTTCATTGAAAGGACAAAGAAGGGTACAAACATAAAATTTAAGAATTTTAGAATAAGAGCTCGGTGAACCCTACACTCATACTGAAGAAATTACATGCTCACATTTGCATTTTAAGAATAATAATGGACAAAAACCAAAACACAAACTATCTGACTACAGAATATAAAAGGAAGACTCGTCATGACCAAGTTCCTGTTTACTGTCCTCTTCTTCTTTCTCACCCCCATTGACCTGACGCTTCTAACATGAAGTTAACATGACATTTTCCTAGAGTTTGCTTTTTTGTGCCAAGATTATGCACATGGTTTTTTTTTTTTCTTTTTCCTAAAAATCTGCTTCCCCTTTTCTCAAACCATCAGAATCCTCACACAAAGAGTGTGGATTCTAGTATTTTCTCCTGTGTGAAGCAGTCTTTGTGTCCTCCTCTGTGCATTCATGCTTGCTACGACCACATCTATTCGAACGTTTGCACAGCTTAGTATTTGAGTTCCTGTCTCTACCCTAGAATGACACTACCTAAAATCACTGAATGTATTTACAACTCATTATCCACTGTGACAAGCACAGTTCCTGAAACTTGGTGAAGGACAGAAAGGAACAAGGAAAAGGGAAGGAGGAATAGAGAGAAAAGAGTGAAGGGAGATGAAGAGTAGGAGGAGAAGAGGAAAAGGGAAAGAGAGAAAAGAACAATTTATTTGATTAATATATGTTATTTTCCTACTATATTCCTATGACAAGAGTAAAGTGCTAGAGTGTGTGGGGCGGGTAAAACTTCCCATGAAATAAGTAATTGCCTCCACAGAATCCTTGGCAGATGGTCTTGCAGACTTTGCTTGAACATTCAGTTACTTGTGGCTCATTTTTAAAAAAAAACTAAACCAGTTTTGAGAGTGTTGAATATTGAGAGCTGATGTTTGCCTTCTGACTTTGATGCTTTATACCCAGTTGTTCTCCCCGAGGATATGTGAACTAAATGGAAGAAAGCATCTCCAGGTACATTGTGTTATTCAGTGATCTTCTCTGGGCAATTTCTATCTGATAGTGCTCAGGGTAAGATACATGATGGTGAAACTGCAGCATTAATAACATGTATGTAAATGCCAAATCAAATGCTAATGCTATCAAAGTATTCTATCCCTCACTCAATTTTGTTGGAATCATCTACACTTGTTATATATTTTTTTAGTTCATTGTATACAAATGAGATACAACTTTTGTTTCTCTGGTTGTACACAAAGTAGTCAAACTGTTTGTGTAATCATACATGTACATAGGGTAATGATGCTTGTCTCATTCTATTATCTTTCCTTCCCCCCATCCCCTCTCCACCCCTCATTTCCCTCTACACAATCCATCTTTCCTCCATTCTTCTCTTACCTCCTCCCCCCACCCCCATTATGTATCATAATTCACTTATCAGAGAAATCATTTGGGCTTTGGTTTTTTGGGATTGGCTTGTTTCACTAAGCATCATATTCTCCAGCTCCATCCATTTACGTGCAAATGCCATAATTTTATTCTTTTTTATGACTGAATAATATTCCATTATGTATATATACCACAGTTTCTTTATCCACTCATCTATTGAAGGGCATCTAGGTTGGTTCCACAGTCTAATTTTTGTGAACTAAACTGTTATAAATATTGGTGTAGCTGTGTCACCGTATATGCTGATTTTAAGTCCTTTGGGTATAGGCCAAGGAATGGGATAGCTGGGTCAAATGGTGGTTCCATTCCAAGTTTTCTAAGGAATTTCCATACTGCTTTCCAGAGTGGCTGTACCAGTTTTGAACCCCACCAGCAATGTATGAGTGTACCTTTTTCCCCACATCCTTGCCAACACCTGTTGTTGCTTGTATTCTTGATGATAGCCATTCTAATTATGGTGAGATGGGATCTTAGGGTAGTTTTGATTTGCATTTCTCTTATTACTAGAGATGTTGAACATTTTTTCATATATCTGTTGATTGCTTCTTGATCATTTCCTGGGAATTATCTGCTCAGCTCCTTAGTCCATTTATGGATTGGGTTATTTGTATTCTTGGTGTAAAGTTTTTTGAGTACTTTATATATTCTGGAGATTAGTGCTCTATCTGAAGTGTGTGTGGAAAAGATTTTCTCCCACTCTGTAGGATCTCTCTTCACATTGTGATTGTTTCCTTTGCTGAGAGAAAACTTTTTTCTTTTGAATCTATCTCAATTATTGATTCCTGCTTTTACGTCTTGTGCTTTGGGAGTCATGTTAAGGAAGTCTGGTCCTAAGAGAACATGATGAAGATTTGGGCCTACTCTTTCTTCTATTAGGTGCAGGGTCTCTGGTCTAATTTTAATGTCCTTGATCCATTTTGAGTTGAGTTTTGTGCAGGATGAGAGACAGGGGTTTAGTTTCATTTTGCTGCATATGAATTTCCAGTTTTACAATCACCATTTGTTGAAAAGGTTATCTTTTTGCCATTGTATGTTTTTGGCACCTTTGTCTAGTATGAGACAACTGTATTTATGTATTTTGTCTCTGTGTCCTCTATTCTGTACCATTAGTCTACCTGTCTACTTTGGTGCCAATACAATGCCAATTTTGTAACTATTGCTCTGTAGCATAGTTGAAGCTCTGGTATTGTGATAACCCCTACTTTGCTATTCTACTAAGGATTGCTTTAGCTATTCTGGGTCTCTTATTCTTCCAAATGCAGTTCATGATTGCTTTCTCTATTTCTATGAGGTACATCATTGGGATTTTAATTGGAAATGCACTGAATTTGTAAAGCACTTTTGGTAGTATGGCCATTTTGACAATATTAGTTCTGCCTATCCAAGAACATGAGAGATTTTTCCATCTTCTAGGGTTTTCTTTAATTTCTTTCTTAAGTGTTCTGTAGTTCTCATTGTATAGTTCTTTCACCTCTTTTGTTACATTAATTCTTTCCTAAGTATTTTAATTTTTTTGAGGCTATTTTAAATGGGGTAGTTTTCCTAAATTCTCTTTCATAGTATTCATCACTTGTGAATAAAAATGCATTAGGTTTATGAGTGTTGATTTTATATCCTGCTACTTTACTGAATTCATTTATGAATGCTTCCAAACTCATTCTATGAAGCTAATATCACCCAATACCAAAACTAGACAAAGACACATCGAGGAAAGAAAACTTCAGACCAATATTCCTAATGAATATAGATGCAAAAATTCTTTACAAAATTTTAGCAAATCACATACAAAATCATATTTAAAAGATAGTACACCATGATCAAGTGGGTTTCATCTCAGGAATACAAGGTTGGTTCAACCTCTGGAAATCAATAAATGTTAAACCACATCAACACACTTAAAGTTAAGAATCATTATTTCAATGCATGCAGCAAAAGTACTTGGTAAAGTACAGCACCCCTTCATGCTCAGAACACTAGAAAAAATAGGGATAATAGGAACATACCTCAACATTGTAAAGGCTATTTATGCTAAACCCATGACCAACATCATTCCAAATGGAGAAAAACTGAAAGCATTCCCCTTAAAAACTGGAACACAGCAGGGATGCCCTCTTTCACCACTTCTAGTCAACATCGTCCTTGAAACTCTAGTCAGAGCAATTAGACAAATGAAAGAAATTAAAGGAATACGAATAGGAAAAGAACTCAAACTATCACTATTTGCCATTCTATATTTAGAGGAGCCAAAATATTCCACCAGAATACAATTATTTTATTTCCTACAGACTTCAGCCCTTAGTTTGATGACCCTTTCCCAATATTACTTCTATCCAAAACAGTGGTGAATTTATTATTCCGATAAACTCTTTCTAAAGACCTAAAATTGCTAGTCTCTAATCCAAGAAGTTTTTTCACCTAAACATCTCTGCCATGAACAGCATGCATGATCATATCCGATCCATTATCATTACCAATAAGTAACAATTATCCAAAATTTTGAACTCAAGGATTGTTTCCACATAGAATCTTCCCCTCCAAGGTCTCTAGGACCCTGACATCATCAGTTATTTGATACCAAAAGAATAAACAGTCCACTGATCCTATGACTGTTTTTTTGTCAGTCACTTTATCATGTCCTCATTCAATCCTTATGTAATTAGTTTCCTTGGCTTACCCTTACTGTCATTCCCTAATATATTTATCAACCAACTTTCTTCCTTTTTCTCTGCATAGCACTCCACGGGAACAACAGCAAACATGGTGAAATATTAAATCTTTTTTTCTTTATGCTTCTACCTGCACACTGAATGTAAAATTCATGACCATTAACATCTTTCATACCACATTTCTCTCTCCCATTATTTTTGAATTATCATTTTGCAAATTCTGCCATTTCCTCAAATGTCATATGTCCCTACAGCTTCTTTTATACTTGATACTTATTTTCAATGTCCCTGAAAAGGAAGAAATCAGAACAAAATTGTCAGGTTCTCCCATCACCATGTGTATAATCCTTCCTATATCTTTGTCTATCTCAGAATTGACAAATACTACTCCAGTTTTCCAGTAGCCCAAGGTAAAAGTCTTACAATCAACCGTGAATCCCCTTTTGTTTTAATACAGACATCAGTCCAGATGTGGATATTCAAATAGTATAAAAACTGATCAAGAATCTGAATATTTCCTTTCAATTCCACATCAATCTATTGTGCTGGACCAAACAGGGCCAATAAAAAGGCCCCAGATTATTGTGATTCTGGTTTTTGAACTAACTCTTCATATATCCCTGCCTGTTACTCTCCACAGTATTTTCACAATTACCAAAGTAATATTTTGAAAACATTTTGGATCACATCCTCCCTCTATTTATCTCACTGTGTAAAAGTAAGTGATTACAATGTTTATTGAACTGCAAAAAGAGAGAGCTTGTTAAAATCCTTTGAAGTGTCCAATCTACCAAGCACCAATATTTTATAAAACACATGAAGTATAAATTATTAGAAAACAAAACCAAAAGTTTTAATGTAGATAATTACAGGTAAATTCAATAGCTGTGAAATTATTTCAAAAAATTATATCAAAGTTCTAAATGTTTGCTTTCAATTTCTGTACTTAACTGATCATACAGTGGTGACAGTGTACAGGATGCTCTGAAGCTCTACCTACCATGCCTGGTCAAGAGGGCCTAGTTCACAGCTACCTTGCTACTGCTTTCTCTGACTTTCCTTCAACTTTTCCTCAATACTTATCTATCTGCTTCACAACTTTACCCTAAATGAGACAAGCACATTTCCTCTTAGGGTCCTTTGCCATTGTTCTCTACCTAAATTTATCCTTCTTCCAGATTTTCATACTCCATATGTTATTAATTTAATGTTAAATATAGAAATTCTATTTTGTTGGTATTTTTCTCTCAAAAGAGAAAGCAATCATAAACCTCTTCTGGAAAAATAAGAGACCTTGAAAAGCCAAAACAATCCTGAGCAGGAAAAGGGAAGCAGGAGGTATCACAGTACAAGACCTTAAACTGTACTACACAGCAATAGTAACAAAAACGGCATGGTATTAGCACCAAAGTAGACAGGCAGACCAATGGTACAGAATAGAGGACACAGAGACAAACCCACATAAATACAGTTACCTCATACTAGACAAAGGAACCAAAAACATACATTGGAGAAAAGATAGCCTCTTCAAAAAATGGTGCTTGTAAAACTGGAAATCCACATGCAGTAAGATAAAATTAAACTCCTATCTCTCAACCTGCACAAATCTCAACTCAAAATGGATCAAGGACTTAGGAATTAGACCAGAGACCCTGATCCAAATAGAAGACAAAGTAGGACTGAATGTTTATCATGTTGACTTAGGATCAGACTTCCTTAACAAGACTCCCAAAGCAAAGAAATCAAGGCAAGATTCAATAAATGGGACGGGTTCAAACTAAAAAGTTTTTTCTCAGCAAAGGATATAATCAATAATGTGAAAAGAGAGCCTACATAGTGGGAGAAAATCTTTTCCACATGCACTTCAGATAGAGCACTAATCTCCAAAATTTGTAAAGAACTTACAAAACTTTACACCAAAAATACAAAGAACCCAATCAATAAATGGGCCAAGAAACTGGACACTTTACAGAAGATATACAGGTGATTAATAAATATATGAAAAAGTGTTCAACATCTCTAGTAATAGAGAAATATAAATTAAAACCACTCTAAAATTTCATCTTACTCCAATTAGAATGGCTGTTATCAAGAACACAAACAATAATGGATGTTGGCATGGATGTGGGGAAAAAGGCACACTTTTACATTGCTGGTAGAGTTGCAAACTGGTGCAGCCACTCTGGAAAACAGTGTGGAGGATCCTCAGAAAACTTGGAATGGACCCACCTTTTGACCCAGATATCCCACTCCTCTGTTTACACCCAAAGGACTTAAAATTAGCACACTACAGTAATGCAGACATATCAATGTTTATAGCAGGTCAATTCACAATAGCTAGATTGTGGAACCAACCTAGATGTCTTTCGACAGATGAATGGATAAAGAAACTCTGGTATATATACACAATGGAGTGTTGTTCAGCTATAAAGAATAATAATATTATGGCATTCACAGATAAATGGATGAATGGAGATAAATGGAGAATATCATGCTAAGTGAAATAAGCCAATCCCAAAGACCAAAGACAGAATGTTTTCTCTGATAAGTGAATGATGATATATAATGGGGAAGGGGGAGGGTGAGAGAAGAATGGAGGAACTTTAGATTACATAGAGGGAAATGAGAGGGACGGGGGTTTGAAAACTGGTGAAATGAGACAGACATCATCACCCTATATACAC
Source organism: Sciurus vulgaris (assembly GCF_902686455.1). Taxonomy (NCBI): domain Eukaryota; kingdom Metazoa; phylum Chordata; class Mammalia; order Rodentia; family Sciuridae; genus Sciurus; species Sciurus vulgaris. The sequence goes on from NC_136466.1 coordinate 151,178,957, forward strand.
ATACCCTACGTACACAAACAGTATGAATCTTTATCATGCAGAACCATAGAAACGAAATTATGTACCCCATTTGTGTACAATGAATCTGTTAGGAAAAAAAAAACATGATACAAGGTAGCAAAAAAAAAAAAAAAAAGTATATTTATGTCTTCACTTCCTATACTTAAATCACTAAGTTTCTTTTCCAGTTTCTTTAAGGGTTCATCCTTTGCTTAATCATACTTTTGCACAAGAAAGAAAGGTAGGATTTTGATACACTTGATTTTTTGCCATGGGTAATGAGAGAAGCATCGGGAAGAGCTCAGTTGAAAGACTTTTATTTCACTTATTCAATTACTTTTTTTGTACACTGGTTTTGGAAATCCATAGTAAACGAATGGAATCATTGCAAATTTATGAAACCGCATGTGATAAATCTAGGAACTCAGTTTTTGTCAGTAGTCACGCAACTTTGAACCTTGCAATCATTCCTAATTGAAATAGCAATTCTCATTTTATATTCTCCACAAATTAAAATCTTTCAAGTTATATTCTAAATACCTTTCGTTTTCTTTTCTTCTTTTTTTTTTTTTTTTTTTTTGGTGTGTGTGTGTGTGTGTATCAGGAATTGAACCCAGGGACACTTAACTACTAAACCACATCCCAAGCCTGTTACTTTATTTTTATTTTGAGACAGGAGGGTCTTGCTAAGTTTCTCAGGGCTTTGATAAGCTGCTGAGGCTGGCTTTGATTTGCCATCCTCCTGCCTCAGCCTCTCTAGTCACTGGAATTACAGGCATGAGTCCAGGCACCTGGCTTACTCTAAATATCTTTTATAATACATCATTCATTTCTGCAAGAATCACAGATTTGCCAGGGGGTAATTGAATATACGACAGGGATCAACAAACTCTTCAATTAATTTAGGATTAGTTCTTCAAAATATGTGGTTATATGTAAATAAATCAATTATTCAGCAGTTTTGCATGCTTATCTGTAATGATTGATTGATAGATAAATTTTATTTGATGATAAAAAGATGGGAGTCATTACCAGCAAAAGGAACCAATGTCTTTATTTTATAAGGAAGCACATGTAATACTCTTCTTTCCGAGGTGAAGATTGAAAAGCAATTTATGACATTGTATAATAATGCAGTTTTTTTCTCTCCATTATGCCACTATTTTTATCAAACTTTTTAAAAACCATGATTTTATCTCCTCATACTCATTTCTTTATTTCTTTCTGTCCTGGCCTACTTCCTTAAAGATTTCTTCTATTCTATCGGAAAAGCTGACTTCCTTTCTCAGAAACCAGAGCATATGGATATTTATTTTAAGACCTTACTATTTCGTATCTATCTGTGTGATCATCTCCCTTTATTGCTCACAACATTTTTGACAGTATCAGTCAGGAAAACAAAGATAGTGTTGATTGAAGGTCACTTTATTGGTTTCATCAGAATCTATGTTTCCTGGATCTCAAATTGAACAATATTTCTTTGAGTCCCTTCTGAAAACAGCACTTGTAAATTGCCACTCCAAATTATCTGTATTTCAAATATAGGTCAAAGGATACAACATAGCAGATATGTAGGATGAACAAGTTTAGAGATGTAATGTAAAGCTTGAGAACTGAATTTAATAGAATGGTAGTAGGGATTTTTATTTTAAGTAGATTTTACCTACTCTTGCCTCAGAACAGTAATTGGATGATAGAAATGTTAATCTACTTCAGTACAGGAAAAATTTTACTCCCTGTACATATATATATATCTCATAACATCATGTTGCTACTTTAAATATACTAAATAAAATTTATTTTTGACAAATCACTGCTACTTCATGTACATCTGTCAAGAAGTTCATATCAAAAAATTCTTATATTTATGTATTAGTATATTTTCTTATTTGTTCTACAAAATACTATGATAGAGTTATCAATTTATAGCTTATTGTTATTGTTATTATTTTCTCTTTCAGAAATGTGTTTATCTGCAAAAATCAATGATTCACAAATCTTTCTCTTAATTCTGTGTAATTAAGCAACAATGTTCATGGATTCTCATGTTTTCTAAAGCTAAAGGTTAAGATGTGTTAAGAAATATAATATATGCACTCTGGAAGCAGACATTTATTCCTTTCAAAATAGTTTACCAGGATGCTAATATCAGTTTATTTCTAATGATTTTATTAAACTAAAAACAAACTGGTGCTGAAAGGCTAACAACTGTTTTATCATTTGTATTTTTAAAGGTGTTTGTGAACTATTAAAGATCTACAAAATGTAAATACTATTAAACTTTTATTAAAACAATGTACATTCTGAATGCATCTGAGAAGCCTAAAATAATATTATTTGATGTTTCAATTGATTTTATTCATGGATCAAAACATATTGACTCTAAAACCATCACAATAGATGCTCTTTCTCTTCTTCCACAAATAACTTAAAATACAATGAATGAAGACATGTGAGTAGATAGGCATTTAAAGCAGGGAAATGCCGCTGGTATAAAGTAATATAGGATAAATAACACTTTAATATTAGGAAAGAATAAAGCCTTAAGGAGCACTGTCAGTTCTCAAGTACAACTGTTATATAAATTATGAGCGGCCAGGGAATAGAGGAATAATGAGAGGTGGAGTTGAAGAAATAGACATTTACCTTAGTAATTTCCCGTGCAGTGCCAGGACTTCTAATGATATTTTACAAATAGTAGATAATTACTGAATGCATTTGAAGGGAGGCATGTTTATAATTGTATGCTCATTTTAAATAGTCACTGCAACTATAATGTGAAGAATACATTATAGGTGAACTAGCCTGGCTAAATAGGCAAATTCAGCAAAGGAAAATTACAATTAAGAAAAAACCTTATTTAAGGATGGCGTGAAATATGGGTGCTAGTTCAGAGGGAGAGACACAAATAGGGGTATTGAAATAAAACAGTAATTAAAACGTGACAAACCTTATACATTTGTATTCTAAGGAGAAATAACGATAAACAAATAGTGAGGAAATGTCTTTGGGTATCTTCCAGCATTGTCAGATTTGAAGGGCAAAAATTAAAACACATGCCAAAAAACCCTCTTGACCCAAAAGATCAGTTATAATCATGATTCTAGCTCTCTTTACTTTAGACATCAGCTACTCAAAGTAGCTAATAAAAACTCAAAATCCATATTCGGGAATGATAGTGTAGTTGGTGCCAACTTTGCTCATGATAAACAAGGAAGAGTTTGAGACAATGGTAAAGAAAGATGACCCTTGACAGAAGACAAGTATTCAACTTGAGGTACTTATGTCCATATTTCTTCCTGGGAGCAATTCCTACAATAGGGCACAAAGGAGAACAGGAAGAGTTTAGAATTCAGAACACTGAAGTATTAGAAATTTCCAAGGCAGAATACTCAGAGGAAAAAGAGGAAGAAGATACCAGAGTGAATATCAGATGAACACATGGAGATTTCTATGGGTCTTTGCCTAAGGCTCATCTGTGGTGGACTGCTTTTGGAACTATATACCATATAGAGATACCAAAGGTCCCACAGTGCTGGGGGATTTTGTAATCATGGTCCAAAAGACAATAATTTGCAATACAGTAAAGTCATGTCTTTGAAATAAGGACTATACCATAAAGTAAAGACTTTTTGACCAGAATAAGGGTCAAAGAGAAGTAACATTTACAAACAATAGAATCAATATTGGTGTAATAAAACAATTCACCTATTACATAACGTTGCCACAGCAAAACTTCCCAGCCTTTAAGAGAATACCACATGATCCAACATGTCATCAAAAGTGTCTGGCAGAGTCTTGGGTCCTGGATTGCATGCATGGTTCCAGTAATTCTTGGGGCTGGGGCAGGGGAGTAACCTCAATCCAGGAAAGGGAAGCCTGCCTGAGCAAAAAGGCAAGATGCCAATCCTTTAAAAAAAGTAAAAAGACATAAATAAAATGAAGTAAATAAAATAAAAATTTAAAGATAATGTAAAAATGTCTGGCACAAACTGGAAATCCAGTACAAGATAACATGATATGAAAAGCAGAAAATAGTGGTAATCAATTTAAAACACTGTTCATGAGATGATGTAGATTTTGAAATTAGCTGCCAACTTTAAGAGGTGATTGTGATATTTTATCAAAAAAAAATTTACCTGATGATTGAAATGAAGTCAATCTTGAAAAGTAACTGAATCAGCATGAATGAAACAAGTGAAAATTTCATAATTGAAGATCGAAATGTAGAACATGGAGTTTACTAAATTAGCATAGTAGCAAAATGCGAACTATAAAAGGAATATTAAAAAATGTCAAAAAATTCAAAACTTAGAAGAAATGGATACAATCCTTAAGTACATAAACTATTAAAAACTGACTCCAGGAAAGAGTCAATCAGAGCAATCACTTATCAATTAAAAATATGATAATATGATAATAAAATGCTTTTCTACAAAGGAAAAAATGTGTGGTGTTTAATGCACGACTTTGCTGATAAATTCTTTTTAACACTTAGAGAAGAAATACTACAAGACTTATACAAATAGTATGAGAAAATTAAAAAAGGATAGAATTCTTCAGAACTAATCATAGAAATACAGCATTACTCTGATATGAAAATCAAAGGAGAAGAGACTGGGAGTGAAATCTCAATGGTAGGGCAAGTGTTCAACAGTTTGAGGCACTGGACTTGATCTCCAGCACCAAGTGAAACAAATCAGACATATTTGTAAACATATGCATTATATAGGCAAGTATTGTTGGCTATGACAGGAAAGGAACTGCATTTGCCTGATGGAATAATGTAGATGAAAACAATGCCGTAAAATTTAAGAGCAACACTGCACAGATTTTGAGCAGTACAGTCTTTGTATAAGAAGACATAGGTCTGAGTAGAAGTCCAAAAAGGTTTAGAGAATGGTAAAATTGAGGTTATACCTGATAAAGTTGCAAAGTTTAGGGGGAGAAAGGAAGGTGAATAGAAGTCCAGGTGACAAATGACCTCATCTTACATTGTCTAAATTCAATAGAAACTATGTTAATAAAATAAGAGAGTTGATATAGATGTTAGCTGAGAAGGTGGGTAGAAAAGATGCTGGAAGGGGCTATGGATGGGTAAAGGAGAGGTGTTGGTCAAAGAGCACCAAGTTTCTCTTAGGTAGAAAGAGTGAGTACAAGTGATCACAGCACAGCATGATGTCCAGAGTGAATAATAATAATGTGTTGCACATTTTTAAATTACTAGAAGTAGATTTTTTAAATATTTTATCACAGAAAAATAATAATGGATATGTTAATTAGCATGATGTATTTTTTCATGTTGCATACATGTATCATAAAAATCACATTATATCTCATAAATACAATTACTTTTATTAATAATAAAGTTAAAATAGAACCTTGCATTTAAAGTAGAAAAACAAGAAATAATATTGTACCAAATCATATAGTATATGAAATAACCTGTTAAGAATTAGTGCCTATAATTAATGCCAAGGGATTAAAATAATATCAATAAGAGTTAATAACAAACTGTTGAATATGTTTGCCTATTTGGAAGTTTTGGTGTGTTTGAAGACAAATACATTTAAAATTATTTCCCATTATTTTAAAACAGTCAACTTTTCTTGATTGAAAATGTGCATATATTATTTTAAATTTAATGCAACATAATAAAACAGGATTCTGATAAAACTGAAAAAATGCAGGATGAAACAAATATCAACCAATTAATCAATCATGAAAGTAGTATCTATCCATAATTTTAAATATTCTACATTAAATGTAAAAGAATATAAAATGTGCGTTGAATTATTTATTGAAGAAACCTGCAACATAACCTAGCAAGGCATGTGCTTACACACATATATGTACAAAATGCAGGCAACTTGAAGCTACTTTATTACCTCTAAGAATAAACCACTTTGATGCAACCAGATGTTTTACAATAGCTAATGACAGTGATCTGCTCAATCTTCCCAGAAGAGAGCCCAAAAGTTCTCTGTTGGACAACTACATATTTTAAATTTACAAATTCTAAAATTTATTTACAATTAAAATAATTGATTTTAAACATTACAACTGTACTTTAAATGATAACTTCTAAATCACATAAAATAGCAGCTTTTCCAAGTTCCCCAAATCTTCACAGTGCATTTTGGTTATGCTCCTCTTCCTAGCCAAATTTTACTAAAGAATATGAATAAACAGAGCTACTGTTCTGTTTTGACAAGGACTTTTGTCCATTTTGGTCAGATCAATGTTCTCATGGTTTATTTTCTTTTTTTAATGTAATCTTCTCAGTTATGATTCCAGCAGATGCCCTGCAAGTCTCAGGGAACCACCCACATCCAGTGACAGCTTTCAAAGGAGATTCTTACAAAAAGTGAAACAGCAACCAAACCTTCAACAAAGACTAATGTGTTTTATACTGATTGTGGTATAAATCAAACACAAAATCAGAGGACAGTAGTTCTTTCTTTCAAAAAATTCAGTGGCTTTATTATTAGATTATTTCTTAGATGTGTTTTCCTGGACCTTATTGTTTTGGTTTAAATGAAAAGTATTTTGGAAAAACAGCAACTATGTTTGTCTCTTTACTGTGTCACTCTCAGATCAGTCCAGCATCACTTTGTCTGGAAAGACATTTTTTTCCTGGTACTGAGGATTAAAACCCAAGGACACTCAACCACTGAGCTACACGCCCAGTCCCTTCCCACTTTTTAACTTGTTCTGAGACACTGCATAGGCTGACCTTGAAATTGCAGTCCCCCTGCCTCAGCTCCGAAACTTCTGGGATTACAGGCATGTGACACCATGCCCCCAGGCTTATATGGAGAGCCTTGTAAAATGACTTTTCTCAGGTCTAACTACATGATGATTCTGTTTTTAATTTAGAACTGCCCTCTTGCACTCAGGTTCATGCATTAATACAGTGTTAAGTATTTTGTTTTATCTTACCTGAATTTTATGCTCTTGCTTGATTGCAATCTACTGCATATGCTCTTTTCTTTGTACAGAAGAATCCAATTTCTCCCCACCTCTACATCCATAATCCTCTAGTTTCTCATTCTGAGCTTGACCAAGCCCTAAAATCTGGTCTGGACTGGAGATTGATGTAAATATTGGCTCAATTTCAAGCTGAAATTGCTGTCTCTGTATTTTAACACGATCTATCCAATTAGATGGTCAATTTATAAAGAAAACAAGGATACAAAATGAGAGAACAGCCCTCCAGGCTTTCTCTCCTACTTAAGCAAAGAACTTTAGACATGTGGTAGATGAAGAAATTCAGTTAACAGAGTGGTGAGTTTTGTTGGCAAGCCCAGATGATTTTCATATGGTCCATTGAAATAAACCTTTCCCTTACTTTCACAGAACGAACTGTGTTGAATTCCTATACAGTTCAAAGTTAGTACCCCTTGTTATAATGAAATACTCAACTGCCCACATTCCTTCTTATGCTGCAGACTTAATGATCCAGGGACCAAGATACCTGTTTTGCTATTGGAGCACTTAGCACTCACAGGCACTCAACAAATAGTTGTTCACATGTCTAGTATTTCTCGTGTACCTATCATGTGTCAATTTGTCCCTAGGAAACGAGAAGAGTAAGAGAGGCAACCATGATTGGAAAAGCATGAACAGTCTTCCAGGCCATAACAATGGATCACAAATGAACTATGATTAAATCAAGGACCTAGACTTCTCATCTTGATTAACAGAAAATGGAACATGATAGAAAATCATCTATAGGCTACTGATAATTTAAGACTAGAACCCAACTATCATATCTCTAAGCAACGTATCAAACATTTACCAAGAAAAAAAAGGCATTTTTAATAAAAAAATTTAGGAATTAAAATATTATATTGTATGTAAAAATATGAAGGAAACATTTAATTAAAAGAACTTAATTAAAATGCATTTGATCTGAAAAGAAAGTCGTAGTGATCTGTGTGTCTTGAAAACCATAGATTAAGTGTGAGTATGCAGTGGGTACAGGAGGCAAGAAGCTTGTCACAAAACTAACATACAGAAAGGACTAATAGTATCCTGCAACTACAAGAAAACAAATTATCTCAGCATGGATTCGTTTGGAAGAGACGATTAAAGCTAAATATCTCTAAGGGTGTTATCTTATTTCATACCATTGCCCACAATAATCTTTGCTCCTATTAGTCATGCATATTCTTCATTGCCTTGCATGTGAGCAGACAACTCTCAACTGAAACAATGCAGTAGCCTCCCCTTGCCCACATTTCCCCTTTCTGTGGTTTTCATTTCAACCATGGTCTGAAAATATTAAGTGGACAATTTTGTGTAAATAATGCACAGGTTTTAAATTGCATGTAGTTATGATTAGCTTAATGAATTTTCATGTGAATCCATTCTGTCCCACCTGGAAAGGGAATCTTGCCTTTGTCCAGTGCAACTGAACTGTATAAGTTATCTGCCAGTTAGTTCACTTAATGGTCAACTGAGTTGTTGGACTGATGCTCACAGTACCACAGTGCTAGTGTTTCAGTACCCATTGATGTGATAGCCCAATGCTACATCCCAATTCCTGCATCCTTCTCTTCCAGTCACCTCATCACATAAACAGTTTTCTCACATCAGGAGAAGGGTGAAAACAGTACTATAAAATATTTTACAAGAGAGACTTTCATTACAATATGTTCATAATTGTTTTGTTTTAGTATTGAAGTGGTTAATTTCTTACTGTGCTTAATTTGTTAAATTTACCATAGATATATATGCAATGGAACCAGCATAGTATATATAGGGTTGGTTAAGTATATCTGAAGTTTCAGGCATCTGCTGAGGGTCTTGGACCATATCCCCTGTAGATAAGGAGGAATACTGTAAATGGTAGGCACAATGCTGTGAGGTTGTCAGATGCTTCTGTGAAAAACACATTTTTAAATAAAGAATAGAAAACTACTCAGGAAACTGAGAACTTTAGAAGTGACTGTATGCTTGCAAAGTGGAGCCCAGACAGATGTTTTCTGGGAAGGAATGGGTGTAAAGCAGGAGGGGCAGTAATGTGTTAATACGATTGAGTTTATTGTTTTAGGTTAAGTCTTAGCTTTGCTGTTTCCTGGAAGCATGGCCATCAGAGAAGCACTACCAGCTGCCACCGCAGACTCCTGAAGCAACTGTGGAATAGCAAATAGCTAGACTGTCCCTGAAAAAGTGCCAGTTTGCTTCTCTCTCCCAGTCTCCCCTGCACATTATAACGAGCAGACTTACAGCGCGTTCTTTTCAGTTTGATGGGTATAATGTTTTCTTCTTACTACATGAAATTCAAATACATATGTACATGAGAAAAATAATCCTCTCGTTAGACAGATAAACTGAACCCATCTCAGTATCTGAGAAAGGATTTAGATCTCAGAGCCCGCTACAAAACAGCCCTCAGAATACAAGGATAATTAAGCAGTTTTCAAATCCAATGGGAAAGAGGAGCAGCAAATGTACCCCCAGCTGGCATGGGTAACTGGGAACTGGCATCTGTGGCTTATAATTCCAACCCTTATGGTGTAAAGGAAAATGCACATACTCTATTAGGGTCTATTTTCAATTGATCATTGTCTCTTTTCAGTTGTTTCATTTAGAAGCCTTGTAATTAACCTTCACCCAGAGGTTTCATTTGCTGAAATGGATGGCATATTTTTGGCTGTGTCGTTTGAAGAGTAGAATGAGATCAATATAGTCAATAAGATTAAAATAGAATGTGTTCAACTCATTCAATGCGATTGGACACATTTGACATATCTTAGCATATTAAAGATGAGATTGAGGAAATAAGTTAATTTCAATTTATAATAATAATGACAGAGCAAGCTAAATGAAAAACAAGCTACCCAAGGGGAAAAATCCTGCAGAGCTTTCCTTTTTCTCACTAAATTGAGGTGACAACTGTGCTGGGATTTCCATTCCACTTGTTATCACTATCATCACTATCACTGGGTCACCTTGTCATATATCACATTAGTTACACACATTTCTGTAGAAACTGCAATAATCAGTATACAGCCGGACAAGTTTCAATGTCATCTCTCCAAAATGTCGATTGATAAGATGGAAGCAATGCAGTGTATGAGCCAGGATTAGAATCTTCAGAGGTCTATCAATAAGTTTTTAGAAAAAAAATGGACATACTTGATGTTTCTAATCAAATTTTATTTTTTCATTATTCAAGGGTGCTTTTAACCTAAGCAATATCCATGAAAGTGAGTACAATTAGGGATGCTAATAAACACTAAGCACAACTTCTGTAAAACTTGTCCACATAGGTAGTGGAAGGTAGGCTGCTTCAGGATATCAACTCTGAATGAAAATGATTCCCCTGATTCATAATGCCTGGCGACGTTTTCCCACTGTGGACACGTTTTGGTAAGGTCAAATTCATTTATCTGTTTCTCCTGTTCTCCCCTTACTTATCATTTGGGAAAAGGGAATCAAAAACAGCAGGTTTGTAAATAAATTTCATGAACCAACTTTATGCCCATTTATGAATTTGGCAAGATAATTTTCTCTCATTTTCCATTTGAAAGGTAGCACCAAGAATGACGCAACCCATAGAGGGGCTGGGGAGATAACTCAGTGGTAAAGTGCACACATAAGGGCCTGTGTGCAATCCCCATCATCACAAAAAAATAAATAAAAATTCTAAAAAAAGATAGAAAAAAGAATGATACAATGTATAGAGGAAAAGAGAGGTAATATAAATGAAAAAAAGACAATTTATGTATAAAATTGTTATGTGTATAATTTGCAAATGGCCACCTCCAAAAGAAGGAGACATTTCCACACAAAGTATCATGTCTTAAACAATTATATGATTTTTGCTAATTTATAAAAGAATACTGCAGAAGCAAATAAGATAAAAAAGAAAGTAAGAAAGAAAGAAAAAAAGAAAGAAAGACTAATTCTAGAGTTTACTCATTTTCTGCTATTAAAATAAGCTGGTTTTGAGTTATTAATAGACTCAAACAGCTTTTACTAGTATCACTCCCATGTCACAATGTGTTGACACATTATGTATTTTCTAACACATTTGGAATGCTAGGCTTCCCTAGTGAATCTCAGTATCTCAGAGGATGAAAACAAAATCTGAACACTGTCAGAAACATCCAAATGTGCTCTAATTTAGAGACTCAGTGGACTACCCAATTGCCTTGAGATGTCCATTATATGACAAGAGATAAACCTTTATTCTTTTAGTTTATACTTTTCATTATTTATCTTTTCTTTTTGGCATATTGCTGTTGTTTGTAATACCTCTTATTTCCTAGAGCATATATCCAAAATAAATTAGTTAGAAAGAAAATATTTAACAAGAGGCAAACTGAAAAGGAAAAATTTAGGTTACATTGTAAAATACTGTATCATTATATATCATATACAGGTATTGACATTAACAAGTGCTAAAAGTTTTTGTGTGCATATTTTCATTTTCTCCCTAGAAATGCACATATAGAGAAAAACTTTTAAATATGCATATCATTAAATAGTCTTTGGACATATAATTTCCAGTAGCTACATTCTAGTCAATATTTGGATTTGATATCTCTATATATTCAAATGTTTGAATTATTTCTATCTTATTGCATTCATGGTTGCCAACTACAATCTTGTACATAAAGTGTTATCTCTATTGATGAATATTTCCTTAGTAGAATTTCCTTTAAGTGAAGTAACATAATCTAAAGGGCTGATTTTTAAAAAGCCATATATAGTAGTTTCCTCTTATCTGCAGGGGCAACATTCCATGATGCCAATAGATATCAGAAATCTGGCATAGTATCAATTTAGATATACTACGTTTTTTCCTATGTCAGTGTTCCTGTGGTAATTTTAATATATGGGAATATAGACAGGTCTAACTACTAGGACGACTATAATTGAATGGGACACCATCTTCATCTTGGACTTCCCAACCTCCAAAACTGTGAAAAGCACAAGTTGCTTAAGTCTGCCCAGTCTGTGGCATTTCTTATTGCAGCCTGAGCTGGCTAAGTCTCAATTGATAAATTGTATGACACATAGTCAATTTAAGAAGTAAAATTCATTTAAGAGTGTGTCTTCATTTCATTTATTTGTGATGATGCCTAACTTATATTAACCATTGTGTTTTTTTGTTTGTTTGTTTTGATCTGGGTGCATTATGTAATAACTGTAAGAAAATGCCACAGATCGGGTAATTTATAAAGAACAGAAATTCATTTACTCAGTGTTTTGGAGGCTGGAAAGTCAAATATCAATATGCCAATAGGCGTTTCTTAACGACCAGATGTTTGCCTCCAATGATGTCTTGAGTGCTGTTTCTCACATGGCAGGAGAAACCAAAGAGAACCCATTCCCACAAAGCCCTATTTTGCCAGGTTGGGCAGTTACCAGGGTTTGAACTCAGGGGCATTTGACCACTGAGCCACATTCCCAGCCCTATTTTGTATTTTATTTAGAGATAGGGTCTCACTGAGTTGCTTAGCTCCTTGCTTTTGCTGAGACTGGTTTTGAACTCCCAGTACTCCTGCCTCAGGCTCCTGAGCGCTGGGATTATAAGCATGCACCACTGCACCCAGCCCACAAAGCCCTTTTTATAGCAGCAACAAAAACTTTCATGGAGGTAGAGACTTCTAGTAAACGCCTATAATTCTTCACACACACACATAGTATTCCTAAAGTTACTGATTTCTTGTTACCTGATTATCATATTGCTGTCAATAAAAAGTTCATATATATAATTTACTGTAGAAATTAAAGACAAAGTAAACCAGAGTAATTTGTCCCATCTAACCAGTATTGTAGAAGACTCTGTCAGATAATATTTGCAGTAAAAAAAACATCAAAGCTCATCATGCCTGTTCCCTAACTAGGAACATTAGTAATTCATTTAATTAAGCTGACGGGAAAAACAGGAAGAAAACTTGGAGACTAATTTCTTTGAATAAAAAAGTGGGTATGAGTTTTGGCAAAAATAATACGTACTTTATCTGATCTCTCCTAATATTATTGAGAACAAGTATTAAGAGGTCTCAATAGCTCTAGTAAACATCATACATCCACTTCTCTTAGGAAGAAACATAGGTAAGAGCACTACTTTGGATAAAATGATTTTAAGGGTTTTTTTTGTGTTATCTACAGTGTTTTAAAAAGCATAATCAACACATAAGACTTGTGCTTTAATTAGTGCTAATTTCTAGCTGAGAAAATATTAGAAACAATTATCTGCATAATGTTACTAGTTTGATATATAATAAGAAGTAATGAGAAGAGGGTGCTTTACTCAACACTTAAGAAAAACTCATTTAATATTAATAAATGCTCTTCAAATACACTGAATCTTTGAAATAGCCAACTTCCATATGTGTGTTATTTCAAAATGCATTTACTATACAAGTTAAATTAAAGCACAGGCCATGTCATTATCTGTGAATCAAATGGCTTAAGCTAGAGGTAAAGTATGTTTCCTTGCAGCAATATCATATACACATTGTTCTATGTACACAACATAAATTTAACTTTTAATTTCATCTTTTCATACTTTAACGAAAACATAGGTCTATTTAACTTCCTACTTAAAATTTTATTTCAATTAATCAAGGATCACACAACTGGAAAAAAAAAAGTTAAAATTAAAATTAAACCAGGCACCGTGATGCACACCTGTAATCTTAGCAGCTCAGGTGTCTGAGGCAGGAGTATCGAGAGTTCAAAGTCACCTTTAGTAAAACAAAGTGAGATGCTAAGCAACTCAGTGAGACCTTGTCTCTAAATAAAATAGAAATTAGGACTGGGGATGTGGCTCAGTGGTCGAGTGACCCTGAGTTCAATCCCTGGTACCCCCCAAAAAAATAAATATGTCAAATGAATATAATTGAACATACTTCAGAGTTTTCTTTTTCAGTTTTCTTGTTTGGATTATGAATCTGATTTTGTAGACACAAGTTTTAATTCCCTGCACAACAAAATGACCATTCTCTGAGTCTTATTATTAAGAAACTTTTAGAAGAATAGCCAAACTTGAAGTCTACTGTTTTTCTATGTTTATAGAATCAATTTGTGATGATGTTATTAAGTTGCCTAAGGGAAGTTTCATATGGAAAAATACACACAGTTTTCTGTAAAAATATCATAGAATATGATGTTCTTGATATAAAATTTAATTTTTATTCATTTCAAAGTTACCTTTATTCATATCTATCATGGTAGAATTTGAATTGTGTGATAAATTTCACTGAATATCGGTAGTCTGCATGACTGTCCATCAAGATGATGCTGTAAGAGGCAGTATTTAAGCATAAATCAGAGCAAGAGGGTGATATTTCAAGATTTCTGACCCCCAGTTGGCAGAAGAGAACAGAAAAAAGATTCCATGTGAAATAAAAGTAAATAATTCCGTTTCAAGCACAAAACAAAACAAGAATCCCACTCTAAACTAGCATTGCATGGTTTAGAGATGATGTTCACCCTTTCAAAAGTTCACATGTGAGACAATGCAAGAAGGTTTGGAGGAGAAATCATTCCATTCTAGCATTAACATAATCAGTGCACTAATCCCTGATGGGATTAACTGAGTAGTAACTGAAGGCAGATGGGGTGTGGTTAGAGGAAGTGGTTCATAGGGTGCATGGCTATGGGGTATGTATTTTACATCTGGAGAGTAGTAGAGTCTCTCTCTCTCTGCTTCCAGATCTCCGTTTGAGCTGCTTCCCTCTGCAGCACTCTTTCGTTGTCATGTTCTGCCTCACTTGGAGCCCTGAGGGAAGGAACCGACTTTCTATGGACTAAGACCTCTGAAACCATGAGCCCTCAAATAAACCTTTCCTCCTCTACAGTTGTCCTGGTCAGATTCTCTAGTCCCAGAAGCTAAAAAGCTGACAAAAACAAGCATCAAGGGCATGCATTACTATTGAGAAGATATTTGAAACAGCTGCTGTTAGCTCATGGCTGTTTGAGACTATGAAATATTTGGGGGTCTTGGGAAAGGTGGAGCTTGAGACAAACCACCAGGATGGCTTGGTGATCAAAACTACATATTTATAAAGGTGAAATGTTTTCTCTGATATACAGAAGCTAACTCAAAATAAGGTGGGGGAGGAGATATAAAAAAAAGAATAGAAGAAAGATCAATGGAGTAGACAAAGGGGAATGAAGGGAAGGTAGGAGGAATAGTATAGGGAAAGACAGTGGAATGAATCCAACAAAACTTCCCTATATACATATGTGAATATGCCCCAGTGAGTATCCCCCATCATGTACATTCACAAGACACTAATTTGAAAAAAAAAAAAAAAAAAAGCTATAAGTAAATAGCAGAAAGATCAGCAGAGTAGAAGGAAGGAAACAGGAGAGGGAGAAGGAATGGGAAGAGGAAGCATTCGGGATTGGATAAAAACAAATTATATTCCATACTTTTATAATTATGTAAAAACAAATCCAATTGTCATGTATAACTAAAAATAATCAATAAAAACTACAGATACACAATATTCATAAGTGACAAAGTTTCCAAGGCAATTTTGGAGTGGTATAAATGTGCATTGCTTGAAGTCATTGCCAAAATTTCTAGATACAGATAGGAAAACACAAAGAAACAGAGATGATAAAGGGACAATTGGTTCATCTCTACACAACCACATTTTTTTTTTGTACCAGGGACTTATGTACCAGGGATACATAACCACTGAGCAACATCCTCAGCCCTTTTTATTTTCATTATTTTTTGAGACAGGGTCTCACTAAGTTACTTACAGCCTCTCTAAATTGCTGAGGTTGGCTTTGAACTCATAATCCTCATGCTTTGTCCTCTCTGACTGCTGGGATTACAGGCATGTGCCACCCCAACTGACTCACAGCCACATATTCTGAAACACATAAATGATGTGCAATGAAAGGACACCTTTTAAATAATATAGTTTACTTCCAATGAAATTAAAATTAGAATGACACCAATTTTTTTCATTAATGTATAATTGTCAATCTTCAAAATGCATGAATAAGCTCAAGAAAACATAATATGAATAAAATAATATTGTTTAATGAAAACAAATAAATGAAAGATGTCAAATATATCACGCATTTTAAATGAATTCAAAAACCGCGGTGAAGTTGGAGCGGTTGTGCAATGTGTGTGTTTAAAAGAAAATTGAGGTCTCTAAGGTAAATATGATAAGAACTTAGAAGACCGAACAGTGAGAGTAGCAATATCTAGGTAGAGATTACTATAAAATTTTAGAATTCAGAAAACCTGTCTTCAAATTGAAGAAACATTCGAATTCACTCATATTTTATGAGTTCTAGATTGAGTCAATGAGGAAGTTTTAAAATTATTGTCCCATAAGTATTAAAATACTGAGACCAGACGTGTATCTCAAGCATTAAATTCTTTTCTTTAGTGTGGAAGTAGATCAGATATCATAAGATATGCTGAAAATACAGTCATTGCTGTTGCAACCTGTTCTGCTATCTGCTTCAAGCAGCGGATTCCATCTTCTCACATTCAGAACAAACAGATTCCAAGTATGTTAGACATTAGAATTCAATTTGTCAAAGACCATTGCATCTGAATACAGTTATCATTAGATAGTGAAACTGAGACTATTAGTGGCCCTGCCAGTTGAAATTTATCCTGTTCAAGGAAGAGGAAAATGTACTTTGGAAAAAAAAGAAAAGTCCAATCCAAAAGGAAAAAAAAAAAAAAAAAAAAAAATGCTCGTTGTAATTTGTCAAGCCACATATTTCACATATCTAAATTACTTTTGTTATACTTTAATGATTTAGGCATACTGTAAAGTTTTAATCACTATTTAGGGTCACTGGAAGGATGTTTATAAAGATAGAATAACCAAAAATAAATAACGCTCATGTGGCCTGAGGAGTTTAATACAAATTCCCAAGGAAATCAGTTTCACAGAAGACAGTCCTTAGGATTATAAGAGCCTTTGACTTTCCTTTCTGTCCTTCTGAGAGGAAAAAAAACTCCCATTAATGTTTCTACTTCCCCCAATATTATAGGCAATTCAGATTGTGCGGTGTTGGGCAAGAGGAGGAAGTTAGGGGAAAAAGGCATAGAAATAATCAAGTGACTATCTCAAAATACTCTGTTATAAATATTTATTGTAGATCATAGTTCTCCTTCTCCTTTGCATGCATATATCCCCTGGGAAGATATATATTTTAGATACTGAAATTAAATTGAAAAAAATGTTTAAATTACAAACATCAGATCATATATCAAATTTGTATTCAATTATACTCAGGATAGGGAGAGGAACTCTACCAGAAAAGAGAATTTTTGAGAAACCCGCAGCTATGTTTTTTCTGATCCTTCAATTGCTGACAGGACCAAAAATATACCTGGGAACATCACTTAGTACAGCTGGCAAAAGGCAAGAGAGCAGATATTTAAGTGGCAAACAGTGGAAGGTCACACACTCATAATTGCACATGCATATGTTGGAAGTCACCAGGGTGTCTGGAGGAAACAGAAAGTTCAGCTGAATTAATACAAGAAAAAAATATATACACATACACATCCTTTAGCCTGGAATATCAAGACAGTATATTCACTGGTTCCTATTTCTAGTTGGTCTGTTCTCACTAGCAGTGAAATAGAAGGCAAAACCTGATATTTTCCCTTATGTAATATTATTTGCATTGCACAAGGGTCACATTACACTTAAGCTGGGTACTATTAATTTAATCTTTGTGATAGAGGAATATTTTTCATATGTTTAAGTTAGTTGCATAATAATTGTGCTGTTTTTAATGCATAAGTTTTCAGCCTCTTTAACTGTGGAGGGCACTGGTCCTACGTTCTTCCCTTTAATGGATCATATTCACAAATGGAAGGAGATAAACCATAAGGAAAAGAGAGAGGTAGAATAAGAGCTAAAAAAAAACCAACAGTGCTGTGATGATTCTTAGTGTGGGAACAAAGTATAAATTCTGGAGGGAAAAAGAACTCTGCAGTCCATGTTGTGCTAGCAAGTGATGTTTTGAAGGCATGTCAAGAGCATGAGTTGCGTGGTCTTTGCATTGAGTCTCTTATGCTGAAATCACTTTAGGTTTTGTATGTGCATCTGTTTATTTGAACTTCTTTTGCACAGTCATAGAATGCAACAAAATTATTTCAAATTAGTGGGCACATATGCTCCAGCTTACCCTGAAGCAGGACAATGATCATCTCTTGGAAACTACATCCTACATTTATACTTTATTCATTAAATACATCATTAGATTGCTCATGTGAAGTAAATGGAAAGATAACTTAGCCACTGGCAGTGGTTCCTATGGATGCCCAGCCCATTCTGAGCATGACACACAGGCTTTCAACACAGGCCTGACTCCCAAGACAACCCATTCCTCTAGTGCATGTGCTCATTGACGCTGTGGATCATTTACTGGATCAGCAGAGGAAGATCTAGGACAAATCTCTACTGAGACTGTTGCTTCTGTTGCTGCTCTACTTGGAAACATACACACTTCACGGATAATCTAGGAATATCCCAACTGACATCTCAAAGTGTATTTATTTTGGATTAAATTCATTGTTAACTTTGACACTTTTGATACACAGATATGATTTAGTGAACAAATCCAAGTCCCATCCCTCCTGGGACTTACAACCTATTGAAGGTGAGAGTTGCAGGTAGAGAATAAAGGCAAAGTCAGACAACAAAAATAGACACAATAAAGAATGAGGATTCTCTTGTTCCTAGTTCATTTCATATCTCATTATAAATATATGAATAGTTTGATATCAGTCTGTGTTCTACCGTGAACAGGCACAGAACTTTTTCTTTGAAAGGTAGCCTATTAAATAGGTCACAAAGCTTAGGCTCACCTTTTCTCTCTTGTTGCCTAAGTGTGATCAATCAATCACAGTGTACAGCCACATATCAGACTCCTAAGTATCTCTTCAATCTAGATTTATTTTTCTCCATAACCTTCATAGTTGCTCAAGTGCCATGAATTGGAACACCAGTTCCCCAGAAAGAAGTGAGATTCCACACTGATCACTGTGAAGAATCCTGTGAATAAAGAAAGAAGAGACCCAACAGTTTACTTCTGTGTTATCAACCAGGGCAGAGACCATTCTAGGAAGGAGGTCTCTAATGGAACAGAAGCTAGTGACTCCTCTGAGGCAGATGGCTCAGCCAGATCAACTAATACTTTTTTTTTTTTTTAACGTGAAGAGAATCAGAGCAATACATTTGAGTTTTACAATATTTTATAAGCTATAGGAGTTCAAGATTCTAAAAGTTAGAGAATGAGGACTACCTCAGTGTTTCTGTCTTCAAAAGGGGGTTTTATCAAAAGCCAGAGCACGTTTGTTTGGGCTCATTTCCTTCTAGGTTCTTGTGATGTTATTGGAATGGAATTATGAAGGTGAAGCTGGAAAATTATTATGGTTTGCTATCCAGCTGATAAAGAAAATGCTGTGTGAGTCATGTCTTATTTTGCATTTTAAATTAAAATGTTCTCAAAAAATAAGTTTTAGTTTGCAAAACAGTAGTTTTGTGAGGACAAGGGCTTGTTGTTGTTGTTTTGTTTGTCTTTACACACTCAGAAAAATACCAGTCACATAATAGGTGAATCATAAGTGCACATTGAGTGAATAAATACACCTAAATATATTTTCGGTTTTTCTTCCATAAAAGATAAACCATAGCATTCTAAGGATATTGGATTTTTCACATGGATTTCTACTTTCTTTCAATTTTTTTTTTCCATTTACCTAAAAAAGGAATAGATTAGGAAGAATGTTTTAGGAAACATAGGGTAAAATAACCAACTTTCTGAGTTTATAAAATTCAGATTGCTTAAGAATTACTTTAGATGCTGTTAACAAAAATCCAACTGAAAAACTAAAATAACAACAAAACTATTATTTCATAAATCTGAAAAAAATGATATATTCTTCAGTTATGGCTGAGTAGGTGCCCTCTCTTCATGACCTCGGGGTCTGGCTTTTTCTCTCTCAGACAACCTTCTGCATATGAATTTAAGATGTCCAGTGGCATCTCCAAACTTAGATGCCATTATATCTTCAGTTTCCACAGGAAAAGTAAGCATGCTTCCTGATACACCATTCTATCAAATGTCCCCAGGAGATAATAGAGAGTGTCAATGCAGTTTAAGTGTGTATCCCAGAGCCAAACACTGCACTACTAACCTGGATCTCTTTCTGATCTTTGGGCTGAAGGTCAACAGAGGAGGAAAGTTGAGCTCCACCCACAAACTAGGAAGACAACAAAAATATTGCCAACTACTCAGCCTCTGCAGTCCCACAAAGTCTCATCTCTGTTTATTCTCACATGACTTCCCATATCCCTCCCTCTTCAGTTCCTCATCTCTTGTCTTCCAAGTAAATTGCCCATATTTTTTCCCCTCACATACATCAGTGTTTGTTCACTCTTGAAAGCTTTAATACATACAATTCTCTCTCTCTAGGCTACCCTTTCTTCTTCCCTCTTCATCCTGGCTAGTTCATATTCAGCAGACAGCCTTCAGTTTAACAATGACTTCCTAGGTTTGGGAAAACCCATTGATACATTGCTCCCTTAAGAAAATGTATGTGCTTCTTTTCAAATATTTCAATATTTTAATTACTTGCTTTCTAAACATTTGTGGACTTTGGCTCTCTTTGCCTCAGGAGGACAGCATCCTAGACTGCCATCCTGGTTCCTATTACTCTAGGATGTGACTTTTTATCTGGCACAAGGTATGTAGACAATAAAAGTATTCACTAATGAGTCAAAGAAAACAGGGAGAAAATCAAATAGAGTAAATAAATATATAATAGTTGACCCACGTAGAGAGAGAAAAACTTTCTAAATAAAAGACTAGACTTTAAATATTTTAGGCTTTTCAGTCACACACAGTTTCGGTGACATGTTCTTTGGATCTTGTTCTTTGTGGGTCTGCCTGTTGGTCTTTTTTATAGTCATTCAGATCATCAGCCAGATGTGTCCTGTGGGTCATGCTTTGCTGACCTCTGCAAGAGAGTGCTGGTAGTTTTCATGATATCTGTGACTGCAGAGTAGGAGAGGCTAACTCCAACTCTTCCACCTTTTGCTTTGTTTTTGTTTCTGAGTGCTTAACTTTCTACTCTACATAAACACATTTTTTTTTTTTTCCTCAGCACTCAATCCAGAATCATATTGTTGTTTTCTCTTCTCAAATCTGTTTGGTAACAACTTTTTCTCCCTATAAACTGCCTGTACATTTCTTCTAATCTCCTGCTGTCGGTGCCACACTGTGCCTTTTTCATTCGTTAGCCAAGTGCACCTGCTGCCCTGGCTTCTTATTACTGTTTCAAATTTTTATGCTGTATCATCATGCCTTCTGCTTTCTGAAATGCATGGTATAATATTTCAATAGAAGGAGAAATTTTATTTAAAATAAACTGAGTAAAACAGACATTCCTAGATTCTGACACCAGGAAAATAGCACGCCATCTGCCCTCCATAAGGAGCTTTTGCCTGAGGGACATTACTGTATCGCCCAGGTACGCGCCTATGAATGTAGAAATTGTACAGCAACCTACAAATTGTGGTTGTCATTCCAGACCCTCTGTCCTTTTGCTGCCCTCAATTCCGTGCTTCATTTTTAATACACTTTTCCCCCATTATATATATTTTGACATCTCTTCCCCTGGAAAAAACAACCTCCACTAGTCTGAATGGGAAACAGAACACCTTAACCATTAATTCCTTGTGCCTTGAGTTTCTCAGTGTAAATTACAAGATTTTTTTTTTTAAAAGAAAAACATGTGCCTTTCATTTACTGATGCTACATACTTAGAGAGTAATAAGGCAACACCTATTATATATGTGCATATAGGTATTTTAAATTATATTCTTTTGCATGCGTAATTTACAAAAGTGAGGAAGCTACACCTTCAAAACTAAAAAAAAAAAAAAAAAAGGAAACTCATCATAGCATTCGGGAACCTCAAATAAAGTATAGCAAAAATAGTTTCCTAAAATTTGCCACAGATGTTTATAAATAATGCATACTTTAAACATGACAAATGCTACATTAAAATATATTTAACATACAGTAAAAATGCAGCGATCTAAATTTGATAAATGTCTATAAATGCAGACATTCTTGTAAGGACTACCATAATTAAAACAAAACATACTGTAGAATAACAAAAATATATGAATGCAGTCTACTGTCATGTACAACTAATTTGAACAAATAAAAAAAAAATTAAAAAACAAAACAACCCCTGGAGAAGACTTTATCATATCCACTTTTTTTTTTTAATTTTTATTTTTTTAGTTGTAGGTGGACACAATTCCTTTGTTTTATTTTTATTTATTTTTATGTCGTGCTGAGAATGGAACCTAGTGCAATACACGTGCCAGGTAAGCGCTCTACCACTGAGCCACACCCCCAACCCTCATATCCACTTCTTACCAGTTCTGGATCCTTTTAAATCAACCCTATTTTCATTTCTATCTCCACAGATTATTTTCTTGCTCCTGAATTTCATACAAATGGAATCACTCTCTATGCTGTTTCCTTTCTGTGCTCTAATGATCTTTCTGCTAACATAGTATTTTTTTAAAATTAATACCTTGTGCATATGCGTACAGAGTTCCATTCCTTTTCATTGCAAAGGATTATATCATTGTGTAAATAATGTTAATGAATACACCACAACTAGTTAATTCATTGTCCTGTTGACTGAGTTTGGGTTTTTTATTTTTTGTCTGTTATTGATAAATCTCATGTATTTTCATATACAAGTCTTTTTGGTAGATACCTGCTTTTACTTGGTTAAATTCGTAGATACGTTTGCTTCATTATAAGGTAGGTTAACATTTTATTTTATTTTATTAAGCATTGCCAAGCACTTCTTTAAAGTTGCCACAATGTTTTACATATGCTTCAGTAACCCATGTGAGATCCAACAGCACCAGTCCTCAAAATCTTTGGTGTTGAGTGTTTTTAAATTTACTCTTTTCACTGGCTGTGAGTTAGCTTAATTTGCATTTTCCTGATGTCTGATTATTTTGAGAACTCATTCAGTTGCTTATTGGCTCTTATATACTCGTTTGGAAAATTGTCAGTTTCCTACTTTTGACCAACTTCATGGTGTGTTGTTACTATTATCATTGTTGTTACTGGTTTATAGAAAATCTTTACATATCTTGAATATAAGTAACATTGCATATATCTTGGTATATTTGTTCATTTACTTAATGGAGTCTTTTGAAAAGCAATAAATAATTTTCTCGAATAAGATTTTATTGTACAAAAATATTGGGATATATTAAATTGAAACAATAGTACAAGTGTTCCCATAAAATTCACACTTAGTTTCCCTATTATCATCACGTTACAACAGTATTATTATTTTTTGTAACTAATAGAACAATATAAATAAGTTATTCTTAATTAAGGTTCACTTTTTTTCAGATTTCCTTTCTTCTCACCTTATATAATTTTCTGTTTTGGGATCACATCAGTGATACCGTATTGTCTTTAGTAGCTGTATATCTTTAAACTCCTCTTGGTTGTGCTAGAGACATAGGTATATTTCATGACTTTGACTGTTTTTAAAATGCTGGTCTAGGATTTTGTGCAATGTCCACCAAATGGTATTTAATATTTTTGTGGTGATTAGACTGAAAGGAAAACTATAGAGACAATTTGTCATTTTCATCAAATCATTGAGCACATACTTTATCAGGACTTACTACTTGATATTGACCTTGATATTGACCTTCAGGGCCTGACTGAGGTAATCAATTACATGCAAATTATTTGAAATTCTTTGACATTATTTATTTGTTCAATAGCTTATCATAATGGACTCATGACATATTGTTAATACTTTGGATTATAAAACAGTACTATTTTTTGTAATTTGTTGCTTCAAATATAGCTCTGACTATTGGGAATTCTTTCAGATGGCTCCAAGTGTTCCTTTGACATAGTCCCTTATTTAGTTGGTGTGTGTGACTTATTTATTAACATATCACAAATAGACTTTACTTTTGGAGCAATTTGGCAGAAAAATCCTGAAGCCCATACAAAGACTTCGCATAGTTCTCCTTTACCTTTCTATATAGAATGTGCTATTATTAACATTTTGCATTAGTTTTGTGTACCTGTTACATTTGATTAGTAGGTACTGATGTATTATCACTAAGTCCATAGCATACATTAGAATCCATTCATTACGTAATGCAGGTCCCTGGCTGTTAATAAGTACTAAAGTACTGTGTCTGTAATTACAGTCTCATACAGAATAATTTCACAGTCCTAAACATCCTCTGTGTTCCATCTATTTGTCTTTCCCTCTATTTGCTTTGACTCTCTGCAAACCACTGATTCTCCTCCAGTCCATATAGTTTTGTCTTTTCCAGAATATATTTTAAATGATGTGGCATATTGATTTTTCAGACTGTTCCATTTAGCAATATGTATTTACATTTCATCCATAACTTTTTATGACTTGATAACTCATTTCTAATCACTAAATAGCATTAAACTGTATGGGCATACCATAATTATCTTATTCCTACACCAATTGAAAGATATTTCGGTTGTTTCAGATTTTGGCAGTTATGATTATCAAATAACTTTGTGGATTTCCATGTAGGTTTTTTGTATAGACATAAATTTTCAAATCATTTGGGTAAATACCTAGAATAACAATTGCTGAATCAGGTCTTAAGATTGTGTTGTTGTGTTTAGCCCTGTGAGAAACTGTAAAGAGCCTTGAAGTGATAGGAATTTTGCATTCTGATCAGCAATGAAGGAGAACTCCTTATTTCCATACCTTTGTGAGCACTTAATGTTGTGGCTTGGATTTCAGCTGCTCTAACAGATTTGTATTAGCATTTTATTGATGCTTTGGTTTTCGATTCCCTAATAGCATATTAGGGAATATTTAGCAAATTTTAGGGATAATATTTAGCAAATATTAGGGATATTTAGCAAATTTTAATGTAGTATGTGTATATGTGATTCTTGTGTCTTTCTTGTCTATCTAAACACTTCCTTCCTTTCTCACAATACAGGATCCTTCATGCTCACTGTATATATTTCCTGTCCCAATACTAGAGTCAGGCATTTCTCAAATAAACATTGCTTCATTTGGAGAATGGTTTTAGGAACTAAAATCTCTGTTGGACATTCTTGTTTCCAATACAGTTTCACTACTTCTAAGCCATTTTCACTGACACAGCAAAACAAAGTTAGTGTATATGCCAAACTATGTACTTCTATGCTTTAGTTCATTTTCTCCTGGCATAACAGAGCACTAGAAACTGGGTATTTATATACAATAGTAGTTTATTTGACCCGCAGCTCTGGAAGTTATGAAATCCAGAACAGCATGGTATTTGGCAAGGGTCCTTAGGTTATATCATAACATGGTGGAAGGACAGCACACCACTGGTGAAACAGAGTATACGGCAAGCATATCTTTTTATTGGATGCCCTTTCCATGATGACAGTCACTCATTGTGTACAGAGTTCTATGAAATAATAACCTCTTAAAAGCTTCATCTCTCAATACTGTTAGAATGGCAATTAAATGTCAACATAATATTTGGAGGGAACATTCACACTGTACACACACACACACACACACACACAGAGGGAGAGAGATTTCAACATACAGTTTTCTGTACCTATATTAAGCTAAACATGAGTGAATATTGATGCTTTCTACTCTATCCACTACCACATTTAACATTCTCAAGTTGAACTTCCTACCTGATCATTAAGAAACTGAGATTCCACAATCCATCAACAACATATCCATTTATTCAATTGTGGTACATAAGTAGAGGAATATCAACTTTATCATTCTTTATTCCCACAGGAAATAAATTCATCTACTACAATAAAATGTTTATACACAGTCATTTTCTCCTTAGTCATATAGACTCCACTGATTTCCAAAGTTACTTAAATGAGAATTTATATTCCCATTTCCTACAGTGAAGTTGTTTCATACACTGGTAATACAATTAGATTGTTCGGTCACATACTGGATTCTATTCTCAGATCCTTGGACCTGCTAAAGGAATTTAGAAGTTCCATATATAAACAGTTTGCATTTTTTTCCTGATTTAGAATTTTTTTCTTTTTATTAAAAATGCTTTTTTATTTTTACAGACTGCATTTTGATTTATTGTAAACAAATGGGGTACAACTTTCATTTCTATGGTGGTACAAAATGTAGATTCACACCATTCAGGTAATCATACATATACATAGGGTAATACTGTCTGTTTCATTCTACTACCTTTCTGTCCCCAACCCCTCCTACCCCATTTTCCTCTACACCATCCAAAGTTCTTTCATTCTTCTCTTCCCCCGCTGCCAACCCCCAATTACACATCGTCATCCACTTATCAGAGAAAACATTCAGACTTTGGTTTTTTGGGCTTGGCCTATTTCACTTATCATGATATTTTCCAACTTCACCCATTTACTGGCAATTGCCATAATTTTATTCTTCTTTATGACTGAGTAATATTCCATTGAATATATAGACCACAGTTTCTTTATCCATTCATCAATTGAAGGGCATCTTGCTTGGTTTCACAGTCTAGCTATTGTGAATTGAGCTGCTTTGAACACTGATGTGGTTTCATCACGATAGTGTGCTGATTTTAAGTCCTTTGGGTATAAGCTGAGAAGTGGGATAGCTGGGTCAAATGGTGGGTCCATTCCAAGTTTTCTGAAGAATCTCCACACTTCTTTCCATAGTGGCTGCACCAATTTGCAACCCTACCAGCAATGTATGAGTGTACCTTTTTCCCCACATCCACACCAACACTTATTATTGCTTATGTTCTTGATAATAGCCATTCTAATTGGATTTAGATGAAATTTTAGGGTGGCTTTAATTTGCATTTTAATTTACTAGGGATGATGAGCACTTTTTCATATATTTGTTGTATATCTTCTCCTGTGAAGTGTCTGCCCAGTTCCTTAGCCCATTTATTGATTGCACTCTTTGTATTTTTGCTGTAAAATTTTTTTAAGTTCTTTATAAAGTTTGGAGATTAGTGCTTTCAGGTGTATGTGGAAAAGATTTTCTCCCACTGTGTAGGCTCTCTCTTCACATTACCGTTTGTTTCCTCTGCTGAGAAAAATCTTCTTAGTTTGAAGCTATCCCATTTATTGATTCTTGCTTTTATTTCTTGTGCTATGGGGGTCTTGTTAAGGAAGTCTGGTCCTAAGCCAATGTGATGGAGATTCGGTCCTACTTTTTTTCTATTTGGTGAAGGGTCTTGGATCTAATTTCTAAATCCTTGGTCCATTTTGAGTTGAGTTTTGTACGGGGTAAGAGACAGGCTTTTAATTTCATTTTACTGTATATGGATTTCCAGTTTTGCCAGCACCATTTGTTGAAGAGGCTATCTTTTCTAAGTTGTAAGTTTTTGGCAAATTTGTCTAGTATGAGATAATCGTATTTATATGGGTATGCCTCCGTGTCTTCTATCCTGTACCATTGGTCTACCTGTCTATTTCGATGCCAATATCAGGCTGTTTTTGTTACTATTGCTCTATAGTAGAGTTTAAGGTCTGGTATAGTGATACCTCCTGCATCATTCTTCCTGCCCAGGATTGCTTTGGCTATTCTGGGTCTTCTGTTCTTCCAGATGAATTTCATGATTGTTTTCTCTTTTTCTATGAGAAATGTTAATTGTAATTGTGTTAAATCTGTATAGTGCCTTTGGAAATATGGCCATTTTGATAATATTAATTCTGCCTATCCAAGAGCATGGGAGATCTTTCCATCGTCTAAGGTGTTCTTCAATTTCTTTCTTTATTGTTCTATATTTAGAGGATCCAAAACACTCCACCAGAAAATTTCTAGACGTCATGAATGAATTCAGCAAAATAGCAGGATATAAAATCAACACACATAAATCTAAAGCATTTTTATTCATAAGAGATGAAACATCTGAAAGAGAAATGAGGAAAACAACTCTGCTCACAATAGCCTCAAAAAAATAAAATACTTGGGAATCAATCTAACCAAAGAGGTGAAAGATCTCTACAACATCTTACTTTTAATGCTGTAAATTCCTGTGGCTTTTAGCAAGTGCATAGTGTCTTATCACCACTGCCATCTCACATATTTTCACCACTCTCCAAAGTCCCCAAGTTTCAACTATTCTTCCCACCATTCCACCCACCTACTCCCCTCCTAGCAACAACTGCTATTTTACATTCTCTGTAATTTTGCACTTTTCAGAATGTCATATAGTCATCATACAGACAACAACAGATTCTGACAACAAAGACTGACTTCTTCCATTTATCAATAGCTAGTTAAGATTCACCCAAGTCTTTTTGTGACTTGATACTTCAATTCTTATTACCAAATACTGTTCCGTTGTAGTGATATACCATAATTTGTTAGAAGAGCATGTGTCCTACTGTTTGAGGACAAAGTATTGTACAAATGTCAATTAAGTCCTTTTGAGTGATAGTGCTATTGAGATCAGCTGTATCCTTACTGATGTTGTCTCTACTTTACCAGACACTGACAGAAATCTGTTGAGGCTCCTTATTATAGTAGTGACTGTCTATTTCTATATGCCGGTTTTATCAGTTTGAATGTATTTTGATGCTCTGTTTTTTGTTTCATAAATGTTTAGAATTGCTAATTTATCTTGAAGAATTGGGTTCCTTATATAAATATCTGATACTATTGTAATTATCTTACTTCTGAATTCAACTTTTTCAATTAATCCATTTAAATTTTAATCTCATCCAAAAACATCCTTCAGTTTGATGTAGAAAACTAACCACCACATCTTGAGCTTGAATTGTATTTGTTAAATCTCTTTGCAATGTTACATAACAATCCTTAGTATGATATCTCTTTATATTATAAACCTGGGAATTAAAACAGAATATCTTGATAGGTCTTTTTAGATTTGTGTATGCCACACTTTTTAAAGTTCTTTTATGTTCATTCTAACACCACGTCATGTCTATTTCATTTTTTATAGCATCTATATTGTCTCTATTTTAACTAATTTCCCCTGCTTTTTCTCTTGGTTCATGATATTTCCTTTTGCTTCAGTCTGGTTACTTTTCACTATAAATTCAGTGTGTAAATGATACATTACAGAGATTTGGAATGGTTTTCTGCATCAGAAATGTTTATTTTTGCTCCAGTATAAAAATGAATCAAAAAATGAATCACTGGAAATCGTTTTGAATGTATGGAAGCTCTGTGTTATCCATTTTTTCCTTTTTTGGGCAATTCCTTAAGTCCACCAGTGTAGTCATAATTTTAAGGTGTGGCTACTCTAGGTCTTAAATGATAAAACTCCAAAAGTTTACCAAGTGACTTGACCTTTCCTTTTTAACTTGATTTCTACTATGACATCTATGATGTTCTTTTTTTTAAACTTTTATTGGTTCTTTTCAGTTTTATATGACAGCAGAATCCATTTTGACATAATTATACAAGCATGGAATATATCTTATTCTAGTTAGAGTCCCATTCTTATGGATGTACATGGTGGTGGAATTCACTGTATTGTTTATATATATGTACATGGGAAAAGCCATGTCAGCTTCTTACCACACGACTTCTCAAGGTTTGGAACTGAAACTCCATATTCCATCTCTCCTGGACTCTCCTACAGCTCAGCTCTTTTTGCCTTCCAATAGTTGCTTGGGAGAGCTGGGCTATAGGATGTTCTATTCCTGTTTTTTGAGAAATCTCCATACTGCTTTCCAGAGTGGTAGTACAAATTTACAATTCAGCCAACAATGTAAGAATGTACCTTTATCATCACATCCTCACCAACATATATTACTATTCTTGTTCTTGATAATTGTCATTCTGTCTGGACTGAGATGAAATCTTAGTGTAGTTTTGATTTGCATTTCCCTAATTATGAGAGACTGAATGTTTTTTCATATATTTCTTGGTCATTTAAGTTTCTTCTTTTGAGAAGTTTTTGTTTAGTCCTTTGCCCATTTATTTGTTGGTCTATTTGGTTTAGCGACATTGAGTTTTTTAAGTTCTTTATATATTCTGGATATTAATCCCCTATCAGAGGAGTAGCTGGCAAAGATTTTCTTTCATTCCATGCACTCTCTTTCTCTTTGTTCTTTTAATTATTTCCTTTGCTGTGCAGAAGCTTTTTAATTTGATGGCATCCCACTTATAGATTCTTAGTTTTGTTTCTTGAACTTTTGGGGTGTTGTTGAAGAAGTTAGTGCCAGTATGTATATGATGGAGTATTGTATGCAAGTTTTAGAACTTGCCCCTAGAGGTAACTTTCTTCTCCACAGGACTTCCTTCTTCAATTTCCAGCTCCTTTGGCAAACCAGGACCCTGTCTTCCAACAAAACAAATTAATAAAGCAGTACCTTTCTGCTTCATTTCTAGCAACTTATGCCCCATCTACTGGAGATTTTGATCAGATTAATAATTATTGCAAGGAATTTCATCTAGTATCATTCCCCTTGTTTCAAAGCGGACATTCACTGAATTTTTCTGTTTTTTTCTTTCAAGTGCATTCTTTCCAGTAAACTTCCTTGCCCCTCAAATATTTCACTGTTTTTTCATTTCTTTGATTTTACATTTTGTCTATAATTTATAATTTCTCTGTAAGATGTGTTTCATGCCAGCTGATAATAAGCAGTGTTGCTATAATGAAACAAGACTTCCCAATGACATTTTATTGAATTTATTAACAAAACAGTTAGATCACCCAAATAATAATAATTGTAATTTGATCATAATTTGTCCAAAATTTGGAAATTTACTTAATCTTCATGTTATACTCACAAATTTCAATGTTTACATACATGCATATATATAAACACAAACACAAGGAAACATACACACAGTTTTAGGAGAAATGGAATTTGTTAAAACTGCACTGGAAGTAAGGTATCATAAGGTTCTTTAATTTCCATTATTTAAAATAATGATAGTCTTTACTAATCATGAATCCTAAATTACCCAAATCATTTATTCCTGTAAGACCTAATTAAATTTCTATCTTCCAAATAAAGAATTCTATAACCGTTAACACTCACTGATATTTAAAACAGGATTTAGCACTACTTTCATACTTACTTTGCTTTCTCGCTTTTTGAGTCATATATATTACTCATACCACCTCAACTTAAGAGCAAAATTCTTTAGGATAACTACAAAATGTAATGCTATTTTTTTAAACTGTTCATAGTGGAAGGGAAAGAGCTTAAGATCTACACTTAAATAGATGTGTTATACTTCTGGCCTAATGTGTGATTTAGATACATTTTCTAATCTGATCTCATTTTGTCCTCAGAAAAACTGTATTCCAGCAGGTTTTGTAGATTATAAGCTAGTCTATTTTGTGTTATTATTATTTCTTGGATCATACCAATGTCTTGAATGTAATGTTTTCAATAATCACTACTAAATGAGTGATAACTCTATTATCTTCTTTCCCCAGTGTCCTGTGTGTATTAAAAATGAATTTGATCTGTGTTCTTTTATTAATTTCAGCACCTTAAACAACCAATTTTAATGCTCTTGAATACTAATCCCAAATGATAAAATCATAATATAAACATTGAAGATTCCATTGATATTTTAGGATATGCACAGTATACCAGATTGGATACACCACTGTTGCTGAAAAATTATAATGTAAAATGAATAGAGTGATGAAAAACTAGTTCTAAAACTTTACGTTTGGTTTGAGAAGATATCTGTTTTATAAGTGCTTTATAAGTTTTGTGCTTTGTCTTAATTATATAGATGAAATGTCCATTTTTTAATAAACAGAAAGGTTAGATGGAAAATTTTTTAAATTATTGAAAGAAGTTCAAAGAATAAACTTTTGCATTTTGATGATTAGATTGTGATCAGAGAGAAAAGGGATAGTGCTTTATTTAGTCTTGTATAACAAATAAGCTTACATACCATATATTTTATTTTAATACACTGAATTTCCCAGCATTTATAAGAGTGTGAAATAATTTGTACAAACACCATATTAAGTTAGACCTGTGATTTAGATAAGTTGAAACCATTCATTTGACTTAGTTGTTTTCATTAACTCCTATACTTTAACATAGCTTTCTGCTCATTGTAGCCATTTTTCAATCTTTATTAGGTAAAAACAAATCTGGAAAAATGTATAGGCCCTGTCTTGAGAATTACAGAAAGAAAGACATTTTTGGTAGATATGTTTGTGCTTGTTATATTGGAATACTAAAATTGCATTTTTCAGATTAGTGCATTTTTAAATCTACGAAATTTTAAGTCAAACACGGGGACTTTCAGAGATCCAGAATATAACTAAATGAAAATGTCAGGGAGATACATCAGGTTCTGATCTTCACTGTGTTTTTAGTTGCTGTAAAAATATGTTGGGTGTAAGTGAGAGAGTTAGGGTCAGTTTTCATTTGAAGTTGCTAAATATAAATATTCTCTTGATTTCCTTTTCAATTTCATGGAGAAAAATTATATTTTGCTAATGACCATAAAATATAGACTGGACTTTTTCTTCTTATATTTTTTCTCATTATTCTTTCCTCTAAACTCATATTCCATTGTTTCTCTAAGGATGATGATAATAAACATGATTTGTATTAGTGAGGTTATTTGAGGAATAATACATAATCTTATGTTCTATCTCTGAAAATATGAAAGTAAATAAAAGTTCATTTTCCCTTTAACTATATTGCTTTATGGAGAACAGATAGCTGAACTTACATCTGAAAAAGAAAAAGAATAAAAAAGTCACTCGTATTATTAATAAAAATAAGAAATTATAATGATTTAAATTTCATTGTACATATGCTGGGTTTTAATATTTGATTCTGTAATGCAAGTAAATTTCACATTTTATGTGTGGTGAAAATGGAGTAACATACTCCCCTCATTTCAATTAACTATCTCATTTCTGATTATAAATTAAGTTACTTAATACTTAAAACACAGCTGTGAATCGAGAAAGCACATTTTCCCCATTTTACAGATAATAAAAGTGAGTTTCAAAAAGAAAAAACAACGTTCCTAGTACTTCAAACCTAGTTGGTGACAAAGTCTATGTTTGGAGTCTGGAATTTTGGCTGCATGATTTATGTTTTCATGCACTTCACTAAACTTACTAATAGTTTTTGGACCTTTCATAGAAAAGCAGCTTCAAAAATGCACAGGTTGCTGAGCATGGACAGCCAAGTAGCTAAGCACTGAGATGACCATGATGTGGGTGTTGCTGAATATCCTGTTTTCCTGCCTCATTGGGCCCTGAGGGACTTCTTAGATGCTGAATTGATCAAAGGAAAATAAAGACTGATAATCTGATTCTTTTTTAAGGTATAAATTTGGCCCCAATTGCTAGCCACTTGTGTAGACAGATATATGGGTATGTTTTTTAACATGTAATAACCCAGATTAAGATGAAAAAATATGCAGTTTACCTCCTAAAGAAGGTGAAAGAAAGAAAGACTATATTATCAATATACTTAGATAAAGTTTTGGGACAGTATTATTGGGTAGAGGTGAACCAAGGGACTAATTATGACACATAAGGTACATATAAAGTCTGAGGGCAGCTGAATGGAATGGAAGAAAAAGATGCATCGTCCATCAAAATTCCTATTAGGCGTACTTGAGGTAGTTCAGTCTAGGAAATTCCCCAGAGAGTTAAATGACCCTACTCCTCATATATTTTTTAGGTAGAGCAAGTTAGCACATGCTCAACTTTCTCAGTTCTATGCAACATTCAAAGCCCTAGATTAGAGGTTTTTTATGAAACCATCTAATGAAATTACCTGCTTCTTTGGAAGAAAGTACATTGTAAACTATTATTTTATTTTATTTTATTTTCATAGTCCTGGGTATTGAACCTACAGCCTCAATATGCTACTTAATTATTCTACCACTGAGTTATCCCCAGCCCATAAGCTCTTTAAAAATTACTTTTGGACTTATTACTATATAATCATAACTTGAATACATAAATAAATATATATCTAAATATTGATTTGTAAGAAAACATATATTTTACTAGGTATAATAATTTAATTATGGATATTTAAAGACTTTTTCCTCTGATAACTCTAAGAAACAGTTATATGTTTAGATACCTTTTCTAAATGTTGATTATTTTGAAATGAAATGCTTAGCCATACAAATCAATGTATATATTCTTCATAAATCAAAAGCAAACCTAAAATGATTTTCCTCCACATCACCTCCAGCATTTATTATTGATGCCATTCTTCTTTTTATAATTGGTTCTTTTAAAATTTTTATACTTTGGGTGGTATTGTATACTAGTATAACCACTATGAAAATTGGTATGAAGTTTCCTGAAAAGATTGGAAAGGAACTACCATATGACACAGTTAAAACATTCCTCAGTATTTATTTAAAGAATAAATAAATATTAAAGAAAGAATAAATAAATAAATAAAGAAAGAAAGAATAAATAAATAAATTCCTCAGTATTGATTTAAAGAATCAAAGTTCCCATACTACAACAATGCACACATAAATATGTTTATATCAGCAAAATTCAAAATACCCAAACTATGGAACCAACCTAGGTGTCCATTAATAGATAAATGGATTAAAAAACATTCACACAATGGAGTTTTATTCAGCCATAAATTAGAATGAACTTATGTCATTTACAGGCAAAAGAATGGAACTGAAGAATATTATGTCAAGCAAAATAAGCCAAACTCAGAAAGTCAAGTCATGTATTTTTTACATATGTAGAAGTTAGAGAGGAAAAAGAAAAAGAAAGGTGGGGGTATCTTATAAAAATTATAAAAATTCAAAGGGAGATCAACAGCGTAGAAGAAAGGTGATGGGGGAGGGTAGGCAAAGGCAGACTATTGGGGAACAACATTAGATGAATTTTGTTACTATATTTTGTGCATCTATCAATATGAAATAATGAATCACACTATTGTCTATAATTATAATGCACCAACAAAAAAATAGGGAAAAATTATTGAAGATGAGAAAAAGACAAATAGTATATTTTAAAAGATATTTAAATTTAAAAAACTGCTTTTCAAAAACTAATGATATCTCACTTTGAATTGACTAAAGTTGTTTGTGTTACTGATAGTAAATATTCATATATTCATTTTTTAAATCACAAATGATAGATATATGTATTTTCAAAGATGATAAGAAGCTGACTTTTATTTTCAATATATTTTGAAATGAAAAGAACAATTTTTAAAGTAAGCCATAATAATAATGACAAGGTTTTGCAATATTTCATTAAATGAGTTGAAGATTAGCACATATATTTTGAAAGCAACATTGTTTTTGCATTAATAAAGAAGATAACCTGGGTCAGCCCTATAAAACTTAAAAATTTCAAATAAATTTTCATGTTGTTTTAATTTTAAAGTGTTGAAATAACCACAGAAAGTAATGTGGAAAGAGATAGGGTAGTTTTTTCTGTATTTTATAGATGAG
This sequence comes from Sciurus vulgaris, assembly GCF_902686455.1. NCBI lineage: Eukaryota > Metazoa > Chordata > Mammalia > Rodentia > Sciuridae > Sciurus > Sciurus vulgaris. Next base: position 151,214,418 of record NC_136466.1, read on the forward strand.
AAAACACAGAAATACAAGAGTCTTAGTTTCTTGCACAATGTCACTTTGCCACTAAAAGACAGAGCAATATGGCTAACACAAGACCAACTGCACACATTCTCTAATGCAAAATATGATGAAATATTTACCTGATTTCATATCAGTGAAATAAATTCTAATCACTGTCATTATATCACTGTTATTGATCTCAACAAATAAAAAATAGATATGAAAAATATAACATATAGGGCTATACTGATTTAGCTCTGAGTATGACACTAATACAGCACCTTATAAACAAATATATCTCAATTTGTACACTATCAACTAAGTACCAAAGACACATACATACTTCAGTTAGAATATACCTTTCTACAGGAAACCATGCCGATTTCTCTGAATAGCCCCAGTCAGTGTCTTCATTAATCAATATTGGCTTAAATCAGGAGTGAAAATCAGTGGAACTTTTCCAAAAGCTGTCAAAAGATATTATTCAGCATTTTGAAAACAAGTTGAAAGCATTTTTTTTAAATTCAAGTAGTTGTTTTGTTGATATAACGAGAAAGCACAAAGCAGACATATTTTAAAGTAGCAAAACATAGCTTTATGTTGCATAACATTTTATGCATACTGAGTTATTGTATGTATTTCCTTTCAGTTCCCTAGAAGTGTCATTGAGTGTGTGAATAATTGAAAGTTTTACATTTATAATTGGCCAGTAATGAAAATGAAAATGACAGAAAAAATGCAAGATATTGTCAGATGGTGATCAATTTATAGAATTGTGCCATGTAATGTTCTATAATTGAAGCAATATTTGGAAGAAATTGTCTTATGAGAAAGTCTTCCTGAAGGCATGCATATGGAGATTTATACGAACTGCCTATATTAGAATTTTATTGAAAACAAATAATTTTTAAAATTCTACTAACATTAACCCTTCAGAAGATTGATATATACTTCTATTATGCTAAAACATTGAGTAGGCAAACTGTCTTGAAATATTTCTGTGCTTAAATTTGGTTCTGCTATGAGAAAGAGATACTGAATCAGTGTTTCCCTCACATACCTATTTAATTGTTAACTGTGACTTTTTAAGTTGGAAGCATAGGCAACATACACAAACAAACAAAAATAAGCATATCTGAAACTTTAAAGCTTGGGTTAATAATCTCCCATGGGCTTTCATTGTGTTTCCTAACTTTATTCAAAATCACATGGTAGAAATTTTGAGAACTCAGATTCGAAACAGCTAGTGCATGTTTTCTTGGGAATTCATGAAACTAAAGGAAGTAGAATTAAGTCCCTCTGCTTCTTTCCAGATTATAGATGAAAAATAAAGGCCACTGGCCTCTTAAAATCTTAATTCACTTTTGTTGTTTTGTGTGTATTCATTTTTTTGAAAAAAACAGTATATACATTAGCTTAAGCTAAAACTCTATTATTTTAGCATCTTTATGGACTTATTATTCTGTGCTCTACAGTGCTTTTGGTAGATAAGGAGATAAAAATTTCTTTGGGGAATTGAAACATGCTGGATCAAAAATGATAATATTTCAGAACTCTATTTCAGGGAAAAATTATCATGGTAAAAGCTTCTTTCCAGTCTATACTGACCCATGTGCCTTAACCTTTGTCAAATAAGTTATAGTCTACAGAGGCACAATAATTCTGCACCGTACATAAAAACCAGTTCCTCAATCAACAAGGTCATAGTAAATCAAAACAAAATGGCTAAGGTCATTGGTTTATTTTCCACTGTACCCTTAATCCATTCCATCAACCATAGATTGCTATCTTAACCTTAAAAAGTGATTTTGAAAATGTAAATATTTTTTCTTAAATTTAGAACAGGCAATAAGAGAGTGTAAATAGAAATATGGAAATAAATAACCAAGCTTTGTGTTATGGTTTGGAAATTAGATGTCCCCCAAAAGCTCATGTGAGAGACAATGCAAGAATATTCAAGGATAAACTAATTAATTATAAGAGTTGTAACCTACTCACTGGATTAATTCATTGGGGGGTAATTGTAGGCACGTAGGGTGTGCCTGGAGGAGGTAGGTCACTAGGGTATGTCTTTGGGGTTTATATTTTGTCCTTGGTGAGTAGAGCTCTCCCTTGGTTTCCTGATTGCCATATACTGAGCCGATTTCTCTTTCACACCCACCAGCATGATATTCTGCCTCATCTTGGGCACAGAGCAATGGAGTCAGCCATTCATCAACTGAGACCTCTGAGACTGTGAGCTCCAAAACACCTTTACCTCCTCTCTGTTGTCCTTGTCAGATCCTTTGGTACTTTTAGTTAGCAAAAAGGCTAACTAAAAGATGTTCATTTAGTAATAATAATAGAAAAGAAATCAAACAGCAAGTTCTATAAGTCGGCATTGACAAGGAGTGTCAACCAAAGGATTCTACATAAATGTGCACTATATGTATACAGAGGTACTTTCAACTAGTTAACCTTCTACTTTAAACATACAACTCCTATAAGGAAGTGCCTTAGACACCAAAGGAAACAGGGTTTTGTGTACTTCTAAATCTGTTAAAGCATGCACAAAAATTAATCAGTGATGAGTATCCAGTTGTTTTGCAAGTCCCAATTTTGCTGAAAATCTGCATTTGGATGTTGAGTGAGGAATAATGTTATACTGACTCAGTTTACTAAACTCTTAAACAATGACTTTGGAGAGGTTTACTCCTAAATTTCCAACCAGACCTAAGAGAGTATGATCCAATGAGTTAGTTAACAATCAATATGTTACAAATGTCACCTTATGTAGTCACAGACTAAAAATTAGAAGAAAAGATTATGAAGCATAACCAGAGAACAGCATTGAACACCACAATTAGGGTTTTCACAAATGATTGTTATACATCAGAAAAATGTTGAACTAAAACAAGGGACAAAAACCTAAATATAAAACCTGATGAATTTAGTGGCTCGTTAGGCTGAGACAGCATGATCATGAGTTCAAAGGTAGCTTCAGCAAAAGCAAGGTACTAAGCAATGAAGTGAGACACTGTCTCTACATAAAATACAAAATTCGACTGGGGATGTGGCTCAGTGGATGAGCGCCCCTGAGTTCAACCCGTAGTACCAAAAATAAATAAATAAATAAATAAATAAATATAACCTGATGTCTTAACCTATAAATGACATGCATCGTGTGGAATTAATTAAAATGAATAATATACTAATTTGATTTGGTGAGAAAAATGAACCTACCTTTTAGAATTAAATTATTATATCAACTAAATATTTGGGAAGCAAAATCAAATATTTTTATTTTAACATCTTTAAATGTCATGTACTAGATAAGCAATAAAAAATATTGATTAACGACTATCTTAAGATGATAACATTGTGCTCTCTCTGGTATGGCTATTGATATCTCATCTTAATTTTTAAAAACAATGACAGTAAGAGAACTTATCTACATGAACAAATTTTAGATGATTTCCACACATTAACAGATAGTATTTAATACTAGTATTCAAATTCAAAATATTTTAGCATCTCCACTTTTTATTATAAAACAAAACACAGCATATTTTTGGTATAAATGACTTTTTATGCTTAAACAATTAGTAAGCATATATAATTATTATATTACTAATTCTATATGTGAGTTGTGGCTATAATGCTACTAATATTTATTAACTATTTACCAGGGCATTATATTTTTCCACCTATGTGATGATCTTCATTTTATGTACTTAAAATAATTCACCTAGATATGTATACTTATATGACAGAAACAAAGGTCAACAAGAGCATGATGAATCTTGTAGGAACATCAATTAATTTGCAGAGATCTCACATGCCCAGACAGGGAAGAACACTTTTTAAAGGTTTTCTAACTTCTTGGTAATGCTTCAGATGTTTGGCAATAGTCCACAGAATATATAATCAAAATAATTTTATGATAGCCATTGAAATTATTTTCGCAGCAGATGACTTAATGGGATTTACATAAATGTTTAAAATATTACTCTACTCTGGTAAAATATGAGATATACACATATAAGTGACATTAACCTAATTGTTTTAAATATAATTTTAAAATGTATGTTTATGTTTAGATACTTCATATGGGTTTAAAGATAGTTTATTACTGAAATTTACTTTGTTAACTAGATGGCAATTCCTATAAATATTTTAATTAAATAAAGCCACCTTTACTTTTATTTAAATTTATTTTTTAATCATAAGCATGCAATGCAGGCTTTCTTAATCCTACTGTTTTGTTTTGCAATATATAATACCAGCATTTTTGAGTTAATGAAAACAAAATATTAGTTATATTTAATGTTTGAACCTTACCACCTAAATGGTCAAAATTGTTCATTCCCACCTACTGTGTCATAAGAATCAACTGCTCTTGATAAGGAAATCCAAAAGCAGAACTTCTCATCTCAATGAACTCGCATATACCTTCAAATATCATTCTTATTTAGATTTTCAAATTAGGTTTTAGCTGAAAAAAGCATTGGCCAGAAGCTACTCAAGTGGAAAATGTGTAGTTTGCAGGGTGGTTAAGTAGAAAACAGTGAAGTAGCAACTCCTGAGTGAGCAGCATAGTGGTGACTCAAGCATGGAAATCTGGATGACCTCTTCTAAAGTATTTATTTGAAATTTTTGAATTAATGCTATTAACAATACTCATATGTGATGTTGAAGGGAAGGTACAAGGTAGATAAAAACTATTTATGTGAGGTGTGGAAAAGTAAGAAATGTTTAAAATCATGAAACAACTTGCTAGTGGCTGGGTCATCTCTAACCCATTGGTTCCTCAGTTCTTATCTCAGTAGCACAACTCCAATTTGCAGCTGGACTCATTTCTCAGCCCACTTTATCCCAACACTAATATTTAATCCATTATCAAATCCTATCATATTTAACTTCAAAATGAATCCCAAATCTGAGTATTTCTCTTCAACTTATCCAACACCCCATTACATTCTACTTGGACAAAGCTCTTGATTGGTCTCAGAACCCCTGTTCTTTCTGCAGTGTGGTTGCCACTAGGTAAGAGAAATGTTCCTTTCCAAATCTGAGATGATGTTTTTCCTCTTCCCCAAATTGCCAAGAGTTCCCTATCTCAGTCAGAATAAAACTACATGACTTAACAGGTCCCAGCATGTCTGGCTCCTTGACAGCAACTCACCTCGTATCCTTATCATCTGTCCTGGATTTACTAATTTTCAGCCACTATGGTCTCCTTACTATGCCTCGAAGGATTAAGGATTATGAATTTTTCTGACTTAAGATGCTTACACTTGCTCTTCCCTCTGCCCGGAGAACCATCCCTATGTGTACAGAGAGCAGACTTTGTCATTCCATTCCACTTATTCTAGCATCATCCCATCAAGGACTCCCACCCTGATCAAGTTTTATAAAAAGGAACATATTTTTCAGTCTCCATGAACTCTGGTATTATTTCCTATCGCTGCTGTAACAAACATGTTAAATTCGGTGGCATAAACAATACAAATTATTTTCTACAGTTCTGTGGGCCATGAGTCCTACACAGAACTTACCAGGATAATGTCAGTGTTAGTAGTACTGCTTTCATTTTGGAGGGCTCTAGGAAGAACCTGTTCCTGGTTTTCCCAGCTCTTTAAGAATGACCATAATCTTTGAAGCTGGCATCACTGGGTCAAATCCTTCTCTTGCTGTCATCCAACTAGTTAGCTTCTGCCTTCACTTCTCTTTCTGAGCTAACAGATGTTCTTTGTTTTTAAGAACTCAAGGGATTGTACTGTGAATGATGAGATGTGGAATAAACTCCCCGACCCAGGGTCCTTAACTTAATCACGTCTGTAAAGCCACTTTTGCTATGTCTGTTACTATAGTCACAGGTTTCAAGGATAAGGGTGTGGACATATTTAGTAGCAATTATTTTGCCTACCTTATCCTGCTCCATGTTTATTTATAGGACTTATCACCATCTGCTTATTTTCTGTCTCTCTTTTAATTGAAGACATGTTTTTAAATAATAGTCTTTGCATATTTTGTTTACTGCTCTATCCCCCAGGCGTAGAATCATACCTGAAATCTAGAAAGCACTAAATAAATATTTGTCTGGAGCAGGAAGAATGCTTGTAGGGACCCAGATCAAAATGGGGAGAATGGAGGTAGAGCAAAATGGCAACTAAGACCTTGCAACAGTCCTCTCTGTCCCCACACACCAAATGAATAGTCACTAGTATATTAAATTGCCTTCACAAATCTAAGCAAGCCAGGGAACAGGTCATATTCATTGGTTATCATATAATAAGAAAAGTTACATTTAAAACTGGGTCAAGAAGGCAACATTGTCCCATATCATCATTCCCCCAACTCCAAGCAGTGTGGATAGTGAATTCTCCTGCTTTGGGGAAGGAGAGGTACCCAGTTCAGACTTTAGGCTTAAAACCTAGTATCAGGCCTATGATGGTGAAACCCAGTACTGATTAGAACCCCATGACCTTTGCCCCAGTCTATCGGACTTCTATTCTAACCAGCAACATGTATGGCTGGTTGTTGAAATCTTGGTCCATGAGTCTTCTTCAGCAATAGGCAGCCAATAGCATTATGGTCTTTGGTACTCTCTAGTGCTCATCTCAGTGGATTGTGAACTCAAGGTTTGACAGTGTTGTAGTGTTCATGGCTACACGTGTGGCACATGAGCCTAGAGCTGATCCTTCCACAGTGATTCTGTACAGAACTAGTTAGGATCCTGCAGGGTCAAATCAAAGGATAGTGACCATGGGTGAGGCATTTGGGATTACCCAGAACACAAGGACGAGCTTTAGAAGACTTTTCAGATGCTTTCCAAATTTATACTGAACAAAACAAGACAGATTTGAGACAAATCTGGGTTTGGATTATCCTTTAGTGTTGAAACAATGACAATACACTGAGTGGATTCACATCAAGTCTGGACTTTCAGTGCCATCTGGTGCTGACATAGTGAAGTGACCAAAGACTCAGAAAATAAGACGCATACTTGAATTCCTGGAAAGATAGGTACAAAAAGAGTCAGTTATAAAGACTAGAATATATAGGTAATCATTCAATAACCAGAGTATTCATATGCCAAGTGTGAAGAGCTTTCAAGGAAACGTGACCGCTCATAACTGTTAAAAAAAAAGGTGTTCAAAATTAACCAGATAATAACCAATATGCGGACACTCTCAGATAAAAAAATAAAAAAATTTTAAGGAAATTCAATGAGATTGAAGAGAATACAGTGAAGATTCAGCACTACAACAGAGGGAATTAACAGAGCGATGTAATAAATAAAAAACAAACATAAATCATTGAGCTGAGAAATATCTAAATCAAAACTAAAAACACATTAGAAGAATTAATAGAGAATACATCAAACAGAAGAAAGAATTAGTGTGCTCAAAAATAGGCCATTTCAAAATGCACAAAAGGAAAAGAAAAAAGTAAAGAGAATGAAGAATAAGAACAACTTACAGGACCTTTGAAAGTATTAAAACAGTAAATATTCAGATTATTGGGTTTTAAGAGGTACTTTAGAATGCCAAAAGGGTAGCAAGCTTATTAAAAAATTAATAACAGTGATATTCCAAAACCCAGAAAAGGATACAATCATCCAGCTACAGGAAGGTCCAAGGTTACCAGTGATATTTAACTGAATCAAGTCTACCCTGACAGGGTCCTTAAATCAATCTCTTAAAGGTAAGAGATAAAGAAAAGATTCTCAAGGCAGAAAGTGAAAATAAATAACACAGAGAAGTACAGCAATTCACCTCTCAGAAGACTTTTGGCATGAGATTTTCATAGCATTAAAGGGAAAAAGATATGTTTTAAGTTGCCAAACTTACTATATCCAGGACTGGGGTTGTGGCTCAATGGGAGAGTGCTTGCTTAGCATGTGTGAGGCACCAGGTTGATTTGCAGCACTGCATATCATGTCCATCAAAATTACCTTTAGAAATGTAGAGAGATAAATACTCTCCCAGACAAATAAAATGTGATAGAATATATCTCCAATAGGCCATTCTTACAAGAAACATTGAAGGGAGTCCCTGAAATTGTAAAACAAAGATGTTAGGAAGAAGGTATAAATTACTTGGTAAGAATAATTACACAGATAAACTTAGAATGCTACAATATTGTGAATATAATAGGTAAACCTTTCATATCTTGAATATGAATGAACAAAAAATAGAAAATAGATTATTGTCATGTCAAAAGTTTGACAATATAAAAAAGATTTAAAATATCACATCAAAAATTCAAATGGCAGGGAGAAAAGACATGAAAGTATAGAGTTTTATTAGTTTATTTTCTCTTTTCTTAATCTTTTTATAATCATGGCATTTGCTAAAACTTTAAAGTAGGATATTATGATTAAAATATTTTTTCATAAGACATGTTCATATTAAAGGCAAAGGAAATAAATTCTCCAATTATACATAAAATGACTGAAGGGATACAAATTAAAAATCAACCCTGTGATGCTTATGAGAAACTCAAGTCACCTCCAAGGGCTTGGATAGAGTATGGCAGAAGGATGAAAGAAGATGCTTCATGCAAATGGAACCCAAAGGAAAGCTGGAGTAGCTATTTTTATGTCAGTTAAAAGAACCAATCAACTCTCACCCTGCACAAAACTCAACTCAAAATGGATCAGGGACCTCGGAATCAGACCAGAGACCCTGCATCTTATAGAAGAAAAAGTAGGTCCAAATCTTCAACTTGTTGGCTTAGGATCAGACTTCCTCAACAGGACTCCCATAGCACAAGAAATAAAAGCAAGAATCAACAACTGGGATAGATTCAAACTAAAAAGCTTTCTCTCAGCAAAGAAAACTATCAGTAATGTGAAGAGAGAGCCTACAGAGTGGGAGAATATCTTTGCCACTCATACTTCAGATAGAGAGCTAATTTCCAGAATCTATAAAGAACTCAAAAAATTATACACCAAGAATACAACTAATCCAATCAACAAATGGGCTAAGGAAATGAACAGACACTTCACAGAAGAAGATGTACAAGCAATCAACAGATATATGAAAAAATGTTCAACATCTCTAGTAATAAGAGAAATGCAAATCAAAACCCTAAGATTCCATCTCACCCCAATTAGAATGGCGATTATTAAGAACACAAGCAACAATAGGTGTTGGCGAGGATGTGAGGAATAAGGTACACTCATACATTGCTGGTGGGGTTGCAAATTAGTGCAGCCACTCTGGAAAGCAGTATGGAGATTCCTCAGAAAGCTTGGAATGAAACCACCATTTGACCCAGCTATCCCCCTCCTTGGCCTATACCCAAAGGACTTAAAATCAGCATACTACAGAGATACAGCCACATCAATGTTCATAGCTGCTCAATTCACCATAGCCAGATTGTGGAACCAATCTAGATGCCCTTCAGTTGGTGAATGGATAAAGAAACTGTGGCATATATATACAATGGAATATTACTCTGCCATGAATAATGATAAAATTATGGCATTTGCAGGCAAATGGATGAAATTGGAGAATATCATGCTAAGTGAGATAAGCCAATCTCAAAAATCTAAAGGATGAATGATCTCGCTGATAAGCGGATGAGGACATATAATGGGGGGTGGGAGGAGTTAGCATTAGGGTTAGTGTTAGGTTTAGGGTTAGGGTTAAGGAGGCGGGCAAGAATGGAGGAAGGAAGGACTGTATAGAGGGAAAAGAGGGGTGGGAAGGGTGGGGGGAAGGAAAAAAATAACAGAATGAATCAAACAACATTGCCCTATGTAAATTTATGATTACACAAATGGTATGCCTTGACTCCATGTACAAACAGAGAAACAACATGTATCCCATTTGTTTACAATAAAAAAAAGAACCAATCAAAAGAGAAAAGGAAAATCATAATATAATGTTAAAGAAGTCAATTCAGCCAGAGGAAATAACAAGGCTAGACTATATGAGTGCCAAATATTTTGCACCCAAACATATAAAGCAAATATTAACAGACCTAAAGGGAGAAATGGACTCAAATACAGTAATAGCAGGGCCAAAAAGGACAAGAAGGAAGTATGACCCTACCTGATTTCATCATATGCTACAAAGTTGTAGTAATCAAAACATCATGGTACTGGAATAAAAACAGACACAGAGACTAATGTAGAATGTAGAAACCCACAAATCTGCAGCCACTCAATTTTCAATATTCTGTGCTAAGAACATGCAATGGAGAAAAGCATTCTTTTCAAAAAAACTAGTGCTGGGAAAATTGGATATTCACACAAAAGAATGAAAAAGACCCCTTACTCTCACCAGGTATAAAAATCAACTCAAAATGGATTTACAAATTAAATGTGAGAACTGAACATATAAAACTACAAGAATAACATATAGAAGAAATGTTTCAGGACATTGGAATATGTGAGGATCTTTTGGGATAAGACCACTAAACTACAGAAAAGAAAAGCAAAAGTAAACAAACAGGATTCCACTAATCAAAATTGCTTCTGCACAGAACAAGAAGTAATCAACAGAGAGAAGAATCAGCATACAGAATGGCAGATGTATTTTCAAACCTACTTCTGATAAGAAGTTAATATCTGGAATATGTAAAGAACCCCAAATATTCAATAGCAAAAATAGGAAAACAAATAACCAGATTAATAAATGGACAATAAACCCTAATAGACATTTCTCAAGAGAAGACATGAAAATAGTCAGCAGGTATATGAAAAGCTACTGAAAATTGCTAATCATCGGGGGGAAACAAGGCAAAACAACCATGATCCATCATCTCACACCTACTAGAATGTGCATAATAAGAAAGATGAAAAATACAAGTGCTAGTGAGGATGTGGAGAAAAGGGACACTTGTACACTTTTGGTAGCAATGTAAATTAGTATAGCCATTGTGGAAAACAATATGAAGATCTCTGAAAATTAGAAAGACAACTCTTACATGATCCATGAATCCTTCTCCTGTTTGCACATCCAAAGGAAGTCAAATCAGTATGTAGAAGAGACATCTGAATGCCTATATTAATTTCAACATGATTTACAATAGTCAAGAAATGGAAATAATTTGAGCGTGTGTCTGTTAACAAGCAAGTCAATAAAAAATACATTTAATACATATAATACCATGTTGTATATACTATTCGACCTTTAAAGAATGTGAAACACTATCATTTGTGATAACTCAAATGGAATCTGTGATCATTATGTTAAGTGAAGTAAGCCAGGCCATAAAGATAAATACAGGATCTGAGTCATGTATAGTCTAGAAAAGATGATCTCATAGAAGTTGAGTGCACACTGTTGGTTACCAGTGGCTGGGGAAAGATTGGTCAATGGTTACTACTTATAGATAGGAGTAGGAAGTTCTGTTTTTGATGTGTGATTGCACAGTATGATAACTATTAATGATGATCATGTAGTATATATTCCAAAAGCCTTGGATTTTGAATCCTTTTATCAAAAACAAATTATACATGATCAAGAAGTTTGATATGATTAAACTGGTTGGAACATTTCAGAACATAAACATATTGGAATGCCACAAGTTACCTCATAAATATGTGCACTTTAATGTTTTTATGTATTAATTAGAAATAAATTTAAATTAAAAAAGAAGTATATGTTAAGTGAATATATAATAATAATAATAAAGAACAGAACTTTACAAAAAAAAAAAAAACTGGCATATCTCACTGTATAAATAAATTGTTCCAACACAGATCTTTCTCCTATGGTTTTCCTGAAATATGATCTGATACCATATAATTAATGAATGATTCAACAGTTCTTTTGGTTTAGTTTTTATTTCATTTTGCTAGTGCTGAAAAACTGGCAAAGATTAAGTATTTTCCCAGGGGCTTGACAGATCTGACATTTGACACATAGTAGTAATAATTGAATTCTGCTTTTCTTTATTCCATTTATATACAGCATGAGTTAGAGGTAAAGGATAACTAAAACACTATATACATAATATGTCTGATAAATTTGTTATCTATCCACTGTGATTATGTTCCAGGTATTTTCGGCGGTGGATCTTCTTGGCCAAGAGGGGTAGGATGCAAGTGTTACCAGGCAAAACACAAATTCATTGCTTGTATAAATCCCTGGGATAGGCGGCATTCCACCACACTTCTAATTTCACTCAAAACCTCACTGCATCAAGGAGATGTCTCTGATCCTCTTCTCAGGTCCATACCTCTGTATTTCCCCAGTTAAATCAAGACCTTTATGAGCAGCAATAGAATCAATAGTCATCTTTAGGAGCATTTATCACCATACATATTGGTAAAATCATTTACATAACCAAATAATCACTATTTGCCCCACTAGAGCATGAGTTTCATGAAATTGAGAATTCAGTGAGCTACTGATTCTCATCACATACCCAGCACTAAGTGAAACATTAGGCACATTTTAACTGCTCCATACATAGCTGGGGAATGAGGAACTAAGTATAAGGAATTATGAAATTTTACCTTCTGATTTCACGGAAGCCACCAGTGACTTGCCATTAGAAATCAAGTGTTACAGAAAACTGGGTCTCCCAGAATAGAACTCAATTGTAAGTTATCATTCTTATTTACTAATGCTAGCAGATTTATCAATGTTTGTCTGATAAATGTCAGTATTGATTACTGTTCAAACATTAACCAGTGACAAGACCTCTTTAATCCACAGGTTCTATCATACTTTCTCAACATTATCATGAGTCAATAAGTAGTTCATCTACAAAAGTGTGTGTTGCAATGCTAAATGGAAATGTGAAGCCCTTCGTTCAAAAATATTACTATGAAATTCAAGTATACAATGGAAGTAAACCAAGAGGTGACCCTATGCATCTACATGGAATAGATACTCATAAGGCTCTCTGTATGGGTGAGGGATAAGACTCTGGGTTTATTTTATTTTTACAATTATAACAAAATTCTCGTTTCTTCTTGTCTTCTCATTCCCTCCTCTTTCTCTTCCATAATATCACACTCTGAGCAAGTATTGTCACTAGAGGAACTGGAGAATAGACATATTTGTATGGGAAACAAGCAACCATCATCACTGGACATCAAAAGAAAGGAATTAAGAGCCCCTCCTCTTTCTGGTCTGTTTGTTCTGAAACTCTGGTAGGTTTGTCTTATCAGCATGCTGTTCAAATAGAGCATGGAGCATCACATCTCTGGAATTTTTATTGTCATTTTTCCCCTAGCATGTTGACTGCTGAAATGAAAACCAAAGCTGACATTCGTCGGAGTTGTAACACTCTGTTTTGGAACCTCAAGAGTCACTACTTCTACATTCATCACTTACTTGGCAAAATTTCTTCCTTTCTTCCCTTTCACTTACTTCTGTGTATCATTTGTCTTAATTTCTGTTCCTCTCATTAGACGGTTAAATTCTTATTTAGACAGAAATATGATTATAGCTCTTCTTCACAATCTCATAAATAGCATAATGTTTTAAAATGATTCTGCATATGATATATAGTTGTTAAGATAATAAGTGATGCATAAACAAATTTCTCATTTATAAATCATGAGTTTTCATTCAGGTTTTTTTTTTTTTTTTTTCCATTGCTTAAAGAAATTGTGGGAAAAAGATTTTCCAATGTTAACTCTCAGAACCTCCTTGATACTTTTGAAAACAAAATGATGACAACACTCCCATAGTTTGTGACTTAGTAGGTCTGAGATGAGACCTTAGAATTTTTAAGCTGACGCTATGGGTGGCTAGACTGTATTTTGAGTCGTAATACAGGTTATGGAGATAGAAAGTCTACTCATCTGCAAAGTTCTCCTAAGAGACAGGGTAGACATGTGGTTGGTGTAGGTGAACTCCCCAGTGGACACATTCAGAAGGTTGTAGAGCTGGAAAAGTTGGTGTCATTCCAACTTGAGCTAGCACAGACTTCCTGGGATATTTCTGACAGAGCTCGGACTGAGTGTGAGGGCTGTTACACGCTTTTAGAAAGGGGAAAGAGAGTGAAAAGGGTAGGAAGAATCAAAAAGAGATCAGACTTTATAACTTTGTAAAACAAAATTTCATCTTTCCTTTTTTCTCACCATTTGAATCAGAATAGTGATCAGAACATAGAATGAAGTAGCTTTAAGAGTAGAAGCACTAAGGGACAGCACCTTAACATATTTAATGTCTTTGTGCAAACATACAATTATAAAAAGAATGACCCTGTTTGGTACCTTTCTGCTGGGTCAAAATGAATTGAGGAAATAAAATCATGAGAATTATTACATTAAATTAGCTGAATTAAATTTTTTTCATAGACTGTTCTGATAGGCTAACTTCATAGATATTCTGAAAACCAAGCTTATTATGCATATTTTCACCTTTGTGCTGCATGGCTGTCTTGGATCTGGAGCCTCCATAGCCATATGTAGTTGTGGTAATAGATGTGAATATAATGACTTGAAAAAAGTAGTGGCTTTTTTTTTTTTTATCAACAGATAACAATTCCATATATTTGTGGAGCATGGTGTGATATTTGATCTGTGTATACATTGTTGAATGATCAAATCAACCTAATTAACATACATATCACTCTTCAATGTATCCTTCCTTCATTTTTTTGTGGTAAGAATATTAAAAAAATCTAACCTTTTACAAATTTTTATTATGAACTATGGTTGCGGCCCAATGCAATAGGTCACCAAAACTTACTCCTCTTATCTTCTTGAGTCTGTTTCCTTTGATCAGCATATTCCCTCTCCCATCCCTTCCTGGTTCACCACCCAACCCCTGTTCAGCCTCTGGTAACTACTTTTCTACTTTCTTTTATGAAATTGACTTTTTGGGCTCCACGTATACATGAGAACACATATTATCAGTGAAAAGATTCTTAATATGGAATCCCCCAATCCCCCCAAAAAAACACTAAGAATAGAATTATAATGTAATCCACCAGTCTGACTGCTTGTCATATACCTCAAAGGGTTGAAATCAGTGTGTTGAAGGGATATTTGTACGTCCATGCTTATTTTAGCATTATTCGCACTAGCTAACATTTGAAATCAATTTATGTGTCCATCAACAATCAAATGGATTTAAAAACATGGATAAAATATTCAGTGGAATACTATTCAGTCTTTAAAACCAAGAAAAGAGCAACATTTGTGATGACAGGGAGGAAACTATACTAAGTGAAATAAGCCAGGCACTACAGTAACTTCCGCTATGTTTAGTTCATTCAGGGTCAATATCTGGTTGGAGGAAAGATGAAATATTAAGTTTCCATGATATGAGTGTATGAGATACAGTCACAAGAAGAGAGACATACACTTTCTTATTAGGCAGCTGGATCCTACATCACCTAAAATGTGGTGGGGAGGTTGACAGTTTCCACTGAGTAACTCAAGTTCATGGTCTAATTAAATTATGTAAGTGATAGCTGTGCTAATATTCTAAAACAAACATCATCTGTACTTATAAAGTATTATGGCAAAAGATATGAATCATCACTGCATTAGCTACTCACTTACATTTGATTGAAATTAATTTACCTAAAAATCATTGGATTTGTAAATAGTAGTCTTGAGAGACCATTTTCTAGTTGTCTCATGTTTCTCTGCTGATTTCATTATTTTCTGGCCTATCTGTTAAGGTTAAAACTTTGGTAAGAGACATAGTGTACTACCAGAGTAGAGAACACATTACATAATAAAAAGTATTTCCCTTTGGAGCAAAATTGAGGTAGTTTTTCTCATAGGCCATTAAAACAAAAAGCAGTAATTTTCCTAAGGTTGGGGTCCTTCAGCTGAGATGAAAATTTGTGGCATATGCAGCGTTCACTTGTGTTCATTTCAGCTATTACCCTGAGGAGTTACAGGGGAACAAAGAAAAGTGAGCCAAACGTGGTTATTGTTATGTTTTCAATATTAGATGTCCCCCAAAAGTTCATGCAAGAAGGGTTAGAGGTCAAATGACAGGGTTATGAGATTCTAAACCTACTCAGTGCATTTATCCCTGGAGAGGGATTAACTGGATGGTAACTGTAGGTCTGGTGTGACTGGAGGAGGTGGGTCATTGGGGCATGCCTTTGAGGCATGTATTTTGTCTTTGATAAGGACATATGTTTTCTCCTGAGGGTTCTCTCTCTCTCTCTGTGCTTCATGGTGCTATGTCCTGAGCTGGTTTCCTCCACCACACACTCTGCCATGACATTGAGGCTTACACTGGGCTCCAAAGAGTAGAGTTGGATGTCTATAGATTGAGACCTCTGAAACTGTGAACCCCAAAATAAAAGTTTCCCCCTCTAATTGTTCTTGTCAGCTCTTTTAGGTCCCAGCGGTGAAAAGGCGGACTAAAGCAGTCATGTTGCTTCCTTTCCCTTTTGTCTCTGAATCAAGAGTCTTGCGTTTTCTGACAGTGTCCATGAAGCTGCCAAAACTAATATGTTAGGGTAGATATCATACAATTAACTGCTCTAATAATAATAAAGGAAGGAAAGTAGGAAGAAAGAAATAATATTTGCAAAGTGCAGAAATAAAAACACTATTTGTGGTTTGTCTATTTTTTTAAAATAATAAATAGATAACTCCTTTTAAAATATTGCTGTTTTCTTAAAAAGCTTCTAAGAATTCTTAGAATGCCTTTTCAAAAAGACAATATTGATTTGAAAGCTGCTTTTAGCTATCGGACCTAGTCTCTGCATTAAAACTGCAACCCAAAATACAACATTAAAATAAAAAATTATATTTATGCTCATTAAATACAATTGCAAACACATTAGATTCATGATTTGTTTTTTTTCCACCATTCTTTTTAATTCCAAAGATATTTCTTTCATTTACTTCCTCAAGCATAAAGATAAGCCTTAACTAGACAATATAAAATTCATTTTATATTTTCAGTTCTCCAGTGTCTCAAAATTTAAAATAGGTCACTACCCTTATTCAGGTATGGATGGAAACAGTCTGTTTGAGTAAGAATTTAGTTTTCAATCAACGTGAGAATTATTCAATCTATTTTTTCTATTTTGCTATGAAGATAGGTATCAATTTCCTTGTAAACCTTTTCATATATAACCAAAACTTTTTACATTAAAAATGGTAGGAAAAAAGATCAAGCAATGTAATTCAGGTTTGATCTAAAAAAGTTAAGAAAACACACAGCAACCTTATACCTTAAGTGCACAGAGCATGATGGTATACAACTGGAAGGGAGCAAGAGAAAAAAAATGAATAAACTGAAGATCACATTTTCTTTAACTCTTGATTGTTTTGCAAAATAAATGTATTTTTTGAAACATCACTGACTAATTGAATTTATTCAACCTCATTTTTCCCCTGATTTCATCCTTTCTCTTCCCACTTCTAATTTTCTGGAGCTAAGAAATGTTGAGATGTAGTTAATTAGTAGAAATATCAGTAACAGGTCAATTTTACATAATAGGAAGCACTCTCGCTTCCTTAGGGAAAAAAAATAATAATATCATTTTGAAAGGTAGATGTTTTACAGCATAAATAGAAAGATAAGAAATAGGCCACTATGAGGAGCATTTCTAGTCCCCAGAATGATATCTCCATTGCTGTTGTCCCAGATGCTTCCACCATTGCCTCAAGTAACATGGACTTCAAAATCACAGTTTTCTCAGTTTGTCTGTGGAGCAAACTAAGTGTCTTGCATCTTGGCTTTCTCCTTGCTTAGTTCAGTTTATAATTAACCATGATGAGGGCAACTGAAAAAGAAAAATGATTTTTTATCACCTCCTACTCCCAACCTGATCACTAGTGACAATGGAAATGTAATTTTTAATTTTCCAAAACTCTAGCATAATGTAGATAAGAAAGAGATTAGGAATTAAAAAAAAAAGATGGCTGGGTCAAACAAATCAATGTAAATTATGCTTTCTATCTTCATATTTATGGAGATTGAAGCACTGTGGACATTTTCAAATTTTATCTCATACTCATGGAAGGAGAACCCTTCCCATTCCACTGTTCTTCCCTCCATTTTTATGGTTTCCAACTGCCCCATGCTCTTTTGCCCAACTTACTTTGTTTAAGCTTCTAAAACCATTAGACCCTTGACTTTGGAGTGCGGCTTATTTCACTTAGCATGATTCCATCCATTTACTAGCAAGTGCCATAATTTCATTCTTTATATCTGAGTAAATCTCTCTCTCTCTCTCTCTCTATATATACACATATATATATATATATTTTTTTATTTTTTATATTTATATATATATATATGTATATGTATATATTTACCCATTCATCTGTCAACAGGCATCTGGGAACTGGGCATCTGGACTGGTTCCATAACTTGGCTATTGTGAATTGTGCTGTTATAAATATTTATGTGCCTGTATCACTGTCATATGCTGATTTTAGTTCTTTTGGATAAAAACTAAGCAGTGGCATAGCTGGGTCATATAGTGATTCTACTCCTCATCTTTTGAAGAATCTACACATTGCCTTCCAAAGTATTTGTACTAATTTTCAGTCCTACCAACAATATATGTGTGTACTTTTACCCCACATCTTCACCAGTTTTTATTATTTGTATTCTTGATGATTGTCATTTTGATTAAAGTGAGATGAAATCTCAACCCAGTTTTGATTTGCTTTCCCCTGATTTCTAGAAATGTTGAACATTTTTTCACATATTTGTTGGCCATTTGTATTTCTCTGAGCACTTATTTTTTAAAAATAAATTTTTAGCAAGTTATACTTTACAGAGTTATGTTTATTGTTTGGTAACTGCTTGACAACATTTAGACATATTTAATTGATTTTAATCAAATTTGGTATTTTGTAGGGAGGTCCATCTTTATAGGTACTGTTATTATAGTAATGAAAGTATGCTCTTCAATCTTTAATGTTTTATGATAACTAGAAGATAATTTTTGTGTAATTTACATGTAGACTTAAAAATCATATACTGAAATATAATTTCAAAAGTTTTTACCAAAATTCATTTGCTTTTATTGGAATGTAGTTTTTCTTCACATAAAAGGACCTTTTTTGAGGTACTGACCTATTCAATCCAGTCATAGTTTCCTACAGTTTTTACACTTTCATTCAATCATTTCAATTTTCATGCCTTACCATTTCCTAACATTGATGACTATGGGGAAGATTTATCTAGTTCACAAGACTATTTTACATATGATTTGCAATCAAAACTCAAAAGAGATAAGGAAACTTGCAGAATCCCAAGTTAACTCATTGGTAGGGTAAGATATAGAAAGAATTGAAAAATAATATTGTTTAGTAAAACAAAATCCATTCTCAAGGGTTTAATTTCTAACCAATGTCCTGTTTTCTCTTTATTTCAGTCTTGATTTATAAGGCATACATTCAACAGGATGACATATGATTCTCAGATATAGACTATGAAGAACTATTACAAGGAAGTCACTCAGGAAGTTGTGATGAGTATTAATATTCATTTTTCAAATGCTCTGCCTAAATATCTCTCTTATATCTATATATTTTCTAAAAATTGGAATACATTTGTTTTGCTTACCATTTGTTAAATATGTCATATCTAATCATAAAAGATAATGCAAAAATTGGCAAATTATTTTTTGCATTTCAAAGTTTTAAAATTTCATTATAATTATTTTTACATGTATATTAATTGCTGACAAAATTTTAATTTTAAACAAGAACAAAAGTTTATATTTCTCTACAAAAGAGTATTATATATAATGCACTACCATATGATACACAGATACAACAATAACTCTTTATTTGTATCCAATTCTGTCACTGCTTTCTCTAGGAGCACCAGTGAAGTTATGGGGGCAAATATTTGTTCAGAGTAAATACTACTTCTCCAAGCCTCCCTAGCAACAATATGTTACCAAGGGTCTCATTCCCAGCCAATGCAATCATAAAAATGATGTGTATACCTGGTTCTCATCTTTCAATGGAAGGAAGCATTCTTCTCCATTTTATTCCTCTTTCAGAATATAGCTTGTGGAGTGATTTCTCTCATAGCATATAAATGAGTTCAACTCTTTAAAAACACTGAGCATCCAGACAAAGAACCTAAGTTTCTGATGACTATGTAAGGCAGAGCAATCATAGAAACTCAGAAATGTGTGTTAAGAAATTTGCTTTGATAATACATCATCGCTCTATGTATTCTAATTAAGAAAATTGAATTTTCTTTAGATCTCAGGGTTTGATTACTATCTTAATTAGAGTCATTTAAATATACTCCAAATTTTTCATTTTATATATCCATTTATTCTAAAATTACCAACAAATGTACAAAAATAGTTAATAGAACAATGTTTGTGTGTACACCTCATCCACTGCATTTAATTAAATGCTATGTAATTTACCAATAATGTCTGAGATTTTGAAATGTCTCTTGGAACCCAACTTTAATATATGAATACTACTATTATATGGGACACAGACACACCCTATTGACATATATGGGCTCTGAAATAAAAGAACCTTGTTGGAAAATATTTGGGCAAATGATTCAGATAACTGTCAGAATTCTAGAGCTATTATGACTAAACTTTAACAATGTCATTACAATTTTACAGATCCTTATGTCCTCATTTAAAATTTCAAAGAATTTTAAAATTCTAACTATAATAAGTATCATTTACCTGAGGGAAATGTTTGATATGCTCAAATATAATACTAGGTCCCAACATTGGTCATATAATAACTTTGTGATTCATTGAACCTTCTTTGAAATTCAATTTAGAATCTCTCTCACTCTCGCCACCAAACCCAGATTTGAATTTCCTTCCTTTTTCATTATGCTGATTATGTAAGGAACCTCCTGATGGATAGAATGATCAAATAGGTACTGAAGAGGGAGTATGTCATCCCCCAAAGAGTGGTAGACTGGAAGTAGGGATATGAATATTTTAGTTTTGATCCTGCCACTAGTTAGCAAAACATTTATCATTTTGAGTGTTATTATTATTATAAGTAGTAGTAGTAGTAGTAGTGTTAGTACTGGGGATAGAACCCAGGAACACTCTACCACTGAGTCATACTCCCAGGTCCCCTCCTTTTTAAAGGTTTTTAAAATTTTGAGACAGGGTCTTGACCTCACTAATTCGCTAAGGCTGGACTTGAACTTAGGATCCTCCTGCCTCAACTTCCCAAGCCCTTGGGATTGATTATAGGCATGCTCCACTGCATCTGGCTGAGCTTTATTATCTGCTTTAAAGTATCATAGTTAGACAAGATGATCTTCATAATTTCTCTATTCTCTCTATGTAATTTCATATTGTAAGTTATTTTTTTATGACTGTATTGAATTATGTATAGTATATATATCATTTTTTTAGTGGATGGCACTTTAAAAAGAAATCTATGTGTAGCCAGAAAAATGTGTAAGTGTTAATTATTAAGTAGAGCTATACTGACATCCTTTGGTGAGGTTTTGGTTGGTTATAATTTAATATGGTAATAGATAAATAGGGAGTTGAACAATTACATGGTTGATAAGTAGATAGAACTCTTCAAATCTATTTAAATCTGTCCATAGACTAATTTGGATATGAAATTCATATTTCTGAGAAATAAAAGAAAAAAAGAGATCAAGTCCAAATGAAAATATTTTAATTATACTAATTACATATTAAATTAGTAATAAAACATTTTATCTATAAAATATTGAAATACAAAACTGGTAAGACTAATCAGATAAGACTTGCAAATTATGAGCAAGGTATTTTCTCCTTGTGACAATAAACAACAACAGAAACGTAATTGGAGAATCAAGGAGAGAAAGTTCACTAGAACAAACAAATAAATAAACATTTGAAACTGCAAAAACTATCACTCTGGTAACATATCAGGTCTGATGGCAGTTTGACTTGGCACTCGGGCTAATACTTGGGAGTGTGGTGTCAGGATGTTACAGAAAAATATATGCCAGAAGGAAAAAAGGAAGTATCTATTTAAAAAAAAAAAAAATTGCAAGAAAAGCAATTGCAGAATCCAGTTCCTGGGATTGTATTATGGATACAGGCGGATTAGATTGGGCTGATTACCTTAGCTTGAAACAGAGAGTCTTTCTGCCCTGCGGGGGAGGGGACGCCTTTCAAGCAAAGCCCTCCTCTCGGATGCGCCCTCCCCTTGCATTCACTTGCAAATCGCTGTGTGCTCACAGAAGCAAGCACTTCCCCAGTCCTAACCTTCCCATGGCGAGTGCTGCAGCTCTATCAGCAGAACCTTTCTCTCCGTGTGAGCAAGGGCTTTCCCCCCCTTTCCTTTTCTTTCTTTCTTCTTTTTCTTCTTCTTTTTTTTTCCCCCTTTAATCAGAAGCACTGAATGAAAGCCAATCAGAGAGAGAGCTCGCCCCCGTTTTCTTCGGTTCCCTGCCGTCCAGAGTTAAAAGTGATGCTGAGAGAAAGCTTGAGTTAGATTGAAGTAGAATCAGTGACAGAAAATAATAGCAGAAAACAAACAAAAAGGGGACATAGTGACAATTTCTCCAGGGTTATTTTTGCTGGAACCAACTTCCGCTATCCAGAAGCTGATAAAAAAGGTAGGAAGACTTCACCTCTTTTCTTTAACTCCCTTAAGGTCTTTTTCTTTTCTTCCCTCGGGGGACATATGTTTGTTTTTAAGTTGTATTTAACAATTATTTCAAAATAATTATCTTTAATAAACAAATAGCAATACAACTCTTTATAGTAGATTCCAGAAAAGCTGTTTGGAATGTCTGTACAGGTATTGCAAAGCTGGATAAATTATATATTATGCTCAACAGTAGATCATGCTATTAGAGTTTGCAAATTCATTCACTCTGAACAAATGCTAAAAAATATCGTGGAGTATAATTTGTCATGCTCATATTTGCTTATTTTAAAAATCAGTGTAAGAAAGAACATTGCTGCTGTGAACTCTAACATCACCTAACATTACTTTGCATTCCATATGAATGGATTCACTCTGCACTTATTCATAGTTATAGTTCATTGTATCTTCAATATAAAGAGAGATGACAGGCAGAAGAGAGATTCCTTGAAGCTGTCAATGGTCACTAAGCATCTACATATACAGTAGATTGACATTCATCAGAAATAAAATAGGCATAATGCCTATATTCACATTTTACATCTGAGTGGGAAGTATGAGGGGGGCTAGATTAAGTGGGGGAGATTAAATGCATGTAGTCAGCAGTTGCAGCATTTATTGTCTCTGCTGCAATAAAATCCATATTTTATGTGGTGTTAAATTAATGCAGCATATTGTAAGTCTAAATGCCTGTCCCCAACAAGTAACTATTGATAGCATTGTAAGTATGGGTAGAAACAGTAGTCTGCAAGTGTTTTTATGCCACCACCATAAAAACCTGCTATCTCTTTATCATTAAAAAAGGGGAGTCTATAGGTACACTCAAAGACAAACATCATTTAAAAACCAACCTATCATCTTTTGCTTTCAGAAAAGCAGATCTGTTTCCTATAATTGTGGTCCTTCATTTCAGTAAAAGCTTTTATTATCCAAATCTGCACATCCATTACTTCTCAGGTTTTTGGAGATGCATTATTTTTTCTTATTTTTTTCTCCTGAAGGATCTATATTAAAAATAATCTGTCCCTCTGATGCTGACAGCTGTTATACTTCAATGCATATGTTAGTAGACTTTCTCCCTTCACACCATCCCCCTCTCTATATTTCTTTAAACGTAGCTACAAGAGCTTCTCTGTGGTGAATAACACTTGGCAAGAGTGTGCTCATTTTTTAGGTCTGGTATGGTGAGGATTTTTAATTAGTAGAACTTTCATGAAAACATTATGTCATTGACAGAGCTGCATGTTCATTTTTAGTTAAGGTGGTGAAGAAAAAAGGAAGAGGTTATAGCCTAGAAAAATGGGTAAATAAGTTGCAGGATAATCTGTGCCCCTTTGCCCCCAGTGTAGTAAATGGCACATATGTATTCAATGTGCAATACATAAGGAAATAGGGGCTTATGTGGGAAGGGAGGAGTGAAGGGATGGGTAAGTGAACAAATATAAACAGCCTGTGTCTGGTTGAGGGACACATCAAATGCAAAGCCACCCTGATGATAAAAATATAAAGAAATGCTCCTTTCATTTGCTATCCCCCTTTTTTTTTCTTCTTCTTCTTGGCTGTGTTTTTAAAGTATGAGTCAATGTCTGCTTTCATTAAATCAGATACTTCTTGGTTTCAAATACTTGCTGCTAACAAATTGACTTCCCTGGTGAATGCCTTTGCCTTCCCTGACTCCCGTCAAATAATAGAATTCCATTCACTTGATGTTAGAGGGGAAAACCAAGGAAATGGGAAAACAATGTAAACTGTATGAGAACCCATGTACGTGTGTATATATGTGAGGGTAATGGTTAATTTACCAGATACCTGATTAAGCCTCCAGGTGATATTCTTTGATATTTGTATATTAAAAAAACAACTGTTTATTATGAAAAATAGTAGTACACAGGTTTCAGTTTAATATTTTACTGTTAGGTTTTTGCCTACACTGAGGTTTTCTTTACAAAAAATAAATGAATGAATTTCTGTCTAGGAAGATACACATTTCTGGCACATTATTAAGACAGTTCACGTAAAACAGAAAAGAATGATTTTTTAATGTTAAAATTAAAATATTTGAAATGGAAAGGTAATTTGCAAAATATGTGAACCCTGATGAAAATATAGGGTGACGGTCTTGACCTTCACTTAATTTCTCATTGAAACAAATAACTAAAGCAAAGTATATATTATCTAGGGGATTTCTTGCCATATGACTTATTTCCTATGTTTCTTAACCTACTTTGCAGCAACTGATAGCACCATGTCCTCCTGGAATATGTCATTTTTATACCAAATCATTCCACTAGGCTGCAGCACAGGAACAGCAGTGGCTCTGGTGATGCTGATTCAGCAGCAAAGTGAAGCATATTTTTGTTAAGTGTTATTATCAGTAACAATGTTGCACAGTAAGCAATTAATACAAATCAGGGGTTTAATTCAACTATAGTCTAGCTCTTGGGCTTAAAAAATATTAACCAGAATGTATTCTGGTTTTTGCTAGGTAAATTGCGTTCTAATACTGTTGCCACATTAGAAGTGCTTGTAAATTACTGAAACAAAGTCTGTAGAGAGAAATATAAAAATTATTTATGCCAACCAAAATTAATTAAATTCAGATATTTGATCTCTGAGTTTCAGGTGCATATTTTGAACGTTACCATTGATTAACCCAAAATGCTTTTTGGAACGGGGTTTTAGAAGAGTCAATTTACTAACTACATTATATTTAATAGTCCTGTCTGAAAGAGACTGAAATGAAAAATCAAGTACCAAGAAAGACACTCCCTCATTCTTGTTAGATTTATACTGAACAAATGTAAAATTGATTAAGCATTGCTATAATTATAATATATGATACTTATTATGAATATTTGGAGGAAGAAACCAAATTCCAAAGAATAAAGTTATAAACACATAGTTGAAAAATAAAATTTAGCATACAAAAATTTGGTTTTATTTTGATAATTCTTATTTAGACCAATGGGTTCATCTAGAAAAATTTGTTTTGTCATACTCATAGTAATCTGAAAAACGTATAGAAAAAAGTCCTAAAGTGAAAGCTTTTAAATCTGCCTTTTTTTCTTCTACTTAAAATATTTAGATCATGTTCATAGAGCATTCATATAGTACTTTTTGCTTTTAATCCAGTGAATTCAACACACAAAATTAGAGATTTCTTTCATGCATATAACAAGAAAATTTTCAAACAAGAAGCAATGCTTGTTTTCTAATATAATATCAGTTCAGGGTCACCTCTGTCCTCTTCTTTTCTGACTCTGCTGCAACCTTACTCACTTGACATTTTAGTGTGAGCCCTAGAGCCCTTTACAATCTAGTTGTGTTGTCTTGTTTAACTGGATAGTGCTAGAGTATGTAAGGCCATTTTGCTTTTTCCATACCTTCCTGCTCACCTCCCAATCCAACTTAAGAGATGAGCGTTGTAAAATGATCAGATCAATCACATTAAAGTTGTAGATTTCTGGTAATGTATGATCCTGAATGGAATATTAACCCTGATCAATTAAAATAATCTGAAAGGTCAAGTTTTTAAACATTTTTTTGGAGACAACTTTTGCTTAACACTTTAGTATCAATGTGACTTCTTGCAAAAAGTAACTTTGTAAATTTTTTGAAAGAATAAAATGTTTTTTTTAAGCCAATTTCTTTATATTTTTGTTCTATTTCTTTGTTGCAGTGTGGTATCTTATCCTCTCTACTGCCATATGACTAAGAAACATTTGTTAAACATAACCATATTGGAAGTAGAATTAAAAAAAGAGAGAGAAAACTGCTAGTTGAATAAGCATGGGTAAAATAAAATTGCATTTTACATCATTTTAGCTTGTAAGTTTCCTTGAAAATGCTTGCATGTG
This sequence comes from Sciurus vulgaris, assembly GCF_902686455.1. Taxonomy (NCBI): domain Eukaryota; kingdom Metazoa; phylum Chordata; class Mammalia; order Rodentia; family Sciuridae; genus Sciurus; species Sciurus vulgaris. Next base: position 151,240,764 of record NC_136466.1, read on the forward strand.
GGAGGTTGAAATGCCTTCATGTAAAAATCCCTTGCAGCAAAGAGATCCATATCCTTCAAGAGTTTATCAGTACATTTTAAAGCACTTTACCAAATCACATGATCTCAATTTTCAATGCCTTATTTATTTATTTATTTTTTTAGAAAGCAGGCTTGATTCTACAAACTCTATATGCTGCAGTTATATAAATTAAAGTTAAATGACATTTCAAGCTTCAGGACAAGATTAAGCAATAGGCCATAAGATAGAATACAACAATGTCTCACAACAGGAAATTCAGCATTAAATGACATGTCTAAACACTTCAGAATCTTATTTATCCTCATAAATTTCAAGTAATTTTTTTTCTCTCTCCCCTCTCCCTTTCCTCTCTCTTTCTCCCTCTTTCCTCTGCTTCCTCATTCTTGACAATTACAAAAGTACTTGAATAAATTTTCCATGTGCTTTTTTATATTGTCCTATATCAAATACTATTTCTGTAAATCTTGTGTTTTTATGACCAGTATTCTAACATCTGCCACATTATACACTGGATTTATTGCATTATTCTTTGCATCATAGCATAAAGTATTTGACAGTTCAGTTGGCTAGAGCATGTCCTTTAAAATGAAAGCAATTCTTATCATAACACTGAGGCTTCTGAGGAGTTGAAATTGGCACCAATATAGTTTATTGCACTAGCAAGGAAAGTGTGGGAATTCAGCATTTATTAATGGAATTACTTCTGCAAATAATCAGACTGCAGACTGCATAGGCATGAATTATTATACTCAGTGCATCAGTTATTGATTGTGGATCTGTGTTGATTTACTGTAAGAGAAAGTATTAAAGTAGTTTGATTTTTAAAATGAATCAGTTATAAATTTCATATTTCCAGAAAGTGGTGTTTCATTAGACATGTTGATTTTTCTTTATTGTAAAAAAGAAATACATCAATTTTTAATCTAAGAAAAACAACTGATATGTAGGGAAATAGTATCTACTCTCAATATTGTGGAGTAAAGAACTACCATTGCTTCTGATTTCCAATTAAAAATGTGGGAAATGAGTTGGAGCTATAATCAGGTTAAGTAGAATACATTGTAAATTAAAATAATCAACAAGCTGAATAAAGTAAATATTTTAACTTGAATTATTTAGGTAATTCTCTACAGTTTTACTACAGGATGTGTAAATATAAGAATTAAAGTTCAGATTCAGAGAGTTATCCAAATAGATCAAAACCAATCAATATATTTGCCCAGGTAATCAGAAAATTTTGAGTAATTTTCTGTTTATAATACTAATATAGCTCTTAAAAAGTAAACAACTCCCTTTTTTATATAGCTCCACTCCAAATAAAATCAGTTAAACTTCCTTTGAAACATTTGTAACTTCTGGGATTTTTAGAAATAATAAATATTTTCATAATTCTTGAATGGAATTTCAAGTTCAAATGAGGAATCATAATGTTTCCAAGGTGATTGAATTTCTAAAGATAAACTTCAAGTTAAAATGCTTACATTTGAGTAGATTTGAAAATATTGAATTTGCTTGTTTATGACATGTAAATCTCAACCCATAAATTATATTCTTAAAATATTTTATTAAAACATTTTCTTTTTTTATAACTTTATTTTGCTTATTTATTTATTTAATGTGGTGCTGAGGATTGAATCCAGTGCCTGAAAAGAGCTGGGCAAGCACTCTACCACTGAGCCACAACCCCAGCCCCTAAAACATTTTCTTTTTTTTTTTTTCTTTACATTTTCTTTAAACAAACAAAAACATAGTTTTGCTACCTCTAACTCACTTGGTTAAAATCAATTGCTAATAAAATTAAGAATATAAATTGAATGCTTTTAAAGCCAGCATTGTTGCATTTATCTACTTTATTAATGACAAAAAAGGAAAGAAACTTTTGGGGGTAAAATTAAAAGTATGTCAGTTTATTCATCAAATAAGAGAACTGAATAAACAATGATTAACCATTACCTTAGTCGAATATAAAGTTTATATATATGTACATATATATATAATTTTTTTACTGTTTTCTAAAGTCTAAGTTGAGGGCTTTTCCTGCTCTGTTGGCTTCAACCATATATGTTCATCAGAGGGATTTTTAAATATATAATCACTGTAGAGTGGAAATTACTAATATTCAGATGTCATCTGTCTCTGTATAGTCTCCTGAATTTCTGTGTAGCCTACTCAATTTAAGTACTTCTTCAGCAACAGGAACTTACAGCAACTCTTTATTATTTTATCTCCCCCTCAACCAAGGCTTATTATTCTTTTAGAGGTTAATTAAAAATTGAATCATGCTTATAGATATGTACTTAGAAATGCTCTTCCGTCTATCTTCATTTTTCTTTTCTTTTCACTTCTGAATGAGAAATGTAGATTTCCTATAGAATTTCTGCACTAAATAAGAGACCACCCTCCATGCTGAGATGAAGCTTTTTGTACTGGATACAGTAAAAAGTGAGAACTATTTTCTAAGAATCTCTTCTGGTATTTATGCCTTTTATAGTGTACATATTAATTTTTCAACAGTTAATAACTAGATAATTCCACATCATTTTTATTAACTTATAAATCTTCACTCACTTCTTTCAGTACACTATTAGTATTGAAAACAAATTCAGGTCTGTATTATAATTTTCAAATATATATCTGTAATGAAATGAAATATTTTTAAAATCTACATTAAGAGATACTTTCATTAATATTCTTTTATTTTTTGTAGCTAGATTATTTACTATCATGGAATTGAATCTCAAATTAAGCCCAGTGATGAACACAGTAAAGGCATTAATTTACTTCACTTTGTGTATAGAGGATAGATCAAGCCTCTATCTAGGTAGGTCCAGGAAGAAAAAAGAATGAATGAAAGAAGAAGACTTCTACTTCATTGAAGTAAAGTAATGAAGACTTTACATATAAACCACTGTTCCCAAAAACTCTGTATGGAAATTTACTATTTTTAGTAGTACAAAGAGGTTCAGTACTATGATAAAGTAAAATCTATACTCATTAAGTTAATTGTATTTTAATTTTAGTCTATCATATATTTCTTTTCATTCTTATGTGCATATTAGAGTTTTTCTCTTGCATTTTCTATTATATACATAAATGGCATCTTGGTAGCTTGATCAATTTTTCTTTAGTTCCTAATTAATTTCCTTCATTTTGAGGAAAGTAACCTTGACCACTCCCTTTCTGTCACACCCAGAAATTTAAGGAACAATTCAATACAAATTTTGTCCTTGAAGAGAGGAAGATTCTAATGTGAGATATTCACAATTAATTCTTTATGATTTATAATACAAATATCATTAGTTATGTTTTGTTTCTATTTTCTCAAGATAGTAAAATTAGACAGCAGAACATGATGGAGCACTTATTCCTCCATCCAACAGTCTTCAGTTTTGTCCATCTGTTGAATATACTATTGAAGAACCCTCTTAGCATATTGTTCCATTCATCCATTCTTTCTTTCTTTTGCCATGTATTCTTTAAATATCATATGTCAGGCACTGTTTAGATAACTAGAAATACACACACACACACACGTGTGAGTGTGTGTGTGTGTGAGAGAGAGAGAGAACAGTTTAAAAAACTGAAACTTACTCTCCAATGAGGTATTAAATAAATAGTCACATGACTTATATTTCAGTTTTGATACATGTAATGATAGTACAATGTTTTTTAAAGTGCATAATACAAAGATCTAACTTAGCTATACTTTAAGTTACACTGATATATTCAAAGAAAACTGACATCTTTCAAGAAAATATCAAAGTGAGTTAACTCTTTGGTTCATGATTTTTTTGTGTGTACCTTCAGATCCATTCAATGTAACCTCAAGATGGGCAGTGAATTGCTGCTTTGGTAAGAGCTGCCTCTTGGTTGTTGATCTTTGCCGCACTTCAATTTTACAATAGACAATTTTCATCTTACAGGTGCAGCCAACTATATAGAATTAAAGAAGTTCCAAAATTTAAGACTAATATGCCCATCCAAGATATGAAGTATACAGAAAATACATATCAGAAGGCCAAGTATTTTCCAAAATTCTACTACTAAAAACTTATGAATAGGAGCTTCCTCATCTGAAGTAATGAAAATCTGCACTCCATAGAAGCCCCTGAATTTCAAACTTAGTCATTCTGTGAAAGAAGAGTCTTTTATTTTATTATCTTTAAGAAGGAGACTGTACAGTGATAAAGCTGCATTCCAGAAACACTGAAATTACTTTTCTTAGAAAATGTAATGACCCTAACCTAAGTGCTCTCATAAGGACCTTTAATGGATAAAAGCATGAACCATGGCACCAGTCTGTCTGATTAAAACCCTAGCTGTGCCACTTACCATTTATTTAATATTTAATACCACTGCTGGTTTTCTTATCTGTTAAATGGGATTAATGATAGTACTTACATAATAGGGCAATTGTCATGATTAAAAGAAGCAGTTACTAAAAAGTCTAACACCAGTGCCTAACAATGTCTAACACAAAACTGGTATCCTAGTATTGCCTATTGCTGTTAAATTCATTGATATAATTATTAATTTATATAAATTCGTGTTACCTATGTTATTTTATTGAATATTGATTTTGTTTTCTTTCAACCATATCATATGATATGACTTGGGATACAGCTTTACACTTGTTGATTATTTTAAGTTGTCCCATGTTGGTAAGCTCTTGGTGTTTCAAGTCTGATGCTCTCACCACTTCTACTGGGAACATCATAAATTCTTCATTTTTCTTTTTTTCTTTTTTTTTTTTTTTTTTGGTGGGGGGAAGGGAATTCGAGTCAAAAATTTCCAAGGACACAGTCCATTTATCTATAAATACAATTAGAAAATTCTGATATAGTCTTATTGTAATTGGAAAGATCTTTGTGTTTAATAGTTAAGCTATATTAATTCCCTAATGATTTTGAAATAGCGTTGAATGCGAACAGAAAACTTAAAATGCATTCTCAAAAGGCCTTTACATGAACTCGGGCCTTTTTGAAAATGGGCATGAATTTTGAAAATGATACGGCACAGAGGAGAAAAAAGGATCAGAAAGATAGAGACTAACTGTTGTGAGTTCCATAAGCTACATGAACTCACTCGGGTGAAACTTGAGCCATTTCTGAATATACTGTAATAATCATTCATTCACGAATTCTCCTTCTTGAGGTCAGAGTAATGAGAATTAGAAAAAGAATGATGAGCAGAGGCAGAACATTACAGAAATAATCCCATTAACGTTTTGATACCTATAAATCTGTAGGTATCAAATTCCACAGTCTCTATTATAAGCTGAAAGGTCAGTGGACTACCGATTTCTTAGACAAGGTGCCTGAAACTGTCTGATGAAGACATAGAACCACCTGCAAAATGTGGAAAGTTTAACAGGTTTTATTTAGATAATTCATTCTTTTCATACTTCACATTCAAGGTGGTGAGAAAATCAATTTAAAATCACTGTTTCTGTATTTTTTTTCTTCCCTTTTTGACTCCACATGGTAATTAAAACATATCTGGAATGATTTTTACAGATTATATAAAGAGACCAACACATTGAAGTTACAAAATACACATAAGTATCTTTATAAAACTTAATTTTAAAGATTCAGAATAATATCAGTGTTTTTATCTTTCAATTTTATTTATAACTCAGGACAAATTAATATATTTGTTTTGGAAGTTTATATATTTAAAGGACATACTTGGTACTTTATCTTATCCACCAACTTGTAAAGGTGAGATCACCATAGTAGAGAACACTAAACCTAACCAACAAATAAATTTCTGAATATAGTAAAGAGGATTTTTTTTGATCATGCTATGTATTAACATTTATTACCTATTTAATCATGTATTATCTGTTCATCAAAATTATAGTCCTTTTTGTCATCTTTTTTAAATGCAGTGGCTGTTTAGTAGCATGCTTTTCTTCACAGACTCACTGTAATATTTGACTAAGTGTTTTACATTTATAGCTGATTGATAAGGAAAACTAGTTTAACATATTCTATTAAAATTTAATACATTTTAAAATTTAGTATATTTTATTATCTGTGTCTACCTTATTTTTAGGGATTTCAAGGGGTAAAGAATTAGACATACTTTTTGTTTGGTTTTAAAATTCTTTTATCATACTAAGGACAAAGATCATTCGCTTGCATTTATTTTTCTTTCATTTGTTTGGAAATGAAGTGAGAATAAAATTGCATAAAATCAGTGGAAAATTCATTTTAAAATCTGAGAAAATACATTATTGAATTATTGTGTAGATTACTAAAATAATCCTTTCCTTTAAAAATTCTTCAAATTTTTAAAGATTTTCAACCTTTATGTGTTGTTTTGAATGTTTTCAGTTTAAAAATGACATGTTAGACTTCAAAGTTCATCAGAGGATTGAGATGAACTTATGTTTCTGAAGTGTTGACCCATTTATAGGGAAAATTGCTGCTAATATTTCTGGCAACATTCACTTGCCCAGAGGGAAGTTAACATAATTCGGTGTTTGGAGCCACCTTGTGGCCTTGTCATTGTAATTAGAGAATGTTCTCTGGATTCAGGTTCTTTTCCAAGTGAACATTGTCCTTGAAAACTTTGAACTGCATTAAAAAATCACATTAAAAATGGATCATAGATGAATACCAGTTTATTACTTACTAGTTATTTATGTGAATTAAATATTGCACTATAAAAATCTAAAATATTTTAAACAACTTTTTGAGGCAGGATACAATTTTTACCATCCAGGTGCAAACAAACTAAAAAGATTGCTTAAATATTTAACTTTTCCAAGGAAAACTCCCTTCCAGCATTCCCTGGTGTGGTTATTCTGCATTTCGTATAACTTGAAAGGCAAGATCTAATACCAGCAAATTATGGTCATTGAATGTTTTACAGTGGACTCATTGGAAATTCAGAGAGAGAAATGTGTGTTTGGTTTTCAATAAGTGCTAAAATAATTGATATTTACTTAGGGTACTGTACAAAATATAAAGCATCACTAAATATAAAGCATCTTTCACTTTCTTTTCATTTGAGTTAAATTTGTAGTGTTCTTTGTAATTTTACAAATAAGTGCTACATTTTTTTTTTTTTTTAATAAAGGAATAAAGTACTTTCTAGAAACTGGAAATAAGTACTGACCTAGATATTTAAATGTATAAAAAAATCACTGATTACTTATAGGGCCTTACCCCTCCTTATTTACCTAATTTTCTAAAAGTAAAATGTAGAAATTTTATGGGAAAAGAATTTTTATTTTATCTCATCTATAGCAATAGTGAACATAAAAATTTTCCTTCTTTTATTTATGTCTCTATTCATAGCTATATTTAAACACACTTATGCTACATCCTAAAGTATTTCTTATCATTGTCAATGCCATCATTGTCATTATCATCATCATCATCATCATCATCATCATCATCATCAAAAAGCCTGAGCAGAATTTCAATTCCAAGATGGGACATGGACTAGCTTAATCACACAGGCTGCAATGAAACAGTTCATATTTCCTGTTTGGGGGGACACAGGGATGATTTGGTTTAATTAACAGAATAGAACTCAATAAGCACTCAAGATTTAACATAAACTCTTTAGATTATATACACTTTATGTACTAAAGCCCCAGACTTTTCATTGATGTTTTCTCTCACTACTTGGAGCAAGCTAGACCGCCTTCTAATGTAAAACAAGTGGTCAGAGCATGTCGTTTCTCATGCACATCCCAATAGCCTGACTGAAAGCACAGATTACTTTGCTTCCCATTAAACCATACTCTTTCTGTCAACAAAAGTGCTTCTATTCTAAGAGATATTACTATTGATTTGCTTTTATTCTCAAAAGACAGCTAGATTTTTTTTTTTTTTTGCAATGCTGCACACCAGGTATGATTTCAAGTGAACATATAAAGTATTTCAGCTACAAAAACAAGACAGAAATAGAAATGATATATTTAAGAGTTTAGATGTTCAAAATTCAGATTCAAACTTTTGATGATGCCATATTCACATTTAGTGCAATTGGTGGAAACAAAGAAATTTTAAAAAATAAATAGAAAATGGATAATCATGAATACAATACACAAATATGAGAACATGTCCAGAAATGAGCAAAAATCAAGAAACCACTCAAAATACTTGAGCTAGAAACTTCTACTTTCTTCTTAATTTTTGTCTAAATTATAACATGCTTGTTTATCCAAGATAATTATTCTCAAGTGATAAGAAATTTTCATACTCACCTATATCTGAGATCATTTTTTGGCTTACCTTTTACTGCTTTTTCAGCACAACTTACAGCTAAAAATGCACTGACTCTAGATTTTAACTCTTGCCTCTTCAAATGTGATTATTCAATTAATCATTTTAGTTCTTTCATTAAAAAGAATGATACTTTCTTTTTGATTCTAATTCCACACTATAGAAAAGGTTCAGAGAACGTGTTTCTTTGCAATTCAGCCACACTTTAGAATTCTCAGTATATATTATCAAATTTATGAGGAGCTTGGGAAATGGGTTTGGGTGAAATGTTAAATTTTCCTCAATTAGATGACATAGAAGCCCATACATTGAAAGTCATTTAGTGGTTTGCTTGTGATTTGAATGACGTTTCAGGGGACTGTGGAAGAGGGAACATGGTCATTTAAGCCTAGGGCAGCAGAGAAGGGACTGAGAGGTGCAAACTCCTTCATTGGTTATTAAAGTTAAAATGATGAGAAAGAAGGATGACCTAGCAGATAGAGTTAGCTCCTGGCTGACCTTCATGTTTGTATCTCTTTCCTCTCTAAGCCTTTCTAAATATGTTTTTCTTAATCTATTGCTACTATAATTAACCATTAAGTAATATATATATATATATATTGATTTTAAGTATGAAGACAGCAACATGTTAATTAGGCAGATGATGTGATGGAAGTTAACCATATTTAAACTTCCCAGTCTCAAATGACTTTTGCTCTTTTCCAAAAGACAATAAAAGACATGACAAGACAGACTGTTAATTTCATAGAATAATATAAGCCCAGGATAGCAGGAGAGTTAAAGATGCAGTATTTGCCAGTGTTAGGATTTAGGAAAGTCTTCTTTGAGGGATGAGCTTAAGCTAAGTCCTTAAGGATGTGATAGTTTATCCACTCACTAAATTAACATTTCTTCTATAGAAATTCACTTGAGAGTCAATACTGCAGGGTAGTCAGCTGCTCCCACCCCAGAGGTGGTCATGTCTATAGCGTTCTAGCTCTGCCACCAAGTCAGCAGTGTGGAGGTTGTAGCTTAACCAACCCTGTTTTAGTGTCTAGATCAGATAATAAAATGGCTGCCTCCTAACTGTTTTGCTATAAGAATTACATGAAGGTGTATTTGTGAAGAACTCAGGGTTTTTGTTTGTTTTTGCAGTTATGAAACTCTGATGGATCTTACCAGCATCATTACTACTTACTAGGTAAAATTTAAATGTTAGGCCCTCTGGCTCTGCTGTAATTCAACTCATATTGCAGAAAAATTGACCATTCTCAGTTCTTGGAGGATTCACCTTATTTAATTTATTATCTTACTGTTATTATTTTAATCTCTCTAGTTGTGTTTATTTCGGTCACTCTGCCCCCAGGCTCTGCCTGCTAAAACTCATACTTAATTCAGGTAGGCCTTAAATGCTATTTTCACAAGACATTCTCTGAGCTCTCCAGATAATGTCTTTCTAGCTTTGGAAAACTTGTAACTATATATTTATAACCTCCTTTACATATGTCACCATGTCTTATTTCTTTTACATATTATTGTGCTCTGAAAAACAAGATCATTCTAGTATTTATCTGTAACTCAAACACTTAGCTCATAATCTCCCATGTATCAGCAAATGTGTAATAAGAAAATTCATCATATAAATAGAAAATACATGAAGCTTTGTATTACAAATAGATATGATATCATTGAGTAATTTAAGGATTACATGACTAATGAAACACAAAGAAGCTGTTTTAATTTTGTTGTTGTTATACCGGACCATATACCCTATCTCCTTTAATCTAAAGCAATTTGGGGGGTACCGGGGATTGAACTCAGGGGCACTTGACCAGTGAGCCACATCCCCAGCCCTGTTTTGTATTTCAGTTAGAGACAGGGTCTCACTGAGTTGCTTAGGGTCTCACTTTTGCTGAAGCTGACTTTGAACTCATGATCCTCCTGCCTCAGCCTCTAAGCCACTAGGATTATAGGCATATGCACCACTGTGCCCAGCTAAGACAACTTTTTTTTTTTTTCCCCAAAGGAGAAAATCAAAGTGTTTTTCCCCCCACTTGATAACTTTGTTTTTATTTCTTTCTTTGTTATTCATTTAATATCCATACAAAGTCTCATTATAGAAATACTGAGTCAGAATTTTTTTTTTATGTGGCTACATATATTTGGCTAATCTGAATGTACACAACAGATTAATTATTGTATGTTAGTCAACTTTTGATCACTGTGACCAAAATACCTGACAACTTAGGGGATAAAAGATTTATTTTTTCTCAGGATTTCTGAGGTCTCAGTCCATTTATTGTTTTAGATGCATACTCTATGAAGAGCTTTACATTACACACAAAAATGAATATAATTTAAATAGTAAGGGACACTTTGAGAATCAAAATAGTACATAGAAATACTTATTGCTATAAAACTAGGCACCAAAATGACTATAATAAACCAGTTATGTATGGGGAATCATCAGTATTAGTCAGAAAGCTGAAGTACTAGGAGAGATGGTAGTCTTAATGGACCTTGGCTTGGAGAATGTAGAGAAGGCAAGGAGGGAACAGGCATTCTAGAATATGTATCCCTGTGAGCAAAGGTAGGAATGAATGTGGAGGTCGCTTGGTTTTTCAGGAACCCAGCTAGGTCGGTGCTGAGAAAACTACATTCATTAGGACACTTCAGTACTAGGTTGAGGGATTTTGAAACGATTAAAAAGTTCATAAAATTCATGATTAAAAAGTTCAAAATTACTATTTTGAAAATTCTTATTAAAAGAACAAAGGTAATAAAATAATCAAATACTATATTTGGCATTGCTATGCATTCACTGGTAGAAATAATATACAAATACTTTCCAATTCAAACCTGAACTAATATTGATTTATGTAAGCTAACCTGGAAGTGGCAACAGAATTATACCAATAAATCATAAATATCTGCTTGTCTACCCATTCTCTACCTCTAGAAATTTTCCCACACACGTTCTGAACTATCATTTTGGTGTTTGTGGTGTTCCTTGACTCTGTGTCCAGCTCCTGACATTTTTGAAGGCGGGGGTGGTTACTAGGGATTGAACTCAGGACACCTGACCACTGAACCACATCCCCATTTTTTTTGTATATTTATTTAGAGATAATGTCTCACTGAGTTGCTTAGCACTTTGCTTTTACAGAGGCTGACTTTGAACTCACAATCCTCCTGCCTTAGCCTCCCTAGCTGCTGGGATTACAGGTGTGTGCCATTGCACCCAGTAGCTCCTGACATCTTGATTGTTGTGTAGAATCCTATCTTATTGATGGAAGCATAATTTCTTTAGTTAGTGTTTGCTGATGGTGTTTTGGCATTCCAGACCCCATAAAACTACTAATGCTAATATGAGGCGGCATCTTTGATGTATCAGATTATTTTGTTTAAATCCTTCTTCATTTTAGATTTGTCTCTGTGACCAGGACAGGGGTAATTTATTTAAATCTGTTTTATTTAAAAAATTGCTTTTAAATTCATAGCTAGCCATTGGTAGAATACTATGTAGACATGAAACTTCCATTCCTATTTTATTGCCTCCATGTTACAAAAGAAGGCAAATTAGTCCTCAATATAAAACAAAACTTGGACAATATCTACATAATGAGTTTGTTTTTATAATTGATTGAGATAATTCATATAATATCCTAACATATAATATACAGTATATAATACTTGTATACATTTTTCATTGTGTTTTGTACACTAAATAACATTATGTAATTAAAGCTACCATTTTGTTTGCCTAATACTGATTATAGGTAGGAGCTACTAGCTCTATTATTAAACAGTCTTGAAACAACTGATTAAATATTGTTAATACGCATAATAATTACAGCGATCACTTACTGACCAGTTTCTATATGGTAGATACTATATTGATTGATTTGCATCTGTTATTTCTTTTTATCATCTCCTTAAAGAAGGCAGGCAATATTATTATTATCATTTTAAAAATGAGAAAACTGAAGAAAAGAGAGGTTAGATAACTTTCACGAATCAAAAAGCTGTTACGTGACAACGGTCAAATTATATTCTAATATGACCCCTGCTCCTCTATTCTTTAGGGGTGTTTTTGAACTTTTTTAAATTAGTTTGTTTGTTATACATTAGGGTTCATTTTGACATAATTATATGATCATAGAATATAATTTGCTCCAGTTCAGTCCCCAGTACATTTTCCCCTCTCATTCTTCCTCCCCATTTCCTTTGAGAAATGAGCTTTATGCTATTTGTTTATAGTTTTTAAAATTAGCACTTTATAAATAAATATACCATGCTATATCCAGATATGTACATAGGAAAGCTTGGTCAGATTCATTCCACTGTCCCTCCCTCTCCCCGTTTCTCCTCCCTCCCTCTCAATTCCCTCCCTCTGTCCCACTGAGCCCTGTTCTATTTTCATGGAATCCCCCCCCCATTTTTCTTTTTCTTTTTTTCCTTATTTTGGTTAGTTTCCACATAGCACCCTGTTCCTCTATTCTTAACCTCTTTCCTGTTTGTATTTATGCTTGTATTCCTGAGAGAATTATTCAGTTTGTTCAGTCTTATATTCTTTTTTCATAAAATTTCTATTTACCAGAGATTTAAGTTTGTTATTCTTTTCCAATGAGAGAAAGTAGTACTCAAATCTAATAGAATATAAGCTTTAAAAGCATACCAAATGTACTATATTTTAAAATTCTTTGTTTTATCAGTATGTAAAATAGAGTTGTCAAAATTATGAACAGTAATGAGTGAGAAAATAAGCATTTGGGTGAGAAATGCATCACTAAAACAAGCAATTTACCAAAAATAGCCATAAATTCCTTAGTGAACTTCATGTTGTCCTTAGCATTATAGTTTATTTAAATGTTTTCACTTGGGCAAGTAAGACATATACAGTATTTTTAATTTTAACACAGAATATTTTCGAAGTATATAGAAAAAGAACCACAATGATATGTTATGAATATGGATTAACTTTTGTATGAAGTTAGTTAATTTTCAAAAAAGCCTATTAATTGTCATGAAGCTATTGTGCATGAAAAACTGAAAGATTTCACTCTACATCTCTAAATGACCCACTCACTGTCTCTATCTAAGCCTACACATGTACACTCCCATGCACACACACTGCCTTGAGTTTTAGCAAACTGGTTATTACCAGGAAAACTTGAATAACATTTCTTTCTCTTGTGGATCTAAACTTAAAAAGGATTTTATATTTTTATAAAAGTATGCATTTAAAAAAAACACAGTGAAGTTGTAATGTAAGCTAGTGTTTTTCAAACCTGATTCAGGTGATATGGATTTGGCAACTTGTGGGCTTTTTGTTAATATAAACATATCTGTGAAAGTGATGACTATCTTATAATAAATTACTCATGCTATTTCAGGACTCACTCTTTCTATTGTGATCATTGTCTTTCATGCCTATTTGTGGGTTTCTGAAACAGGAACCAAGGCAGACATTAAATATTTTGTGGAATTTTGTCAAATAAACTTCAAATTATATCATGGAAAATTATGTGAATTATATAAATGTTTTTCCATATAGAGAAAAGTGGATAATGAGTTTACTTTGTTAATACTTTTAAATCTTTGAAGAATCTCCATAATATCTCTCAGTGCCATATATCAAAAGATTCCGCTCCATGAGATCATGAGATTAATTTTAATTTGAATGCCTAGTGGTTCTATGATTTTGTTTTTTAGGCAAAACACTTTATTAGAAATAAAATACAATAGACATTAACAAGGAAGATGTAGCCTGAGAGATATAATTCTGAACTTGCATATAGTTAATAACATATACCTAAAGTATGTGATGCAAAAATTAACAAATTCTTGGAGAAACTTTATAAGTGCTTAACCATAATATAAAATTATCATAAAACACGCTCAATAATTAATAGCTTAGGTAGATAAAAATTTAGTCAGGGTGAAAAAGATTTAACTACACAGTAAATTTAATCTAATGGAAGTATGCAGAGTTTACATATAGATTTCTAATACACATTCTTTTATTTTTTTCAAAAAAGAATGGTTCTGTGATTCTTGTTTGTAATTATTTTTACCTCTGTCCAAGGACATTTTAAGTTTTGTAAGCAGTTTTTTTTTTTTTTATCATTTGCTAAAAATGCTCATAAGTTCTCATGCTTAGGATTCAAGTTCTAGTAACATTATTCTGCAAATAATTCACATCAATGTAACAGCAAGTGTTATGAGAAAACAACAATTTGCCATAAAGACTCAAGATAAATCTAAAGTTATTTCTCTCAATGTTAAATAAAAATGTTACAAATCATAATTACAAAGAGAGAGAGTAATATAGAAAGAACATATTTTGTTCTGCAGCAAGGATTAACATTTCAAAATGTGACAAACCCCTTGATATAAGCAAATTTTATATATCCTCAACACCAGGAACCTAAGATACTTCAAAATAATGCTTTCTGTGCACCAAATCTAAAGTGCATATCTAGTAGGGAAGTGGCCTTTGGTTTGTTTTTATCTTTATCAATTTATGCATTTATGTATATTTGTGGATATATTCCAGTCAGATCTTACCTCTAAATGTTAAGATTTAATTTATACACTTAAGGAGAATGCACCCTCAGAGAGGGTTCAATATATGAAATCATATTTAAATAATGGTCATTTGGGAATTTCACCTTGGCTGCCAAAAATCAACTCATTCAACAACTGGCTATTGAGTAACATACCACACCAATTCCTGCCGTTTGGTCCATGTTTCTGAGACACCTGTTTTTTTGTTTTGTTTTGTTTTGTTTTTTTATATCAGTGTAAAATTGTTCAAGCTTGGTCTCTTAAGATATAACTAAAGAGCAAGGAAAGCTCTGTACTTTGACAAAGATAAAAGCAGTATTAATGGTATATTGAACCAATTCCCTTTAATAGTCTAGAATTGATTTATTGTATGTTTTTTATCTAAACCTTTTATGAACCTATTATATTTTCAGCCTGTGTAACTTCCACAAGCACTCTACCTAATAAATAAAGCAGTATGGCACTTCCCATTATTTGTCCTAAATTTATCTCTTTTAAACTTCACAGGGTGCCCTTAGACCTTGTATAATTGAGGTTTGTGGAGAGCTCGGCTTTCATGCTGTCCACCTTCTTCATGATTTAATAGATGTCAGAGTTTCTAGATTGAAGATCCTAATCTTTAAGGTCTTCCTATACCAAGTGACTCTGTTCCTTTAATGATAGTGTGGTTGTCTTTCTGTGAGCATTTTCTAGTTCTATTATATTTCTTTGAAGTAACGCTTTTGGCTTGTGTTAGAGCATTTTGTCATGAGCGTGGTTCATAGAAGTCAATAATAGGAAAACATTTCAGCATGTGGGTTGCTATCCTGTCTTTTACACCTGTCAAGGGACTTTTAGCCTGTACCTTAATACCTCTTGATATTTTAGTTCTTGTTCATTAAACTTGGGCATTTTAAATAAGTTCCTAAGTTCCATACTGAATCTAGAATCTCAAAAACAAAATTATAATTCTTTTTAAAAACAGTGGAAAAACAACCTAACTTTCCTTTGTATGTATACGAATATACCACAGTGAATCACACCATCAGGTACATCTATCTACAAGACACTAATTATTAAAAAAAAAAAAAAATCTATTCGTAAACAGCAGAAAGATCCATAGAGTAGAGGGAAGGGACCAGGGGAGGGAGAAGGAAAGAGAAAGGGGAAGTTCTGGGAACTCAATTAGAGGAAATTAAATTCCCTGCATTTATAATTATGTCAAAATGAATCCTAATGTTATGTATAACTAAAAGAATCAATAGAAAAAAGAGAGAATTTTAAAAAATAAGAGCACAAAAAAAGTACTTTAGAAGAGGTTAATCAGAAAAAGGAACAAAATGAAGTGACTTAGACTTCACTTGTATACTAACAAATATGGAAGTGGCCTTGCCATTTCGCATACTAACATGGAAACCTTGGCAAGTGGTGATCACCATATCCAACCTGTGCCACTCCATCATGGCTTTCTCTAAGTGTCTCAGTAGCAAGTACGCTTTCCTCTCTGTTTGTATTGCTTACCCATAGTTTGTACAATTCATAGCAATATTTGTGGCTTTTTTTTTTTTTGAGGAATTTAAAAGTTGATTAAGGTATTGGGGGAAAAATTCATAAAGTAGCCTAATACCTATGACCTCAAGGAGTTTGTATTCTGGGATGAGAAACAGAAAATAAAATTTAGCAAAACTATTTGTTATGACTGATTGTAATAAGTACTATGAAGGAAGCAAAGCAAAGAATCCCGATAGCACTGGTTTGTAAAGTTGCTTTTTTCCTCATAATAGGACACTGCTTCTTGATGGTAGAGCCTTTTTCCCTACTGTACCTCAGAGCACATATAAAAGCTTTAAAAAATTGCTATGTGGGTATCTGCCTATGTCCTGTTTTTTCCTTCCACCTGGTGTTATGCTTTGATAGTGTGGAAATGTAACAGAGATGTATTTCTTAGGGGAAAAAAAGAAAGAGAACTTTCATTTCTTACTAGGAAAGGTACAGTTCAGAAAATGCAAAAAGAAATAGTTTCGAGTGATACATTTTTCATTTTCATCACTGATATAGTTGACAGTTCTGTAGAGGAAAAAAACAAAAGACATGCTGTGAGACAAATCCCTAAAAAACACATATGTGGTTATTTAAAAGCACAGCTCACCCTGCAGTTGCATTTGGAATTCAGAATTGCTTTCTGCTTGCTTTGATTCTGATAGCTTTCCTTTTCTGCAAGGTAAGAGATACTCTGACCACAGGGTTATTTTGATTCATAAATATTTTTATTCACATGATGCTTAACTGCAATTGAAAATCTCCTGCCAAACCTAACAATCTCTCTGTTCGGCATTTTTCTTATTTTTCTGTTGTTAAGTTTGCATTATTTTCCATTCACATATGCTGAGGTGATTGAAAGTAGAGAATTTATCTGATTATTTAAATGGTTTCTGATTGGGAAGAAATACTCCACTCTGAGACTGCACGTTACAGTGACAGTTCTTTTTTAAAAATTGTCATGCAGTTTGCATGTTGCGATCTGTCAGCGCACATTTATGTATTGTTACCTTTTCTTCTCATAACATGTCATATTTTATTTGCAACCATCAGACATTTTCATGCTTAAGTGGTCATTAACTTTGTGCTTTTCAGGGGTTCAGGACTGTTAAATTAAACTTGTTCCCCTACAAAGAATGTGCCTGACTAGTTTCTCTGCCTCTCTAGGACTCCTGGCTTAAAACTGGCTGCAGAAAGAACACCACCAGACTGCATGATACAGTAACTCCACTTTCCAATCTTCTGCCTTCAGAGGGGCAGAGAGGAAAGGTGAACTAATACAATTTATGGCAGAAGCATACCACTTTTTTTCCTTTCCCATCTATGTTACATTTTAAGCACAGCATTCTTTGAAGCAACCTCACATTTCGGTGTCCTAGAATGTGCCAGAACTAAGGTTAAATATGCAATTCACATAACTATTTGGTCTCAGAATCACCTTTTGGAAATGAAAGAATGTGTGTAGTATGATTTCTAACATTTTAATCTCTTTTACAAAGTGGAATGGTTCTAGGTATATATTTTATTAAAAATACATAGATTTGGAAATCTGTAACATTAGAGGTTGATTACCCCCCTTAATTACCTATGGTTTTATTTGTTTGCAGTTAAAACGCATGAATCCATGAACACTGAAAGCCACTTTACTACCACCACCAATAAATACCTCCTCTCTCTCCAAATTTTATGGAGTCCTAGGGACCTGATGAGGAGTTAGACATAGTCCATATTCAAAAGTTTCTGTTAGCACATTTAAAGTGCATCATGATTAACACTGTCAAGATGGACAGGGTTTTAGAATTGTGAGAAATTCTCCAATCAGAAGTTGTGATGGTTCAGCTAAAGCACGTATCTGTTCCTGCTAATTCTTATGCATCCTACTGCATTCCAAATTCTGCAGCCTGCAAGCACAGATCTTTCCATATCCATGGAGTGAGTCTATTATGACTGGCTAGGAAAATTTTCTTCTTCCTCAGGACCCTTCACCTTCTTTGCAAATTCTCACAACCCAGTTGTGATTATGTGTGTTTATGTGTGTGTTTGTGTGTGTGTGTGTGTAACTAGGATCAAATCCAAGGCTATGCACAGGGTAGGCAAGCACTCTACCATTGTATGCCACCTCCCAATCCATGAAATCAATTCTTTATGTGTAATGTGTACTTTCCCACACTTTTATAAGATGAACAATATGGTCAACAGTCATTCACTTTATCACATTAATATGATTTTTCAAAAGTCAACTCCAGTGAATTTGAATTTTTTTGATATTTTCAGGAAAATTCATCCCGAATGAATTGAGTAGGCTTCAAGTGGGGTTCCTTGTTTCTGCACTGGCCCTAACTCCATCTCTCTCAACCCAAGTTAGCAAGATTATGCCACTATTTGTAAAAAAAAAAAAAAAAAAAAAAAAAAATCTCACTTGGAGTGAGAACCAAAGGAATAGTAAGAACTGGTAAGATGACTTTGTGTTTAGTTCTGCATTCCTCTCTAACCTCATATTCTTTTGTCCTCCCAGAGTTCACAGCAATCCAATCATCCATGTTTATCTGATCATATAATCATGCTCTTGCCTTGGGTGGGGCTTTGGAATTGGGTTGTCACTTTTACCTGGAAACATTTTCCTTTTCATTCACTCATCTCTGTGTGTGTGTGTGTGTGTGTGTGTGTGTGTATGTACACTATATATATATGTATACATATATATATATATATATATATGAATCTACATATTTGTGCCTATGCACACATACATACACACATACACACCCTAAGTTACACACTGTTTTCAGGTCACTTCAGTCAGAATGATTCCTTCAGAAAGACTTCCTTTACTTCACTATTTAAAATTGAAGTACACTAATACTCCGTATGCCGTTTTCCTGTTTGGTTGTTTTGCAAATACTTATCACATGCAGCATATTATAGATTTTTACTTATTGCCCTTGTTTATTCTTGATATTCATCCAATGAAATGAACTTGTAGATAAAGGTCTTGCTAATTTTGTTTCTGGTGTATGTCCTATTTACTGTATTTTTTGGCTACATCTTTCCACTAAAATTTAAAATTGGTGCTGGCTGAGCAGACTTTCATTTGTTTGAGTCTGTGTCCTCTCAATTGATGAATTGTTTAAATGCATGAATAAACCATGGATAGGAGAATTCCTTTGGATTTCTGGATAGTATCCAACCTTAGAGATTTCAGCAAGACTAGATTTCTTCTTGATTCTTCTTTCCTCCACTACTGCAGAGACTCTCATCAGTACTGTGTGTGCAGGGCAAGGGAATGTGTGGACACTCCAAGAGGTCTTATGACCTGGCACTTCTGGTCACCCTTGAGGAGAGAGCTGGTGGAAGCTCCCTCCTGAATTAAACCACTTCAGACTTAGTAGTATTTGCTGTTTCCTGGCAGATATGTCCCAGTTTCAATCTCAAAATATTAAGTCAAATGCTGATGGGTCCAGGTGCCTTGTATATTATTCTGGCAGTTAGACCTTGATGATAAGATGAAACTAAAAAGAGTTTTCCATAAACCTTCAAAAGTTGAAACAAACTGCCCAGAGCTAGTCAGTCAACTAAATTGATTACTGCTTTATGGAATTTGTATATTTTGTCTGTTCCTCCTCTGTCAATATTCTTTATGTCTAGTATGAATACTGACGGGTACAGACCTCACTTACAAAACAGTGGCAATGAGAAAAGAAGAAAAAACCCCTATTCTGTCCCATAATGATAGTAATATATAACTGACATTCAGAGTTGATTGCCTAGCATGATTCTGAAAAATATGTAAAGGTCAGAAAGTACAACCTTAATAAGCATATGCCCTGTCCTTACTACATTCCTGGAAGAGTAGTTGGACTTATATGATTTTAAATCAAATGCAGTGTTAATCTGTGTCTTCGTTTTTATTTGTCTTTCTTTATTCCGTGGCCACATTTTGAAAAAGGAGAGGGAAGCAATCACATGTATGTACCTTACATACTAATAAGGCTGGTTTGTTTTCAACAAAATCAAGAACTTTGCTTTTCAATAACCTTCTTTCTCAGTCTATTTAGACTCTTGGCTATTGAAGGTGACTGTGTACATCTTAAAAAGGGTATGGATTGTTTCAAAATACAATAGATAAAAATAAGTACTATTACTTAAGCATATGAGGGAGTAATCTAAGTAGGTTGCACCAGAAAAGCTACGGCTATGTCTACTGTGCTAAAAACATCACGACTGTGCCAAAAGTTAGGAGTTTTGTGATCTGAAGCCTTTAAAGTTAGATTTGCAAGGAAGGTTAGGGGAGATGTTTTGAGAGGTACAAATACTGACACATGTAACTGTGTATCCTACATTTTACTGCTGCAAAGTATTCCTTGTTATGAGCACACTCCAGTGGTGACTGTCTTAGTCTGTGCTGGCAGCTAGTCCCAAATGGCATAGATCAGGTGCTTATACACATTAGAACTTTATCTCTCACAGTTCTGAAGGTTGGGAAATTCAAGAACAAGGTGCTCACAGATTCGCTGTCTGGTGAGGATCACATTCTGGTTCCAAGGTTTTACCTTCTCACTGTGTCCTCACATGGTGGAGTGTCACAGGGGAGTCTTGTAAGGATACTAATCTCAGTCATAACGGTGGATAGTAATCCCAATCATGATGTAATCACCTTTTCAAGGCTTCCCCTCCTAATTCTATCATCTTGAAGGTTAAGATTCCAGTTTTGAATTTTATAGAGAAATATGCAGATTATAACATTCGATCCTTGGTACTCCAAAATTATGTCTTTGTTGCATGCAAAACCTTTTTTTTTTTTTCTGTTTCAGTATTCTCCAAAATCTTAATTTGTTCCAACATTGACTTTAAAATCTAAGTCCGAAGTTTCATCTCAGTAACATCTGTATTTGATATAGGTGAAACTCAGCAATTCATCTTGAAGTAAATTGCCATCCAGCTGTGAAATCAAATGCATCCTGAACTCCCAAAGTACAATGTTGTAAGAGGCATGAAGTAAATATTTAATTCCTAAATGGGGAAATAAGAAAGAAAAAGAGAATGGCAGGTCCCTCAGGGGCTAGAATGGACCTTTTGGCTCCATGTTCTGTCCTTCAGGCCTGCCAGGGCAGTAGATCCTCCTTCCAGAGGCACCAGAGTGGTAGACTCGCCCCATCGCTTTGGGAATCCTGCCCTGTGGTAGATCTCTGCAGTGGTCTTGGCTCCAGGGTGACTGCTTCTGGATCACTCACCTTTGGCTCTCTCGGGCTACAGTAAGGCTCCAGTGACTATTCTAATCACTGTTCATAGTTAATTACATAAAGTAGTTCAGGGTTAGAAAATTCATATCATTACTGTGTATGATTGATCTGACTAATTCACAAGCTCATGTTTTCAGCTTTAACTCTTTAGCATATTACTCAACAATCCTATAGAACACACTAAAATACTAAAAATGACAATTAAAAAATAAAGTGATAGAGAACTTTCATGCTTATAAACACTCAAAATTAAATAATCAAGTAAATATCATAAAATATTTATTGAAGATCATTAGCAAGATGCAAAATTTATCACTGACACTCAACACTATCTCTCAGTGCTTCTACTATATTACTTAATCCAGAATAAAATAACCTCCTCAAATAAAGAGAAGTCAAATTAAAGAAAAGTAAGTGTTCCTGTAAATATGGAATATCATGGTCATGAATAAACATTTGATTAGTGAGCTTAAGCATTGTTTAGATAATTATGCAATAAAACTTTTTTCTTTTCCATGATTCCATAAAGTGGCCAGAAGTAGTTAATGAATCACGTATTGGATCAGTTACATAATTAGGAGTTAAATGTAACCAGTAACTTCTTGAAATCACTATTTAAAATGAAATAAAGAAGCTACAATATAAAACAAATAATATAAAATTAGAACTGCAACAAAAATATAAAATATAGCAAAGAAAAAAGTTTAATGTTTGTCCACATAATATTAATACAAAAATTAGTTTAATATGAGATTTAATAGTGATATCTAAATTATTAAGTAAATATCTTGTTAAGTAAAAACATTTAATAAAATGAATGGTAATGAAGCACTTGCAACCACCTTCACATGGTTTGATTTTCAAGAGCAATTTCCTGCTAACCTGGGTTTGTCTTGTGCTTCATATCCCATCAGCCTTCAGTCACATATGGGAAAATACAGTTTCCAGACACCTAGAAATTATCACCATCCTCTCCATGCTGAATTATTTTTATCCATAATTATGCTTGCAATTATAGTACATTTCTCTGAGATGGCTTCTTGTACAAATAGATGAGAAACCACCTTATGTTTTATTTATAATAGGAGAAAATTCCAAATTCAAAAAGAAACCTCTAACAAACATTGAGATTATGCAGTAGTGAATCAGAGGTGTAATCCGTCCTTTTAACAAGTGTATGTGCTACAGATAAAATCATAAAATATTTCCAACACCAGTATGTAAGATGGGGTAAGCAAACTTCTTAGAGTCCTGGTAATTTTAAACCTGTATAGTTCTGTAATCAACAACCCCCATATAAGGTGTCCAACTGGATTTATACACATTGATGATGATAAAATAATGCAGTGACTTAAGAAATTCTCAAAAGGTCCTAAACTTTCTTGAGAATTTAGGCATACATTTTCTACTCCACTGTATAATTTTTATGTAATCATGTATGCATACTTTTCTTTATCTTTTATTTATTTTTCAGTGCTGGGGATTGTCTCTTCAACATGCATTGCAAAGGGCTCTATAATTGACGTACACCCCCAGCCTCTGTATTTGGTTTTAAAAATTCCTATTTAGATTATAAACTCATTGTTATTTCTTATTTTTTAATCCACCTCTATACCTACCACCACATAAGACAGAAATAATTATGCATTGATTGTCTCATCTCACTGAACGTTAGAATTGACTCCTTAAAAAAAAAAAGAAAAGAATGTACTACATAGGGGCATTTGCATATAGTTTAGAACAATTTTCATATATGTTTAACACAGCTTTGGCATTTTTACTTTCTTCTACATATAAAGACTGAATATATTTGATTGCAAATAAATTTCTCCAGATGGAAAGTATATAATTTTCTATTGTTGATTATTTTAACCCCATACCTCTCAGAAAATTTGCTAGAATACTATTTTGAAGAATTAAGGATTCTTCACAAGCAAAAATCTTCCACAGATTTGAGAATTACATCTTGCTGCATGCCTTTAAGAGTAAATAAAATTAAGTTGGTATTACCATGTATGTCAGAACATATACATTCTGCATGGGTAAAATTACATTAGAATATGGAAAGTATTTTGTTATATGGAATGATCCACTCTCCTTTGTTTTTTTTTTCCTTGCCAATTCACAGTTTTGACTTTGACTAATCAGGGTTGTAAAATCGAGATCTAGTTTTCCTGCTTTTTGTCTATGACTAGCCACTGCAAAGGAAAGAGGGAAAAAACAAAACAGAGGTATCATGGGGAAGGACTTAGGAAATCCTATCCTGAATTAATCAGGGATAAAAGGGTTGAAGTTGCTGGAGTTTGTTGACCCTGATGGTGCATGCTCGTAATCCCAGAAATTCGGGAGACTGAGGCAAGAGGATGGCAAGTTTGAATTCAATGTGGGCAACTTGGCAAGACCCTGTCTCAAAAAAATGAAAAGAGCTGGGGATGAAGAACTTTGGTAAAGCACCCTTGGGTTCAATCCCAAGTACTGAAAAAATATCACTAGAATTTGCAAAACTGGATATAGTTTATCTTTCCTAAAAGGTGAGTGTGCAGTGTGAGATCTTTAGATCATTTAGGAAAGAGAATGAAGGAAGCAATACTAGTTAGATAGTATATTCCTAGCCTATGTATTCCACTGATACATTTAGAACTCTAAAAATTCTTATTTTACAGGTTTGTGCCTTCATTGACTTCATCATGAGATAAAATCACAACAAAAAGTTCACTTTAATACACATTGCCCCCCTTCTGTGTAGTGGATCATAAAATCAATTCAGTCCCTTAATATTTTCAGTAGATTGAAGATTTTTTTCAGCAATTCTCAGTATCTCTGGGTATTTTACTCGCTATAGTTTAGGTAGCCTAGAAAATGTACAAGATTTCTTTGTGAAAAGATATTTAAATGGTTTTTAGGGTCATTCCTCAGGGGTACCCAGATACTTCATCTTTCAATGGACTCTTAATCTTGAAGTGACTCATTTCTGGAATTTTGCTCAAGAGCCATATATCTTTAATTGAGTAACAGATGGGTTTTTCTATTTTTCAGTTGACTGTAGTCCACAGATCATTGTGTTTCTATTTCAGGTCCAGAGACTCTGTGATCAATTTGCCACTGGAAAATACTCACCTGCAGCATCACTATTAATTGCACAAATTACACCTCACATCTTATGGCTCATTGATATTGTTTGGTCTCAGGACCTAGGAATGCCATCATGCCTAGGGAAATAAGGAAACCTATTTCAGCTGCAACATCTCCAACTAACACTACCAACTAAAAGATAAACTATATGGTACTCTTCAAATACTGATGTTTTACCATACATGTATTTCTTAAAGGATAAAAACTTTGTTTACCCTGAAATTGATCAAATTATGTTTTTATGTATTCATGAATATGCCACAAAGAAATCACCATTCTATATAACTAACATACACCAATAAAAAAAAAAAGAGAGAGAGAGATGCATGGAGTAGGTTGAATAAATCACACATGATAAAATCGCTCTATTATTCTCATTTAACTAATGAATTTTTTATAAACAATGTATTAGTCATCTCAGATTTCATTAAGAACTTTATTTGGGTTAGCTAACCACCAGTAGAGCAAACCACTCTCTAATGTGTTCAGATCTGAACATTAATTTTAACTCTGGGAATGATACTGATAATTATAGATAGGTTATAAAATTATACTTTGTAACCTTGTGTTTAGTACTTTCAGAATTTATTCCTACAAATGTTTTCTAGATCATTACTGTTACAAATCCTAAAATTTCAGCAAAGTTTGCATGTTTAATCTCTTTTAGGGTTTGAGTTTGTAATGATCTCCCTAGGGCATGTTGAATTGTGTTTCTAATTTAGAACTGGAGATAATTAGAAATGATGGGGGATGGTTTTCCCTGGTAAGGTCAACAAGATGAGGTTGTTAATGGTTTTAAGCAAGAGAAAAAAGCCTGTCATTGAATATGTGAGGAAGGGCCGCTTCTTCCTGCTAATGATACACCCTGAGACATTTGGAAGGTTGAATGTGTTGGGCCATGTGGTTCTTGCTTCAATTTTCAGATTCTTACATTTTCTTAATCAGCTCACTAGCTTTCATACTGAGGTTTGATAAGGCTTTACACACAAATAACCTTGAAATGCTGAGTTATAAAATTCCCCTTTGAGACTTGGGCCAAGATTTTAGGCATTTGTGCTTATTTTTCTTTTCCTGCAAGACATCTGTTCAGTTTGCAACAACCCACTCAACTCACAGTACATACTTCTGTACACCTTTTATTTTATTGTCTTGGAACAATTGCCAGATCCTTCAAAGTCTTAGTGCTCAGAGAACATTGTGCTGTAGGTCATAATTTGGTAGAACTGTATTGCCATACTGCAAACGAAGGGGTGGTATCTTACTTTTAATTCAGATAAACTTTTATGGGAGAGAAGGGAGTCTTAGCTGTACCTAGCCTGATAATAAACATCATTTCTTCTAGTGCTCTGAGATTTTATTGCCTATAACTCTTCCACCAATTTCTGTATGATTCAGAATTTTGGTGCCTCAAGTTTGTGGTACCAAATTCACATATGCAGTTCCTAACTGCAAAGGAACTAAAGAAAGCTATTCTTCGGAATTCTTCCTTAATAATTATGAATTATGAAGCAGGACATTCAGTAGGCACTAAGAAAATATTTCAAATAGACTTGACAGAAGAATAATGATAAGTATATAATATAGCAATTCTTGACTTTCCTTTGGATATAGTCTATTTCATATTTTTTCATTGAGCATCATTTTTTCTTATTAAATTATCAAAGCACTCTATCCCTTAGAAGTATTAAATTCTTTTCAAATGTCACATGCATTCATTTCCAAATAGGTATACATCTTTAAAATCTGTAGGTTTGTTATTGTATTATAACTTTTAGATGTATTATCTTTTTCATTTTGAGAAGTTTATTAGTTCATCATGGATATATGGAATATTGGGGTCAATTCTGACATAATCATTCAAGCATGGAAAATTATTGGCTCCCTAGCACTTCCCTTTTTCCTTCCCTCCTCCCTTTCCTTGTTCCTTTATAGTCATATATGTATATAGGAATTCATTTCTCCATTCTTCCCTTTTCCCATCCTTCCTCTCTCCCCCTCAGTCTCTTTCCTCTACTCCTCTGATTTCTGCCTTCTTTTTATTAAGTGTATTAAAAAATTTAAAGACTTTTGAAACTGTCATAACTATAATGGTGCATGTTATATATTTTCTAATTATATCTTGGTCTTTTTAATTATATTCTGTTCGATCCCAAATTTTGCTTTGTTATTATTTTCTTCAAATGCCTTTCTGAGCTTATTGAAATTGTCTTTTTCCCACTGATATGAAATTGATGTCTATTTGGAAATAACGTCATCAAAATTTGTATTGGTCAGCTAATTAATTGATATTGTTGTATAAACTAAAAGAAAACAAAACAGAATAAAATTTTAGTTCTTCTTTGTTCCTGTGCCTGCTGACCTGCTGTCCTGGCCAGGTCACATAGCCAGGACCAAGTGCTTTGAGGTGAGCATGTGGGTGTTGCCCATTCTACAAGGCGGCTTTGGAGTGGGACATGGAAAAGACATGATATGTAATCGTAATCCCAACAAAGGGAGCGAGTGAAGCTTTAAACTAGGCTTTAAAAATCATGTCTTTTTTATATCTGCCATTAATTTGTGGATACATAATTTTTCGCTTTATTGTCATTTTTAGACCTAAAAAAAACCCAACATTTTCTTAGAGCTTTTAAAAATAACTTGAGTGTTGTACTTACTCATTAAACTTTTTAGAATTTCTGTTGTTATGCTTAGGCTATGAGGATCTAATTCTATTCCCAAAATCAATTCATTTATTAAAAACTTATATCAGAAAATATTAACTTGGAAATTAAATTTTCATCCTATAAATTAGTGGCAATGGTTTCTTTCTTTCTCTTTTTTTTTTTTGATAAGAGAAAGTATTGTGAATGTTGGAAAATATCATGTAACCAAAGATTACTAAGTTGTCAAAATACCACAGATGTAATTTTATTGTCATTATTTGCCAAAGACAAAAATGAAAGCATCCTTTCAGACCATTCAGTTAACTCATTTTAATGAAAAGTAAGGTGAAACATTTTGGATAGGATGTCTGAACGAGTGCCATAGTGTATACGTGGGTAATGTTGCTTTTTCAGAGTGGCTGAGCTCCTCTTAACCTAAGCAGTCTTTCTGGACCTTCTCCCACATTCCTTGAGGACCCATCTTTCCAGCTAGTCTCTTGGTCAATTATTGCAGAATGGGACATACTAAGCTTCATCAATAAAGTCCGCATGTTGGTGCAAATAAACATTTTGATCTGTTCCTGAATTTTAGTTCACTAAAATGCAGTGGAAGAGAGCCACTTGAAAGTGTACAGAATGTTTCAGGGAATTTGATGTGAGACAGGGTTCTGGAATTTTGGACTTTAGGATTGGCTATGTTAGTAAGAACCTTTGAGAAAGTAATTTACTATTATGAAAACTGATATTTTGAATTTATACAATTACTCATTTGAGTGATATTGACTATGAGGTCACTTTAAACTTTAAGTTTTATAAAAATAGCTTTGAAGTGAAAAAACGAAATAGTATCTTCTAAAAACTTGGCCTACATTGTATGTTTGCATAGAGATTAATTGGCTAACAGATCGCTCACTTCTTTTCAGGATTTTGGCCACACTGTAATTTAAGTCTTATTTCTTTTCTTAAAAGTTTCATATTTTGTTTAGAGTTTTCTTGTAGGGCTTAATTAACTAATTCATCTAAATATGAATATTCTAGGTGATGTTCTAACTCTGTGGGTCTCAATTAAGGGAAATTTCATTCCTCTTCTCCAAGATAACATTTAGCAATATTGCAGACATTTTTGTTTGCCATGATCTGGAGTTAGGGGCAGGCAGAACATTGATATTGACATTGGATGAATAATGCACAGGATTGCGCACCTTACCAAATGATAAACCACGAAGCCCCACAAAATATGGGAAATGCTACTGTTGAAAAACTTATATAAACCCTTCCTAATTAGAATGTTATAAATTGTCAAGGGATTGGATTAACCTATCTTTTTCAGTAATAATTGACATAAAGACTTTTTTATTTAAAGAGATATGTATTTTAAAGGAATGAGATATTAAAATCTATAGAATCATAATAATGAGATATTTGTGCTTTTCTAAAATGACTATTATGCCTAGGTATCCTTAAATAAAATGACATATAAGATGGCTTATTTAAGAGGAAAAATAGTGTATGCACTTTGAGAACCAATGCAGTTCATGGCCATACCACCAAGTGAGGTGAGCTCTCTTGCAAATTGATAAACACAACACTTGGCCCCAGTCCAGTGGTCTAATATGAATTTGACATTCCTGTCCATCTGGAAACAATGAAAGCATTTGAAGGCCTACCAAAGCCTTTGGCAAATAAGCTTAACTTTTGTTCCACATCTAAGTCTTTACAGAATAGTAACAACTGATGACAGAATACTTTTTTAGAACATGGAAAATATTAGGTATACCCAGATTTTTCAAAGTATTTTTAACCTAGTGATAGCACCTACCGGACATGAGTTATTCACATTTATCACCTCTACCATTTTTTTTTCTATGTACTTTATACTTTATTCTTTCCTTTTTTGTCTTTTAAAAAACTCCCTATGTAGCCAGGCACAGTGGCGCATACCTGTGATACCAGCAGCTTGGGAGGCTGAGGCAAGAGGATCACAAGTTCAAAGCCAGCTTCAGCAATTTAGCAAGGCCCTAAGCAACTCAGCAAGACCCTGTCGTTCAAGAAAACATAAAAAGAGCTAGGGATGTGGTTCAGTGTTTAAGCACCTCTGGGTTCAATCCCCCATACCAAAAATACAGACAGCCTCCCTAAGTATAGAACCCATGTTTAGTTTTCTTCCTTAAAATGGAAAAGTCTTAAAAATCATAATGCTTACTGTAATACAAATTTATTTCATTGAAGAAACTTCTGATTCTCATAGTTGTAGAAAACAAAAAAAAAGTATTCATTTAGTGTCTTAAGTAGGAAAGTTTAAGTATTATATGACTCTTGCAACAGAAAACTGAGATAACTGAAGTCTACTCTGTTTGCCAAACATAGGTATCATCTCCTAAACATTACTACATAAACACCCTCTTCTTTTTTAAAAATGTGACTTGCAGAGAAGAATTAAATTTATGCAGCAGAGTGGGACATATACCTTTTTTCTTGAAAGAGCATAAACAAAAATATAATGACAATATTGCCTGCAAAGAGATTAGCTCACACTGATATAATATGGAGTTACTAAGAAGGTCAAATAATAACTGTGCTGAATTTATATAAATTAATTTACACAAACTGGGCCATTTTAATGGGTAAGTTGACAGTAAGAGTCCAAAGGTACCTAGAAATTAAATGAAAGAGTCCTCTCTCTGTTAGTTAAGACAATACATTCCCCAGAAATTGAGGTTTCAGAGAGAAAATTCTGTCCTGAAAAACATAGGAGGTTTTAGAGATTCTCTTTATTCTTAGAATGTAAGTTACTCATTTATTCAATATTGCCTTCCATTTTTTGCATACTTATCGTATGTCACACTATGCCTTATGCTTAGTAGCTTTACAAGAGAAAAATAAGAACTAGTATCCTACATACGTAGAGTGTATTTTAGCAACTGATGATAAACAGTAACAATATGTAAAATCAATAATCACATCACATTGCGATAAAATTCATAATGTGAAAAAAATCAGGTGAAGTGAATGAAGATGTCTTTGAGGGAGAGTTTTAAGTAGGATAGTCACAAGGTGATAAGGAGATGACATTTGAGTTGAGACTGAAGCAATGTGGAGAGATATTTAATAAATAAATATATATTAGATATAGGGAAAGAGCTTTCTGTGTAGGAGGAAGAACAAGCACACAGTTCCCGGTGTGGAAGTTGACTGGATCTATTGGTGGAAATGAATAGATGTCATGGTGCCAGAAAAGCATTGATCAGGAGAAACGGATGAGAGAGGAGTGTAGAGAAATTGATAGCAACAGTGTCATGCGTGTGTCACTTGGTTAAGGAGAAGAAAACAGGGCTGAGTTTATGCAAAAATGTGGGGAAGATGGCCACACTTCTTCGAGCTCTTCCAGTTGGAGATGACATGACAGCTGAGGCCAGCTTGTACAGCTTCATCAGCTTGGTATAGAGGCAAGAGGAATGCAGGGAAAAGTTCTTAAATATTTGGATAGGTCCTTTTGGATTTTCACAGAATGAGCTTGTGCCAAAATGAAGAACGAGAGCCTATGTAAACTTAAACAAGTACACAGGTTTTGCCTCCAAATATCAATTTTGATGTAGTTGGCAGAAAGAATTACTGCAGGTTCCAGTAGCCTAAGCGAGGTGCCTAATTCTGTCTGTGCTTGCCCTGAAAACATAAACTAAATCAAGTTTATTCAGATGGTGAGCACAATTATAATGTTGTGAAAATCAGTACCATAGAAAACACGGTGAGAAAGTTCCTTGATCCCATTTCAATTTTTTTCCAATGTTGTGATAGTCATTTTTGCCAAATACTTAATGTATATTAGATGGCTGTTATTTAGAATTTAAACTTTTGATTTCTGCATCTTCAAGTATAATGAGATTACCAACAAGTATTTCTTGACTCATACTTTTTCTATACCCAATACTTTCATCAAAATTCCTTATTTAGGATCAGGAGGAAGTTTGGTTACTACGGTGTAAATCTAGAATTATTTTTATGATGACGATATCTTTCTCTATGTATCTGTATCTTTAGGAGTAATAAGAGGACATATTGCATGCCTCATTACCACAGAGCCTGCCTTCCAAATATGCCTTCAATCCACACTTTTTTTTTTTTTGCATTTTCCTACTTCATAAACTCTTATCACAAGGATATGGCCTATCTTTGGATTTCCACAGAGCTCAGCCAATCATTTAGTATAATTGTTTCTTAACATTTTTTAATCCACCATGTTCATAGTATAAATATATAAAAACACTTACTATGCAATAGGACCAGAATACACACTTGTCAAAATGCTTCACAAAATAGTTTGTAATTCCAAATAGATAATTCTTCGAATTCAAAGCTGAATTTGTAATTTGTTTTTAATCTTAAATGCCCCTTTCAATAAAAATTTAGTTATTAAATAGTTCATTCAAGGTGTCTTCAGTGGGTTGATATGGAGAAAATGTGGTCGTCTAGTTATAAAACAGGCCTGTTTGTGAAAGTTCTTCTACTTAATAAATAGTGAATTTTCTCTTTATCTATGTATTGTATGTATCTCAGTGAAACATATTTTTTGATAGTCAAGAAAGCATGTGCCCTAAATTTTGTTTAAAATTGGGATAATTGTGGCCAAGTCCCTGGTAGCAACACTGTCCCTACTTAACACCTAAGGAGAATGCCTTCACCAGCTGCCCCCAGTACCTCTAAGGACATTCTTTCCTTTTCATGGTAAATGAAAGCTGTCATTCATTTGTTTGATCATTCATTCAATAGAGAGGATATTTGTGAACCAAATAGTACAGCAAGAATACAAGGGAAACAATGAAGAAAAATTGTAAAAGTGCCATTAACAAGAAAGAGAAGACATAAAATAAAGATAATTTAATCTTAGTTTGCTAGAATGGCTATAGAAGTGAATCATATTGCTATGAAAATATTTGCTGATGGGCATATTAACTGCAGGGAACACAAATACATTGTTTCTCCTGAGTGTTTTTGAAAGATACTTTTGCTCACTTCAGATTAGCGGGATAAAAAGTGAAAATGTGGCACTTCCATGGTGATAAATAAGCCAATTCCACACAGTCTGGACTTCCCATTTGTACCTCAGTCATCTACTTTCAGTTGTAGGAAACAGGCAACTCCAGGATGCATGTAAAGGAAACCACTGCATTGCATTCTTTAATTTTCTTTTTCTATACAGATATGCTCTTAGATTACTCTAGATATTGATAATGATATCACACATCAATTATTGGTAATTTGTCTCAGAGACACAGATGTGGGTTACACCTCTTATAAGACCATGTCCTCGGCTTTTGCAAATAAGATGCCATACGATCTTACTAAATAAGTTAAAATATAACTAAATTTTAAGTATTTAATAGTAATGTTATGTTAGATGCTATGATTTCCACATGCATTTTATAATAGATTAAATAATTACATTACATTCCCCAAATTCAGCATAGCAGTTTCACTGTATTCATTATTAGGGACCCCTGATAAATTTAATTGAATGAAAAAATAACTCTAAAACTGCTTTATAAAACACATGTATAAACCTGAAAGCGCTATACTATCTTAGTTGCCTTCTGAATTTCTAAGGGCCAGTGTGTACATGTAGACTTAAAAAAAATTTCCCCAAATAATAAAGAAAACAAAAATGCCATTAAAAATTTATACTATTAACATATTTACCAATTACTTTTGTAGTTTATCTGTTATATAAGCACAGTTAATTTTTTATGATATGTAGAGTAAACCAATTCCAATTCTACTTTTCTTTCAACTGGAAGAAACTTTCTTTATTCACAGATGGTAATATATTAAAAAAGTGTGTTATGGAGGTAAGAGAAGATTGCCAATGGGATTGTCAACAAAATGTAAAATTTTTAAGAATTTCTTTTTAGGATATCTTATTACAATTGGAATCACACTAGTTATGTCATTTATTATAATTTAAGGAACTATTCTTTTTTTCCAGTGATCCACTAGAATATTCTGTTCCTTTCCTACATGTATTTGTATAATCATAAGTAACTAATAATTTTATAGAAAATATATAACACTTTTAAAAAATTAAATCAAATTTATTATTACATTATATATCTACTGATATGTAACACATTTCCACAAAATGTAGCTATTTAAAACAACATTTGCTATGTCAGTTTATGTGGGTCAGGAATCCAGGCCTTAACTGAGGAGGTGGTCGTGACAGTATTGAGTTCCAGTTGGGTTGAAGTCTTGAGATTCTTGCTGGCTCTTGGGCTTTGTCCACAGTAAGTTTTTTTTTTTTTTTTTTTTTTTCTTTAATATAGGGGTGCTCTACCACTGAGCTATATCCCCAGGCATTCATTTTTTTTTTTTTTTACCTTGAGACAAATCTCCCTGTGTTGCCCAGACTGGTCTAGAATATGCGACACCCCCCTCCTCCACCTTCTGAGCCTCCCAATTTGCTGGAATTACAGGTGTGCTCGCACTACAGTGCCAGATGGGCCACAGTCATTCCTTTCCCACAATCCTCTCCAACAGGGCAGCTAAGTCATCCAAGCTTGCAAGCCAAGAAGGCAGGAGAGGGATCTGTTAGTCAGATGTAAGTAGCAATCTTTCGTAGTTTAATCATGGAAGTTATAGATTTTCACCTTTGCTATATTCTATTAGTTAGAGGCAAGTCATAGACCATCGCACTTTAAAGAAGACAGGATTACATAGGGTGTGCAAACTAGGAGGAAGGGATATTTGGAGACCCTATTAAAAGAAAATTATTAGTAAAAATCTACTTTGAAAAATACAAGGCAGGGATTCTTTAACAAGCTTTCTAGTGAAGCTGTTTTATTCTTGCTTTTATGTTTCTTGGTTTTAACTTATGAACTGTCTACTGTTTGAATATAGTGTAATGAAGAAAGAGAAAACTTTTAAAATCCCAGTATAGCCATTTACCTGCTGAATTATATATTACATGTTATTTAATTTTTGTTTGGTTAACCCTGTTTGGCTAGTCAATTAAGTGAAATTAATATTGTCTGGTTATGGGCACCCTTTTGGGGAAATAATAATTATATATATATGTATATATGTGTGTGTGCACATAATATATGTGAATAATAATTTTATATATGCACATATATATAAATATATGAACACATATATATAAAACTTTTCAGGAATTTATTGAGCAACTATCTATACAAGAATCCACATTAGAACATTAGGATTAAAAAACTGGGGAATAAATAGACCTGTCTCAGAGATTAAGTATTAAAAGATGAAATATACCTGTCTGTAATAAGTACTCAGCAACTGATATCTAAAAAAGGATTTTGCTCTTTATTAAATTTTCCTTTTCTAAATTCTAATTTCTGAGTCTCACAACATCGCCTACCTTCTCCACATCAGTTCTTATAGTCTTAAGAGAAAAAGAATTAAAGGTGCAGGTTTTTTTCTTCAGCAGAATAACCTGTTAGTTTTCATTTCTCTACATCTTTCAGATTTTGAAACAGTTTCCCCAAACCCCAAAATGTGCATAAGTACAGACTCTTAAAATCTTCTTGAATGTTCGGACTGAGGAAAATAAAACCCAGCATGAGAACATTTCCAGAAAAATATTTATTGATGTTATTAAAAAATTTCACTAGAAATATTAAATCAATACATAATCTCTTTATTCAGGGATCATAATTCCATTTGGTAGAGCTGTTTAACATTGCCATTCATAGGAAACCTGATGTTTTATTCATGTGTTTTTTGAAATAGAGGCCAAACATTCATATTTATAATATGAAAAAAAATCCCATATTAATATTTAAATATCTGTCTCCAAATTTAATCAAATATAATTAGCATAATGAAAGCAAAAATACAGATGATCTTAGTCAATACAATTTTCAAATGGACTCTAAAACTACTGTTTATTGAAATTAAGATTTAAAAATTCAATTTATATTTAAGAAGCTATTTAATATGATATTCTTTGCTATAGTTCACCCTGTGAATAGTTAGAATTCTTTGCCTTACTTTCCCTTTTACATGTAGTTAATAATCTACTTCACATATATCTAAGAATTAATATAGCATTTTTGAACATTCTTGGCTCAATGATTGACATGTAATAATTACCCATATATGAAATTTTATTTTCTAAAACTGTCTCAAAATAAAATTAAGCCCTCCAAAAAAGGATTGACTAGCAGAAAGTCTCCAGTGTATCTGTGATAATATGGAACATTTCTGCCTCCAGGACCCCCTTAATCAGTATCAGTAATTCTGATGGGCTTCTGAACATTGAGGCAAATTCACCTGACAAGAGAATTAAGAGATTTTCAATCATAGTGAGAATGACTGAAACCAGGATGAGAAATGTGTGTTCAGGGAGAAGTCTAATGGGGAAAAACAGAAATCGAAACATTAAAGAAAAATTAATTAGCTTTGCCGTGGTGGCACATGGTCTCTTCGGTTCCTGTTGGTCCCTGCTTCATAGTAGCTCATCTATTTATACATTTGTACTATAATTATTTTGGGGTGAACATTTTGACAAATGCCTTCAGAGTTGTGTTGGCTTTTGATGCAGTTTGATGGACTCAATATGTTCCAGAGATATCCTGTCATCATCTGAAGTTGAAGTACGTCGTCACTACTGTCCTGTCTTCATGTCCCTCCCTTCCAATTTTTGTTCTAGATCATGACATACTTATTCAGCACACGCTGGGTTGCACAGGACTTATAATGATTTGGATCTGGAATGTCTCTTGTGTTAGTAGATGCAGCAATGTTCAGAAGTAAAAGTACTAGATGACAAGGGCTCTGGCTTCATCAAGAAGTCCATATCATGTCCCATTCTTTAGTCCCACTGATAGCTCAATGATCTCCTAGGAGATGAAACCTTGTTGGAGGAAGTAGGTTATTGGGGCGTGCCCTGGAAGGGTTTGTCTTCCTTCCAACCCTGTTCTCTGCTTCTCTGTCTTGCTCTCTCACTGCTTCCTGGATTCTATGAGCTTAACGGCTGTCCTGTACCACATCATTCTGACATGATTTTCTGTCCCACCTCAATCCCAGAGGAATGGAGCTGGCTGAAAAGGATTCTTTCTTCTTCTTGTCGGGATGAAAAGGTAACATAGCACTCTTGAGGCTGCCCTTCAAATCATCCACTTGGACACCTGCATTGATCACTTCCTATCTGCCACCCAATCTGAGCATTTTTCTCTTTCCACCCTTTAACCAAACCTCAGGGAAGCTGATTAGAGAAACAGAGGCATAATAAACAGTCAAGACTCAGTAGTCCAACACTGTTGAATCATCTGCATACTATTTCTTTTCTTGAAGATGATTCTTCAGCATCTATAGTTTTTTTTTTTCTTTTTCTTCACAGCAGAAGGGAATTTTCCTACCTTTTGTCCTCAGTTCTTTGTCACCAAAGTTTTTAGTAAAACTTTACGAATTCAATAATTACTGACATTCAAGGCATTTATTCTACAAATAAGCTGAAGGAAATACAAGTTGAAACTCAGAGTCATGCCCTCACCCTTTATTATATCCACACGCTTGGAACCTCTCACCCAAAGCCTCCCACCAAAAATATAATGTTGGCACAATTGTGATGTAGCCACCCATACATGATGGAAAGTTTTTAAATGCAAAAAATTTAAGAACTTTTTAAAATGTTGTACATCCAAAAGATCATATACCATGATTAAGCTGGTTTCATTCCAGAGATGCAAGATTTGTTTAACATTCAAATCAATAAATGTAATGCATGACATGAATAAAGTATAGAAATCATATGATCATCTAAATAGATGCCTTGTTACAATTTGATAAAACTCAACATTTCGTGATGAAATCTATGAACCAATTAATTATAAAAATACAATACCTCAACACAATAAAGTCTATATATGACAAACTCAAACAATATCATACTGAATGATGAAAATATGAAAGATTCCCATGAAGTATTACTTAAGAAAGGAATAAGAGCAGGGTATCTACTCTCACTGGTGTTATTCAACATAGTAATAGAAATTTTAGTCTGAGCAATTAGGCAAGAGAAAGATAAAAAAGGCGTACAAATAGAAAAGAAGGAAATCAAGTTATTATTTAAGATGATATGATTCTATACATAGAAATATCTAAGGACTCTGCCAAAACAACATTACAACAGACAAATAAATTCAGTATAGCAGCAGGATAGAAAATCCCTTCTAGGAAATGAGCAATTTTCTATATGTCCATCATGAATTTGCTGAGAAAGAAATCACAAAGTCTTCCCATTTATAACAGATAGAAAAATAAATAAATAAATCCACAACCAAAATAGTTTGGAATCAACTTAATTAAGGTAGTAAAATATTTTTGCAATGAAAATTATGAACACTGAAGAAAGATATTCAAGAAGAAATTCAAAGTTGGAAAGCTCTCCTTTGTTCACAGACAGTAAGATTTAATATTCTTAAAATGTCCATACTCTCCCATGTTATCTACAGACCCGATGCAGTCCTCATTAGACTCTCATGACATTCTTCACAGAACAGGAAAAAAAAAAATCTTAAAATTCATAAGGAAGCACAAAAAATCCAAA
The DNA here is from genome assembly GCF_902686455.1 of Sciurus vulgaris. Classification (NCBI taxonomy): domain Eukaryota; kingdom Metazoa; phylum Chordata; class Mammalia; order Rodentia; family Sciuridae; genus Sciurus; species Sciurus vulgaris. Next base: position 151,278,682 of record NC_136466.1, read on the forward strand.
CAGACAAAGCAATTTTGAACATAAAGAGCAAAGATGGAGGCATCATAATACTTGGCTTCAAGACATTCTATATAGCCATTGTAACCAAAAAAAGCATGGCATTTACATAGAAGCAGACACATAGACCAATGGACCAGAATAAAGAATCCAGAAATAAACCCATGCATCTACAGCCAACTGGTTCTAACAAATGAATCAAAAACACACATTGGAGAAAGCAATCTGTTTAACAAATGGTTCTGGGGAAACAGGATATTCACACTGAGGAGATTGAAACTTGGCCACTTTCTCTTACTCTGTAGAAAAATCAATTCAAAACATATCAAAGGCCTTAATTTAAGACCTGGAACTTTGAAACTACTAGAAAGAAGGGAACACTTCAAGATATTGGCACAGGCAATGATTTTCTTCCAAAAGCACAGAAAACAAAAGCAACAATTGAGATATGGGATATATCAAACTTCAAAGCTTCTGCACAGTGAAGAAAACAAGAGTAAAGAAACAATCTACAGAATGGGAGAAGATATTTGCCAGTTTTTATCTGACTGACAGTTAATACCTAAAACATTTTAAGATCTCAAAAACTTAACAAAAACAAAAAATAATCCTATTTAAAATTACTCAAAGAATTTGAAGAGATTCATCTCAAAAGAAGAAATACATATGAGCAATAGGTATGTGAAAAAGTGTTCAATATAATTAGCAATTAGGGAATTGACAATCAAAACATTGATAAGATACCATCCTACCCCAGTTAGAATGGCTTTTATCAAAAAAGCAAAAGTAAATACATAAATGCTGGCTAAAATTTGAAGAAAAAGAAAGTGTTGTGGGAATGTAAATTAATACAAGCCCCCACTAAAAACAGTATGGAGGTGCCTCAAAAACCTGAAAATAGAACTACCATATAACACCACAACCCCGATACTGGGTAAATAACCAAAGGAAATGAAATCAGCATACAAAAGAGACACTGCATATCTGTGTTTGTTATAGCACTATTCATTAACAGCTAGGATATGGAATCAACCTAGTTTCTAGTCAAGAGATGAAAGGATAAAGAAAACACAATGTAATCACAATAAGGTATTATACAGCCACAAAGAAGAATGAACTTGTGAAAAAAAAGAAAGCACTGACTTCTGCCATTTTCAACAAAATGGATATGTGGAGAACATCTCAGTTTCTCTTGTATGTCGCCACAAAACAAAAAAAAAAAAAAAAAAAAGAAGGAAAAAGTCAATCTGAGTGTAGAAGAGTGATTGATTACTAGGGACTAGAAGGGTGCATTGTGGGTAGAAGAAGGGTAGATGGACATGGTCAATGCATTCATATGTGCATTTCTGAAAATGTCACAGAGAATACCATTAATTGTCATTAATAATTATAAAAATGCCAGTTGTTCAGTATATAATGATTTATGTGTATTTTTCCCTATTGGATGTTATGCTTATTTTTGAAAATGCTGCTGCCCCATTATATCCTCATCACACATTTCAGTAACTGGTTTACATAAAAAAATAAATTGTTGTTTAGTGAATGAATTAAGTCACAGAGTGGTGAAATTTATACCTATTTTATTGAGCTTTTGGGATGACATAGTTTTTACTACTAGTTTATATTTTGAATTTTTTGTGATACACCACAGTCCTATTTTGAGATATTTTCTTAAAATATTGAGACCACCAGTAAATCAAGACACTGAGGGGACAGTACATATTGTGTTAACAGAGTACGTCAGTTTGCTAACAGAACCCATTTCTCCAACATAGTGTTTCTTATTGCCATTGGTTTTGAAATAGGACAATTCTCTTAGCAATCTATTTTGTCTCATAAGAATATGGCTACACTACTATTAAAAATACAAAATATTATCTTATATGCACTTTAGTGATTTTTCTCCTAATAGTAGATTTCTTATCAAAGGTATTTCAATAGCAAACTGTAAAGGATTCAGGCAATTCAGTCAGACTTGATACTATCAAATAAAAATAACAGAGGGCTCATTTTAAAATATAAAATTATCTTTAGAATAATACAGAATTAATAACTATTTATCACCCAATAATCTTTAATATTTAGTTTAGACTAGGATATAAAAGATTCAAAGTATTAATGCAATTATTTTAAGGGGATTATAGAATATTGACTTTTTCTTTAATGTGAAAAAAACTTTAATTTGTGTAGTCTCAGATGAAAAGTCCTTTTTGAATGATATATTATTCAGGTTCTCTTGAGAAATCATTCATTTCACCTTTTCAAATCAATCTAAAAAGAACAACTATCAGAACAATCTAAAAAAGAACAACTAATGGCCATCCCTAGACAATAAAGCTAAAATTATTCTGCATGGAATTCTTATTCATATTCCTTAAATTTCTTTGGGATTTCCAGATGATTGCTAGAAAACTAAGTTGATAAGTCATAAAATATTATTCCTTATTTATAATATATGCTAGAAAATTTGTATGTGAATTAAGTAGGAACAATAGAAGCCTGGTGGTATCTTTCATAACTTTCTTTTTTTATAAATAATGCAACCCTGTCAAGTTCATTTCCCTAGTTGGCTTGCCTTTTCCTATTTTTGTTTGTTCCATCAGATACTTGTAAATCTAAGGCCCTTTGAGAATAACTCTCCCATCCTGTGTCTGTCTCCAAGGGAGAATGTAATCTTACTTCAGTTATCTAATTAGGAGTAGGAGTCTCTGTGCTGCAGGCATTGACATCAACACAAGTCTGATGAGCCAGTGTGCTGACATCAATGAACACTTTATTAAATTACACACTTCCCTAAGCAGGCATGGGCTTTCAGAGCCTAATATTTTATGCACTACTGCACTGACTCCCTGTTTGCTGAAGCTCAGGGTGTTCAGGCCTAGCTAAGGATATAAAGTTCTAATGAGGTTATGGAAATTGTTTTTTTAAACAAGATATTTGGCATGCTGTTAGGTGTTAAGTTTAGTCCATTATTTTGACAAGTGATAACTAACTAGAATCGAAGAATCACAAGAAACAAGACAGAGTATAAATTTAAGGCAATTTATGTTTTCTTTTGAACACCAGTTTCTCAGAGTAGAATAAAGGAACCATTGATCAAAATAAAAATTTTAAATGACTACTTTTCCTGGATACTGCTTATTTAGAGATATAATTAATATGTAGCAGGTCTTGTGTTCTGTATAATTTATCAACTTGCATAGTCTTAAAAGTTTTAAATCATTAAAATATTCAATATTTGGTATAGGAAAGTGCATTGAAGGTAAATTCATTTTTTAAAATTTTTATTCATCCTTTTATAGAATAGCCATCCTAACAGATGGGAGATGATGCCTCATTGGGGTTTAGATTTAATTTCCCTGATGTTTCTTGATATTGAGAATCATTTCGTACACCTGGTGGCCATTCATATGGTTATAAAAATTAAATAGAATATAATGCATCCTTTCTAAGGTAAAGTTCTATGAGTTTTGACAAATTCCTATTGTCTTCTAAGTATGACTAAAGTTGAGAAAGAGAATATTTCCATATCCCTCTCCAAATTCCCTTCTGGTATTTTGAGTGTACCAACTAAAGTAGGTACACTTTAGTTGCATAGAGTTTTATATTAATAATTCTTTTTTTTTTTAAATACCTACTCCAATAACATTGAATGATTGGTACATGTGTAACATTTTAAGACATAGCAAATTTATTTTCAAAAGTTGCTATTATATATTGTATTCCTACTGGCAAGGTATAGTAGTTTCAATTGCTCTATGTTTTAACAATACTTAATAATGTTTTTTTTTTAAATTTTTGCTTTAGATAATTTAATTGAGTGCAGTGGTATATATTGTGCTTTCAATTTTCAAAATTTTATCTCACATTGATGAATGCTGTTGAGCATCTACTTATGTGGTTATTTGTCATCTACATTATCTTTTTTGCTGAAATGTCTGTTCAAGTCTTTTTTTGCATGTTTTTCATTTTTTTACCAGCTTTTATATTTTCCATATGCCATGTGGATAAATGCTTTAACAGATACGCGTTTTGCAATTGCTTTCTACAAGTTTGAGTTGTTTTCTCATTTTATTAATGCATTTTAAAGGCATTTAGCTTTTAACTTTAATAGTCAAATTTGTCAATTTTTTTATTTTAGAAATATTGTTTAAGTATCATGGCTAAGAAACTTTTACCAATTTAAAAACAAACATGTTCTGCTTATGAGTTTTTCCTAAAATTATTAAAGTTTGAATTTTTCTTTAATCTTTAGAAAGTGACATATTAAGCTATCCCAATTATAACTATTTTATAATTAAAACATCTCCTTGTTAATTTTTTATTTATCCTGTAGGACTTCGAAAATTTCAGCATAAAGATCTTGCATATATTTGTTGTATTCCAACTTAAATATTCATGTTTTTTGAATTCGGGTAAATTATATTTTTATTCTTATTTCAATTTACAATTGCCATTTCTTATTACTTGAAACTATAATTGATGTTTTTTGTTTGATCTTGTAGTCCCATCAACTTGTTCAATCCATTGATTCAGTCTAGTAGTTTTTAAAGCAAATTCTCTGGGATTTCCTATGTTTAAAATAAAAAAGAAACTGTTTCCTTTTTTCTCTATGCAAGATTTTTATTACTTTTCCTCTTGACTTACTGCTTTGTGGAGGAACATCAGTTTAAAGCTGAATACAAGTTGTTAGACATGAAGCCTGTACCTGGTTCCTCATCATCTGGAGGGAAACTTGTAGGTTCTCACCATTTAGTGTGCTAGCTGTGGGGTTCCGTAAGTGCTCTCTACAAGACTGAGAGAGCTACTGTGTTGAGAGTTTTTACTATGAAGGATGTTGAATTTTATCAAGCATCTTTTCTTCACCTCCTGAAGTGGTCAGACTTTTTCTTTTTTTTTAAATTATTTTTATTTAGCTTTTAATTTTTTACAGACTGCATTTTGATTCATTGTACACAAATGGGGTACATATTTTCATTTCTATGGTTGTACACAATGCAGATTCATACCATTCGTGTAATCATACATGTACAGAGGGCAATGATGTCTGTCTCATTCCACCATTTTTTATACCCCCCTCCCTCTCATTTTCTTCGGTATATTCTAAAGTTCCCCCATTATTCTCTCATTCTCCATCCCCACCCCCATTATCTATCATCCTCCACTTATCAGGGAAAACGTTCGGCCTTTAGTTTTTTGGGCTTAGCTTATTTCACTTAGCATGATATTCTCCAATTCCATCCATTTATTTGTAAATGCCATAATATTATTCTTCTTTATGGCTGAATATTATTCCATTGTGTATATATACCGGAGTTTCTTTATCCATTCATCTGTTGAAGGGCATCTAGGTTGGTTCCACAATCTAGCTATTGTGAACTGAGCTACTATAAACGTTAATGTGGCTGTGTTACTGTAGTTTGCTGATTTTAGGTCCTTTGGGTACAAACCGAGGAGTGGGATAACTGGGTCAAAAGGTGGGTCCATTCCAAGTTTTCTTAGGATTTTCCATACTGTTTTCCAGAGTGGTTGCACCAATTTGCAACTCCACCAGCTATGCTAACACAATTAAAATGATTGACTTTTGAGCATTGAACTGAGATAAAGTCATGCTGTGCTATACATTTTACACATTTCTGTGTTCTGTTTACCTATATTTCATGAGAATTTGTCTACATATCTTCACAGAGAGTATTGGTCATCGGTTTTGTTTCTCGCCTCTCTTGTAATGATGTTTTACTGTTTCAGTGTCAGAGTAATGATGCCTTCATAAATGGAGTTAGGGAGTGTTCTCCACATGTTCTCACTATACAGAAGGCCTGCATGCTTTGTGTCAGAATCCAAAGGTAAAAATGCACCAGTTGAATTGAGTGGTCACAAGTACAGCTAGGGAAGGCAGACTGACACCTTCAGCTAGACAAAGCCCTCACTTTCTTCATTTTTGTGTTTTCTGCTCCTCTTCATATGCCACAGATGATATGTTTCTTCCATGGTCATTTTCATACCTTCCCTTTCATTCAGAAAATTAAAAGATTCTGTATTTTAAAGTTTCATTATCAGATAAAACTGCTGTGATCCAATGTAAATGCTGATAATCATCAACAGAATATGCTGAAAATGATGAAGATACATGTTTGCAAAAGAAAATCAAGAAAAATAAGCTATTGAAAGGATGCAGGTAGCCCTCTTTCTAGAATATTGACCTTGAGATAGATCCTTATGTTTCTACTATTTTTTCTCATTCCAACCTAATTTATAAGAAAATGACAAAACTCATTCTAAATAGGCTATAAACTTTTTTCCATATGTTTTTGTATCTACTACTACATGTTCCTGGGTTGTGGTGAATGGCAGGAAAATAAATCAAAATGACTTTGAGATGAAATATTTTCTTTGGTATGCTCAGTCCATGCAAGGTCATTAAGGGTGTGTGCCCTCTCACCTCCATAAAGTGATATATTTCCCCAAGATGCAGAAGATCTACTCCGTTGAATAAGTTTAAAGAAAGGTATATGACAGTGAAATAAGCAAAAATTCATAAAATATCATTTGAACATAGGAAGAAGTGAACATATAAGGCATATCAACCATCCAGGAGAGAGAGGAAGTGCTGGACAGCTCTCTGCCTGAAACAGTAACTTGTGATTAAGTGACCGAATGGCACTTTATAGATTGTGGCTTAATAGTCCAGAATTTAGATGTACTGTTTTGTTTCTGGCACTGGTTTTAGCCTTCTAAAGTTTTACTGAAATGATGAGTCTCTCTGGTTCCCAGAGCAACTGTGACTGAATATAGGTCAAGTATATAATTGCCGCATGGGCCAATGCATAATCTATTTTAGTGTCTAAAAGACTACAAATTTCACTGCCTTTGATAAGTTTAGATTTTAATTGTAATAATTGGTATTATACTGGATTCAGGTACAAAATGAGTCCCTGAATCAAAATTTTAAATCCTAATACTTTCTGCTATTTAATAATTAAAAGTAATGATTTTCCCATTGATGTTTTTGCTACCAAAAACAACAAATAATATACAGCAAAAAATAAATAAATAAAATAAAAATTAGACATATCTGTATAAAAGGAAAGATTGTTAAAATAGTTGGTCAAGAACCTCATCACATGAAAGACTGTAAGCTGTGTATCAGATGGAATTCCAAGAGGGGGAACTGGGAATTGGTAATGATAGGGTGAAGATCAGACTATACAGCTAAGCAGGGCAAGAGCCAGAAACCACTAAATATATCCACAATTTAAAGGAAGTTTAAAACAATTCTTTTTATTAAGCAAGTTACAACCTCAATTCATTCAAACTTTTTGCTGAAACTATTCTTAAAAAAGAAAAAATTGGCTATTGAATCTTTGTTCTCAAGAGTACTTAAGACAAATATATACTTAAAATTGACATGTCAATATATTTCAAATCAAAATCAATCTATGGAATTAGATATGCAAAAATGTTTTTTGATATTTTGACAAAATATTCTAGACCCAGAATCATACTCTTATTAAAATATGTCCTTCCACAGTCAGTAGTTCATATGCTTCCAATCACATTCGAAATCTTCCTCTCCCAATTGATTCATGTTTCTCATGTTCAGCCAAATGGAAGCTGGCTGGAGTATCTTCTAGATAAAAGCTTTAAAGTGTAAGTTTTTAATCATAATAACATCTGTTCATTACTAAATTATGTAGATCATTTCAGAAGAATGATGAATTTGGTGATCCAATTTATATTTCTGGTTATAACAATAACTGTATGAGATTGAGCATCTCATATATCATGACTCTTGAAATGTTCCATACCCTTCAGATTAACCCACAGAAGAACCATACCTTATACTCTTTTGTAGCCCTGCTCAAAACCCATGATCATGTTTGCTACTAAAATCAGGGTCAAATTCCTCATTTGACCTAATAGGCATAGAGCTGTGTACTTGCAATACTTTTAGGAACCTTTGAAATGTTTTAATTTCTTTTAAAACCCAAGAACAAAGCAAACTTCTAAGTAAATAAAAGCATATGAATATATATAAAATATATGACTATACATATATATCTATTAATGTCTTTATATGAATAGTTGCTTTTTATTTAAAGCTCACAAAAGCTAACTATCTAGTATCCATGAAAACTATAACACAATTAAGAGACAGAAAATTTTTGCCTGAATTATTATCAGATTTGGACTCCACATTGTTATAGACCTGGACCTAAATTTACATTTGAGCTTAGTCATCATAGAAAAGTGAATTTCATTAAACTAGCTCACAGTCTACATTTTCTTCTTGACGCCCAGTAACTTCCTTCCTCTATTCATGTGTCTTTACATACTCATACCACATTATTCCATTCATGAAAACCAATTCCACTCCATTGTGTTGCCATGGCTGAATTTAATTCTTAACAGTCTTTGGCAAATGTGCATGTATACAAGCACATACAACACAAGCACATCGACACTCTATTTTTTATTTCCTTTCGATCATCTCGGACATAATTTCAATCATAATGATTCCTTAGACCACCCATGTTTAAAGTAGATGCTCCTTCATGTATTTGCATTGTTAACTCTTAGGAGGTAAAAACCATTTCAGTTTCATTTACATTGGTCAGCTCCCACAAGGCAGATTTTATGGTACAAGAGATAGTACTCTATGGACATTGCTGAAAGAACAATACTGAGTATCAATGATGCATTTATAGAATGAAAATTCTGAACTCATCCCAGTAAAATGCAAAGAACAAGAAAAAAAAATGACTTACTAAATAACTGATTTCATTGAAATGTACAACGTATTTCAAGTATTTAGGTTATTTATAACAGCTTTCAGAGTCTAGTGTCAATACTTAGGCATTGATACCTTTAGGAATTAAATAAATAAATGAATGAATATTTAAATAGGGAAATAAGTCTTGCATTTTTTTGTTTTGTTGAAAATGATGAAATTATAATTTAGCCTTGATAAAGCATTATAGTAAATAGGAAGTACTTTATAATCTAATCCTTGTCTTCAATCAAGAAAATGAAATTTATCTGACACAATGTTATTCCAATTTTATTATTCAACTACAGATATGTAATTTAGGATATAACCCTTTTCTATGGAATGGACCTCCATATAGGGAAAGGACAGGCTATTTACTAATGAGCAGTTTAGTATTGTGCATATATTAAAGCATAATTAGAATTAAAAATTAGTGCTAGTATATTTTTCTGTTTCTTTTGCTTAAACCCAATTGTTATCACAAATCCATGCCACAAGGTCTGTCTGATGATTACTGTTTATCCTCATGTCAATAGCTACCCAAGTTTTTAATTTAAGTGGAATTTTAAAGGACATTTGTATATCTTCATATATTTGTTTTTTTACTTATTTTCACAAATTAGTTTCAAAGTATTTTGCACTTTTGGCTGTAACAGTAAAAACATATTTTAAAATACTGTTAATCCAAATACAGTGCATATACTATACATTCCCATAGTAGAGCATGCTAAATTATACAATGGTTTAGTTTATACACTATTCATTAGTACATGCACAGAAGGTCTTCACAGAAGTGACTTAGAAAGGATCATTAATGGAGTCTTCCAACTATGTTTATCTTTTCCTTGATGGTCTAATATTAATGCTTTAAAGACATAATTCATTCTGGGTGGGAATTCCAAATAGAACTTTGAAATTCTCTCCATCTCTTCATTCATTGTTTTACACAATCAATTCAAGTCCTGGATCAAAGAAAATTGGATACCAGATGGCTTTTATCTGAGCATCTTTAAGTTACCCTGAGAGCATTCTTGCTACCAATTTCCATGTAATGAAATAAATCCCAGCTACAGTGAAATGAGACTTCCCGAAAGGAGCAGGTATAATGTCACAGCTGTATTGGCACTGCTAACTTGGTCGTGGATCAAGTTACATCTGGGACTGTCACATTTGCTGCTGAGTTAAAAAGGTTGTGGAGAGAGCAGGAAGAACTTTTTGGATGATGTTTTTAAGCCTATTAGTAGGAATCTTAGAGATAATGACCATACCACGTTATATGCTTAATTCACCAAGGCTTCTCTTTACCCCTGCCATATGCTCTATCTACTCACAGCTACAAATTTATGTGGGTTGTATCTGGCTTGAAAATTACAATATGAAGATGTTACTGCATAGTACAGCTGGAGAAGTGTGTTGCCAGTTTGTGTGCAGGTCACATTCCCAGAGAATAAAACTAATTTCAAACAGTTTTGCTTCAAGGGAAATTTTAAACTGAGAAGAATAGCAAGAACCAGAGCTTTTTAGAATTCTTTCTGCATTGATAGCTAACCTAGCAATCAAAAATGTTTGATAACTTATCTGAGACTAAGAAGCCTTGTATTGCATATTTTACTCAACAAAGATGTACTGATCAACAGTTTGAATAATGTCTTATGTGAGTTCTCTCATGTTACATATAAACAGAATTATACAGAAAACTTAAAAATGGTCCTTGACATGTTTTTGTTTTGTTTTGTCTTAGGGAAAGGAGCCAAGTTTTTTTCTTACTGAAATATTTTAGACAGAATAACAATATTCAATCCATTTTAATAAAATTTATTGAACATTATATGACTAACTTTGCATCCAAGGTATAAGACTCTACAGTTTAAACAGAAATACATATGCAGAATATTTAAAATAGAGTGATAAATATTCAATATAGAACTATATATTTTCTAAGGCATTAGAGCACATTAAGTAATGTATAATGAAGTCTTGGAAATATGATCAAGCATATGGACTCATTTTATTTGTTTCCTTTGTGTAATGCTTTGATTCAATTATCTCACATTGTGCTTCATACTAGATGCATAAAATGGCATCATTTGAATAAAAAGCAAGTATTTAGCATGCACTAACTCATTTTAATTGTGTCAACACACCAGAGAAGTGTTCCTTTATTTCTCAGTTTTGATAGTTCAGTAGACTGTATTAGTTATAGGAAATACTAAAAGCATTAAAATTGTACAACTATACAGACTTCAATTTGGTCTCATTAATCTTTAGCATTTTTGTTACTTTTATAAATGGTGATTAAAAAAATACTTTAGGATTGTAATCAACATAGCCAATTGATGAAGAATGATTAATTCTTTTTATTAGCTAAAGATGGATAGTAGCTTAAGTGATCATCTGTGATGTATGAAGGCATAATTAGCAATTATTATATTCTGTGATCTGGTTTTTTTTGACTGTTTTTATAATAAAATTTAAAGATTTTAGAGGAAGTAATGTGTATCATAAGTATTTCCAGAAAATAATGAAAAAAAGAGAAAATCCTGTGATTATAAAAATGAAAGAAAACAAGTGAGACAAATTATCCAAAATGTGCTTTTATGTGAAAACATAATATATATGTGTATGTTCCTGATCAGGAGAGAAATTGTTATAGTGTGTGCTATCTTGAGTCAAAGTTTTCTGGTTAAAAAAAAATGGCCAGAAAAGCCTTGGAATATTGAGAAACAATGTTCTAATCTTCCCAGAGAAGTCACTTTATATTTTGTTTTCCCATCATTGTAGTAGTATGTGTGTCTGGTATCTGAAGCACTAAATGGAAAAAAGTCATAATAATGTTTTGGAGGTGATTTTAGATTTGAGGTAGGTGTACAGATTTGCTGTTCAAAGCACAGGAACAAGCTGTGTTGGCATGATATGGGAGCTAGTTAGAAATGCAGAATCATGCATGCTACCCCAGACCTGCTGAGTGAGAACACAGACAGTCACCAAATGTCCCAGGAATTCTGAATGTATGTCAAAATTGGAAAGCACTAATCTAATGGAATATGGGAATGCACATGCTAAAAGATAGTTTACTACTTCTTAATCTGCATGTGATCTTTATGTCAGTTTTAAGATTAAAAATAAGGAAATATGATATTGAGTGGATTACTCAAAAATTATATTTATTAATTGGAAATCACATTATAGAATTCCATTAATTTAAGTATTTTACATTTGCCTTAATTCTCTTGACTCTTTAATTTTATGATTTTCTAATTCAAACAGGTTCAGTAGTTCCCCTGTATATTTTCATATTCTAAAATTTAACTTTTATTTTTCATAACAAGTAGACCAACTCATTCAGAAAGAGCCTTTGAAAAACATAACTTACTTTATTCTAGAAATATTTGCTGATATACCTACAGATAGCTAACAAAATTCTGTTTACCAGTGAGGAAAATTCAATACAGTATTATCACCTGAACCATACTCTGATTTATGTATTCATGGGGAAATTGTTTATACACATAAGAAGTTCCATATCAAAGGTGAAATGAAAAACAATTGGAAATAGTGTGAAATAAAAAAAATTAAATTATCTGGTTTCAGATATTGAAATAAATATGAAGTTCAGATGTTATCTTCCCAGTAGGAGATGTGCTCAAAAATTTTAATTGATTTGATTCTTGGTGAAGTGGGTTTTGGAAAATTAATTTAGCTAACACCCTATAGGATAAATTTTAAATAAGAAAGGTTGAGGTTTAGAAAACCTGTTTGTAGATATGAATAAGGTAAGCTCTTATTCATGAAATGATCATTTAATGTTGGGTAGGGCCCATAGAAAACTGGGCACAATACAGTTGTGGGTCATTAAAAACTAAATAAAACAATGAAATATATTTACTTTCCATATTGAAAGTCTATTTGGTTAAGTATAAAGTCAAAGATATTCTATAAGTTTAGACAGATTACTGGAAAAACAATTACTGTGGTATGTATAATAAATGAGTAATGCTTTGAAAAGTCTATATATAGGCTTTTTACCACATAGAGGAAAAATTAAATGATGGTTTAATAAAATTTTCTATTTTCATGTATTCTTGTCATTGAAATGGTTTTTCCAATGGTCATTGTGTAAAATGTGCTGAAATATAGATGAACTGAGAATGACTGTTGCTTCAATAAAATTTTAAAATTTGGTGGAAAGGGCAGAAACCCTGAATTATACAAACTTTCCCTGCCCTTAGGAAAAGTAATTTTTTTGGACAATACCATTGAGCACATCATGAGACACAAAAAGGCAAACATCATTTTAGTACATGTTCCTACTACTTAGAATCAAATCAATATGAGTTTCTGTAAAGTAGGTGCTTTAGGATGTACAACTATTTTGTACATCAGATAATCACTAAATACCAAGTACAGTATTACATAAAATATTTTAGTAGTTTGTATCTATCATGTTGTATGACTTCACACACTATGGAGGGTTCAGTGACATTTAGTACACTCAAAAGACTGCTTCACCATTAGTATTATTTCTAAAGCACATTTACATTGGCCTGTAAATATTTTAATAACAAAACAAAAAGTGAACAGATTGCTACCAAATAATTATGTATGAACACATGAATGTAAATACCAGACTACTTAGAATGCATGCTCTATAAGAGAAGTGGAACTTAATCCATTCATTCTCCAAGTCACTTTTCCTAACAAATGTCTTACCGTTCCTGAAATATAATCGATTCCTATTAGAAAAATTTAAAAATTCATGCAAAATTTTAAAATAAAAATAATATTCTAATTAATACGATAAAGATAGTAAGATAAATAGGAATAAGAATATTATTTTAAAATATGCATTTCCATAAATGAATACTTTAGAATAACAACAAACAGCAGGTAATGAGTGGTATTCAGATGTTTACAGTAACCTACAATTTATGCATTTAATTCATTCAAACTGTTTATTCAGCACCTACTATATGCAAGATCCTGTTCTAGGTATTGTTAATAAAACAGTAAAGAATGCAAAGAAAAATTCCTTACTTCCTCATTCAAAGAGGTTGTAGTTGGTTGGCAGAATTTATGCATGATAAATAAATAAAATGCATGTCATGTATTGGAATATGTGAAATGTTAGAGGAGATTTCAAAGCAAGACCTGAAGGAACCAAGGGACCTATGTAAGTTGCTCTCTTCAGGAAAAGCATTCCAGACACTGGGAACAAGCAGAGAAGCTTGAGGAAAGAAGCAGGTGAACAGTGTTGCAGGGCCAAGAAGAAAGGCTTGTGGCTGGAAAGGGGCCAATCAGGAGGTGAGGTGGAAGGTTGAAGTGAAACAGGTCAGAGGGTGACAGTGATGAAAGTGGATACAGTGGTAATGTGGCATAGATTTTAGTTTTTATTTAAAGTTAGATGAGAAGCCAGTGGATTGTTCTGTGCAAAAAAGTGAAATGATCTAACTTCCTTTTTAATGGAGCAACATTGGAGATTTTGTTGAGAAAATATTGACAGCTAGGTCACTCAGAGTGGGGAGTAGACTATTGTATTGTCACAGTCCAGCAGAGATGCCGTGTAATTGGAGACAAAGATGGTGGCACCACGGACATGAGGACTGTATAGATTGGGTAAATGTAGCCCAGAGTATAGCTGTGACATCATTATATCCTCTCACCCACTGGTGTTAATTGTTTTACAAAATTGATTTTCTGTAGTGGGGAATTTTTTTTTCCCTGCATTTGGGAAAATCCAGATGTTTCACATACCCAAGAGGAAAAAGAGGAAAGATTTTTAACTAAATGCAACCCTATTTTGTTTGTTTCTTTGCTTGCTTGCTTTTGTCTTAACTTCTGCATCTCTTAAATTGGAAGAAATTGTGTACTTTCAAAAAATATTTAATATTTAAATATGTAATGCGTGATTCCTGTAGTTTATTTAAGTCACTATTTTTTCAAAGTATACTTTATGTTAAATTTATTCCAGAAAAATTGATAAGCAAAATGAAATACACCCCCAATCTCTAGGAATTATAAACTCTAAAAATTATTAAAGTGCCTAAAGAGAGCTTAATGATGTTCCTTCTTTATACTTTGTTTGAAAGAAGACACCCCCAATTCTATTTTTTTAAATTGCAGACATTTTATGAGACAGTGCTTCCCAATATCAATCACTATTTTATGAAAAAAAGACACACTAAATGTTTCAGTTGGAATTATTAATACAGTTTTGTAATTTTAAATTTAAAATGACTAGTAACAGTCATAATGCTATCAACTGACTTTTTTTATTTGTTTATTTGAAGATTTTGGAAACGTACAAAACATTAATGAAATGTTGGAAACCAGTTGAAATGCAGTAAAATCCAATCCAGTAAAATAGGACTACTTTCTCTTCATCCACGTTGGGATTTGTCAAGAAGTGAACTATGACAATACACCAGTTTTTGAGACTGATTCTACTCTGGGTATGCCTGCCACATTTCTGTTCTCCAGAGATAACATTCAGAAGGACTTCTGTGCCTCAGCAAAGGATTTTAGGTGCACGAGTGTCAAGAAGTGATGGCAAAATTCTGCATCGTCAAAAACGTGGTTGGATGTGGAATCAGTTTTTCTTACTGGAGGAATATACAGGATCTGATTATCAATATGTAGGCAAGGTAAGTTCATACTGAAATGGCAAATATTTACCTTCTTAATTTACATGTTTTACTATGGAAAATAAAACATCTTAGAGATCACGATTTGTATAAATTTGATTCTCCAAAATACCAATAGCTTTATTTATGAAATAAAATTCTATTTTGAAAAACCAGGAAATTAATTAATGTAGAAATTCATTTACTTGAATTAATTTTACTCACCAACTTACGGACTAAAGATGTTATAAAATTCAGTTTTATAACTTGTAGTTAAAAAGTAAAGAAAGGTATATGTTAATATGGTTATTTAAATGACTATATAAATGTGCACATGAGTGTGTGCATGTATATATATTTATATTTACACATTTATATATATATATGACATTGGTCTTAACTTTAATGAGAAAGGACATACATAAAAGATATTTAGTCCTCTACAGAATGAGAAAACCAATGTTAAAAATATGACCGGAGGGCAAAGATACTGCTTTTTTGTAAGAAAATTTATTCCAGATATTTGTGTTCTTTATTTTTCTTAAATCAAAATACGAGAGCATTTTTGTAAGAGAAAAACTTGTAAGAAGACTAGCAGGTACAAGAAATTTACTTATTGCTTTATGAGGTGGAAAAATAAGTCTTCTATTAAACTTGTGTTAAGTTTATGTTTTCTAAGTAAAACTTTTTGATAGAATACATATTCATTCATTTAAAAATGTTGCTATGTTTTGTCATATTCAATTATATCAGTCCTTAACCATCTGATAATATGGGAAAGATGATATTAGAGGTGAAATGTCATACTGAGAAGGAAAAAAAACAGCAACCTAAGCAATCTTAGCAAAAAGCAAATATTACCAGACTTGTTGCAGGCCCAGTGGTCATATGCTTGAGAGCACAGTGTGAAAGTAATTTTTATGGATATCACTACAGAAAACTTTTAGGATATGAAATCAATCATATAAAAATGTGATAACACTAATCTTGCATATAAAAACTATAAATAGTTTTGTTTGGTTCTTCCTGGACATAGGAATCATGTGGCATCTATTTTCCTTCATCTAGTTCTTAATGAGGATATAATAAGTGTTGGGAAATTGAATTATTACATTATATATTCTCATGATAGTCAAGATACTACTTATTTTCTTTGTGTTTTTTAATCTCTTATAGAATGTCAATACTTTGAAATTAAGAAATGTACTTCATATCTCTGTCTATAGTTCTTGGAATAGAGCTTAATAACTACTTAGCTGATTGAATTAACTGGAGCCTTATTGAATTGAATTCCCACAGCCATCTGGTACCACTTGGCTCTTCAGCAGATAAAACTTGTCTAGAATTTTAAATCACTGAGGACAATTAAAGTTAGTAACCACTCAAGACATATGCATCTTGATATACAGTCAAATTACATTCTTTCTACTCTGCTCTATGAAAGCAAATCAGAAAATTCTTTAATGGGATGTGCACAGAGAATTTATGGTAGTTTCTTTCTGTAATCTATGTGCAGAGCTACTGGATGAACAGAAATATAGTAAATGCTGTACCTCTCAGACACAAGTAGACTCTCTGGATGACAGCCACGGTGTCCATTTTATGCTTTATGCTTCAAGTCTGGGTTGTAGTTTCTGTGGATTATTTATTTCATAATCTGTGAAATAGGTATTTTATTAGTTTTGCCCATATTACAGTATTGTGCTAATTTTTTATATTGTATTCATTGCTTATATAATTTAAAATCTGATTTTACATGGAAACATACAGATTTGTATATGCCAAAAAGGCAATGTTAAACATACAATAATTTAGTAAATGTGCCTTATGATGAATGTAAATTCAGAATGAAATATAATTTCTTCATGAAGTATGAAAACTTAAAGTTTCCTACATGTTCTCACTAATATTGTAATACATTTATTACAGTCATGGAAATTTCCTCTGTAGTTTTTACTTCCTTGAAATAGTCATGTGTGATGAGCACTAGAATGCAGAGGGAGAAAAATTTTTAATACCAAGTCCTAGCAAGAATGGGTGCATATAATTCATCAGATAAAAATTGTTGGTTATAGTGCTAAAGTTGAGGGAATTGCAGGAAAAGCATACAGTTGGCCACAGAACACGTGGCATATAATGTTTTTTTCTGCCACCATTTCTCTTTCAATGTTTAATTACATTCTCTTGGCCTTTGTTTTCTCATCTATGAAACCCAAAAGAATGATTACAACTGTGAACATATATGTACATTAATTTTTAAGTACTATGATATTATTAATGTAAAGTATATTTTAAAATCTATTTAGAAAAGAGAAAAGAATAAAGAAAGAGAGGATGAGAGAGAGAGAGAGAGAGAAGCCAGTGGTTGAATTGTCACTACCATGGCTCTTACATTATTAAGAAATGAAGTCAATCGTAATGAACTTAAAACATTTTTTGCTCAGTTTTCAATAACTAAGGATTTTCTAATAAATCATTCAATCCAATGGATGTAAAAGCTAAAATATATCTACCATAAATCCCTTTTCTTCCATGGGCTAATAAGAACACCAACTTTTAAGATATTTCCTACATACAGAAATCGATAGTATTTTGTAGGAATTTTCTATGTACAGGGTCCCATTTCTTCAACTTTGAAAGTAAAGTCTGCAAGAGTTGAGCTTCAAGGAATCTGCTTTAAACTGTGTAGCCTTCATATTGCAAACCTATAACTATTTTTAAATTTCCTAATTTGATTTGAGAAACATTGTGATTTGAGGCTTTTTTTCACGTTGCTACACTTTTTTAATTTTTTAATTTGTTATAATTAGTTATACATGACAGTAGAATGCATTTTGTCACATCATACATAAATGGAATATAACTTCTCATTCTTCTGACTGTACAGGATGTAGAATCCCACCAGTCATGTAGTCACATACACACATAGGGTAATAACGTCTGATTCATTCTACTGTCCATCCTACCCCTTTATCCTCTTCTCTCCTTTCACTCCACTCTGCCTAGTCCAAAGTACCTCTATACTTCCCTAGTTATTGTGAATCACCATCTGCATATTAGAAAAAACATTCAGTCTTAGGTTTGTTGGGATTTAAGTATTTCACTTAGTGTGCTATTCTCTAGCTCCATCCATTTACAGGCAAATGCCATAATTTCATTCTTCATTAAGGATAAGTAATACTCTATTGTGTATATATACCACATTTTCGTTATCCATTCATCTGTTGAAGAGCACCTAGGTTGGTTCCATAGTTTAGTTTATTGTGAGTGTACCACTATAAACATTCATGGTGCTGTGTCACTGTAGTATGCTGATGTTAAGTCCTTTGGGTATAAACTGAGGAGTGGGATATCTGGATCAAATGGTGATTCCATTCCAAGTTTTCTGAGGAATCTCCATACTGCTTTCCATAGTGGTTGCACCAATTTGCAATGTGTACCCACCAGCAATGTACGAGTGAACCTTTCCCCCACATCCTTGCCAACATTTCTTGTTGCTTGTATTCTTGATAATTGCCATTCTGACTGGAGGGAGATGAAATCTTAGATTAGTTTTGATTTGCATTTCACTGATTGCTACAGATGTTGAACATCTTTTCGTATATTTGTTGATCAATTGCACTTCTTCTTCTGTGAAGTGTTTGTTTAGTTCCTTAACCCATTAACTGATTGGGTTATTTGCTTTTTTGGTGTTAAGTTTTTTGAGTTCTTTATATATCCTGGAGATTAATGCTCTATTTGAGTCATTTTGAACTTTTTATTAACATAATATCCTTTTTACATGTAGTTTCTAGTCACAGAATCCTGTTGCCTGAATAGATGATTTCCAATTTCTTAGCTTCCTTTCTTCAAATATAAAATAAATAATAAAATTAAAACTTGTATTCTTGAATTTAATTTTGGCTATAACAGACAATTCTAAGCAAATACTGATTTTATTTACTGTCTAAACTTTGTGTTTTATATAATTATCTCAAGTGATGAAAAGCATGTTAAAATAGATTTTAGTCAAAATCAGATATTGAGACAAATCCCAAACCACACAAAATTAATAATACAAAAGTATAATTATACAAAAGTATAATCATGTATTTGATTCTGAATCCGTATAAGAAAATATTTCACTTAACAATGTGACATTTGTATATGATCATGTATGTCTGTATATTTATATAATCAGAGCACAGGGTAACTGTCTAACCTCTTACTATAATAAAATCGTACACCATTTAGAGTCATAAAAGATTAGGGGTGCTCCTAGCTTTTCTGAATTATATTATTAATATCCTTTTTATATATCCTGCATATAAATATCCTGTATTTATCCTAAATACAGAATGCATTTAGCACATAAGCTTCCATCATTGTTGGTAATTCTTAAGATCTTAATTGTTGAGCATTCTTGAAAAACAGAAACTATGTTCAACTATTTCTTAAATTCATATTCCTCTGCTCTTAAACATTGTTACCCTTGGAGGGTTGAGCAATAATGCCTGCTTTCCATTTCAGGAGATTAAGAATGTAGTTGAAACTCTAACTCCTTCTGATAATTGCTCGAGATTCCCCTGCAATCACAAGACACTTCACCTCCTTAAAGCATTGCTACTGCTTTTATGCTGTATAAACAAAGATGAATGCTCAGTTCTCCCTTTTGGACAAGTCAATGGAAACACTGTTCCTAACATGTTTCTTTTGTTTCAGTTTGGAAACAGCTGCTTTTGTTTGCCCAAGCCTCTTGATGGTAATTTGACATTTCATTATTTTAGTTTACATTTTCTGACTCTAAACTCTACCATGATCAAAAATGAATAAGTCATGTATTCTCTAAGTTTTTCTCAACTCCGTGTTTTCAGTATTTTCTTTTTTGCGTACTTGGCCTGAATGACTGTGATGAGCTCAAATTACCCTAGATTAGTGGTTCTGAATAGGAGTGATTTTGCCTCCCCTGAGACATTTATATGTGTAGGGAGGCATTTTTGATTTTTACAACTTGTCATGTGCGTGGGATGTGCTCCTTAGGTCTGGCTGGCTCTTTAGGTCTGACTGCTCCTAAACATTCACAATGCACAGAACCGACCCTGAAGGAGTTTACAGTTGTCAGTGTCAGTAATGCTAAAACTGAGAAACCCTTTCCTAGTTTGCCAGAGGGTTTTTTCTTTTCTTTTCTTAAATGGTTCAATATTAATTTTAAATTCTTCAAGAGTTCTTACTTCTGAATTTACTATAATTACAACCATATATCTTCCCTTCAGAGTTGCCATTCATACTGTTTCCCCCAGCTTGAATATCTACCAGTACTGAACTCCTGTCTTAAGGCATGTAGCTGGCTCCAGCTTGCCAGTCATCCTTCTCTGTAGAATTGTGGGCACAACATACCACTACAAATGAAGTAATTATTCATTATGTCAATGAATATCTAGAAGACCTCCCAGGTGCTACCTATTAAGCATATGAGGTTGATAATGCAATTTCTCTGCTCCCTGACTGGCTATGTTTAGAGAGGAAACAAATAATATATAAGGAGATAAGGAGATTATGAGGCTTTTATTTTTTTCTCTCAGGTACAGCCAAGAACAGAACAATAGGTACAAAATATCAGCATATTTCATTTCTGCAATACTTGAAAATAAAGTAGAAATAAAAGTTTTGGAATTTGTGCTTCATAAATTAATGATATTAAATGTTAAGTTTGGAGAGTCAAAGAACCTGCTTTTTTATTTATCTTTTCTGTTTTTGAAAGTCTTCTGATGCACAAAGCCTCATAATGAAATGATCACTGAGGATTTCTAGAGGAAGAAGTATCTCCCAGTAACTTTTTTTTTTTTTTTTTTCTTCCTGGAAACCTTAAAGATGATCCATGAAAGACAAACTCAACTTTAAATATTACTAAAGTTCAGAAATACCTATCATGGCTACTACATTGAACTATGTTGCTGTTACTTTTAATTATATGAGCATAATTGTGGTCATCTCTGAAAGGAGTGTTTAGAACTCAAAGTGAAGCAAGTCTAAAATGGGCAATTTAAAAAATTTCATATTATATGGAAGTTTGGAAAGTAAAAAGATTCAATTATTGAAATAAGACCTACATAAAAAAATAAAATGATCACAACTATAGACTATTGATAGGGTAGGGATGGGAGTTGGGGGGGGTGTTGGAATATAGTTATTTTTCTATTTGAACACTACCAAATACAGATACAAAATAGATGGAGTAAAAAAAAAAAAAAAAGGTAAATAGAGTAGAAAAATTTAGTGAAAAAAGTTCTAGAAAGAAATCATTATGTGATATCATTGACAAGACTCCTTTAGATTAAGTGATTTTAAATTTCTTTCTGAGGTGTGGGCATTTGCATATTTGGATGAAAAAGAGACATTGTTTCCCTGACATGTAAAGATAATACCAAAAGTGAATATGCTATAGATTTTCTTGTGACTTATAAACTAATAATCAAACTGAAAGCAATAAAAGTATTTTAAGAGGCATGCCCTGCAGAATCGAATCCAATGTTTTCCAAGCAAACCAGCTATTGGTTTTTAACATAAAATAATTGATATGCATATAATTTATATAAAATAATGTATAAATTTGGTATATATATTATAATTGATATATATCAGATTAATGATATTTTAATCAGAAATTATATAGGGAAAGCATCTTGCAATCACAAATCTCACTATAACATTTCAACAAAGAAATAAGTATTCAGGAGGATCTTGATTTGCACTCCAGATACATTTGTCAGAGCTTGAAACCTCAATAATTGTTAAGATTACAAAGGATATCAAAAAGAATGTGCAGCTAAGATTTTGTAAACACATACAGAAGACATGGAGATTGATTTTAACTTTGAAGTCATTCAGAAAAACTAGTTTCACCATTTTACATATTTACACATTATCCTATATAGAAGTTTTATTATAATTTAGTGACATTTTAAGAAATCGACTTTGAATTTTGGTTTTATGTAAAGCATTTTACCTTCTTTCATTTAAAATAATTGGGAATAGACTCTTTGTTAGCATTTCAAGCAAAATATCAAATGTCAAATGTTAAATGTGAAAAAGAAAAATATTCAGGCATAAAATCAATTGGGAAATAGCAGACTTGAACAACATTTTAGTTGAAATGGACCTAATAGACATATTGAACATTGTGTCCAATACCAGCAGAACACACATCTTCTAAGCACATATGAAGGATTCCCAAGGATAGATCAAGTCAGGCCAGGAACAAGGTTTAACAAAGTTAAGGTGGTTATAATAATATCCAGTATCTTTTCTGGCTATAGTGGAATTAAACTAAAAATTGATAACTGTAGAAATTTTAGAAAACTTTCAAGTACCTGGAAACAATGTGTTTTTGAATAACCTATTGACTCAACAAGATATTTAAAGGGAAATTATAAAATGTCTTGAAATTAATGAAAATGAACACACAACATACCAAAAGTTATGGAATGCAATAATAGTTCAAAGAGGCCAGTTTATAGCAATAAATGCCTACACCAATAAAAAGAAATAACTCAAATAAACAGCATTACAATTCAGTCATTTAGAAAAATAAGAGCAAACTAAGCCAAAAATCAATACAGGGAAGAAAATAAAATTTAAAAAACATATCAGAGAAGAAATAAATAAAGAAGACAACAGAAAATGTAGGAAAATCAAGAGCTGATTCTTTGAAATGTTAAAAAAACTTGACAACTTTTTAACCTGAGTAAGGGAGAAGACTCAAATAAGTTGTAGACAAAAATGAAGATACTACAACTAATATTACAGAAATATGAAGGATCAAAATTAATTACTATGAGAATCTATTCCACAACAAATTGGATAACCTAAAAGGATTTCATAAAAATGGATGACATACTGAAGTTAAATCAAGAAGAAAAAAATCTGAACTGACTAGTAGTGAATAATAAGATTAAATCCATAAAAATTCCATCAAATAAAGTCTAGTATCAGATGTCTTCACAGTGGAATTCTTTGTTTAAGGAATTAATACTAATCTTTTTCAAGTCTTCCAAAAAATTTACACGGAGCAAATATTTCCAATTTAATTTTATGAAGCCAGTGTTAGCCTACTAAAAAATCCAGACAGATACGAAAGAAAGAGACAGAAAAAAATAAAGAAACTTACTGAACAGTAAATATTTTTGAAGAACATGGATGCCAAAATCCTCAACACAATACTCACAAACCACACTTAATACAGAAATTATAATTCACCATGATCAAATTAGTTTTACCTTTTAGCTACAAGGAGGGCTCAAACATATAAAAATCAATAAATGTGTTTATACTATATTGATCGAAAAGACAAAATCACATGATTATTTAAGTAGATGCATAATAAGCATTGGACAAAATTCAACAGTGTTTCATGGTTAAAATCTCTCAGTAAATGTGGCATAGAAGAAATGATCTCAACACACTAAGGATCATATATGAAAATTCCATGGTTAGCATTCCACTGGAAAAAAGTTGAAAGATTTTCATCTAAAATCAAGAACCAAAGATTCTCATACCTTCTCCTTAACATGGCACTGATAGTTGTAGCCGGAATAATTAAATGAGAAAAGTAAATAAATACACTTAAATAGACTAGGAAGAATGACGTTTTGTCTTCTTACTGATAGCATTATCTTATGGAAAGAAAACCCTAAAGAACACATCAAAGAGCAGCTAGAGTCAATAAATTTTGTAGTAGGCCATAAAATCAAAACATAATTATCAGATTTTCTTAATATTAATAATAAAGTATCTAAAGAAGAATTAAGAAATCTCACTTATAATCACTTTTTTGTTTTTTATTTTTACAGACTGCATTTTGAGTCATTGTACACAAATGGGGTACAACTTTTCATCTCTATGGTTGTACACAATATAGATTCACACCATTCATGTAATCAAACATGTACATAGGGTAATGATGTCTATCTCATTCCACCATCTTTCATACCCCCGCCCCTGTCCCCTCTCATTTCCCTCTATGTAATCTAAACTTCCTCCATTCTTCTCTTATCCCCCAACCCCCACCCTCATTATGCATCATCTACTTATCAGGGAAAATATTTGAACCTTTGGTTCACTTTTAAAAAACTATTTCAAGAAAATTTATCCAAACATATGAAGGTTTTATATTCCAAAAACTATGAAACACTGATGAAATAAATTTTAGATGACAAAAATAAATGGAAATGTAACCCATTTTCATGAACTGGAAGAATTAATATTGTATACAAGGTCATACTATCTACCAATAGCAATGTGCAGTTTCAGTGCAAACCTTATCAATACAAATCTTTCCATGGAAAGATTTAAAAATCTAAAAACCTAAAATTTATATAGGACTACAAAAGACCTTGAATAGCCAAAGTAATCTTTGGCAAAAAAGGACAAATCAGGAGGCATCACACTTATTTAAAGTCTATTACAAAGCTACAGTAACCAAAGCAGCATGATGCTGGCATAAAATAGGTCCCACTGGAAGAGGATAGAAAAACCAGAAATTCACAATGAAATTTATGGTCCATTGATTGTGGACACACAAGTGCTAAGAGTGCATAATGAAGAAAGTACAATCTTCTTGCTAAATGTTGGGAAAACTGATATGCACATGTAGAGCAACGAAATTAGACCCTTATCTCACACCACGTCCAAAAGATCAACTCAAAATATATTAATAATTTAAATGCAATACCTGAAATTATAAGACTACTAGAAGAAAACCCGGAGAAATTCTCCACAATGTTGGTCTGGGCTAAGATTTCTTAAATATGACCCCCAGAGCAACAAAAGAAGTAAACTAATGTGATCACATCAAACTAAAACATATCTGTACAGTGAAGGAAGCAATTAATAGAAAGAAGGCAGAGCCTGATTTGCCAATCAGGCTTTCTGATAAGGTAGTAATATCCAAAATATATACAGAACTCAAACAATTCAATAGCAAAGGTGGGGAAATGATCCAGTCAGAAAATGGGCAAAGGACCTCAGTGAACATTCTCATAAGAAGACATACAAATGGCCCACATGTAAATGAAAAAAAAATGCTCATTAACACTGAACATAAATACAAATTAAAGCACAGTAAGATATCTCACAGCGGTGAGATTGGCTACTACCAAAATGACAAAAGACAATAGGTGTTAGCAAGGACATAGAGAAAAAAGGATCTCTAAGTGCACTGTTTGTAGGAATATAAACTAATATAGCCATTATTGAAAATATTATGGAAATTTAGCAGAAATCTAAAAAGGTATAACTAATTGGGATATAGGCAGAGAACCTGAATTCAGTATCCAAAAGAGAAATCTTCACCCATGTTCACTGCAGTGTTATCGACCATAGGTAAGATACATCCACCATAGGGAAATCTAACCATTCATTATTGAAGGACCAGAAAAAGAATGAAGTATATATGCACAATGGACTATTATTCAGCCCATAAAATATAGGAATATATTGTCATTTGTGATAATATGAATAGAACTGGAAAACTTAATGCTAACTGAAATAATGCAGGCACAGAAAGATAAATACTGCATGATTGGATTCATATGTGGAATAAAAACAAAACCAAATGAAACAAAAGATGTTAAGTTCGTAGAAGTCAATAGTAGAATGCTGTTTTCCTAAGACTAATAAAAAAGGGGTTGACAAAATTTCAGTTAGACAGGAGAAATAAACCTTAGTGATGTATTGCATAGAACAGTTATTATGATAAATAATAATCCCTAATGTTTCAGAATTGCTATAAGCATATAAATATTTTTACCACCAACAATGTTGGTTAATTAGTCTGATGAATGCATTCCACACATAAACATATATCAGAACAACACAATGTACTTTATATAGACACACAATTGTCTTTCTTTTTCATATCTTTATTTTAATTATTTATTTTTATGTGGTGCTGAGGATTGAACCCAGTGCCTCATATGTGTTAGGTGAGCACTCTACCACTGAACCACAATGCCAGTCCCTACACAATTATCTTTTGTCGTTTGAAAATAAATATTAAAAACAAATGACATTAAGTATGGGATGCTCATATAAACAGCAATCACAAACATCTCCTAAGTTCTCAGTTATAGTAATGGTTACATATATTTGATGCACTCTTTCATTAAGTTGTATCTATCATGTTGTTGGGTCATTGATTATATTCAGACATATGTTTTTAAATTTAAATTTACAGCTTTCAGAAAACTCTAATGCATACTTCCAACAAAAATTCTCTTCCCTCCACTTGGCCTAGACTGTGGATTATATTGTTATAGTGTGTGCATGTACGAATATATAACAAACTATCCCATCCATATGTGCAACTATAATGCAGCAGTTTAAAAATGTTGTAAGAAGAAGGAAAAGAAAAAGAACTAGTGAGAGATCTACCTTGCTCCATTCTTCTTTATCCCCCTTGAGTTATGGATCCAGAAGTGCTGTGAGTTTTGCCATTTTCCTTTCTTACCAATCTTATTTTATACATTCCTCCTCTAATTCACTACATTCATAACTCGTATACTAAAAATCTTGTTTTTTTCATTTCTTCAGTTACCCACATAACACCATTTAAAAGTCACTTCTCGATTTCCTGTCCTTTGAATTTACATTGTTTTCAGAATATGTTTTAAGTGAGAGATAATTATGGATTTGTTTTCTGAACAAGGACTGCTTCTGTGGTTTTAGGCCAATGGTCCCACAGGTCTGTTGATAATTGGAAGTAGTTAAGTGGGGGAGTTCACTAGCAATAAAAATGACTTGAAGAAACTTTTTGGTGTCAACATAGGTTTTAGAAAAGTTTACCATCTGAAAATATACAAATTCAAATAAAACATTTTTCTAACATCAACTCTGTCATTTAATAATTTTCAATTAGTGAACTTTATAAAAATGTAAACACTTAAGAATGAAGATTATGTGAAAATATGTTCAAAGACTTTTTGAAGAAATTTGACAACCATTTCAGTAAATGAAAAATGAAATTTCAATTAAATTTGTTTTTAATAAGATATCACAATATAATTTATTAATAACAGGTGCATACATAGTGGCCTTAAAGCCTGAAAAATGATATTATTATATATGTATGCCTATTAGAGTCTCTTCTTTCTTGGAGACAATATAAAATTTTATACTTCACTAAATTATGTCCCTGTTGTACTTAATGATGTTCTTTTTAGAAAAGGAAATGCAAAAAGGATGTATGTAATTGTGTTTGCTTGTAAGTGTTCATGTTATATGTTCATAGATTCAGGTTCTCAGATGCTTCATATGAAAGCATTAATATTATGACATTAAAAATATCCTAAAGTGAATTCTTAAATATTTACTCAGTTAAATTTCTTTCTTTTTCTTTCTTTCTTTCTTTCTTTCTTTCTTTTTTTTTTTTGCAATTTGAAGTCACTTTATTTTGCTGTGTCTATTTATAACACACACACAGGAACATAAGCCCATACAAACTTTTTCCTTAAATTGAACTTTAAAAAAATGTTTTATAATTCAGTTAAATAAAGAAGACAATGAAGAATATACCAAGCGTAGTGGTTGACATCAATGAATATCTCAAAATCACAAAATAAGAAAAATCAATTTGGATGAGAATGAAGGAAGACTGGAGAGCCAGCTCAGAGTTAAATTTCTATATCCACTTTATTAAAAAATATTATTCAACCTTAATATTTTAGTTTTATAATTGACATCATCATTTTTATTACCATGTTGCTAATCATGTATGTAGTATGGGTTTTAGTAATTCTAATTGAAATTTAAAATGAAGAAAAGTCTGTATATTTCCAGATATAAAGAACAAAATTGAGAAAGAAAAGCAACATCTTTAGTTATAAGCATGAACAGCCATTCATAGGTTGAAAGCATTTTGCATATTTAAGTTTTTTGTCCTTAGCCAATTTTTCTATTGACATGATAGTTTTGTTTTTCTCTTTGGATGCCAAAGTTCTTATTAATTTATCTTTAATTACTTTTTCATTCTTATATGTAATGTATATATAAAATGTATATATCAAACACCGTGTATATAAAACATTATATACACATGCATATATTATACACACATGTGTTTTTTAATGAATCAGTATAAATCAAGTGGAATGACCACCACCCAGTTTAGAAAATGTGAACTAGCTAGACTCTTAATTCCTTTTTGTGGTCTACTTTTTTTTTTTTTTTACTTTTATATTCTATGTAGTTTTTCCTACATATAGAAGAGCTCTGACTGTTTCTGAAATTCAGGTGTATAATCATAGTTCACACATTCTTTTCTCTTTTCCTGTTGCTGCATCTCTTTATCTGAATATGTTGCATTTAGTTATACATCCTGTCAATAATGCATATGTAATGTTGCCTTTCCCCTAACTTTTTCTATTCTCAGCAGTGCTTCTGTGAACATTTTTGTATATGTGAAATATGCATACATTGAGCAACTTTAAGATGTGTACTTTGGAGTAAACTGGATTTATAGTGTGTACTTAACTTGAATTTTTATAGTTGTCCTTTGTTTCCATAGTTATAATCAGTAAACGCCTATCCGAAGTATATGAGTTTCTGTTATTCTATGTCAACACTCAAATTTTTTTATCTATTATGTTTTTAGTTTGAGTTTGCCTAAATAACAATGTATTCATCTTTATAAAGAAAATTTTCAAGAGTTTTGCCTATTGTTTCTTCAGATCATCTGATTTTTCTCTTGGATTGCTTCATTCTCAACCTGTAACAAGTAGGGAGTGCTCATTGCTTTTCAGGATCTCTCTTGGTCACTAGATGCATTAGTCAGTTTTTTGTCTCTGTGACTAAAATACTGCACAGATACAACTTAGGGGGGAAATTTATTTGGGTGCCTTGTTTCTAAGGATTCAGTTCATGGTCAGTTAAATCCATTGCTCTGGTCCTGAGGTGTGTGGAGGAAAGCAGTGCAGTTCATAGCAACCAGAAGCACGGGGGCGGGGGGGTGGGGAGAGAGAGAAAGAGAGAGAGAGAGAGAGAGAGAGAAAGAGAGAGAGAGAAAGAGAGAGAGAGAGAGAGAGAGAGAGAGAGAGAGAGAAAGAGAAAGAGAGAGAGAGAGAGAGAAAGAGAGAGAGAGAGAGAGAGAAAGAAAGAGGGAGAGAGAAGTGGGGGAACGGGATGGGAAGAAGATAAACTCTTCCAGGCAAATACCTCAGTGGTGTAATTCCTTCAGTTAGGTCCCATCTCCCAGTAGTTCATGTATCTATCAATGGATTAATGAATGATGAAGTCAAAACCCTCAAGATGCAGTAATTATCCCACCTCTGAATCTTGCTAAATTGACGTCCATATTTTTAACATAAGACTTTTGATTCCAGATCAAAACTATACTATTAGGTCACATCATTGAAAGGAAAATAGCACATTCAGTCCTCATAAAATACTGCAGAATCAGGAAATTCAAAATGAACACTATGAACATGCCCATCTTATGGTATGTGAGAAGATGATAAATTATATCACAAAATAGATAAAGCAATTTAAGAAATATTTGGTTTGGGTAGGATAAAGCAGGTAGTAATGGTCAATACTTCTATTCTGAAAAGGTGATATTTGAATAAAGGACTTGGTAAATATGAATGAGAGATGAATGTGAGTGAGATAACCAAGCATGGAACACTTTTTGCATGAAAAAGAAATTGCTATTGCGAATACTTCACATTTGTCTGATGAGTACTGGAAGAAAGTAAGCAGGTCAGTGTGGTTGGAGCAAAGGGTTGGTGGTAGGAAATGAGGACAAAGAGAAATAATTGGAGATTTGAACCCTTTAAGGTATTTTAAATAGGTCATGACTCTCAAAGATGTCTATGTCCTAACCCCAAATTGAGAATCTTCAATTTAAATAGCAAAACAGCTAGGCAAATATGATAAAATTAAGACTGGATATGGAGAAATTTTCCTGTAGGACGCAGATGATCCCAATGTGATGCCAAAGTCCCTATAAGAGTGAAGCAAAGGGTCAAATTCAGAAAACGGAGATGTGGTAATGGTGGAGCTGGAGATTGGAGTGATACTTCTGAACATCTGCAAGTCAAGCTA
Source organism: Sciurus vulgaris (assembly GCF_902686455.1). Classification (NCBI taxonomy): domain Eukaryota; kingdom Metazoa; phylum Chordata; class Mammalia; order Rodentia; family Sciuridae; genus Sciurus; species Sciurus vulgaris. Next base: position 151,309,144 of record NC_136466.1, read on the forward strand.
GACAGAAAGCTGCAAAACTCGAGGGAGCAGTCTCTCTTGAATCTTGCTACAAATATTTGGATTTTAAACTTCTGACTTCCAGAACTGTTAAAAAAAAAAAAAAAAAAAAAAAAAAAACTTGTATTGTTTTAATTCATTGTTCGTGATAGTGTGTTACGGTAGCAATAGGAAACTAACATGAAATCTTGTATGAATTCTGTGTTTTCCTCTAAGTAAATGTGAAAATATTAAAGCAATATTAGTAGAAGACTAGCATACTTACTTTGTTAAAACATTTCACTCTGGCTTCTGGCTTTACACCTAATACAATGTAGAGTTTAGAAAAGTTGTTTCAAATGACTGTAAAAAGTTTGCCTGAGCAACTGGAAGAAGACATTTATTTTATTTGCAGTGTAGAACATTAGGCAAAAGAATCAAATTTCAACTTTGTATATAGTAATACAAAAGGACTTTGGATTTCTAATCTGAGATCTCATAGCTGTATCAGCCTATAGGTGATATTTAATATCATGGGATTAAATGATATCAGAAAAAGTGAGTGTAGTGAGAGAAGGAGATGTAGGACTATTTTTAATGGTAAACCCACATTAAGACAGGTTAAGTGTGTGAAGGAGGTATGGAGAGAAAGAAGAAAGCGTCGAATGAATATGATAAATATTTGTGTAACTGCATGGAAATCTAAGAACCTGGGTGTCTAAGAAGACAGATGCAGACAGCGTAAGGAGCGGAGAGTGTCAGCTTTCTCAAAAACTGATGCTAAATACCATGAGAATTTTGAGTTGAATGTTAGCTTTGTTTTTGTAGAGATAGTAGAACTGGGTATTTATAATTTCAAGGATCTGATGTGTGCAGAATTCTTACTGCAGTGCATTTAAAAGGGAATTCAGAAATTAGAGAAACAAATGTGGCAGACTTCTGAGTGTCTTGCCTGAGATGAGCCCGTCACTGCAGCAATACTGCAGATGATGGGATTGTTAGAATCCCATTGTTGCAATCGGGAGAAAACCCTTGTTTTTTTTTTAATCTTTCTTTATTGATTAAAAACTTCAATACAATAATGCATAGACTATATCATGGAAAGAATTCTTATTTTTCTTATTTTCAGAGAAAATGTTTAGCATTTTACCATTAATTCCAAACTTTCTTAAGGCTGTTTTAAAACCTCTTTTTTTCAGAATAAGGAATTAACTTTTAATTCTCATATCTAATGAATTTTTATTCATAAAGATCTGTGAAATAGTTCCCAATATACTTATGTTCCCATTGAATATTGTTTACTTCCCCCTTTTTCTCAATTAATTTGAGAGATGCTTTAAATAATTTTTCTTATCTGAGCTAAACTTTGAAATTCTGGAAAAGGTCAACATTTATAATTCTTTATATATTTTAACCCATTTACTCATAATTTTAAATATTTTAATGTTTTTGATCTTATTATTTTGTTAATTTTTAAAAAATGTTTTGATTCATCTCTCAATTTGGGATTTTCTGATATTTTCTCATGGATAGAGTATGGTTTGGGTTTTTTTTTTTTTTTTTTTTTTTTTTGCAGTGCTGGGGATTGAACCCAGGGCCTTGTGTTTGAGAGGCAAGCACTCTACCAACTAAGCTATATCCCCAGCCCTGGTTTGGGGTTCTTATGGGGGAAGACCACAGAGGTATAGTGCTGATGTCAACACATCATGTGATGCCATGGGCACATGGCTTTAACACTACTTATTACTGATGTTGTAAGGTGATGTAAGGCTAAGGTTCCCACACAATCATTTATGTAAGATATTACCCTGTAAACTAAGTTTTCTAAAATATTCCTGTTGGATTTAGATATGAACTTTCTACTTGTCATGTAAAAGAGCTAGGCAGTATTACCACATTATCTATTTTCCTAAATAATTTGCACAAAATGAATTTTTTTCGTGAATATTGAACAGAATTTATAAAAGATACCATGGTTTTATTGTAAGGAAATTTGAACTATTGATTTATTTTATTTAATGGTAATAGGGATAACAATTATTTTTCCTCTTTGACGTAAACTGCTCTTTGTTTATCAAATTTTTATTGTAAAACACAAAATAATTGCTCATAAAAGAATCCCAGAGATTTCTGCACATGAATCTTTTCATTTTAAAAAATGTTTATTTTAGTATAAAACTTAAGAGAGTAATACAAAAAATACCTGTAAAACTCACACTCAGTTTCCATACTGTCAACATTGATTACCTTAGTGCGTTTGTCATAAGTAATGAACCAGGATGTATACTTTATTGACAAAACCCTGTACATTGCTCAGGTTCCATGTCATCCCTTAAACTTTTTCACTTCTAGGACCCAATCAGGAGCCCACATTGCCATTAGTTCTCATGCATCCTTAGACTTCTTTGAGCTCAGGAAGATTTGCAAATTTTTTTGGTTTTGATTACTTTGATATTGTTGAGATATACACATGAGCTATTTTGCAGCACCTGTCTGATTTTTTTTTTTTCTGATATCTTTTCTCATGGATGCATTATAGTTCTAAGCTTTTGGGGGATAAGCATACAGGTGAAATTCCATTGTTGACACATTATACCATGCCATGGGCACATGACTTCAGCATTATTTATCACTGATAATGATGACTTTCAATTCTGGCCAAGGTTTCTAAAGCAATGCTAATTTCCTTACAGTGCTTTTTAGAACTTAGTCACTGAGCATAACAAACCATGAAGGCATTGGCAGTTATTCTCCAACTCTGTTATGGGTAGTATTTACAAAGTTATTTTAAATTTTTCACAGAGGAGACTTTTCTCTTCTATGCAATTATTTAGTTACTCTTTTTTTTTCACTTTTGATTGTAAATTACTTGACTTACTTTATTGCTTAAATTGATCCAACTTTGACCATTGGAAAGTCTAGCCAATTATTTTATTCTCTGAGCACTTTCTTACTTCCTGGCATTACAAGATGTCCAAGTCTTATCCTGCATAGTTGCCAGCTCAGTACTAGGATAAGACATTTCACAAACAAGACTTATTTCAAATAGAGAGAGATATGTGGACATTTAACTTTCCAAAATTCAAGTCATCTTATGTCATAATGCAGAAAAGCACATAGCCCTGATTTGAAACAAATATTTAAACATCTAATAAATTAAATACTGAAAGATGGGGTTGGGGGAGATAGCTCAGTTGTTAGGGTGCTTGCCTGTCAAGCACAAGGCCCTGGGTTAGATCCCCTGCACCACAAAATAAATAAATAAACAAATAAATAAGTAAATACTGAAAGATAATGTAGGCTATTAGGAAACTTCAAAGTAATAAATATCAGGAAAACAAAAGTCACCCACATGTAATTGCTTTGTACCTACTGGTTAACAATCTAGGAGATCAAATTTCAATTTATACTGAGGAAATTCTGATGGCCAGTTATCACATAGAAAAATCAAAGAGTCAAAATACATAACCAGAGCTACAAAAAATGAGCAAAAAAGTTATTGCCAGGGAGTCAGAAACTAATTCATATGACTAGTAGTTTTATAATTTGATTCAATGATCAGGAATCAATATTTTCAGACACAATGAAATAATTAGGTTTTCATATTTTATATCATAATTCCACATTGAAAAATATAGAAGTTATTAACCCCAAAAAAAGAAATGTTAATAGAAATGCCATTTATAAAGCAATAACAAAACCTATTCAAATTTCCAATAATAGGATAATGGTTAAATAATCAAGATGTTTTGCAAAGTAAACTCACACAGATCTTAAATATACGGTCCATGAAAACTTATGGAAATATTATTAAAAGGAACATCTCCATTACTGGGGATAAAAGGGATACAAAATAAAAAGTATGTATCTACATGAAGTGAATTAAGTGGATGCACATGTTTGTTCATTTATATTCATTTGTCAGTCATTCAATAATTGTTTGGATACCTACAATGCATTAGAAGCTAAAGGTTTAAAACAAATTTTAAAACTTGTATTTTGACAAAAACTCAAAATCATTCAAAAATATAAATAGGATCCAGCCACCATTAAATTATTTTGAGTATTAAATATCTTTATTCATAAAATATTGAAGACAATACACTAAAATTTTAGAAAAGGACTCAGGAGACATTTGGAAGGCAAGGTCAGCTTTCTCCTCTGAGAAAGGTTTGAATAAACTATGAAAAATTCACTTGAAAATAAACTCTTCTGTAATAATTAATAACTTCATTCCTGACTCATATACTGAGGTATTTGAGTCATGTATATATATATTTTTTTTATTGTAAACAAATGGGATACATGTTGTTTCTCTATTTGTACATGGAGTCAAGGCATACCATTTGTGTAATCATAAATTTACATGGGGCAATGTTGTTTGATTCATTCTGTTATTTTTTCCCTCCCCCACCCCTCCCACCCCTCTTTCCCCTCTATGCAGTCCTTCCTCCCTCCATTCTTACCACCCTCCTTATCCCTAACCCTAAACCTAACCCTAACCCTAACGCTAACCCCTCCCACCCCCCATTATATGTCCTCATCCACTTATCAGCGAGATCATTCGTCCTTTAGTTTTTTGAGATTGGCTTATCTCACTTAGCATGATATCCTCCAATTTCATCCATTTGCCTGCAAATGCCATAATTTTATCATTCTTTATGGTGGAGTAATATTCCATTGTATATATATGCCACAGTTTCTTTATCCATTCATCAACTGAAGGACATCTAGGTTGGTTCCACAATCTGGCTATGGTGAATTGAGCAGCAATGAACATTGATGTGGCTGTATCTCTGTAGTATGCTGATTTTAAGTCCTTTGGGTATAGGCCAAGTAGTGCGATAGCTGGGTCAAATGGTGGTTCCATTCCAGGCTTTCTGAGGAATCTCCATACTGCTTTCCAGAGTGGCTGCACTAATTTGCAACCCCACCAGCAATGTATGAGTGTACCTTTTTCCCCACATCCTCGCCAACACCTATCGTTGCTTGAGTTCTTGATAATTGCCATCCTAATTGGGGTGAGATGGAATCTTAGGGTAGTTTTGATTTGCATTTCTCTTATTACTAGAGATGTTGAACATTTTTTCATATATCTGTTGATTGCTTATACATCTTCTTCTGTGAAGTGTCTGTTCATTTCCTTAGCCAATTTGTTGATTGGATTATTTGTATTCTTGGTGTAGAGTTTTTTGAGTTCTTTATATATTCTGGAGATTAGTGCTCTATCTGAAGTATGAGTGGCAAAGATATTCTCCCACTCTGTAGGCTCTCTCTTCACATTACTAATAGTTTTCTTTGCTGAGAGAAAGCTTTTTAGTTTGAATCTATCCCAGTTTTTGATTCTTGCTTTTATTTCTTGTGCTATGGGAGTCCTGTTAAGGAAGTCTGATCCTAAGCCAACAAGTTGAAGATTTGGACCTACTTTTTCTTCTATAAGATGCACGGTCTCTGGTCTGATTCTGAGGTCCCTGATCCATTTTGAGTTGAGTTTTGTGCAGGGTGAGAGATAGGGGTTTAATTTCATTCTGTTGCATATGGTTTTCCAGTTTTCCCAGCACCATTTGTTGAAGAGGCTATGTTTTCTCCATTGCATATTTTTGGCACCTTTGTCTAGTATGAGAAAATTGTATTTATTTGGGTTTGTGTCCATGTCCTCTATTCTGTACCATTGATCTACCTATTTTGGTACCAATACCATGCTGTTTTTGTTACTATTGCTTTGTAGTAGAGTTGAAGATCTGGTATTGTGATACCCCCTGCTTCATTTTTCCTGTGAAGCATTGCTTTAGCTATTCTGGGTTTCTTATTCTTCCAGATGAATTTCATAATTGCTTGCTCTATTTCAGTAAGATACATCATTGGGATTTTAATTGGAATTGCATTGAATCTGTATAGCACTTTTGGTAGTACGGCCATTTTGACAATATTAATTCTGCCTATCCAAGAACCTGGGAGATCTTTCCATCTTCTAAAGTTTTCTTTAATTTATTTCTTTAGTATTCTGTAGTTCTCATTGTAGAGGTCTTTCACCTCTTTTGTGAGATTGATTCCCAAGTATTTTATTTTTTTCGCTGCTATTGTGAACGGGGTAGTTTTCCTAATTTCTCTTTCTGAAGATTCATCACTTATGTATAAAAATGCATTGGATTTATGAGCATAGATCTTGTAACCTGCTACTTTACTGAATTCACTTATGAGTTCTAAGAGTTTTCTGGTGGTGAGTCATGTATATTTAATATACAGGTTTGTTGGGGTTTAAACCCATCATCTTGTTCTTTGTTCCCTACTTGTGCCATGTGCTTTGGTTGCCTTTTTCTTTTCTCTTTTCCTATTGTCTTTTGAAGTAGCTGATTTTGGTTGTAACTCATGCCAGTTTTTATTTTTTTTCCCTGCATATTAGCTCTAACTCTTCATTTTGCTGTCTTAGTGTAGGATTTGGTACACTGTGGGTAGTAGCTAAATCCAGAAAGCAGTAACTCAGCCTATGATCTAAGAAGGATTTTTTTTTTTTTTTGCATTTTTTAAAGGTAGCTTTAATAAAGAAAGGAAAGAAAAGTAAAGAAGATCATGTAGAGGTTAAAAATGACCATCCAAAATAAAATATTTACTATCTCTTATCTCTTTCTTTACAAAAAAAAGAAGACCCCGTTTTAATGGTTTCTTTGGAAATTGTTTTATGGAAAATCCTCTTTCTGTATGGTAGTGTGAAGCCCTCAAAAATGTCAGTGACCTTCACAGCTCCACTACCTTAACATATGTTTGTCAATACTTTAAAACTCTTCACTTGTTTTTATATAAATGAGTAGCAAACGTAAAAAATAGTAGGCAAATATTTTGTGATTGAAAACATTAGAAACACTGAGAATTAAAGGCTTTTGCTAAGGATATGTTAGGAACAATGTAAGCTGTGCTTATCTTCTTACCATAGAACACAATACAGAATGAGCATCTTGGTTTATGCCTTAGCCAATTACCATTCTCCTTATTTGTTCCTTGTGAAATATATCTCAGTATCATTTCACAGTGACATTATGTCCTTTACTTCATAATCTTTTTTCTCTTTGTGTGGCAATGAATTTTCTCCACTGTTTTATTGGTTCCAAATTCAGTCTCTTTGAAAGGTGGCGGGGCCAACGTACTCTTGGTTACTGATGAAACTTTACAGATGCATTTTACTTTGATTCAAATTCTTTCAACTGTCATGGTTATTGTTTTAAGTGAGTATTTTTGTTTGTTTACTAGACTTTCATCCTTGTTGTCTAATATTCCGTTACAACTATCTAGATTTTTTTTTGGGGGGGGGGCGGGGATATCATGTGAGTTAATCACTGAGAGCCAGCAGGGCAAAACAACTGTGCATTTTGGTATCTGTACATGAAGTCAGTAATAGACAGACACAGTCATTAATCACTAACAGACTTTGAGATAAGTGTCAAAACTTTTCATTAATCATGATCATAGTTACTTATGTAGTGATCTGTGGACTGTAAAAATAACAGCAAAGTTTATATTTTATGCATTTCCTCAGTTAATAAATTGTGATAATAAAAAATTGAAATGTGTTTTTGGGTGACTAGTGCCATTTAATTAACCTATACTAACTGAAACCCATTCACAAAGAACTTGAAAAATGAGGGCTTCATAATCAGTTATCAAAATTTTCAAAAATATTGTATCACAATATGCATCAAGCAAAACTTTGACATTTTTCTATGTCTTCCCTTTGGGTAAAATAGTAGTGTTTCCTGAGAGACAGAAAGCAAATTAGAATAAAAACTCTATTTTTCTCAGCTCACTGCCTTGAGACACAAATGAATAGAAAAAGCCAGGTTGAACCTGATGATGAAGTATTGAGATTCTAGGAAAACTGAGTTGGCCCATGATCACATGTCTCAATAACACAGGACAGAGTACCAGAGATGAGAAAGCTATGCAGTGAGAGAATTCCATAAATATTAATAGTACACCCCTCAATTATTCATAATGTGTGAAAACTACCTGAGGCTAGGGAAAGAACCACCTACAGACATTAGAAGAAACAGTGTCCCCTGCTCACAGAGAGCTAAGAATAGCAACACTCTTATCAGCAAGACAGGGAAAAAGCAAAAGAGCTGTGGGTTATTTATTCCACGTGACTACTTGACTCAGTGGTAGAAAATAATTAACCCAAGAGCTAATGCAATTCTTCATTTAGGAAAAAATAACAATACTCTTAAAAATTAATACTCAAAGCAAAACAGTTCCAGAATAGTCTATTAAAAATACAGAGTCCCAAAATAAATTCTTATGTATATTGAATGAAAAATTATAAGTTGTGCAAAGAAGCAAGAAGCAGGAAAGTGAACACTAATAAACAGAAAAATCAATCAATCCAACTTGACCCAGAAATTAAACATGTTATAATTAGCAAAGATATGAAATACTTATAATACATATATTCCTTGTGATGCAATAAGAAGTGGAGTCATTGTATATATAAAATATGCATAATTCAATAATCTTTAGTTTTAAACTGAAATGTATAAAATGGAAAACACAGAAGATGTATACAGGTAGGGTAGATATTGCAGAAATAAAGAATAAGGAACTTGAAAGTAAAGCAAAAGAAATTACCCAAACTCAAACAAAGAAGGTTAAAAAAAACCCCTAATTTCTCTTTAAATTGAAGTTTTTGTTACTTAGTTTTCTATGCTACCCACCTACTAATTTATTTTAGCTAGTATGAGTTTAGTTTCTACTCGTTATTTATGGTTTACCTTACAAAGCACATTGTACATTAGTTTATTTCAATCCAGCGTTAGCCCAGCTTTAGTGTTAACTCGGATACTGGACTGTAAAGGTAACACAGAATACATTACTGCTGTTTATCTCCCACCTCAATTGCATTATCATTGTCTCATGTGTTCTTTCTATGTTTAGAATCACACATTTTTTTTATTCTCATCACAATTGTTTCTTACATCTCATGTTCTGTCAGAAATCATTTGCATTTGTTAGGAAATTTTAAAAAATATATACTTGCAATTGATGATAGCATTGGATATTGTTTATCTGAAGAGATTTTTGTCTTTATGTGACAATGTTGATTTTTGTGGGTGTAGACATTGAGGATGACAGATATTTCAATTAACATTTCTCTCTCCTTTATTATTATTGGATTCTGGTTTTTGAAAAATTAGCTGGTGATTTGCTTCTCTACCAAACACCACTTGCTTTTTTTTTAAACTGCTTTTAAGTGTTAGGGTTAGAGTTAGGGTTAGGGAGGGGGGCAAGTATGGAGGAAGGAACTACTGTATAGAGGGTAAAGAGGGGTGGGAGGGGTGGGGGAAGGGAAAAAAATAACAGAATGAATCAAACAACATTACTCTATGTAAATTTATGATTACACAAATGGCATGCCTCTACGCCATGTACAAACAGAGAAACAACATGTATCCCATTTGTTTACAATAAAAAAAAATAAAAAAAAAAAAAGGAAAAAAAGTTTTATACTTAAGGTCCTCTGTCATATTTACACATTTAAATCCACCTAGAGTTATTGGTGAGAGACTCACTGTGGTCATAGCTGCACAGGAGCAATATTGTTATTTTGCTTGTGGTTCCTTATGCATCTTCTTTCCTTCATTCCTCTGGCTTTATTTCATTTACATAGGTTAAGTTGGTTAAGTAGGTAGTTTTAACTATTTAATCACTGCACATTTGGTCTACCTTTGTTTTCTGTTGCTTTTTCTTAATTATACATGACAGTAGAATCAATTTTGATAAAATTATACAAGCATGGAATATATCTTATTCTAATTAGGACACCCTTCTCGTGGGTGGGCAGGATGCTGGGATTCACGTAGGTATTTTTTTCATGTACATAGGCAAGTTATGCTAGATTTATTCCATTGTCTTTTGTATTCCTATCCCTCTCCCTTCCTTTCGTTCTCCTTTGACTAATCTACTGAAATTCTCTTTTTCCCTCCCCCCTTTATTGTGGTTTAGCTATCACATATCAGAAACAATATTTGACCTTTGTTTTTGTGGGACTGATTTCACGTGGCATGATAGTCTCACTTTCCATCCATTTACTGGCAAATGCCATAATTTCATTCTTCTTTGTGGCTGAGTAATTTTCCATTGTGCATTCATACCACAATTTCTTTATCCATTCATCTGTTGATGGGCATCTGGGTTGGTTCCATAACTCAGCTAATGTGAATTGTGCTGCTATAAACATTGGTATGACTGTGTCACACTAGTATGCTGATTTTAAGTCCTTTGCATGTATGCCATGGAGTGGGATAACTGGATCAAATGGTGGTTCCATTCCTAGTTTTTTGAGAAATCTCCATATTACTTTCCAGAGGAGTTGAACCAATTTGCAGTCCCACCAACAATGTATGACTGTACACCCACATCCTCACCAACGTTTATAATTTGTGTTCTTGCCATTCTGACAGGAGTGAGAAAAAATATCAGTGTAATTTTGCGTTTCTCTAATTACTAGAGATCTTTAACATTTTTCATATATTTGTTGATCATTCATATTTCTTCTTGTGAGAAGGGTCTGTTCATTTCCTTTGCCCATTTATTGATTGGGTTATTTGATTTTTTGGTGTTAAGCTTTTTGAGTTATTTGTATATCTTAGAAATTAATGTCCTATCTGAGGTGCAGATGGCAAACATTTTCTCCTATTCTGTAGATTCTCTTCATGCCCTTGATTGTTTCTTTTTCTCTCAAGAAGCTTTTTAGTTTGGTGCCATACCATTTGCTAGTTTTTAATTTTATTTCTTGTGCTTTAGGAGTCTTCTTCAATAAGTCGGTTCCTAACCCTGCACATACTAGAAGAAAATACAGACCCAATATGTCAACATATCAGCACAGGAACTGACTTCCTTGCCTATCTCTTCCATTTAGATTATGTAGCTCTTGCCTCCAGAGTACCACAAAGCTAAAAAACAAGTTTTCCCGTTACTCATATAATCTCATCGAAAAAGCAATGTTGTCATCTTTTGTTTCATTTAATTACATAGGTTTTTACTTGTGCTTAGGTTTTGTTTTGCATTTTTTTCTTTGATTTATTTTATGGAACTATTATTTTATATTCTTTCCAGAATTTTTGGTTTTAACAGAATTTTTTTCCCAAATAACTTCTCTCCCCATGTTTGAAAAGGATAGACTGTCCCTAAGAGTTATGATAGGAGTTGCAAACATATTTTCAATATACATTGTATTTTAATCATTTACATATATATTCTTAAGCATATAAGATTATTTTTATGAAATCAAATTATTTATTTGTTTTTCTCTTCTAAGTTCCTTCCTCCGTTTTTCTGATTCACTTCTTGGAGTCAGCTCTCTTCATTCTTTTGTCTCTAAATATTTTGTTTATAATGTTTTTGTTGTTGCATTATAGTTTTACTTAATATTGTGATTCATCTTGACATAATCACACATGTATGGAATATAAAATGCTAAGTCTGTCTTTCTACATACCTTCACTTATATTTTTATTTTTTTTTATTTTTGGTCTTGAATGTTCTTTAATTTCAGAGCAACTTCTATTGTATTTAAAAAAATTTTTTTCTGTTTCCTTCATTTTTTGTCACTATTTTATTTAACTCTTCACACTTTTTTCCTTGAGCTCTCTTTATTTGTAATTTATTTAATTAAAATATCTTCTGTCAATTTTTATGTCAACTTTTAAAATCTTTTTGCACAGAAACATATTTTCTTCATAATTCTTGGTGATATTTATTTATTTACTTACTTATTTATTTTTATACCTTTCTATTACTGTTCTTTTGTCCCAGTCTTCTTCTTCTTCTAGTAAATTTTATAGGATCTTAGCTGATATTTTTTTCTCATTGTTGAATGAATTAAGTTTTGTCTAGGTACTACTGTTTACAGGTAGGTATTGTGTGAAACAGGAAAGAACGCAAGAACTTTATATAAGTGAATATGATGTGAGTCAGACACGAGACTTGTGTATGTTGGCTGTTATTTCTTTAGAGTCATTAAAATTGGTTCTCATGGACTGTTCAAAGTGTGGAATGTGTGTCATCTTTCAGTCTTGTACATGTACAACTTCCTGCAAATGAACACTTCTCTTTGATTCATTTTACTCTAAAATTTTTGTACCCAAACTGATCCCCTATGCTTCTACCAATCATAACCATTCATTTTTTTTTTCCTAAATAGCATAGTAATTATTTTTTTTCTTGCCCTTTAAGACCAATTTTACTAAATCCTTAAGCAATGTGAGGGTTGGGGGAACCAATCTGAGCAGCTGAAAATAGATGAGTAACTTTTGATTCACCAAAAATTTGACTACTAGTAGACTGTTGTTGTTAGGAACTATTACTGACCATACGAAGTCAACAAACTCATATTTTAGATTACATACATCATATAAGGTGAAAAAATATGACAAATGTGAGAGATCACTTTTTATTGTGACACCAAGTTTATTAGAGAGAAGAACTGAACTGTTCATGCAGATGATTAGCATCACAAGTCATTTTAAGGAGATACTTATAACACTTGAGCTCACAACTCTAGTACAGGAGGTAGCTACCACAATAGTACAAATATGTTGTTTTTATGAGAATTATAACTTAATCTGCATCTTTACATTTGTTTGCATTATCTAAATTATCAATGGTCCATCTACAGAATGTCTTTGCATAAATTTTGATAAATTAAAATTTTTATCATAGATATACATATTTTGTGGTAGGAATGATAGACTATTTTCTACATATAACTTATGTATTCATGTTATAGTTAACCTTATCTTATTTTTTTCAGTATTTCTAGGCTACACAGTGTTTGTGTTGGTTCTTTCAAATTGTTGCAACTCTCCAAAAGAAAAATACACATATATGTGGTTCTACCTATTTCAAACCTATATTGTCCTATGGTCAGATTGAACTCTGCCAGCTTTTCATTAGTTTCTCAGCTCTATTTAACCCTCCTCCTTCCTTTTCTCCCTGATAAATAAAAATTCACATCAAGTGCATAACCTTAGAGTATTGCATAGTTTCTTTAATAAGGGATCTGGTATCACTCCTTCTAATCTTTCATATTCATTCTAAGTCTTTTAAAGAAGATGAGGTTGGAAACTCTCACTATTTTTTATTTTATATTTTATTTCAATTTATTTAATATGTATTAATTACACTTTTTAATTCCTTTATTTTACTTATTTATTTTTACATGGTGCTGAGGATTGAGTCCAGTGCCTCACATGTGCTAGGCAAGCCCTGTACCACTGAGTTACAACACTAGCCCTAATTACACATTTTAATGGGGTGCAGTGTGATATTTCAACACATGCACATAATATACACTAACCAAACCTAGTCTCCCTTTATCCACCATGCTCAGCCTTTCCAACTTCTAATAAACACTATTACACTAAGGACAATTTTTTTAGCTTCCATATATAAAAGAATATATGCGACTTTTCTTTGTGTGTCTGACTTAATTCACTTAACACAATGTCCTCCAGTTCCATTCATTTTCTCTGCAAATGACAGGATTTGATTATTTTTCCTGCCTGAATAATCTTCCACTGTGTATGTATGATATTTTCTTCACCTGTTTAATCTCTCAAAAGGCACCTAGGTTGATTTCAGTTCTAAAGTATTGTGAATAGTGTTACACTAAATAAGGACATGCACCAATCTTTTTGGTGTCCTGATTTTATTTATTTGGATACATATTGAGAACCAGAAATGCTGGAACACATGGTGGTTTCATTTACAGTTTTTGGAGAAACTTTATAGTGTCCTCTGTACAGGAACTTGGAATGTTTCAAAGGTACCATATTGTATGCGCACAGAATGGTTGACTTCATTCCTATAGTTCTGCCCTTTGGGTTTCTCAGGGCCTTTTAAGCTCCAACTTTGATTTTATGTCCAGTTTGTATTTCAACATGATATTGATTTTACCATAGCTATGTAGATAATTTTTAATTTTTTTGTGGGGTGTCATCTGGTTATTTCATGAAGACTATGATTGTATAGAATATGGATTTTTGAACAAGGAAATTTTTAAAATAAAATTGAGTTCACCTTTTGTGGATTTATGATCCATAAGTATGTTCACTTGTAAAATATACATAGCAGTGCTCTGCTTGAGTCAGCTCATGACCACTTTGTTAATTTTTCAGAATGTGTTCATGCTAGCTGATGCCATGGGGTACTTTTAATTGAGTATGGTTTTATACCACAGATACTGGAGAACATTACAAATCAGGCCTCCTGTCTCTAGAAAGTTATTTGTCAAAGATTTTCTAGCACAGCACCATATAATATCATCTTTAATTTATTTTTCAGAACTAATGTTAGAATTGAATATACTTTGGGGACTATAGTATGTGTTGCCTGGCATATTATATATAAGCCTTCTATACTTCCTGCTCGTTGCTTCTCTGGTCTAATCATTGTCTTTAGTACAGGTCTTGAGGCCAAATTGGAATGTCTTCTGAATTATTTGGTTGTTCTTACACTGACCTTGAATCAAAAAATGGATAATAACGCTTTCTTGGCTTCTGATGTAAATTAATTTATTTTCCAGTCATATAACACATCAGTTATTCCTTTCTCTAAGTCATTTTCTTACTCCTGACCCCTGTGACTTTTAGTATTAATCAATCCCTACTTGGCTTAAATGCACCTGTTCCTATTCTTTATACTCTTTTTTTCCCCAAAATTCTTAAAAGTTATTTCCCTTTTTCTCTAATATCTTCAGGACTTGTCATGAATCTAAATATTAGAATTCCCTGCAGCATACCAATTATTCATACATTTACCTCATACGTATATAGTTCACAACTGACTGCAAAGATGCTGATTATAATGAATTCCATAATAATTTGAAAAAGAACTATTTTGCTTAAATCTCTTCAACTATATTTTTCCTGATACAAAACTCCATTTTAATATGCAACCTTCAAGCAAAGCAGTGAGTCAATGGACATTGTTTCTCTTCTTCATTCAGATTAAATCCTAAACAGGCCATCAGAGACAAGTCTTATTAAAATAATAAGCCAGCAGGATTTCAAATCCAGAGGCGATAACGCATTCACACTACACATGATCACCCGTCTAGCCAGCATGTAAATTCCTTTGGAAAAAGGACAAAAATGATTTCAAATCATTCACAAAAAGAGCTTAATACTAAGTGCTAAAATGTAAATGATGCAGAGCAAACTAGGTTAGAAATAGGAATCAGTGAACTGTCTTAAGCATTTTCTACATATTCTACAGAGATTCTTTTTTTTTTTTTTAATGAAATCTGACTGGACAGAAAGGTAGGGGACATTTGACTAGTATAAATTTTTTGCAGTAATCAAATAACAATTAAGTAGTGTTCAAGTTGTATCTTACAGTGAAGCCTTTTGAAATATCCATTAAGGAGTGTCTTGCTGTAGACATCTATGAAAAGGTAATGTAAAGAATAGAATCAGGCAGAGAGAGAGAGAAGTGACACAGTACCCACAGCATCCACCCACCTCCTGGGGTCTCTGTAGGTTATATAACCTCAATGAAGTAAGTGCCTTTATGTAACTCAAAGGCAGGACTTCACACTTCTACAACTGTCCGAGTCTGGGTGCTGGTGTCCTCTGAGATGGTGACCTGGGACCAAGAAGCTCTCTGAAACCAAGACAATATTTTAAAGTGATTTTATACAACCAGAGCAAAATTCAATCCTTCAATGCAGAAGTGGGGCTATCAACTCTGCATAAACCCCAGAATAATATGTTAGCCTATTATTTTCAATTGAATAGAAATACTTCATTAATGTTAAAATTCTATGTAAAACCTTCTACAAATCAATGTTGCTAAGAGAATATGCCCAGAAGAAGAGGTAACTGTAACAATTTCAGACAAAAATAAATCTCACAAAAAACTTTCACTCGCTCATATAAACATGCACAGTGAAGACAATGAGTCTCCCAATGATAATAAAGATTTGGAAAAATATGTGTATGTTTGACATAAGCATATCAAACCTTCTAAAGTTTTTGTAAAACATAAATTATTTGAATAAAGAAGTATGGAGTAATTTTAAATAACAATTTTGCATAGATTATTTTATAATTACTTTAATGATTTTGAGGAAAACCTATTTTTTGACAAAAGTTATTCTCAAAATATCCCAATAAGGCATATATGCATACTATTACTTTATTATTCAAATAAAAGCCATTATTATATGAAGTTATTTTGAAATTAGTACAATGATAAAATTCCTAAAATTCTTTTATTTTTGTTGTAAAATATAAAGTTACATCATTTTAACCATTTTTAAGTGTGCAATTCAGTGACATCAATTGGATTCACAGACTTGTACAAACATCAATGTCCATCTCCATAACATTTCACCATTCCCATCATAAGTTGTTCCCATTAAACAATGACTCCAAATAGTCCCACACCCATTCTTTTGTAATCAGTATGCTTATAATCTGTCTGTATGAATTTACCACTTCTGGGTGTCACATATAAAAGAAATGATACACTATTTGTTCAATTGTGTCCCTCCTGTTTTTCTTGGTGTATTTCTTTCAGGGATTATTCACTTTATAGCAGGTCTCAGAATTCTATTCTGTTTTTAAGATTGAGTAATATCTCTTTTGCACATATGCTATATTTTGTTTATTTATTCCTATGTAGATGAGCATTTGCATTATTTCTACCCTTTGGTCTTTCTGAATAATGCTGCTATGAACATTGGAATACAAACAAACCTGTTCAAGTTCCTGCTTTCAATTCACCTGTAACTGGAAGCCCTAGGTTGTAAGTCCATTCCACACTGAATTTCCTGCAGAACCATCACACCCTGTAGGGCAGTGTTTGTTCCCTTCTACATTCCCAGCGGCAGTGTACACAAGGTTCAGTGTCACCACGTCCTCACCAATACTAGTTTTGTTTTTTGTTTTCTTCAGTATTGAAAACAGTCAACCTAATCTGGAACAAAGCAAGACATCTTTGTGGTTCAATATGTATTTTTCTACTGACTACTTATGATGCTATTTTTTTTATGTATTTATTCATCTTTGAATGCTTACTTTAGAGAAATGTGTATTGAAGTCCTTAGGTCAGTTCTTAATTGGGCTCCTTAGTTAAAATTATTTCATTTTGAATGATTTTTTAAAAAAATAATGTGATTTAAGAACATGTTCTCTATGCCCAACATTTCTTTATGGAGGCACTATATCCACAATATTAACAATTGCCCTCTGATTTTTGGTATATGTTTTTTACTATACTTATAAAACCTTACCTTGAAACAGTTTCAAAGTTACTTCTATTAAATCTAAACATAAAAATTCAATTATGTCAATATCTCATTGATAATTTTCTGAAGTGTGGATCACCAGGTTTTTTTCAATTTTTTGTCTTGCTGCTTTTGAATGGATTAGGGAAAAAAATTAACTGTGGAAGGTTTCTGGTTTGATCATTATTTAAAATGGAGTAGTTGAGTGAGATTAAAATTGAGACATCCATAACTATGTATACTTTGACACCTTCTGTAATAAATGAATACATTATATTTTATTCACATAGGTATGTTAACATACGTACAGTTTCTGCAACACAGCACAAAAAGAAATGTGTGAGGATATATGGTAAACATTGTATAAAAATACATTATTTGATCCTGTGTGAATACTACTAACAAAAGGATAGAAAGAAAAATTCACACATAATAACACAACAGGGCTACTACTTATTGGCTTACTTACACGTCATTTGTAATCCTCATGAGAAGCTCTTCTAAATTTTTTGTTTTTATGTAGCAAAATCAGTGATTTTTGAGTATCGTTGGATGAGTTTCAAAAAATGCATATACCCTTGTTATTATATGAAAATAGAGAACATTTGTGATACATGGAAATTTCTCTGCACTTTTCCTATCTCAATGGCAATTTCTCTGATTTCTCTCAACAAAAATTAATAGTCTATCTTTAGAATTTCATATAAAAGGACTTATGGAGCACCTACTATTTTGTATGTGACTTCTTTTTCTCAGCATCATATGTTTTGAGGATGTTATGTGTTATTACATTTGTCAGTGGTCATTCCTATTTCTCGCTAAGAGCCACTACACTGTATTAATTTACCACTATTTGTTTATCCCAACTCCATTTGATGTGCATTTTATGTTCTTTTGTGTCCATGTATTTTCATTTCCCTCCAAATTACTAGAAGTCAAATTTTGAATCTTGGACTAAGTATATATTTAACTTAAGGAGAAAATTCCAATTTTCTGAAATAGATGCATGTAAAATTTTACACAATCATTATTAATGTATAAGAATGCCTATCTTAATGTACTGAATTTCACTGATTTTTAAAAAATTTTTAAATGCTTGTTATTTTTAATTGCCACATAATAATTATACAAATTTATGGGTTTCAATATAATGATTCCATACATGGATCCATTTATGTAATGATCAAATCAGGGGCTTTAGCATATCTGTCACCTCACACATTTATCATCTCTTTGTGAGAAAACTTTCAAAATCCTCTCTCCCTGCTGTACTGAAATACATGAACTTTTATTGTTAAGTATAGCCATCCTGTTCTGCCATAGAACACCAGAAATTATTCCTCCAATTTTAACACTGCACCTCATGATCGAACTCTCCCCATCCTCACCTTCTTCCTGCCCTCCTCAAGTGACTACTATTCTACTCTCTATTTCTGAGATCAGTTTTTTGAAAAGTTTACACCTGAGTGGGATAATGTGGCATTTAGTCGTCCTGTGCCGGGCTAATGTCACTTAACTTGAAGTTCTCAAGTTTCACCCATGTTGTCACAAATGACAGGATTTCATCTTTTTATGTCTGAATAATAGTTCATTGTGCATAGTACATTTCCTTCATACACTCATCCATGATGGACACGTAGATGAGTTCATAACATGGGCACCGAAGAGTTGCAACAACGAACATGGGAATGCAGGTGTTTCTGCAGCGTGATTTCCTTTCCTGTGAGCGTGTGCTCTTGCCTGGATCCTAAAGAAGAGACAGTGCTTAAGGAGGCAGGGCTGCTGAGATTGTGGCTTTGGAGGGCTCAGTCTATAGCCAGCTGACCTCATTACTCTGGGCCTGAAATGAGGCAGAACATCATGGTGGTAGGGAATAGTAGAAGAAAACAGCTCAAGACATGGCCATCAGGAAGCAGAGAACTCACAGGTGTTTTTAGGGAATTTAGAATGTGTTGATTCAAAAGGTGTGTGATGGTATGGTGTTTTATTTGCACTTCTTTTATAAATAAAGATGTTCAGAATCCTATATATGGCTCAAGAAAATGGTTTAATGACCAACTATATATATATATATATAATATTAAGATATATACATATACTATATATAATATTAAGATATATATATATATATATATCTTTTTTTATATTGGACTAGGGATTAAACCCAGGGGTGCTCTACCACTGAGCCACATCCTCAGCCCTCTTATTGTATTTTATTTAGAGACAAGGTCTCACTGAGTTGCTTAGGGCCTCACTAAGTTGCTGGGTCTGGCTTTGAACTCATGACCCTCCTGCCTCAGCCTCCCTAGCCCTGGGATTACAGGCATGTGCCACTGCTCCCAGCTGTATATGTCCTTTCATGCAAGGTGTTTCTGAGGACAGGCTTAATAACGTGCTGTGTTGCAGGAGTTTTATAACTGAATCAGAGGAATTTGTGTATTCTGGATATAAAAATCTGTGTCAGATTTACAGGTATTGTTAGTGGCTTTTTGGCTTAGGGTTTCACTGGCATATCCATTTTCTTTATGTTGAAGGAAAAGGTATTAATTTCAATAAAGTTCATTGCATTTTTTATTTTTATGATTAGTGCATTTTTGCCTTTTGGAGGGGTATCTTACAAATCTATAATTACCTATATTTGCATCTAGAAAATTTATAGTTTTAAATTTCCCACCTAGATTTTTAATATTTTTGTGTATAATATGTGAATATTTTTCTGTATAGAGAATCAGCTGTTCTAGCGTAATTGGTGAAAAATATCTTTCCTGTTAATATTGAAAAGTTGTCATGCTTCAGCCAAAAGTCCATTGACCAGGTACACTGGGGTCTAATTATGAATGATAGATTCTGTTTCATCGATTTATTTATATATTGTTATGCCAATATCAGATTACCTTTTTAAATATAGCTTCAAACTAAGTTTTGAAATCCAGATGAGTACACTGAATGTAATTTTCCCCTGAATTTCTTTTCATTATTCTATGTTCTTTGCAACTTTATATGCATTTTAAATTTACATACATATATATATATATATATATAAACATTAAAACACATTGGGATATTATTTGACTTTTATTAACTCTATAAGTGAAATCAGAGAGAACTATTAAATTATCATATTCAGTTACTCTGCTTGGACTCCCACAATTAAACTATTATGGATTAAGTTGTTTAAAGAATAGAAATTTATATTCTCATTGTTCTGAAAACTGGAAGTCCTAATGAGGCATACCAGGTTGGTTTCTGGTGAAGGCTCTCTTCCTCACTTGCAAACAAGTATGTATAAGTCTTTTGTTTGGTGTAAGTGAAGGAATAAAAGGGTGGAGAACTGAGAGAGAAATGCTTATAATGACATAAATCCTATAGGATCCCACACTTATGGTCTCATTTGGCCTTCAATTACTTCCTTAGAGGCCCATCTCCAAATGCATCTAGGTCCTCAACATACGCTTTTGTGGAGCGGACATATGTGTTAAGTCCATCTTAACATTGAGTTTTCCAATCTCTGAGCATATTATATCTTTCCATCTGTTTAGATGTTCACTTAACAATATTTTACAGATTTTAGTGTAAGGATCTTACATGTACCTCATTATAGTTTCCTCTAAGTATTTTGTGTTATTAGTGCTATAGTAAAAGGTTTAATATTTTAGAGTCCATTTTTCAAGTGTGTGGTGCTAGTTCATGGAAATACAAATTATTTTGTATTTATGCTTAGACAAATTATGCTTTGACCTTGCATAATGTGACATTGATTATATCATTTATAATCTTTAAAATTTAGACTTTTTTTTCTACATAGGTAATCATGTTGTCTGAATAATTTCTCAATCCCTTCTCTTCTCTTCTCCTTTCTTTCCTGAACAATATATTTCTAAGTCTATGAAGGGCAAATTAAGCTAGACATATCTTTTCAGGACTGAAAGAAGCTCCCTGGCATAGAATAAGGTTTCAGAACCAAATCTGGGTAAGTAGTCTCTTTAGAGATGGTGGCCAGATGTGGCATTTCAAAGATGGAGCATGGTATAGGAAGTTATAGAGTAGAGAGTGCGATTTCTATGGGCAAGTAAGATGTGGCAGAAGACGATCATATGCAAAGTGCAGTCAGTGTAAGAGTGAGTGTAAACAGAATGAGGAGGGAATTCATGCACAGGGGGTCTCAGTATGAGGTACTGAAGCAGGGGAAGTAGATGAGGTCACTTGAAAGAGAGGTGCTGGGGGCACGTAGGGGAGATTTTTTATAGGAAGGAGGATGAAACAAATAAGTAAATACACTAAGGATCATTTCAGCAAATATTCTTTCTGTCATAGAAGGAAGTTATAAGTAAGGAAAAGAATAAAACTTTGTGTAATTGAATAAGAATTAGAGGTATTAAAGTGAATTCATTTTAATATATTTATAAAGATACATATATATACATATATAGTATCCATGTATGGTATATGTGAATAAAAATAAAATTTAGTTCTATCCAATGAGAGTGCTTGGGGAAAGCAATATCCTGACACTAATGAGTTAAACTAGTACCTTGATCTTTAATGATTGCCACTCGTAGTTTGATCTTTGAGGGCGAGTTCACAAGTGTGTACAAGACAAATCTGATTAATCTTTTACCAGAAAACAAGGAGGTGCTCAAATAATGAAGGCAACTTTTGTACTCAAAACTAACCTGATAGTGTTCAAATATCAAAATAAATAATATTAGTCATGAATCATAATCCATTGAGGAAGATAAGAAATAATTCATGAAAATAATATATTAATTTCTTGATGGAATAAAAAATTTGATAAGAAATGTAATGCTTGCATTGTTTATTTCCTATTAAAACTTGTATTAATTACAAGGCGAAAACAAACCTTTTCAGTGGAGAAGACATGTTGAATGAAATGAATATAATAGGTAAAGACAGAAAATAAAACTGTGTGCTTATTGTCAAGGTGAGAAAAGAACATGGCACCACTTTTGTGATAATCCCATCAAAATACCTACCACATATTTTACTATAAGGAAATAACAGAACTAAATTTGAGGCAGATCCTGGAGTTCAG
This sequence comes from Sciurus vulgaris, assembly GCF_902686455.1. Classification (NCBI taxonomy): domain Eukaryota; kingdom Metazoa; phylum Chordata; class Mammalia; order Rodentia; family Sciuridae; genus Sciurus; species Sciurus vulgaris. Next base: position 151,331,451 of record NC_136466.1, read on the forward strand.
TTCATCTGTAATTACTACCATTGTCTAAATCTTCATTGAGGAATATTGACAAACAGTTCCAGCCTCAAAGGTCCTATCAAACATACCAAATAAATGGCAAGTGATTTGAGAGGAAATGGTTAAGGATAAAATATGTTCATACTTTATTCCAACATCTTATAGTAATCCTAAAACTTTCAAACATTTTTTCAAAGATTTTCTTTTTTCCTTTTCACTTAGTACACTTTCTTAATGTATTTGTACAAACTCACTGAAAGTATTAGGATTTGGGGTACTATGTTAAAGGGAATGGTGAGATGGATGAGTTTGTCTTGTTTGAGTTTGGTGGAAACCTCTTTGGTCTTCCTACATCATATATGATGTCAACTACAGAAATCTTTATATAATAAATGCAAACTCATGTTTTAAAGTTGCTTATAAATATACAAAGTATATTTATCCACCTTGTGGATACTTTTTCTTTTGTAAGTTATATGATGACACTTGTTGACTGCAATTCTCTGCCACCAATTATCAGTATGGTAATGGGCAAATCATTTAATTTCTTGGGTGTCCGATCTGATCATGAATAAAATCGAGCATTTAGATAAGGTTAAGGACATCATTATTTCTTTCATTTTTTTCTTTTTTTTTTTTGTTCTTTTTAGATATATGACAGTAGAATGTATTTTGACATATATATGGAGTATAACTTATTCCAATCAGGATTCCATTCTTGTGGTTGTACAAAACATGGAGATTTACTGTGCTATATTTATATTTGTACATAAGAAAGTTATGTCAGATTCATTGCACTGTCTTTCCTATTCCTATCTCATTTCCTTTCCTTCCTTCATCTTGTCTAATTCCCTGAACTTCTATTATTTTTCTCCCTGACTTTATTGGATTTAGCATCTACATATCAGAGAGAACATTTGGTCTTTGGTTTTTTGAGATTGGCTTATTTCATTAGCATGATAGTTCCCATACCCATCCTTTTATCAGCAAATGTCATGAAGTCATTCTTTTTTTTATGGATGAGTAATATTTCATTTTTTATAAGAACACAATTTCTTTATCCATTCATCTATTGAACCAACCTAGGTTGGTTCCATAGCTTAGCAGTTGTGAATTGTTCTGCTATAAACATTGATGTGGCTATGTCATTGTAGTATGCTGTACTATGTCATTTAAGTCCTTTGGGTATATATATACTGAGGAGTGGGATAACTGGTTCAAATGGTGGTCCTCTTCCAAAACGATATTAACACAGCTGACGAAAATAAAGAAGGAAAAAGATAAACCATATTAAAAGAAAATTACTGTAGGACTGAATGATAATGTATCTCTATTTAAATTTTGTAAATCAATATCTAAAGAGAATTGTTTTCAAATTATGGAGTAATAATTTGTGTTTATCATGGTTATATAAAATTTGTGAATATAGTTTGGTAAGCATATTTATGAATGGTATTTTCTGTTTTTTTCTCTTTTCTCTAAGTTTTCATTGCTCTTGCTCTTCTTTTTAATCAACTATATTATAAATTTATAGTCTAATTTCATTTTTTTCCATTTTTATTGGTACATTATAGTTTTACACAATGGTGAAATTTGTTGTTATATATTCATGCATGTAAATGTACTGTCTGTGAAATACATTCAAATTGTTGGGGAGCACTGATTATTTTAGTACAGTTCTAAGAAGTGACCCAGAGTAATAACCTGATTCATGCCACATGGATATGTTGTGGCATTCCTTTATTAAGTGTACATTTACAAGTATCATATACTGGGGGCTTTGCAAGGGCATATGCAATTCAAATATGAGTATAAATCTAATATCAGAACATTACAATCTACAAAGGATACAGATTCTTTCACAAATAACTACAGCAATGAGTAGTCAGTCAACATTTAGGGGTGAAAATGGTTTTCTAAAGACTTTATGGAGGGGGTAAAGTTTCTTCTGATTTTTGAAGGATTATTAGGAGTTTTCCAGATGATCAGAAGGTGATAGCTCATACTCAGGTATGGAGGCATGAAGCAGCATGGTGTCCTCAGAGACCGACAGTAGTAATTGATTCCAGGTTGATTAGAATTAAAAGGACGCCAAAAACATCACTTTTGAAAGAAATTTTGAGGAAAGTATTGGTATTTAAGTTTAACTTCCATCTACACTGGAGTCCTGGGATATGACCATTCTAGCATATGGTCCTGAAAATATTCTGTTGGAAAATGCAGAATGGCAACAAATCTTGGTGATTACTCTAGCAAAGGAAAAAGCTTTCAGCAGTGCATTCCCATTGGCACTATGGAAGACTTGGGATGAGATTAAACTTTAGTGATACTTATTACGAATTATTTTTTTTTTTAGTAACTGAGATAAGTTGGCTTGAGATCTGTCACAAAGCCATCAAATATTCCCTAAGGATGAATTTAATCACTCCTGGGTCATTGGATTTTATAGTGAATTGTATTCCCCATTGTATGAGTTTTCTAGAGCTGCCATAACAAAATACCACAGATGGGATGGCTTACACAACAGAACTTTATTCCTCCCAGTTCTCGTGACTACAAATCCAAGATCAAGATGGCCGTCAGAAGAGTCGGTTTCTTCTGTGATCTCTCTTTGGCTTACAGATAGCTGCTTTTTGTCATGTCCTTACAAGATCCTTTGTGGAGGTTCTGTTTCTCATCTTGTCTTCTTATAACATTGGATTAGGACTGGCACTAAAACCCCCATTTTAACTTGTAATATCATAATTTATGTCTATAATGTTGCATTTAACTGTTGCACAATATTTCATTATATGCATCGCCAATTTAAATAAAAAATATTCATTGGCCCTACTTAAAAAGATTCTGATGTTCTAGACCAGGGTCAGAGCCAGATGGATTTCCATTTGTTGTTTTTTTGTTTTGTTTTGTTTTGTTTTTCTTATAATTTAGTTCCTGCGCATGATAAGAATAGAAATAGGAGTCTGACCTCAACTAACCTTATGAATTCCTGATTCTAATTAATCACAAGGATCATTGTCTCATGACTCCTTTATAAAATTGTGAGTTTTGCTCCAAGCTTTAGGTTTTTCAGAATGCCCTGGAAATGAGCTGACTTTACAATGACTTTATGCTGTATTTTTCATTTTTATTTAAATTATCATCATTCCAAATAATCTGCATTTAATCTTAAAATATGGTTATTTTTCAGACACTTTATGGATTCTGTTCTAGTATGGTACAAGGAAATTTTTCTTTAGGAGCATAGGCATAATCTTTAATGTTCACCTAACTGTGGGGAATTGGGTATTATTAGAAGTTTGGACAAGACTTGGAAGAGTTACCCCACAGAAGGATAAAGGAGTAGATAAATGCAAAAGGGTCACACTTGATGGCTCATTGTGGGCTAATAACAAGGAGAATTACCCTTAGATCAAGTTCAGAGTAGTTTAACTGTAAAACTGTTAGAAATGTGTATCATGGTATTTTCATGAGATTATTTTTAATTTTTAAGTTTTTCTTGATTATGAAATATTTTAAAATTCATACCAAATATATTTCTGCAGTAATTAACAAAGAATATGAAATTTCTGCTAATCTATACATTACTGTTTTCAAACCTCACACATGTTCTGTACCATTCACATATTTTGCATATGTAATATACGTTGATATATGAGCATTATGCTTAAAATATGTAATATTTTCAAATATAATTAGAATAATACTAGGGACCAACCACATATTGAGGGCATCATCTGTGCCAGTTATTGTTGGATACTTTAGGTGCTGTTTTAATCTTCTCAAAGCTATTGCAAAGATAAATAGTGTCATTCCTACAAGAGGAAACTGTAACTTAAGAAAGTCAGCTATCATATCTAGCCATAGTTAATAAATAAACAGCTAGGAATCAATTCTATAACTACATAACTTAGAAACCTGTATTATATATATCATGGTAGAGTGTGAGAATATTAATACTTATGTGCAAAACATCACAGTTACTGCATTATTTTGTTTTGTTTTTGTGGGCAGTGTTCTAATTGAGTGCATAAATCCATTGGCACCAAATTCTCAGACTGAAATTGTTTTACTAAAAAAATACACCACCAGTCATTTATAGAGAAAATAACCCTGGAATTTTAACTCCAGCATGCAATTCCTTGAAAACATAACCTAATCTCCCAGAGTCTCAGTTTCCATATTTATAAATGAAATAATGGCCTCCATTCATGCAGATCATAATTTCAGAAATCAAAATTAGTGATAAATATGCAAACTCTTTAGAATCTACCAAGCCCTATCTGAATGCTCAGCCTTATTAAAACTTCCATGAGAAAATACAATAATTATTATCCAAGAGCATATTTAATTAAATGCAATTTTAATTATATAAATGAAAAGAAGAATCTTAAAAAAAATAGAAATGGAAGTGGCAGCATTAGTAATAATTATATGTTGGGCATGTATTCTGTTGGTGGCTGAGATCCTTCCCAAGCATATTTTTCCTGCCAGCATCTTTAATATGCCAGAAATATGCAAACTGAAGGAAATGTGTAGAATATTGAAACACACATACACGTGCAAGGAATTGGAACATTTCTGAACATAATATCATTAGTTCATTTTAATTTAATCAACCAAAAGTAAAGAAATGTCACCAAAAATATTTGAAGTTACAGGTAAGACAAAAATAATGAGATATTCATAGATTTAGAGATGAAAGACTGAAAACTGACAAGTCACTCAAAGGCAGTGATATAAATGTAGCAAATATTAAAGAGTGACACTGTGAAGCACAAAAAATATGACCACACATTTAATTTGTTTTCTAATCAGTAGAAACACATACCAACTGTAATCTGGCCTGTGAAATAAACTGATTATTTTCTTTTCTTGGCATTTTAATCCATTAAACATTTCCAAATGAAAACGCTCATTTACCATTTTTTGAATAGGGATTTTGAACTAGACTGTAACATTCCTTTCTTATGATATCTAGAATTTGATTTTAAAATATCAATTTTGTAAACTCTTGTTTTTGTGAAACACCTGTCAGTTACTGATGTCACCTTTTTCATTGTCACAAAAGTGCATAGTTTGGGTAATTCTTCTTTTTATTATTATTATTTTTGATGGTGCTAGAGATTGAACCCAGGGTATACTTTACTACTGAGCTATGTGTTTTTTATTTTATTTTGAGACAGGGTCTCACTAAATTACCCAGGCTAGCTTCAAAATGGGAATTCTCCTTCCTCGGCCTCCCCAATCCATGTGATCATAGTTGAGGGCTGTGCCTGGGTACTTTGGGTAATAATATTTTGACCAAAACGTCACTGTGTTGGAACACCCTGTTTTTCTCTTTCCTGCTCATGATATATTTTCAAGTGATTAGAAAACTTTTTTGAGTTTTCTTTTCAAATAAAGATTTCTCAAGATGAAAAGTGTCCTGCCAAGTGAATGAGTGCAATAGTGAAGTATCTGAATGTAGTGCTCTTGACAGACATTGATCTAAGGTCAACTTATGCATTTGTAACTACATTTTCATTTGATAAAGACCATGTTAATTAATTAGGAATGTTTCTCCATGTGTCTAGACATACATTGTTTACATAGATTTAATGTCAGAACCAAGTATTAAATTTGAATATATGCTAAAATTTCAACGTGGCTGACATTGGCTGTTGCATATCAACTAAAAAGAAAGATGATGGGATGATTCCCTAGAAGAATAAAACATTAGCATCCTTTTAATTCCTACGGTATCTGCTTCTGAATAGTGTATTTATTTGTGTTGCTAATTTAAAACATGAAGAATCTAGGGCACATTTTTATAAGAATTATACTACTAAAGAGATACATTCAAATAAACAATTCAAACTACACACCCACCCACCATCACGTCACCCAAAGAAAAATGTTTGGTTTTAAGGATAAGATTTTGAAGGTCACTAAAAATATAAAAATCATAAAATGAATGGGATTGGGTAAGCCTCTTGAGAAAATAATCTGGGTCATGAAACACATTAAAGTTGTGATAGTAGATGCCAAAGTTCATGTTGGCAGTCAATGTGAAACAGACAGTGAGACTTCACAATGTGGAATATGCTGATTCTCACTTAGCTGACGATCTTGTTTCAGTTGAACAAAACTCATATATATTGTAATAATCTATATGGATCTTCTTTATATATATATATATAATATATATATATATAATATATATATATATATATTCTTTTTTACCTGTCCTTCTGTGTTTCTTTTTCTCTTTTGATTTTTAGGCAGACATTTCCTTTTCCTAGCACTGACATTTTTTATTTGCTTGAGATCAGTCATGAATATTTTTCTTTTAAGTATATAAATACCCCCACTGACAATTTAACAAAATGTTGTATATAAAGTATGGTCACCTAAATAAAACTTGTTTTCTAAAATAACTAATTATAATAACTTAATAAATAGTTATTTTTAGTAATTCCAACCCCACAGATATTATTAGTTTAATTTTTTATAAATTCTTTGCATTCATGGGATTGCTTCTTAAACCTAAACAATAGATTGGGAGAATATTTGAATTTATGAATGTCTGAGAAAATTGAGAATCTGGATCAGAGTTTCTAATACTGGCCTATTAAATATTTTTTAAACATCCTGAAATTAAAAATATAGTGATTGTATTAAACACCCTCAGTTACAGAAAGTTTGCCCAGAAATAAAATAATTTTTAACACTAGCTACTGAGAGTTCTACAGGTTTTCAGCATTTAAAGATATTTTGTGCTCATTATACTTACTTTGGGTTACATTCAGTTTAAAAAGAGTTCACCTTTTTCCTCTTTTTACTATTTCTATTTTGCTTACTGCCACATAAATTTATAGCAGACACAGAAAAAGTTTTACTTTGTTTTTACTTGGTCTCTCATTTCAAAAATCTTGAATTCCAGGGGCAGTTAAAAGTTTTGTGCAAAATATAAAATTGTTAGAGTGATTTCTCAAAGGGATTAAAAACAATTAAATTTACTTCTTGCTTGAGAGACTTGCTATGCACCATTACTTGCATCTTTAATCCATTCCATTCATCTTATTTTGTTAAGTGACTATACCAATTTTTAAATAATTGTTAAATTCATCAGGGAGGATTTCACTGGAACTGTATTGGTTGCACAGATGCTAAAGTATTTGTTCTAATATTAGACAGAAATATTTATTGGTAACCTCAGGCCTTTTTTTTTTTTTTTAATGACTGGAAATAAGCACTATGAATTCATCTCATTTTCTTTTCCCTTGATATGACTAAAGGATACAACCAAACAATTTAGCTGAAAAATGAAATTAAGCTATGCAGTTTTAATGGTGTGTTGTCTTTATTTTTATGTGCAAGAGGCTGGGGATCACCAATCAAATTAAGCATGAAATTATATGGAAATATATTGAACTCTGTCTGTTTTTTCAGACAGCAATTGGTTCTTGTACTAGAAACAAAGGAAAATGAGATAAGTGGGAAGAACAATGATTATTTAAATTAAGCACATGAAAATAGAATAAAGAAAAACAATACAACTTTCTTAATTGGCAAAAAAGTAAATTATGAGTAATGCAAATAAAACCCAGAAAATTTCAACTGAAAAATTTTATAGTAATGTCAGATGTAAACAGAAAGTGTCTAAATTAAAGGATTTGAAGTAAATGCAAAATAAAAAAGGAAATTGATTTTAATCATTGTTTTGACTTCTTCAAAGTTACAGAATGCTAAACAGAGAGCGATCAACCAGTACCCCTCACCACAAATAAATCAGCATTTTTCATAGAATTTAGACAGATGAAGTAAGATGGTTTAGGAAAACTTGAAGAGAAGAATGCCTTCAAATGCATTTTTCTCAGTACTTTTCAAATAAAAAGTATGAAAATAATCTTCAGAATACAATTTATTTGGTTTGAATTATTTCAATTGATTGGCAGTATATGTAAGAATATTTTTGAACAACTCTAGAGCCTAAGTGAATATGTAATAGTCACCACAGTATTATAAATAAATTATGCTCAACTAATTTTCTCTATTATAGAATGCCAGGCATAAGAAAGGCATGGACTAATTTTTAATAGTTATGTTAAATATTTAATTAAATTGTATTAATTCTTGTAATTTTCTAGTCACTAAATTTTTTACAAAAACTTCCAAGTAATTACATTTAATGGTTAGTTCAATCAAAAATTTTGTCTGTTAGTGGTAGTAAAAGGATATTTAATGTATTTTTCAGTAAGGACAGAACTTAAGACTATAATGTTGATTTAATTAAGTCTTACAAAGAAGGATTATGGAACTAATATGTAAAATAACTATATTTTATAGATTTTGGAGTTTCTACAGTGAAATATAAAAATTAACATACAGTTACACATTAATAATGTAAATGAAAGCACAATTATTTTTTGAGCAATTAGCGACTACAATTCAATTTAACAAAGAAATTGCAAGACTTTTGCTCAAAAGGGTAAGTTTTAACATGGTTGCTAATTAGTTAACTATTTCCTCTCCTATTTGAGAAAACGAAGAAAATAAACAGATATAGATTAGAAGCACAAGGAACATACTGATATCAGACAAAACGTTATGAATAATTTATTGGGAATTAATATAGGGTCACCAAGCTAGTGACATCAATCACTGCAGGGGCAGCACACAGTGATGAGAGTTTTACAGAAAATGCACTGGTTGAAGTGGGCATTATTTTCACCTTTAATTTGAACTCACTGTTTATTTAATTTACTTTCTCCACAGTAATCAACAGTATTGATTGGGTTTTCATTCCTATCTCCCCAGCTTCCCAAATCTACTAATGACATAAGCAAAACAGCCAACTATATATCTTCCTGGAGGTAATATATTGGGTGTGACTCCCCAGTGTTGAGCCTAATCTTTGTGGAGCGTGAGAGCTCCTCATCTCATGTTTCCCATTTGAACGGTTTACACTCAAGTTCTCCAATCACGACCCATTTGGTAACCTCGCTAGAAGACAGCTTCTCAGTCTCTCATATTTCTTCACTTGTAGGTATTAACAACCAATTTACCAATTAATATGAAATAACTTCCTCTCCAGTGATATTTGAGAACAGAAAATAAAACTTTCTTACTCCCAGTGAAAATCTTACATTCAAGGGAAATGTAGGTAATGCCAGTATTTCTTCAGAGCATCCACTGGGCTCTGTGTTGGTCAGCCGTGTCCCGGCCGTTACGTGTTCACTGGATCTGTGACGCTGCACGACTCTCCTGAGACTTGGGGGCCAGGGCAAACAATGCAGACATGAAGGTTATGCAGCCTTGTCTGTTGATAGAGTGATAAACTATGTAAAGCTACTTGGGTTCAGTGTGTCTTTAGTGGCCAATCTTTAAAAGTGTGGCAAGCCACCTTAGTAGCCATACCATGACATGGTTTAGGAATTGCTTGACTGCTAATCAGTCCTACAGAAGTCAGGCTTGTAATGCAGGAGGAAAGCCAAATAAAGCTCTAATGAACCTTCTACAATAATGCGACAGAATAATGAAATGTCACTGATACTTTAGAAAATCCAGCAGCGCACATGCACACACACACACTTGCTTAATACTTGAGTATCACTCTCTCAGGGGGAAGGGGGATAAAGAAACTTGAAGAAGAGTAAAAAACTTTACTATAATTAAATCATATCCTCTAATGAGTGGGAAAATGTGAGAGAGTCTTCAAAAACAATCATTTGAAGCAACCAGAAACTCTATTTTAAATAATAAACAACCTAAGAAAATCCTAAAAGAGATTCAGAAAATGCAATGATAAATTTTTATACAAAAGAAGAAAATAGATATAAGGAAAGGGAGAAGGAGGAAGAAGAGAAACTTGAAAAACAGAAAATCAGAAAATGCAGGAATAATAAAATATTAAATAACACTGCTTCCAAAGTTGTGGAAAGATGTCAATGGCTGAAAGGACTTAATAAAAAGTAACAATAAATAAATAAAGTGAGGAAACAATTTCTAGATTTATTTTCACTAGTTTTAGATCTTCACTCTTATCATGAGACAAGATCTTCACTCTTAATATTCTCAAAATGGACTATATTAGTACAATTAAATTAAAATCATATATATACATATGTATATAATCGTATATGTTGTTTATATATATATATATATATATATATATATATATAAATATAAAATTTGAGGGGGGGGCACCAGGAGTTGAACTCAGGGGCACTCAATTACTGAACACCATCCCCAGTCCTATTTTGTATTTTATTTAGAGACAGGGTCTCACTGAGTTTCTTAGCTTAGCACCTTGCTTTTTTGCTGAAGCTGGCTCTGAACTCATGATGCTCCTACCTCAGCCTCCCAAGCCCCTGGGATTACAGGTGTGCCCCACAAAAATCATATTTTAACTAGATTTTTTTCAACAGAAAAATTGGGTACATGAATAAATTACTGCAATTTCTAAAATTTTGTGAGATAATATTTAGAACATTACATTGTATATCTTGATGAAATTTGCAACCAAATATTTCTGAGGAAAACCGTTGCTAAAAAAAGTCAAAGAAATGAAAAAAATAGGGAGAAAAATAATTTGAAGGAATTAGAGAATAAGCAAAGAAAAAAATAAAAAATTAGATTCCACAGGTTTGGAAATATTCAATGTAAGTGTGTATGTGTATTTGTTGCCTAACTCCACTAAATGCAATGATTTCGAGTAATAGCAGTCATTTTAATAGCTTTCATGATGCCTATGGCTCAGGGCACCAGGAAGAACTTGGCTGAGTGCTTCCAGATGAGTTTCTCATGAAATTTCTCAAATGTTGACTGAGGAGCTGGAGTACCTGAGGGCTCCTTTTCTTTCTGGCTCTCCCTCTCCTTCTTGCTCTCACTCCCTGTGAGAATCACGAAGAGTTGGTTGGTTCTCCTCACAGCAGACAGCCTCAGAGCAACTCATCTGATCACATAATAACTCCTCAGTGCAATAGTGCAAGAAATCCAGTTCTCATTCAGCATGAAAAGTCTTGCAGCACCACCTTTGATACATTCTGTTCATTATAATTCAGAGAGAGAGGAATTATACTCTTGATGTGGAATCAATAGAAAGGATATCAAATTCTTCCTCTTGATTAGGGAGTGACATGTTATTAAAAGAGGGTATAGGATGGAAAAGATTGTTGCATCCTTCTATGGAAAATACTGTGTGTGTGTGTGTGTGTGTGTATATATAAATATATACATATATGTAATTAAAAATGAATTATCATAGATAATTGGAAATAAAAATCTCAATATATAGCATAGAGAAATGTAAGAAACACAAACAAGGAAGTAAAACATGAAGACAAAGAGAAAAATAGAAGCTAAGGGATAATGGGATTAAAGAAAAAATGGTGAGGATTGATATCTGAATAAAAAGGGTATCCAGAAGACTGAATGTGAAAATGGAGGAGAGAGGCACTGATTAAAATATTACTAGAATGACCCAGAACTCAATGGTATGAGGTTGCAGACTGAAAGGACGTGGTAAGCATCTTGCAATCTTAATACCAAAAATTTTCAGAAATCTGGACAAACAAAAATTTCTGCAAACTCGTAGAAGAAAATAAATCCATGAGTTTTATACAAAGATCAGAAATCAGAATGACTATCTTTTTTTTAAAGGTGGACATTTTATTTATTTTTTATTTTTCTGTGGTGCTGAGGATTGAACCCAGTGCCTCATGTGTGCTAGGCAACTGCTCTGCTGCTGAGCCACAACCCCAGCCCCAAGCGTTTTTTAACTGTAATATGAATGAAGATAATGAAGTTGTTCATTTAATTCTCAAGAAAAAAAAAATATCTAGTCTTCACTTTTCTTCCCAAGAGAATGAGTACACATATGCCCGGTATCTGTCACATCAAAATCAAATAAGCAAACAAAAATAAGAGTATAACATACTGGAGTTGAAAAGACACAAGACACTGCCCAAGAGCTAACACGGGGTGTCAGAGATGAACACAATTCGAATCTCACAAAGTCCCTTTTGGATCATGAGGCTCTGAGGGATTTGTCTCCAGAAATATGAAACCTGGTTAGCCTCAAGTCTAGGAAAATAATGTAGGCAGTTATGGAAGAACCTGTGATTGAGTTTAAAAGTTAATAAAAAAAGAACACAGAAAACTAAGAATTGAGAGAATTAGTAGTTATGAAAATAGAGGAAAGTAATATTAGTGATTAAGATATTGTGTTGGAAGGGAAAATTAATCATTGTGGGAATAGAGTAATAGAATCTGAATCATCTCTATGTATTTGAGTCAACTATAGTTATACTAAAAAACAAAGGTTAATGTCAGTATAATATAATATCAACACTAATATGAAGCGGGATGATTAATGATATGATAATAAACAAAAGAATTTCTAAAGGTATTTCTGTGAGATTGTAAGAAAAACTCAAGAAATTGTTTAACAGTGTTTTTTGGGAAGTATTTATTTTCTTAATTATATTGATGTTAATATACATATTTTATGATTTTTCTTCAATTCACTAGCATGATTGTTTTGCACACTAGAAGGGACCGTAATTAATAAAAAGACTATGTGAAAAGTTTCTACTCATATTAGCACAGTTCTACAGAACTAATGGAGCCTCACAAATTCAGGTGGTAAAAGTGAGCTAAAGAGTTAGGGAGTGTCCATATATTCAAAATGATATTCTCCAGAATTTAATCTGTAAATTAATTGCAATCTTTTCAAATTGTAAGCAAGGATTCTGTTCTACAGTGATCGTTTTGCTTTTTGAACAGAAAATAACATACTAATTTAAAAATCTATATGGTAAAGACCATGAATGCCAAGACATTTAAAAAAAAAAAGATAGTAATTGGTATTTATTTGAACAAATATCAATAATTATTGTAATAAATTGAGAGTGTTTTTAAGGCAATAATCATGCCTGTCATAATTTAGTTTGTTTTGTGCTGCTTTGTCAAAATTCCAGAAACTGAGTAAGGAAAAAATATTTCTCATATATCTGAAGAATTCCATGGGTTAGTATCAAAATGTTGGCGTCTAACAAGTACAATTTTGCTGCATTAGCTCATGGTGGAAGGTAAGAGGATGAGAGAGCAAGAGTGTACCAAACTTGTCCTTTTATATAAACCTATTTCCCTAATAAAGAAGCCACTCCTGGTGACAATGGCATTAACTTGCTCACAAGGGCAGAGCTCTGATGTCCTAATCTGCCCTCATTAGTCCCAAGGCTGCATTGGTGATTCAACTCTCAACTCTTAACAAATGCTTACTGGAGTGGTGCTGGGGAGCATATTCAAATCATGGCAGTACCAATGAACAAATGGAGCAGAACGGAAGGATCTAGAACTGCAACTGGGTACAAAATACATTGATGATCTAGTTACAATTAAAAATTAATGGCTTAAGAAAAATGTTTTTGAATACTGATTAGAAAAACAAATAGTTTTTTGTGGTATGTGCAGCATACTAAGTACAAGTGCACACACACAAACACACACACTCAGATGGTAAAAGTGAATCCAATGTCAAAGGGAAAACTTATAAAATATTAAAAGAGGGAATTATATGACAATATGTATGATTTTTGAGTTAGGAAAATATTTCTTTAAAGAGATATAAAGAAGAATAATCATAGAATGAATGATTGATACTTTTGACTGTATTAAAATTAAACATTTCACTAGGACAAAGGAAACTATTATCGATGTTAAAATAAAAGTCTCAAACTTGAAGAAGTCATTTCTAATGCCATAACTATAAATTGTTAAATCAGAATATATAAAGAATCCCTTAAAAATAGAGAAGAATATGTCAAGCAGATCAAGAGGAACAGAGAGGGAATAAAGATATGAATGCACAATAGAGGAAAATTGAATATTGTACAAAAAAATAAGTGAAGGAGTGATCTCATTCATAAAAATAGCAAGGGCATGTTTAAGACACAGGCCAGTATGGGTTTAATTGGTTGAAGGGAATATGAATCATAGGAAGTCAAAGTGACAGGCAGAGGCTACATCATTATGGATTAATTATAACAAATTAATTATAATTAATTATAGATTAAGCTGTGGGTTTTAGATAATGTTGTAAATATGCTGGGAAGCCATGGATGGGTTTTGAGCAGAGTAGTAGAATGCACTGTTTTATATTGAAAGATGGTCTCTCTGGTTGGGGTTAAAGAGTAACCCTAGAAGGATCAAAACAGAATCAGAGGGACCAGCTACAAGCTTCAGTGGCATATTACGGTGACTGGCATTCAAATAGCAACAGTGGATATTATGAGATGCAATCAAAGATACATCTGGAAGCCATAAAGGATTTGCTTATGGAATAAATGGGTAGAGCACAGGGGAAGAGTCAAACTCCTAGGATTTTAGTTTGAACAAGTGGCTTGATAATCACATTTTACTGAATTGGAGAGCCACAGTTTGTGGGGAGAATGGAAATGATTCACTTGGTTTAGGGCAAGTGTTAGTTCTATTGCTAGAAAGGCTTCCTTTTCTCAGTTTACTTGCTTATCACCTGTGATCATTAATTTTATGTGAAAACTTGATGAAGATATGGTGCCCAATTGTGTGGTGGTCAAATATTAGTCTTGATATTGCTGTAAATATATTTTTCAATAGGATTAATGTTTTTACAAGTAAACTTTACATAAAGATCAACCTAGGGCTCGGGAGATAGCTTGGTAGAGTGCTTGCCTTGCAAGCACAAGACCCTGGGTTCGATCCCCAGCACTAAAAAAAAAAAAAAAAAAAAAAAAGATTAACCTCCATTATGTGGCTGGGCCTCATCCAATCAGTGTAAGATCTTAAAATCAAAGACAGAGGGATCCCAAAGAAGACTTCTGCTCAAAATTCTAACAGAAGTGCCGCTTGAGTTTCTACCCTCTTACCCTATCCTGTGGATTTCTGACTTAAGATTCAATATCATCTCTTACTGGAATTTAAAAAACTCCATCCTTTCTTACAGATCTCAGACTTGCCTGTCCCCACACTTACAGGAACCAATTCCTTTCTCTCTCTCTCTCTCTCTCTCTGTCTCTGTCTCATTGTCTCTTGGTTTATGCTGCATCAACAATTAACAAATTCTCCAGAAGGAGGCTGGCTGTCTGTTTTGTCATTTCAGTTTTACATGAAGAGTAATGTATCTCCTGCTTTCTCTTCCTGGCAGTGCACATGTGCCAAGGGACCAAGTACATTTTTAAATGCCATGAAGCATTGAGATTGTTGAACACCTCTAGATGAAAAGATGAAAAGCACATAAATCCTCAGGTTCAATTTACCATTCCTTGGAGAGCTCTCTGCTTTTACCTATTCCCTACTATTTTGCTTGTTTTGTTTTGTTTTGAACCTAAGATCCATTAGTCTCTAGCAAAGTGGTCAGTTGTGTTCTGGTTTCAGAAGCTTTCAGCCTGATCCTTAAGCCTCCCTCCAGGCTCATAATTCAACAAATCTTAAATCTTTTGGGAAGGAATGGTAACGCATTTGAAGTCCCTCGCTTCACCAGTGTTTGTCCTCTGGTACGGTGTGAGCTCTGGGTCTCTCATCCCCAGAAATTCCCCCTACTCAGGTCAACCACAGGTCCTCACCTTCAAACCTACAGCAAGAATGGCCAATTTTCCCAGGGAGGGCTGGTGCCAGTCACTAATGAATGAAGTCTCCTCTGCACAGTTCTCCCTGCTTAGGTTCCAGTTCTTTCTTTGTACTATGATGGGGCTATGGCAATATGATTGCTATTTTAATCTATCTGACTATTGCACATGGTGCCATGGGAAAGTGAGTCCGTTATTACTAACCTGAGTAATGCTACTCTTAAGAAAAATTACAGATGTGCATGATGCCCCAAGAGTTTCAGAGAAAATTTAGATTTGCATTCTTATTCCTACTACAGTTAAATGTGTTTCCTGGTAATTCACATATCTATTATATTTTCATTGATCTATATTCATCATTGATTTGGACTTCAGTCTAATTTATAACCTCAATATTCTTCAATATGAAGAATAAGATTTTCTTAATGTGTATGTCCACTTTTGGAGTAAAGCAGTTGTTGATCCCCACTTTTCATTGTGTAATCTTAACTTTTCCACTTTATTCAAAATATCAAGATTTTCAAGAAATAGCACAAATTGGGCAGGTGTAGTGGGGGCACACTTCTAATTCCAGTGGCAAAGGAGCCTGAGGCAGGAGAATCACAAGTTCAAGGCCAGCCTCAGCCATTTAGCAAGATCCTAAGCAACCTAGTGAGACTCTGCTTCAAAATAAAAAATAAAAGGACTGGAGATAAAATTCAGTGGTAAAGTTCAGAGTTTAATCCCAAGTACAACAAAAACAAACAAAGAAACCCCACACAAAATGGGCCTTCATAGTTAAAAAAAAAAAAAAAAAAATTGCGTGGCATTCGACTGCAATGTTTGTTTCCTTCTAGTAATAAGTAATGGTGTACAGTATACTGTAATTATTCAGAGTCCAAAAGAATAGAAGGCGTGGTCCTGTCCTAAAAATAAACCTATGTTTTCTTTCAGGATGACTTACAGAAATAATATTTCAAAATTGTCGCATGTGTTTTGAAAGTCTATGCATATGTTTATATACACATATTTTAGTCAGCTTTTTTGCTACTATGACTAAAAGATCTGACCAGAACAATTTTATGGAAGAAAAGTTTATTTAAGGGCTCATAGTTTCAGAGATCTTAGACCACAGAAGGCTGGCGCCATTCCTCAGTGTTGGAGGTGAAGCAGAACATCATGGTGAAAGAGCGTGGCAGAGACAAGCAGCTCACATGGTGATCAGGAAGCAGGAACAGAGAGTTATTCACTTGCCGGATACAAATGTATACACCAAAGCCAATTCCCATCTCCTCTAGCCAAACTCTATGACTTCAGTTACCTCTCAATTAATCAATCAGGTGATCAACTCATTGATTGGGTTAAAACTTTCACAACTCAATCATTTCTCCTCTAAACCTTCTTGCATTGTCTCACATGTGAGCTTTTAGGGGATACTTCATAACCAAATCATAACAATATACATGTATACACATAATTTATATATGTATAAAATATGAAGAATTCATATATATGTGTATATACACACACACACACACGTATTAATAAAAATCATAATTCAGGCCAAAAGGAAAGAGATCAATACAATTTTAAAATGTCCTCTAAAAATCAGTTTGTGTAGGATCACAATTACGACCTTGAAGGCCGAGTAAGAATTTAGACAGTGGGTAAATGGAGACGTTATGGAGGCATGATGTCTAGTAGTTCTGGGGAGCTTGTTTTCCTATCTGATAAAGGAACAGATGTCTCAGCAAGAGAGAAGTAGCCTGCTTCTTGATGACAGCCTCTTATCTTGATCTCTCTATTTTTTGATTAGGAAAATGCAGAAAGAACCTAGAATAAGTTTTTCCTTCTTTGATGTAGTGGCCTATGGTTATATTTCAGAGGATCTGAGCACTGATGCATACTGCATTCAGTATTGTTTTTATATTTTACACACACACCACATACAGATAATTAATTTTTCCTACAATAGCCTTTATTGCTTTTTAAAACAATTCTCATTTCAATGATTGTTTAAAATATGAATGTAAGCATCCAAACCCCTCTTTATAGTTCCCCTCCCTAGATAAAGACCTCTATGGGCTGTAGCAACCCCTTCGAATCTCCAAAACTCTTAAAGTCATAAAGTACCATTCACAGAATTTCCATTGTTATCTTCAATTTAGTGTAATACCTTCCAGTTCAAGAAATATTTAAATAAACTCCTCCCAAGAGTATCCATTCCTAGCCCTCACTTACCTTTCGTAGCTTCTGTTATCATGAGTTTCTTGGTGAAAAGATAGACAGAAAAATTCTCAGTTGCTTTCATAACCCATAGAATTGGCATGGTCTTCTTTTACGAATTACTCTTTAATCTCTTTTCACATAATTGATTAAAAAAAAAAAATGAAGCCTGGCATGGTTGTGCACACCTGTAATCCCAGTGACATGAGAGGAGACTGAAAGAGGAGGATCCCAGTTTTCAGGACAGCCTCAGCAACTTAGTGAGGACCTGGATAACTTAGTGAGACCTGTCTCAAAATCAGGGAAAGTAAAAAAGACTGGGCATGTAACTCAGTGGTAAAGTGCCTCTGCTGAAATCCTCAGTGCAAAAAAAAAAAAAAATCTAGAAATATATATTTATAATACATATGTATTCTATATATATAATATATAGGTTAAACATGATATACATAACATGTATTGTAAATATTTATATATACATATATATAGATATTCTATATCTATACATATACTTAAATATAAAAAATGTATGTATAGTAAATCCACAATGGTTAACACTTCACTAAACTGTGGGAAAATAAGGTATCTCTATGCTTACCTGAATTTTCAGGCTATAAGGGAATAGTTTTCTTATTTCACCCATTTTTAAAACTGTAAGAAGAAGGATACTCTATTCAACAATTTCTGATATTTTTATAATAATAACATGAAAAATAAACAGAAATTTTTAAATTCAGAGAATGTATGATAGAGTTCTCTTGATTCTTTCATCAAAATTCATCTTCCAGAGAACTAGTTTAGCCATTACAAATATGATTCTAATTTTCTGTACAAGCATTTCTCAGTCTTGGTGTCTTTCAGCACTTAGAAAAAGAATATCCCTTAACTGAGCCTCTTCAAGATGTGAGTTAACTAAAATAATTTTCTTTTCTTTGATACTGGGGATTTAACTCAGGAACATTTAACCACTGAGCCACATTCCAGCCCTTTCAATTTTTTTATTTTGAGAGAGGGTCTTACTATGTTGCTTAGGGCCTTGCTAAGTTGCTAAGGCTGACCTTGAAGTTTTGATACTCCTCCCTTAGCCTCCCAAGTTGCTGGGATCACAAGCACGTGCCATCGCCCCTGCTGGTTTACTAGTTTTCTCAAAGGTGATGCCTTCTAGGATTTTATAGCACTCACTGATAAGAAACCTGGTCTCAAGGGTCTTGAGGAATTCTTAATGTCTTCAGAGAGAGTCCCAAACCACCATGACCATCCAGATTGGAGTCACCAACAGGAGCTCATAATCACAAGACCAACCACCCTTGTCCCATTTATTACTTCCAAGCCCAAACAACATGAATAACTACTTATTTATTTCTGACCAGATTGTGTTTGCTGGCATTAATGTGCATTAATGCTAGGCTACCTTCACTGGTATTTTTTTAATGCAAATTTGTTTATTCTTGTCAATGCCTTATTTTTCATTAGATAAGATGTAATTCACTGAAGCAATTAGAGCCGTATGCTAATGTGATGCCACCAGAATAACATAGGATATCTGCCACATTCTTGATTTATTTTCAACAACTATAAAATGTCTGAACTATTTAAAGGAAAATCAAGCATAAAATGATCATTGTATGTCAAATTCTATTCAACAATTTCTGATATTTTTATAATAATGAACATTAAAAATAAACAAATTTTTAAATTCAGAGAGTGTGTGGTAGAGTTCTCTTGATTCTTTCATCAAAATTCATCTTCCAAAGAATTAGTTTAACCATTACAAATATGATTCTAATTATCTGTACAAGCATTTTTCAGTTTGGGAACTGGAGCCACATACCTACAATTACTAATATCTAAAATGGCATTAATATTCTGAATCAGAAAGAATTTCACAACATAAACAATATAAGAAGTTTCTCAGAACCACTCATCTGACTCTTTCTAGCAGTACTGATGTTTCTTTTCTTTCTTTCATTTTTTAACTAGAGATTGAAACCAAGGGCACTTAACCACTGAACCACATCCCTAGCCCCTTTTATTTTGAGACAGGGTGGAGACAAGGTCTAACTAGGTTGCTTACAGCCTCCTATTCTTTTGTTCTTGTGGTAACAGATTAAATTCCACATACTCTGAAGATAGATGCTTTTATTATTTTTGTAAGATTTCCATATTTTATGAGTGACTGGAAAAATTTTTTAAATGAACTGATATCAAAGACTTGCTAAGGTCTGAATATTTGTTTTACCCTAAATTCACATTTTGAATCCCTAACCTCCAAGGTGATGATATGAGGTGGCGGGCCTTTGGGAGGTGGTTAGGACGTGCAGGTGGAGAAACCTTCAAGAATGCCCTTATAAAAGAGGCCCCAGGCAGACCCCTTGTCCCTTCTGTCATGTGAGGGCACGGCCAGAAGACATCGTCTATGTATCACAGTGGGTCATCACCAGACCCTGAATTTGCTGACGCATTTGTCTTGGACTTTCAACCTCCAGACCTGTGAATGTAAGTTTCTCTTGTACAGAAACTATGTGTCTGTGGAGCTTAATTCTAGTAGACTGGACACAGTGAAACGAGGGTCCAGCAACATGGACCTATCCTGAAGGGCGCTCAATTTAACTTCTGTGCAATAAACAATTGATTGACTCTGGTTCCTAAACTGTGCCATCAACAGAATTCCTCTTAGCTTACAAACTTTATATTTTGCAAATATCCCAAAATGTCTGCTTCATAATAAGAAATGTTATAAAAATATCAGAAATGTACCACATTTCAAATCACCAGGCATTTATTAATCATTTATATTTCAACTAATTCTTCATTATTAATGGATTGCTTATTTTTAAGTATTACAGATACTCAATATAAACAAACATAATGATGTTATAATTAAACATATCTGAGTAAAGTTAAGGAATAGGAAAATGACTTTTAAATATGCAGTACAGTACCAGTTGTTCTATTTTCATTAGTTGTCACGTATCTTGCCATGTCCTTTATCTGCTTGTGAATTTACAAGGAACACAGCAGGTCGTGAATTTTTAATAGGCTTTCCTCAAGGAAAGAAAAGGTCAGTATTAACATAAAATTCTTCTTAAAGATTTGTGGCACAAATGTTTCACACCGGAAAACAGGTGTTACTAAGAAACTAAAGCCACAATAATCTAATATTTTTTTCCATGTTTAAGGAAAACTTAGCCTCATATAATAAAATAGCACAAGTTCTTTTAAAAGTTCTTTTTCTAAAAGTAGATGCTCTAAGTTTTTTGACACATGATCCATTGATGCCACTTCTCGGCAACAAAAATAAGTGATCTTATTCAATTAAATGTTCAATAAATTCAAGCATTGAGACCTAATATCCAAAAAAAAAAGGGGGGGGGAAGAGTAATAAGGTTATAATTATAAGAACTAACTGTTGTCTGAGTTTAGTAACTGAGGTAGAATGGGAAATTAAAGTGAATCACACATACAAGGAATGAAGGAAGGAGATGATGCCAAGGCATGTGTGGAGAGTGTATGCTCAGAAAAGACGAATGAAAAACTAAGGAGACAGGTAAAAGAATAGGGGAGAACTGCCCATTTTCCTCTTCCTGCAGCTGCTAGGAAAGCATCAGCAACTAGTCCACATGCAAAAAGTTGCCTTTTGCAACCCATGGGATTCATCCTTGAGAAGAGGCATTTCCTCAAACCTTGGGAGTATAGAAATGCATCTCTCTGACTAGTTTAGTAGCAGAGGTCAGTCTTAGTTTTTTATGTATCCATTTCTCAATTTTTTGAAATCATTCTTTCATTAAATATAATCTAATACAAGACTGTAAATATGGTCATTTTAATCCTTGATTTCTGTTTTCTTTAAATGTTTTTAGTTGTAGATGGACTCAATACCTTTATTTTATTTTATTTTTATGTGGTGGTGAGGATCAAGTCCAGTGCCATACACCTTCCAAGCAAGTGCTCTACCACTGAGCTAAACCTTCCGCCCAAATCCTTGTTTTCTTTTTTTTTTCCTTTTCTTTTTTGGTGGTACTGGAAATTTAATACAGAGACACTCTTCCACTGATGTACATTCCCAGCGCTTTAAAAAAAATTTTTTTTGAGACAGGGTCTAGCTGAATCGATGAATGTAGCCTCAAATTGCAAATCTTCCTGCCTTGACCTCCCCAGTAGCTGGGATTACAGCCGTGCACCACTACATCCAGCTTCTTGATTTACTCTTAACTTGTGTATTAGAGTTTACTTGGGCCCCTCTGTAAGCAAAGTTTTCCTTAAATGCAAATTGTCATTATTTCAAGATCTAATAGTTCAGAGAATTTATTATAAATCTAGCTTCTTAACAACAAAACATAAATACATAGGGAAGAGTAAAGTAGTTACAATTATAAGTAACTATTTGTTTCTCCTAATTATATTAATGTTTGAGAAAGTAGACAATCTTTCATTTCCCAATTTTTAATGTCACAGTCTGACTTATAATACGCATCTCTTTGATTCCCTGCTACCATTTACAATTTTCTAATCCAACAGAAACTCGCACAGTATGTGATCGAATTACAAGATCTATTTTTCACTCTCTGTAGTATAAGTGAAGGTAAAAATCCTGCTGTGATTTATATCCTGAAATTCAGGATTATAAAAATTAATCTTACCGTATGAGCAGTTTTTTAACATGTTAAACTGATTAGAAGAGTTGAACTGATTTTAATGATCTCCATCTTGCTTTATATCCTTCTCTACCAAAATCTATGTTCTATATTCATCCACTGTTCTAAGATGTAAAACTTGTAAAATGTAAAAATTGTGCCCAGTTCAAAACTCTGCTTGTTCTTTATTGGGTAGTTTGGGTATTGTATACTTAACAAATCCTCCACTATTCCTATAGGCTAGTTTAGTGACTATCCTGTGAATATCCATTAAACACTTTGCTTGAATCTTTCATTGAACTAGAATGAAATTATTGATTTGCTTTTAGATGTACCTGACCATTCTGATAATAAACAAATATTTCTCAATTAAAATTAATGAATGAATAAAAATAAACATCAGAACTATCTACTGCAAACCATAAAGTTATCTGTTCAAATGATTGATATTACCAATGCTCCTTTCTTGAATTATTTTGATTCCCTGACAGAAAAAGAAATATGCAATGCTTAGATCTGCCATTTGGAAAATTGCCACTGTGTTGCACATGCATATAATTGGAAAGTTTCCCAGCAACTATGTGCATTTTCAATTACTAAAAAGCATCAATCTTGTGACTTTTTGAGAGTGGTTCCCTGGACAACACAATCATATGTTACTTCTGAGAGCTTTTCAGTTAAAAGTAGATATTTCCTGAGTTTTCCACTCCTACTTAACTGTTTATGAAAAGCTAAAAATGTATTTAAAATTTTGTTCTCTGACTTCTGTATCTTTTTGTCTAAAGTGGAAGCATTTTGGGTTTTCTTCCATGCATTATATTTGTAATAATGAGTTATCTCTTCTGAAATAAGAGAAATAGATATTTTTCCAGAGTTGATAGATAAATGCAAATTACTGATAATCATTAAGAATTAAACTGCTATTGTTGACAGTGATAACTTTCATGAGAAATTTTAAAAATATGCAATTTATTAAATACTTCTTAACATAAATAGTAAAAATTTGAACTGTAGTATTTTGTTACAAATAATAAAACTCTTATCCTAACATAAAATAGTTTATTGGTTTAGTATTACAACTGAAGAAAAATAGAATCCTGTGTTTTTCAAAGCCAACTCCATCCTTCCTATGGCATCTTCCTGCCTTAAGAACACAAGTACAATGGTAGGCAAGAGATATGCCTATCAATAACCCCTGCCCCTTTCTATAATATCCAAAAGCACTAGGGACACATTACTGCCTGCTCGAACATTTGTGAGCCTCCTTCAGGTCCTAGGGGCATCTTCTCTCCAGGTCTCCTCCCAAAGACTAAATTCACTCACGGGTACCTGCATCCCTAAGTCCCACGTGCTGACCTTATGGGTGGGCATCTGTTGAAAAACAGAATACATGGAACTTTCCCATAACACACTGACCCCTGGGTTAGCATTTCTACTCACTGTGATGGCGTGTGCACTGGACTGAGATGTCCATGTGGACACATGCAAAGTTCTTCGATGCGATGAATTAATTCTGAAAGGTTTAGTGTGTCCGTGTTTGGACACAGGACAGGGAGTAAGAAAAAGACTTGCCCTGCATTGTCTTGTCCTTTAAGGATTTTAAGAAGATAGATTTGACAAGGTAATAGGCTAGAACATATTTTATTTTATAGTTTCTTATATTTTTGCAGTTCTAAGGATTAAATAATTTTTCATTTGACTTATATATATTGCATGTTTTATGCAAATGTCTATCTGAACTCTTGCTAAGAGACTTACAAACATTTGTGAGGTAGTTACTGTTTTTTGTTTGAACCAAAAAATAATATATGTTGTTCCTAAAGTAGACACTACACTTTTTCAGTTTTGTCTCTCCTACAAATCCTAAAATATTACTTATTCCCCAACAGAAGTACAATAACTAATAATAAATTTGTAGAAGGTGAAATTCCTGCAAAATCTGAGAGTTAAAGACTTTTCCATACAGTGAAAGATGAGAGAACTATGATTACAACATATCAAGACTGATGGCTGCTGTCTGTATCAGATTTATTTGCCCACGAAAATGGTTATTTACCAAGTAAAAGGAAGAAGGCGTTTGGTTTATTTTATTACTTTTTCTCATTTAGAAAAAAAATCACAATGATACATAAAAGACTATTCCTAGTGCTTAAGGCATATAAATGAGTGTGATCAAACCTATTCAACTCTCATTTCCAGAACGGCGATTACTGACCCCATTATTCAGTGATGGAATTTGAAGGACCTTCTTTGAATTCTTTCAGCATTTTGCACCTTTAGACGTTATCATGGATATGCTCATTTTTATTTCCCTTAGCTTCATTCAGACCAAGATAAAGGAGATGGATCACTCAAATATATTTTATCTGGAGATGGAGCTGGAACTCTTTTTATTATTGATGAAAAAACAGGTGATATTCACGCCACAAGAAGAATTGATAGGGAGGAAAAGGCCTTTTATACTCTACGTGCACAAGCGATTAACAGAAGAACTCTGCGGCCAGTAGAGCCAGAGTCTGAATTTGTGATTAAAATCCACGATATCAATGACAATGAACCAACATTTCCAGAAGAAATTTACACAGCTAGTGTTCCTGAAATGTCTGTTGTAGGTAAGTTCATTTACAACTTTATGAAGATATTCAAAACATGAAAAATTTCAAGAAATGCTTTAAAAAATTAGATAATTAATTAGAATCATCTTTTATACTCCTTATCAAGGTTACATATTAATATTATTTTAGTGAGGAAGTAAGTCAGGAAAAAAGATTAAAGCATCTCACGGTTCTTGTGGAGTTGTAAATCTTTGCTGTATATATGTATGTAGATAGTTCTTTTTAATAAAAACCAAGAAAAAATATTGATCTTCAATAGAAAATTGAAATTTTTTGACACATGGATTTGGATAACAATTATGTAAGATTCTGTTCCCAAATATATTGTAATTATAGTTGTCCTTTGCTTTTCACAAAGGACTGATTCAGGGCTGCCCGCAGATACCCCAATTCTTATACGCTCAATTTCCCTCATATGAAACTGCACGGTATTTGCATACAATGAATGCCCATCCACATATGTTTTTTAAATCATTTCTGTTATTTATAATACCTAATGCAATGAAAATGCTATGGAATTACTATTTATACCACATTGTATAGAGAGTAGTACAGGAAAAATTTCCACTCATGCACATCTTTAAAAAAATATTTTTTGAACCCAGGATAATTGAGTCCTGAAGTAAAGACCCTGCAGATATAGGTGGCCAATGATGTCATGAATACTGTGCCAGGTGCAGTGGTTCACACATGTAAAGCCAGTCACTGGAGAGGTGGAGGAAGAGGATTCTAATCTTGGTGCCAGCGTGGGCAACTTACTGAGAACCTGTCTCAGAATAAAGTGCTCTGTAGAAGAGCACTTAGCTAGCATGTGCAAGGATTTAATCCCAGTACCACAGGGGGCAAAAAAAAAAAAAAAAATGATTATTATTGATGCAATGTAGAATTTTACCCATGTATTTTAGTTAGGATTTACCAAAAGGTTTTGTTTAGATTATCTGTAAATGATGGAATGCAATTACTAATTTATTTCTTTTATTTATTTAAAAAAAAATTTTTTAGATATTAATAGACCTTTTTTTTTAATTCATTTATTTATATGTGGTGCTGAGAATTGGACCCAGTGCCTCACACATGCTAGGCAAGTGCTGTACCACTGAGCCACAACCCCAGCCCCCTGATTTATTTACTATGTATTAAGATACTCATTACTTATAACCACACATATGTGTTTGTATATACATAAAATATAATATATATGTATATATTTTAAACTGCTTGTATAAATCTCAAATTGAAATAAGCCAGTTGAAAACCCACAGTTAATCATTTACTGGTATAGAATTACAAGGTTGAATTGTCAAACTAACCAAACAGAAATCATAAAAAGTATAATATTCAAGAAAATGAAGTTTCCCTTTTCAATATAAATAAAAATAAATACATTTGTAGGAAAATAATGCTAATACTGTCATTTTTTTAAGTTTGATAGAGGATGACAAAGAATTAAAAGCACCAAGAAATTCTGGTAATACTTTTAGAGAGATATACATTTGGATCTAATACAAATGTACACTTTTTAAATGTTTGTGAATTTTTTAAACTGATGGAACCACTCTAATGTTTTGTTTTGTTTACTTATAACAATGTAAATAGCAAATTTTCAAACTGAATTTCTCAAAAGATTTGTTCTGGGATTATTATTTAATTTTTACTTACCAAATCCCAAGGACTTGGGACAATCATCTTACCATAAAGCCCATATCATGAACTTCATTAGATTTTAGTAGTTCATGAAAATTAGGATCATCTTAGATTGTTTCTAAGTTTAGAATTCAATCTATTCATAAAGTTATATTCTAGATCAGATGTTAATGATTTTAGAGTTAATTAGTGCATCGTGGGGGAAGAACATACTTATTCCTTTGTGATTAGATATGCCCTTTACACAAATCTATTACATGAAAATGAATTTAAATATCAAACCTGAGCATTTGTGAAGTGACCATATTTATAATATTTGGAAACATTGCTTCATTATCTATTGCATGCATTAAAAAATTATGTTGGTTAAATAAATATTATGTAGATGAACAAAGTTGAACTGAAGTAACACCAATAGATATAAAAATCAAATATATATACATTGATCACCTTACTATAAAGCTCTAATGAATATGAACTTTGTCTTAGTTCATGAAATACACACACACATGCACGCACACGCACACACATGCACACACATATTTAATTTCATCCAAATTGTATGTAAAAATTTCATTAAGAGGTCATTATTAAAGCCAAAAATCATTGAAGTCTTCAATGAACCAGTGCTTTTGCCCCTCCTTCTGGTACTGTGCAGAACTAAGCTGAGTTTGGATACTTCAGGTACTTCTGTGGTGCAAGTCACAGCTACAGATGCCGATGACCCTTCCTATGGGAACAGCGCCAGAGTCATTTACAGCATACTTCAAGGGCAGCCCTATTTCTCTGTGGAGCCGGAAACAGGTCAGGAATAATGAATTGGTGTTCGTTAATTTAACCATCTTTCTGATCTTTATTAGTAGAAAGAGGGGAGAATAAGCACAAAGCATTAATACTCAGAGTGAGGATGCCACACTTAAAGATGACAAAACTTAAAGTTATCAAATGTGCTAATGGAAATACAATTGTTTTGGTGTTTTTACACATGGGATCAGATCACTCTAGGGTACATAGGGAATTGCTAGAAAATATTTATATGGAATCATTTTTACAATGATCAGAAATCAATATCAAAAATAAATCTTTTAAAAATTCACTAGTTTAAAAATATTACTTGTGGGCTTCATCACATAACAACTGACAATTCAGTGAGAATAATGAAAGCATTTGTATTCTTTTTCAAGGTATCATCAGAACTGCTTTACCAAACATGAACAGAGAGAACAGGGAACAATACCAGGTGGTCATCCAAGCCAAAGACATGGGTGGCCAGATGGGAGGTTTGTCTGGGACCACCACAGTGAACATCACACTGACGGACGTCAATGACAATCCACCTCGCTTCCCCCAGAGTAAGTGGCCTTTAATCGTCATTTATGTTCATTCTACAGTGCCAAAGTTTTAGAAAAATGAAAATAAAATGAAATAGAGGAAGAAGAAGAAAGAAAAAAGAAATTGTCAATTTAATTTGAAACACATTAAAATGTGCTGCACAAGTGAACTAAAATTTTATATGTTGAGATCACTATTATTAAAACTAAAATGAAATATTTCAGGCATATTTCATTCAGACAGGATCTGTGATTACCAAACTTCTTCATATGTATTCTTTTAGTTTAATATTTTATTGTAAAATACCCTGTCATAATTAATTCACTTGTCTCTTTTTAGAATTTAATAAAAGAAACCTAACTTAAAGGTAAATTTTTATGATGCAAAATATAATTTGACAAATTATAAAAGCTTTACCAGAAAGGGCTGTATAGAAAAATCTTACAAACTCATAAGAAATATTTTCTATTACTGTGTATATAATGGCAACCAGACTAAAACATTCTTTTCTTTCTCTCCATATATATATATATATATATATATAGGAATTAACTTCAAATTCTCAAAATAGCTTCAGAATATATTAGCAATAATTACCTTCTGCCCTTATAATACATACATTTATTCTTATACAAATTTGTGTGACTGCATGTCTAGTTGAATATAGAAAGAATGATATTGAATCTCAATAGACACCCCCAAGACTAAACCAATTTTCTTCTATTCTAAAAGATACTGTATTTCACGATGGAATTTAATATTGTTAGGAATGAAGCATAAAAAGAAAATTCAGGTATGATCTATTTCCTCATCTTTTGTTGAATTGATCCCCAATTTTAGTTAGGGTTTGGTTTAAATGTTTTCATAATAAAATATTAAAATGTAAAATACAGTAGCTTTTATGTGAAATCTTTGAAGACTATTACTTGGAATGAATTATAACCTAAGAATTCACTGTGTTGTTTTGGCTATTTAAAAGTATTTTATTATTTTTCTCTGTTTTTTTTTTTTTTAATCTAAATTTGATTGTTAGCGTATTTTCATATTATATTGCGTACAATTATTTATGTGAAGAAATGCAAAGTTCAGACAGAACCTTCTGAAGCAAACAGGTCACAAGCCTGTGTACCCATGGTGATTGCTTGCTGGGTGTTTGGTGTACAATGCCATCACACCCAGGGGTGAGCCCAGAACAATGAGAAAGCCATCCATCTAACTCTTCAAAAATCAGGTTTCAGCTCCATGTTTTCTTTGCCAATGACCAAGGAAAAGCAAACCAATAATAAACACATATAGTTCTGTGAAACAGGTTTAAAAATATAAACTATTTAAAAGAAATTTCATAACAGGAATAAAAGGAGCACCATAAATATACAAGGAAGACCATTAAGGTGGAGAAAGGGGGACTGAGGGAGGGAGGAGGGGAGCATGAGGAAGGTATTGGGGAGTGAAATTGATTGAATTCTGTTTTAATATATAAATGAACATGCCATATTGAAACCCACCAGTCTGTATAATTAATATGCACCAATTAAAAAATAAATAAAACAAATTTCAGATTACATATGTATTCCTAACCACCTCTTATCCTGAGCCTTTTACCAGGAGAATGAACATGCAAATTGAGGAGAATAAACCATAACTAATTAATTGCACAATCTACGATGAGCAAAATATTGTTGAAAAAAGTATTTTATCAGTAGTTAATAACCATTTGGATTAGTACTATATCTTAAATTCCCAGTAGTCTAAAAGGCAGTTCATTCACTAATGGCACATTTGATAAGCAAATTAATAGATTCTATTTAAATGAAGAAAACTAGACATTTTTTAGGCAATAATGCTCAATGAAAATTCACCTTATATATATTACATTTTCATTTGCTATGACTCCTTTATTCATTCATTTAAATAAGTATTTCCTTTTATTAACTAGAAATTTTTGATTGTCATCTCTTAGGTACATTATACAAACCCTGGTACAATAATAGTGGCAATAATAATCATTATGAGGCTAATAATAATGAAAGGAATAAACTGCAGCGTAACTTTTGTATTTTCTGAGTGGCATTTTTACAAGACACTGTGCCACATTATTTATTGGCTGACTTTATTTAATCAGAACAACTCATTCAGATAGGTGTTATGGTCTCCATTATACAAATGAGGAAACAATGAATAGTTAAAGATGTTATGGCCAAAATGCCAGTTATGGCAGAGATGTGTTGACATCCAATTCGAGATGCACAGCACAATACATTTAAAGGGATTTTAGCACCTCCTGTATCCTGATTTATTATTTTAATTTTGGATAGAAACATAATTTAATAATTTTTTTATTTCCTAAATTATCTTTTATATTATGAATATTTGCAACCATATCTGACTGTTGGGAACACTCAGTCATGGCAATTAGAATGTCGTTTTATAGCCTAAGTCATCTAACATTCAAGAGACTTGTTTTTAATTTAAAATATCATTTTATTAGATACACAAGGTGAGTTCTGTTTATGTAGTCTTTCACATGTAACATATCATAGAAATCTCACACGAACTTGGAAACTAAGGGTAAGTATGATAAAGAGAGAAAACCAATGCTGTCTATGAGAAATATAATGCAAATTAAAAATGTTTGCCACATGTATAAATTAAAATTTTCTATCAGCTGTATTAAAAAATTAAGAAAGACAGGAGGCATTCATTTTAATTGTATATTTTCTTAACCCAATATTATCCTTTTATGTCATCAATATAGAATATAATCAGATATTTTTTCATTCTTTTTTTCCTCCAAGTCTTACACTTGGATCAAATATATTCCATCATCAAATTTCAATTCAGATGAGCTGCATTTTCAATGCATAGCACAGGCGGTTGAGTGACTTGGTTATAACCTGCCTTATTGGACAGCTCAGGAGCACTCTGTGGTCAACCTGCATGAGACTCAGTGATCTCATACTTCTAGGAGCATTTTCACCTTGATCAAATAAACTGACCTTTCTATTTTTGTGTCATGAGTATGAGTAACACTGGACACAGTGTATATACTTTGTGGCCTGATGTACAACTAACTAAATTTCTCTGAAGCCCTGACTCATTTACTAGCACTTAGTTTATTTATGTGTCCAGTAATGTTGATTTGTGCAAGCGCTGCTCTATTATTATCATGATCATTAAATATTATAAAAGTAGATTTAGAACTTAAGCTTTTAATAAAGTTGAATTATCCAAATTTAATATTTCCCAATATGCTGCATATCTCACTTCTGTCATTTGGAGGGGACAGGGACACGTTCAAGCTTAGATGTCCTGACTTGTTTTCTTGATTATGTTATGGTGTGGATTTTTAACAGTGGTTCTCAGTTAAGGTCGATTTTGCCTGCCAGATGTCAATTGGCAATGTCTTGACACATTTTTTGTGTTACCTGGTGGGTCCTACTGACATCTAGTGGATGGTTGCTGGGGATGCTGCTAAGAATACAATAAAAAAGACAATTATTTAAGCCAACATAATAATGTATAGTTTGAAAAATTTAAATAAGTTAAATGAAGAAAAAGTGAAATCACAAATTCATGTGTCATTTTTTCTAAGGTTGCCTGAATAATTTCAAAAAAACTGAAAATGCATAAAATTAGGCAATTCTATTTCCCTGAACCTCCTATATATAAATTACTTATTACTCATAGTGTTGCAAATAATCAATAAAGTCACATGAATAAAATGACTTCAGTAGTTCTTGTAGCATATAACAGGATCTCAATACATGGATTTCCTCTTTTCCCTTTTCCCTCTCAAGGATTACATCTCAAATTTCCGTTTTTTTTTTTTTTCTATTTTTTTCTAATGTTTTTTTCTAATTTTTCCTTGTTCTAATGACAAACTGCCATTCACTTATGGTCAAATATTAAATAAAAGCACCTTGAACCTGGAGAGATACATAACCATGAGGTTCACAATAAATTAAGTGCACTTGTCTCATAAATAACCAGTTAACACTATCTTTAATGAGGACTACAGGGCAAATTAGTCAAATGTTCAATGTTCCATGAGTTTTGCTGTTTCATTGTGCTAAAGTTAGAACAATTTTATATGTCCATACCTTGAGTATACCTGTATGGCATCCCCATTTGAATATTTTAGGCCTACCCACCCTATTTTGTTCATTTCCTATATGAATTTCCTAAAATCATAAAAACAGAATTGACTTTATGGAAATAGTGTAAGAAAAGATTAAATGATTGTAACCAGATCATTGTATTTTGGCAAAAGCAACTGAGACAACAGGATTTGTTTCCAAATGGACTTTTATTTATTTTTTTAATAAAAAACATATCTGGAAAATAATATACTATTGAGTCGAGAGTCAAGGTGTAAGGGCTATCTCATCCATAGAGAACAGGCTAGTCCCCAGCATCCCTGCTTTAATGCTGCAGAGAATAGCTGTAGGACTCAACTCTCAAATCCTTTCAAGCAAAAAAAAAAAAAAAAAAAAAAAAAAAAAAACACCAGAAAGGAAGGCCCATTTCTAGAGAAAAAAAGTTTGCAAAAGTAGTTAAGCTGGTGATCAGGTTTCTATCCACCTAATTAATGTCTAGGACTTGGCTCTAGGTTTTGAATGAAATGCAAGTATCAGGATAGCAATAAGACTCAAGAGACAAGACTTGGCATCTGAGACTTGCATCTGAGACTCAGGCAACATATACAGACCTGACCCACAAATGGGTTGCAAACCCTTGAACAGTTCCAGAGGCCACAGCAATTCATTCTGAGACAAAATACAAAGGGAACAGACTATATTACATTCTAGTTAAGGACGGGTGTGCTGTCCAAGGAAAGCTGACCCTCATGTAAGCATGCACTCGTTTATTTAGCACTGACTTGATTACCTTTTTTTTTTTCACACAACTTAGGTTAAGAAATCATCAACCATTATCAAGTAAATTTACGTAATGTCAGGTTAGCAGAGACTTTATGAAGGGGAAAATTTTTAAATTATAAACAAAAGATTATGCACTGAATGATTAAGAAACCCTCCTTTGTGGTATATTAGGTATATAATCAATGTCAAATTAATGAGAATCTGATATGATATTTATTATATAAGCATCCAGATGTATGCCAAGTGCATTCAAAATAGTGAATTTATTGTTGTCTGTTATACTTTTTTTTCCCGTGAACTATTGAGAATAGTAACAAAAATTAGTTGTTCACCATTTGTTAATGATTGTTCTGAGAACTAATGCAAAATTTCTCATTTACAGGAAAGTTTTTGTTAAAATAAATTATAGGTGATGGATGAGCTTTGGAATTGCACATGAATTTAACAAGACTCATCTCCTGAGTATTTCAAAACCATCTCTTAGCCAGGCACAGTGGCATGCCTGTAATCCCAGTGGTTCTGCAGGCTGAGGCAGGAGGAGTTCAAGTTCAAAGCCAGCCTCAGCCATTTAGTGAGGCCCTAAGCGACTTAGTGAGATACTGTCTCAAAAGAAAAAATAAAAAGGGCTGCAGATGTGGTTCAGTGGTTGAGTGACTGGGTTCAATACTGGTACCAAAAAAACAAAAGCAAAACCACCAACAACCAAAAAACCTCTCTCTTCATATTTCCCTTTAAATTATCTCTAAAGATTACACACAACTATAACCAATTTAGAAGGAAGAGTAAAACAATCAGAATCAGTGAGGTCTGAAAACAATTTTGTACTTACATATGCCTTTTGTTCTTTTTATTTGGATGTTCTTTTTTTTTTTATTAGAGCTTTATAATTATACATAGTAGGTGGGTTTATCCTGACAAAATTATAAATGCATGGAAATCAGTTTCAGTTCATGATCCCACCCCTTTTTTCCTCATCTGTTTCCTTCCCATCCTCCCCTCCCATTCTCCTCCTTTTACCTGATTTCCTTTTGCTTGTCTATTAATTTGTATTTGATTGGTTCTTTATATTATCCTATCCTTCCCTCCCCCTTTCCTTTAATTTACTCTAGCTTCCGCATATGACAGAAAATATTCAACTTTTGTGTTTTGGATTTTGACTTTTTTCACTTACCCTGATATTCTCCATTTCCTTCCATTTACTGGCAAATGCCATAATTTTATTCTTTTCTATGGTTGAGTAGAACCCCATTGTATATATATACAATTTCTTAATCTGTTCATCTACTGATGGGCATCTGGGTTGATTCCATAATTTAGCTATTATAAATTTTGCTGCTATAAATATTGAGGTGACTGTTTTGCTGCACTATGCCAATTTTAGATCTTTTGGGGAAGTACCAAGGAGTGGGATAGCTGGATCATATGGTGGTTCCATAGCTAATATTTTAAGGTATGTCCATGCTGCTTTCCAGAGTGGTTGTACCAATCTGCAGTCCCACCCAAAATGTACAAGTGTACTTTTTTCCGCACAACGTCACCAGCATTTATTATTCTTTGTAGTCTTGATCATTGCCATTCTGTCTAGAGTGAGATGAAATGTTAGTGTAGTTTTGATTTGCATTTCCCTGATTGCTAGAGATGCTAATGAATTTTTCATTTATTTGTTGGTTATTTGTACTTCTTCTTTTGAGAAGTTTCTGTTTAGTTCTTATGCCTACTTAGTGACAGGTTATTTGGGTTTTTAGTGTTAAGTTTTTGTTAGTTCTTTATATATTCTGGATATTAATCCCCTACTGAAGGAGTAGCTGGCCAAGATTTTCTCCCATTCTGTAGGCTCCCTCTTCATGCTCTTAATTGTTTCCTTTGCTGTGCAAAAGCTCTTTAGTTTGAGACATCCCACTTATTGATTCCTGTTTTTTTTTTTTTTTTTTTCTTGCACTTCGGGGAGAGGCACCAGCACCTACATGGTGGAGTGTTGACCCCTGTGTTTTCTTCTAGTAGTTGTAAAATTTCTGGTCGATTTTCTAAATCTCATTCATTTCCATTTGAGTTTTCTGCAGAGTGAGAGGTAGGCATCTAATTTCATTTTTCTGCATATAGCTATCCAGTTTTCGTTGCACCATTTGTTAAAAAGACTGTCTTTTCTCTAACGTGCATTTTTGGCAACTTGATCAAATATTAGATGGCTGACTGTATGTGGATTTGTCTCTGCATCTTCTGTTCTATTCCGTTGGTCTTCATGTTTATTTTGAGGTCAAGAGCATGCTGTTTTTGTTACTACCTCTCTGTAATATAATTACAGATCAGATACTGTGATTCCTTCTGCTTCCCTTTCCCTGTTTAGTATTGCTTTGACTATTCTGGGTCTCTTATTCTTCCAATTGAATTTAAAAATTGCTCTTTTTTATAATTCTGTGAAGAATGATAGTGGTATTTTGATGGGGATTGCATTAAATCTGTATAATGCTTTTGGTAGTGTGGTCATTTTGACAATATAGATTCTGCCTATTCAAAAACATGGGACATCTTTTCTCTTCTAGGGTCTTCTTCATTTTCCTTATTCAGTGTTCTATAATTTCCATTGTAAATCCCTTTATCTTTTTGGTTAGATTAATGCCCAAGTATTTAACTATTTGTTTAGGTTATTGTAAAAGGGATGGTTTTCCTGAGTCCTTTCCTCAACTCTGTCACTGTTGGAGTATAGGAGAGCTACTGATTTGTGGGTGTTGATCTTATATCCTGCTACTTTGCTCAACTCATTTATAAACTCTAGAAGTCAACTGGTGGAGTTTTTTGGTCTTCGAGGTATAGAATCATATCATTGACAAACACAAAGTTTGACTTCTTCTTTCTTATTTGTATCCCTATTATTTCATTTTCTTGCCTGAATGCCCTGGCTAATCTATGTTGAATAAGAGTGATGAGAAGGGACTGTCTTGTCTTATTCTTGATTTTAGAGGAATCCCTTTGGTATAATATGAATGTTCTTAATTAACTACTTACATCATCCATTAATTTTGTAAGTGTGGATTACATGTTTTGTTCAAAATAAATAAAATAGAATATTATAAAATAATAATAGGCACTTTTATAACATCTACTACATAGTATAAAATATAACACAAATATCTCATTTAATCTTCACAACATCTGTATGAGGTAGTCTATTATAATTGTCTCCCTCCTTTTATTAGTTAAAACAACTGAAATTTGTAAATTGATGTCATTTTTTTCATAATTATGCCATAAAGATATAAGGGACAGGTTGAAGATGGATATAATTTAGCTCTCAATTCTGTGCTTCTAAGAAATACATAAAGAAACTGGCACATCAAAAATTCTATCTTCCATCTTGCATCCCACTTTTAGTTAACTACATGATTCACTTCTCACATACGGATTATCAGGTCAACTTCAGGCAGGATACACTAACTTCTTTAACACCTAAGCATTTTGATTTGAGAGCAGGAAATCATACCTTCAGTGGTTGGTGCTATTGTGATATTTAAGGATCGAACATGACTGACCCTTTTCCTGAGTTCCCTATACTGCTTGAGAAGATAAATGAAAAACTTTTCACTAGACAAGTTCTTTCAAGGAAAATTTATATAATATACATAGGAATTTAAGACATGTACATTCAGGGAGTTATGAGACTACCACAATCCCTGCCTGGTACAAAAGAGATTTGATTTAATAACTGCTGATTTTCTCTTTGTAAATAGAGTCAACCTCCCCTCTACTGGGGATCCAAAGATAATGTAGGCCCCAGGCTGATCTGCATATTTTAAAGTTATCAAACACTTTCCAACTAGAGTAACTGTCAGATATGTCCCAAGGAAGATGCTTCAGCTTGAAAAGGAAGAAAATGAAATTTAAAATGTCTCTTTTCCCCTTCTTATTATCTAAAAAATATATATATATTTATATATATATATATATATATATATATATATATACACTTAACATTTCACAGTACTATTCTATAATTTATTTGGTTAGATAAAGTGTGATTTTTTACTATGACTATGAAAATAATGTCAAATATTTATTGTATTTTTCCCTCTTGGCCCCATTGCCTGCAGTTTATAAGAATTATACAGAAATAATATTATTAAACATTTGTTGATTTAATAAACATTGATGAAATTCCTAGTGTGTGTCAAGAACTATGCTAGGAAATAATAATAATTTGTAATAATCATAAAGCAAGAAATAAGAAACAGGGTAGACTCACAGTAATCTGCATTTTCATAGGGTATAGAGATTCTCTCACACACATGCACAAATTTGATGATGTTACTTTGTAGTTTATCTTACATTCTTGATGTTTTTTGCATACATGCATTGTGTATATATGTATGTATCATATATAAATGTGTAAATACAAGTGTATATCTTATGTATATATAAAACATGTATAAACATGTAAGTAGAGATTAATTTAAAAGGTCACTGCTACAGCTGTCAAAGACTACTTTACCACAAAATGATGTACCCTTTCAGATATAAAATCATCAGTAAAGAGAAAATTATTTAAAACCCCCTCTAAAATATACAAAAGCTTTTCAGACAGAAGAGCAAGTGGCACTGAGCATTTTTGTTTTGTTGTTAGAACAGAATGAACAAAGTCGGCATTCAGTGAAAGGTGTGTGATTTAGCATGACTGGACCCCAGGGTTCAAAGTAGGGATTGTGAAAGAAGAGAAGTGCTTGCAATGTTAGCATCGTGAGGGGGGCTGAATATGAAGACCAAGTGCTGCATACATTATCTAAGAGATCTTTATTCTTTCAGAGCATCAGGCACAGTTCTTCATTTTGACTAATTGTTCTGGTAGCAGTGAAGCATGCTACTTGGATAAGAAGGCAAGAATTGATGAGGTCTGAACTATAAGGCTGCGGAGAGGAGGGATTTGAGATTACAGTGTATTTAAGGAAGCGATCCACAGGACTTAGAAACCAGGTCGATAAAAGATTTGTGGGATAAAAGGTAAAAATATCAATAAAAAGATACTTTCAAGCTCTCTACCAGAAGAGTTTGTTTGAAGAGAAAAACAGAGATTTCAACTCAATTTGAACATTTTGAATTGAGAGAACTAAAGAAAGACAGTGGGTTGTAAATATCTATAGCTAGTGAAAAATGCCCATCTGAGCCATGTACGTGACACGTAAGTGAACACAGATGTGAACAATCTTGGCTAAAGGTTTAGGGTGACAGAACTGGGGGAAATGCACTGTTTTCCATGTGTGATGGAATCATATGAGTGTAAGAGAAATCATGTATATAGAAATCATGCAAAAACCCACTTGGAATGCTCCAGTTATTCCAGTGGAAACGACCTAGACTAATCAACTCAGCATGTTGTGTAATGGGATTCAATGTCCCTCTGTATTGTGATACTCTCTGGAACAAACTTGGACAGTTCCCCAAGGTAGACATAGGTACACAGAAATATAGATTTAAAAAGCGAGGCATGCAAATGTTTAGATCAATTGGGCTGTTGTTAAAGAGTTTTTAACACACTTAATATTTCAGGTGAGACACATAGTCAAAAGACTGAATTGTTAATATATTTATGAGTGATTAACTTAAGGTTTATCATAACCTCCCGCAAACCTATATCCTTTTTATGTTTCTCCACATTGCGATTCTGTATAACTGTTGATGCCAATTAACTGGGAGACAATTTCAAATAAATGTATCAAGATAGATTCTAAAGACTATGGGGATCAATGGCAGCCTATCCAAAAGCTTTGTCATGCTGCTTTACTCAATGGCATAAACAGGAAACTAAGATATTGTGTGGAATCTCTTTTTTGCTCTAATTTAACTTAAATGCCCAAAGCTAAGTTTGTGATTAGGTCTCCTGTGTTCACAGATTCAGGATCCTCTCTTTCCTCTGATGAGCGTCTTTAATTCCAAAGTCTTAGCAGTTCCTCAGTCTCCAGTGTGACTTTCAACTCTCCTCTGCTTTCTCCTAAATGCCCATTTAGCATCGCGTCATTTCCTTAACTACTCTGCAGTAGACTCCAAGGAGCTTTATCTTGTTTTTAATTTCTTCCTGTTAAGCTCATTAAAAAACATCTTTTAAACATTATACAATGGAATGGTTTATAAACATGCATAATTGTGTCGTTTTTCTTAAAGCTAGTATTGTTTGAGATTATTATGCAGCACAGAGATGTTACAATAAGATTGCACACAA
This sequence comes from Sciurus vulgaris, assembly GCF_902686455.1. Classification (NCBI taxonomy): domain Eukaryota; kingdom Metazoa; phylum Chordata; class Mammalia; order Rodentia; family Sciuridae; genus Sciurus; species Sciurus vulgaris. The sequence goes on from NC_136466.1 coordinate 151,370,556, forward strand.
AGCAAATAAAAAATTAAACTAATGTTAAATTATTTTGTTGATTCACATATGTGGTGCTTTTTTATCTCAACTCTGGAAAAGCAGAGCACTCTTATGTAAATGTGAATAGCAACAAGGGCAGGGAACAAAGGATAAAGACAAATTACAGCTCTTTGTACCTCATTGTTTTTTAATCAACAAAATAAAAATAGTAGCTATTTTTTGCTACGAGGTTCAAAACCTGGAAGTGATAATTTGCCTGGCTTCTCTCCTAGCTGATTTCTGGCATTTCTTCGGTGGTTCTTAAGAAGGCTCTCGGTCACTTTTCTTACTTTGCCTGTCTTAGATCTGTCCTCTAAAGTTTCTTAGTCGCATTAAGCAGTCCAAGTCTGGTGTGAAAATCTGCAGTATTTTTAATATTCTAGTGAAAAGTCCTATTGATCAAGTGTATGGTAGAACAAGTGACTTGAAATATCAGTCTCAAATACTAGGGAAAAAAAAAACCCTAGAAATACATCAAAACCTTTTGAAATTTAATAATGACAATTCAGGTGGTGGGCAAAATAACGTTTATTTAAGTAGCCAAAGATTTTGTTCAATTCTCAGGAAGCCTTCTTTACCATAGTTCTGTCTAGATTTTTACTTGCTTACTACAATTCTTCGTATGCTATACAGAAATGGCAATTACCTGTCTCCTCACATTCTTGCCTTGGCCAGAGCATATTCACCAGGAAGAATTATTTATCTGTCCTCCGCTTTAAAAGAGAAGCAGATGATTCAATATGACACCTGAGAATGAGTTTAAAACAAATATAAATTGGAATTGATAGGAAAGCATACCACATAATTAAAGATCCATCAACTATAAGATAAAAAATAAGGAGCATGCAAATAGATGTCTTTAAAGAGAAATTAAACTTGAGATGGGTGACAGGTGCTCCTTTGCCTTAGTCAGTGTGTAAGTAGCAATCTTTGCCCCCTTTCCAGTTCTCATCTGCTACATGCCCTACATGGTAAATGCCCTTGTAGGGAAAACAGGCTGACTCTCAATTAAAGCAATTTCAGTGAGCTCAACAAACTGAGATACTTGTATTCTACACATAGGACATGCAAATAAATAAAGTGTGAATACATCAGTCTTCCATGCATTTAAATTTTAGAGACACACTTTTTAATTTTGAAATAGACCCAATAAATCTTGCCCTAAAAATGGCTACTGAGTGAAAAATGTAATTCTGAAAAAAAAAATTATTAAAGTATACATGTAAGGCACTGAATAAGGTGTTTTGAATGAATTAACTACTGAAATTGACATAACATAAAACCAGTTGTGATGTGTGTGAAACCTACAATTGAGTTGTGTTTGTTTGTTTGTTTGTATGATTTTTGGTTCCAGGGATTGAACCCAGGAGCATTAAACCACTGAGCTACATCCCCAACTCTTTTTATTTTCCATTTTGAGACAGAGTGTCATTAAGTTCCTAGGGACTTGCTAAGTTGCTGTGGCTGGCTTCGAACTTGTGATCCTTCTGCCTCAGCCTCCTGAGCTGCTAGGATTATAGGCATGTGCCACTGCAACCAGCAACATGTGTATTTTTAATAAAGCTATTTGGATTATTTGACAGAAGACCAAAGTTTGTATTTTGACGAAGGCTCCATCTCAATTTAGTTTTTCAAAAAAAGTGAAGAACACATTGAAAACATTTTAACTAATATCTTAGGAAAAAATAAGTATATGTATTTGTATATGTGTACACACATTTATCTACATACACACTTTCCAACAAATTACTGGGGAAGAAAACTGGTAGATAATCAGTGCATTTATAATAATGTTTCTAAAATTTAGGTTCCTTATAGTTTGAAAAAATGGAGCATGTACAATATCCTGTTTAAGTCTCAGAAGATACTAGAAATTAATATGAATAACACTAATTTTAATCAAAATGATATAAACACTGTAATGGATATTGTCTCTGTACAAATCAAGAAATGAACTGAAATGATAAATAATTTTTGATACTTGAACAGAACAGTAATAGCAAGTTCAAAGCAGACAGACTTTCAGAATCTAAGTATGTGCCTAAGAACACAAAGAAGTCCAAGCTAAAATAAAAAGAAGAAAAAAATTCCCAGAGACAATATTCACTATAAAATATATATGTGACAGTAAAATTAATGAAACAAAAAAAATACTTCTTTCTCTCTTTCTATATTGATATTCTGCAATGATTTTTTTACTATAACAGTTTTTTAAATAACATGAAGAAAATTTTTTAATTTAGTACTTGAAAATTATATTCAATACAGTATTAAATACACAGATATATGTATAATATATAATACATGCAAACTTTCTCATTTTTCCTGAGTCTCAGCTCAATTCCAAACAGAAAAGAAGCACAGAAACAAGAAAACAGAAAACAAAAAGAGTAACAAAGTGTTATTCTTTCTTAGCTTGCCTAGTTCTAAGCTACAATTCTTTGAAAGATAATAGTTTTGCTGTTTGTTGAGATATTTTTATATGCCGTGTGTATAGCTACTCACAATTTATTAGGGAGCAGTCTTGCTCCATTTCCAGGTAGACACACAGGGTTGCTGTTCTGCAGTCCTCAGTGATAATGTTCCAGCACAGGCTGGATAATCTCTAGTCAGGGAAACCTGCCATCACAATTTTCATTTTCTCACTTTCTTTGTTCTTTTTCTCTCTGTTTTCTTTTTCTTTCTTTTTAATTTTTATTTATTATATTCATGCTTTGGATGCATATCATTATGGATCTTATGTACCCAGGTACATCTCTGTCCTGATGTAGACCCTTCTTTTCCTGGAATACTTCTTCTTTGAAAAGGACCCAAAGTAATTGGCTCAATCTAAAACGATCTTTGTTGGGCCATCTAATTAATGAATATGGTATCTGGAGTAAGCAATCATGGTTCAAACTAATTTTATCATCAAATTTGATGACATTGATTGATAAATTTCTATGATCAAAGGGTTGCTATTGAAAGATATATTGATGCTTTAGTCCATGCCCTTGTTATTAACACTCAAAACTACATTTTAGTTTTTAAATATGAATATTTTTTTCCATTTATCATAGACCTCACCAGTTCTCTGTCTGGATAAAGCTTATCTTCTGCTTAACCCTTTAAATATTTTTTAACTTTATTGATTTTTTAATATCATTACTGTATCTAACTTTATACCAAACATGCCCAACCACTTTTAAATACACACACACACAAACACACACTCAATGTTTCAATGTTTAACATAATAGATGCATAATATATATGTGGAATGGATGTGTACATATGTATATTATATATACATAGAGAGAGAGAGACAGAGAGATATATCATTTTCTGAAACTTGCCTTTTCTGCTTAATGTGATGCACCTAAGAGTCATATATGGAATCTGTGTGTGTGTGTGTGTGTGCCTGTGTGTGTGTGTGTGTTTCTTTAGTTCTGTTATTTGCTGTGCTAGGATTGCACCCAGGGCTTCATTCAGGCAAGTCAAGTGCTCTATTGCTGAGCTATATCACCAACTTATCTATATTTTGGCACATAACTATAATTCAGTTTTTAATTTTGAATTATATTGGGATATGTGTTTACATACCAGTTTATTATTTGTTTGTATGCTTTTGATATTTGGATTCATTTTTTTCCTGTTGCTTTTTATGCAAACAAAAATTCTGCAGGCAAATGGATGAAATTGGAGGATATCATGCTAAGTGAGATAAGCCAATCTCAAAAACCTAAAGGAGGAATGATCTCGCTGATAAGCGGATGAGGACATATAATAGGGGGTAGGAGGGGTTAGCGTTAGGGTTAGGGTTAGGTTTAGGGTTAGGGATAAGGAGGGTGGTAAGAATGGAGGAAGGAAGGACTGTATAGAGGGAAAAGAGGGGTGGGAGGAGTGGGGGGAAGGGAAAAAATAACAATGAATCAAACAACATTGCCCTATGTAAATTTATGATTTTTAATAAAAAAAATGATACAAAGAGAGGAAGAGCAAAAAATCAAAACTTTACTATAAGGACATAATTCAGTAGAGTTAAAAATAATTGAATGTATAAAAAAATGAAGTTCTAGTATTACTAGAAATTAAATACTAGTAGTCCTGAATATTGCATTCAGCTATAAATCATATACATGAATCATGTACCATAAAAAAAATACTGAAAAAAAAATTCTATGTGGCATTTTTGCATTTGATTACTTGTACAATTGATGTTTATTGGTAATGCTAGTAATTAATGTTATGGTTTGGATATGAGGTGTCCCCCAAAAGCTCATTTGTGGGACAATGCAAGAACATTCAGAGGTGAAATGATGGGGTTATTAGAGCCAATCAGTGCATTACTTCCCTGATGGAGATTAATTGAGTGGTAACTAAAGGCCTGTAGGTTGTGGCTGGTGGAGGTGGGTATTGGGGGTGTGGCTTTGGGGTATATATTTTGCATCTGGTGAGTTGAGTATGTCTGTGCTTCCTCATCATCATGTGACCTGCTTCCTCTGCCACCCTCTTCTGCCATGATGCTCAACCTCTCCTCGAGCCCTGAGGAACAGAGCCTGCTACCTATGGATTGAGACCTCTGAAACCATGAGCTCCCAACTAAACTTTCCTCCCCTTCAATTGTTCTGGTCAAGTCTTTTAGGCATAGCAGCAAAAAAGATGATTAAAACAATTAACTTCACAATATATAATTTCATACTGTTTTCTATCATAAGGTTGAATTTTATCCCTTAAACATACCTACACACATAGAAGTTCTAATTCCCAATAACTCAGAATTTAACTAATTTGGAAATAGGGTTTTTACATAGTAAAGGAGTTCAAATGAGATCATCACTTTTAAGATGATAATCACAGTATCTTTGTAGAAAGGGGCAGTTGGGACAGACACAGACATCCACAGAGGGAAGGTCATGTGAACACACAGGGAGAGGATGAACATGTAACTAGATTGGCGCTTCTTCAGGCCAAAGAACACCAAGGACTGGCAGACAACTCCAGAAGTTAGAAGAGTAAAGGAAAGATTCTCCATTAGTAGAATGAAGGAAGACGTGGCTTTGTGGGACTACTGGCCTCCTGAAATGTGAGACCATAAATTTCTGATATAATGGGTCATCTAGGTTTTCGTACATTTTTACAGCAGCATTAAAATAAACAAATATATTCCCCAAATCACTGTACCAAATTTAACATCCATTGGGTCTTCGGGTCTTTTTTCTATTATGCCACATAACACTTGCTTTTGTCAGATTAATTTTTGTTAACTCAAACGAAATTTAAAAAGTACCACGTCATGACCTTAATATGTATTTTGATGTTTAGGATTCAACATTTTTTTCCTGTTTATTTATCATTCTGATTTACTCCATTGTAAATTGTTTTCTATGCTCAACCACATTTTTCTACCAGGTTGTGTGATGTTTGTTAGGCATCATTAGACACACAACATTGTTAATATGAGTGCAGAAATTCCCTTCTCTTCATTTGTAACAAGTGTTACTTCCTATGCATTGTCTTTTATTTTTAGAAGTTTTTGAGTCTAGAATAATGTATCCATCTTTTTTTTATTTTATGTTTTATTTTAGAGATCTTTTGATAACTGAAGATCATTAAAATAGTGTTTTGGAAACATGTTTAGAATTATAGATAACCACCAAAAAAAAATACAAAGAATCAAAATTGTTAACTAAAATTATGTGTGCATGAGATCATCTATCTACACAGGCACATGCAAATACACATACACACACACCTCTCCCACAAGCGTTTGACATATTCTATTTCTTAAAATTACTGCCTCCATCATTTTCCTTCATTTGTGGATGTATGGACTAAGCCTTTCCAACTATATTTTCCATTGGGCTATACCACAGTGTTCAGAACTATCAATGCCACCTACTTTGTTACAAGGCAGTTAAAAGAGGAAGATACAAGGAATTGTCATGGAGCATCCTCCAGGCTAGAAGGATTGTAGTGCCTGTCTTGTGCCTGCAGGAATTCTTTTTGAAGGGTGTTGTGGATACCACAGTGCCATCCTTCTTCCCTAGCAAATGAAGCTGTCATTATCTGTAAAGCTACAGATGGCCAGGGTTATCTGGGCCCATACCATGAATCTAAAATGTTGTCAGCAGTGGCTTGTGTCTAGTTCCCTTCTCTCTGAGTGCAAGGCCTTTTGGTCCCATTATTGTGAAGACTATTTGCTGCTTGAAGAATTACCCTGAGGACAATCTGGACTTGGCCTATGTTCTTCAGTGCTTCATGGAACCATAAAATAAAGATCAATTTTGTGAAAATGACACATATCCTTAGACTAAAGCAGGCTTCCACTTCTCTAGGTTCTCGTTTCCCTTCAATTTGAGAAGCACATCATTTTTCCTACTTTATGTAAAATGCTTCTCTGTTTCTGTAATCCACAGACATAATTGTTTTTCAGCTAAAATATTGGACTAAATCATCTAGTTTGCATTGTCAGAAACTTAATGCACTTTTAATCAATGAAATTAGTATTTTCTTTTCAGTGATCAAATTCTTCAAATATTGGCTGGTAGAAACAAGTTGATTGGTTTCCTTCTACTTTTCTATGATCCAATTAATATTTGACATCTCTTTCTGTCTCAGGAAAAATCCTAGGCTCATTTTCTTTTGATGCCTCAGATTTAGAAACTGCAAATCTCCAAAATGACTTAGTTCACAGGAGTGGAAAAACACTGGTATTAGTGACCAGTGTTCAGGCACTGGGATTATGTTCCAGGCCAATGGAACAGAATCCTAGGCCTATTTCCGCAACAAAATTTGAAACCAAGCCATGCAACTATTTTGCAAGAATGTACATATAAATAAAGGCATGTGCGGTCAGTTCTACTGTCACAGTATTACTACTTCAGTACTTTTATTCTCTTAATGTTCAGGATTTTCTTTTAATCTGAAAAGTCTTAAACATTGATAGTATAAATCATAGCACTGAAGATTCTTTTTAAAGAATGCAAATATATGATTGCTAAAAAGTTAACATTCCAAAAAACAATAATTTAATATTGTTAAAATTTTTGTATTAAAATATAGATTTCCTTTTTATTGCAAATACAAATAGTCATCATCCCTTTGTTTGATATATTTACACATTGTAAAGCAGGCATGATATTTTCATTGATTCTGAAATATTGTACTATATGCTAATATTTATGGTCTTTTTCCAGCAAAATCATTCAAACTTACTTGGAGACCTGGTAAATTTCAAGTCCTGGGGAGGGAACATATAAGTAGAACATAGAACGTCTTAGCAAGCCAGGAATCCAGGAAGTATGCCACAAGAATGCTAGGGGTATTTTAAATGTCATCAAAGTCAACATCATTCTCATGGCCTATCTGGAATGACCACAGCTGGAAGAATTTGCAGAAAATAATAAATAGCCATATGATTGGATTATACAACATAGAAAAATGTCCTTAGTTCATACTCATATTAATAATCATAAAATAAATAAAAATAAGTGGGGATTCTTAACAGAAGAATTCCAAATAATAAATGTGAACCCAATTGCAGAAAACAGAAGATTACCATGATTAAATGACAACATGTGTTATTGCAGACAAAATCATTGATTGATTAAAAAAAAAGGTTTCTTTGTTTGTTTTAACTATTATTTTGTTTTGGACTTTTTTTAAATTTTTACAGACTGCATTTTGATTCCTTGTACACAAATAGGGTACATCTTTTCATTTCTATGGTTGTGCACGATGTAGATTCATATGTATGATTATGTACAATCATGTATGATTGTGTAATCATGCATGTACATAGGGTAAGGATGTTTTGAGAAGATATAAGTTCCATGTATAAACTCAAAGTGTTTCCCCAAGATACGTATCAATTACAAAGAATAAAAATAGTAAAAATGAAGAAAACCGGTAGAAACACATTAACCAGGTGATCAAGGTTAACGTCATCAGTCCTAAGAAAAATTGACAGCATGTACTCCCTGACAAGATGGAACATACAGAGAACGCACCACTTCTGTGGTATATCTCACAAAGGTGCATAGCCTTAATCTTACTCATGAGAAAATATCAGACAAACCCTAATTGAAATATACTCTGAAAAACTGACTAGTCTTCCTCTAAAGTGTCAAGGGCATGAAAACAAAGACTGAACTCTCACACATTGGAGGACAGTAAGGAGACATGACAGCCAAAAGCAAAATGAGATCTCCTAAAGATGAAAGGAAAAGATGATGAAATTCAAGAAGTAAGAAATTTGATAGAAAAGTGATTAGAAACATATTTGGCATAAACTGAACTTCACAATTGTGATTATGAACTATATAAAATGGACTACGTATTTGCATGTGGTAGACTTGGAATTTTGACCCATACTATATGACCCCCCTGGACACCTCTCTTCTGGTTTCTGTACCAGGGTTATACCAATCCCAAATGAGTTAAGAAACAGTGTTTACTTTCTGTTCCCTGGAAGATTTTGCACAAAACTAGAATTTTCAGCTCCATGAAGGCTCTTTGAAAACTGTTTGAGCAATTTGTGTCAGGAAGGATAGATAATTTTAAAATCATTCTTTACTTCTTCATTAGTAGTTTGGTATATTTTAAATTATTTGTAGGCATTTGTCAACATATCAGCACTGCTAATATTTTCTGATTTTCCAATCTTGATATCATCTGCAGTTGAATTCTTTTTCTGTTACATTTTTATTAATACTTTTTGCCTTTTCTTCCCTTTTCATAAGGAAGGCTGCCAGATATTTGTTTTGTAAGTTCTTTAAAATAAGAAACAATGTTTGGTATTTTTATCCTTTCTTTTAGATTTATCACCTTCATTTGTTTCTATATTTCTTTACTATCTCCTATTTTTTTAGCTGGGTGTTTATGTCATTTTCTTATGTTTGGTGCTTAACTTATTAATTTAATTTCAGCTTGTCTTCATTATTATATAAGTACATAAATTGATAAATTATCTTCTCAGTACTATTTTCTCTGCACCACATTTTATTTCATTAGTTCTTCAATTGTAGGATTTTTTCTCTTCAAACTTTTTAATTTTTTAATTTGAACCATGGAAAAGTTGATTTTTTTCTTTTCAAGTTTTTTCAAGAATAAAAAGATTTGAATTTATCTGTTTTGTGCTAATGTCTACCTTGTAGCATAGCCAAAGAGTTTAATGATATTTGTTTATAAAAATTTACTCAAACTTGCCTAATAAACTAGTCCTTGATCAGACTGCGATAAATACATGTCTGCTTAAAAACAGTATGTATTCTCAAGATGGTGCCATCAGTTTTATGCACATATATATAAATCAAATCACTCATACTATTTGTATTTGTTTTGCAGAACATTTTATTTATGTGTAATTTTTGGTATGGTTAATTGATAATTAGTTGGAAACACATTAGCTTGGCTGCATTTCTTCCTATAGATTTGAAAATACATAATAAAGATACTACGGTTTTTAGCAAAGATCAGATTCATAGGACTTTGTAAACCAAATGAAACAGTTGACATCAGTGAGTTCTTTCAGTATTGTAGTGATATCATTTTTGCATTTTAGACAGGTTACATTTTCTGTATTGTAATAGAGCAATTCGTAGAGGTACTGATTCTATGAGATTTTTTTAAAGATAGTTCTTGAAGTGGGAAGTGTAGAGTTGAAGAGGTTCTGCAGTAGAAGAATGGTGATATAGGCATATATCAGAGGAAGAGTATGCAGTTCCTATAGAGTTAAGTGGGAAGTTTTTTATGAAGAGGGAAAATGTGTTAAACTGAAGTAAAAGAAGCATGTGGGAAAACCTCAAGGAGACAGTATTACTGGTAAGTATAAATTAAGGAAGAGAATGACAGAGGAGCTAAATTATGGAAAGTCAGCCTAGGGATCTTTTATTTTACCTTAAGTAGAAGGGGAGCAGTCAATTTTAAATCATAATTATTGATAGGATGAATGTTTTTCAAATGGGGTGATATGAATGCACTATGGACTGAAAATATCTAAGAATTGGTTGGATTTGTCCAACCATAGGAGTTAGTGAACTAGTCAGAAAGCTTCTATCCATAAACAATATGCAAATAGTTATAGAGTGCCTACAGTACACAGAGGGAAAACATTGGTGAACAAATGCTGTTTTATGTCCTCGTGGTACACACCAGTAAGTACATAGGTAATAATGCCTCACAATGGTGAAAGGTAAGAAGCATGACTGGGATTACTGTTTCTGATCAGTTTATTTTCAATTAGATTACTGGTGGAATGTTTCTGAGAAGGTCATAGTTGTGCCAGTACTTGAAGAAAGTGATCAAGGGAGCCATCTGAATACCCAGGGCTTAGGTGTTCCAAAGGAAAACCATGGAAAAGGCCAGGAGAGGCAGTAGGACAGAAGGCAAGGAATGAGTTGAGTTGCTTTCCATGGCTCGATACCAGAGACAGACCGAGAAAAATATAGGAAAATACCATCTGAGACGGACTGGTATGTGATGAAAACTGACGGTTTTTTAACAATGTTTTCCTAGTCTGGGTGGCCTAAATAAATGGAAATTTATTGTTTGGCCATTCTAGAGGCTGGACTTCTAAGATCATGTTGTCAGCAGGTTCATTTCTTCTGAGCCTACCCCCGAACCCTTGGCATAGTACCACTCCTGAAGCACTTAGCCCATGAAAATGCTATTTTCTCCTGACAAACTGCATTTTAATTATATTTGGGTAAATGGGAGAGGATTTTATATGAGAAAAGTAGCATGAGAAAAATACATAGAATGATGTAGGAATGTGATTTGGGGATCAGAAAAATTTAAAAGGTCCAATTTGATGCAAATCTTTCATGAAAGTGAAAAAAAGCCAAATATGTTATGAAAGATATACATAGGCAATAACATGGCTAGACAAGAGGTCTGAACTTTATTATGTATATTAAGGAGAATTACTTAAGGTTTATGAGCAGGAAGGCGCAATAATCAGAACTGTGCTTCCAGTCGATTAACCCGTCAGAAATAGGTAGTTTATGATCAGGTGCTAAACATAAATCTCATTAGCAGTAGAGGTTGTTCATGCTGGAAGTACATCCAGGTACACCAAGGGCTTAGATAAATTCTTATTTTACTCTGGAAGGAAGGAGAGTTTGTCAGAATTTAGTGTTTTTTCTCTGATACTAAGAAGAGCATCTTTATATTTCTGCCATAGACGTTGCTTTTGTTGTCACAAACAGAAATAAGATTCCTACATATTAAAGCTGATTTCATTGGAACTTTGGGATGTTCTGTTCTGCAGCTAAAGTAAGAGAAGAAAATAACCAAATGCAGCACAGTAAAATCAATTAAATAGAAATAGTCACTGTATATCCTGTGATTTGTTGTGATCATATAAAAACACATAGATATATAACTACATTCAAAGCAAATCTATGCAAAAGAAGAAAAGACGACTTGCTTATTTTCAAAACCAGAACTCCTGATACTATTAGAAGTTGGTACTTGCTATTCATTTTAACAGGCACAAGTCAAAACCCCCAACATTTCATTTTTTTCTACTCCTAGACTTTAATAGAATGTTAACCATAATTGGTATGCTTGAAATATTAGTCAACATCTAACGTAGAATTTAAGATTAACAGGATTTCCATATACATTTTACTTCTGAAAATCCTGTTCAGAAATCTCTCTAATCATCTCTTCTTATTCTCTGCAGACACCATCCATCTTCGGGTTCTTGAATCCTCCCCAGTCGGCACAGCTGTTGGAAGTGTGAAAGCAACTGATGCTGATACTGGGAAAAATGCTGAAGTAGAATACCGAATTATTGATGGCGACGGGACTGATATGTTTGACATTATAACTGAGAAGGACACACAGGAAGGCATCATAACTGTGAAAAAGGTGCACTATTTCAGCATAAATAAGCATCTGTGTGTTCAGAGAGTTGAGATTTCATTATGTACTATTCACTCATGCATTATCCATTAAAAGAAATATCACTTCCATGCTTGAATGTAATTCATATTTTACATAAGTAAGAAGGATATGAAGCCAGAAGCTCCTTAGACATTTTGACTATGTGTTTCTGTTGATTGAAACATGAATCTTGAGATTTTACAGAATTTAAAAGGCAAGTTAATATATATGTAATTATATTTCTGAGTCATGTTATTTAAAGGCCACCATAATAACATTATTTTCTTAAGAAAATACTTAATAGCTAATCAGGGCAATATATCATCATAGTTGGAAGCATAAAAAATAGTATGCTATCCAGATGTATGAAGCCATAGAGTTGCTAATAAAAAGAGACAGAATGAATTGGAACATAATTTAATTGTTCACATTTCCCCTTCTGCTATGTAAATTAAACTTTTCTGCTAACATATGTTCAGTGATACAATTTAAAGGTAACCAGTTATTTTATTGAAGGATCAGTGCCATGTTATAAGGAAATGTAAGGTGCATTAAAATCCTAATGAAATGCCAAGCATAAAGTAACCACTGAGGCACTGGCTAATGAGAAAACTATCCTGAAGTGCATGACAAGGCAGGAGGTCCACAACCATCATTAAACAGTAACCAGCAAAGGGGAAAGCAGCTTTCTTATTTTCCAAGACCAGGATAGCAGTCATGCAAATAGAATCTGCTGCATCTCAGAATTGAAAAGAACATGGAGGAAGTGTGATTATCAGCAGCGTTTTCTCTGTTAATACAACTTATCTTTGAGAGTGTGAGTTGAGGGACATAGTTCTTTATTTGTGACAGTTAAACTCTATTGATGTTTAAAGTCCCCTTTTTGTTTCTTACTACACCCTAATTGACACCCTTGGTTTAAAAACTGTTTTCTTTTTTAATGTGCTCTTTTTAGTAAAACATGACAATAGAACGTCTTTTGACATGTTATTATACATTCCTGGAGTATAACTTCCCATTCTTGTGGTTATACGTGATGTTATTTTTTCTTATTCCTTAGGTTTTTTTATTTTGAATGTTTCACGCAAGTATAGGAAGCTTACTGCCAAAATTTCATAAAGTTGAATATAGTATCATGAGCCCATTGCATTGAATAAACACATAACATAATTTAAAAAAAAACTGAAATTTTTAAAAATAACCTTCTTTTGACTTTTTTTGCTTGGAAAAATTTAATAGTACCTAACACCTCAGCACACACCTGTACACACACCAACACACACATAATCCATCAGTCCATTTTGTACAGAATCACCACCTATAAGATAGGTTTTAACATCTATCTCAATTTTCAGTTTTAACATCTATCTCAATTTTTTGCAAGGATTAAAGTCTCTTTTTCCGAAGTTCCAAATCATTACCTATTGAGAACATAAAAAGTAATAATTGAATCCTAAATTATATGTAAAAATCATATAATTATTGGTGCTACTTTCTAAACTTACGAATGAAAAACAACTCAAATGAATTCAACCAGGATTTTAAAAATCATGCTGTAACTTGAAGGGAGCATGCCTTACAGTTCCCCTCACTTTAATCGAATGACATGTGTCTTTTTACAGCCACTTGACTACGAAAGCAGAAGACTGTACACTCTGAAGGTTGAAGCAGAAAACACCCACGTGGATCCACGTTTTTATTATCTAGGACCATTCAAAGATACCACAATTGTGAAAATCTCTATAGAGGATGTAGATGAGCCTCCTGTGTTCAGCAGATCCTCTTACCTCTTTGAGGTTCATGAAGATATTGAAGTGGGCACAATCATAGGGACTGTAATGGCAAGGGACCCAGACGCTGCTTCCAGCCCCATTAGGTAAGTATGTGTGCATTTGAGATGAAAAGGAAGGAACTGAAATCCATAAAGAGATCATGAAACTCTATGTAAAGCATTTAATGCAACAAAATATTACAGGAGCTTTTGTATAAGTTATACATAAATTTGGTGAGCACAGTATTTAAGGTAAATTGACTTTAAATATTTGGGGGCAGGAATGCACAAGGATTATGGTTTGCTTATTCTTATCACATCCTCTAGACTGAAGTCTGGCTTGTATCATCTGTTTGCCTCCTTAAAGTGTTTGTTGTTCCGGCCCCTGATACCTATCAAGGACAGGTTTTTAGATGTATATTCACAATATGATCAAGTTACCATATTTGTATGTGAGATAAATATAAACAGTTAAAAATAATATAACTACAATGCTATAATGCAGTTAAGTTATGATGTTTACAAACTTTACTTATACTCTCGTCACCAAAGAAGGGGACTTTTGTGTTGGTCTTGGTTTTTGACTTTGCTGTTGTTGAGCTGTTTCAAAAATATTAGAACATTCCAGAAAGATCAGTCATTCAATATTTTTCTTTATTATGGCAGTCAAAACACCTGAGATATGATAGACACATAATAATGAGAAAGACTCAAAGTTTCCATTGACATTTGCACTGATATATTAGGGAAACACAGTTATATGTAATATTTAGCATCAAAATGAATGCTTAATCTGTTAGTCGATCGTGTGTTTTGGATTTCATTTTTTCCTTAATTCTCAACAGGCTGATTTTGCTTTCACATGGACTAGTAAGGTATGAGTTTAAATGTTTGCTAGGCAATTTCTTAGTGTACTCATGACTCATGCAGCCCCATAATGTATACAGCCTTCAATTTTATGTGCCAGGAGATTCCAGTCAAATTTACTTTAAAAATTCTATAAAATCTGCCAAACTTCAAGTGAAGTCATTCTATGTAGAGAGTGCTATATGTATGTATATGTTTTATGTAATCACATAACTACATAACTACCTTTTCTTGGAGTCATGCACAGCATCATGGTTTAAATGTTGCAGAAGAAAATTGTACATGGTATTCACATAGTGCTCCCATCTGCCAGCAGGACTTGCCTATGACTGTCACGCCTCCGGTACATTTTTCTTCATCTGAGTGCTGCATTCCCTGAATTTTTCTTTACACTTTAAAATAACTAATATACATGTTTAATTTTACCCATTAAATTCTTAATAAATATTTCCTTGGCAGAAATCCTAACTAACTTTAGTAGTCTGTGTTCTGGGTCCCTGATTTCAAAATGGCCTTTTCAAAAAATGGCATATCAAAGTTTTGATGAAATAAAATTAAGTGGACTGGTATTAAGTCCGAATATCAAGATATTCCTCCACAAAGTGAAATACATATTCCATCCTCTCACAGATTGATGGTTATTTTATATGAAAATCTATCTGTAGATACTTAAAAATGCAATAAATAAAATAAATGGTCATTGAGAATGCAAGTCAAAGGACCAGGAAGGGTTCATTCATGTATAGCACAACAGAATTAACTACTTTATTACTTTTTAATGTCAGTGGGTATGTCATGAAGGTTGTGGTATATTATGGCTTAATATCACCTTGTTGCAGAAAGTAGGAAGGAATAGTCTTATATGATCTTGTAGAACAAACACAAACAAAATATATATGTGTTCTACTATATCTATATACTCAGAAATAAATAGTGTGTATATATGTGCATATATATATAATAAATACATATATTTTACAGGTTCTGCATCTGCCAATTCAACCAAAATCAATGGAAAATTTGGGGGAAAATATTGTTCATACTGAATGCATGAAGAAATTTTTTGTCATTATTTCCTCAATAGTGTAGTATAACAATTACTTGTGTAAGATAGGGTGTTTTCCTTATGTTAGGCATTATAAACAATCTAGAAAATATTTAAAGAAGAAGATGCCGAGGTTCCAATTCCCAGTGAATATAAAGGGACAATTTTATATATTCAAAGAAATAAAATAACCTTGCAAGGGCCGTGTATTGACTGTATGTAGCATCCTGAACATGTTATAAATTATGTCGTATACTGTTAATGCTAATGCAGTAATCAAAAAGTTTTACTGAAAACATGTATCCTGGAAATGATTTAAAAAGGAAAATGAAAGTTAACACAAAATTGGTGATTGAGAATCAGAAAGTAAAATTATACTGTGAATCATATTAGGAAAGGAAGGGCTGTGGTTTCTCTGCATCTTTGAGATAACATCACCTTGTACTCTAAATTTTGCTATCACATCTTTAAACTGAACTACAAAAATATAATTTAGAAAAAACACACAAACTGGTTTTGGCAAAATCAGGTACATGATAACACAGGCTTTCTATTATTTTATGTATTGCAACTTCAGTATCACATTTCTGTCTAAATAACTGAAGGTTTATTTGCCAAAATTCCCAGTAATTCAGACAGTCATTCTTTCTTACATTGGATAAATATTTGTAGATCACCATATCAGATATTAACATGTTACTCAGAGTTTTCATTCTATTAGGGAAGAATATAAGAATCAATTAATATTCACTGAGCACATGCTAGAGTTACAGTAGTAGATATATTATGATAAGGAGCAGTAGGCATGTGGTTTTCAGGTTTTATTTCCTGTTTTAGATTTGGGATGAAACAAATTTCAAGTACAATGTGATACATGATAGATATGAGTTGTACATTTGTTTTCAGTAGAAAGCAGGCAGATGGCATCAACTTCAGGTGACCATGGAAGACTATACTGAGGAGATAAAATTTATGTTGAGTCTTTCAGTAGTAAACTAATTTTGTCAATCTGGGGTGGAATTTGGTAATTATTCTAGATATAGGGATAAAATGATTTGCTTTATTTATGAATGCTAAAACATGTAGTTTGATAAAGAAAATGGAATTTATCCCAATGGCATCCATCAGATTGATAAACCTAGTGTTAGGTTTCAGAATAGTAAACAATATAATGGCATAATAATCAATTTGCTGCCTATTTTTTAAAAAAAATTTTTTGGTTGTTGATAACTTTTATTTTATTCATTTATTTATATGCAGTGCTGAGAATTGAACCCAGTGCCTCACACATGCTAGGCAAGTGCTCTACCACTGAGCCACAATCCCAGCCTCTGCCTATTTTATAACACATATGGCCTTTTACAGAGATGTGTGAAGACTTCTCATCCTGAACTGTACTATTTTTAAGCAATCTCTGGTTAGAAGTTGTACATTTTATAATACACATGTTAAGAAACTGAAGCTATGGATATATCATACCTTGAAGCTATAAAACACCATTAGTTGATGCCCTAACCAGTTTGATGAACTAACTGTTGTCTCCAATTTTGTTACTAAGAAAAATAGAGCTTCTGGGATTGATCTTTTGCAATGGATTCCTGCAGTAATTCTTCACCAGAACTCTTAGTTAACAAATAAAAAATGTACCACAAATAACGTAACTGCATGTAATATGTAACATTTTGTTGTCAAATACATCAAAGTTGGTTCATACGATTTTAAGAACAAAGATTTTAGAAGACCACTATTTGAATGCAGAACCAAGTCTCCAATTCAGGCTTTGGAGAGGATGAGTGTATTTCTGTGAATAACTGAAGAAACTCCACATTCTAGATCAGTACCATTTCTTCCTATAATTTTTCGTAATATGTGTGTCTTTGTATTTCACCGTTTTCTCCTATAAATCATCAATAATAATGCTAATGTGTTTTGCTCTGTCTGTTCAGATTTTCTTTGGATCGCCATACTGACCTTGATCGGATCTTTAATATACATTCTGGAAATGGATCACTTTATACATCAAAGCCACTTGATCGTGAATTATCTCAATGGCACAATCTTACTGTTATAGCTGCTGAAACCAGTAAGATGACTTTTATGTTATAATATATATTTATATATGTTTATGTTTCTATTTGCATATTTTAGTTTCATATATTTAACACATAATTATAGGTTTCATTTCATATTAAAATAATTCGTTCTCATTGTCTACACAAATTATTATTTTAATTGAAATTTTAAATTGATTTCTCAAACACCTGTAACTTTTTCCACTATTTTCTTTAGCTATAAAGGGATGACAATAGGTGTTGTAGGAGAAAGAAAATTACATCTATTCTATCTTAGAAATTTTTACTAGGTCTGAGAATTAAATTAATATTACGGTAGATTAGTAGGAGAACGGCATATGAATTTGTTGAAGATTTATGTAACAGCAGGGAGCATTCTTAAGGAAATGAAATCCAAAAAAGTTTCAAAGCCTGAACACTTTTGTACTAGGATGAACAAAAAAAGACAATATGGGAAAATCAACTAAATATTTACAGAAATTTTTTTTGTTTTCGTACAGAATTTTCTTGGTTTCAATGAATGACCCATCCTCCTCAATCTTAAGAATGTGACTCTCTTCATGATATGAAGGAATATTTTCCACATTTTTTTTTCTTTCAGGAAGAAAAGGGGAAATGTCAGAGTATCCTTCTTGTACTTGCTGCTTATTCTATTTTATTTTATGCTATCTTATTTTACAGCGATGGGGACTGAACTCAGGGCCTTGCACATGCTAGGCAAGTGCTCTACCACTGAGCTACATTCCCAACCCTGATTTTTCTTTTTCTTTTTTTTTTTTAAATGTCCTGAGCTCAATGATGTAATCCTTATGACAGAATGGTATGTTTTGGTTAGCATATTCTGCTGCTCTAAAGTATCTGTAAGTCTTCATTTATTATTAACTAATAAAACAAAGTTAGAATGGACACTAAAAAATTTCTCTTTTGAGGAAAAATTTGAGATGTTAAATGTTTCATCAACACTCTTAATCAGAACCTATAATAAAGTAGGTGTACCAGGTATAATTCTCAGAATTTTAAATTACATTTTCTATTGATAATATTTGAATTAACCTCATTTAAATGAGAAGAAACTAAAACTCTGAAGTTTTTTTTGCAACTTGCTGAAATAATGCTAGAGGTGGTACATTGAGAGTTAAAACAGGTTATTCCATTTCTAGCGCTAATAATTCTACATGATTTACAAAATTTCTTCAAACTAGAAACAGAGATCAAGCATTCAAAACCCCTCTTTCTTTAGTTATAAAGGTCTTGCCTACACACAGGATTTCCTTCATCATTCATGGAACTCATTTTCAAGTTAAAATATCAGGTGGATCATTCAAAAAGTATTAATAAATTAAACAGCAAGTCTTCAGTCTAGTGTGGGGTCCTTTAATTTAGGAGGACCAGGTCAACAGGTGAAATTACATGTTCATGCTTTGGCAAACAGGCTCCATTTCTGATGACATACATGAAGCAGAGCAAGTCAAATTGATTTTTAATACATATAAATATTTTTTAAATTTGTTCTAATTTGTCGGACATCACAGTAGAATGCATGTTTACATTTTGATAGATCATACACAAATGGAGTGTAATCTCTTAATTTTATGATTATAAAAAAGAAATATTCATTAGGAGTTGAGTCATGGTGAAAAAACAAGCCCATAAATTCCACATCAGAAGTACTAAACTGAATCTGCGACGAGGGATCAAAGTCAAGTTATTTGAAGTAACCATTCCAGACTTTGGAAGGCAAAACGTCAGGTGTGAATCACCAAGTGCCTCTGAAGAAAGTAACTAGGCTAGGAGAATCATCAGCAATCCATTCAAAGCTTCAAGCTAAAATATTAGATTTAGTTTTTCCTTCCAATTTGGCTCTGAAATACAGACTAACCCCAAAAGAGCCAGTTTCATTACTGTGAGATATAAATGGTGGTACCTGTTAAGGCTAATTGTTGGATTTTTCCTTTAGAAAAACTGTCATTTCTGTATCTGTCTCCATCCTAGGAGTTGATTGTGCCCAACACAATTCATTCTGGTCATTCCAAAAGAAGGACTGTGCTCTGCTCATTTCAAGATCCCTTCTCAAGTCCAAGGAGCTTGGAATTGCACTTTCCATTTCAGATACTTTGAGAAATTTAACTTCTAAAGCTAGTTGAAGTAATTATGATTCGGTAAAAAGCTACGCCAATTACCTCTTCTTAAGCACTGAACCTATTTTTTGCCCCTAAATGAAATCAATCTGTGGCGCGATTGCTGGAAATGCCTACCTGCCAAACCACCACCAGTCAGGGTCCCATTATGCTTTTTCTGGGAGTTAAATTAAGCAATGAGGGTGAAAGGGAAACTGCATATAGGGAATTGTTTTCACGAAACTTTAAACACTGGTTTTATGCTAAGCATG
This sequence comes from Sciurus vulgaris, assembly GCF_902686455.1. NCBI lineage: Eukaryota > Metazoa > Chordata > Mammalia > Rodentia > Sciuridae > Sciurus > Sciurus vulgaris. Next base: position 151,390,592 of record NC_136466.1, read on the forward strand.
TCACACACCTCACCCTGAGCAGGACAGAATGACATACAAATGCACTTCTCACCAATGTGTTTCCAGACCCTGCCTCTAACAATTTAATTCTATATTCCAGTGCAATATATCACATCATGGGGCAAGTGCCATTGACTGCAGGGAATTATTTAGTGCATTATTCCATGTTTTATTTCCCTTTTTCGTCTTTAAAAAATATTTTAAAATGCCATGTAAAGGAGGGAAAAAAATCTAAAATTAAGGTCACAATCAGTGACTTAATAATAAACTTCAAATTTTAGGATATATTGATTGTAGCAACCAAAGAGTTCCTTTGAGAAAATTTAACTATAATCATTCATTGCATTGCACTCTGAGGACAATAGAGCATGGTACAGGAAGGAAGGACTCGTTATCTATACCTAGTTATGTATTGGTAAAAAACAGTCTTGTCCTAAACCTGTACAACAGTTCCATCTTCTGAAAACCTGGGGTATCTAGAGAATAATTGAAGCCTTCCTCTATTTGGAGGTTTCCAAAAACCTGTGAAAGTGTAGGCATAGCCTCACCTCAGGACATGCATTTTAAGATCCTTTGTTGCTGGCACATTGTACTGCTCTCCCGCTTCCTTGAAGGACTCTCAGGGAGACTCAGGTGGTAAATATATGCCAGCTGCTCTCCCGTATGTTTCTTCCTCAGAGTGCTTTGTACGTTTATTTATACATAAGCCATGGCATTTGCCAGCCAAAAAAAAAAAAAAAAGAAAAGTTTAAGCATTGCTTTTTCAGTCGGTGACTCCAGGCCTGATGCTTTACAAAGGACATTCATCCCTGTGACTTGAGCTTTTGATCTGAAGAGCCCCGAGCTCTTTGGAAAGAGGCTGAAGGATGTTCCTATTGTGTTAGGGCAAAGTCTGACAAAGCTATTTTTCAGGCATGAAACTTCTCGTTCTCGTTATTTTGTGGCATAGCTAGGGCCTGATATGCTACCAACAAGGGTTAGTTTTATGTCAGACTTTATATTGAAAATAAACATTTTGTTTATGTCCAATTACTGTATCAGTAGGATAAAGAACGTGTTCTAGAAAAATGGAAGAAGTGTACATTCCCACTCTTTTTCATAGCAATGGGTAACTAGTAGTCAGGTCCATTTTTGGTGAGAACTCTACCTCTAGATCTTATCAATAGTCTGGGACAAAGAAAAATGTGGGTATTATGGAAAATATTTTTGTCTTTTCTTTCCTCCTCACTCTTCTTCTTCCCAATGGGCACCTCTTCAGACCCATGTGAATTATGGGAAAGCTGGCTAAGGTTTTTATTGTATGAATGCATTATGTGGAGAAAGAGCGTATAAACTCTAAAGTAGTAATGAAGATATGAAATTGGTAATAAAGGTGATGTTCATAACATTCACCATGTTTTAAATACTAATCATCAAACTGATTCTCTGATAAAAACATTTCCAGCTTTATCACACCTAATTTTCCAAATAACCCTGTGAGATTAGAAACCCTGCTTTTACACATACTGTGTAATAGGCATTGGGCAAAGTCACAGTGAGTGAACATGAGCTGTGGACTTGGATATGAAAGAAGCTCAGTTTAACTCCAGGGTATGAACTCTCAGGCATCTGATGCAGGAGCAGGTGGAGGGCATGCAGCCATACATTCCAAACAGGAAATTAGAATCTGTCAATGGAATAGATGTGGATTAAGAAGTCAGAGGCAAGACTTAAGAGGAGTGTTGAGGAGATGCATTTTAAATTCCCTCTTGGAAAGAGGAACAGAAGGTGAATATACTTCAAATAGATTTAGAATCCTATTTGCCTTCCTTTATACTACTTCAGCCTCGTAAATAAGCCTGCAGAGAAATCAGCTCTTACACATTATTTTTAAAAAGTGCTGAAATAATTATCTTAGTAACAATACAATTACATGTAGCTGGAGAGAAATCCTTTTGAGCAGTAATGTACAATGTATTTGCACATGACAATATTTTTGTATCTGAAAATTATTTAGTTAAAATTAATAAGTCATAAATTTTGTACATGCAAATGATAATATCCATAATTCATTTTGGTTTAGACTACTTAATAAGATGGCTACATATCCTATTTGGGTTTTGTTAAAGCTAATTTTCCACTTTTTCTTCTTTTAAAGTTAGCTTTAACTGATAAATAAAATGAAAAATGTGCATATTAGTGGGATTCCACTTAATGTTATGATATACACAAAATATATATATTTGTATATGTGGCATATTGTTTAAATCAGGTTAAGCATGTGTTTCTCCTCAAACATTTATTATTTCTTTATGGTAAAAAATTTTCAAAAGCCTTTCTTGGTTTTAAAAATATATAGTACTTTATTGTTATTTATATTGCCCCTACTGAGCAATAATAGCACACCAGAACTTATTACTCTATAACTATAATTTGTACCCATGATCAACCTTGTCTTATCTTTCCTCATTCATCTATTTCTCTCAGCCTCTGGTAATCACCTTTCTATTCTCAACTTTTATAAGTTCTAGTTTTTGAGATTTCACATATGAGTGAAATCGTGAAGTACTTGTCTTTTTGTGTCTGGCTTGTTTCACTAAACATATTGATCTCCAGTTCCATCCAGTTTGTTGCCAAAGACAGGATGTGATTCCTTTTCATGACCAAATAGTATTCCATTGTGTATATGTACCACATTTTCTTCATCTGTTCATCAGTTGATGGACACTTAGGTTGTATCCATTTCTTTACTATTTTCAGTAGTGCTGCAATGAACATGGAATTGCAGAAGTTTCTTCAACATTTCTATCTTGACTTTGCCAAAGTTCCCAAAAAGTTTGATTTTATCTAAAGACTGAGATATTTACATTTGAAAGTCTGAATAACTATAGCATGATTTTAAAATGTCAAAACACTCTAAAATATCAGTAAAACTGCTTAGAAAAATTCACAATGAAATTGATGCAATTGTGACAATTATAAGTTTATTACTCAAGCTAAGGTAAACAAAGAGACTTTTAGAATTTGCTGATAAACCAAAACATTTCAACTGCATCATTTTATTTGGAAACTTTGATGTTCTTTATTTTTAGCATTAGTAGTAAAGACATTATTATTAGCAATGCTATTTGTTGTTGCAGAACTAATTTAGAAACAGTAAACTGTTATGCAAAATCAAGCCATGGTTGTTGAAATAGTATCATTAATGAGTATATAAATAGAATGTTTGAAACTTTATATTCCAGTGTAAATTTTCTATCACTTTGTAGAACTAATAGCCATATATTATAATTTCCAAGAAGCAATTTGAATGTAGCTGTTAGAATACATTTTAATTATCATAGTCAAAGGGAAAGATTTTAATATAATAAGAATGACTTTGGATTTACTGATCTTGGATAAGTAACCAATTTAATTTAAAAATAGTTCTTCATCTCAAAAAGAAGGTGATGATTAAATAACATATATAAAATTATTTAGTAAATATTCCTATCTTATATATCTGGACAATAAAGACACAGATATAATATGAGCTCAGTTATCCAAGGTTGTACTTTAAAATTTTTTCCAAAATCAAAATAATCCCCTTGTGCTCAATACTAACTGAATTCATGACTACTTAATTAGGCTCTGCAGTAATTTTCTTTATTGCATTTGCTCGTTATGTTAGGAGAATGAATGAAATGTTTATTGGTGAGCACATAATATCTATAAGATGCCTATATAAATGAAATCGGGTGCACAAGCATGCCTTCCTAAACTAAATTCTCCTTTCCTTTTTCTAGACAATCCCAAAGAGATGACTCGGGTAGCTGTTTTTGTGAGAATTTTGGACGTTAATGACAACGCCCCACAATTTGCTGTGTTCTATGACACCTTTGTATGTGAAAAGGCCAGACCAGGACAGGTAAGCAACTCTAAGATTGAGAACATGGCAGTTCCACGTTAAATACTTTCTTTTCACAAACTTGACAGGAATGAATGAAAGGGAATAGGAACTCTCACACATACTCCCTGGAATATTTTCAAAAGAGGACATGTCTTTGAAGTCGAGAATATTTAAAATGGCAGTGTACCAGGTTCTTATTTCATTTGTACAGTTCTAGTGAGAAACAACTTCTGCTTTTTAAACTTTTCAAAATGTGAGCAAACTGGAGCCTTCGGCTGTACCATTAGGTAAATATTGAAATTGCTAGAGAAATGGGAAGGAAAGTTGGGAGAAACCCAGAGACAGAGGGATGGAATCTTTGAAACATTCTATCAATATTCGGATATATGCAAATACATTTCGAAGTAGGGCAGCAGAATTTGCTTATCCATTGCTTTTCATCATTACACCAACACATAAAGTGCTTAATGACTCAGTTTTAGTCCTTTAAAGCATTCTCCCTACATCAGCTTTGTTTATAATTATTTAAATCTTTTCCTCAGTGGACTCATTTTGTTGTTTAAAAAGCTCCAGAATATACTGCTGAAAGAAATGCTCTTAATTGCTTTGAGTGCTATCTTCACAGAAGGAAGCTGCATATTATAAATAATAATTGGGAATCAAATGTTTTTTATTAGAGAAAGAGAAGCCATCGTGAAACCGTATTGTGTTTTGACATCATTTGATGCTTTTATAAACATCACTGTTGTTGTTACATTTTTATGCAAATTATATTGTGGAATAACTCGAGTACTTTCTTTGGAAGATTCTAACAAGAATTCAATAGCCTGTCTATTATTTGAAATGGTAAAATTGCTGCAATTGGATTCTTTTTTTTAACTTGAAAATATTATGGAAATGTTTAATTGGGAATATTTAAATGACTTAGCTACTTCCAACTTATTCTTAATGAAACAGTGTCCACCCTAAAATGCCATTCGGAGTAGTCTTCTGCTTGGCAGGCTCAGCATGAGATAAGTTAAAATCTTTTCTCTAAGAGATAAATTACCCATTTTGCTACTACTGCATTCTCTATGATTATTCTATTTGATTTTCAAGAGATATCTTTTCAGAGCATTTCAATTATTATAAATACAGACTTACAAATGTATTCAAAATATACAAAATAAAGAATTGTGTTTATTTTCCCATACCTTTTCTCTTTTTAACTATAGTAAGTTCAGTAATGCCTCCAGACTTTCTGTACATGTAAAAACTGGAAGGAAAATAATCAAATGAAAGATGATTTTAATAAAAAGCAGTTAGCCTATCTTGGCCATCCTGATAGAAAGGACGTGATTAATAATTCTTGTCTAGTTGACTGCATGTACAAGTCTCCCACACTAGTTATTGTTAATAAGGTTAGTAAGACCAGTTTGTGAGACGTCACTCGTTGGATGAAAACTGCTTCTCTTATACAAAATTGTTATATTAAATGACAGAATTTGAGGTTGTGACATCCAGGCAGGCAGACTTGAAGTAATTATTTGATAAACTTCTTCACTGAGGTTTTCATGATAATCACTCCTTAGCTTGGCCTCCCTTCCTCCTAGGAAAGGAGGAGCAGGTTAGGACTTCTGGGAATGCTTCAGTTATTTTTAGAGAATCTCAGTCCACCCAATACTCCTGCAAATTAAGTGCTCTTTAGTAGCACTTAGAAAAACAATGTGGGGAATAATTCCATTCATTTGGTGTGCAATAAATTGATAAGACAGAAATAAAATAATTGTCTCCTCCTCCTCCTCCTTATTTCCTGGCCTTGGCTGTTCCTTGGTCTAAGCATAGAAGACTCTCTTTGATAGGATGCAACTTGCAACTGATGAAGTCAGTCTTCTCCTGCCTGCAGGGGCTACTTAAATTCTCACCTTACTACCTCAGAGAGACAGGGGACCCTGGAGAAGGGAGAGATAGGTCTTTTTCTTCCCTTCTGTGTCCCTCATTTATGTCCACTCCTTCAGTCAGTAAAATATGTTTAATACTTTTTTCAAGTCTAGGAGAAGAAAATATCATGTTTATCTCAAAAAAACATTTCCCAAGGAATCTCTCTAGGGAGGATTGCTGTTTATATTTACTGTTCACTAAGTACCTTATTAAAGCAAATACCAACTAACAGCAAATATCAAACCAGATAGCAAGCAAGACCTCATCACACCAAAAATCGTTCCACATATTCTCCATAGGATGATATTTAGTTACTTCCTAACAGCTGAAAGAGTGAATTTGACCAGAATAAAGGGAAGTTTTTCATCATCAAAAACTCCTAGTCTCTCTACGAATTATGTTAAAACATTAAAACATATTAATTCATTGTCTAATTTTAAATACATCAATGTCCACTTATCATTCACTTATCATCCACATTCAGTAATAGTATGATCACTGAGCATTCCTAATGTTTATATCAAATGTAAAAATATAATAATAATATAAATCAACTATATTATTTCCAAGAAGGAAAGCTAAGGAAGGTACCTATATCTCTTCTCCATACGCTCAGAATGAATGTTGTATAGCACCAGCTTGTGTTTGTTTCTTTCCTAAGTGTGATAAATTGTTTCATTGCAACTGGATTAAAATAAACTTGTCTCCAGTAAAATAAAATACTAAGCATTCATATAGAGAGTCAGTAGAAAAGGTTTTATCTACTTATTGTCAGATTCTGATATCCATTGCAACTCTTTACAGCCACACTTATCAACACAAAAGTTTTGTAATTTTGAATGTATGATTAGAATACAGAATGAGATTAAATTGAAAGGTAAATTTTGAATATGAAGAGGTTAGACACTAAAAGTCAAGAATGTCTCAAAAAAAATCATCTTATGAAGGCAGTGCCTCTATTTGCAAGAGAGAAGTTTTAGAATCATAAAACTGTATTTTAAAGTGATAGGGATTCGGCAAAATGTGATTTTGTTTTTTGTAACTCTAATAGAAATTGGAATTACTTCTTTTATAACAAAGTATATCAATTAACCACTGACTTTTAAATCAATGATGCAACAATTTTTTTATTAAAATATTACACTTCATTGAGCATATTCTGTAAAGTTTTATGGTTTACCTATATAGGAAGATGTGGACATATGTCCTCAGAAATGTATTATTGTATTATTTTTGAGAATAAAAATGAATTGAAATTGTAGTTTGTAGTCACAGTTACAAATGTATATTTAATTTCAGACATAATTTTTATTCTAAAGACATTAGCTCTTTCGTGTGTATGTGTGTATTAATATAGAAATCTTTGTGACTACAAATTTGAACTAGTCTACTATCTTTCAAAATGTGTTATTTCATTTATTTCTCTTCAATATACTCATAGATCAAATATAAAAATAAATTTTTAAGTATATTTGATAGATACAAATCAGTTAAGAAATGCTTTGATAAATGAATTAATAACTTCAGTAGTATTAACACATTTTTACATTTTTATCTGTAATTCATTTATATATTATGTCATATTTTATATTTCACAAATCTGGCTTCTATTTAATCTTATTACAATTACAATTTAGTCAAATATTTTTTTAAACTGTTTTAAAATTATTCAGTTTGAAGTGATTTTTCTAGCTGATCATTTCTAGAAAATAAACATATCTTTGCATGTCTTAATTTCTTATATAATTTTTAATAATGATTACAATTATAATTTAAGAAGCTAATACCTGTAGTTTATCACATTTCTGTTGATATAGCAAACATTGAAAGAAAAGTAAGAATGGTTATAATGATTTCTTCACGTATTTCTTAGTTTATTTACTGTTTTAAACTTGAAAGCCCTAATTAAAGCAAGAAAACCTTAGCAACAAATATTTCTACCAATTATCCACACAAAGTTAAATTAAGGTTTAAAAAGCGTATTCCTTTTAGTTAAGGCATCAATAGACATCAGTATGCATAAGAAGCAACTTTTGAAGTCCTCATAAAATTTAAATAGTTAAAAAAACCAAAAAATTTATCATATATGTAACTTAAAGAATAAAGAAATTATATACCCACCAAAATATATCTTTCATATATAATATATATTTATACAATATCAATCAATACTAAGTCCAAAGCAATGAAATGATTAAGTATAAACTGTTGAATTTTCCACTTTGTTATCAGAGAGCATCTTTTGTTGTATCTTTTCCTAAAACCAATTGAGTTCATCATTTGGTTCATATAAATGTTCCTCCATATTGTACATATCTTGAATTTCAAAATATGTAATTGTATTGAAAGTACAAATGATGCAAACTATTGCTGTTAAAGTAGAAAATAATGTGTAAACCTTTCTTTGTAAAAGTTGTACTCACCATTATGTATAACATATCTATTTTCTTTTATTATCTTTCACCTAACTTTGAGGAGGAGCAAAGCCATACTGTCTTATTTCCTGAATTTTTCCAACATCAGATTAACTCTTCCCAATCAATGTTTAGATTTATGTGAAACAACTACTTTCATCAGGGGCTACATTTAATTATACCAAACCCCCAGAAATATACCTTGTAATTTACTTTTTTGAAGGATAAGCAATATTTATGAGAGAGAAATAAGAGGGACTGAGTGATAGAGAAATATCATTAAAAGGAAAATTATCATTATGATTTATTCACCATGAACAAAGTCAATTGTCTTTTTTAAGTTTTAGACAAGCTAAGTTCTTTAAATTATATATTACAAAAGCAGATGTGAAAGTTTGATAACTATACAATATTCTCTCTTCTACAGCTAATACAGACCATAAGTGCAGTAGACAAAGATGACCCTTTAGGTGGACAGAAATTTTTCTTCAGTTTAGCTGCTGTCAATCCAAACTTCACAGTACAGGATAATGAAGGTAAATTTGATAACTTGTTTATTATGACTTAAGGAGACATTGACAGGAAATTTCTTCTACAGTAACTATTTTAATACCCATGATCTTTCAATATAGTGATCTGCATTGTGAACTTTTGTTTTCATCTGATAGTTAATGGTATATCATGATAATGTCCTTTGAAAATGTTGACTCTCTTCCACTTAATAATATACATGAGAGAAGTCTCTGGGTAGGCGATTAACACAGAGATTGATATTGAAACGATTAGCTGGTTATCAGTGACAAATTCTGCTTCCTCAAATGTTGAAGTTTGAACATTAGAGAAGCGTGCTTTAAGGGAGGAGGGGGCAATGACTGGTATTCTGATATCCCAAGAAGTGACAACACTTTGCCCCTTTTATTAGACTAAAGTCTCCTTTTTCTTCTGCTCTCACCCGCCCTTATCTTTCTCCTTCTGGCTTATGTGACTAGGCCCAGGAGATGCTGGTGGGAGGCCAAAAATTGGGAAGCACATGGACAGGGCAAAGGGCCAAATGAGTGAGCCAGGCAGGTAGCCGCCCAGGAGGCATTAATTAGCAATTCTCTGTCCTATATCCTTTTGGGAGGGGTAGTAGAGCCCTCCCGTGATCAAAGGGCTCTGGAGACATTAGCATTCCAATCTCCCAGGGGCAGATTCCAACTTCCAGGATCCAAACTGGTCTCTATTTTCTCCATCCAACCCTATTACCTATCCTATACTAACTGCCTGTCTTTAATTCTGGCTTCAGAAAGGCTGGAAATAATGACTTTGCATAACAAAACTTATGGGAAATATGAACAGAGAAATGAATGGCTCAGTGAGACTGTTATGCAAATTCTGAAAAGATTGAATAGCAGCACCTTCATTGAAGCTAGGAAGGCATAAAAAGAGTGAGAGGAATGTGAAGTAGCCTCACTAGCCTCTGAGTGAATATAGTGCCAAGGCACTGCAAGAAATGCTGTTGTCCTGATAGTACACAGATTTTATTTCTCGGAAATTATTTTTCTCATAGTCTTATAAAAGTCAAACACATTTTAGAGAATAGTTGTGATTGTTTAAAAGTTGAATGGCTCTGTTCCTTGATAAGTATGTGTTATTGGAATTATTCTAGTGTAAACAAAATTATGTTATCAGATCTCTACTTATTGTATGCTATGTTAAACTAACTATACTCGCTTGTCTGTTAAAAGGCATGAGGTTTAGAGTGACTGCAGATTTGTGTATTTTTAAATAAGCCTAATAACCACACTGGCATATATATAGTGCTTTTTTCATAATGCATGATGTCTGTTGGCAGAGCCAGAATCTAGGTGATTTTCAAAGTACCAGCAAATAGTTTAAGATAATGGATCATTTTACCTTATGTCAACTGTTATTCAAGATATTTCATCTGGTAGAATCTTAGCACAATTAAGTTGATAGGAAGCTATCTATGGTCAACACCTGTTTTTATTAAATTTGAATTTCTTGAAATGCCCATGTTATCTATCACTCCAGACACCTAAAGTTATTAAGACTGGAACAATTAACATAAGGTGGCAGTCAGAATGCAGAATGCTCATATTTGATCTCTAAATATGAATTAGACATTCATATGAAATATGAATTAGAGATTAAACCTGAATTACAGATAAGTAACATCCTGCATTTTGATTTGCTGAGCGTGGCAACCCATTGAAGTGTGTTTGTTTTTGTTTTGTTTTTTTTAAGTTGTACATGACAGTAAACAAACATTGAATTTAGACTGGAGCTGTCCTTAGTACTGAATTTACAGTATTGAATTGGCAGTACCTGCTTCTAGTTGTATTTTAATTTTCTCCATGCTCCTGTGAAATCGAGCACTGGTTATTAAAAAGTGATATAGATGTGAAATAGTATTGTCTTAGCACAGCATTTCAAAGTTACTGGGGAAACCACTCAAGACCAACCTTAATTAATTTTTGACAAATACAACCATTTTGTTTTACTAGGAAGAGTTCTTGAGTCTATATACAGTACTCAAAGCAAGGACTAAACCCACATGAATATAAACCATAATATTTGACCTACTCTTTCAAAATTAGTGATGCTGCATGAAGTTTTAAAAGAATTACAATGACATATATATCACCTTGGTGTTAATTTTCTAGCCTTGTATTTATCAATATTTGCCTTAAATTTCTTTTTTTGTTCCTTTATAAAATTAATTTTATTTATTCTTTCATGAGTCAAAAATTATATTATGAATTTCTAAATATTTCATAAAATAATTTCAAATGAGTAAAACTTCATTTTGTCCTTCAACCTGTCAAAACTCTTACAAAATTAAGATGCAAATGTTTTTGAGAAATTTTAAAACTCAGGCAAGCAAAATTCTTAAAGTACCCACAAGTATGCTTGTATATACCTTAGTGTATATTTCAGAACTTTAAAAAGTAGGTCTTGAAAGAAATTTCAGATATTTTTATATGCAGTTTTTTTTGTTAGTTAACTTATATTGTTAACTTCCCAATCATAATAAGTAATAGATTGCTTTGTATTCAACCACTATACCTGCAACCGATTATCACTATTTTTTTCTGTGCTGTTTGTTTGATTTAGCAGCTGACTGGTGCCCTTCCCTATATTGGCATTTTAAACAAATCTGCAGGGCTACTAAACAAAAGTCACTTCTTTGGGCAAATGATAGAAACTATCATATAAATTATTGTTTAAATACTACTTGCTTTGGAATAGAAGACTTTTTTTCTTTTAGCCCCACAAGTTCCATATAAGAATACTAGGTGAATTACCAGGTAAAGAAAAAGTCTATACTAGGTACTTGAATGTTAGTCTTTATTAAATATTTACATCTATCTAGAACTTTATTAGGTACTTCAAAGAATTAGGTCAGGTCTTCCATTAATACTTTCAGTTATATGCATACTTTAAGTTATGTGTGTGCTCAAATTAATAGAAATCAATGCTCAGAAATGTTAAATAATTTGCTTGCTACTGGGTATATGGGATTCTTCATGAATTTCGACTATTTTATTGATTTAAGGCAATGCAACAATGCTTACAATGTACCCACTCACATTTTCTTCATGAATATTGAATTTAGGTATGATGCATGTATGTTAATGAATAAATGATAAAAAAATAAGATTTTCTCTTAGTCTACGAAGTAGATTTTCAGAAAACAAACAAAAATCTCATCTATGTAAACTTACCGTTTACTTATACAGATTCGCCATTTTGAAAACATTATGGCATAATTTTTGAAAACCTAGTAAGTAATCAATCCATAGAATTAGATTCTTTGAATTGTCTTGTCTTATTTAATTGCATTGTACATATTTAACAGGAAACTTTATAATGATTTTGTATTTTTTATGCACAGAATTTTATTTATAAGTCCAAACCTGTTTTTCAGCATGAGACAAATGTACTGTCCGAAACAAACATTTGTAATACTTTAAAATTTATTTTAGATAACACTGCCAGAATTTTAACTCGAAAAAATGGCTTCAATAGACATGAAATAAGTACCTATCTCTTGCCTGTGGTGATATCAGACAATGATTACCCAATTCAGAGCAGCACAGGCACGCTGACCATCCGAGTGTGTGCCTGTGACAGCCAAGGCAACATGCAGTCCTGCAGCGCGGAAGCCCAGCTCCTCCCTGCTGGCCTCAGCACGGGGGCTCTGATCGCCATTCTCCTCTGCATCGTTATTCTGCTGGGTAAGAAACTTTTAAGGACATTGAGTATCTTCTAGGATGCGTACTGTAGTATGCTTTGAAACAAGAAGTATTGCTATCAAAATCGTCCCTCGACCCCAAACTAACACCAAAGCTTTAGGATATCCTCAGAAGACTTTTTATCATTCAGATGTGAATCACAATTAAAGAAGAAGAAGAAGAAGAAAAAAAAAAAGCCCTTTATCTGTCATTACAATGTATGAAATAAATAGTGGAAAATCAAGAGGGTTGAGTGCAGAATGGCTTTCCTTAGACTTTGGAAAGTTGAGAGATAGGCGGTTGCCCTTCTTGCCAGCCAGGCTGAGTGTTGTGATGGACTTGAACATTCTCTGAAGCCCAGTGAGCAAATGAAGGGAAAAAAAAAAAAATCAATGACTAGTACCCCCAATTACTTTGTAGCTGACCCATCACTGCTGTCGTGAGCAGCATAGTAACTGACTCTGTTGGTATTATTTATTTTTGGATCATCTGCCAAACACTAATTCAGGAGCACAGTAGAAGCTGAAAGAGCTGGAGGAGTATAATAAGTTTTTAACCCCAACTGTGAAAGTTAGACATCAGCAGATCTCAGGAAGATTAAACCAACAAAGTGGATATATTTTGTCAGAAAAGCAATTCACAAACTTGATCCACATAGGACTTCTCACCAACATAACTATACATATGTCAATTTTTCATACTTATAAAATGAAGTTAAATTAATAATTTAGCTTTCATTTCAAATTCTAAAATAATCTTTACAAATATATATTTACAAAAATTTACTATTATAAAAAGACAACACATTTTATGTAAAATTAGGACCACAACAAAAACATTGCAACAATAAAAAATATTAAATATATTTGTTCATTCTACAATAAACTTGGATATAGTTAATCGTCTACAGGAGATTCAATTTTTCTATTTTTATCACAGCATATATACATTCTAGTTCTGTAATTAAATATCTGAAAGGTAAATTACAAATATGAAATAAATCATTAAATTGATGAAATGATCCATTCTACCTTGGATTTTTTTTTTAATTTTAGTTTTTTGCAGTACTACTGGTGATTGAACCCAGGAGTGCTCTAACAGTGAGCTACATCCCCATTTTTTCTTTCTTTTTTTTTTCTAGTAAGGTTTTCTCTAAGTCTCTGAGGACCTTTTTCTCAATTGCTGACAGTGGTCTCAAACTTGTGACCCTCCTACCTCAACCTCCTAAGTAGCAGGAATTACAAGTGTGTGCTACCACATCACACTTTATGTTCGATTTTTCATGTAGTTCAGGAAATAAGAATGTGCACATTTAAAAATATATATGACTGCCTGGCATGGTAGTGCACACCTGTAATCCCAGCAATTCAGAAACTAAGCAGGAGGATCACAAATTTAAGGTCATTGTCAGCAATTTAGGGAGACCCTTAGCAACTTAATGGCAGCCTGTCTCAAAATAGAAAATGAAAAGGACTGGGGATGTAACTCAGTGGTAAAGCACCCCTAGGTTCAATCTGCAATGCCAAAAAAAGTATTATATATTCAGTTATGAAATATGAGGCAGAACAAGGCATTTCATCATAACAAAAATAATAAGCTTGATTTCACTTAATAAAATGTGAAAATTGATAATTTATTTTTATAAGTTGACTTCCCATTATTAAAATAAACATATTAAGGAAAGTTAAGATGCAAACTTTATAGTAATTGAATCAAAAAGTTCAGATATGAATAATATAATTATTTGGAGATTTTATAATTTATATATAAATTACATTCAGTCATCTGCTGAAAAATGCATTAAATATAAAATCTCCAGTAAAAATGGCATTAATAGTAGAAAACTTTTATTAAGTTTATTGTGTCAAAAAGTATAATTAGCAATTAATTTTTTTAAACTTTGATTTTTTTCATTTGATGAAACAAAAATCTTCACTTTATACATAATAAAGATGAACGAAATATTTAAAGCATTCTCCAAGGCCGCACAACTTTCTGAGAGGTTGACCAAAGCACCTCGCTTGTTGGTCACTGTATATGCAATTTCCCGGTGAAATCTGGAGTTTACTTCCATGTCTTTTCTCATAATGGCTCAGTAAAGGCCTCCCTATCTTATGTGTTCACTGAAAAAAAATGTTCAAACTCGTCCTTTATTTGATTTACTTGACTCCGAAATAATGATTCTTGATTTTATAACCTAGAGTAAATTGCTTTTTAACTGCTTTTGAGTTAAGAATGAGATTAAATTTACTCTCCAGATGCATTAGCTTTAAACTATTGTTTTGGGTATCCCTCTGACCCTAATTGAAAAACGCTATATTGGTCATTCCAAGAAGCAAGGAAATAAACTTGGACTTAGAGCCAATCTTAGTAAGTTTTCATTATTTTCATATTTATAAGTTTTTTAACTCAGTAAAATCATTTGGTTCATAATAAACAGTCCAAGTTTTAGAACTACCTCACACATTTTATGGGTGCATGAATACATGAGTTTAAGCAAAATAAAATTAATTTTTCTCAAAGACCCGAATAATAAACAGCTTTCTGTCTTCATCAAGGCCTGTTTACTTTTTAATCATTTCGAGGTCAAGGTAACTTAACAGTGAATTAAAACTCATTTTGGTAGAATCAAAAAAGTTCCTTTTTTGCCCTGTCATCAAATTTGAAGACAAATAGTCTGAGCATTCCATGGTAATAAAAAAGGAAACAGATCTTAGTATGTCTTCATATAAAAATATCGTAATTCACCTATCCTTTAGACATTTCTTCTAAAAGAGGCTAACTACGGATACATAAGATAGAAAGATTTCTCCCCCTCTTTTCTCATGTAATTGAATTTTCATTTGTTTCCCCAAATCATTTTAATGGACCAGAACCTAAATATTTCAGGAGAGCAGATAAGAGTGGGAAACTTCAATGCAATCAGAAAGTTTGATATTAACTTCCTCCTATAGTTTATATTATTAACATTATTTTGATTATCAACATTATTGTTTTTATACTTACTGTCTCATGAAAGTGGAGAACTGTCCTTTGTGAGCAATACACATTTCAACTTATTTATGTACACTTGTTTAAAGTGCAACTGGCCAAGGCTTGTATGTGTTTTTGAAGTTAATTCAATGTAGTTGTTTAATATACTTGTTATGCTGTCATCTAACCATTTTGGGGAGTTCTCTTACAAGGTATATGTTTGCAAGGAAAATATCATAAATCTCTAAACCCAAGTCATGTCTAAATATCTGGGTCTTATTTCCAATAATGAAGGCCTTCTTTTAATAAAGCATGAAAAAAAGTTATGTAAATCCATCAACATAGTTATTTAACAGAAATCAATACTCTATCTTGTTAAGAATGGTGCTTTTCAATATTGTATAAGGATGTGAAAAATGCAGGCATATTTTAGCCCTTTGGATCTTATTTGAAGCTTAGTGCAATTTGTCAAATTTTTATGCAATGCCTAGCTCACTATTTATTACACAAGACCAATATATTCTGAACAGTCAAAAACTAACTTTAACAGTTCTTAGAAAAATAGATAAACTATAAGTCATCAAACTTGAGAAAGATTCCAGTGTCTTAACAATAAAATCTGAAACTCCGCCCTTGGACACCACCCACCTTGGCTCAACCCTCTTATGCTTCCCCTCAACCAAAAAAAAAAAAAAAAAAAAAAAAATGGGAAAGTACTAAATCAGTCTCCAATTCTAAACTGTCAATCAAACACCTACCGAAGTCGCAGACCCTTTCCATGCGCCCACGTTCTCGACGGCGTTCTGAGTGGGCCCCTAACGTCTCTCCTTGTCTTTTTTCAAGTTATAGTAGTACTGTTCGCAGCCCTGAAGAGACAGCGGAAGAAGGAGCCCCTGATCTTATCCAAGGAGGACATCAGAGACAACATCGTGAGCTACAACGACGAGGGGGGCGGCGAGGAGGACACCCAGGCCTTCGATATCGGCACGCTGAGGAATCCTGCAGCCATGGAGGAGAAGAAGCTGCGACGAGACATCATGCCAGAAGCGCTCTTTATCCCCCGCAGGACTCCCACGGCGCCCGACAACACGGACGTGCGGGATTTCATCGCCGAGAGGCTCAAGGAGCACGACCTGGACCCCACCGCGCCGCCCTACGACTCCCTGGCCACCTACGCCTACGAGGGCAACGACTCGGTGGCCGAGTCGCTGAGCTCGCTGGAGTCGGGCACCACCGAAGGGGACCAGAACTACGACTACCTCCGGGAGTGGGGTCCGCGGTTTAACAAGCTGGCCGAGATGTATGGCGGTGGGGACAGTGACAAAGACTCCTAACCTGCATTTCTGTTCTGTTCAACAGGAGCAAGCGACCTGAGGGACACTGTCTCCACTTCACAGTATTGGATAATCAGGAGAAGTTTCCTGCCACTCAGCACAATTCTTTCCCATTTATTTCTTAATTTGTTCATTAATTGCATTAATTCTTTCCTGTAGGATGTCTCATGGGATATATGCGACATTTTATTTAATCACTTCCAAGAGCCAAAGCTATGGAAATTCAGTGTTGTCCATCTTAGTAAATAAAAGATAATTTCAGAAACATGAACAGGATAGTTCTCCCCTAAGCAACCTCACAAACGAGCCGCTTCTGTTAGATACATGTTCTGCCCTTGCAAATGAAGCTTTTAAAAAGGTGCAGAAAGATTTTAAGATATATCCTGTTCTGTACATTAAATTAAAAAAAAAATGTACATGTGGTGTTAGTAGGTGTGATATGCAACCTGGTATACAAACGTTTGTGCAATTTCATTTCATCAAATTCTATCTGCTAATGTTTTATATTTATATTTTTGTATTTATTTTTAAAAAAATAAACCAGTTTTTACAACTACTTTGTCTCCAGTTTCTTTTTTTCCTAGGAAGAAAAAATGTTCTCCATAAACTAAATATATTGGTTGAAAATTACATTCAATACAGGTAAGAAGACAGTCATTTTAATTAATATTGAAAATGCTAACCAAATTAATATAACTTAGGTAAGACTTAGCTTTTCCAATGAGTCTTGTATTGTAATATGTGAAAAAAATCTTAATATTAAAATTTTAATTTATATATTATTTCAGTGTACCATTCAAGCAACTTTAAAACATTGTCATCCTTGTGCTAAAGACACCAAGCAATGCAAAAATTTCATTTTGTTCATATTCCCTAAAATAATATAGAAAGGAATAAAACATTTTTCTCATTTTTATATGACATTTGTGCTATTGAGGTTTATAGGCAATAATAGTTCAGACAGATCTCAGACTGAAATAATGTTTTAATGGAAAATATATTTACCTCCCATGGTGACTTTGAAAATGGCTAGTAATGACAGTAATAATGCTGAATGTTCCATTAAGATACATCGTTGCAATTATGTCAATTTTCCAAAAATGCATTACCCATTTATGTGTAACAAAGTCTGTTTTTCTGTCAATGAATGATTCAATAGCAAGGGAAGGGGGGGGGGTTTAAAAACTTTTTAAATAAATATACTGGCAGTTAGTTATCCAAAGTTCCTGAGAATCATGGAGGTTAGGTGCAACTAACTAATTCTTTGTTTCTCAAGCTCCACAGCATGATTTATTTATAAGTGCAATATTTTGTTGGATCTAAGCAAAGTCATGTTCCCTGTTGAGTATACTATAAACAATACCAAAGATTTGTGTGCTAATTAGTGAAAATGCTATGCTTTTGGAGTAAGTCAGTGTACAACATATTGACACATACTTAATGCAGAATTAGTTATTTTACTCTTCTTGAACAGTAATGTTTTTCTAACTTCCAGGTTGCCCCACATCCCTCTGACCACATATACAGGTTTGCATAGTAGGCTGATTATGAAAGAAAACAACCCAGGGGGTCTAATTAAAATTACAGTCACATGTAAGACCAAATAAACATCAGACTGTATAGTAAGATCTAATTTGGCAGGCTGCCTCCAGTTTAAGAGCCCATTAATGATATACTGAAGGTTGGCTATCAAAAACATTAAGTTTAAGAAACAAACAAAAAAATGTTTTAAATGATGAACTGAAAGGAGGAAAAATTCTCGAACTCCCATGCAAAGGGAATTAATTAAAAATAAAATTGATTAACAAATGAAAATATAAAAGGATGTGTAGCTCATGAGCAATTTATATTATGATTCAAATTACAATTTTGGTTAAACGTTAGTTTTAATGTTTCCATTATTAATTGTTTTTATCAATACTAGATATTGGTAACTTAGTTTCTTAATTAAAGGTTTTGATTATGTTGAAATAATTTAAAAGCAACATTAACTTGCTGTCATTTATTTTGTTACACATTATTTTTAAGAATTCAAGGATTGTGACAATGATTCAAACCAAGTTTCCAAAAGTACTCCCCAAAGAGATTGTGCACATAAGGCCTATATCATATATAATTTTTTCAGTAACAGATATTCTAATATTTGTTGGCACTGAAGGTGGTATGTTAAAGGTGTGATTTCTTGGTAACCCTGAAATTCAAACTGTATGCCTATAACTGTACAAATTCTGTTTAATTTCTCGTAAACATTCTCCTGGAATTATGTGGTCCCAAAGGAACACACATGTTATAACTTATTCTGTGTCCAAATTTTGTTTTGTGTGAGGATTAGGGCAACTGTCTTTCAGTATCACATACATTGATTTCACTGAACCAATGTGTGATTCTCATTTATTCATCCATTTATACTCTCATTCATCAAATATTTATTGAGCATCTATCTATTACAAGATGAAAGAATGTTTTAACCCCTAGATATGTAAAAATAAATCATATATAATTCTTGTATATAATTGTGTAATTCTTCTATGAATGAAAATGAAAATATGGTAATATAGTTATTGAAAAACTGAATTTATAACAAGATACCTAGATTTTACTACAATTAAAATTTCTAGGCACATAATAAATCATTTTATTCTTTTTCATGATATAATATTCAGATAAGGGAAAAAAGACTTATAAATCTTTTGGTTACTATTAATGTTAACTAAGTTCTCTTTGTTTCTACTGTCAACAAATTACCAAATAATTATATAATTTTATATTCACAGTCTTAGATTGAGATATCTATTTCTCTCTATATACAAGAATCTATTTGGTATGTATTTCTAAAATAAAATAACTTAAGATTTTGGATTGAGGATTAAAGATATCTTCATATCTCAGTTTAGGTATCAATGTATGTATTGAAGTGTCTGTATAATCAACAGTGTATTCACAGGCATGTACATACAGACTATGAATGTGATAAAATTAATTCCATAAAATATCCAAGAAATTCATTCCCATTGTAAAGTTTACAAATACCCAAACTTGTAAACTCAGATCCCTATTAAATAATTTTCACTAAATATATTTATAAGAAAATGAGTCACTTCTAATCTACTACAGGTCTTTTGATCAAATAGATGCATAAAGGGATGGTAAGATGGAGTGATGCCTGCAGTAATGCAGAACTCTTTTATTAATCATGATCAATACTTACCTCATAAGTTTATTTGAAGAATAAAATGAGATAAAGCTAATGAATTTTCAAAAATTTTTGATAGGACAAATGACTGAATTATGGACCTTTCCCCTAGGCAAGAGAGTATAACCAATGTTACATATGTTCCCTAATAAGAAACAATATGCAGAATGATAAGTAAGAAATAAAATGAATAAATACATTGCAAGGTCCTCCAGCGTAAGCGTGGTGCCTGTCTTTCCCTCCACTCTTCTCTCAGTACACGGCACTGAGTACTGTAGTACATGGTAGTTATTCATTTAGTGAATAACTAGGCACAAAGTATCTCATCCATTATAGTTGTTCAAGGTAGAATTGTGACCTTGCTTATTTAATCCAATCATCGTCCTTACTTGTGTCCATAGTTCTTTTATTGTAGACTCTTAAAATGTAAATGCACTTGTCTGTTATCATTTTTTTTTTTTAATTTTCCCGGTTACCATCCTTAAACAGCACTCTTGACAGGTTTTGCTGTACACGTAAAAGAGATTAATCATTACAAAATATTCTCCAGTGTTAATATATCCATAGTATTCCTTTGGAATAAATTAATAAATTGGCTAAATATTGCTATATGGGGAGGTGCCCTTCTTGCCATTGAGCCTTTATATTATACACTTGTACAATTGTCAAGGTAACATGCTCCAAATTTCTCGCCCTCCTTCAAATACAGTTTTGCCTAGCAATCCAATCAGTCTCATAAAAAAGAAATCAGTGATCATTCTGAAAAAAAGTTGTATTGTTCTATCTCTCAAAGACTTCACTGAAGCCTTCTTACCTAGAAGTTTAATTCTGAATTCCTATTAATAATTAATAACTTCACCCAACTGAAATACTTGGACCTCAAAATTACCAGTTTTTTTTTTCCATTACTATTTTTATTATAATTATTATTTTAATTCTCATGATCACCTAATTTACAAGTCTGAAGTTTTCTGGGAACTTCAAATAGGTGAATCTAATACTTAAAATATTTAGAGATGAGCCATCTAATTCCCCCCAAATACACACCAAACCTTCTCTACATGCTTTCTGCTTCACCTCTGATTGACAATGTTGTTTCTCCAGTAAAATGCTCAGTCCTAGTTCTTGGTGTAATCCTGGATCTACCTTTTCTTACAAATCTCACATTCAAGTAGTTGGATTTGATTTATTTTTAAAATACACTGTTAAAGTTTATAGATAGGCGGTGTTGCCCAAAACTCATGTGTGAAACAATGTTAAATGATTAGATTTCAGAGGTGGATTAACAGCATGGTAACTGTAGGCCATATTTTGTCCCTGGTGAAGGGAATTCAACACTCTCTGTGCTTCCAGGTCACCATGTTGTGAACTGCTTTCCTCTGCCATGCCCTTTGGCTGTGCAGTTCTGCCTCACTTCCTTGGGCGTGTGGACTGAAACTGTGACCCAACATAAACTTTTCCTCTTCTACATTGTTCTTGTCAGGGCTTTTAGTCACATTGGTAAAATAAATAAATAAATTTTAAAAAGTCAAAAAAATATACACAGGATCTTGCAACATCTCATAGTTTCCATTCCCTGGTCCAAGGCAACAACTCTGTTCTCTGATTCTCAAAGCAAACACCTTCCCTAAGAAGGCTCTCTTCCTATTTTGCTCCAGGTACACGCTGCTGTCAGAAATGAGGTCAGAAGACTTGTTCATAGTGAATTTCCTCAGTGGTTGTTGCCTTCTTAGTCAGAATCAGTATAGAATTCTAACAATGGCCTCCATTCCTCCCTATAACTGTTTCTACTCTTCTCCCATTTGCTCCATCCAGCAGCTCACTATTATTTCTTGGTACCTCTGTGTTTACACTGACAGCTCCTTTTTCTTCCTCTTATTTTCTTGCCTTGATTAAGTTCTTGATCAAATGTTTGCTTTTATTTGAGATCACCTTATCCACCTTATTTCAAATTAAAATTATAGTGTTTCCCCAGTCTGTGTAAACATGCATTTGTTTTCTTCCTAATACTTCAACATTCTTAACATTTTAATAACTTACTGTTTGCTCTGATATTTTCTGTCTCCCTTAAACAAAATGGTAAAATTCTTGATAGCCTGACTATCTCTGGTTTCTTCGTTATATTGTCCCAGCACATACACTTATCTCTGACTAGGTGCTCAATAAACATTTGTTGGACAAATTAAAACAAATGTACTATGGGATTCATCACTCATATTTAATTTTACTCATTAACTCGCTATATTTATTTTTAAGTATGTGTATACATATTATATGCTTATTATATTTTGACTCAGTGAACTACTAAAAGTTGTAGGAGGTGCTTTAAGGATTTCTTGGTTTATTTTTTGATAAAGATTTTTCTTCCGGAAACCTAGCAGTGTTGGGTCACCATTTCAAGAATGATTAATTGTCAGGAAATAAGAATTTTGATTAATTAAGTTAGGAAGTTAGAAATAAATCTTTAAGGGAATAAAAATCTGAGAAAGGCAAAATACTGTTTTCAATGAAATTTTATTACAAACATGTTTGGAATATTTGTGAAGTGCCACTGACTATGGAAATAGGAATTCAAATAAGCTAAAATATGTGCTATAAATTAGATAATGTCATTCTTTTCAGATTCTGTTCTGATAGGTTGGAGTCTGGGTCACAGTTTGGGGGAACTCAATTGTCAATACTGTGGAAAGACTGTGTAGACAGGGACTTTTATTTAGAGAAAGTTTTGAAAAAGATCATGATATCATGATGTCAGATAGCATTGAAGTGGAACAAAGACCAGAGTCCTAAGGAAAACTGTTCTCTAGAGAAAATTTTTCTATTTGAGATTATTTTCTTTTTGTATAGTTCTCTTGCTTATTTCTTTTAGGCCATAAGGGTTAAATTTGCACTTTTAAATTTTTAAAATAAGTTTCACTTTCTGATATTGCCAAGTTGTACCAAGTGTTGATATCCAAAGACAGCTCTCAAACTCATGAGCCACAAACCTGGGAGACTAACTTGATTCATGAATGCTCAGCAAAACCAAGGAAGTGAAGTGAGACAATTGATAAGAATGAGCAAGTATGCTGAGAGCCAGAAGACATGCTGCTGGTTTAAAAATAAAAATAAAATGAAAAAATATATTTTAAATCTAAGCTTCTGTTGAGTAAGGAAAATTTTATGTGAATGATATAAATTCTGACAAGATTGCATTTGTTTATTACATAGTACTCAAAATTTTGTTATGCATATTACAATTTGTTCTCCTGAAAAATCTCATTAATTCTTCAAGTCTAAGTATATAGTACTTACATCCATGCCAAATTGTCTGTTTTATTTTCATATTTCATTAATGATGGATCAAATGAAGATGGAAAAAAAAATCATTTTTCACAAATCTGATAAATAAGAACAACAACAATGGAAACCTAAAAGGGACAAACAAAAATTATCTGCACCACCTTATTTTCCTCTCATTATACAAGGAAATATTTTAAAGGCTACATACATAAATTAATTCTTTTTTTATTAAATTAAAGAATTTATATAGGAAAGGATTAAAGATTAACAAGAGCATAACAGAAGTGACAGACCATTTGTGAAAATTTTTTTTTCCAGCTGCGGAATTATCCTGAATTGGGAACCTGACATTTACAACTCCACAGGAAGGATAGCACAGCAACTTCATTCCCAAATTTATCTGAGTAAACCTCCTACACAATGTGAAATAATTAGAAGCAGGCCGAAGCCTCTTGCTATGATCTTTGTTTCTCTTCTTTTACAATCAAAAGGATTGTAAACGAGTTTTTTTCCTCAATATGTACAATCTGTGCCATGATGTTACAGTTTGTCTTTATTTTGATAAACACTGATTCAGCTTACAGAAATTCCTCCTTAGTGATTT
This sequence comes from Sciurus vulgaris, assembly GCF_902686455.1. NCBI lineage: Eukaryota > Metazoa > Chordata > Mammalia > Rodentia > Sciuridae > Sciurus > Sciurus vulgaris. The sequence continues at coordinate 151,414,418 of NC_136466.1, forward strand.
TTGTTAATATCAATGCATCTTTGTTAAAAAAAAAAAAAAATAGCCAAATTCAATGATTGCTTCTATTTCTGGAATGCTCTACATTTCTTTTAGAAGAGTAAATTTTTAGCACAGTAAATTCATGTGTGAGAAATTATTATCATTTGAGTACAAAATTAATTTCATATTTCTAATACCTCAAGGAGCTACATTTACGTTTTTTTTAGTCATAACTTGGCTGCATATGTAGTTACCGTGAGCATTCAAAGGCTTCAGTGACGTGAGTAGTGTCAGTAGTTCCAATATATGAGTGATACACTCTGTTGATGGGTCTATATAATTTAGATTTAGGTAATTCTTTGATTTTTAGGTTACATTTGGTTAAGTGCTTAAACTTGATAAAATGCTGGATCCAACAGTGCATTGGGCATCTAATAGATGTTACATAAATTCTTGTTGAGTGATTGATTAATGTTGGCATTCCAATACATTGTTTTCTAATTTTGGCAGTGTGGAAAATGTCAGGTTCCATACCTTCCCCACCTTCAACCAAAAAGGCAGCATGTTTCATTCATATTTGAAAAACCATATTCTAGAAATGTCACAGTAACCTTTTAGGATGACAGTCTCTACTAGGAATTCTTGACAGCAACTATGCACAATTATGCCAGCTATAGATTGAAACTTTCTTACATCATTTTCCCAAAAGTGGTAGCCTGAGCAGACAGCATGGAGAGGATTGCATGGATGGAAACACAAACTTGATGTACTCTTTAATATACTTTACTTTTGAGATGGGAATAGAAAAAGTTAAATTTCATTTGGGAGTATTTTTAGTTGAAAACTGGATAACTTATTTTAAGAGAAATATTTTTTTGTCTTCGCTCTTGTAAGAAATTGAAGTCCCTATACATATAGAATATTTAGCACAACTAATTTTGACACATTCTTTAGCATAAATTCTTCATTTTTGTTGAAAACACAAGAAAAATACAGACAAACACAAAGGATATTCTCCAAATCACTTAAAAAACAACAAAGCATATTCGTTGTGGTAGAATGAAATATTTAAAACATCAATCAAAAGCAATGTTGTTTATGTGTGTACTTGGGAAACTGATGGATAGAACTTGGTGGGTTCTTTTACTTTTGTCTTTTTTGGAACCGGGGGTCAAACCCAGGGCTTTGTGAATGCAAGGCAGATGCTTTGCCACTGAGCTACATCTCAGCCCTAATGCATAGAACTTTATGATTGCCTTTTTTAAGACAATAGAAAAAATTAAGAAGATATGGCCAGGCATGGTGGTGCACACCTGTAATCCCAGTGGCTCAGGAGGCTGAGTCAGGAGGATCATGAGTTCAAAGCCAGCCTCAGCAAATGTGAGATGCTAAGCAACTCAGAGAAACCCTGTCTCTAAGGAAAATACAAAATAGGGCTGGGGATGTGGCTCAGTGGTTGGGTGCCCCTGAGTTCAATCCCCAGCACCAAAAAAAAAAGAAGAAGAAGAAGATAAGAATGATGGTATTGATAATAACTTTTATTTGCCAGTTATATGCCAGGATTACTAATTGTAGTACATATACTAATGCATATAATTGTCATAAATGACTCTGTGAGGTAATCTCTACTGTTCTCTCCATTTTATATGTGGGGAAAATCCAAGAGCACTCAGGTTAAATAAAATGGCCGAAAGTTCTACTCCTAGTTTAAAATGAAGCTGGGAAACAATAGTCTTAGTTCCAAGGTTAAAACTCTTATACCCACAATTTCTATTGGAAGAATAAAAAAATAATCTAGATATCTCAGGGTAGTAAAGAGAGTGAACACATTTATATCAACAGTGTTAATACAGAAAATGAACTTTTTGGTTAAAAGAAGTTAGAATTTCAATCATACCTAGAGCCAATATCCTTATAATTTAGCAAACATAACCTGGCTTTAAGAATTCTATTAGACAATTTCACTTTTCACTCTGAAAGAATTTCAATAAATACACACTGATAAATATAATTAGAATAAATGTGATTTTCCAAATATAGTTTTAAATTGCATCACGTTGGAAAAAGTAAAAGTCATAATGAGTATGGATAAATTTAGAAACATTTTGCAGGATGAAGTAGAAGTAATTATGTACTAATGAGAAAAAATACTGACAATATTTTATTTCCATTACTTGTTTCATTTAAGCAGTTAACATTTTAACATCACCAATTAAGCATCCCCTTCCCAGAGTGTATCTTAGAATTTTAATATACACGATAATATAATAATTTCATAGTAGCAAATTCGATCCTGAGGCCCAAAAATGTGATGAGCAGTTTCTGTTTTATCTTATTACTTGGAACAGTATTCGGACTGCTCTGGGCTCATATTTTGTCCAGATGGTGATTGATTTTCTGTTCATGTTTAGCTTTTCAAGCTACCTCTCACAGTGTGTATCAAACTTTAGGGGCAGTATTAGTCATGATTTCCCAATAATAATGCTACATAAGAAAGAATTCCATGTTTCAATAATATAACTATTAAAATTACTCTTATGAATCTATAGTTCTGCTTTTAATCTATAATTTTTGATTTATAGTTCTTACATTGAAATGTCAAAATTACACTGTTAGAATAATATTTGTTTCCTGTGTATCTTTTATAGACACTGAAGTTTAATATTTTTACAAATTTTGTTTTTTCCATCTATGATATACATTTTTAATTTTAGTGCATTTGAACTCTGTTATCATTAAAACTTGTATATTATTGGTATATAAAAGTCTTCTATCTTAGAGCAGTTTTGATTTGCTTTCTCTAATCGCAAGAGATGATGAACATTTTTTCATGTTTGTTGATCGATTGTATTTCTTCTTCTGTGAAGTGTCTGTTCAGTTCCTTAGCCCGTTTATTGATTGGGTTTTTTTTTTTTTTTTTGTATTAAGTTTTATGAATTCTTTATATATCCTGGAAATTAGTGCTATATCTGAGGTGCGTGTGGTAAAGATTTTTTCCCATTCTGCAGGCTCTCTCTTCACATTATTGATTGTTTCCTTTGCTGAGAAGAAGCTTTTTAGTTTGAATCCATCTCATTTATTGATTCTTCATTTTACTTCTTGCACTTTAGGAATCTTGCTAAAGAAGTCAGGTTCTAAGCCCACAAGATGAAGATTTGGGCCTCCTTTTTCTATTAGGTGTAGGGTCTCTGTTTTAGTGTCTGAGTCTTTGATCCACTTTGAGTTGATTTTTGTGCAGGGTGACAGATAGAGGTTTAACTTCATTTTGTTACATATGGCTTTCTGGTTTTCCCAGCACCATTTGTTGAATAGGCTATCTTTTCTCCAATGTATATTTTTGGCACCTTTGTCTAGTATGAGATAACCTTATTTATGAGGGTTTTGTCTATGTGTCTTCTATTTTGTACCATTGGTCTACATGTCCATTTTCTTTCCAATACCATGCTGTTTTTCTTCCTATTGCTCTGTAGTATAGCTTAAGGTCTGATACTGTGATGCCTCCTGCTTTACTCTTCTTGCTAAGGATTACCTTAGCTATTCTGAGCCTTGTTTTTCCAAATGAATTTCATGATTGATTTTTCTATTTCTATGATGAAAGTCATTGGGATTTTAATAGGAATTACATTGAATCTGTATAACGCTTTTGGTAGTATGACCATTTTGACAATATTAATTCTGCCTATCCAAGAGCATGGGAGATCTTTCCATCTTCTAAGTTCTTCTTCAATTTCTTTCTTTAGAGTTCTGTAGTTTTCATTGTAAAGGTCTTTCACCTCTTTTGTTGAATTGATTCCCAAGTATTTTACTTTTTTTGAGGCTATTGTGAATAGGGTAGTTTTCCTAATTTCTCTTGTAGTGGTTTCATTGCTTATGTATAGAAATACATTTGATTTATGAGTATTGATTTCATCATTTCTTGCAACTCAAGAAATGCAAATCAAAACTAAGATTTCATCTCACTCCAGTCAGAATGGCAATTATCAAAAATACAAGCAATAATAAGTGTTGTCAAGGATATGGAAAAAAAAGATACACTCATACATTGTTGGTGGGACTGCATATTGGTGCAATCACTTTGGAAAGCAGTATGGAGATTCCTAAGAAAAATTGGAATGGAACCATCATTTGACCCAGCTATCCCACTCCTCAATTTATAGCCAAAGGACTTAAAATCAGCATACTAACATGACTTAACCACATCAATATTAGGAGCAGCTCAATTCACAATAGCTAAACTATGGAACCAACCTAGATGCCCTTCAACAGATGAATGAATAAAGAAAAATGTGGTACATATACATAATGGAATATTATTCAGTCTTAAAGACGAATGAAATTATGGCATTTGCAGGTAAATGGATGAAACTAGGGAATATAATGCTAAGTGAAATAAACCAATCCTCAAAAAACAAAGGCTGAATGTTTACTCTGATAGGCTGATGTGGATCCATAGTGGGGGCGTGGGTAGGGAGGAATGAAGGAACTTTGGATTGTGCAGAGGGGTGAGTGACTAGGTGGAGTGGGGGGGGGTGGATGTGAAGGACAGTAGAATGAGACAGACATTATTACCCTATATACATGTATGAAAAAAAAAATTTAAATGTTTATCACTGTCCAAAAAAAGATAATTAAAAAAATTTTCAGTACCTCATACTAATTTACTAAGATTACTCTGAAATGTTCACATTTTTCTTGTCCCCAAATGAAATTGTGTACTTACTAAAAATAAATAAAAATTGAAAAGAGTCTTCTATCAGTATTGTGTATTTACTTATTTTTTCTTGGCATTTCCTATACTTTTTTCATTAAGCAATTACTCTTTTCTTTTGTATATAGACAATCATAGCTGATATATTTTCAGTGTAAATCCTTTTAGTATTATATTACTTCTTTTTTCACTTAATTTCTAGCTAAGGTTTGCCTATTATCAAGTTGGCAACTTATTTCTTACCATATTCACTTGAAGGGCTATTTTTCCTAGGCCTTTGTTGGTAGCCCTTCTCACCTTGGTTTAGTGTGTCTTTTATGTGCAGAATTGCTAATGTTGGGGCTAGGAAGTTGTTTCATAGAAGGATGTATCAATCTTTTTTAAAGAAAAATAATTAGATTCTTGGTTTGTACCAAGTTCAAGAGGCTATGTCATTTTGGGGGTGGATGTAGTGATCAAAACTATTTGCAGAATTAAAGTGTGCCCATGAACAGTTCACCATTAGAAACCTCCCTCATGAGAAAGTGACCTGCCCCCTGCTCAGGAACTTTGTATCATGGAAGCAGTTGTTTTGGGCATGAATGTAATGAGCTTCTCAAAGATTTGTGAACTAAAACACCTTGTACTTGAGATCTGTGTTGTGGTGCACACTTTGCTTGTAATGAAATTGTTTTATGACTATAAACTTTTTGAGTCTTGTAATTAATTCTTCCCTCAATGAAAATAATTATCATTGTATTAATGAAACAAAAGAATTGTGAATTTATTTTGAACCAAATAGACCCATTCACATTTATTAATAAGAAGCATTTCTTTAGTCTCTGTTCACATTATGTTTACAAATATATGTGTATTTCTATAAATATCACAGTGTGTGTATAATATATGTATAAATGGATGTGTGCTGCATGTATGATGTTACCATGTTTATAGAAAGCATCTGTTTCAATCTTCACATGCAGTGCATTGTTTTCTATTTAAAATACATTTAGCATTTAGAAGCATTTATTATTTTGTTATACTGAATATCTTTGTATATTTTATAAAGCACTTTACTTTTTGGGATATTGACTTCAGTAGTTATCCTTGGACCCTCACCTACTACATATAGAAAACTAATTCACTTCCTCTTTTGTTCCCCTTCTCCCACAACTTACTTCCATGTTTTCTATTTTGTCATAAAAATACAATGTGCATTTGCTGTGGTTGTTGACTTTATGTATCAACCTGACTGGGCGAAGGGATGCACAGAGCCTGGTAAAGGCTGTGTGTGGGTGCCTCTTTGAGGTAGTTTTTAAAGGAGTACGCATTTGGATGGGTAGGATGAGTGAAGAAAATCTCTCTCCCCAGTGTGGGTGAGCATCATGAAACTCACTGGGGACCTCAGAGAAAAAGTCAGAGAAAGGATGATTTCTTCCTATTTGAGTTGGTATATCCATCTTTCTCTTGTCCTCAGATATTGTTTCTCTTATTTCTCAGACCTTCAGATTCAAGCTAAATTGCACCAATAGTATTGGGGTCCCCTTTTGCAGAAGGTACATGGTGGGAATTCCCAGCCTCTGTAATTATATGAGGCTGTTTTCATAATAAATCTCAGTATCTCTGCCTCTTTTGTATTTTAGTTTCTCCACAGAGAGACACAGACAGAGAGACAGAGAGAGAGAGACAAGCAGAGATAGAGAATTCTGGGCAGTGCATCCTTGTTCTATTCCCAGTTACACTATTAAATATTCTAATTCTTCTTAAAATTTTTTTCAACTTTTGCCTCTTAGCTCATGTTTGATTGAATCTTCTACTTTACTATAATAATAAAGACACAATCACAGGAAGTATCTGTTTTTCCCTTTTCAAATTGTATTTTTGAAACTTTCAGACTTAATTGAAAATACTGTTAAATATAAAACTTTGGCATCCACTATTTCCTGAATTTAAAAAAAAAAATTGCCCCATTTCTCAGTTTTGTATATAACATTTAACAAATCTTATTCTGGCTTATTTTTAAAAACTGAAATAATTTGATTTTTTGCTTAAAGTTCCCAGAATTTTTTTTCTTTGTCTCAAATTCTATAACTTTAATTAAAATATGTCTCATATAGTCTGATTTTTCTCAAGGTATATGGTGGGAAATAACTTTTTTAATATTTGAAAATTATTTCTAAAAATTTCTACCTGACAGTTTTATATATTTTCTTTTTCTTTGGTTTTTTTGATTCTCCTTATTTATATAATTTTGTTTTCCTTTGTCATTTAGTTTTATTGAGTGAATCTTTCTTATCAGATTTAAATCTAATTTTTTCACTTAGCAATTTTATGTTGTATTGTTTATTTCTGATATTTTCTTTTTTTTTCTTCATTTACCTGAGTCCAATCATATCTATTTGCATTTATTCCTATTTTAGATATTTATTCCTATTTTCTGGATATCTGACATTAAAAAAAGCATTACTTTTTAATATCTTCAACTGTTTATCTTCAATATTTACTTCAAGTAGTATCAATAAAATTTACTTTTTATGTATGTGTTTGTGGCTTTGCCATATAATTATTGGCAGTAATATTTCTTTTTTGTCAGAGGTCTATGTAGAGTTTGGTTGTATATTTTCTAACCTTAGGCATTACAAGTGAAGAATTTTATTAGTTTTCTGTGCCTATTGCTGAAATTTACTACAAATTCCTTAACTTAAAATAGCAAAAGCATATTTTCTTACAGTTCAGTAGTTCAGACGTCTGACACAGCTCTCACTGAGTAAAATCAAGGTGAACTCCAGCTAAATTACTTTTTGGCAGCTTCAGGGGAGAATCTGTTGCCATGCCTTGTTCTGTTTCTGTATTCCATTTGCATTCTTTAGTAATTACTCTGTACTATACCTTCAAGTCCATCTGTGGTGCACTGAGTCTGCCTTACATCATACCTCATACTTTGCCCTCTATTTGCATTCTTTAGTCATTTCTCCCTATTATATCTACAAATCCATCTGTGGTGCATTGAGTCTGCCTTACATCATCCCTGATACTTCCTCTTCTGCTTCCTTCTTACATTTCAAAATACCCTCAGGATCACAATGGACCTATGTGAAAGACTGGCAGAATCTCTACATTTAGGTCTGCTGACTTGCAACCCTTAATCCATTTGCATCCTTGACTCTCTTTTAATCATATAAGGAAACTGCATAATTTTCAGAAAGTAGCATGTTAATATCTTTCAGTTCCATTATTCTGCCTTCTCAGGTATCCAAGTCCAAACACATCCACTTTTATCACTTGAGTGATTTTTATATTATTTAATGGATGATTTTGTTGATATTTGCTGCAGTGGGTGAAACTGAGGGGTTAGTGAATCTTGTTTTACTTTTTTCTGCAGGATGTTTAATCCTTTACTTCTTTATTTCTTTTTTCCCTTGTTTACTTTTCAGATTTTTTTGCTGTTTTTGGATATGAGATGTCCCTCCTGCAAAAGTCTTATGTTAATGGAGGAATATTCTGAGATGAAAGGATTAGATTTCATAATCTAATCAATCTAATCATTCCTTCCTAGTTTGAATGGACTGACTGGTAATGTAGGCAGCTGATGTATGGCTGGAGAAGGTGAGACGCTGCAAGCATACACTGGAATGGCTTGTCTTCCCTATATCCCCTTCCCCTTGCTTCCTATGAGCTGAATAGCTTTTCCCCACAGTGCCCTTTTGTTGAGATGCTCTGTTCATCTTTAACTCAGAGCAATGAAGTTGGCCAATCATGAGCCGAAACTTTGAAACCTGAGCCAAAATAAATTGTTTTCTCTTCTCCTCTAAGTTGCTCTTGTGGAGTATTTTGGTCACAGCAATTGCAAACTGACTAGCACATTCTTCAGAGAAATGTTTCCCTTATGTCTCTCAATTCTGGTCCTGTTCTCTTTAAAGCTGCCTTCCTGTGTTTGCATCTGTGAACTACCAAATTCTGGGTAAGTATTCAGTATTTTGAAATTTTGCACTGAAATTACTATAGCTGAAAGTACAATGGAAATTTAGTTTATAACTTTTTAAAATTCTCCTTTACTCCTGCTTCCCCATCCCCCACCATCTGCCCTAAGGATTCTCTTAAGTATTGTTTCTCCACACATCTACCTTTGCTGTTTGAATCCACAGGTTTTCAGAAGCATATCAACACTATTAAAAGGTGGTGTCTATATCTATATGTATAATTAAAACATCTTAAAGATATTTTGTTTTCTAGTAGAGATGAAATATAAAATTTGTATGTGTGTGTATGTGTGTGTGCCCATGTCTTGTAATACTCCTTGACCTTATGATATGGAGGCATATATGTAGAGCAAATCATTCAAGAAAATAAAATATTATCCTTTAAACTCACATACGCATTATTCTTTACAATTAAAAAAACTGACAATCTTTCTGATGAAGTCTATTTGCCATTAGTTTCTTTGCTTCATAATACAATGCAACAATAAAGATGAATAAATGGGGTGTCTAATGTCTTCTAAGTGACAATGCCTACTACAGAAACTGTGTATTTCTTCTACTTTTAGGTATTTGTCAATACCGAAGACTACCTAAAATTAAAATAGACTTCAGAGAAACAAAAATGTACGTCTTTGGAACTAAACCAAATTTCTCTGAGAATATATCAGAACCAGTCAAACGGCAAAGCAAAATATGTTATACAGAAATTCATGTTTTCATTTATTAAAGAAAATAACGTGCAGAAACATGAAATAATTATTTCTTTCTTAGTTGCCAGTCTCAATTTGCTCTTCAAGTAGCATAACTTTGAACTACATGAACTCTATTTGAGCAATTGCCCCTTTGTTCCTAATATTGTCAATTACTTTATTTCTAAAACCAATTTTTATTCTTGGCTCACGTTCCAAATGTCCTTTTCTTTCCATTATTCCACACACATATGCACACACACATGAATACACACAAACACATATTCACTCACAGATTAGTTCTGAATCTCTTTCATAGGTGGTTTAGATTTCTTAAGGTCTTTCAGTGTGATTTTCTTCCTCATATTCCATGTGCTCATTTTCCAGGCTCATGGGTTTTACTTGTTCTAGCTAATAATATCTAATTAGGTCACAAGGAGGGGTGGAAGTGGAAGTTTCATCTTTTGCACTTTTAGATAAATTTACTGCATTGCTTTCAAAGTTCTTAAAACATATTGAAAAATTATGGAATATATATTTTCTATATGTATTTTAATAAAGTAGCAAGTATGTATATTAATTTTAAAAATGTTTATTGGACACCCATAATATGCTAGCTGCCATATAACTCTCTGAGTCTCAGAGAGCAAAACCTACCAACATCTACATCCTCAAGGAGTTAATGTTTCACATTAAGTACTTATATGTCTATCTGAAAAGCTTAGCTTACAAAGATTTCATTTAAAAATACATGCCATCACCACCACTCATACGCCATGATGTTTTCAATTTACTTTCGTTTCATTGAAACGTGCTCATCATGACCCATAAAGTGTTTTTTGACCTTTAAATGAGCTATGTGCAGCAGACTGAAAACGCTTTTATATGTTATTTATTATTTATTTATTTGGTATGGAAGAAGAGCATGATTTCACTGATTTTACTTGCCCGGGTTTTCCAATAACTCAAAATGACTTCTCGGTGTCTTTACAAAGGCATTACAAAGTCTTCAGCCTGCTATTGTCCATCATAATTGACAAGTGTCCCGTACATGGTGCTAGGAGAGAGATGAGCAGTAATCAGAGGGAACACAGTAAAGTGCCTTCCTTTACACATTGTGGATTCCTGCTTACCCGTATGACCTCCATTCCTCTCTGGTTTTCTTTACTAAATGATATTGTTGTGCCCAGCGGCTCGAGACCCCACAAAGACCACCAGAGACCACAATCAATGCAAGTAACAAAGAGTCATTTATTAGCAGCTCAAGCCTGGTCCTCCGCACACTCAACTGGTGACGCTGAGGCCCTGAGCCTTTGTTCAACAGGCCTTTTTATAATGAAAAGCAAACAGTTTTACAGTGTTCTTTTTAATTGGTTAACATTTGAACAGCTAAACATTAGTCCTCCTCTGGTTGGGTCCTGCCAATCTATTTGATTCTCATTGGGTCCCACTAGAACTGAATGGTCCTAGAGGAAGAAGAGAGGAGGGAAGGGGTGAACTATGCAGGAGATGAGTGGGAATTAGGCCCCCCTGTCCTTGATAGATAAGGTTTCTAGGCAGCTGCACATTCCTCAGACAAATATTTCTTAACAACCTCGATAAGCACGGGGGCCCAGAAGTCCTGTTTGTTTTGTATTGGCTTTTGAGGGTGCAGTCGCAACTGCCTGCATCCTGGTGATTAAGACAGTTAGCTGCACAGATATCACCCTGTTCTCAACAATATCAGCTATGCTACCTGGTCCTCAGTGAGCCAACAAGGAGGCAAAGGCCATATCTGGTCAATCTGCAAAGGAACATGGCACAAATAATATAATTTTTCCACCTGTTTTTTATTGCTAATATGTGCTTTCTCATTATTGCACTGTAAGCATTAATTCTGCAATTTTGAGTCCCATTCCCCCTTTTCCCCCTGCAGAGTCCCCCATGCAGTACATTCCAATATATATTTCACTATTCATTAGTATTTGCTAAAATGTGTTCCTTCAATCCCACTCTTTCTCTTCTAGGTTCATGGTGGCCTCTGGGAACTGATATGTGTTTGTCATTTGATCAAAAGCTTGAATGTTCAAGTCTTTAGAGTTCTATAATCTTAGGTCTTGACTCAAGCATCTCATTCATTTAACAAAACTGGATTTGAAATTATAGAAAAAGAAAATGATGAAAGGAAAAATGGGTTAATATTTGTTTTGTAAAAAGATTAAAAACAAGCAAAGATGTACCTATAGAACAAATTTTTAAAATAGGCTTATGATTAAACTATGATTACTAAGAACATTTTAGGATCATCAAACAAGGAAGGAAATATTCTCAAGTCTACTACTATTATAATTAAAAGCAAAAAGGAAATGTCTACAAAATAACATTCTTAAGCATAATAAATCTCAAAATTATGTATATACAGTTATATAATTAGACAGAACTGATCTAGGTATAATATTTAAATATGTAAATAAACTTTTCACACGAGGTTAAATAATGGAAGAATGTCCAGGCCTTAAAATATAAATAATGTTATATTTTTTAACAGTAATTTGTATATCCTTAGAGGATAAGGTATCTCATAAATTTACATATCAACAAAAATTTATGTGACTATATATGCATATTCACACAAATATACACATATACACACATACATTTAAAATGCCATTTTATGTACATGTAAAACTATTACATGGTTTTACAGATAATATTTACAGTTTTTTTTTGTTATAGTGTGCATAGATTGAATTCATTATTTTACTTTGGAGTAGAATATATTTTAAACTATAATTTAAGTATGGAATCATTTGGGTTTTGAGAAATATGTGCAAGATATAACTCCAACTTCAGTTACCCTTTCACTGCAGAATATTCGTAGTATCTCATTTCATATTCTGCAGTCCCTGGTTCAAAACACATTTCTTTTTTCTATCACCATCAATTAGTTCTGCCTGTCTAGCAATTAATAAAAATTGAACCATGAAATACATGCTATCTTGTAGCTGGCTTCTTTCATGTACCACAAAGTCTTTGAAATCCATTCATATTATTGCAAGCACAAGTTATTTATTTGTTCCTTTTACCCCAAATATAAATTATACATATGAAAAATTCATCTGTTATTTGTTAATGGACATTTTGTCATAATGACATAATGCCATTTTTCTCTTTTGCTTAGTAAGTAAAAAAAATCTGTGGATATTCTTTAGGCGTAGTCACTGAGTCATATTTTCTTCAGATTAGAATTGATGAGTCATGACATAGGTCCTGCTTAAAATTTTATAAGAAACTAACAGTCTGTGTTCTGAAGTGATTGCAATATTTTACACTCTCAGTAGGAATGTATATGAGCTACAGTTGTTCCACATGCTGGCTAATATTTAATACTAACAATTTAATTTTAATTATTAAAGGGAATATAAAGTAACATTTCTCAGTAGTTTTAATTAGTGTTTTTCTGATGATGAATGATTATGACCATTCTTTGATGTGATTCAGAAGTCTTTTCACATTTTATAAATTGTGCTCTCCTTCTTACTGTATAGTACAATACAGATACCACATACACACCCACATTGTGACTACAAGTACTTGGACAGGTGTATATCCAGTGAGTGTTTTCTGCTGATGTGTAACTTGCTCTTTTTTTTTTTCTTTATGATATATTTTGAGAAGCAGAAATGCACAATACTTATGAAGTCTATTTTTTTAATTCTTCTTTCATATTTGATGATTTTGATGTCTTACCTAGGAAATATTTACCTATTTGGGAATCCTAAGATATTCTAATTTAAAAAATACTTCTTAGTAGAAAATTTATGTTCAGTTCTTTTATCTGTATCAGTTTAATTTTTGTGAATCACTTGAAATAAGGATATATATATGCTTTCCCCCAAAGAGATAGTCAACTGTTCAAGCAACATTTGTTGGGCAAATAAGGCTTTTCCCCAATTTTCTTCATATTTGTATCAAAAATTATTTGATCACATATGTTTATGTCTGTTTCCATACCCCACATTCTGCCTTGTCTACTCATGTACTCCTATCCTCTTACCATTGATTTATAAAACTATAGTATTAAAATATTAAAATCAAGTAGTGTAAGTCTGCTGTCTTGGTTCTTTACATTTGCATGTGCATTTGAGGATCAACTAGTCGATCACTTTAAGAAACAATGACAATCATGAATTCGTATCTTATTGGGGGAAGATTTTAGATATTTATCGTACTAAAATCTTAAATCTCTGACATGATCTCAATTTATTTATATCTTCTTTCATTCTTTACTTTGTTTTATGATTTTCATTAAAGTGAACACACCATTCTTATTATAAATATGTATTTATGTTTGATGCCAGTGGTGTGATGGTTTAGAGATTAAACTCAAAAGCTCATGTGTGAGCCAATGCAAGAAAGTTTAGAGGTGAAATGAGTGTTATGAGAGCCTTAGCGTAATCAGTGCATTAATTCCATGATAGGTATTAGCTGCGTGGTAACTATAGAAAGGTAGGGTGTGGTTGGAGGAATTGAGTCATTGGGGGACCATGCCTTTGGTGTACATAATTTGTTCGTGGTTGGCAGAACTCTGTGCTTCCTGGGTTCCATGTTCTCAGCTGCTTTCCTTTACCATACACATTTTTTTTCCGGGGTTGGTGGGTACCAGGTATTGAACTCAGGGATACTCAGCCATTGAACCACATCTCCAAACCTATGTTGTATTTTATTTAGACAGGGTCTTACTCAGTTGCTCAGTGCCTCATTGTTGCTGAGGCTGGCTTTGAACTTACAATCTTCCTGCCTCAGCCTCTCGAGCTGCTGGTTTTCCAGGTGTACACTACTGTGCCTGATCCACCACACACTTTGCTATGATGTTCTGCCTCACCTCAGATGCCAAGGAATGGAGCCAACTATATGGACTGTGACCTCTGAAATGGTGAACCACAAATAATTTTTTCCTCCTCTAAATTTGTTCTTGTCTCTTGACCACAACAGCAAAAAAAGATTATTAAAACAAATGGTAAAATAATAGAGTATTATTTTAAAAATGGTTATATTAAATTATTGATTGGTAGAATGCTAAAATGTGACTAATATTTATATTGGTTTGAATCTATTATCTTGTTAAATTCATTAGCTAGTATCTTTAGGTTTGCTCTCTTAGAAACTTCTGTTTGATCATAAGAACTAATGCTTTATTCAAAAGGAATAATTGTCTTTCATTCTTATCTGAATGCATTTTTTTCTCTTTTGCAATGTTAAAAAGAAGTAGTGAGAGCAGATTTCATTGCACATATTTGGGAATTCATGGTTAACTAACTGTAATGCAAGCTATGCTTTTTTGAGAATGTCATTCATAATATCAAAGGTATTTCTTTTAATACCTACTTCATAAGTAGGTTTTGAATTTTGTAGAACATTATTTCCACATTTATAAAGATGATTATGTGGATTGTATCCATTATTTAGTTAAAGCAGAGAATTGTACTTATTATTTTTGAAAGTTAAATACACTGTTTTAAGTAATCTACAAATGTGAATTTATTCAATTCCCGCAACATCTCAGGGAGAGAAGTATGATTCATTTACCCAAGGTCACACAGATAAGAATTTGTCAAAATAAGATTTGCTACCGAAAGTTTAACACCTGAATTTGTGCTATTACCTACTATATTTAACAATAATCTTTTGAATTAAGCTACACATGTGTATATATAATTATTTAAATGGTATAAAATCAATATAATTCAGATTTACATTTCAAATAAACTTATCTAAATATTTTGAAATTCTAAAGTAATATTACAGTATTATAAAGGCCAAACTCCAAATTTTCTCATAAATTTGAATCTATGAAAACCAAGGTGTCTAAAATCTCTTACTTTCTAAAACAGAAATGAAAAATGGATCTTCTTGATAAAGAACCTTTTTCCTGTCAATTTCATTGGGTTAAAAAAGAAAAAAAAAAAAAAAAAAAAAAAACCAATAATAATTGAAGTCTTACTGTTAACTTGTCAAGCACCTAAACATGCAAATATACTTTTAAATTTAATTATAATTTGTTTTTCAGAGTGGAAAGTTAAAAAATAAAGAATATTTATTGAATATTCTTTGAAATATTGTTAGCCCTCTTGAAACAAGTTAGCCCTCTTGAAGATTTTCATTGAATCCTCCATTCCCTCAGACCAGTTATCAACAGCAGTATGAGAACACAATATTCCTTTGACAATATTAATGTCCAAAAATATCTGAATGATGCAGGAAATGTAAAATTACAGTGAAAGACTACATTTGAATTCACATAGTAAGTAAAATTTTATTGGGGCTTTTCCTTATATCAAAATCTTCCAACATGCAGCATTAACTGAGTTAAAATGCATTTCTTTTGATTTTTTAAAGTACATTTAGAAGATACTGAATTCTAAGATGAATGATGATGTAGTCTTTTGTACAGCATGTTATTTCAGGGTACAATAATCTACATTATTTCACTTGATCTTCAAGTTTAAAACGATGTCTTAGTAGATAAAACAGCAATTATCCTAATAATTAGCATATCTTCTTCCATGCTTATTTTATTAACCATGGTCACAATGCACAGGCATTGTGCTTATTTGGGGTTTTAATCCTCTACTAATTCCCCTTCTTGAATAATTCTACACCCCCATCAGCTGATTTCTGGTCATTAATATGTGCTGGTTTCAATTTCCTTAAGAATTTTGTTCAGAGGTTATGGTTTCAAAGAATATAAATGTGTAGCCAGCAACCCTTTTCCTTTGGTCGAAGACCTGCCTCCTGGCTGATTTCTACAATAGTTTTAGTCCTGTGCACAACAGGACGCACTGTGTGTTGGGGTCCTCTTCAGGTTTCTATCTGACAAATAATATTTCAGTGTTGAGAGGAAGAAGTCTCTCTTTCCGGTATGGCAATCAGATAAGAGCTTCATGACTAGGTTGAGGAGGACTCCCACACTGGAAGCTGTAAACAATCTGTAACTTTGGTTCGTTGCTATACAGTCATAGATTAGTGTGGTAGAGTACCAAGAGACACCAGAAATATCCACTTTTTTCGGCCCTGTAACATGTTTCCTCAATAACCCTGGTCTAGTATTTGATTTGAGTCACTGTCTTATACTACATCCTTTTTCTTTTCTTTTCTTTTTTCTTTCTTTTTTTTTTTTTTCCATAAATTGTAGCAAGGATTGAGTCCAGAAGCACATTTTTATTTTTTGAGATGGGGTCTTGCTAAGTTGCTTTGGGCCTCCCTCTGTTGCTCAGGCTGGTTTTAAACTTGCTATTCTCCTGCCTCAGCCTCCTAAGCCACTGGGATTGCAGGTGTGCACCACCACACCCAATGTTTCACAGCCTTTTCTAGGTGAGTCTACCATTGGAAGGACACTTCACCTTCTTTCCCTAAATTTGTTCTCATTTTCGGTCTTTTTCACATATTTAAAAAAAATATTTAAAACTTTGTTCCCCCTTTATTTTGGTCCAGCGTCTGCATATGAGAGAAAACGTTGACCTTTTTCTTTCTGGGTCTGGTTTACTTCATTTAGCATGATGCTCTTTAGTTCTATCCATTTACTAGCAATGACATAATTTCATTCTTCCTTATGGCTGAGTAAAATTGCACTGTGTTTATATACCACATTTTCTTTATCTGTTTGTCTGTTGATGGGTATGTAGATTGGTTCCATAGCTTGACTATTGTGAATTGCACTGAAATAAACATTGACAGAACAACATTCCTATAATATGCTGATTTTAGATCTTTTGAATATATATCAAGGAAAGGGATAGCTGATCATGGTAGCTCCAATCCTAGTTTTCTGAGGAATCTCCAAGACTTTTTGTAGCATGGAGGACACTATGCTATCTTTACTTAAAAAAATATCAAAACAGATAAAATTTTTAATGGATAGTTCAACCTACCTTGAGAAGTAGAGGAAAAAGAATAATAAAGATTACCAAGTGTTACATGAAAACATTTGAGGAATATGTGTTGCCATTCCTTGAGGAAATGAAACAAAGATTCAAGAAAAAAAATTTTCAAATTAAAGTAATTTATTTTATTTAATTGGAATTTAAGCAAAATAAGAATGTGATGTGCATGGTACTCAAAGATTAATATGTGTTCACAGCATGGACTACGGAAATTGGAAAAAATTACTAAAGTGTGAATGCATATGGTCTACTTCTCACTAACAAATGGAATACAAAGATTTTTTTTTAAAAAAATGACAATAATACACGCAAACACATCACACACACACACACACACACACACACACACACACATAAACACATGCACATGTACACACATGCAATGAAAGTGAAGTCTCTGGTGAGAGACATTAAGGGCAACCTGAGAATTTGGATAGCAAACAGTTCAAACCACAAGTCAGAAGAAACCAGTTCAGAGAAGACATAGAGAAAATCATTACTGCAAAAGAAGTAACAGCACCAGAGAATGTCAGATTGAGTGAGTCCAGGGATGCAAGATGGAGCGATGAACTTGGAAACATTTGTTGTCAAGTTGAATAATGGAGGAAATAAATTGGAATAGCTAGACCACTTGAGTTCTTCCCATTTATGCTCAAACCACCAGTAGCAGCATTCAATCTTAGGTGGAGAAGTAGCAGCCTTGGGAATGAGGAGATAGAGAAATGTTCTTTAGAGCTAGTTGTTCCAAGGAGGGAGGGAACATCTCATCCCCAGAAGAAACTACTCTCAGCAGTACATACTGACCATTTTCTACAATATTTGGGAATAGACCATAACAAGACAAATTGGAACTGGAATAGGATTCCAAATGATAATAATAGAAAATTTTAAAAATCACCAAAATTACTGAAAATGTTTACAATGTGAGTGAGCCAACAAACCAACAGAATTAAATAGAAGCAAGACATCAAATAGTGGATTTTTGAATAAATAATAAAAATCTTCATTGTCCTTGGATATTGAATGCATAAAGAGTCAACCAATAAACTTGGAGATTAAATTTTATTTCCAATGTTATGGAAATTTTCATTATGACTATGATATTGCTTAAATTTAAAAGAAATATCTTTTAGCAGAGAAAATTAGTAAATTGCATTATAAAGTACTTATTTTTACTTCATAGCTTCTTAGTGATTTTTTTTCTGAGAAGAGTGTGCCTATGTGTTTTCAAAATAATTTTAATGATGCAAGTCATGAATATGGTCATCCTTACTATATCAAGACTCTCAACAGAATTTTCTTGAATTTAGGAATGTTTAAGACTATATACACTTTGTAAAAACAGGAAAAATCTTGTAGTTCATTTTTATGTGAATATTCCCAAAGATATAAGAAAGGAATATTAAGTTTTATATTAGCACTTCAGATTTTTTCTTTAAAGATTGAGTATGTAGCCTTTACATTCAGCTTGAATTCCTGAGATTAATTTCTCTCTTGAAAAGCTCATGAAATTTCCTCTAGAACACACACCACATCTCATTTTTGTTTTATTCACAGAAAGGTGTATGATAACTACCATATAATAGATATTCAGGCAATGTCTTAGAAATGAATAAACAATGGTTGCTTAAAAGCTTATGTAAAATATTTCCTTCAGTAAGCAAAATACAACATGTTCTAGAAATGAGTCTTAAGACAGCAATTAATGGGGCCTGGAGGTGTGGCTCATTCGAAGTTTGCTTACCCAGAATGCTTGTAGTCCTGGGTTCAATTCCCAGGACAAAACAAATAATCAATCAAAAAACCTGGAAGGCACTTTTTAAAAGAGTGTTATAACCAAAACAATGTAAAATTAGCTCCAATCAGAAAGTTTTCAGAGTGCTGGCTACTTCAAACTTCTTAAGATTCATAGAAAAAAAATTAATCTGTTTCTCATACTGTATTATTTTTTGTTCAATTTCTAACACATGAATGAAAGTTTCAGATTGTTCTGAAATTGTTAAGAGATTGTCTGACACCTAGTGGGCACTCGCTAAATGCTTGTTAAATTATATACAAAGAAAGAGAAGAAAAGGAGGTCAGTGTTATCACAGTACATGAAGCATCTTACACTGCCTGAAATTATGGCTAAGTCGGCAAGAAAGGCTGGCATCTTAAAATCTTCCAGGACACACTTTAAAAACATTCCCGTAGAGGCTTATACAACCTTCCCGAATGTTTAAAACTAAGAGGAGATTTGGTATATGCACCATACATTTTAAGAAAAGAATAACTTAATAAAAGTTACCAATAGCATTAAATTAGAAAATAATACAATTGTAATTTGTAATATATTCACAAAATTTATGAAAAATATAAAACAAAATGTGAGGTTTTGATGTGGATAAATGTATTTTAGATTTCATATATTGTTACAGAGTTAACAACTTGTTTGTTTTTAGAGACAAAATCAAGAATACTCATAGGGCACAGAGGATAGTTAAAGGGAAAGATAAATAAAGAAATATACATTTCTCCTGGATTAGATTAGGTCAAATTTAACTAGATCAATAATGGTTTCAACATTAGAATTAGTTCCACACTATTTTAAATGTAAAACCCCTTTTCATCTAAATGAAGCACGCTTGTATTATATGCTTCTTTTAAGGTGAGCATTGCAAATTTATCTGTGTGTTTTTTGATTTACAGCAGAATAATTTTTTAAATAAATTTAGTGAGAACTTTTTCTTTCTTGGATTATGCATGATGACAGTTTTCAGATTAAAGTTCTTTGTAGAAGATAATCCTATATATGAAACCAATGTGTTTTCATTACTCTGGCTCCCCATTCAGATGTTGATTTTTGAACTAAAGAAATCTCATGCAGACACAAACACAATTACAAAAGCAGCTCTAAGGCGAGACTTTGTGTCCTGTCACACAGGTGTGTACCAGGTATGCAAACTGCCTCCACAATTTTACAGGATGCCTATGTAACCCTGAAAGAATATGATCTGGTTGGGATGTGACCTGGAGTTACAAAGGCAGATGAAATTTCTGAACCTCGAAAGTGAATATATAAATCAACTTCTATGAGGAATTGATTTTCTTTCAAAATAATATGTAAATTCTTGTATGTTTTAGATTAATTAGAATCATCATTCCATTTTAATGATTGTAATTAGTATCATTTTTCTTTTATAACACATTATATTATAACAAAATATAACCATGTCAAAATGATACTAGGAAGTCATGTGCTTTTCCTGGAATAAAGAAATAAACTGAAAGGACACCTGGATCAGATGCCAAAGAAAGGGAAATTTAAAAGGCTAATTGCTTTGCTTATTTCAATATGAGAGAAAATAAAGTTAGTTTGTTGTTGTTGTTGTTGTTGTTACAAAAGAGTCTTTTATTTAGCAATGTACTACGTACCATTTTCCCTTCTTTTAGTTGTTTACTTTGGTTCAGGTTACCCTATAATCACTATCATGTATCGTTGCCATATTTCTTTAGTCTATCTAACCACGTGAATACATATGCATTCAGAGTCAACATTGAGTCAAGGCAGTTAGAAAGAGATAGGACTGACCCCAGGGACAGGAACATTTTATAAAGACAATTGTATTGAACAGGACAGAAACTGAAAGAGGTTCACCTCATTATTTCATCCTCAATCTTGATATTTAAGAGGATTCATAAATCTACTATAATATTTTATACTCCTAGCCAGTCATATGCACATTATTCTTACTAATAAAATGAGAGGACTCATTTTTATTTACAGTAATAACTTCTTGCCGAGTGCTGGGGAGTAGGAACTCCGTTACCTTGAGCACAAGAGCCCAACTAAGACATGGTTCACTGTGTGGTGGAACACAATTAACAGAGCGTGTCCTATAAAATCACAGGAAAATACAGCTGAGTGACCAACAAAAGTCAGAGAATCTGCCTTTCAAAAGAAGTCACTTGTCTATCTGAAACTTGCAGAAAGAGTTGGGCTTTGCAAGTGGATAAATGTGGAAAGATATTTCAGGCACCAGGGATGACACTTGCAAAGCAAGTAAGCAAGAAGCAGTGAAGATTTTTTTTTTTTTCATCAAAGATTTTTACTTCAGGAAGCAACATGTTGATCTTTGCTTCATGTCCTGTGGTACTAAAACTAAACAAATTCAAAACTTTCTGCCGTCTACCCACTCAGAAAACACCACGGCAAGCAACTTCACGGCCCACTTCTTTCCCATTTTTCACACACAGACATAACTCTCCCATGGGTTCTTTCCTCTCTACATCTGCTTCTGGCGGAAGGTGGACCAGCACATGGGTGACCATTGAGTATGGAGTCACACACCCAGGTGCTTGGATACAGGCTCTCTTTTCCACTGCCTCTCTAGCATTTCACATATTATCAGTTAATCATACCCAATCTCTTTCATCATAATATTGGTCAACTTGGCTAACCTAGTTGTTGTGTTAAACCTTAGATTTTGCCATGATGGTGTTGCCTGGATATGTCTGAGGGAGAGAGAGAGAAAATAAATAGAATATATATAAAAAGCATTCTATTAACTATGGTAAAGGACACAAAATATATTGATATGATGTTTTTGATTTATTATTAATATTATTCCACTACCTTTGATATACAGAATGAATGGGTATAATTTCCCATTAAGAAAGTCTCTGAACTGCAGCATCTTTCCAATAAATCTTTACATAAATGACCTTCCTATGAAATAAAGCCCTCAAATAGTAAGAACAATAGTAACAATCCTGCCAGGGACTACTGAAATTTGAGTGGAATGAGGCAGGCTGACCATCACATAAATTTAGCTCTTTTATTTAAGCCTGTGAAATGAACGCGGGATATATATTTATTTATCTTAATATTTCAAAACAAGAACCAAAGCCTTTCCGATATTTTGTGCAAAGCCAAAGAGTTATCACAGAGCAGAAGCCGAATTTCAGCCAAATTGTGGCTTACTTCCTTCATTCACTTACTCTTCAATGCTGCTTTCAAACACAGCATTTAAAAATTGTTCCTCACCTGTGCTGTCTGACCTGCACACTTTCCTTTTTCTCACAGTGTATATGTATCTTTTTTCTTGAATAATTTACATCTTTTCATATCTGTTTGTGTGTGTCTGATCCTTCCTGTCCTTATTTCTTCTACCTAGTAATCTGGCAAACAGTTTGAAACACTGTAGGATCCTGCTGAAAAGCAACCTCCCGACAGGCAGTCCACCTGAAGAGAGAATGGTTCTCTTCTGCATTACCGAAGTATGAATATTTTTGCCTCTTTATCCAAATCTGTATTAAACAAAGTCAAAACAAGGACATATCCTATTTACCCTTTCACTCAGTTATCTAGCTGAATATCTGACACAAAAATAATTAGTTGATTGAAGAATACATGAACAAAATGAGAGATGATGGTATCAATATTTTTTTATTTTTTAAAATAAATACTTAATTATTTTATAGTATATAAGCTAACACTGTTGATAACAAATTGTAGGTTAAGCAAAAAGATATAAAATGTAATATCTTGATCAGATTGATTACAGCCCCTAAGGGCTTTATATTTTCATAAAAATAAAAGAAAAAGAAAACACTCTTTTACACCTTAAATTCAATAGACATTTTGAAACCCTTAAAATTCACTGCATAATTATACAAATTTCCCCTTAGTTTTATATCTCTAACCTAGAGTCAAAAAAGGAAGAAAAATGAAAATTTCTCACTTCAGGCAAAAACAAGTATCCCATTAATTACCGTGGCTCAATGATATTACATAAGCATGAAATTTTGATACTAATGAACTGCTGTATGTATTCTTCATTATTTCAAAGAATGAAAATGGATTTGTGCAAAAGCAGGAACTCTGTAATAATTATAGAAGAAAGTATGAAATACAGGTCATTAATAAGCAGACTATCAGCATGCGGAATCTCATAACCTTGCTTATTTATCCATGTGGTACAAATTAGAAGCTTTTATATATGAAAAACAAGATTTTTTTGCATGAATGTATGTAACAGTTTGAGGGTTGAAGGCAAATAAACTGCTAATATTTTTAAGCACTAATTAGTCAAAATATAAATTTGAGGACTGATTGATAAAGGAAGCTCTATGGAGTACTGGCAGGAAAATGTTCTTTTTTCCCTAAGTGTTAATAAAGAGTCCAGCTTCCAGTTTCTTTTCTTTAGAATTTCTATAACAGAGGACATCTGGTTTCTGTATCTCTATTTTCTATCTGTAAAATGAGAATGAGATTTTCAAACTCTCAGAGCTTACATGAGTATCAACTCTATCAATCCTATGAAAGTACTTTGAAAACACATTAGTGTGGTTAATGTTATCAACATTAATATTTATAGGTCTTACAAAATCATATTATTCCAGAGTATAAAGTGAAACACTAATGATGAAAATTCAGGAATATATAGCATTTGGTGAATATTCCCAGGAAATGACTCCCTTAACTTGGGCTTGGAAGAACATAACCTGCTAGATTTTCAGGAAAGTATCAAGACTAGGTTTGGAGGAGAGAATATTTTTGTTGGAAAAGGAAAAAAATATAAATTTCTTAGATGTGTTGTCTTAATGAAACATCATTAAAAGATTCTGCAGGAAGTAGAGGCTGAACCAGGAAATTTTCCAGTATTTCTGATAAGGTATCACTACTCAAAATAGTGAATGCAAGCCCTTTTTCTTAGGGAAAGCAAGGTCTGAATTGAGCTTTCTTTCCAACTTCAGAGACAAAAGATGGCAATAAGTTTGACGTCCAATATGATTCTTGAATACAGATGAAGAACAAAGATGTGGAGAAAGATTTATCCAGATCTTTTCAATCAGATTTTTATGACCCTGTTTAACAGAAGACCTGTTTTATGAATATGAGAGAAGAAAACAAGTAGTACCTTCAAGTAATTGGCCTTTTCCCTAGACCTGCTCTTTAGGAAAGTTTTTCTTAGAAAGAGTGCAACCATCTTTCTTGGGATGCCTGCAGCTGGTGAAGGGTGTGTTGGGAGTGAGGACTGCAGAACCTCGGTGTGATTATCACTGTGTAACCACAAGCACATCCTGGAGGTGAAGGGCTGTTTTCAGCTGGGTGATTTGAAGAAGCAGGAATCTAGGATTCAGAATCTTTATTCCATTTCTGACATCAAAACTGAGGGTTCTGTGTTGAGGGCATAGTTCAGTGGTAAAGACCTTTCCTAGCATGCAGAGACTCTGGGTTCTATCCTCAACACTGCAGCATAAATCAACAAACAAAAAAGCACTCTGAGAATCTTTTATACTTCCTAGGATCTTTACCCAGGGTTATTGTATAACAGTTAATGTTGTTCCTCTTAACTGGGCTTATTCACCATTCTACCTTACTATTCTACCTCACCAGCAAAAAGATTATTTGTGTTCATTTAAATACCTAAGTAAAGCAAACTAATAAAATGAGCATAAAAGTGGATTTTTAAAAATTTTTGTACTAGAGATTGAACCCATGGTACTTAACCCTGAGACACATCCCCAGCCCTTTTTTATATTTTATTTAGAGACAGGGACTCTGCTAAGTTGCATAGGGCTCACTAAATTGCTGAGGCTTCCTTTGACCTCGCAATCTGCCTGCCTCAGCCTCCTGAGTTGCTGGGTTTACAGGTATGCACCACTATGCTGGGCAAAGAGGAACCTTTAAAACTTTTGCTGAAAGATTTAAGAGTCTTAAGTTGTTTTCTACTGTTTCATTTAGTGATAACAAATTTAAAGAAAGATTAAAGTTAAAAATATATTTACTGCTTACATTTACTGCTTATATTTACTCTAGTAAGAATGGCTACTAAAAACAAAAAAGGGGAAAAAAAGAAAGTTAACAAGAGCTGGAAAGGACTGGTATATTTGTGCAAATTTAAGTTAGTGCAGTCTTTATGGAAAATTATATGGTCTTCAAAAATCAATATGATCCAGCAATTCCACTACTAGTTATATATCCGAAGAAACAAAAAATCAGTGTGTGAAAGAGACATCTGCTTCCACATCTGTTTTAATTTGTTCCTTTTAGATATACATGGCAATAGAGTGTATTTTGACATTTTATATATACATGGAGTATAACAAAGACACATATGTATTCCTATGTTCATGGCAGCACTTTCCACAACATACAACAAACAAGAAATGGAAACAGCCTAAGTGTTTATCAACTTATATATGGGTAAAGAAAATGTCTGAGTAGGGATTGTGGGTCAGTGGTAGAGTGCCTACCTAGGCTGTATGAGGCATTGGGTTCTACCTTCAGCACTGCATAAAAGTAAATACATAAAATAAAGGTATTGTGTACATGTCCAATTAAAAATATTTTTTTAAATGTGGTATGTACACACAATGGGATACTATTCAGCCCTGAAAAATATTGCAATCCAGTCACTTGGGACAGCATGTATGGAAATAGAGACCATCACATTAAGTGAAATTAACCAAAGAAAGACAAGTACTACATACTATCACCTTTGTGATATTGAAAACAATAATCTCATAAAAGAATACAGTAGTGTTTAGCACAGGCCAGGAGTTTAAGGGGAAGGGAGAAACAGAGAAAGGTTGATAAGTGGATACTAAATTACATTTAGATAAATGTAAGAACTTTTTGCTATGTTATTTCACAGTAAGGATGTTATCGATAAGAACAATGAATTCTGCATTTGAAAAAGCTAGCAGAAAGGTTTTGTAAGTTTTCACCATAAAGAAATGATAAACGTTTGAAGAGAAATGTGTTTAATCTCACTTAAATATTATGCAATATATGTATGTCCTGAAACATTAAATGTTACCCATTAATATGAATTATTTGCATGGTTTTATGTATTTAATCAACAAAATATTTATTTTGGAAATATTTTAATAGAAAAATTAGAAATAATAGTATTTGAAGAGTCAAAGAATTTTGTGGAAAACTCTATAAGTGGAATACTATGTAACTATTAAATCAAATCATGGAAAAACTTCATGAAAAGGGGTACATGAATACATATAAAATTACATATATATATTATACACACGCACACACACACACATACACATGTATATACATACACATAGTGCAATATAAAGTACATGTAGTTTCAAATGTCAAAATTCTTTCTGGGAAGTATATTTTTGTATGCTTAGGTTTTATTTTAAATTCTCTCTTCATTCAAAGTCTTTACAATGTGCATCTAATACTTGTATAATAAGGAAAAAGTCATTTGGAAAAATAAAATATGTAGAGAAAGGCATTACTTCTGTGTGACATTTATCAAAAGCAAAGCCAGTTTCAGCTGATGTTGGTATTAAAGCATTCCTGTGGGCCATAAATTAGGGACCACTGGGCATTGCTTGTGTGTGTAGCTACTTCCACTTAGGTACATAACACTGAATGTTTGTGATGTCCTTATCAACCAATGCTACCATAAAAAACAAGGTGAAAGTTCAATATAATATTTGTATTACTATTTTTTTCTGTTAGTATTTTTCTGTTTTTAATAGAAATACTATTTTTAAAGCAATCACAGTAAGAATCACATATCTGATTCTGTTGCTGAAAGTTTCAGAAGTTGAATTGTGGAATGAAGCATGGGTAACACGCACATAGATTTAGATGAAATTAAAGTGATGGTAAACTCCTGATTGCATCATAAAGACAAATATGTGTTATTATGTTGACAGTGATGAACAGTAAAATCGGAAGATTACATGAAGACAAAGATAAAAAGGGGATGAGCCTGGGCATTTACTCTTCAGTCTTCAGGTTCCATCCTGATGTGTCAAAGAAACATCAGTTTCTTATTGAACAAAAGTTAGCACATTTTACCCCATTTTCTTAGATTATTCTTAAGACATTATCTGTTTTGTCTTCTTGGGTGCAAATTTAAAGGAGCAAATGATCTTTTTTCTCTTTACCAGACTGAATCCTCCTTATGATACTAATTTTCTAATACATTGGGGTAGTTAAAAATATTTTTAAATTAATTTTTTTTGGAAAACAAACAACCAAAATTGAATGAAAAGACGAGAAAGAAAATATCAAGATTGGTGATGTTATTTTATAAAAGAATTATTGAACTAATGAGCTGGTATATTTTCTTTTCTTTTTTGTCTTTGACTCATCTAGAACAGTGCTTTGTGTTATTTTGTTTGTTCTGCATAAATTAGATATTTAGTGATCTCTAATTAGTTCTTAAAGGTTATTGATAAAGTTTTTTGAGAAATACTCAAAATCAAATTGAGACTGCAGAAATTCAATGATCTAATATCTTACAAATGTATACCATGTGGATGGTATAATTAGCTATTTTACTGATAAAGAAGTCAATCAAGTGAAAATTAATTATACCAATGTTTATTTTCAGAATTGAAACAAAATACTTTGTCTTCAACTATCTTCATGAGAGTCAAGAGAGCAAAGAAGAAAAAGTAAGGACCAATTAATTACTAACAGAAAGAAATAACTAAGAATGCTTATAGTAATATTAGTGAATAGTAGAATCTATTGACTGTGATAAATTTTTACTTAAGGCCAAAAGTACAAATGTTAAAATGAATGTAATGTCCTCTGTTCTCCATCAGAACCTATTAAAGAATATAAAGGACACCTTAGCTTTTTCCTGACTATGGAGTCCATTTTTTTTAAAAGTGAGCAGACTATGATTGTAAAATACTGGCTATGGAGGGGAGAAACATTTAGCACGAGGAACTTTCAATTAGTCATGAACTGCCTTAGAGGTCTTGCATGATTGGGACAACAGATTCATTTCACTTTAGATTTGCACTTTTAGGTGACCGGGAAATACTGTTTGAGATATTGTACACTGCCTCAGTTCCTATATAGCAAGAATATAGTGGCTATAAATTTCAGAAAATCTATTTTGGGGCACCATGGGAAAAGTTACTATAAGACTGATGAAGGTTAAACAGAACATATATTTTGTTTGAGGCTGCAAATTTGTAGTCAGCTCAAGCCAATAAAAATAGGTAATGTCTGTGATTGTAAAACAAACAAACAGAAGCTTGTTTGGGATTTTTGTAAAAGGTAAAGTCTTTCGGAAAAGTGATGAAATGTGTGATTCAATGAAACCTTACTTTCCGTAGCATTTCTTGTATTTGCCATCCATTTTATTCTGTGTATCCTTTAATGGGTATGTGTATCTTACTGCAGCTGTGTTCTGTTTCTTTAAGGAAAATAAAAGACCATTGAAAAGCAATGGATAGTGTTTCCTTAGATTATAATATATGCACCATTAGTTTGCATATAGTTGTCATGAAGTATTCCAGTGGTAATAAGTGCTACCTATGGAACACGTGATTGATAAATAAAGTCAATAGTGCAGAAAAACATCCTCAGACACCCTGCCACAGAAGCAAGAGTACTTTTGTAAGAAACAAGCACATTATAGGAAGAAATCTGCTATGCAGAAGACATTAACTACCATGTGTCGTCCTTCCCTACACGATTTGATTTCATATTTTTATTTAGCATATCAATTTTATTTCTGCTTTTTTTTTATCTTAGTTGATTCTCAAAATGTTGACATATGTTTGTTTTTGAAATGTATTTTTACCTGTCTTGTGACATTCTCTGTATAGCAAAAAGCCTTGCTAAAAAGAGTGTCATTTTTGGGGAGACAGCGAGTAGACAGGTTTCCCAAAGAGTATAACAAAGACAATCCTCGCCCCCCTCCCCCCTGGCCAGTACAAAACGTGGGCAGCTTTGCTGCAACTCTTCGCAACACAGTTGTCTCCTTAGCTTAGAGCCCCTCAGCAGTTTTGCAAACGCAGTATGTGCACATCCACTAAGCCTGTTTCCCCATCACCCCAGTGGGATTGTGGATATAAAATCATGCTACCTACTGTTCTATAAGTAATAAAATCCTTTCTCTGTGACCCAGAGTCTTATGTTCTCTATCAGAATCTGTGAAACTGTAGAAGACTCACTTCACAGGTCTCCCATGTTTAATGATAAGTTCTTGCAACCTAACTTCTAGTGAGTGCTTGATCCAAAACTACCTCCTACTCCTTACTTTACCTTTCCATAGATCAATTAACAAACATAGATGACCATGATCTTCTGCCTTTGTTGTCCCTAAGAGAAACCCTGCTTCTCTCTTGGTAATGAGCTTTCCTAATTTCTCTTGGCATTCTCAGTTATAGACAGTCTACAATATGATCATGGACCATGGCCCAAACAGATACCTAATGGAGGGTCAGCAATTATGAAAAATCCCAGACTGGGAGAGGTGTGCAGAGCATTTATCATGATCTCCAGAGTTCATACCATTCACGTCTCTATGCAAGTTCAGGAAGCACCTCCTTTGTGGTTCCTGTGGGCCTGTATTTTTTTAATTTTTATTTTCTGGAGAGGAAATTTAGCAGAGGAAGAGGAATTACACTGAACTCTCTCCCCAATTGTACAATTGGCATTTACTCATCACTGGTAAGTATCCTGACCTTCCTGTATTCTTTCAGATCCTCCTAAACTGAAGCTCTTACCTCCCCAGGTCTGGATGAATTACCTGGGGGTATAACCAAAGGCTTCACTTCTGAAGGTTAACAATCACACTCTTTGCAGACCAGGATTAATACACATGTCCATCTGTCACTATAACAAGACAGAATTAGTATGAGGAATTCATGTAGATCATCTGAGTGGTGCATGTATTGCTTCTTGCCCCATTAGATAAATGCAGCTAGCTGCACATTCTCTTTTTATCAAAATCAGGTATTGATGACATGATAATGACTCCTGTTTTTGCCTGTTGGTCCCTCATCATAAGGATTCCAAAGTTCATTGTCAGAAACTACTGTTTAGACCTGATGCCATCGGCTCTTGGAAGTGTCCCCAGAAGGACTGGGCTAGGCCATCTTCAGGGACAGCTCCCCAAGCAAGAGAGACACAACCAAGTTCAAGACACAGCATCTCTCCCCACCATGTGGCTGGAAAAGAGTTGACCATTTTCTATTTACTATCTACGATTAGGGAAGTAGTGATTAAAAAGAAAATATCTCAAGGAGGTTTCAAGATGGCGGCCTAGAGGGTGGCTGCATTTCATGTTGCTCCAGGACTCAGGATTCAAAAGAGGAGATATTGAGAGACGTGGGACCAACTCAAAGCAGCCAGGTGAGTCTCACCCGTTGGGGAGGCATCCCGGACGGGGCGATAGTCCCGGAACGCAGGGAACTTTGTGAAGTAGAGCTGCCTGGCGAGACATCCCTCCCCCCGCTGGAGCAGTGAACTCGGACAACTGGGAGCGTTGTAGAGGAGGCCGCTCAGCACAGTGCTGGGACTTGGAGCAACCACTGGGGCTCTGGGCGGCTGCCCAGAGGAGGAGCGGCGAGGAGAGCTGTTTGGACTCAGAGCGACCACTCCTGAACACCGGGGACCTGCCCGGAGGAGGGGGAGGAGGAGTGTGGCCGCTTGGATTCGGAGTGACTATACCAGAGCTGCAGGCGGTTGCCAGAGGAGGGGTGGCGCGGCGAGCTGTTTGTACTCAGAGCAGCTGCTTCTGAACACCAGGGCCTGCCCTGAGGAGGAGGAGGAGGAGGAGGAGCACAGCCCCTTGGATTCAGAGTGACTGCACCAGAGCTACAGGCGGTTGCCAGAGGACGAGCTGCGTGGTGAGCTGTATGGACTCAGAGCGACCGCTTCTGAACACCGGGGTCTGCTCAGAGGAGGAGGAGGAGAAGGAGGAGGAGCGTGTTGAGTCATTTGACTCGCAGTGACTGCATTGGAGCTCCAGGTGGCTGCACAGAGGAGGAGGCGACTGGTGAGTTGTTTGGACTCAAGGCAACCGCTCCTGAACACCGGGGGGCTAACTGGAGGAGAGGCGCAGTGGGTTACTTGGTCTCGGGTGGCCGCACCAGGGCTCCGGGCGGCTGCCCGGGGGAGGCGTGCAGCGGGTCGCGTGGATTCGGAGTGACTCAGAGTGACTGCTCCATAACACCCGGGGGGTTACCTGGAGGAGGAGGAGGAATGGGGTGGGTCACTTCAACTCTGAGTGACTGCCCAGGGCTACTGGCGGTTGGCGGGAGGAGGAGGCACGCAGTGGGTTGCTTGGACTCCTAGTGACCGCACCGGAACACCGGGCAGATGTCTGGAGGAAGAGGCCTGTGGCGGGTCTCTGGGACTCAGAGCGATTGTACGGGGCTCCAGGTAGCTGCTCAGAGGAGGGGCCCCATGGCCAGGCGATTAAGTGCAGAGCAGGGTCCCAGGACCTAGGAGGCTTCTTGGTGGAAGAACCGCACAGAGACATGCTTAGGGGCGGAGTGAAGGTTCCAGGACTGCGGGCAGATTCTCTGAGGAGGGGCAGCCTAAGGAGATTATCTGCGAAGGGTGAGGCTCCCAGGCCCAGGAGGTAGGGCCGGGCCCCTGGGAACTTTGCAGAGGAAGGCAGCCCAGCCCAGGTGGTAGCTGTAAATTGAGGGGAACCTCTAGGAGGGGAACTGACCAGCGAGACCTCCCCACAGTGTGAGTCTCCCCTGCTGGGTGAGGTTTCCCCACAAGGACAGTAAAACCAGAGACACAGGCCCAAACAGGCCTTGCCTCACCCCACAGCCTAGTTCCTCTTTGGATGACCATTGGTCAACAAGTGGAGACACCTCTGCTCACTAGCAGGGAATATACCACACCTGAAGGCTACCACTCCTAGAGAGGCAGCTTCCTTGTGGAGCACCGCATTATCAACTTCCTCCAAGACTTCAGCCTACTGAAGGGTAAGAGGGGATATATATAGAAATCTTCAGGGACACTGTAAGTCGGTGGAGGAAATCTGCAATATCTCAGCTGTCCACTGATACCTGAACAATATGAGAAAACAAGGAAAGAAAATGCTGCAAACAAATCTAGATGTTACATCAATAAAACCCAATGAAGCATGGCAGAAGAAATGACAGAAAAGGAGTTCAGAATGTACATAATTAAAATGATCAGGGAAGCAAACGATGAGATGAAAGAGTAAAGCACTGAATGATGAGATGAAAGAGCAAATGCAGGCATTGAATGATCGCACCAATCGACAATTAAAAGAGCAAATACAGGAAGCAAAAGATCATTTCAATAAAGAGTTAGAGATATTGAAAAAAAAACAAACAGAAATCCTTGACATGAAGGAAACAATAAACCAAATTAAGAACTCCATAGAAAGTATAACCAATAGGATAGAACACCTCAAAGACAGAACCTCAGATATTGAAGACAAAATATTTAACCTTGAAAACAAAGTGGATCAAACAGAGAAGATGGTAAGAAATCATGAACAGAATCTACAAGAACTGTGGGATATCATGAAAAGGCCAAATTTAAGAATCATTGGAATTGAGGAAGGCTTAGAGAAACAGACCAAAGGAATGAACAATCTATTCAATGAAATACTATCAGAAAATTTCCCAAATCTGAAGAATGAAATGGAAGATCAAGTACAAGGGGCTTATAGGACTCCAAATATACAAAATTACAACAGACCGACACCAAGGCACATTATAATGAAAATACCTAACATACAAAATAAAGACAGAATTTTAAAGGCTGCAAGAGAAAAGAATCAAATTACATTCAGGGGGAAACCAATACGGATATCAGCAGATTTTTCAATCCGGACTCTAAAAGCTAGAAGGGCCTGGAAGAACATTTTTCAAGCCCTGAAAGAAAATGGATGCCAACCAAGAATCTTATACCCAGCAAAACTTACCTTCAAATTTGATGATGAAATAAAATCCTTCCATGATAAACAAAAGCTAAAAGAATTTACAAAAAGAAAGCCAGCACTACAGAACATTCTCAGCAAAATATTCCATGAGGAAGAGATGAAAAACAAAGAAGCAAATCAGCAAAGGGAGGAATTATCCTAAAGGAATTGTCAAATAAAGGAGGAACCAAGTCGTGTCAAATAAATAAATAAATAAATAAATAAAATTTAAAAAATGAACCAAATGACCGGGAAACCAAATCATATCTCAATAATAACCCTGAATATTAATGGCCTGAATTCATCAATCAAAAGGCATAGACTGGCAGATTGGATTAAAAAGAAAGATCCAACAATATGTTGCCTACAAGAGAGTCACCTCATAGAAAAAGATACCATAGACTAAAGGTGAAAGGATGGGGAAAAACATACCATGCACATGGACTCAGCAAAAAAGCTGGAGTATCCATCCTCATTTCAGATAATGTGGACTTCAAGCCAAAGTTAGTCAGAAGGGATAAAGAAGGACATTTCGTACTGCTTAAGGGAAGCATAAATCATCAAGATATAACAATCGTAAACATCTATGCCCCAAACAGTGGCTCATCCATGTATGTCAAACAAATCCTTCTCAATTTCAGAAACAAAATAGACCATAACACAATAATACTAGGTGATTTTAACACACCTCTCACCACTGGACAGATCCTCCAAACAAAAATTGAACAAAGAAACCATAGATCTCAATAACACAGTCAATAATTTAGACTTAACGGACATTTATAGAATATACCATCCAATCAAGAGCAAATACACTTTCTTCTCAGCAGCACACGGATCCTTCTCTAAAATAGACCATATATTATGCCACAAAGCTAATGTTAGCAAATACAAGAGGATAGAGACACTACCTTGTATTCTATCAGATTATAATGGATTGTCTATCAGATCATAATGGATTGAAGTTAGAAATAAATGAAAGAGTAAAAAACAGAAGGTACTCCAACACCTGGAGATTAAACAATATGCTATTATATGATGAATGGATAACAGAAGATATTAGGAAGGAAATTAAAAAATTCTTAGAGATAAATGAGAACAAAGAAACAGCATATCAAAATCTCTGGGACACTATGAAAGCAGTACTTAGAGGGAAATTTATTTCATGGAGCACATTTAATAAAGGAAGTAAAACTCAACAAATAAAGGACCTAACACTACAGCTCAAAGCCCTAGAAAAAGAAGAACAGAACAGCACCAAAAGTAGTAGAAGACAGGAAATAGTTAAACTCAGAGCTGAAATCAATGAAATTGAAACAAAAGAAACAATACAAAAAAATTGACAAAATAATTAGTTGGTTCTTCGAAAAAATAAACAAAATTGATAAACCTTTAGCCACACTAACAAAGAGAAGACGAGAGAAAACCCAAATCACTAAAATTCAGAATGAACAAGGAAATATCACAACAGACTCGATTGAAATACAAAACATAATTAGGAGCTATTTTGAAAATCTATACTCAAACAAAACAGAAAATTTTGAAGACATCAACAGGTTTCTAGAGACATATTGCCTAAACTGAACGAGGAGGACATACACAATTTAAATAGACCAATTTCAAGTACTGAAATAGAAGAAGTCATCAAAAGCCTACCAACAAAGAAAAGTCCAGGACCAGATGGGTTCTTAGCTGAGTTCTACAAAACCTTTAAAGAAGAGCTCATTCCAATACTTCTCAAAGTATTCCATAAAATAGAAGAGGAGGGAACCCTCCCAAACTCATTCTATGAAGCCAATATCACCCTGATACCTAAACCAGACAGAGACTCATCAAGGAAAGAAAATTTCAGACCAATATCCTTAATGAACATTGACGCAAAAATTCTCAACAAATTTTAGCAAATTGCATACAAAAATATATTAAAAAGATAGTGCACCACGATCAAGTTGGTTTTATCCCAGGGTTGCAAGGGTGGTTCAACATCCAGAAATCAATACATGTCATTCACCATATCAACAGACTAAAAGTTAAGAATCACATGATTATTTCAATAGATGCAGAAAAAGCATTCGATAAAATACAGCATCCCTTCATGCTCAAAACACTAGAAAAAATTGGGGTAGTGGGAACATTCCTTAACATTGTGAAGGCCATCTACGCTAAGCCCATGGCCAATATCATTATAAATGGTGAAAAACTGAAAGCATTCCCCCTAAAAACTGCAACAAGGCAGGGATGCCCTCTTTCACCACTTCTATTCAACATCGTTCTTGAGACTCTGGCCAGAGCAATTAGACAAACCAAAGAAATTAAAGGGATACGAATTGGAAAAGAAGAACTCAAACTATCCCTGTTTGCTGCTGACATGATTATATATTTAGAGGAACCTGGAAATTCCACCAGAAAACTCTTAGAACTCATAAGTGAATTCAGTTAAGTAGCATGTTACAAGATCAATGCTCATAAATCCAATGCATTTTTATACGTAAGTGATGAATCTTCAGAAAGAGAAATTAGGAAAACTACCCCATTCACAATAACATTGAAAAAAATATAATACTTGGGAATCAATCTCACGAAAGAGGTGAAAGACCTCTACAATGAGAACTACAGAACACTATAGAAAGAAATTAAAAAATGCCTTAGAAGATGGAAAGATCTCCAATGTTCATGGATAGGAAGAATTAATATTGTCAAAATGGCCATACTAATTCTTCTATTTACCGTTCGAATTTTCATTTTACTTATATTGTTTGGTCAAAGAGTCTTAGCTTGAGAATACATTCATATTATATTTTTAAAATATTTTCTTATTAAAGACATAAAAATGTCCTCTTATATTTCCTTCTAAATAATTCGATTTTTTGCTTTTCATTTTTTGGCATTAATCTTTCTGCAATTAATTTTGGTATGTGATGTATGGTAGCGATTAATTATACTTTGTCCATTTGAATAATCAATTATCCTATTTTTTATTACTTTAGAGCCCACCATTTTACATTTAGTATGAAAGCAACAAATTATAAATCAAGTTTTTCAGAAACTGATATTTTTCTTGAACTTCTCTTTGTACGCTTGGTCTATTTACCTTTCTTGCTTTATTACCCATATATTTGAGTTCTATAGTTACATAATAATTCTGGTGATCTAGCAGGGAAAATTCATTCACCTACTTCTTGTTATGAAAATTGAGCAAATTAGTTTTTATTCTTTGCTTTATATAATCTCATCACAAAATATGCCGATTGACTGATTCTTCATAGTAAATGTTACTATGGAGACATTTCATATTTTTATTCTTTTTGTTGATATTATAAATGGTATTTTAAACAACATTATATAATTTTATGCTGCTGCATAATAATGTTTTTTATTTCTTTTCAATACTTATTCATACCCATAAACCTTGAAAAATCATTGACTCTTTCTTATTCAGTTAATTTTTAAAATTATCAATGCAAAAAGTCTGTCCTTTAAATAAGCATAGCTGAATATTCAGGAAAGGAATTTAAGTTCAGAAAATGTTAAATAATTTCATCCTTATCTCATGCTTGTTAGTGTTCTAGATGAGTTCAGATTTAAGACTTCAGATCCCGAGGTAATTGCTCTTTCAACTGCAGGAAGCCGGACAGGAAGTATCAGCTTATCACAAATTTGTGACATTCTTGCTTTTTCCAGATAGTTCCATTTATATTTCATGATAGTCATTATTTCAACTAAAAAAGAAATTAAAAAATTCCAAATTGTAACTTGGCATTGGCCAAAGAGCAAGGAGGGAAGTTAAAGAAGAATGGTTCATTTAGGAAAAAAAGAATCCCCTACTCAGAATTTTTCAGTATTCAATAAAGTGGTGGAATGTGATTCTTTACTTTTAAAGCTTTTAATTTGAAATGAATTATATTCATGTGAAAGTTATAAAGGGTATGCAGAATTCCTGTAAATGCCTCACCCTGTTTTGTAAAATTGCAGCATCTTACCTAAGAATGGCATATTGGTCTAAACTATGCAATTCCATATATTTGTTGATAGATTGTATCTCTTCTTCTGTGAAGTGTCTGTTCAGTTCCTTAGCCCATTTATTGATTCGGTTATTTTTGTGTTTTTTTGGTTTTGTTTTTTTTTGGTGTTAAGTTTTTCAAGTTCTTTATATATCCTAGAGATTATGTCTTTATCTGAGGTGCACGTGTTTGATTTTCTCCCTATCTATAAGCTCTTTCTTCACATTATTATTTCTTTTCCTGAGAAGAAGCTTTTTAGTTTGAGTCCATCCCATTTATTGATTCTTGATTTAACTTCTTGCAATTTAGGGATCTTGTTAAGGAAGTCAGATCCTAGGCTGATATGGTGAAGATTAGGGTCTACTTTTTCTTCTGGTAGTGGCAGGATCTCTGTTTTAGTGCCTAAGCCTTTGATCTACTGTGACTTGAGTTTTCTGAAGGATGAGAGATAAAGGTTTAATTTCATTTCATTACATGTGGCTTTCCATTTCTCCCAGCACCATTTGAAACAAATTAGAGCAAATAAAAAACCAAAAAAAAAAAAACTATGTAATTCATTTTAGTATGATAGAATCAGCTAAATCATAAACTTCATTCACATTTCATCAGTTTTTAAACTAATGTCCTAATTTATTTTATTTTATTTATCTTTTAAATTTTATTTATTCATTTTGTGGGTACAGGGAATGAACTCAGGGGCACTCTGTCACTGAACCACATCCCTAGCCCTAATTTTGTATTTTATTTAGCGACAGGGTCTCACTGAGTTGCTTAGCACCTTACTTCTGCAGGCTGCATTTGAACTCATGACCTCCTGCCTCAGCCTCCAGATCTGCTGGAATTACAAGCGTGTACCACCTCTCCAGACCTAATGTCCTATTTTATAGTTCTAGTATGTGATCCAATATGCCATATAGTACTGTGTTTTCATATTTCCTGAGAAAACTCAGATTTGGGACATATCTCGGTCTTTCTGTATTTTTCGTGATCCTGAACACAAAGTGTTCTGTCAAACACATGTCGTTGTAGCACTAGCTATAGTCTCTGGGAACAGTCTTCAAGTATTTGTGTATCTCTTCTTGCTGTGGTCATCCACCATATAGCTATAACAAAAGTTAAAATAATAGATTGGGTTGTATTTTGGATTGAGGTTTCCCCCAAAAGCTCCTGTGTTAATGAAGAAATATTTCCAGGTGAAATGATTAGATTAGAAGAACCATAACCTAGTTAGTCCATCTTAGTTTTAATGGACTAACTGGATGGTAACTGTAGGTAGGTAAGGGATGGCTAAAAGAGGTACTCACTGGGTGGCGTGCCCTGAAAGGGTGCATCTTCCCTGTGCCCCTTCCTTTTCCCTCCCTCCTTCCCTTTTGAGAATCTTTGCCATTAGAGGAGTGAACTTATTAAGTATCTAAGGAAATACTGAATTAAAAGTGAGCAGTTTCATTATATGAAAATAGAATTCTGAGCCACAAACAGTGCAGCGATCAGACCAGACGCCAATCCAACTAAATCTAAAGCAACTGGCCAGGAAAGGTCAGGACTTGGTCAGTAGCTGTCCCCTTTTTCCCTCCTGTTTCTAATGCAACCAACCAGAGAAAATCAAATATGCTTTTCAAACCAATCATAAAGGATGCCATCTCAGGTTAACCTTCCTTCAACTTCTCAATAACAGCCTTCTTCTAGAGCACCCCTGAAGCCCTACCCGATTATTCGTTATTATTGTTATAAACCTTTCCTACTCACCTGCCTGCCTTTAAACCTCTGCCAAGCATAAGTGATGAGGGCTGACTTATTTTGAATAAATAGCTTCTACTTCTGTCATATGGGTTGTCTTTGTTCATTTCAACATTAAAATTGGATGGTATAAGAAAATAATACAGGACCAGCACAGGGCAGCCAGGGACTTCCCCAAGCAGCCCAGCTCCCTCCAGCGGGAAGCGTCTTTCTAGGCTAGCTTCTCAGAGCAGACCGCCCAGTGAGAGCCTTTCTACACAGAGCCAGCCACAAGTCCCCAAGCCAGTGGAGACCTCTGACCCGCAAGCAGCTTCTGGGACCAGGGCTGGGCAGCCAGAGACCTCTCCAGGCGGCCTTGCCCCCCCTCCAGCTGCAGGCTTTCTCCACGGGGCGATCCAAGATGGCGGACTAGAGGGTGACTGCATTTCCAGTCACTCCAGAACCCAGGATTCAAGAAGGGGAGGCATTGAGAGACTCGGACTAAAATAGAACCACGGGGTGAGTCTCCCCCACCCAGTGAAGCTCAGCTGGGCAGCAGGCCCAGATTCGGGAGG
The DNA here is from genome assembly GCF_902686455.1 of Sciurus vulgaris. NCBI lineage: Eukaryota > Metazoa > Chordata > Mammalia > Rodentia > Sciuridae > Sciurus > Sciurus vulgaris. The sequence continues at coordinate 151,453,659 of NC_136466.1, forward strand.
CTTATTAGAGTAGGATAGGGCAGATAGAGTCTCCCCCAGGCAGCCCTGAGCACTCTGTCTGTGAGCTCCTCCCACAGGGCTAGATTCTCCAGCTTCGCGGAGCAGGCCCCCTAGTGAGAGCCTTTCTGCACAGAACCAGCGCACGGCCAGCTCCAGCCCACCCCACAGCCAACTCCTGCCCACCCGCAGGTTGCTTCAGAGACCAGCACAGGGCAGCCAGGGACATCCCCAAGCAGCCCGGCTCCCTCCGGCAGGAAGCGCCTTTCTAGGCTAGCTTCTCGGAGCAGACTGCCCAGTGAGAGCCTTTCTACACAGAGCCAGCTACAAGTCCCCAAGCCAGCAGAGAGCTCCGACCCGCAAACAACCTCTATGACCAGGGTAGGGCAGCCAGAGACCTCTCCACATCTCTCTCCCTGGAACCAGTAGAGGGCTAGGGGCAGCGTTCTTTGGAAGCACTGCATTATCAAGCTACTCAAAGACTTCAGGCTACTGAAGGCTGGGAGGTGATACACTGGAAATCTACAGGGACAATATAAGCCAATAGAGGAAATCTGCAATATCACAGACACTGACATCTGACCAATATGAGAAAACAAGGGAAGAAAATGTCCCAAACAAACCTAGATACTATATCAATAAAACCCAATGACAGCACAGCAGAAGAAATGTCAGAAAGGGAGTTCAGAATATACATGCTTAAAACAATCAGGGAAGCAAACGAGGAGATGAAAGAGCAAATGCAAGCATTAAATGATCGCACCAATCAACAGTTAAAAGAGCAAATACGGGAAGCAAAAGAGCATTTCAATAATGAGTTAGAGATACTGAAAAAAAAACAATCAGAAATCCTTGAAATGAAAGAAACAAAAAACCAAGTTAAAAACTCCATAGAAAGCATACTCAATAGGATAGACCACCTGGAAGACAAAACCTCAGATATTGAAGACAAAATATTTAATTTTGAAAACAAGGTTGACCAAATAGAAAAGATGGTAAGAAATCATGAACAGAATCTACAAGAATTATGGGATATCATGAAGAGACCAAATTTAAGAATTATTGGGATTGAGGAAGGCTTAGAGAAACAAACCAAAGGAATGAACAATCTATTCAATGAAATAATATCAGAAAATTCCCCAAATCTGAAAAATGAAAAGGAAAACCAAGTACAAGAGGCTTATAGTACTCCAAATATACAAAATGACAACAGACCCACACCAAGGCACATTATTATGAAAATACCTAACATACAAAATAAAGACAGAATTTGAAAGGCCACAAGAGAAAAGAATCAGATTACATTCAGGGGGAAACCAATAAGAATATCAGCAGATTTTTCAATCCAGACCCTAAAAGCTAGAAGGGCCTGGAACAACATTTACCAAGCACTGAAAGAAAACAGATGCCAACCAAGAATCTTATACCCAGCAAAACTTACTTTCAGAATTGACGATGAGATAAGATCCTTCCATGATAAACAGAAGCTAAAGGAATTTACAAAAAGAAAGCTGGCATTACAGCACATTCTCAGCAAAATATTCCATGAGGAAGAGATGAAAAACAACGATGCAAATCAGCAATGGGAGGAACTAGCCTAAAGGAATAGCCAAATAAAGGAGAAACCAAATCATGTCAAAAAACAAAAATGAGTCAAATGACTGGGAATACAAATCATATCACAATAATAACCCTGACTGTTAATGGCCTGAACTCATCAATCAAAAGACATAGACTGGCAGATTGGATTAAAAAGAAAAATCCAACAATATGCTGCGTGCAAGAGACTCATCTCATAGAAAGAGATACCCGTAGACTAAAGGTGAAAGGATGGGAAAAAACATACCATGCACACAGACACAGCAAAAAAGCTGGAGTATCCATCCTCATTTCAGATAATGTGGACTTCAAGCCAAAACTAGTCAGAAAGGATAAAGAAGGACATTACATACTGCTTAAGGGAAGCATAAATCAACAAGACATAACAATTATAAATATCTATGCCCCGAACATTGGCTCATCCATATACGTCAAACAAATCCTTCTCAATTCCAGAAATCAAATAGACCACAACACAATAATACTAGGCGATTTTAACACACCTCTCTCACCGCTAGATACATCATCCAAACAAAAATTGAATAAAGAAACCATAGGTAGATCTCAATAACACAATCAACAATTTAGACCTAACTGACTTATATAGAATATACCATCCAACAAAGAAGGAATACACTTTCTTCTCAGCAGCACATGGATCCTTCTCTAAAATAGACCATGTGTTATGCCACAATCTATTGTTAGCAAATACAAGAAGATAGAGAAACTACCTTGTACTCTATCAGATCATAATGGATTGAAATTAGAAATAAATGACAGAATAAAAAACAGAAACTTCTCCAATACTTGGAGATTAAATAATACACTATTATATGATGAATGGATAACAGAAGACATTAGGAGGGAAATTTAAAAATTCTTAGAAGTAAACGAGAACAAACACATCATATCAAAATCTCTGGGACACTATGAAAGCAGTACTTAGAGGAAGATTTATTTCATGGGGCGCATTCAACAAAAGAAGTAGAAATCAATAAATAAACGACTTAACACTACAGCTCAAAGCCCTAGAAAAAGAAGAGCAGACCAACACCAAAAGTAGTAGAAGATAGGAAAAGGTTAAAATCAGAGCTGAAATCAACAAAATTGAAACAAAAGAAATAATCGGAAAAATTAACAAAATAAATAGTTGGTTCTTTGAAAAAATAAACAAAATTGATAAACCCTTAACCACACTAACAAAGAGAAAGAGGGAGAAAAATTACTAAAATTCGGAATGAACAAGGAAATATCACAACAGACACGAGTGAAATATAAAACATAATTAGAAGCTATTATGAACATCTCTACTCCAACAAAACAGAAAATCTTGAAGACATCAACAAGTTTCTAGAGACATATGAATTACCTACACTGAACGAGGAGGACATACACAACTTAAATAAATCAATTTCAAAGAATGAAATAGAAGAAGTCATCAAAAGCCTACCAACAAAGAAAAGTCCAGGACCAGATGGGTTCTCAGCCCAGTTCTACAAAACCTTTAAAGAAGAGCTCATTGCAATACTTTTCAAAGTATTCCATAAAATAGAAGAGGAGAGAATCCTCTCAAACTCATTCTATGAAGCCAATATCACCCTGATACCTAAACCAGACAGAGACACATGGAGGAAAGAAAATTTCAGACCAATATCCTTAATGAACATTGACGCAAAAATTCTCAACAAATTTTAGCAAATTGCATACAAAAATATATTAAAAAGATAGTGCACCACGATCAAGTTGGTTTTATCCCAGGGTTGCAAGGGTGGTTCAACATCCAGAAATCAATACATGTCATTCACCATATCAACAGACTAAAAGTTAAGAATCACATGATTATTTCAATAGATGCAGAAAAAGCATTCGATAAAATACAGCATCCCTTCATGCTCAAAACACTAGAAAAAATTGGGGTAGTGGGAACATTCCTTAACATTGTGAAGGCCATCTACGCTAAGCCCATGGCCAATATCATTCTAAATGGTGAAAAACTGAAAGCATTCCCCCTAAAAACTGCAACAAGGCAGGGATGCCCTCTTTCACCACTTCTATTCAACATCGTTCTTGAGACTCTGGCCAGAGCAATTAGACAAACCAAAGAAATTAAAGGGATACGAATTGGAAAAGAAGAACTCAAACTATCCCTGTTTGCTGCTGACATGATTATATATTTAGAGGAACCTGGAAATTCCACCAGAAAACTCTTAGAACTCATAAGTGAATTCAGTTAAGTAGCATGTTACAAGATCAATGCTCATAAATCCAATGCATTTTTATACGTAAGTGATGAATCTTCAGAAAGAGAAATTAGGAAAACTACCCCATTCACAATAACATTGAAAAAAATATAATACTTGGGAATCAATCTCACGAAAGAGGTGAAAGACCTCTACAATGAGAACTACAGAACACTAGAGAAAGAAATTAAAGAAAACCTTAGAAGATGGAAAGATCTCCCATGTTCATGGATAGGAAGAATTAATATTGTCAAAATGGCCATACTACCTAAAGTGTTATACAAATCCAATACAATTCCAATTAAAATCCCAATGACGTACCTTACAGAAATAGAGCAAGCAATTATGAAATTCATCTGGAAGAATAAGAAACCCAGAATAGCTAAAGCAATCCTTAGCAGGAAGAGTGAAACAGGGCGTATTGCAATACCAGATCTTCAACTCTATTACAAAGCAATAGTAACAAAAATGGCATGGTATTGGTACCAAAATAGAAAGGTAGATCAATGGTACAGAATAGAGGACACAGAAACAAACCCAAATAAATACACTTTTCTCATACTAGACAAAGGGGCCAAAAATATGAAATGGAGAAAAGATAGCCTCTTCAACAAATGGTGCTGGGAGAATTGGAAATCCATATGCAACAGAATGAAACTAAACCCATATCTCTCACCATGCACGAAACTAAACTCAAAATGGATTAAGGATCTCGGAATCAGACCAGAGACCCTGCAGATTATAGAAGAAAAAGTAGGTCCAGATCTTCAACATGTCGGCTTAGGACCAGACTTCCTTAACAGGACTCCCATAGCACAAGAAATAAAAGCAAGAATCAATAACTGGGATAGATTCAAACTAAAAAGCTTTCTCTCAGCAAAGGAAACTATCAGCAATGCGAAGAAAGAGCCTACAGAGTGGGAGAAAATCTTTGCCACTCATACTTCAGATAGAGCACTAATCTCCAGAATCTATAAAGAACTCAAAAAACTCTACACCAAGAATACAAACAATCCAATCGACAAATGGGCTAAGGAAATGAATAGACACTTCACAGAAGAAGATCTACAAGCAATCAACAAACATATGGAAAAATGTTCAACATCTCTAGTAATAAGAGAAATGCAAATCAAAACTACCCTAAGATTCCATCTCACCACAATTAGAATGGCGATTATCAAGAATACAAGCAACACAGGTGTTGGCGAGGATGTGGGGAGAAAGGTCCACTCATACATTGCTGGTGGGGCTGCAAATTAGTGCAGCCACTCTGGAAAGCAGTGTGGAGATTCCTTAGAAAACTTGGAATGGAACCACCATTTGACCCAGCTATCCCACTTCTTGGCCTATACCCAAAGGACTTAAAATCAGTATACTACAGAGATACAGCCACATCAATGTTCATAGCTGCTCAATTCACAATAGCCAGACTGTGGAGCCAACCTAGATGTCCTTCAATTGATGAATGGATAAAGAAACTGTAGTATATATATACAATGGAATATAACTCAGCCATAAAGAATGATAAAATTATGGCATTTGCAGGAAAATGGATGAAATTGGAGAATATCATGCTAAGTGAGATAAGCCAATCTCAAAAAGCCAAAGGACAAATGATATCGCTAATAAGTGGATGATGACACATAATGGGGGGAGGGAAGGGTTAGTGTTAGGGTTAGCGTTAGGGTTAGGGAGGGGGGCAAGAATGGAGGAAGGAAGGACTGTATAGAGGGTAAAGAGGGGTGGGAGGGGTGGGGGGAAGGGAAAATATAACAGAATGAATCAAACAACATTACTGTATGTAAATTTATGATTACACAAATGGTATGCCTTTCCTCCATGTACAAACAGAGAAACAACATGTATCCCATTTGTTTACAATAAAAAAAAAGAAGAAAAAAAAAAAGGAAACTACTGTTTGTAATTTAATGGAATCCTTGCTGTTCCCCTTGTTAATATTTTCCCCTTTGAAGACCTGGGTCTCTAATTTTGTAGGATCAAAGTACAGATGTGAAAAACACAAAATACCCCCAAGAATCGATTAGATTTATAGTCAACAAAACCACTGCTTGTGGGAAGCCATCCTTATTTAGCAGAATCAGACTAGGTTGAGCTATGTGACACAGAGGCCTGGCTTCTAGGAACTGCTGAGAAGTATGTGGCACTGCATGAGAGTGGTTCCCTGTCTCCTTCTGGAATTTTCCTCCTAAAAGGATGGCTCCCCTAACTCCACCCTGTCCTGTCCATCACAGGAGAAGCTCCTCCTTGTCCTTGCCCCCTAATTGAAGGAGAGTTGGGGTAGTTGTTGTTGTAAGAGGCAGGAGCTTGTATGACTACACCCGTCACACCCTGTGTCTCATAAAGAGTATTGACTCTTGTGTGTTTATTGAGTAGATAAGTTTTTTGGGTAATAGACAGGAAAACTGCCAACATCCTCCTCAGGTTATCAACCCTTTCCTCCTCCACGTGGGACGTGGCAGAGAGGACCCCAACAGTAGCTATATGTATCTTTTGTTTCTAGGTACCATGTGTTCTTCCTAAAGGTGCCACAGTGACATATGAAATTCTGCAATTTAACAATTCGACTACATCTTAAAGGATGGTGCCACATCTTTTCATAGTCTGGAACTCCAGCTGTGCCTTTAGAAGGCTGCTCAATTGCCTGTGAGGAAGGCTGCTGCCTATATTGTTTGCATTCACCAGTGGAGGTTACTCCTTAGTTCCTTTGCTTGGAAGAGATTCCTCAAGTCAGATTCCTATACATGGAGTTGCTTGAGTGGAGATCAGGCATTTTCTTAGCCCCCAGGCAATGTGGCCACTTGAGGTCCTGTAGGAAGGATGTGCAAACCTATCCTTGTAAGGAACAGTTCCATTTCAAAGAGTCAGAGTTGTTCTCCCTTGTTTTAAAAAGGTATCATTTCCATGTTTGAATTTTCTTTATATCTCACACTGTTGAAACATATATCCTCAAATATAAACCCTATTGAATTAATATTTTGCATGATAAATTCAGCAGTGCTAAAAATTTAGCCCAATGTTTGCTTGAGGGGAGGTGCCCATATCAACAGAGCAAGATGAATAAAGAATTCACAATAAAAGTTTTTCTCTTTGAAACAAATTTTTAAAAATATTTTTAGTTATAGATGGACCAATAACTTTGTTGTATTTATTAATTTTATGTGGTGCTGAGGATTGAACCCAGTGCCTCACAAGTGCTAGGCAAGTGCTCTACCACTGAGTTATAGCCCCAGCCCTGAAACAAATTTTTAACATAATAATCTTTTACTTATTTTTTCCTCAATAATCTATCTAAACCAAATTAGCTGTTACATGCTTTCTTTCTTTCTTTTTTTGGGGGAGTACCAGCAATTGAACTCAGTGGAACTCAACCATTGAGCCACATCTCCAGCCCTATTTTGTATTTTATTTAGAGACAGGGTCTCACTGAGTTGCTTAGCACCTCACTTTTGTTGAGGCTGCCTTTAAACTCTTGATCCCCCTGACTCAGTGCCCCTATGCCTGGCCCTGCCCTGTTACAAGCTTTCTATTAAAGGATTTCACTAATGTTTAAGGAAGAATTGTGCTGTACACATGGAAGCATGCTACAATCTTTGTAATGTGTCAAATATTCAATTTGTTTTGACTATGAAATCAACACTTCTAACTCAAAAGATAAAACAGGCATATTTAGAATTTTTTAAAAATTTTGTTCTAATTAGTTATACATGACAGTAGAATGCATTTTGACACATTGTACACAAATGGAGCATAACTTCTCATTCCTTTGGCTGTACATACAGGGTGCAGAGTCACACCAGTCATGTATGCAGGTACATAGGGTAATAATGTCTCTCATTCTACTGTCCTTCCCACCCCAACTTCCATTCACTCCCCTCTGCACAATCCAAAGTTCCTCATACTTCCCTACCATCCCCTCCCCACCACTGTGGATCAGCATGTTTCCAAACTTTGAACTGGAATTGCTGGATTGGTATGCTCAACTTTAGAAGATACTGCCTACAGCTGTATATGGGATATATAAAGTTCATTGTTCATTGATATTCTCAAAAAATGAATTTTTGGTTTTTATGTTTCTCTACTGTACATCTGTTTTCTTCTAATTTTATTAAGTTCTTATATATACTGTTTCAGATTAGATTTACTTATTCTACTTTTATGAAAAGGAATATTAGTTCATTGATTTTTAATCTTTCCACCTTTTTAATATATTCCTTTATAACTATAATCTTTCACATGAGCACCGCTCTAACTGCATCCTTAAATTCTGTTATGCCATGCAGTTATGATCCTATCATTGAAATTATTTTTAAATTTCTTTCATGATTTATTCTTTGACCTGACAATTATTTAGAACTGATTCACTTTTATTTTCAAACAAAAAAATCAAGTAATAATTAAATTTGTAGTGTTTAGGTAATGTTTGCCAAGTGACTTACATTTTGAACTACATAAAATGTTAGTTAATCTATCATATGACCATTTGTTAAATATTTCATTTTGACAAGAAAGTAATGTGCATTATATCCTGTTTTGCACAGTGTTTTATATTAGAAAAGTAGCTAAAATTTACTAATATTGTTCAAATATTCGAAACAATGGTTATTTTTCTCTGCTTACTTTATGAGTTAATGAGGATTAATGCCTCCTACTACTATTATAGATTAGGTTATTTTCCTTTTTATGCCACTTAATAACTTATATGGTCATGATATTTGATATTATCATATTACTGAATCTAAGTACTGTTATTATATATTTAAAATTAATATATCTCTTGAATTGTCCTTTTTATGATTGTGTGGAAAAAAAAATGAAGGCCTATTTGGTTCAGACTGAAAACTATTCATTTAAAATGTGGTGACAATACTATTGTTTTAAAACCTAAAAGATTTAATACACCTAGTCTTAGATCCAGTATATCATCAGTGCAATTCATAATATTAAAAATCAGAGCAAGTGCTAGTAGTATAGCTCAGTTGCCAAGCACTTGTCTGACATGTGTGGAGTTCTGGGTTCAATTCCAACACTACACACACACACACACACACGCACACACACACACACACACACAAATGCAGCAAAGAAGTTCAATATGATATAAAACTTAAGGACATAGAAAATAAAATAAACTTTGAATATTTTATTATTAAACAACTAATTAAAGCACTATTTGACTTTCCACATCTTAACATATGTTCCAAGTCTAAATGATACTTAATTATTTTGATAACTGGGTTTATGTCAATTCCCATCAACACCCTATATCCTATGGATCTGCAGCAAATCACAAAAAGTATTATTATGTCTCATAACAATTGAAATATTACTTAAATATTGATATATTAAACTAAAACATAAGTGCCTGTACATGGTTTGAATATAGTTAGGTAATAGATCATGTTTGGAAGTAGCTCTACATGGAATACTGCAGTAAATTGCACCTTACATGGAAGGGATTTATACATGTTTAAAATGAATTCAGTCATATGGAAATAACTTTAAGGTAAGAAGTTTATGAGAGTAAACTCTAAATTTGAAATTAATTAGCATTTGACTATTCTATTAACCTAACAGATGATAGTGATATTCTACCAACATAATTGTCTTTTTAGACAATTGAGCAATTGTTTTTTATTGAATAGTACTGAAATCGATTGAGGAAACAAACAAGTATAATTAAAGGAAAAAAATCGATTTGCTTATTGCTAGTTTGAATAAGAATTTGTAATCCTATAAAAGAACAGCAAAATTTCATTGAAAATTTTCATACGTAGGGATGTATTTGAAAAGTTTAACTTTTCTGTAGTTACTTTAGACAGACGTACAGCCAGATTGCTGTGATGACATTGATTCTTAATATTATTAAGGTGAGAACCATTTCTGATATTCCCATTTGTGTTGAGAATGATTTTTTATTTTAAAAGAATTTTGATTATTGTTTATTCTGCTCATTCTGTCCTTATATTTTCATAGACAGAAATTAATGGTGTAAGTTGTGTTAGATCAGTTGTGGTTGAGGAAAAGGTAATTAATAGAAAGAGAAAAACATTTTAATACAATGGGGAATAAACTTATCAAATATCTTTTCTTCAGAAGTATACATTAGTTTTTATTCATACAACAAAATATGAGTATTTCAGTAATTATCCCATGTTTTAAATTTTTGACACTGGACTATAATTTCTTCATCCAATCTTATACAGGAATGGCAGCAAGGTTAGGTTAATAAAGTGATTCAAGACCAATGCCAAGTGCATGTCTTATGAGACTTATATTCTCCATCAAGAGAATCACAGAAGCATGGAGCATGGTGATATATATGAGGGTGGCACCAAAGTTCTGCAGTTGGATGTAGATATATTGAATTAGGCACTTAAAGCAATTGCCTTCAGTCATCTCTGTGGTAAGCGGTCACATATGAGATGTGTGCATTTGAAATGAAAGAGCTTGGTGTAAAGTTAAATCAAATCCAGAGTCTGACATTTACTTTATTTTGGTTTAAAACGAAACGAGTATATCTAAGAAAGAGAAATAAATTTAAATACTTAATATAAGTTTTAAAAGATTTAGAAATTCACAGAATTCTCACTTAGGCTCACTATAGAAAAATGAGTTGATGACTACTATATATATAATATGTTTAGGAAAATCGAAAACTTGGATCTTGGACTGAAGTAAGATTAATGTGTGAAGATAAATTACAGGGCAGTAATTTGATTATTTAATTATATGAGACAATTAAGAAAGAGGATCATGATCATAAAGAAATATACTCATAATACAATGAGGTCCATAAATATGAATGACACTAAAGACAGAGCAGATGCACAGAGGAGACAGAACAATGTGATATATAAACAAAGAAAAGCACTAAGTTCTATGACTACTATGTATAAGATGCAAACTGCTGCTCATTGTAAATTGTAGAGCATTTCGGCGTTGAAAGGGATTTACTAGTCTTTACATTGCATATGTGACTCCTTGTTTAAAGCATCTGCACTTTCTTTTGACAGTTAAAGCAGAACAAAGAAGGGCAGCAAGACAAAAGAAAAAGTCAGAAGTAATAGTGCAGAATTTCATTTGGTCATGGAAAGTTTATGAGGAATGTGGTACATGAGGAACTTCCCCTAGCCCTGAAAATATGGCAATAGGAGTTATAAATAAAGCCCACATTCTGAAAAAGCACAGACAGTTGAGTTTCTTATTGCGCACGTTGCCAAAATAAGAAATCACAGCTAACATCTAACAACTGTACTCCCAATTTCTTCAGGGAAGAATGCTTTCCTGATTAGGGCATTCCTCCTGATGAATGTGGCTGGGGACAAAGGAGAGGGTAATGACCAATACTCAACTACAGATACTTTCAATTTTATTTCATTTATTTATTTATTTATTTATTTATCTACTTATTTATTTATTTATTTATTTATTTGTTTATTTATTTATTTATTTATTTGGTGGGTACTGGGGATTGAACTCAGGGCACTTGTCCACTGAGCTACATCCCCAGCCCTATTTTTTATTTTATTTAGAGACTGAGTTGCTTAGCGCCTCACCTTTGCTAAGGCTGGCTTTGAACTCTCAATCCTCCTGCTTCATACTCCTGATCCCCTGGGAATACATGTGTGCACCACCATGCCCAGCTTTAAATTTCATTTTTAATTGACATATAATACTTGATTTGATCAACACTGAGATTGCTTCCCCAGTTACTACACAGGAAGACTAATTTCAAGATGTTAGGTGATAACACAAGATTTGCAACAATCTGAGAAAATGAACACGGCTTAATCTTATCTGAAGTTTCTTCCTCTTTTTTCTTTCTTTCTTTCTTTTTTTCTTAAATAGAGAGGACATCCCTCACTTTACTACGAAAGTAGAGGTCTGCACTTCTTTGGTCTTTGACAAATGTTGTGGCACAAAAGTAGGTGCTTAGCTCCGATCACCTTATTTTTCCCAAATAACTATTATGAATAAGGGCATTTTGGGTTGAAAGGGAATTCTTGAAATATTTAAAATAAACTTCTCCTTATAGTCATATTCAAAAGGCCATTACTTTTGCTTTCTATTGGTGGCTTTGAAGGTCATAAATATACTGTATGTGTGTTTTTCTTTTGTAATTCTTATTCTTACCCTGCCACCTAGACAAGCAGACAAAGTGATAGACTTCCAGGTCCTTTAGAAAAATGTCCTGGGCGATAAAACTGACAAAAGATTATTTAAACAATTTACATCTCAAAGGGGTGGAGAAAAAATCATCATAACCTATTATATTTTCTGAAGTAAATGCTCTAAGGAAAGGGATGAGAGAAAACTCTGTGGTAGAATATCTGGATTCTGTCACGGCCAACAGCCTAGAGCAAGAAAGAAGTCAGATGAAAGTTTAGAGAAGCAGAGGAGGATGGTAGGCCAGCTGGGTTACCTTCCACAACTGCCTGTTCCCTTTCGCACCCCTCTTACAACAAATCTCCTGAATGTCACATCTTTTCTTGGAGACCTCTTCAGAAGCCCAACTAATGCAATGTAACAATTACCTTAATAATAATGTCTGGCCTGCAATTTTCAAAAGAGTATTAGAGAACTTCCTGGCCTGTAAATGCCTGTGAGAATATAAACTTGTTCCAGACTGCAGCAGTTACTCTAAGAGCATGGACTTGGTGAGCAGAGGACTGGATTTCATCTCACATTGGTCCCCTTATTCTGAGCCTGTGTTTAGAGCACAAATCAGTACTGTGTCAATTATTATCATTTTTATTGTTTCTACTCCAGACTACCATTAGTAGTAGTGGTTTTCTTGTTCTCTGATTGCATTCTTCTTAGCTTAAGAATGGAAATGTGTACACACACACACACATACACACACATATACACACATGCCAGTCAATTCAGTACCTTCAGTAAATGAAGAAGCCTAACCTGACTTAAAAACCCCAAAACGTCTTCTTTTAAAAGTCATTGTATTATATGCTGTTATAGTTTCTATGAAATTCAAAGGTAATTCCCAATATAAATAGTGGATTAATGTAAAATTCAAATTTTATACGAAGCTGAGTTTATACTTTATTGATTACATATTATGTGAGTAATACAGACATGAATAATTATAATTTCTCTTGATGTTTGTACCATTTTATAGGTTTTATTTTTAGGGATTTCATTTAACTTGCCATGATATTAGGGATGACTTATAATAACTGCTAAAAGCTTTAGTCAGTCATTGGTATGCTTTCAATTATTTAAATATATTAGACATGAATAATTAATTTTTTCATTTCTCATTTTAATATTTTTCATTATTCAGCCTGCAGAACTACCCCTGCCACACATAGACAGAAGCAGAGCCATATCTATCATAAGTTCTTCTCTTTCCATTGTACTATGTGGTGTTAAGGAAAACTAGGTGGTAACTCATATCATTTGAGACCTATAATAGGCTGATCACTGGGCTAGGAATCTCACATAAGTCATTGCACATGATCCCTGAGTACACTGTATGGTTGGGACCACCATCCATATTTATAAAGAGAAGAAAACTAAATTCAAGGGAGGAGAAATATCTCACTCAGGTTTCCAATTAGAAAATTGAAGAGACAGGAATTAAGTTCTGACTATGTCTTTCCACTCTACCACTTATCTCCTTCTCCATTACACTATTAAAGTCATCAGCCAATGAAGGTACATGAACTTGGTAATGTATATTACAGTGACATGTTTATATATTTTATTAGCATTAAAATAAGTTAACAGTTATTGCCATATTACTCAGATATATGTTGCACAGTCTTAATGGTTATTGCAATATTAATAAGATATGCAGAGAATTTTTGTAGTAGTTATTGCCATTTTAAGATGTATGAAGAACTTTATAGGCTACACTAATAATAAATATGCTAAAGGAAAACACTGTCAGGATGCATATTCTAAGAGCAGCCTTGCTTAAATGGTTATGGATTACAGAAGTAATTTTAGTGGAAAGCTTTAATATCTATTAAATATAAAATGATACATTGAAGATATGCTTGAATGGGTCCCCTGTTTTTAGAATCTGATTCAGTCCATCCACTAGCATATGCTTCTTCCTGAAATATAACTTTGCTTGTGTTATTTTTTCAGTTTTCCAAATTTCATTAATTCAGCATTGACAGGAGACTAATGTATTTCTATAATGTGATAAAATAAACTACTCAAAACCTGACTCCCATCTATATTCCTATTTTCTCATCCCTACAATTTACCCTTTATTGAACTAATTGTATTTCTCCAGTATGCATACATCTTGATCACACATTATTTTTTCTTGATAACTACATGAAAAGTGCTTCAGGCTGCCTTTAACTTTTTCTAATTATAGAAATTTTTATCTGGTCTTCCTATATTATCTCACCAACAAACTAATCTACCATTTGTTGGTGAGATAACATAGGAAAAACCACTCATCTAAGTGGTTTTTTCAGTACACATTTCAGTTGTGTGTTGCTAATACACAGGGACACAATGGTTTTTCTTACATATAGCTCTTTGGTTTTATTATGTAGTTTACTTATTATACCCAATTGGCTGGTATTATGCTCTGTGAACAGGTAAACTATGTTTAGTGCTACTACTCCTTATTCTTTTCATTCCCTTCCTTGTTAATTCCAATGCCCAATTAACCATATGGATTCATTATATGCTGTTAATTTTTTTCCTTCTCTCTGTAGTATAATATGCATCATAGCTTCAGGTCTTCCTACTTTTCAACATGTTGAATTTGTTGATTAAAATTCAATAAGTTTCTAAATTTTAAATTTAATACTAAAAGATGGAGACGGTTGGCAAGTCACCAGAGAAGTCCGCTTTATTACAAGATGAGGCTTACATATATACTCTTGGGGCTCCCGGGTTAAGGGAGAAAGTGACGTGTGGGTTTCTGATTGGTCCAGCTTGCCGCTGGCGGGAAAATAGGTGGCGGGAAGCCGAGACTTATGGGAAGAAGAAGCCGCTCAGGGGCCATCTTTGGTGTGGATCGGACTGCATATGGAACCTTACATTCCCCCCTCTTTGGTTTATGGGTATTCGGGACGTTGATTTTCAATCTGGCTGCTTCCTGCTGATCAGGGGCGTCGTCAAGGGGCCCAGGGCAGGGGGGGTTGGTTGTGAGGGGAGAACAAAGCGTTGGCTATTATATCAGATTACTTCGTCCCCCATAAAGTCCATAAAACTCCCTTGGAGCCATAAGTCCTCAATTTGGTCTAGGAATTCATTGTAGTCATTAGTCGGGTGGAGGAGCCATGCATCAGTGTCCAAGGTCTGTAGAAAGGATATTAGCCTTGGAAGAAGTTGGGGGAAGTCCATCATAGCAGGATGTCACCAGGCGTTGTTCCCAGTAGGTAGCAGTTGATAGTTCCTGAGGAGAAGCTGGTTAAAGGCTTGGTTAGAAATTTTTTGTACTTGGTCTCTAACGAACCTTATGAGACAGGGGAGGAAGAAAATGATGCAAAGAACTCCAATAAGTGGACCTAATAGAGGGAGGCAACTACATAATTTTTCCCTGTGGTGGTTCCAGTTTGTTGACAGGTGGACCAAATCCAACTAGGGTCAGGGAAAAGAAGGGGAAAAAAGCAGAAAGGTAGGAAGTTATCATTCCTCCTGAATGGGTGAGAGGCGCGAGAGACGGAGTTTCAAAGGATTAGAGGGATCCACGGAACTGGTGTAGATGTTCGGCTTGCCCATATTTATAGGGTCAGGATCCAGAGGAGTAGGGGGTGAGTCTCCTTGGTCAGCCGGGCAGGGTTTTAACCTGGAAATATGGATCCAAGGAGTGGTCTTGATATTAGGTAGGATGAGTTTAGCTGCGGTGGGGGTACTAAGGATTACTGGGTATGGTCCCAGCCATTTAGGAGATAAAGGTTCAGGTGTGGTTGGTGGAGTATAATAGGCAAGATCCCCTGGGTTCAAGGAGGGAGGAGGGGAGGTTGCAAGAGGACGGGGAAGTAACCAGTAGGAGAAGGCGAATCCAGTCTAAGTGGAGTTCTAGGGAAAGTTTGGTGAGAGTCTCCTTTATGGACCGATTTGCTCTTTCAACCTTACCTGAGGCCTGGGGACGATATGGGCAGTGTAGATGCCAGGGTAAGGCTAGAGATTGAGAGATTGGATTACTTGAGCTGTGAATTCCGGTCCGTTGTCCGATTGAAGGGAGGTAGGCATCCCAAAGCGTGGGATGATGGAGGTAAGGAGGTGGTTGGCGACAGTGGAGGCCCTTTTGTTGGTAGTAGGAAATGCCTCAATACAGCCACTAAAGGTATCTAGGAAAACTAGGAGGTACCAGTGTCGGCGAACAGGAGGCATGTGTGTGAAATCAACTTGCCAGTCTGCCGCCGGAATGGAACCGCGGGCTTGATGTGAGGGATATGGGTAAGGAACTGTAGTGGTGTTAGGGTTGGTTCTTGGGCATCCGAGCCGCGTGGGTAGTTGGGACGCTTGTAATAGCTTGTGAATTAGGTCAGAATTGGTAATGGTGTTCCCACGAGTTGTCATAAATCCTCTCTCTTTCCATATTGCCGAATGGGAGAGGAGTGTGTGGAACACATATTTAGAGTCGGTGTATAAGTTTAGGGTTTTCCCTTCGGCCAGAATGCATGCTCGAGTTGCCGCGATAAGTTCAGCTTGCTGATTGGTGGTACCCGGAGGGAGAGGTTGGGCTTCTATAGTGGCTGTTAGGGAGACTATGGCATAACCAGCTTTGGGGGCTGTTGGACTTCTATATGAGGATCCATCTGTGAACCAATTGTGATCCGCATGGGGTAAGGATTGTAATGTTTCTAGACAGTTGTGAAGTGGAGGCTCTGGGGTAGGGTGAACAGGAAGAAGAGTGGCTGGGTTGAGAGGAGAACAGGATTGAAAGGATATAGAAGGGTTTTCTAAAAAGGAAGTAATTAGGGCTAAAACTCGTGAGGGGGGTAAAGTATGCAGGGACTTGTAAGCTAGGAGATCCTTTAGATGGTGTGGAGAGCATATAGTTAAGGGCCAAAAGTAAGTTTAAAAGTTTCCTGCTGTAGTTTTTGGGCAGCTGCAAGGACCCTGAGACAAGGGGCCCATCCCCTTACTGTGGGGTCAAGTTGTTTTGATAAATAGGCTACTGGGGCAAATGTGGGGCCCTGCATTTGTCCCAGTACCCCTAGGGCCTGTCCCTGATTTTCATGAACATAGAGAAGAAAGGACCTTGTTAAATCTGGTAAGTGTAATGCAGGGGCGGATAGGAGTTTGAGATGTAGGTTATTAAAAGGCATTTTAGGGGAGGAGGGGAGTGGTTCATTTGGGTCTCCTTTAGAGAGATCGTAAAGGGGTTGGGCTAAAAGAGAAAAGTTAGGAATCTAAGCACGGAAATACCCTGCTAAGCCCAAAAAAGAGAGAATTTCAGCCTTGGTTTTAGGTACGGGCCAGGACGAAAGGGCTTGTTTCCTGTCAGTTGTAATGGATTAAGTGACTTGGGAGGCTGAGATTTGAGCTTTAAAAGGTGTCACTTTGTATCCATGTTGGGCCAAAAAGTTAAGCAAGGCAGCCGTGTCCCGTTGAGAGATATCCCAAGAAGGGCTACAGAGAAGGAGATCATCAACATACTGCAAAAGTGTGGAAAGAGGACAAGTGGGGTAGAAATTTTTGAGGTCATGGGAGAGGGTCTGTCCAAATAGATGTGGGCTGTCCCTAAAACCCTGAGGAAGAACCGTCCAAGTGAGCTGTTCGGAGTGTCGTGTGTGGGGGTCAGTCCATGTGAAGGCAAAAAGGTCCTGTGAGGAAGGGTCTAGAGGTACGGAAAAGAAGGCATCCTTCAAGTCCAGAACTGAGAAGTGAGTGGAAGAAGCTGGGATGAGAGAGAGTAGAGTGTAGGGATTGGGAACAAGAGGGTGGATGGGTATGACAGCGGCATTTATGGAGCGGAGGTCCTGTACCAAACGGTAGGAACCATTGGATTTTTTATACCCAGAATGGGGGTGTTATAGGGGGACTGAGTGGGACGTAGATATCCTTTGCGAAGAAGGTCAGAAATAATGGGAGAAAGTCCGAGAAGGGTAGAGGTGGTTAAGGGATACTGAGGCTGATGAATAAATTTGGTAGGGTCCCGTAATTGGATGGAGACTGGGGGGCACTGAGCTATAGAGGGATTGTCCGTGTCCCAAACTGAGGAGTTAACAGGGTGGGAGATACGTGGATGTGAGGAGGTAGGATCCTGCAATAGGGCCATAAAAAAGGAAGTAGAGGCATCAAAAAGTGGGAAGGAAATAGACGCCTTGAATTGGGAAAGAATGTCCCGTCCCAACAAGGGAATTGGGCATTGAGGCATGACTAAAAAGGAGTGGATAAAATGTGAAGAGGAATTCTTAAGGCGACACAGAAGTGGGGGAGTTCTGAGTGGATATATGCGTTTCCCTCCTACCCCGACAATAGGAGTGGAACTAGAAGTGGTGGCGCCATGGAACTCTGTCAAAAGTGAGAAGGTTGCTCCTGTATCTAATAAAAAGGTGACAGACCGGCCATCCACTACAAGGGTTACCCCAGGCTCGCGAGTGGTGATATTGAGGGTCGGGTGTGGCCCAGGGCTCCGTCAGTCCTCTTCAGCCAATCCCACTATCGGAGGACAAGAGGGGGGCATTCTAGCGATTGGCCCTTCACCCCTTCGGGAGAAGGGGCAATCGGAGCCCCAATGTCCTGTTTGTTTTTATTGGGGGGCCGTGGCTGAGGACAGGAGCATGACCAATGACCCTCTTTTCCACATTTAAAGCAAGCTGCAGGAGGGGCCCTTGTAGGGATCGGGAATTTCTGTGAATGGGGAACAGGATGAGGAGTCCCCCTGATCATTTGAGCAACCATTAGTAAATCAGTTTGCCTGGCCTTATGCCTTAGGTGTTCTTTTTCGTCATCTCATCCATGGAAAACCTTAAAGGCCAGCGACAGAATCTCACTTTGAGGAGTTGCCGGTCCATGTTCCAATTTTTTTAATTTGGCCTTAATGTCGGGGTAGGACTGAGCTAGGAAACTGGTCATAAGGATATAACGGCCCTCATCTGTGTCCGGGTCCAGTGTGGTATATTGCCTGAGGGCCTGAGTAAGCCTCTCTAGAAACTCAGTGGGGGTTTCATCCTTTTTTTGGATAATTTCCTGGACCTTCTGAAAATTAACTACTTTGCGGGCCACCTTCTTTAGGCCCACAATGAGACAAGAGGCAAACCTATCTCGGGCTTGTATGCCTTGATTTGTATTGTAGTCCCATTGTGGATCGATTTCTCGGACCGCTTCAGGCCCTAGAGGGAAAGTAGGGTCTATGCGATGTGTTTCATTCGCATGAGTTTGAGCTGCATCCCAAACTCATTGCCGTTCCTCGGTCAGGAGGGTGTTGGCAAGGAGCATAAATATATCTTTAAAAGTTAAGCTGTAGGCTTGTAAAATCCATTGGAATTCTTATTGTTGAGTCACTTCCTGGTGGGTTTTTTTCCTGCAGCTGAAAGGGTTTTAACTAGATTGGTCAGGATAAGTCAGGTTCCTTTATGTAAGTGGTAGGATCGGAGGAATAGGAGCCCAGTTTGCGCTCCATCTGAGATAAATCAGCCAGGGAGAAGGGGACGTGGACACGGACAATACCTTCAGCTCCAGCTACCTCCCTTAATGGGGCCATAAAAGTGGGAGGGGCCGGAGGGGGTCCATGGGAGCACGTGAGCGGCGGGCTGAAGGAAATAGGCAGGAAATAGGTGGAGCGGTGGGTGTAGGAGCTGTGGGCGCGGGAGCCAAGGCGGCGGGGGGGGGGGAGGGAGGGGAGGAAGGTGGCTCCGGGAGTATAGGGTTGAGAGGAGGGGCCCTATAAGGGATCTCCTTCCACTTGTTCAGGCGCTGGCAATAGTTGAAAAGGTCCCTTAAAAGATTTGGATCTAAAGAGCCTTCAGGGGGCCATTTGTTAATGGGGCCAATCCTGAGTGCAGAATTTTGTCAATAATTTAGGTTTGATGTCAGGCTTAAGGGAAAGAGGTCCTAGATTTTTGAGGAGACACTGGAGGGGCGTGTCTGCCACCGGGGAAGATGGGGAGGTCCCCATGGTTAGAGGGAAGAAGGGTGTAGGGAGCGGAAGACCTTGGGCGAGGAGGGAGCAGTCTGCGAGGTAAAGGGCGTCCCCAATGCCTCGAGAGAGACCCGGAGGGGGATCAATCTACAAGGTAAAGGGCGTCCCCAATGCCTTGAGAAGGATCCGGAGGTTCCGGAAACGGAACAGAAGGGAAAGCGCGATGGAGATCGTCACCTCGATCGCTATTCCCAAAGGGGTAAGGAACCCGGATGGCCACAAGGTTACCAGTACTGGATTTAGGCAGTTGGAGAGGAAAGGTGACTGGGGTTCCCCAGGGGTAGATTAAGCTCCTCACTCCTCATAAAGTGTCTTCTATTGGCCTCTTTTGTGTTCTGACGGAAGTGCACAGGGGTCCACTGTGACCATGAAGGTCGTGGTGGGAGGTTGTCCCCCCTTAACTCAGCGTCGGGAGGCTACGGGACGGTCACGGCTAGTACTCCCGCATATAGCTGAGGTAAGGTGTGCTCCTCCAAGGGGAAACTTACGAATTTTCGAAGCCGGTGTTGAGTGTCGAGAGCCAGCGCCGGAGCAAGAGGACGAGGGTGGCCTGCCAACAGAGGAACGGAGTGCCGTTGAAGGCTAACTCCGTCCCGGGTTTCGGCACCAATAAAAGATGGAGACGGTTGGCAAGTCACCAGAGAAGTCCGCTTTATTACAAGATGAGGCTTACATATATACTCTTGGGGCTTCCGGGTTAAGGGAGAAAGTGACGTGTGGGTTTCTGATTGGTCCAGCTTGCCGCCGGCGGGAAAATAGGTGGCGGGAAGCCGAGACTTATGGGAAGAAGAAGCCGCTCAGGGGCCATCTTTGGTGTGGATCGGACTGCATATGGAACCTTACAAATACTACATAGGGATCACATTTAAATAATTTTAAATGCTATTTTTCTTCTTTGGTTTCTTATAATTTGGCTCTTTTTTATATGTTTAAAGCATTTTTTAATTTTTCTAAGTAACTTAGTTTATCCAATATTTTAATAATCTATCATTTGAGGGACTTTAATACTGGTTATATATTTACTAATAATCACTCATTGCACATTTTTTTCCCTTTGTTCTAAATAGTAATCCTTTGCTATTATTAAATTTAAAACAAATAATTTCTCCCAATATCTATTTTTAACCATTGTACATATTCTTTGTTCTGGAATGCTATTTTTAATATTGACAATATTTGGGGGCATTGTTTGTAAAATCTTTCTCATCTATAGCAACACTAATTTCTTCTAATACTTTTTTTTTGCTAATTTCTTCTAATACTTTTTTTTGCTTTTCATGATCAACTTTTTGATTTCTGTGAGCTTCTATCATAAAAGTTAATATAAGTTTAATTTTTCATATTGTTTCAATTCCATTAATATCAATTATTGGAAATCTAATATTTACCCTAAAGATTTGAAATGTCTAAGTTATAGCAGATTTCCACTTTTGGAGGAAAAAAGAGAACTATTTGGAATTCAAAGGATGTATTCCCAGTGTTCTCTGTTGGAGTTGTAATTTGGGACATAGTCATTTCTGGTCCCATCCCCAAAGTCTGGATTACTTTGTTCCTATGGAGGGTGTGGACTCAAGGACAGATAAATCTGACTAAAATGGGGAAGAGAGGTAATCCTGTTTCCCCTGAGATTAGGGAGGGGGAAAGCTTAGTGGGGAGAGATTAGGGAGGAGCAGGGAAAGAAAAGAAAGAAACACATCCATTTAAAAAATAAGTTGCAGTGGCAAAGCAGCAAAGGCATAAAGTAGACCACTGCTACATTTTCCAACTGTCAATTTCTACCTTCCGTTTCTATGGAAAAGTGAGTGACGACATTTCCAAGCTGCTTCTTGCTGAAAGAAGAAGTAGGGGGAAGTAACTGAGGGGAACAAGGCTGTAGCCATTTCTCCCCAATTCTGCTTCCTCCCCACACACACCAGATTCTTAACTTCCTCATTAGTCATTGGTCTGATTAACCCGTGGGCTTCCATTACTTAAGGGTGGTTCCTCTGCCATTTGCTCTCTTTCTCTCTCTTTCGCCCTCAAGTGTAGACGATCTGTTGTCTGCCTATTAAAATCTCTTGTGTGAGTTCCAACATCTGGAGTGATTTTCTGGGTGCTTTCATTGGTGCCATGACTTGGATGGACTCTTCTACCACCACTAAGGTGAATGGAATCCCATTTGATGCCCGAGCTGACTTTATCTAATGGGTGGGTACCCAGTCTTTATGGTGGAGATGCCCTCTCTGGGTTGAAGCTCATCTTCACTTTTTCTCTTGAAAATCCTGATGTCAGGTCCTCAACTATCTTGGCTTTTGCCTGGGCGTTGTGCTGACTCAGCTGTATGTCTCCACCATGGGATCCAGGTCCTCCATTTTGGCAGATTCACCCTTGGGATGTCTATTAGAAAAATCTTAAACCCTTTCACCTGATCCCTGGCCTAAAGTCACCAAAACTTATTCACTAGTATAATGATAATTGGCCATAGTATCCTTTAGATAATCAATTCAAAATGGCCAATTAATGGCACCCTGGACTCCAATGTTTTACGGGACTTACACAACTTCTGTGAGCAAGACAAGTGGAAAGAGATTTCTCTACCTTCAAGCTTTCTCTTTCTTGTGCACTAAACCTGATCTTTGATCTTCCTGCAAACCCAAACACCTCCTTTTGGCTTCTTCTCCCACTCCTAATCCTTCCTCCTCCTCTGATTTTGACCCTGCTAACGAACCACCCCCATACTGGTCTCCTGTGGTAGAGACCCCTTCAGCCCCTACTCTACCATCTCCTTTGCCCTGCTCTGTTTCTGCCTCTACCACCCCCCCTACCCAGGCTACCCAGTCCTCTCATCACATTGTCCTGTGCACATACATGTTCTAGTCTCCTTACGGGAGGTGGCCAGCGTGGAGGAAGTGATCAGAGTCCATGTTCCTTTCTCGCTCTTCAGTCTTTCACAGATTGAGAAGTGGCTAGGCTTCTTCACCTCCAACTCTGCAAACTTCATTAAGAAATTTCAATATCTTATTCAGTCTTATGATCTTGCCTGGCATGATATTTATATGATCATGTTCAATATCTTGACCCCTGAAGAAGACAGGAGAATCTGGGAACAGGTGTGCAATTATGCAGATGAGGTTCACCAAACCCCAACATATCCCATTGGGTCTGTAGCAGTACCAGATAGGGAGCCCCAATGGGACTATAACATGGGGATCAGGCATCTGCGGTGGGATGAGTTCCAAACCTGCATCCTTGCAGGTCTCTAAGAGGCTGCCATTAAACCCATCAATTATGATAAACTTCAGGAAGTAATACAGGACAAAACTGAAAACCCATCCACCTTTCTGAGTCACCTCTCAGAGGCCATGCTCAAATATACTAACAAGGACCCTGAAACTCCTGAGGGACAACAGCTACTCTTGAGTTATTTTTTTTCCCAAAGGTACATAAACATAAAGGCTAAATTGAGGCAGTTGGTCAGGGAATCCCTTACCTCACAGCCAGAGGTTCTAGTGGTGGCATTCAGGGTATATAACAGAAGGGAAGAAAAAATAAAAAACTAAAATACCTAATGCTGGCCAAAGACTTTCAGCCAGCTAGACCTGCCCAGTCAGCCACTACTAGGGACACCCTAGCTCCCCAGAAACCTCCAGGTCCATGCTTCAAAAGAGGACCACTAGACATGAGCCTGCCCCAACCCCCAGCAGTCCCCAGGTCCTTGTCCAAAATGCCACCATCCAGGACATTGGGCAGTGGATTGCCCTGGTGCTCAGAGAAGTGCGAAATCACCCTGACTCCATTTCCCCAGTGACTTACTGGGATTTACAATGGATGACTGAATGGGCCCAGGTCTTCTATACCTGATGACCATCATCACATAGAGCCCTGGGTGACCCTTATGGTGGCAGGCAGGCAGCTCCCTTTCCTTATAGATATGGGAGTTACATTTTCAGTGCTGCAGGAGTTTTGGGGACCCACTTCCCCTGCCAAATACTCTGTTGTTGGGGTAGAGGGAAAACCATACCACCCCCTACAAACCCCTCCAAAAAGTTGCCATATTAGACAAATCTGCTTTACCCATTCCTTTTTGATAATTCTTATGTGTCCCATTTCCCTCCTGGGAAGAGATATCCTAACCACCTCCATTTCCTTCTATTAATCAGCTTGTATTACAGGATTATCAGAACCTCATAAGGGATGAATTGGAGCCTGGCTACAGATGCACTCCCCAGGGGAATTATCTAGTCTCCAACCCCCACCTACTACTCCCCTGAAAGAGTTCGATGCCCATGTCTAGCAGGAAGCAGTCATTGAAGATGGATTTTCACTCATATCTTTTTATAAAAACAAAAATGGGGGAATGAAAGGACCAAGGCTGCAGCCATTTCTCCCCTGATTCTGCCCTCCCCCCTGACACACACCATTTTACAATCTAGATTGTAACTCCCTCATCAGTCGTTGGTCCAATTAGCCCGTGGCTTCCACTACTTAAGGGTAGTTCCCCTGCCATTTGCTCTCTTTCTCTCTTGTTCACCCCAAAGGCAAACCCTCTGTTTTTCTGCTTATTAAAATCTCTCATGTGAGTTCCTGTGTCTGGGGTGATTTTCTGAGTGCTTTTAATAACCCAAAGTCCTTGTTCTGTATTAAATGGAGCATGGACAGTTAAGGGTATTCAGCATCAGAGCAGTCCAGAGGTCCACAGTGGTAGATGGAATGTGACTGGACAAGGCATACATAGGGCAGGGATCATGCTAAGACAACAATAAAGATAGCAAAGCATTACTTTTTTTGTAAACGATTAGCACAAAAAACAATTAGTTTTTCAACCGGTGTCTGAAAACCAACAAGACAGTAACTTATAATCATATCAGTGAAACAGATCAAGTTTAACAGTATAGGAGGTTAGGAACATTTGTAGGTCTAAGAGATCAGGTTCAAATTAACTCAGGGCAAACTTGCAGCTCTAGAGTTCTTTGTGATCATTACTAGGCACTCCCACATAAGAACTCTTCCTTTAGAGCCTCCAGCTTTACTTACTTTTGGTAGGGCTGCACCAAGAATACATTTTAAGTTACATTTCCAAAAACTATTGATTTTTCTTTTTAAATGTTCATGTAGGACTATGTTTTGACTATACTCTCTCATGTAGGACTATGTTTTAGCTCTGTAGGACTATGTTTTGACTGTACTCTTCTAGCAGGTGTTTAAGAAGAAGGTGGTCAAAACCGAACTTTTTCCTATCTACTCATAAGAGTCAACTGAGATTCCTCAGCAAACACCCTTGGGGATGTACACAAAGCCTCCTGGCTCCATTAGCTTTCTTCTACCAGTGGTGCCACCTGCCAGGATGGGCCAGTGTTGCCGACTATATGTAACCTGTCTTGGTAGAATCAGGGAAATTTCTCTCTCCAATGATCCTCCTTCTTGCAGAATGCACTGTTTAGCTTCCTGTTCTCTTTGGTCCTCTCTATCTCCCAGATCACCAAAATGGGGGACTCACCAGAGCTGCAGAGCCCAGAAAGGAGTTCTATCATTCTCTGGGTCTTGGCTGACCTTAGAGGGCATGATCCAAAATGTTCAATGCCCACATTTTAAAAAAAAACCTAATGTTAAAAATTGTGACATCAAATATAAATGCCAAATGTAATATGAACTCATAAATTTAAGAATTGTCATATAGAATAACACTCAAAAGTAAAAACAAGAGCAATATTACTGGAAATAAATCCCAACTTATCTAAGGATTACTATATAAAGAAAGCACAAAACATTGAGTAAAAAAAACTATGCCAATAAATGATATAAACCAATTCATGGGATAAATACCTTACTATTGTAAAGTTTCTTATTCCTCTACCCACTTAGTAATAGAAAAAAATTATTCCAAGAGAAAATAACTTCAAGAGAAAATATTAAATATGCACATTTATAAGTTTTTGAAAAACCGATCACTAACTTATGAAGAGCAAATTAAAAATTAAATTATATATGTTATATACATTATATATATAATTATATATGTATTATAATATATTACAAATGAAGATATGTATGTATAATTTAAAAATCTTTTCTTCAAACCATATTATACAGTATAGTATTTCTTCTTGTGGCATAGTCACAAGTGCACATAAAATAATTTGATTAATTTCAGTCCCAATCCCTCTCATTATGCTTCCCTTCCTCCACCCCCACCCAATTCCTCTATCCTAATGGTTCATGTTCTATTTTCATTCGAGCACTTTTTCATTCTTTTCCTCTCCAGATTCCACATCTGAGAGACTCTCGTCTTTCTGACTCTGGCTTATTTTGCTAACATGAGGTTTTTCATTTCCACCCATTTTCCTGCAAATGAAATAGTTTCATTTTTCTTTGTGGTTGAATAAACACTTGATTATGTATATTTACTACATTTTCTTTATCCATTCATCTGTTGATGGACAGCTAGAATGGTTCCATAACTTGGCTATTGTCAGTTATGTCACTATAAAGGTATTCATGTATCTCTAAAGTATACTGTCCTTAATTCTTTTGAATAAGTAACAAGGAATGATATAGCTGGATCAGATGGTTTTTCCAATTTTAGTTTTTTGAAGAACCTTCATTCTGATTTCCATAGTGACTGTACTAATTTACATTCTTACCAATAAAGTATAAGCAGGGCCCCTTTTCCCCATGTTCTCGCTAGCATTTTTGTGATTAATGACTATTATTCTTACTAGAATGAGATGGAATCTCAATATAGTTTTCATTTGCTTTTCACTGATGACAAAAAAATCTGAACATTTTTTCACATAATTTTTGTTCATTTTTACTTCTTTTCAGAGTATTTCATTTTCCCATTTATTGCTTGGATTACTTATTCTTTTTGTGTGTGTGTGTTGAGGTCTCTATAGATTTTGGGTATTAATCATCTGTTGGAGGAGTAGCTGGCAAAGATTTTCTCCAATTTTATGGTCTCTCTCTTTATATTGTTGCTTCCTTTGCTGTGCAAAAGTATCTCAACTTGATGCCATCCAGAATGATTTGTGCTATTGTTAACTGAGCTATAATTATATATATTATATGTCTTATATATATTTTTATATATTATATATATACATATATAATATTGTTAGTGTTTTAGTAAGCTTTTTTGTTGCTGTGACCAAAGGACCTAACAATTTTAGAAGAGGATGAGTTTATTTGGTGTTCATAATTTTAGAGGTCTTAGTCCATAGATTACTGACCTATTGTTCTGGGCCTAAGGTGAGGCAGAACTTCTTGGCAGAGTGGTGTTCAGAGTGGACAGCTACTCAGAAGATGGCAATCAGGAATTAGAGGGAGATTTGCTCACCAGGGGCAAAATATATATCCAAAGGAATGCCCACAGTGGCCTGCCTCTTTCAGTCATATCTTACCTGTCCACAGTTACCACCGGGTGGATTGGGTGGATTAATGCACTAATTAGGTTAAGTCTCTGATAAATCAATCATTCATCTCTAAAATTTCTTGCACTGTCTCACACTGGTGCTTTTGGGGGATGCCTCATATCTAAAACATAACAGACATCATCAATATGATGCTTTAGAATAACTAATACAGGACCTGAGGGCACAGACTTGCATCAGATTGCCAACATTCAAACTTTGGCTCACAGTCTGTTATTTTTATGTTCTTGGAGTATTTCTTGAATGTCATGCATCACTATTTTTTTTCTAGAGCTACTTTGATCATAACATTTTTATGAAGATTTATTACGTTACTAACAGAAAGTAAGTTTGAACAATATCTAGAATATAGTAAACTAAATATAAGCCATTAGTTTTAGTTTTTATTATTTTATAATTAATAACTATAATTAATTTTATAATTGTTATTTTCCTGTCAAAGTCATGCAATTTAGATTCTCAAATGTAAATTAAAATTCAAGAATGTAAACTGAACTAGTAGACATATGAGTGCATATAATATATATCCATATATATTATATGCATATATGCGATATAATTAGAATTCATAGGTGTCAAAACATATAATTTATTAGTACTACATATCATCCATTAAAAAACTAAAATTAGGACTGCGATATAGCTCAGTTCATAGAGTGCTTGCCTGTCAAGCAAAAGGCCCTGGGTTTAGTCCCTAGCACCACACACACACACACACACACACACACAAAACAAAACAAAAAAACAAAAAATCTAAAATTATTTTCAAATTTTTAATATTTGAAATTGGATATAGTTTATATTTCTTGTGTAACATTATTTAATTGACAGATTTTTAATTTGTACATCATCACTGGTAAGTTGGATCACTAGATGTGATCACATCATTTACAAAGAAAATACAAAAATTGCTTAAACTTGTAATTAATCAGCATAATTCAATAAAAAAAAAAAACTTCATGCTGAACAAATTGGTTAAAAATTAAAAGTTAAGTAACACCAAACTGTGATGAGAATTTTGGAAAGCAGAAAGCATCCTATTTCTCTGGTGGGGGTATAATTTGTTAATGAATCAGAAAGTCATCTGGCAGTATTTAAATAAGGCATGTGCATAACACAGATCTCAGCCTAGACTGGTATCCAATATATATAAATAAGTTGAATTTCTACAGAGGAAACATAAAACATGACCACAGAAACGTTATAGTTTAGATACAAGGTGTTGCTGAAAGCCCATGTGTGAGACAATGCAAGAAGCTGAAATGACTGGGTTACAAGAGCCTTAACATAATCAGTGCATTAATCCCCTGCTAGGGATGAACTGGATGATAAATGCAGGCAGATTTGGTGTGGCTGCAGGAGGTGGATCACTGGGGGCGTGCATTTTGTAGTTTCTATTTTATTCCTGGTAAGCAGAACTCACTCTGCTTCCTGACTGCCATCTTCTGAGTGCATTCCTCTGTCTAGCCATTGTACTTTGGTGCTCAGCCCCACCGCTAGCGCAGCAATGGAATAGGTTTTCTGTGCATTAAGACCTCTGAACTGTGAGTGCCAAATGAACTTTTCCTCCTGTAACATTGTTCTTGTTAGGTATTTTGGTCACAGCAGTGAAAATGCTGACCAAAACAGGCAACTGTAGTAAGTTTTGGTAGACATGAATTTGGGAACCACCTATAATTGCATCACTACAGTACTATCAAGCCCAAGATATGGAATGCAGTGGGCAGCACCAAACTAAATGCATACACAGCAATGCAAATCAAACTAAACACTTAAAGAATAGAAAGAAAAATCGAGAGTCAGGAAGGTACATGGCAAGATTTTTATGTAAATTAAGCCCACATGCACCAGCTATATAATATAAGTGAAGTTTTAGCTACACAATCCAGGACATGTTATATGTTTTTGAAGCAGGATATCCACTTCATTAGAGGAATAACAAGGGATTAGGGATCAAGTGGGCAAAAACAAAGAAATACATGGTCCATTTTCCATCCAGTGATAATGTGCTATGAATAAAGCAACGGTACCTGCATGATTAATTAGAATACAAATTAATGAGGACTTGACTGATATGCTGCTTCAGCCTCTGTATTACATTTTTTATCTTTATTTAGTTTATTTTCTTACCAGTAACACATTTTGGACTATGTTAGTTGTTTAAAATTTGACTTTCTAAAGTTTTTATCCCTTAGGTTTACCCAACAAGTTTCAAATTTTCTAAAATAATACTTTTAAAATTTATATGGTAAATTTCATGAAAATATAATTGTTGATTGATATTGCACAAAATTTTTAGATAAAAGAGCAAACATTAGTGATTTTGCATTGTTGGATTCTTCCACGCATAAGCACTTAGTATTCAGTGTTTTCTTGCTAGTTTCTAAGGTGTTATGTGTTTCTTCATAGCACTTGTGAATCACTTCTATGTGTTACTGATAAATTTGTGTATCACCTACTGCTATTTTGATCTAATGATCACACTCAGTCCAGTTATAATTATCTAACATAAATTTCATATATCCCTTGTGTAGTATATTATTATTGTGATTTTTAAATAGAAATTTTTCTCCATTTGTATTCTTTTGAAATATGAGCATTTGTATTGAGTAGTAGAGTATTCATTCTTTCTTTTAAAATAACTTCATTGATTCAGTTCACCTGGTTAGTTTTTCCCTAAAATTTGTGTATAGGCAGGCATAAATCATAGATGATAGAACCAAAGTTGATGGTTTGCCAAATAAATGTATGAGGGAAATTGAGGGGAAAAAAGAGTTCAAACATATTAAGTAACATGTATTAGTTATAAACAACAGAATTATATTCATGTAGAGAAACAGAGAACTAGAACAGTATGGTCTAGTGGATACTCAAAGAGGGCAAGTAATTTATGATTGTTCTTTATCTACAAGAAAAGGAGGGAGTGAATCAATTTGAGGGGTGGTTTTGGCATGTACCATTAGGAGAAGCTAAGGAGATCGAGTGAAAGTAAAGGAGCAGATCAGGAAATTGAATATCCATGATTTTAGTTGATTCATTCCTATGAATAATGGAGCTGCTAAGGATGATGGTAGGATTTGGGAGACAGGAAGGATATAGTGTGAAATTACTAATTGTCCTCTTGAATTCTTATAGGAATTACATACACCAAATTAAATCAGATGAAGTAAGGATATCTTGTTTTTCTTTCCCTTTATCTTCTATATTTTTCTGGATCAATTGTACTAAAAATGTTATCAGCATCATCAATTGTCATAATTACAGATGGAGCATCCCTAATTTGAAAATAAAAAACCCAAATTGCTCCCAAATCTGACAATTTCTGAACACCTGCATGTATTGGATTTCAGATTTTCAGTTCACTGGTAAAGGCTAGTCCTAATCCTAACCCTAACCCCATTCCAAAATTAAGAGGGAAAACAAGGAATCTGAAATCTGAACTACTTTTCATACCAAGCATTTAATAAAGAATACTTAACCTGTATATACTTTGTGCTATAAATGAAATACTTCTACTATCATGTTCCTGAAGCTTAAGTACTCCTATCCCCATTCTATTATGTTTTAAACTATTCTTAATAAGGAAAAAAATTATTCAGATTTATTTATACAAATTTTCACAATGTGTTTTCATGGGAGGAATGAAAATTTAATAAACATTTATAATGAGATTCATTGAGATGTTAATTTAAAGAATAAGCATAGATTTTGTATATATTTATCCTACAAAATCATATATATTTGTGAGACACACACACATTGTGTGTTTCCTATGCATTACATCCTTCCCCTCCATTCCAATGCAGTCTAAACTCTTCTTACATATGAAACGATTACATAGATAGACTTCTAGATGTAGCCAAATAGACACGAAAATGGATATAAGTATGCATATATGTATAGTATATACATACGCATACACACACACACACACACACACACACACACAAACACACAGGTCATGATACACAAAGCACACTCCTTAATCTGTTTTGGCACAACTGTCAATTCTCAAGAGAAGTAAATTGGCAGGTAGACTGTGAAACGATTTAACATAATTCACCACATTGATTGCTGTTCAATTCCCAAAGCCATCAGTTTGAACAGTTTATTTCATTAAATAGTCACTAAATTGTCCAATTCGTAGCTTTCATTTGGACATTGATAAATGTATGTATTCTAAAATTCAGAAGAATTATAAAGTGAAGTCTAATTATCATTTTAACTAAAATTGAACATGTTATTGAACAGTTTATAACTGGGTAAATACCTTTTATCACCATCTATGATAAAATGTTACATTACAGATTTTGAATTATGCCATTTGAAAGTTAATGAAAAATAACACAAACATCAAAAAAAGTACAGTAATGCCAAGTCATCAGCAAATATTTTAAACACATAGAAAAATGTTTTAAAGTGATGTTAAAGTATATTTGATTTAATATAATAAAAATAATGAGTAATGAGTAAAATCACATAACTTCGCCCAACATAACAACATATCTTTAATTATATATCCACATTTTTCTTTAAAATTATTAACATGATCTAGCCATGAAGTGTCCTTCTGAATTGAGAGGATTTGTTTTTTTCCTATTCTACGTTGCATCTGTTTGTCCTGCATTGCTCTCAAATAAGAGATTCAGGAATTGAAGAACTGCCTCTTGAATTTGGCTCAGAAATTTAGGCTCTCAGGATTAAATAGGATCCAGGATTTAGCAAAACCGGCACTGTACTTGAAGATTAGCCATTAGCTTCATATACATGCCAACAGCAGCAGCTGGCCTTTAAGTTTCAAATGCTCATCTCATTTTTGCTCATTGGTTTATCCAAAGTGATGAGAAATGATAAACAATAAGGAAAAGGCATGTATCATTATGCTTGTTTCCTTCTACTAAAAGAGAATATACTTGTTTTTTGTCATTCAAGAGTTACCCAGCTTAAGTGTCTTTGTATGTATATGTACATATACGCGTGCACGTGTATGCATATGTTCATACCTGTATGTGTACAAAACATATAAGAAGTTACAGTTAACTTTATAAGTAGAAATCTTGTATTGAAAGAATAATTTACTGTCCCTTTTGAATATATATCAGGATTATATAGCTTAAGTAATGCACAAATGACACTATTAATATGATTATAATAGCATCTTAGTGTATTTAAAAGAATGAAAGTGGACTAATTAGGCACCTACACTTATGTTATCAAACCATATCTGAATATCTTGTTTATCAGAAAATTTTTGTCATTCACTGAGATGCTCAATAGTAAAGACTTAGAATGATAAAGACTTTTTATTTCACATAATATGCAAGCCAATATATTATGATAAAAATAAGCTCTGAGATACCACCAGGATGTTAAAGGGATTAAATAATTCTTGTCCCTGCAGGGGTTGTAGAAAGAGAAACACATAATCTGGGAAGCAGCATTGCTATTCACATTATTGAACTGTACCTAAAGAAAGGTTTGAAACTTTTGCTTTACAATGAGAACTAAGAGATTTTAGTAAAATCATTCAAAGGCAACTATCCACAAGTAGATTAGAGAGACTTGCAATGTAGGCAATTTCCTGTCCACACAAGTGTTCAAGGACAGAGCTGGGAACTGCTGAGGCTTTAAGCAGATCCTAAGTATTTGGACATTTCTCCTCTTTCAGATGGTAGTCTATTAAAAACAGCATGCCATTTCTAAAGATGGCAGGACTTTATGAAAATGGGAACTTATTCAAAAATTTTGGAATAATCTAAAAAATTTTTTATCTCCTTTTACTTAGCGATGTTCAACTTTATGCTTCCATATGATATGATATAATTTGGCATAAATGCACTCCAAGCAGCAATGTGTTGTCTTAAGAAGCAGAAAATATGGAAATTCAAGAAGCTATCTGCAATGTTTTTAACAAATCTGTGAGTTGAATAAATTTTGAAATTATTAAAAATAAAGTGAGAAAAGTGCTTTCTCACACAGGATTTATCATTACAGAACATCTGGCATTTGGAATACAGATATCAAAATAAAATTTATGAAAATTTGCAATTATTCACTATGTATAATTGATCTCTTTTAGCAGATTTTTAAATGAGTCATTCTTGTTTTACTTCCAAAACACACATTTTGCATGACCTGAATACTTATAGTATATGAAAATATACTAATAAAAGAATGGTATCATGTAGTTTTAAATAAAATTAAATTTCATGCTATAAAAAAAATGTGGAAAAATATTAAAAATTATATCATATTCCCAGCAGGCAAATGTAGTAACTGAACTAGCTCCACCAGATTATTCATTTGATGAAACGTGTTTTCTTCTTTCTTAACAAAGCAGATGTTTGGTTGTCATTAAACTGTGGCTCTTGAAAAACAAAATGTATAATTAGTGGTCATCAAGTAGGTAGGGTCGTTCTGTGCACATGACAGTCTTCTCCATGCTCCCCTGCAGGGGAATTCTTGACGAATAGCATAAAGACAAACAACGTTATATTTTGAAGGCCAGGAATGACTGTGTCTAATTATAACTTAGATATATTTTCTTCAAAGTTCTTAATTATAGGTCACTTAGGTGGCGAGACAGATGGTAGAAGGGTAAAGTGGATAACAAGACACAAAGACAGGTGGCAGAGATGCTAAGGAAAATTTTTTTGAGATGATGTCAATCTTAGAATTTCATGTCATGGGCGTGGCTGGTGCTGACCTTAAATCATTTAAGAATTGATCATTTGACCCACGGAAGCAATCGATTTTGTTTATTATCACCTTGAAAGATCATGCTAAAGTATATTAAATTGTACTTGGGAAACTAAAGGCTATTCCTGAATGACCTTTAAAAATGGATTTGGAAAGAGACAAATTACATGCACAGTAAGCCTAATAATAATTATACCACAGCATCTTTGCATAAATTTGCAGTAGCTAAGAAATTTTCAAACACATTAACTTGTACCAACATTTTTAAAAATTCATACAGGAAAATAAGTCATGACCTCTTTTCAATCCGTATCTGCTTGCAGAAACTATCCTCAATAGATTCTGGGATGTTTGACTAACCTTGGGTGGAATGAAGCTCTCCGGTGAACAGGCTGCTGTTAACTTTAAAATGCTAGAAGTGGGTGAAAAACTTCCCGGGCAAGGCAACCTAGCACATGCGGTCATCCCAGCTACTTGGGAAATAAAAAGTTGAAGTGTAAGCTGGGCAACTTAGTAAGGCCTTATTTCAAAATACAAATTAAAAAAAAAAAATTTTAAAAGTGGAGGCTGAGTATGTCAATCAGCGGTAGAGTGCTACTGGGTTCAGTCCCTAGTATTGCAAAAATAATAAAATTTTAAAGATATGAAAGTTTCCTAGAAAGGCACCAAAACACTGTCAGGATTCAGACAAACAAACAAAATGCATTCTACACAATTGCCTAAATGTCACACATTTGTTCTTGCTGCAGTGGAATGGAATTACATAGCATAGCCGTATAGAATATTCCGAGAACTGATTGCTCTCTGGAATGATTTGGGAGATGTGTAACCCATTCAAATTCCACTTGACTAGCATTCAGGTGCCTCAGCATAACAGTAATTCATATATACAAGGTTTAAAAGTAGGTGGTGCTGTTTTGTTTTAGAACTTAGAATCCAGGCTCTTTGACATGTCCTCCGTGTTTCTCCCTTCAACAATTACAAAATACTAGAAACAACTAAGGATTATTTGTTTATTATATCAATAAGTTGCAATTTGACATAGAGTTTTAAAAAAATTAGATGGGTCAAATAAGCACCTTTACATACAGGAAAAAAAAAAAATCTCCATTTCTGCCCTAGAAACCCATTTATTGCTTTTAGAATAAAAGCAGTAAAACCCATTTATTGCATTTATGTCTTTGTTCCTGAGTGGTACAAGGAAAGCAAAGGACAAAGAAAGAGAATTTTTTTCCTTTATTTACTTAAAAATATTGCCTATTTCTAACAGTCAATTGCTAACACCATCTATGCAAAATATTTAATGGACTTAGCAAAACTAACTAAAGAATAATAATACATTATCTTGGAAAACTACAATGCATTTGATCACTAAAGTATACCAATCCTATTAACATGTTAATAATCAAATGAATGATAATGCAAATTTCACTGGTCACATAAAATATAGTTAATTTGGAGCAATATCTGAGCATTATTATTTTGGAAAAGTCCAAGGAAGTCATATAGATACATGTAGTTTTAAATTTATATATGAAAGTTTCTGTTTTATTTATTATTTTTTTAGATGACAGTATATTTTGAAATATTAAACATACACAGAATAACGATAATTTGTTCCAATTAGGATTCCATTATTGTGGTTGTATATGATGTGGATTTATATTGGTCATGTATTTATATATGAGGATAGGAAAGATATGTCTGATTCATTCTACTGTTTTTCCTATTCCCATCCTCTCTCCCTTCCATTCATTCCCCTTTGTCTTGTCCAATGAACTTCTAATCTTCCCTTCCCTTGTTGTATGTTTGCATCCACATATCAGAGAGAACATTCTGCCTTTGTTTTTTGGGGTATGGTTTATTTCACTTAGCATGATATTCTCCAGTTTCATCCATTTACCTGCAAATGCCGTAATTTCATTCTTCTTTAAGGTTGAGTAATATTCCATTGTGTATAGATGCTACATTTTCTTTATCTATTCATCTATTGAAGGGCACCTAGGTGACTTGGCTATTGTAAATTGAGCAGATACAAACATTGAAGTGACTGCACCACTGTAGTATGTTGATTTTAACTCCTTTCAGTATAAAAGGAACCATCAAATGGTGGTTCCACTCCAAGTTTTCTAAGGAATCTCCATATTGCTTTCCAGAGTGGTTGCACCAATTTGCAGTCCTACCAGCAATGTATAAGTGAACCTCTTTCCCCACATCCTCACCAACATGTACTATTACTTATATTCTTGATAATTGGAGTGATATGAAATCTCAGGGTAGTTTTGATTTGCATTTCTCTAATTGTTAGAGATTTTGAACATTTTTCATTTTTTTTTTCTGTTCACATTTTGTATTTCCTCTTCTGTGAAATGTCCAGTTCCATAGCCCATTTATTGATTGGGTTATTTGTTTTTTTAGTGCTAAGTTTTTTGAGTTCTTTTTATATCCTGGAGATTAATGCTCTGCTGAAGTGCTGTTGATAAAGATTTTCTCCCATTCTATTGGTTCTATTCTTGCTTGTTTCCTTGCTGTGAAGAATACAGAATACTATGAAGAATACTATGAAGTTATCTCATAGTAGCCAAAGGTGTCATAAACATGCATTGGAGAAAAGAGAGCCACTTCAACAAATGGTGCTGGGAAAACTGGAAATCCATATGTAGTAGAATGAAATTGAACTCTTATCTCTCACCCCACACAAAACTCAAAATGGATCAAAGACTTTGATATTAGACCAGAGACTCTGTACCTACTAAAAGTAAAAGTAGACCCAACTCTCCACCAGGTCAGCTTAACAACCAACTTCCTCAATAAGACCCTGAAAGTGCAAAAATAAAATAAAAATATCAGTAAATGGGATAGTATCAAGCTAAACAGCTTCTTCACAGCAGTTTCTGTTTCAATACATTATAAAATTTCTAACAAATTGAAAGCATCCAATAAGATTTAAATGCAGAACTTTATAAAAAAGGAATCACTAATAGTTTCTCAATATTAAAAATTTAAAGTAGTGTAAATGTTTTTCCTTATTAATCTGTTCAGGAAATCCATATTATAAAAAAAAAAACACATATCAAGATTCATGAGATTCAAGATTCTCCTCCATGTTAGTGTGACCTATGAGAGACTTCCAGCTGATCTGCATTAGTAGAGACATACTGTTAATCAAAAGTACTGTCTCTTTTAAGTGATGGATTCCTCTGCTGAAATAATTAAGTACTAATATCTCTTCTGAATTTGACTAACGTTTACCATGAAGTAGGTAAGAGATTTTCAATAGTATTATGCTGAATTCTGGTGTGGGCTCCCATCTGCTGCTAGTGTGAGGAGATAGATACTGGGATCATGAACTTTTTTTTTTTTTTTTTTCTTTCTGGAATCAGGTGGGAGCCCAATTTCCTTTGGCACAAAGAGAGAATTAATTATACTTAATTCAACACAGTATGGTGACTAAAGTAGTTCCATGTTTATGTGATTGGAGTCACTGAGTTACTTGGGGAATTAATTATAACACTGTAACTTAAAGTTTAGAAAAGGAAACCAGTGCTTTCTTTCAGTCAGAGTCTTCACCTCTTGAAATTTAGAACCCAGAGACAATCTCCCCCGTTCATCAGGATTTACTTTAATAAAGATTATGTGTACCCACAAACCTGAGCACACATTTGATTCAAATGCTGTAATTTCAAACTGACAAAGACAAAATCAATTTAATAGCAAATTAATCATATTCATTCTTTCATCTTGATACTATTATCAGCAATATTTCTGATAAGTACATGACCCTGAAGGAGTTAAAATTTAAGTGCCCATAATTAAAGCACAGAATCTATAGTCTAGCAAATGAACTTAGAAAAAGAAACAAAGAGGGACAGGCCTGAGGCCTGAACATACCTAAACAAGCCTAAAATAAGACTGCCAAATCATCAGAAACTAACTAGCCATGGAGGATAAACAATCTCCACAAGGCCTTGGACCATCTGGTGTCACCCACTCTCCCCCTTCTTCCCTTTTCTTTAAGGTTAACTTGACCACCTGCTAACCAAAATAAACTGCCCTACCCCATTGCTGGAATGTCAATTTGCACGTACTACTTGCTGATGTAATCAATGTAGTCATGTGCCTGCTTATGTTTGAATCAGCCAATTATGTGTACCCGCGCAAAACTCCCTAACTTTTCCTATATAAACCCCTGATTTCTGAGCCTCGTGGTCAACTCCTCTATCTCCTGCGTGAGATACGTGTTGGCCCGGAGCTCTGTTATTAAAGTGCCTCATGCTTTTGCATCAAGCCGGTCTCTCGTGTTTCCTGGAGCGCGCCATCCTGAGACTCGAGTAAGGGTCTTCCTTTTGGGGGGTCCTACAACCCAAAATATATACATTAAAGGTGCTTTTGTTGAGGTTTAAAGTAAGAATTTGGAATATGCTATTGGAAACTGGAGGAATGCTATCTTTGTTATAAACTAGAAGAGATCATGACTGAATTATCTTCTACTAGTGGTAGAAAAATAGAACTTGTGATTATGTTAGTTGACTTTCCATCACTATGAGAAAACAATACCAGAGAAAATTAACTTAAAGGAGGAAAGATTTATTTTGGCTAGTGGTTTCTAAGTTTTGGTACATAGCTGCCTGGCCCAGTTGCTCTGAGGCCTGAGATGAGAAAGTACATCAGGCAGAAACAGATGGCAGAACAAAAGCTGCTCACCTTTTGGCAGTCAAGAAGCAGAGCAGAGAGAGGGACCAGGATTCCAATATCTTCTTCAAGGTCAAATTTATACTTTTATTATTTTTATTTGCATTATCAAAAATAATTAGTAAATATCTGTGTTTGATCTACAAAGAAAAAAATTGCATGTGCTTCACTTAAAACATTGAAACTAATCATCCCTGGAGTAATTTAATCGCAGCATTTGACAAATATAAACTCTTAATGCTTGAACTGGGGTTAATATGTGTTAAAAATGACATTTATCTACTCCCAGAAGCAATCTCAATTGGTCTCTAGCTACATATTATTTATAGTATTTTAAAAAATAGAGGTGTGATTGAAAAACAAAATGATGAATGTGAAATTTATATAGCATTCTAGAACCATGGATTTAATCATGGATCAGAGAAAGAATTTACCTATGAAAAAAATGTTATTAGTTTTAGAACTTGTTGATTTATTAACAAGTAATTTTCAGAATCTTGACCTTTTATGATCCATGAAAAGCAAATGTGTTTTATGCTTCTGAAACAACAAGAAAAAATAATTTCTGTATCTAATGAAATGAGATCAATTGCTCTTTTATACACACAAGGCAAAGGATGTGCAGGTGATCAAATTTTAAGGAGATTTTTAGCTATTTATATCAGAATACATTTGCAGGTCAATTTTGAGCAATAATTTGCCTGCTCTGCTTCCTAGAATCTTGCATTTTTACTAGTGAGAGCTCTGACAAATTGGAAAGCAAAACCTTGCATTTAAACACTTCACATTTACATTATCTTTTTCTCTGCATTTGAGACAAGTCAAGTTGTCAGCCACAACTGCAAACAGACTTCCCTTTATGTAATGCTTTCTGTGGTCCTAAAATAATAAGACTTTCTATTTGCCAGTATATGAGGAAGCATCTACATTTTTTTCTACTCACAATGTGAAAGCTAATATTAACTGGAATTTACTGTAATTCTTTTTAAAGATAAATAACAAGGAGCCACTAAAATCTGTGGTGGGCAAATCGATCCATATGTTCTAGATGCATAATTCATTAGACCAAAGTGAAGATGCTTCAAAACTTTCCCAGATATGAATTGATAGTGAGATTCGTTATTGTACTATAATGCAGTTGGGTGGTTCATAAGTAGTATGGCCATATAAATTATCATCCAAAGAAAGAAGAACACTTTTGAGTGAATAAGCTCATTATTAATTGTGCAGAAAAATATAGCCTAGTACAGAAATATATTGGGCAAGCTAGAATGAATGGTCACCCAATTTACCACATCATGAATTCTGCCAATAGTAAGAGGCTCTGATCCTACAGATACTGCCACAAGGTCTTGGAAAAGACATTGGAGATCAAGTTTCAGGTCAGTTATTTTGCATAGTGTGATCTTCTTCTACAGGTAGAGTTGTTGGAGCTATTCAATACAGATTAAATGGGACAAATGGGTTCACTGAAATCATACATGTCAATTCTACTTCTTAGTTTTGTTTTTAATCTATGCTGGATTTGATTCAGTAGCACAAAAAGTGTGCTTGTGTGTTCTCACACATATGTATGTTAGTGTATATATATATGTATATATATATATATATATATACTTCTCTACATAATCAGTTATACACAGAACATTTTTTTTTATTTTAATTACTTGGTTCCTATCTCTAAGTTCCAACTAATTTAATAAATTGATCTAAGTGGTGATACTCATGAGAAAATGCTTATAAATACTTTGTTATGATAATATTTGGGATGTTTTATTAGAAAATTAATATTATTGCAAATACAATATTAAATAATATAAAATAATATTAATTTGTTGACCTTGAATTGTTCATAATATCATTATTTATATTTAAGTGACAGATAATATATGAATTTTCTTTCCAGATGTTACATATGTGTACATATTCAAGTGCACACAAATGTGTCTTTTACTCCTATGACACATTGCCAAAAACATTTTTAAAGCAC
Organism: Sciurus vulgaris; assembly: GCF_902686455.1. Classification (NCBI taxonomy): domain Eukaryota; kingdom Metazoa; phylum Chordata; class Mammalia; order Rodentia; family Sciuridae; genus Sciurus; species Sciurus vulgaris. The sequence goes on from NC_136466.1 coordinate 151,494,390, forward strand.
ATTTCTCACCCAAGAATTTGCAAGAATTTGTTAAACTATAACACATTATATAGGAAAGATACCCCTGAATTATGGGGCCAGGAACTCAATTTTCGATAAAACTGAGACTTAACATTCCTACTGTCAAAAGTAATTGTAATTTAATAGCTTGCGAGCCAACCAAGAATTAATTAATTAATTAATTAATCTATGTAATAAATTACCTTTAACTTATTTTTTATTATAAATCTTTTTAGTCATGTTCAGAATTACTTTAATAAGGTGATGGTGCAGTCTGTTTTTATTTTGCAATTGTATATGCATATATATGTACATGTACACTTGTAGTTATGTATTACATAATATACATATATGCACATGTAATATTTTCTGTTTATATTACAATTTTCAGAAGTTATATGTATACAGCATATCTATTATATTTCATAGCCCAACATATTTTTCCAGGAGTATCAGTAAATTTGTAAGTGTATAACATAAATACTTGAGATGAAATAATCGAAATATTATTTAGTGTCCCCAAGTAAAATTTATTTAGTTTCCTAATTAAATGGATATTTGATGTGCAAAATTTATATTTTAAGTTACTTAATGCAATTTTTGTGGTTTTATCTTCATTATTTTTAAAAGGAAGTTCAGGTTATATATAATGTCTTTAAAAACTTAGATATTTTAAAACTTAATTATACATTTTTTTCTTTTTATAATCAGTTTTATGGTCTAATTAAATGTGTTTAGAAAAGCTATAACCATAAAATAAAAGCCTATGGTTTTGGTTTATCAGTGGCTTAGGTAAGTTAATTAAATAAATGTTTTTGCTGTTGTTTTCTTTTTTACAATTGTAAAAAATGTACTCTGATACAAGGCACAAAATTAGAATAAGATAGATTATGGTCTGAAATGGATTGTAAATCAACTCGCAGTTCTGTGAATATTTTATAGAAGGCATTTGCAAACTAAAAAATCTGACATTTATATAGCAATGCATGCATAATTTCCCTCTTATATGTCATTTCACTGAGATGAAAGTAATTTTTAAATGCAAGGTCAAAGAAATGATTACCCCTAACAAATAATAATAAAAGAAGTTAAGGACAAGTATCAGGAAGCAATTTAGCATTTTCTATTCTGTGGAGCATTTAATATCTAATGTACACCTTCAGACAAGACTAGGAAATTTGAGGTAGGAAATCCTTGAAGTAATATGGAGATAACTTCAAGGTAGATAAATTTTCATTTGATTTGATGGCTGCTATTGTTCCCTGGTCAAAACACAGTTGGAGTTGTTCTTATGGGACCCAATATCTCCTATATCTGATAAATGGTATGACCAGGACAACCTTAGCCTCAGCAGGAAAGACACTGAACAAATTGTCAGCATGATTTACATACAAGTTGTCAACAGCATCTGGGCTGCTCTGTGAAAGAATGATGGGTAACAGATGTTCTGGGAAATGCTACCATCTGCCCTTTCTTAAAATACATCCCCTGTGAAACAATGCATTTGAATGGATGCCATGGAGATACCTTTCCTTTGAAGAACCTAACCAGCCTCAGTATTTCAGTTTTACTTGTAACTATCACAAAAAACAAAACGATCTTAAGGGTGTAAGTGCAAACATGTAAAGGAGCAGACAGGTCCTTGAAAGGTCTTTAAGTTAGTCACGTGGTTTGGCAACAGAATGGTTGATGATTCCCCATAGTATATGCTGAAAATACTCCAGCATGAGGTCAGGAACTTAACCTCTGTATATCCATTAGATAATATCGCACTTGGAGATTATTTAATTCTTTCTTTCAATTCTACAGAGCCTTCATAATTTTTAAACCATTTGTATTGCAAGTACAAAACTATACACATAACAAGAGAAACATAAATATATTACCCATTGAATTGCTACCTACATTTATCTGTTATAAAAACACTCAGTAACATTTCAATATGTTAAGGGTTAAAGGTACAATGCTTAATGAGTATAGTATGAACAAGAGTAATAGTCCAGGGCTCTGGACAGTGAAAAACATTTAGTCATTTTCTTAGTCTTTATATCTCCAGTGTGAATTATTTATTTAAGCAAAGAGTTTCTTTCTTCTGAAGAGATGTTAATTGGATTTGTGCTTGCTAGACCTGGAACCTATGAGCAAGGGAAAACTTCTCAAAATGTAACCATATCTAAAAATCTATCACACTCTTTTGTACTGAATTATTAATAATAATATTATTCTTAAACAGAATTCAAACTACAAAGAAAGCAGTCATAGCATTTTCTTCCCTTTGTGGATTTAAGTCATATTTCATATCCTAGTGTATAAACTTATTGTAAGTAGATGAGATTAAAAGATAAGAAAATAAATTAGTTTTGGAAATTCAGGATAGAAGAGAATTGGTAGAGGCTAGATTCTGGGTTCAAATATATGCTTCTACATGTGCTCTGGTCATTACTCTTCTGGTTTATTTCTGTGTTTAATTATTTTTTAAATGAAGTTTATGTATGCCCTCTGAGGGTCCCACATAAATCTAAGTGTGGTGCATATGTTTGTAATAAGATATTCACTATAAATAGGATAATAGATGTTAAAGTTGACAATCATATAACAATCTAAAATCTGTTTAGTGCATTATGCCTTCTTAATACAACTATTATAATGATGATATTGAGGAACCTTAAGTGAATATCTTTCAAATGATAAGTGATGTTTTAGTCAGCTTTTTCAGTGCTCTGACTAAAAGAACCAACTAGAACAATTTTAAAGGAAGAAAAGTTTCTTTTGGGGTTCATGGTTTCAAAGGTCTCAGTCTATATAAGACTGGCACCATTATCCAGGTTGGAGGTGAGGCAGAACAACATGGCGGAAGAGTGCAGAGGAAGGAAGTGACCCACATGATGATCAGAAAGCAGAGGGAGACTCCACTCTCCAGATACAAAACATATACCCCAAAGACACTTCCCCAATGACCTACCTCTTCTAGCCACAGCCTACTGGGCCTCAGTTACCACTCAGTTACTCCCAGCAGGGGATTAATTCACTGACTGATAACTCAATCATTTCTCCTCTGAACTTTCTTGCATTGTCTCACAAGTGAGTTTTTTGGGGACACCTCACATCCAAACCATAACAAATGATATTTATTTTACCCATTTTATCACACTTAAATATTTTAATTTTCTCAGAATTTTCAAATATCCTATGTTTTATAGAGATGGTAACATTATACTAACCAGAATATTAAGTTCATGAAAATAATTTATTTTTGGTCATTCTGAGTAAAAATACATAGATTCTTCTTTGGGTCGAATATGGCTTCTTGAGAAGACTGAACAAATCTGAGAACATTTACACAGGATCTGCGGAGGACAGAAAAAGCCATACTAAGAAATAAAAAGCTGGGGAAGGAATTAAATGCACATGCACATATACAAATAAGATCAATGACCTAAGTGTATTTAGAGGCATGCATTTAGCTCTTGGATCTTCAAATTTCCAAAATAACTTATCATCTTGTCTTTCATCTTCTAATGTCATTTTATCTATTTATATATTTTCCACCAACTTTGCTAAAATCTGGGAATTGCCAAACCGAACATGGCATATTGAAAGAAAGAGGCATTCTGTCCTCTTCCTTCAGCTAAGACTTCAGTGAAATATGAAGCACCAAGGAGTAATAACTGTTATGTATTGTCCTAATTTTATTCAGTTAAGTCCAGCACTTTCTGAGGATTTGACGAGTACTGCATTATGGAGGACACAAATGCAAGGATGACCATTCTTGTTCATTGGTGGTAGGGGAGTGAGGAAAATCTTAAACAGAAATCCACAGTAAGTGCACCCAAAGTTAATATTAGATAAGATAATGTGTCAAATTGTTTCCATGTTTTATTTATTTTTTTTATATGTTAGGTTTCTTGTGGATTTTTCTTCTATCAACAACACAGGTAAGAACTTCCTAATCATTACTCATGAAAAAATTAATGAATTTGATTTATTTTCATTTGTCCTTTCCTTACCATAGTAAGATTTACCTTTAAACATCTAAAATGTTCTGGTTGCAGCGCCGCTTGGTGAGGACTGCTCTCTACCGTCCCACCCATGCGGTATAAGTGTCCCTTCAGTCCCTATACTGACAAGTCTTCAGACGCAGGAACATGGCCACAGCTGTGGCTCACTGCAAACCGGGCAATGGCCCTGTTAAGGTGACTGGGGGTCCGCTGGCCACTGTCGATCCCCTCATGCTGCGATACAAGTTACGATACAAGTTACTGGAGCCCCTTTTGCTTCTGGGTGAGGAGAGGTTTGCTGGCGTGGACGTTAAGGTCCGTATGAAGGGTGGTGGTCTTGTGGCCCAGATTTGTGCCATCTGTCTGTCCATCTCCAAAGCCCTGTTGGCCTGTTACCAGAAATATGTGGATGAGGCTTCCCAGAAGGAGCTCAAAGACATCTTCATATAGTATGACCAGACCCTACTGGTAGCTGAGCCCTGTCACACAGAGTCCAAAAAGTTTGGAGGTCCTGGTGCTTGGGCTTGCTACCAGAAGTCCTACCGATAAGCCCATCACAAGGATCAGAGTTCACCTTTGTAATAAAACAGTGTGGAATATTTAAAAAGAAGTATCACAATAATTATATGTATCAATGCCAGAGATAAAAGAATAAGGTCATAAGTCATTATACATAGGTCACAAATAAAGGAAACAGATTGTTATAATTTATGTCTTTATAATTGTAAACAGGAACAGTTTATGGTGCTAATAGTTTTTTCAGTAACCCAGTAGTGCAAATGATTATTCCATTATTCTACAATTATAGTTCACATGGAACTGTATGGATGCTCTTTTATGAAAGATGGCATGCAAAATAAAGAAGTTAATTGCAAAGATGGTCAACACTCAGCATTCTTCTTCTTCATATCTATCTTTTTTGCCATATATTTTTGCAGTTTTACTCACTAAAGAAGCTATTATTTTCCCAGTTCTGTATTCTGAGTTCCGTCATTTAACCAGAATAAGCCAATGGAATAATAATATGTGACTCATGCAAAGGCCTGGAAAAGTGTGTGTTTCAACTTTTTTTTTTTTTTTTTTTTTTTTTTGTTTCTCTTGGAGTGGCTTGAGGAAATGCCCCAGTTTGCCTGCTGGAGGATGACAGAATAAATTGTGCCAAACTAGTGGTTTGGCCATCTGAAAGCCAGCTAATGCATAGATAATGTGAGCAAATACAACTCAGATCAGCGAAGACCCAAGAACTAGCCCAACTGAAATCAATGGAGTTGCCCAGATGTGTAATTTAAATAAATGTTAACTCAAATATGTCCCTGAGGTTTTATGACTGTATTCTAAACAGTATAATTGTGGATAACTGATGCACAGGTGCACAAAGTTAATTTTGTTTTCTTCTTTTTGTTGTTTTATTTTTGACCACCATAATATGCTTTTAATGTGATTTGAATGAATGTCTTTAGAAAGGCATGGATCTTGCAATTAACTGAAGAGTCAATTATAGCTATTGTTTTGCACCTGGCCCAATTCACGTGTTTATTGTATTTGTTTAAATTTGGTTAAGAATTTACTTTTATAGACTTCTGTCTCTTAAGGTACTTTAAAAAATACTGTTCCTTAGTAAAAGTAAGCGCTTGACAAAGACTTTTATTTAACAAACTGAGTTGTTTATGAGTTAAAAATTCTAATTTCCCCCTATTAGTTTCAAGAATATTCACTCAAATTCAGTCTGTTGAAGTATGTATTATTAACCTTCACTGCAGGATTTGTTAATCTTCAGGAACATTGCAATTAAAAAAAAAAAAAAAAGAAACTATGTACAATGTAAATTTCTTTCTTTTTTTTTATTTTTGCCAAAGAAGTTTCGAAGATTTTATCACAAATTTGTTAAGCTTTCTTTTCTTTTCTAGCTGCAAATGACTAAATCTCAAGTTTAACACACAAAGAATGAATAAAATTCTTAATTACAACATATAAAGTAAGCAGGTTAACAGAAAACTAGTAATGACCCTGTAGAAAAGCTCATATTCAGGGTTAGAGTACACATTTTATACTAAAGTAAAGCATGTCAGTACATTAATTATAAGTGACTGTTGCTATGACAATCAGAGAATGGTTACTAACATGTAAACAAAAGCTAGGGTGTTGTGGAAACGACAAGACGGCACTTGTCAAGTAGGAGAAACCAAACTTTATTTTACGTCGGTGGGCCCAGAGGAGATTAGCACTCCAAACTTCTGAGCCCTCATCCTCAGTTTTTCACAATTATTTATAGGTTATTTGACATCATCTTAGACCCATCCTATCTCTGTTTTTTTAAAAAAAAATCCTAATCTGTGTGACTGAAGGCCTGTGCAAGGTCTCTAACATAAAGCATGCTCACAGACCAGCTGCGACAAAACAGCTCTTTTCACAGACATCTATTATATTTTAGGAGGGAGTAGTCAGACTCTTAGGGCAATTATTGACAATGCAAAAGGTAGGGACCCATGGCAATTAGGCTTCCAGGAGGAAGACTAAGAGAGGAAGGGGAACTGACTCCTCCCTAGGCATTGCACTCTTACCATAATGTTTTTGTAATTTCATTTCACAACTAGGTCTGGTTTTGCCATCACAAGGGTACATTGCCTGAGAAAAATGGAACCCAGAGGGAGAACAATCTTACATTGTATAAGCATTGCCACTTTGTGTTGCCAAACATGCTATGCTAGGCAACTGTTGATGAGTACAGAGGTGGAGTGTTTTCATGGGGGAAGCATTTCTTACATGACATGGAGTCTCAGGGTAAAATGTTTAGTCATTGCCCATATAGCCTGGCCCATAACAATTTCAATTTTGGAGGTAGCTAAAATTCCCTCCTTCATTATTATTTTGAACATTTGCCTTTTCTAAACTGTTGATAGATTATAGTAATAAAAAATCTAATAGCTTTAAAAATTATTGCAACTACACAACTTCTCAACTATACATTTGTTGTAAAGCTCAACTAATTTCCAATTATTTATGTCTTATAAATTTTTTTCCTAAGAGACTTTTCTCAGCCTTTGTAAATTTCTTTGGTTTCCTTCTGATTTCCTTTTTTCTCTTCTTTCTTTTGTGTAGAAAATGTACTTCTCTATTTAGTTAATTGCAGGTGTTTGAGCTTTACAATAGAAAACTTTAAATATCCTGCCTACAAGAGGTTTACATGTGGCTGGGGATGCACCTTTAAACAAAGTAACTCCACAATATTTATCCAAGTCATTCATTTCACACTAAGACTAAGCTGTTTCTCAATACTCTACTTCTACAAATGGATTATCTATCTTCACTTGATCATACACTTGATTATCAAGGGGCTAGTGTTAGTTACTGTGTTATAAGTGTCTATACTTTTATGCACCAGCATTTAGCTGACCCAGAAATTCCAAGGCACATAGAGAGCTATGACCGAGAGGCAGTAGTTCCTTCATAGTGTGGAGTTTTGGAGCCCAGATTTCATGTCCTCTGCCTCTTTTCATTTCATCTGTATTAGTGAATATGCCGTTTTTCTGCTGCCTCCCCTGGAAATTTTTTCCAATGCTATAGAAACTCACCCTGGAAAAGCATCCTTTGAATTATGGAAGAGGTAGCACACATGTGTCGGGGTCTTAAGCCCCCTTGCTCTTCTCGACCAGCGACAAGGGAAGGGGACACTCCCCAACAAGGTCAGGCCAGGATAGGTAGGGCCAGCTGACCGCCCGCTCCCAGCCCTCCAGGCAGAGGACAATCAGACGCATCAGGGAAACCCGTCACAGCAGGAACTCGTTTATTGAGGAAATCACACAGCTTTTATGTAGGGTGGGGGCTAGGCGGGAACCAATCAGCTTAAAGGTCAGCAAGGCAGGGGGGTTCTTGCAGGCGAGAGTCCCATAGGACTATATGGCAAGCACGAGCTGATCACTTTCGTGGAACTGTTGTTAACCAATCCCTAATGGTGGCCCGGTTTATGAAACCGCCTTTGAGGCCCTGATCCTGCTCACCCACCAGGAAGTAAAGGGTCAGCCTGAGTTAGTTAACATGTCATTAGTCCCAACACACATGGAGGAAAAAATAATCTCAATTGGGAAAGGGAGCTAGAGAACAGACAATGCAATCGTTCCCTGCTTAAGGAGTACAATCTTAGAAGTCATTCTATATGCTTCATAGAAAGTCCAGGGGGACCTAAATTTGTGCTAAGGCAATAGCAACTCCACAGTGAAACTTGATATGTGCTTTCTCCTTGTTTACCCAATCTACCTGATTTGGTGATCCAGCTTCTTGGCTTCACCTGTCACCTGTCTGCATCAAAAGTTTTGTACTTGCTTCCAGGGGAAATCAACCTAGGTACCCCTTAATAAATATTTCTTGATAGTACTTTTCTATTATTAGAAATGTGCTCAACAAAGAAGATAATTGAGTGTTCTCAAGTGATAATGACATTTGTGACCTTCGAAACCTGGGGTTCCATATGTCCACCACTCATTGGTCAAGTTACTAAGTTATATATTTAATATGGAATATGTAGATGGGGGACTCAGTTGTCTTTGACTACCAGACAGACTTACATTTTCTGTTTTCTGGCTATGAGAAGTAAATATTTTAAGATATTGTCAAATAATAAAAAACAGCACTTGAACTGAGATGAAAATCTTAAAGGGAAAAATACATTTTACACCAGAATTTACACAATTAATGCATCCTAAGCCCTGTCAAGTAAGAAGTATAGGGACCTTGTTTCCTTTGCTTACTCTGAAATTCTAGAGTGATTTTTTTCAAATGGTATAGCAATAAAAAGTGAATTCTTGAAATTCAAGGGGCAGCACTATTGACATCATGCTGAGTTAGGAAATGTTATGTTTTCTTGGAAATGTGGTTCATTTGTGTGAAGGTTATTTTTCTTTAACTCTTCTTGATTACTGACAGTTACTGCTTTTATTGCTTAAAAATGATGAAAATAGCATCAGTAGTTATTTCCAATGATTGGTTTATAATGAGATACAGGACATTAAAAATGACATGTGTTTTTTAAAAAGTTTACTTTCTGGGCATAATTTTGCATTTCCTGTCTTCCCATATATACTGAAGGGACAGTTTTCTATTGTCCATAAATTGTGTATTAGAGATTTTCACTTTTATATTATTTGAAAATAAAATTTTAGCAAATGTTTGAATCATAATTAAAATATTATTTTTGTGTTTGAATTAATTTAATGAAAATAATAAAAATAAATAACTATCTGCTTCATAAAATTCAATGTTATTTTTTTCATATAAAAATCATTTGCTTTTCAGTGTCTTTTTATCATTAGTGTGCTCCTCAAACTTCAGATTATTTCACTATTTATTTATTTAATTATTGGTACTGGTGATTGAACTCAGGGGCACTAACCACTGCACAACATCCTCAGCCCTTTTTAATTTTGAAACAGGGTCTTGCTAAATTGCTGAGACTGGTCTTGAACTTGTGATCTTCCTGCCTCAGCCTACTGAGTCAGTGGAATTATAGGTGTGCACCATGCCCAGCAATAATTTTTATTAATATCCCTGTCCTGTGATTATAGATAGATCACAGATGGTATCTACTGAAATATTGGATTTTAATCACACATTAGCTATAAATTCACCTATATACTTTTCTTTAACAAAAGAACTGATGTCAAAAATTTATAAAAGATGCTGGATGTGGTAGTGCATGCTTTGTAATCCCAGTGGGCTCAGAAGGCTGAGGTAGGAGTATCATGAATTCAAATCCAGCCTCAGCAACAGTGAGGCACTAAGCAACTCAGAGAGACCCTGTCTCTAAACAAAATACAAAATAGGGCTGGGGATGTGGCTCAGTTGTGGAGTGCCCCTGAGTTCAACACCTGGTAGCCCCCCAGAACAAAATTTATAAAAGGCACCAAGAGGTAGGTGGATTTTTTTTTTTTTAATGTTAAAAATAGTATTGGCTCTGAAGCCAGAATTAAAGAGAGACAGTTAGTGTAGACAAATGATCAGGTTAGATGGAGAAAATGGAGGCTGGTTTGGATTCCAAAAGTTGGAGACTGCTCCTGGGAAACTGGAGTGTCCCTGACTCCAGAGTACTTTGATTATCAAGATTACCTGCTTGTACTACCCCTCCCTAAAGGTGGCAGACAGGGAGTTGTTAATTAATGCCTCCTGGGCTGCTTCCTGCTTGGATCACTCCATTTGGCCCTTCTCCCTGCCCATCTGCTCCCTCCCTTTTGGTCATCCCACTGACATCTTCTGAGCCTAGTCACATATGCAGGAAGGGGAGAGATAAGAGGGGAAAGAGCAGGGGAACAAAGAAAGTAAAAGACTATAAAAGGGGCAGGATGCTCTCATTTCTTGGGGATACCAGAATACCAGATATGGCCCCCTTTTCCCTCCCAGAAGAAGTCTGTGTTATTACTTTTAAATAAAACCTGCTCTATATGCTTGCCTTGGCGTGCTTCTCTAATGTTCAGACTTCAACATTTGAGGAAGCAGAACTCGTCATGGATAACCACTGGTATCAGCTCTTAGAAAAACATAATTCTTTCAAAACTGTTATGGGCCAGACTATATAGGCAATGACCAAACAGACTCCATTTTACCCTGAGACTTCATGTCAGTAAAAAAATGCTTCTACCATGGGAACACCCTGCCTCTGTACCCATCAACAGAATGTTTGACAAAAAAAATGGCAATTCTCATATAATGTAAAATTGTTCTCTTTTTGGTTCCTATTTTTCTTGGACAATGTACCCTGTCAGAAGATGATTGTCTAGATGTTAGTAACAATTATTTAACTTGTGCCCAACTAAGGTGGTACTGACCCACTTCCCTTTCTGCTTATGATTTTAGATAACAACAGTCACTTCTGATTAATGTACCTATATACTTTACTTATGGTATCAAAACCCCTGCAACCCTACCCTCCAGGTTTGGTGATCTTGGGTTAAATTGCCCAATAATATTGTTCCTATTTTAAGTCAAAAATTAGTACTTACTTACTAAGTAGTCCACTTGTATCTTTAAGCATGACAAAGCTGAGTTACTTTATGTGATGGTCTAAAAATTAACCACTTATATTGTGAATAATGCAGAATAATACCATTTACTGCAGAAATATTTTGCCTTTCTTGCTTGAAATTTAGTACAGTATGTTACTGTTGAAATCTGCATATGGAAAAAAAATTTAAGATTAAGGATGATCAATTTATTTAGGAAATACAAAGATAAAAGGTAAGTTTTCAAAAGCTCAAACAATATTTACTAGATAATGAAATAACTTAAAATAAAAACAAAGATGAAATTTATTATAGTTTCCCTTCATTTATAGTATTTATTGTATTAAAGTAGTATCTAGTTTATGTAAATAAAATAGTATGTCATTGGATAAACATGAGAAGTTAATGTCAATTTGAGCATAAAAAATTGGTAGATCAGTTTTAAGTTATACTTCTTAGAAAATAAAATTTTTAAAATTTGAAAATATCAAAATTTCATTATGGAGGCAGAAAAGTAACAAGAGTGACAGTCAATGTTCTCTATTCTTGGCATTTACTTACACATATTTCATTCCTTACACCCTATTTTAAAATGTTTTCTTTGTTCTTTTCTGAAGAAAATATATTTATTCTAATGCTTATATTGATATTTTTCAGAATCTTTCCATTTTATAAATGCCAAGAAAGAGATTTTAGTTTATTTTAGTAAAATTTAACTTGCATCCCTTATTTCACAAAATATAGAACTTTAGAAACAGATTAGTTTCTAAAATTTCAGCATCCGTAAAATAAATAAATAAATATATATATATATATATACATATATATATATATATACACTTTTATTTTAAGGAGGGAGTTCATTTGTATTTTTGTTTGTTTTGGTGACCGTCAATTCATTTGAAAAGGAGTGTCTTCAAAGTGAATATTCCATATGTGAAATGCTTTTTAATCTCTTTCACTCTGAGAATTTAGTTTTTGTGTATGATTAATAAAGAACTGTTTAGTAGCATGTATTTCTTTTGCCTTTATGTAAATGTGGTGTTTCTCCTTAGTATTAGTTTCAAATAATTTTTCATCTTAAAGCTGCACTATTTCCATACCTAGAGGTTTAGATTTTCTCTTAACTTCTGTGTACTATTTGCTAATATAGATTGAGTTAAATTTAGTCAGTTCCTTACTGATATAGATTTTAAATTTTTCCCATTTAATTATAATAATTATTAGAAAAAACTCACCAATTAGTTAATTTTTGTACATTCTTTGATGTATTTCTAGAGGGAGTGTTTGATTTTTAGATTACTGCCAAAACTCATTCCAAGTTAGCCATAAAATTATTCTTCTATCATTAGCAAATTACTTTGAGTGTTTTCTGATTCTTTGGAAAAATCATCTAATCAAAATGTTAAAATTCTGCCCATACAATTGTTGGCAACAAGGATTTATGTTTTAAAATTGTTATTCATGTTATTGTTTCTGAAAAATATCATTTGTCCCATTTGTTATTTGATTTTTTTCCTTTTATGAATGTCCTTTGACTTTCATTCTTAATTTTTGATTAAATAAATATATCAAAATTGTTTTTATAAATTTTGAACTTTTAACTTTTTGGAAAACTTCCTTCTTTAGGCTTCAAACATATCATTCTTTTTCTTATTTGTAGTTTGTTCGGCTTTATTTAATTTTTATTTGTAAGGTGATTTGTTTTACTGTTTCTTCCCTTTTCATTGATAAATACATTTCCAACTAATATAACTTGTCATTTAAGATTTTAAAATCATTACAAAAACAACTGTATGTTCTTACTTTAAAACTGTTCTTTGTACATATAATCTTCTACATTATTTGTGCCTTTTCTAATTTTTTAAAAAGAATCATTTTGGCTTAGTTTGATTAATTTCTTAAAATATACTACTAGGAGTGGGTCAAATGTTAGTCCATTATAGATGACAGATATCTCCAATATTTTCTGCTCATCCTCTTATTCAGAAAATCTTGATGGCTTTAATCTACTGCAATAGACAAAGCATTCAGTGTTAAGTCATGAGTTCCTGCTAAAAAGGCAAGTGGAGCAGGCAGGGATCTGAAACCAATAATTGTGGTTTGTGGTGGGGGGAGAAGGTAAGGAATCAAAGCACACTGTGTTACTCAGTTGTGATGCAATAACTGCTCCCGATGGTCTCCACTTTGCTCATTGCTGCATAGAAATGTGAATAAGGAGCCCATCGAGTATTTTTTTCCTACTCTTTGGGCAAATCAGATCCTCTACCTGTTTGTCTACAACAGTTGGATGCCAAGTGTGTTATGAGGTGGCATTGCTTCTGATAAACATGACCCCAAATAGGACAATAACATTTGGGAAGGAAAGCTATGAGTGGACTATGAATAATTAGTGGGAAGTCATAGTTTTGGAGGTTACCTTGATGGCAGTAAATTAGGCTTAGTATTAGTCTGGGATACCAGAAACCTTGCTCATGGTACTATTGGAACAATTATCATCCTTTTCTTGGGACACAGGGCACTAAACCAAGAGTGTCCCTCCATTTGTGGGTGCTTTCCTTACACTATGGCTGCCACATGGACACATCAGAGAATATCCCTGGACTCTTCTGTGGTGTCCTACAATAAATCTAGCTGATGAAAAATGCTTGAGGTTATCTGATTGAAATTTTTTTTTCTGCCTGCTTTCTTTTAATGGGAGGTAGAACTAAGTACTATATATTTAGGTCATACAAATCTGATTAGTTGAGCCTAAGAAAACTCAGACAGGAGACATTAGAGGAAATTATAGTAATAGCCACCCACAAAAGAAATAAAATCTTGGAGGACATTATACTAAGGGCAAGAAGCCAGATATAGAGAGATAAAAATTACACGATGTCACTTATGTGAAGAAGATAAAAATCTGAACTCAGTAACAAAGAGTAGAAGGGTGGCGGCCAGAAGTTGGAAGTGGTTGATAAGGGAGAGCTGCTTGCTGATCAAAGGGTGCAAACTTTAAGTTATAAGAGGAATCACTTCTAGAGATGTAACATACAACATGGTGACCATAGTTAATAATGTCGTATTGTAAATGCTTTGCAATCACTAAAAGAGTCGATGTAAGTGTTTTCACCATGAAGAAAAAGGGGAAGTAACTAAGTAACGGATGTATTGTTAGCTTGATTGTGGTAGTCACTTAATAATGTGCATAAAGTGTGCAACTAGAATAAGTAAAATTTTTGTGAATTATACTTCAATAGTGCTTGGAAACAAATAAATGAAACCTCATAGATTACAAAGGATAAACGAAATAACATAAACAGAACTGCTGGCAGAAAGGTTCCTTCTCTTTAACAAGAGTAATTATTGTTGGACTTTCTTTTCCTGAGAGAAAGCCTCCCTCTGTCATTGAAGAAGAATCATCAAATCCTTTCATTTGTATCTGTGCTTATTCCATTTCCCCTCCACTTTCCCTGGTGCATCTCAGGGAATCTAGTACCCACTTTTGGTTTTTGAAGGATTCTGATCAAAGATATCACTTCCTTATCACAGCAGTGTTTGTGCATCCCATAATATTTCTGCTTATTAGATGCTACCTATGTATAATACTTGCACCAGCAATTAGAGAAAATTTCCTTGAAACAAAACACAGATATAATTGTAAACACATCATAATCCGAATTACTCTGTCCAATTTTATTTGGCCACAATATAAAGTTTTATCTCAAATTAATAGTAGATCCAGAGAGCAATACTTTAAAATGCTGTTGTCATCTCTCAACCTATTGCTTCTACCTACAAAAAATAAATAAAATCAAGTGTCATGTTTGATTCAATGTAATTTAACTTTGAATACACCACGATTCCATTTGTGATCAAGAAAGTGTTCAAAGCATTACAGAATTTAGTAAGTTAACTACTGCATAGTAGTTGATGATCAGCTTTCCTAGCACAGAAAGTGAATGGCTCCAACTTTGATATCCAATCTCACATTAGCCAAAATCATAGATGAGCATAAAAATAAATGGAGGAAGAATGAGTGGAAGTACAGGTGGATAATGGGAAAGAGATCTGTCATGAAAGAGGGATTGAGTATGCAGAAACTGATGCTGGATACAGAGAGAGATCAAAGTACACAAAGAAGTGATAGTAGACTCAACAAGCTTGTTGATCAACGTTAAAATTTTCCTACTAGACAGATCATGTTTCTTTCAATTGATTAGTGAGTGCATATTCTTCCTGTAATTAGGTCACAATGGAAGCTAAATTCAAGTTACAAATATTCTTTATGAGTACGGAGTTATGACAGGAGAGACTATTCTCATTAATATATTTATAAATAATTGCTTGGTATAACTGTGCAGATGGCTAAGCACATCTGTTACATTTAGAATTTCCTATTTGTATTTCCAGAGAGCAATCTAAATTATATTATGCCTAAGTTGATAGAAGGTGATGTTCCTTGTCACTTCTTTGTAACAATAGAACTTTCTTAATGAGTATAGTATTTATCAAACGTAGGAACTAAATGTAAAAGCTAAAGATTATACTCAGTTCAGATTTCTACTGTAAGAGAAAGATGGTGATATAAATTCTTGTGCTCTTTTTGAAAGAACTACAATAATTTTCGTTATACAGAAGCTAAAATCTGGTTAAGCATTGCTTCACTTTTACCATGGTTATATGTACTATTGTGTTTCGGTCCTATCTTTCTGTTATACTAGGTTATGTTACATATTAAATTACACTATAATTCTTGCTAAGAATACTTTTGTAAATTTTCTTTGAGATTCTAATGCATTAATATTTGAAAACTTAAAGTTAACTTTCTCTTCAAGAGTAAAGTTATACAAATTCAATGTTAACTTTCTTCACAGTACTAAGGTTACACATTGTCTATCAATATTTTTAGTATCTATTTTACTCTGTGCCTTCAAAGTATCATTTTGACATAATTTCCCTAATGGAAAAATTACCCACTGTATTTAAGTTTTAATATAAACCAAATATTAGAAAAAATGTTAATTTGCACATAATTATATTTGATTTAATTGTATAACATTTTTCTTTTAAATTTATATTTTATTCATATTAAGTTGCTAGATTATATCATACCCAATAATTTTTCCTGTCTGCTCTATAAAATCTCAATATAACAAAAATATGGTAATAATAATATAGCAGTAGCCACATTTTGTGAATTATGTTCTTGCATTGCAGTAAACATGATCTATTTACAGATCAATTTACAAAGAAAAGATTGACATAGATGTGACAATAACTGCTTTATAGAAAGTCAATTACAAATTAAACATTAACTAAGAGGGTGTAAGTACTTCTTCTCATGCTGACCTTGGTAATTTGGCTTCAATGGTCTCTTTAGGGCAAACTAACTTCATTCATAGTATCTTAGTCCTCTTTGTAATGTGTACTGATGTAACCATGGGTAGTAAGCCAGCAGGCAATCATTTATTGAGAAATAAAATTCTGATAGCTCATTTTGCATCAGCATCATATAAACATACATTATACTGCTATGATATTTTCTGTATCCAAAAGAAATGCAGTTTCTTTTAACTCTCAAATATATTTTACACAGTGCATTTTTTCTGTGTTAAGACTAAATTGAAGGGAAAACTATTTGTGGTTGCATGACTAAAATCACATCGATTTTTTTTATGTATGCAGTTTAGAAAGAACAAAAGATAAAAAATTTTATTGAAGACAGTAAGCAATCAAAAAGACACATAAGTGATGCTTGACTTTCTGAATATGTACATCAACAATGCCAAATAGACCAGCTATTTAAAATTTTCTGAGGAATTTGTGGACAAAGGAAACTGCTCTGAATATTCCTGGATAGTCCTAAAAACTATTTCTAGTTTGTAAATTCAACTCATAGAGAAATACAGAAAACTTTAGAGTAGCAACAGTAGGGTCAATAAACATGGGTAGTTTTAGAAGCACGCTGGGGAAATACCACAGTCTGGCATATCTGTAGAAATAATTAACAAACCCAAATTCATGATGATGTCTTTGATCTCCTTCTGTTGCATTCCACTTTCTAGTTTGTAATTAAACCAGTGAAAAATCTTCATTAGTGTTGTGGTGTTATTAAAGCTTCAGGAGAGAGAAAAGCCAATCGATAAAGTAAATGGAAGAATATACACATAAAAATAAAGAGGACAGAAAAAGAGGACAAAAATAATGAAGGAAAATGATAAAAAAAATTAAACAAATGAAAGTACAGAAAAAATGATATGAATGATCACAATATAAAAGTTATCACTCTCTATTCCTGCCCTAAAAGATGCTTTCCCTTTCCTTCCCATTTTCTTCCTGTTGAGCCTAACTGTAGCATTCATATTATTGCTTTCCTAATTGCTCAAGACTAGGTAAATCCTATTTGTCACGCTGGAGTTTTTGCCCCCTTTCTTATCAGTGTCTTGCTCAATAAGAAATTAAGAAAAATACATGTTAATAATAGTAAAAAAAAAAAAAATAGCAAAATTCTCAGAAATACATTTAACCAAAAAGATTAAAGCCTGTATACTGAGAATTATAAAATATAAAGGGAAATATAAAGCACACACACCAAAATTGGAAAGACATTCCATGGTCATTGACTGTGAGAATGAATGCTGCTAAAAATGACCATACTTCCAAAGTGATTGGAGATTCAAGACAATCACTAACAAAATCCAGTGATATTTTTTGCCATCCTAAAATTCATATGGAACCACAAAATATCCTGAATAACCAAATCAATCTTGAGTAGGAAGAACCAAGTCATTTTACTTCTTGATTTTATGGCAAACATTATCATGAGTTTGTAGTAATGAGGCTGTGGTGTTGTTGGCTGCTCGTTTGTAAACCAGACCCCACAGGGCAGTGCAACAGAACAGAGAGCCTAGAAATGAATCTGTGCATGTATAGTCACCTGATCCTCCAAAAGTGTACAAAGAATACACTGGGGAAGGATCACCTCTTCAGTGAATTATGAGGAAAACTGCATATCCAAATACAGAAGAATGAATCTGGACATTTATCTTACACCGTACAAAAAATTCAACCTAAAATGGATTAAAAGTTAAAATGTGAAAATGGAACCTGCAAACTACCAGAAGTTTTTACACAGAAAAGGAAATAATCCCCAGAAAGAAAAGGCAGTCCACAGAATAGAAGGAAAAAAATTTCCCAGTCATTTATTTGGTAAATAAATAATTTTCAAAAAATTTGAAAAGCTAATACAAATCAATAGCAGAACACCAAATAAAGTATTTTAAAAATTGAAAAAGAGTTGGAATAGAAATTTCTCAAAACAAACATGCAAATAGTCAATAGGTAAAAAGATGCTGCATTTCACTAGTCATCAGGGAAAAGCAAATCAAAGCCACAATGAGGTACTATCTCACACCTGTCAGAGTGAACACTGTCAGAAAAATAGAGATAATGAATGTTGGTGGGGATGTGGAGGAAAAGGAACTCCTGTGCATTCCCAGGGATCATGTAAACCAATATAGAGAGCCATTAGAGAACATATTATGGAAGTTACTCAAAAAAGTTTTTAATATAGAACTACTATATGATCTAGCAGTCCCAATTCTGGGTCTATACCCAAAAGAAATGAAATTAGTAACTCAAAGATATATCTACACTGTCGTGTTCACTGTATCATCATTCTCATTAACCAAGGTTTGCAAACAACATACATGTTCTACAGTGAAAATAATAAAGAGAATGTGGCTTGCGTGAAATATTATTTGGTCATAAAATTCAATGAAATCCTGTCATTTACAACTACATAGATCAATATGGAGTACATTATATTAAGTGAAATAGGCACAGAAAGAAAAATGCCCCAAGATCTCATCTAGATGTGGAATTTAAAATTGTTAGTCTCATAGAGTTAGTGGATACCAGGAACTAAGGTATGGGATATGGAACATGCTGACTAAGGGGTAGAAACTTTTATTATGCAAGACAAATAAATACTGGAGCTCCGAAGTACAACAGTGTGATAATAATTCAGAACGTTTTATAGCATATAAGAACTTTTTAAAAGGGGAAGATCTTGTTTTTTTCTCCTTACACATGCATACACACACACACACACACACACACACACACACACACACACACAAGAACCATTAAAAGAAAATGACAACTATGTGAAGTTGTGTATATATAACTTACCTTATTTTTGGTGTATTGTCCACAATATATGGGTGTATAAAATCATCTAGTTATATGTCCTAACTGTATACAATCCTACTTATTTATTTATTTTAGTTTGTTTGTTTGTTTTGGCTTTTAGTGCTGGGATTGAACACAAGGCCTTGTTCATGCTAAGTAAGTGCTCTACCATTGAGTCATATCAGTTCAATTACATAAAAATTTCAAATGTCAATTATATTTTAATAAAGACAAAAATGTGCCTTTCTTTCAAAGAGTGACCCTATTGTTCAAATGTTTTCTCATTTTGTTTTCTTTTGCTTTTTTAACGAGGCAAGAACAGAAAACACAAGATCTCTATTTCTAGCAAAATTTCAAGTGTATAGAACAGTATTAACTGTAAGCACAATGTTCCACAGTAATTTCTAGAAGGCATGCATAATTGAAGTTTTATATCAAGACTCCAGTTGTAGTAATTACTTTGGAAGATATAGCTCCATATATTCTGCTGTGGCTTAGATGTCTGGTGTTCTCAAAAGCTTGTGTGTGAAAAAATGAAAGAATGTTCAGATTTGATTATGAGAGTCTTAACATAAAACTTGCTTAAGCTGCTGATACAGATTAAGTGGGTAGTAACTATTGGCAGGTGGGCTGTGGCTGGAGAAAGTAGGTTACCTGGAACATGTGTTTGAGGTATATATTTTGTCTCTGGTCTGGTGAGCAGAGCTCTCTATTTCCTGGTTGCCATGTTCTGAGCTACTTTTGTCCACCATGCACTTCAATCATGATGTTCTGCCTTATTTCAGTCCCAGAGCTATGGAGTCGGCTGAGTGTAGACTGAACCTCTGAAAGGAGTCAAAATGAAGTTTTCATTCTTTAGGTTATTCTTATCCTATCTCCTGGTCACAGTAATGCAAAGCTGACTAATACAGTTTTATGCATTTGAATTCCTCCATGTTTTATATAGTGCAAAAACTGTTTTTGTTGTTAAATAATATTCCATTTTTAAGGTATGCTACACCTTGCTTATTCATTTATCTAGTTAAAGGCATTGTGATTGACTTTATTTTTCAGCAATTATTATTAAAGTTACTATAATCATCTGTTCTTGTCTGGTATTTTGGTCCTCAAGATGAAAAGCTGACTAAAATATATACATAGGGCTATTGGAAAAAAAATGATAAGCATGAAATAGAATATGTTTTAAAATGAATTAAAATGAAAATCAACATTTTCTTGGACCCTTGTGCATCATTCTGAGACAGTTCTCCTTTGTTATTGGTGTCTCTTCATGGAAACGTAGTCTTATAAAATTATTCTCTCATAGATATGAAAAAGTTCCTCAACATCATTTTTTAAAACTTAATTTTTACATCTGGTTACATCACTAGTACATTTAAACACTCCCTGAATAATTTTTTCTCTAATTTCAAAAATCAGATTGTTTCTGATTATTTCTCTAATTTCAAAAATCAGATATTTCAAAAATCATATTGTTTCTGTATTTCAATGTATTAATAAGTGGTATATATATCATAAGTGTCTTAAGACTGAGGGCTGCTCTCTGTAATAGTACATTGCTTTTAGCATAACAGTTATGCTTAGGGAATTAAATATCTCCTTAAGTCGTTTCCTGCCCATGAAGGGGTACTTTTGTTGCCAAATCAACATCAATAACTTCAATATCAAAAATAACAGCAACAATAAAAATTTGTTGCTTTCCAAAACTTTTAGGGTTTTTGAATTGCTAGAAGAATATTGAGAAATGTGTTGTTCAAAAGGAAAATTAAGCCTTATTTGACTCCCTTTTCTGAGCATTAACAGTTATTTGGTTATTAAAACTTTTACTTTTTTTTGTATTTAAAGTACATAATAGATTTAAAATGGCTTTAACTTCTTACATTCTTTAATACATGTGGAATATGGTTTGGAGTCTGCATCAATTATAAAGGTCAACTTTTACTGTTGCCTGATGTTCTTGTATAATATCTCTCAAACAGATTTTTACTTAAATCTAAGTAAAGAGATGGAGTTCAGTGACTATCTGTGTGTTTTCTGTTATGCTGAATAAGATCTTGCTTTAAAGAAAAACATATATTCAACAAATGTATTGCCAGAAGAAAGGTGATATTGAACTGAATATTTTGGCAAAGCATCATTACCCTTAGGAGTCTCCTTAATGCTTTGGCACAAAAATTAGGTAAACAACATGTGGTCTAGCAAATCCTTTAAGCTCCAGGGGAAGACTTTAGCATAGGGAGAACAATATGGAACATCAGCTATTACTGTTTCCCAAATGCTCATTGCTATTTTATGGAGATAAGGATACAGGTAATTTTATTAGTTTCTCAAGTAACAGGATCTCAAGCATGTAGCCTTTTCACAGTGGACCCTTCAGTATCACTTCTCCTACTAGAAAAGTCATGTAAGAAACAGTATTATAAAGACTTTTTCATGTTTAAAGATTATTTTTATATTTTTTAATAACTCACTCTAGAATATGATTTCTTAATTAAGACTTTTTTTTATTTCCACAGGTGACATTACAATGTGCTTATGTGTGGAGGCATCACTAGCATACCTTTGTATTTGTTAGAACGGAGTAAAATCACCCCAGGGTAGTCAAATTAGGAGATTTCTTACTGGAACACACACACAAAAAGTCATCACTTGCACCCTTTGCAAAAGAATACTGTTTGGCCTACAATTATGAGTAAAATCCTTCTATCTGTCTGTCTATTTTCTTTTTATCATCTATCCATGTTTGGGGTTCTTGGGCACAAATAATTAGTGTATGAGTAAAATGAGATAATAGTTTTAAACTACTTTAAACCAAGTTGAAAATGTCATCCCTATAATATTGTATGCTTTTTCATATAATATTTTCATATATTTGTGTTTTCTTTTTTCAATTTTTTTTGTAGTTGTAGATAGAGAGAATGCCTTTATTTATTTTTATGTGGTGTTAACAATAGAAATTAGTGGATTACACATGCTAGGCAAGTGCAATTCTACTGAGCTACAAGCCCCAGCCCCTGTATTTTTTCTCTCTTTTTTTTTTTCCATTTTTTTGTTAAAAATCATAAATTTACATAGGGCAATGTTGTTTGATTCATTCTGTTATTATTTCCCTTCCCCCCACCCCTCTCACCCCTCTTTTCCCTCTATACAGTCCTTCCTTCCTCCATTCTTACCACCCTCCTTATCCCTAACCCTAAATCTAACCCTAACCCAAATGCTAACCCCTCCTACCCCCCATTATATGTCCTAATCCGCTTATCAGCGAGATCATTCATCCTTTAGTTTTTTGAGATTGGCTTATCTCACTTAGCATGATATCCTCCAATTTCATCCATTTGCCTGCAAATGTCATAATTTTATCATTCTTCATGGTGGAGTAATATTCCATTGTATATATATATCACAGTTTCTTTATAGGTTCATCAACTGAAGGACATCTAGGTTGGTTCCACACTCTGGCTATGGTGAATTGAGCAGCTATGAACATTGATGTGGCTGTATCTCTGTAGTATGCTGATTTTAATTCCTTTGGGTATAGGCCAAGGAGTTGGATAGCTGGGTCAAACGGTGGTTCCATTCCAAGCTTTCTGAGGAATCTCCATACTGCTTTCCAGAGTGGCTGCACTAATTTGCAACCCCACCAGCAATGTATGAGTGTACCTTTTCCCCCACATCCTCGCCAACACCTATCGTTGCTTGAGTTCTTGATAATTGCCATCCTAATTGGGGTGAGATGGAATCTTCGGGTAGTTTTGATTTGCATTTCTCTTATTACTAGAGATGTTGAACATTTTTTTCATATATCTGTTGATTGCTTGTAGATCTTCTACTGTGAAGTGTCTGTTCATTTCCTTAGCCCATTTGTTGATTGGATTATTTGTATTCTTGGTGTAGAGTTTTTTGAGTTCTTTATAGATTCTGGAAATTAGCGCTCTATCTGAAGTATGAGTGGCAAAGATATTCTCCCACTCTGTAGGCTCTCTCTTCACAGTACTGATAGTTTCCTTTGCTGAGAGAAAGCTTTTTAGTTTGAATCTATCCCAGTGGTTGATTCTAGCTTTTATTTCTTGGGCTATGGGAGTCCTGTTAAGGAAGTCTGTTCCTAAGCCAACAAGTTGAAGGTTTGGACCTACTTTTTCTTCTATAAGATGCAGGGTCTCTGGTCTGATTCTGAGGTCCTTGATCCATTTTGAGTTGAGTTTTGTGCAGGGCGAGAGATAGGGATTTAGTTTCATTCTGTTGCATATGGATTTCCAGTTTTCCCAGCACCATTTGTTGAAGAGGCTATCTTTTCTCCATTGCATATTTTTTGCACCTTTTTCTAGTATTAGAAAATTGTATCGATTTGGGTTTGTGTCCATGTCCTCTATTCTGTATCATTGACCTACCTGTCTATTTTGGTACCAATACCATGCCGTTTTTGTTACTATTGCTTTGTAATAGAGTTGAAGATCTGGTATTGCGATACCCGCTGCTTCGCTCTTTCTACTGAAGATTGCTTTAGCTATTGTGGGTTTCGTATTCTTCCAGATGAATTTCATAATTTCTTGCTCTATTTGTGTAAGGTACATCATTGGGATTTTGATTGCAATTGCATTGAATCTGTAGAGCACTTTTGGTAGTATGGCCATTTTGACAATATTAATTCTTCCTATCCAAGAACATGGGAGATCTTTCCATCTTCTAAGGCATTTTTTAATTTCTTTCTCTAGTGTTCTGTAGTTCTCATTGTAGAGGTCTTTCACCTCTTTCGTGAGATTGATTCCCAAGTATTTTATTTTTTTCAATGTTATTGTGAATGGGGTAGTTTTCCTAATTTCTCTTTCTGAAGATTCATCACTTACGTATAAAAATGCATTGGATTTATGAGCATTGATCTTGTAACATGCTACTTAACTGAATTCACTTATGAGTTCTAAGAGTTTTCTGGTGGAATTTCCAGGTTTCTCTAAATATATAATCATGTCAGCAGCAAACAGGGATAGTTTGAGTTCTTCTTTTCCAATTCGTATCCCTTTAATTTCTTTGGTTTGTCTAATTGCTCGGGCCAGAGTCTCAAGAATGATGTTGAATAGAAGTGGTGAAAGAGGGCATCCCTGCCTTGTTCCAGTTTTTAGGGGGAATGCTTTCAGCTTTTCACCATTTAGAATGATATTGGCCATGGGCTTAGCGTAGATGGCCTTCACAATGTTAAGGAATGTTCCCACTACCCCAATTTTTTCTAGTGTTTTGAGCATGAAGGGATGCTGTATTTTATCGAATGCTTTTTCTGCATCTATTGAAATAATCATGTGATTCTTAACTTTTAGTCTGTTGATATGGTGAATGACATGTATTGATTTCTGGATGTTGAACCACCCTTGCAACCCTGGGATAAAACCAACTTGATCGTGGTGCACTATCTTTTTAATATATTTTTGTATGCAATTTGCTAAAATTTGTTGAGAATTTTTGCGTCAATGTTCATTAAGGATATTGGTCTGAAATTTTCTTTCCTCCATGTGTCTCTGTCTGGTTTAGGTATCAGGGTGATATTGGCTTCATAGAATGAGTTTGAGAGGATTCCCTCCTCTTCTATTTTATGGAATACTTTGAGAAGTATTGCAATGAGCTCTTCTTTAAAGGTTTTGTAGAACTGGGCTGAGAACCCATCTGGTCCTGGACTTTTCTTTGTTGGTAGGCTTTTGATGACTTCTTCTATTTCATTCTTTGAAATTGATTTATTTAAGTTGTGTATGTCCTCCTTGTTCAGTTTAGGTAATTCATATGTCTCTAGAAACTTGTTGATGTCTTCAAGATTTTCTGTTTTGTTGGAGTAGAGATGTTCATAATAGCTTCTAATTATGTTTTATATTTCACTCGTGTCTGTTGTGATATTTCCTTGTTCATTCCGAATTTTAGTAATTTTTCTCCCTCTTTCTCTTTGTTAGTGTGGTTAAGGGTTTATCAATTTTGTTTATTTTTTCAAAGAACCAACTATTTATTTTGTTAATTTTTCCGATTATTTCTTTTGTTTCAATTTCGTTGATTTCAGCTCTGATTTTAACCTTTTCCTATCTTCTACCACTTTTGGTGTTGGTCTGCTCTTCTTTTTCTAGGGCTTTGAGCTGTAGTGTTAAGTCGTTTATTTGTTGATTTCTACTTCTTTTGTTGAATGCGCCCCATGAAATAAATCTTCCTCTAAGTACTGCTTTCATAGTGTCCCAGAGATTTTGATATGATGTGTTTGTTCTCGTTTACTTCTAAGAATTTTTAAATTTCCCTCCTAATGTCTTCTGTTATCCATTCATCATATAATAGTGTATTATTTAATCTCCAAGTATTGGAGAAGTTTCTGTTTTTTATTCTGTCATTTATTTCTAATTTCAATCCATTATGATCTGATAGAGTACAAGGTAATATCTCTATCTTCTTGTATTTGCTAACAGTAGCTTTGTGGCATAACACATGGTCTATTTTAGAGAAGGATCCATGTGCTGCTGAGAAGAAAGTGTATTCCTTCTTTGTTGGATGGTATATTCTATATAAGTCAGTTAGGTCTAAATTGTTGATTGTGTTATTGAGATCTATCTATGGTTTCTTTATTCAATTTTTGTTTGGATGATGTATCCAGCGGTGAGAGAGGTGTGTTAAAATCGCCTAGTATTATTGTGTTGTGGTCTATTTGATTTCTGGAATTGAGAAGGATTTGTTTGACGTATATGGATGAGCCAATGTTCGGGGCATAGATATTTATAATTGTTATGTCTTGTTGATTTATGCTTCCCTTAAGCAGTATGTAATGTCCTTCTTTATCCTTTCTGACTAGTTTTGGCTTGAAGTCCACATTATCTGAAATGAGGATGGATACTCCAACTTTTTTGCTGTGTCTGTGTGCATGGTATGTTTTTTCCCATCCTTTCACCTTTAGTCTACGGGTATCTCTTTCTATGAGATGAGTCTCTTGCATGCAGCATATTGTTGGATTTTTCTTCTTAATCCAATCTGCCAGTCTATGTCTTTTGATTGATGAGTTCAGGCCATTAACAGTCAGGGTTATTATTGTGATATGATTTGTATTCCCAGTCATTTGACTCATTTTTGTTTTTTGACATGATTTGGTTTCTCCTTTATTTGGCTATTCCTTTAGGCTAGTTCCTCCCATTGCTGATTTGCATCGTTGTTTTTCATCTCTTCCTCATGGAATATTTTGCTGAGAATGTGCTGTAATGCCAGCTTTCTTTTTGTAAATTCTTTTAGCTTTTGTTTATCATGGAAGGATCTTATCTCATCGTCAATTCTGAAAGTAAGTTTTGCTGGGTATAAGATTCTTGGTTGGCATCTGTTTTCTTTCAGTGCTTGGTAAATGTTGTTCCAGGCCCTTCTAGCTTTTAGGGTCTGGATTGAAAAATCTGCTGATATTCTTATTGGTTTCCCCCTGAATGTAATCTGATTCTTTTCTCTTGTGGCCTTTCAAATTCTGTCTTTATTTTGTATGTTAGGTATTTTCATAATAATGTACCTTGGTGTGGGTCTGTTGTCATTTTGTATATTTGGAGTACTATAAGCCTCTTGTACTTGGTTTTCCATTTCATTTTTCAGATTTGGGGAATTTTCTGATATTATTTCATTGAATAGATTGTTCATTCCTTTGCTTTGTTTCTCTAAGCCTTCCTCAATCCCAATAATTCTTAAATTTGGTCTCTTCATGATATCCCATAATTCTTGTAGATTCTGTTCATGATTTCTTACCATCTTTTCTATTTGGTCAACCTTGTTTTCAAAATCAAATATTTTGTCTTCAATATCTGAGGTTTTGTCTTCCAGGTGTTCTATCCTATTGAGTATGCTTTCTATGGAGTTTTTAACTTGGTTTTTTGTTTCTTTCATTTCAAGGATTTCTGTTTGGTTTTTTTTCAGTATCTCTAACTCATTATTGAAATGCTCTTTTGCTTCCCGTATTTGCTCTTTTAACTGTTGATTGGTGCGATCATTTAATGCTTGCATTTGCTCTTTCATCTCCTCATTTGCTTCCCTGATTGTTTTAAGCATGTATATTCTGAACTCCCTTTCTGACATTTCTTCTGCTGTGCTGTCATTGGGTTTTATTGATATAGTATCTAGGTTTGTTTGGGACATTTTCTTCCCTTGTTTTCTCATATTGGTCAGATGTCAGTGTCTGTGATATTGCAGATTTCCTCTATTGGCTTATATTGTCCCTGTAGATTTCCAGTGTATCACCTCCCAGCCTTCAGTAGCCTGAAGTCTTTGAGTAGCTTGATAATGCAGTGCTTCCAAAGAACGCTGCCCCTAGCCCTCTACTGGTTCCAGGGAGAGAGATGTGGAGAGGTCTCTGGCTGCCCTACCCTGGTCCCAGAGGCTGTTTGCGGGTCGGAGCTCTCTGCTGGCTTGGGGACTTGTAGCTGGCTCTGTGTAGAAAGGCTCTCACTGGGCGGTCTGCTCCGAGAAGCTAGCCTAGAAAGGCGCTTCCTGCCGGAGGGAGCCGGGCTGCTTGGGGATGTCCCTGGCTGCCCTGTGCTGGTCTCTGAAGCAACCTGCGGGTGGGCAGGAGTTGGCTGTGGGGTGGGCTGGAGCTGGCTGTGTGCTGGTTCTGTGCAGAAAGGCTCTCACTAGGGGGCCTGCTCTGCGAAGCTGGAGAATCTAGCCCTGTGGGAGGAGCTCACAGACAGAGTGCTCAGGGCTGCCTGGGGGAGACTCTATCTGCCCTATACTACTCTAATAAGCCTCCCGAATCTGGGCCTGCTGCCCAGCTGAGCTTCACTGGGTGGGGGAGACTCACCCCGTGGTTCTATTTTAGTCCGAGTCTCTCAATGCCTCCCCTTCTTGAATCCTGGGTTCTGGAGTGACTGGAAATGCAGTCACCCTCTAGTCCACCATCTTGGATCGCCCCGTGGAGAAAGCCTGCAGCTGGAGGGGGGGCAAGGCCGCCTGGAGAGGTCTCTGGCTGCCCAGCCCTGGTCCCAGAAGCTGCTTGCGGGTCAGAGGTCTCCACTGGCTTGGGGACTTGTGGCTGGCTCTGTGTAGAAAGGCTCTCACTGGGCGGTCTGCTCTGAGAAGCTAGCCTAGAAAGACGCTTCCCGCTGGAGGGAGCTGGGCTGCTTGGGGAAGTCCCTGGCTGCCCTGTGCTGGTCCTGTATTATTTTCTTATACCATCCAATTTTAATGTTGAAATGAACAAAGACAACCCATATGACAGAAGTAGAAGCTATTTATTCAAAATAAGTCAGCCCTCATCACTTATGCTTGGCAGAGGTTTAAAGGCAGGCAGGTGAGTAGGAAAGGTTTATAACAATAATAACGAATAATCGGGTAGGGCTTCAGGGGTGCTCTAGAAGAAGGCTGTTATTGAGAAGTTGAAGGAAGGTTAACCTGAGATGGCATCCTTTATGATTGGTTTGAAAAGCATATTTGATTTTCTCTGGTTGGTTGCATTAGAAACAGGAGGGAAAAAGGGGACAGCTACTGACCAAGTCCTGACCTTTCCTGGCCAGTTGCTTTAGATTTAGTTGGATTGGCGTCTGGTCTGATCGCTGCACTGTTTGTGGCTCAGAATTCTATTTTCATATAATGAAACTGCTCACTTTTAATTCAGTATTTCCTTAGATACTTAATAAATTCACTCCTCTAATGGCAAAGATTCTCAAAAGGGAAGGAGGGAGGGAAAAGGAAGGGGCACAGGGAAGATGTACCCTTTCAGGGCACGCCACCCAGTGAGTACCTCTTTTAGCCATCCCTTACCTACCTACAGTTACCATCCAGTTAGTCCATTAAAACTAAGATGGACTAACTAGGTTATGGTTCTTCTAATCTAATCATTTCACCTGGAAATATTTCTTCATTAACACAGGAGCTTTTGGGGGAAACCTCAATCCAAAATACAACCCAATCTATTATTTTAACTTTTGTTATAGCTATATGGTAGATGACCACAGCAAGAAGAGATACACAAATACTTGAAGACTGTTCCCAGAGACTATAGCTAGTGCTACAACGACATGTGTTTGACAGAACACTTTGTGTTCAGGATCACGAAAAATACAGAAAGACCGAGATGTGTCCCAAATCTGAGTTTTCTCAGGAAATATGAAAACACAGTACTATATGGCATATTGGATCACATACTAGAACTATAAAATAGGACATTAGGTCTGGAGAGGTGGTACACGCTTGTAATCCCAGCAGATCTGGAGGCTGAGGCAGGAGGTCATGAGTTCAAATGCAGCCTGCAGGAGTAAGGTGCTAAGCAACTCAGTGAGACCCTGTCGCTAAATAAAATACAAAATTAGGGCTAGGGATGTGGTTCAGTGACAGAGTGCCCCTGAGTTCATTCCCTGTACCCACAAAATGAATAAATAAAATTTAAAAGATAAATAAAATTAAATAAATTAGGACATTAGTTTAAAAACTGATGAAATGTGAATGAAGTTTATGATTTAGCTGATTCTATCATACTAAAATGAATTACATAGTTTTTTTTTTTTGGTTTTTTATTTGCTCTAATTTGTTTCAAATGGTGCTGGGAGAAATGGAAAGCCACATGTAATGAAATGAAATTAAACCTTTATCTCTCATCCTTCAGAAAACTCAAGTCACAGTAGATCAAAGGCTTAGGCACTAAAACAGAGATCCTGCCACTACCAGAAGAAAAAGTAGACCCTAATCTTCACCATATCAGCCTAGGATCTGACTTCCTTAACAAGATCCCTAAATTGCAAGAAGTTAAATCAAGAATCAATAAATGGGATGGACTCAAACTAAAAAGCTTCTTCTCAGGAAAAGAAATAATAATGTGAAGAAAGAGCTTATAGATAGGGAGAAAATCAAACACGTGCACCTCAGATAAAGACTTAATCTCTAGGATATATAAAGAACTTGAAAAACTTAACACCAAAAAAAAACAAAACCAAAAAAACACAAAAATAACCGAATCAATAAATGGGCTAAGGAACTGAACAGACACTTCACAGAAGAAGAGATACAATCTATCAACAAATATATGGAATTGCATAGTTTAGACCAATATGCCATTCTTAGGTAAGATGCTGCAATTTTACAAAACAGGGTGAGGCATTTACAGGAATTCCGCATACCCTTTATAACTTTCACATGAATATAATTCATTTCAAATTAAAAGCTTTAAAAGTAAAGAATCACATTCCACCACTTTATTGAATACTGAAAAATTCTGAGTAGGGGATTCTTTTTTTCCTAAATGAACCATTCTTCTTTAACTTCCCTCCTTGCTCTTTGGCCAATGCCAAGTTACAATTTGGAATTTTTTAATTTCTATTTTAGTTGAAATAATGACTATCATGAAATATAAATGGAACTATCTGGAAAAAGCAAGAATGTCACAAATTTGTGATAAGCTGATACTTCCTGTCCGGCTTCCTGCAGTTGAAAGAGCAATTACCTCGGGATCTGAAGTCTTAAATCTGAACTCATCTAGAACACTAACAAGCATGAGATAAGGATGAAATTATTTAACATTTTCTGAACTTAAATTCCTTTCCTGAATATTCAGCTATGCTTATTTAAAGGACAGACTTTTTGCATTGATAATTTTAAAAATTAACTGAATAAGAAAGAGTCAATGATTTTTCAAGGTTTATGGGTATGAATAAGTATTGAAAAGAAATAAAAAACATTATTATGCAGCAGCATAAAATTATATAATGTTGTTTAAAATACCATTTATAATATCAACAAAAAGAATAAAAATATGAAATGTCTCCATAGTAACATTTACTATGAAGAATCAGTCAATCAGCATATTTTGTGATGAGATTATATAAAGCAAAGAATAAAAACTAATTTGCTCAATTTTCATAACAAGAAGTAGGTGAATGAATTTTCCCTGCTAGATCACCAGAATTATTATGTAACTATAGAACTCAAATATATGGGTAATAAAGCAAGAAAGGTAAATAGACCAAGCGTACAAAGAGAAGTTCAAGAAAAATATCAGTTTCTGAAAAACTTGATTTATAATTTGTTGCTTTCATACTAAATGTAAAATGGTGGGCTCTAAAGTAATAAAAAATAGGATAATTGATTATTCAAATGGACAAAGTATAATTAATCGCTACCATACATCACATACCAAAATTAATTGCAGAAAGATTAAAGCCAAAAAATGAAAAGCAAAAAATCGAATTATTTAGAAGGAAATATGAGGACATTTTTATGTCTTTAATAAGAAAATATTTTAAAAATATAATATGAATGTATTCCCAAGCTAAGACTCTTTGACCAAACAATATAAGTAAAATGAAAATTCGAACGGTAAATTAGAAGAAGATCCTTGTGAATGTATAACTAAGAAAGGACTGCCATTCATAATATATGAAAACTCTTAAAAATTAGTCAGGAAAAAAATTATCCAGTAGAAAAATAAGCAAATTTCAGAAATGATTTATTTTCATAGAAATATCATATTGGTCCAATTAAGCATATGAGTTATTGAACATACAAAAATATACTTAACCTTATCAGCAATGAAAGAAATGAAAACTAAAATCATAACAAGATTCTACTTACAATCAGTGCATTAAAACACTTAGTGATCCCATTGTTGGTGAGATTTTTGAGCAAAGGGGACACTTACTGGCTGTCATGAATCTTTTAAGAAAACACTGAGGCACTATGTTCTATGTTATGCTACAGAGCGTTTCCATCAACAGCCTCCCAACAATATCAGTCCCTGATGATGCTCGCATGCAACTGCAGACAAGTTGCTTAGAGTAGCATTATTCAAAACAACAGGATATTATCAAGAGCAGAAAAGGAATGGAATTGTAGCTATAACATCAATATAGATGGATCCTAGAAACTAATGCTGTTAAAAAAAGTCTCCAATAAATTTATTTATAATAATGCTTGCACAAGTAAGAAGCCATGATAATACATTTTCCTGAAAGGTTGAAATTACTTTAAAAAATTGTTTATCTTTCTGTATGCAGAACTTTATGTGTCAAGTGACACATGGGAACATCTGTTCCGCATGTAATGACTCAGATACCCAGCTGTTTCCAACCTCTGGCTCTACCTCTCAAAACACAGTCTCCACTACTACCACAAATAGACAAGTACGCCAAGACAATTCACAATTTATTGTCCTGTGCTCTGGGTCTGGAGGGGACACATGCAATAATCTTGATCACAAACAGTCAAGAGGTCCTGACTGAAAGAGACGAATAAGTGTTGATGAACATTTGGCTATTTGAGAAATAGTGAATAAATTTATCTCAATAATATTTTAATAAAATCAACTATATAGTTTAGGGATAACAAAGGATGTGATAAAGTTATAAAATATCAGGAAGAGAATGAAAGAATAAAGACATCAGAGAAGGAGATAAAGGAAGGACAAGGAAGAAAACTTCAATTATGTTTTACTTTTTAATTTGTTTCACCTGGTAAGGATATTTACTTTGCTATAAATAATTATAATATAACTTATTTTGGGATTACATTCTTTATTTTTATGAATAAAATTTTATAATAAAGAAAAAAGAACAGCCATAATGTGATCATTTTAATTTTTTGAAAGATGTACTTTCATTCATTAGAAGAAATATACAGAGAAGGTACTCATTCCACATTAAACCTTGAAATGACTCTTTTGTGAAAACCTATAAATTTCATCTGTTGTAAATTTTTAATATCTTTTTTCTTTGTCAGCCTCTTTCTTCTTTTCCTGAGTTATTAAACATATTAAACAGTATAAAATTAAACTTTGTGCTACCCCTAAGTAATGGCAAATCACTTCTAAGATTGATATTGATAATTCACAAAAGTTGAGATTTGAAATATTTTATTCATGTGCTAAAAATTAGCTGGGCTAAAGTTACATACATAAAAGTGTCCAGAAATTCTAAGCCACAGTCAAATCTAGCCTTCGGGAGAATCCAAGGAAAATTGCATTTCAGAAGTTTCTCCATTGAAACCTCCATTTCAGACCCCCTGAGCACAAAACCTGGTCTCATGACTTATCAATAACATCCTTCTAAACAATTCACTTTCTTGCACATTATCCCATAAGTTATTTACAGATAATACTCTGGTAAAGTCAATCCCTGGTGACCTTCTGTTCATCAAAGAAGACAAGCATTCGTCCACTATGGAATACTAAAGTCAGATTTGCATGACCAATATAATCTTGCAGACTTTTATCTAAGGTTTTAGAACTTATTGAAACCTGACTTCCATAGTAATTAGCCTGCAAAATGGAAGGAGTGGCAGAAATATAGCTCATGTTATGACTCTTTTCAGAAAAATAGTGTGGAGTTGACCAGCCAGAATTTACTCAGATTCCAACAATCATTGCATCATCCCAAGTGACACTACTTGTGTGAAGAATTGAGACACCCTGTTGGGGATACCAAAGAGATGTGCCAGTGCAATGGAGTGGTTCACAATTTTCTGTCCAGTGTAATGGAGGGGTTCACAATTTTCCAAATGGGCCAGGGGAAAGAACTGCAATCCACAAAGGTACTATTCCTTTTTGGCATCTGAGAAACCATTCAAATACTTTTATCCCAACAAAAATGTAAGGATTCATTTGGAGTCTTCTTTCAGGAAGATGAAAAATAAAATAATCTTGGAGAATTATTTTAAAATAATGATGATTTTAAAAAATACTTCCATCACTGTCCCTCCAATTAAAGAACATGATCTTGCTTTGCCTATTCCAGTATGAATGGATATATCTTATAAATATAGATTTTTTCTATGACAAAAGTGGCCATTGGGGATATTTGTGATAAAAGTAATGGTTTAAAATTTCATAAAAGATCTACATAGATGGAAGAATAAATGAATTCTGTTTTGATGATTGAGAAGATGCATAATAGTTTGTTGCACCAAGAAATCATCAGTTACAATAACCAGAAAACATGGGGATTCAAGCAAAGAACATTTTTTCACGCATTTATTTATTATTGGTACACTGGACACATTTTGATAACCTTCTGGCTATAGGGTCTTCAATCAATACTTCTTTAAAAATCATCAATCAATTTGCAAATGAGAGAATCAGTGCTGGTTGTGATTCCAACCTGTGAGAGTTGCAGCCTGGGCCGCAAAGAATGAAAGAAAGAACAGTGCTTTCTAGAGTCTCAGGGGTTCACCTCCTGCCCCTTAGAGTGGTGGGGAAAGGGGTGGTGCTATCATAGCCCCTGTGTATCACTAAGGTGCAACCTCCACTCCAGTGGGTCTGCAGGGCAAAGCATGAGCCCAGGAATATTATCCTCACATTTTAAGGCTTTGGACTTGCTCAGGACCTGCCATTCTTTCCATTCCAATTTCTCCCTCTTGAAATATGAATGTGTTTATTTCAGTCCCACCATTGTATTTTGGAAGCATATTACTTGTTTGACTTCACCATCTCGAAGGTGGAAAGCAATCTGCCTCAGAACAATCCCATACTGAGTCTCACTTATATCTGATTTAGATGTTATTTAGACAAGACTCTGCACATTACCTGTTAAAGATCCTGAAATGAGTGAAGGCTTTTTAGGTACCTGGATAGGATGAATATATTTTGTTTCTGAGAGAAATGTGAATTTTGGGAAGCCAGAGGCAGAATGTCTTAGTCTGAATGTTTGTAACTCTCCCAAATTCATGCTAGAGTCTGTTCTCCAAGGTTATGGTGAAGTAGGACAGGTAAGGGAGCAGGTTTATTGGCTGCAGTCAGCTGGTCCAGAGTGTGGCTTGTGCCTGAAAGATTCTCTGGACCCTAAGTCTAGAAATTCTTTGAACTTTATACTCAGACTGTGTGGGTAGACTACAATGGTATTTAAAGATAGAGATTTTGGGAGTTATGTCGTAAGGGTGACAGAAATCTCATGGTGGGATTAATGTCCTTGTAAGAGGTTCCGGAGAGGTTCATCACTTCTTCTATGATGTAAGGACACAGCAAAAAAACAACCATTTTTCTGGTGCAAACCAGAAAGAGGGTCTGCACCAGACACCAAATTTGTTGGCATCTTTATCTTGGACTTCACAGTCTTCATAGTGAGAATTATTTTCTGTAGTTTATAAATTAAATTTGTGCATGATATATTGTTATAGCAGTCCACATGGTTGAAGATAGGAGAGAAACAACTTGGAATGGTAATTTTAATGCCTACATTACACTTTGTAGGTTTTTATGTTATTATGTTTTTCTTCTTTTGTAAAAATGAATAAACTGGAATAAATCTTTTTAAGGTTTAACATTAAAATACAGAAAATTGGTAGTTTAAATTTTGAGGCAATGAAATTATATTTTTGTATATTCATAGAATTGCATGACACTTTTACTTCTATATCAAAAATGATTACACTTACATTTTGATAAATGCACATTTATTATGTCTAATAAATTTCTATTTAATTACATACAAATTATTTTAATATTAAGTGTATCTGATTTTTATGATAGATATGTATATGAATTCAACCAAAGATTAAGAAATTTCTAATTTTCATGTCAATAAATACATCTCTTTGACTTCAAATTGCAGGCAATGAAACTGTTCATTCAATTGTTTTTATTATAGGTTATAGGTCAATCTACCAAAGGCATAAAGACAAACACATTTTCAAGATAATTTATTTCTCATATTGCTAGACTGTTAAAATTTGTTCTCTAACTCAGCACATGAATTCATTTGCAACTACACAGATATATCCACTTAAGTCTGAAAATGCATCTTTCCCAACAGTTAGTGGACAAGAATCTGATGATCTTCTGGTCATGTGAAAAATGCCTCTGAAGACACTGGTTATTTACTAATTATGAATTCAAGTATTGATTTGGGGCTTTTAGCTGAAATGATTTCAAAAGGCATTCTAGATTTTTAATTCAGCTTGTAATTACTATTCACAAATACCACTGCTAGACTATACAATCACTATCAATTTTAGAATTTATTTTCACATTAAATCAGTTTAAACAACTAAGTTCTTTTAATTTTATTTTTGTAAAACTATCATTTCAGTCTTTAGATCTCAGTAAACACATAATATTCAACAAAAGCTAAAGAGTATTATACTTGATAGTTCACCAAAAAGGTCTATTAGTTGTTTCATATCTATATGTGGTCTCTGTAACAATTACTCATCTAAATCATTGTGGCAAGAAAACAATAGAATACATGTAAATAATGGGCATAGCTGTACTCCAATAAATATTTGTACATGAAATTAAACTTCAGTTTCATACAGATAAAGATGTTCTGCTAACTTTTTTCTTTCTTTTTTCTTCTTCCTTTTTTTTTTTTTTTTTTTTTTTTTTGGTGCTGCTGATGAGTGAAGCCCAGGGCATTTTACCATTGAGCCACATCCCCAGCCATTTTTATATTTTTAATATTGAGACAGGGTCTCACTAAGGCACTTAGGTCCTCCCTAAATTGCTGCGACTGGCCTTGAACTTGCAATCCTCCTACCTCAGCCACAGGTGTTGCTGGGATTTCGGCCTGTGCAACCATGCCAAGAAAGTTTTTTTTTTTTTTTTTTTTTTCCCCCAAACAATTTTTTATAAGCACTTTGAAGCACATATTCCCAATAAGCACTCTTAAGTCTTCTCCTTACACATTTACTATAAATTTATTTTATTTATTTTATCCTCCAATGGTTGACATTTTTCTCATCACGAATCAACAAGAGAGTGTGTCTTATTTTATTCTGGGATATATGAATAACCTTTGATCTATAATGTGGCCATTATTCCAAGAAACATTTTACAAATATTACATTTTAACTATTGAAGTAGTAGGTTGATAAGAAAATCAATAATATGATAAAACATGTAGTAAATTACTTTGATTACTTCGAAGTATTTACCAACTAAAGAAGCAATTGTTTATTCCACGTTGTGGATGAAGGCTGTAAAGAATAACATTTTATTGAAAGAAGAGACTGTGGGATAAAATAATGAGAGCTGAGGAAAGAAGTGACTTATGCAAACTGGATGGTAATTCCAACAATTTTCTTCTTCTACTTTGATAATTTCTAGAATACTCTGCCTTAAAACTTTTAGAGAAGAGGGAAAACATAAAATCATAACTTCAAGGGTGTTCTAGTGAATATATTTATCCAGATTCTCTTACAATGAAATTCAAATTCAGTACAATAAGTAAATGGACTGAAAGTTTCCAAACAAAAGTTTGGTTTTGGCTGGGCACGGTGGCACACGCATGAAATGCCAGGGACTTGGGAGGCTGAGGTAGGAGGATCATGAGTTCAAAGTCAGTCTTTGCTACTTAACAAGGCCCTAAGTAACTCAGTGAGACCCTGTCTCTAATAAAATATATATTTTAAAAAAGGACTGGGGATGTGGCTCAGTGGTTAAACACCCTGGGTTCAATTCTCACTACCAAAAATATAAAAAGAGTTTAGTTTCTTGAAGACTGAGTAGAAAAACAAAAACAAAAACAAAACAAGTTGGCAGTTTAACAAATAATATAACACAAAAGTTATAAATTAAGAATGTAGAAAAATCAGGGATTCAAGAAAGTCAAGACAGGAAGAAAAATATCAAAATCAATAATAATATCAAGATATAAGCACATTTGTAATAATAAGGATAAAGATTTTCTTATAAAATTTAAAAATCCAAAGATTAAAAAATGTTAGGAAAATAAAATGAAACAATTTTTATACAGGACTCTAGTATAGGAATGGGGAGTGAAATTAAAGAGAGAAAAGCAAAAATAAACAGAGATGGGTAATAGGAAATAATATTGAAGAAAATTGAAGGTCTGTCTACAATCTCAATCAGGAGGAAACTGAAGTTTTAGAAGAAAAAATTTCAGAAGTTACAAGAAGATTTTTTAATGAAAGTTACAAAAGAGATTCCCCAAAATGACAGAAATGTTTTCTAGGGTAAAAAGTCCTGTGAATGATAAGGCCATGAAATTAGATACAATGAAGAATTCTAGTTTGTGAAGATTAGAATTAAGTGAATGGAAAATATTGGGAGAACCTAAAGGTAAAGGCCAGCAAGATCATGTGCATAGTCTTCCAATTCTTTTGAGCCAGGCTATGCCTAAGCACACATTCTAGGTTTATGTTCAAGATAAGAAAAATATTACTCTATTATTTACTTTCTTAAAATGAAAGACACAATATTTTGAAAATTTATGACAAAATCTAAGACAAGGAAAAGAATCCTGTAAATTTCCTGAACAAATGAACCATATTAATCAAGAATCAACAATAATTACTTGAGAGTTTTCAAAAGTAATATTGAAATCTAGGCATCACACTTATTTTTATTCTGGTAACTTTTTCAAGTTTGAGAACTTTTTACATTCTCTGGATTTTCAATTTTTATTATAAAAAATCCTTATCTTTATTATTACAATGTCTGCTCATCTTGATAATATTTTTTTCCTTCTGTACTGACTTTGTTATATCCCAGATTTTTAGTTTCTACCTTTTATATTATACTCAACCTTACTGTATTGCCTAAACTATCTCAGCAAGTTTCCCAATAAAGACATTTTCCTCCCCATAGACATACATGACTTTCACTCACCCAAAATAATGGAATATAAAATTGAGGCAGCAAATAGGACATGTCCTCCAGAAGGTAAGAAAACTACCTCCACAATTTTGAAGAAGGAAAATCTCATTTTGAGAGACGTACCTAGCCACACTAAAGAAAACCATAATCTCTGGGGAATTTATCGCTGAGATTAAAATTTTACCAAATATCTGAAATTAATTAATTAATTAATTATCAAATTCTCTGAATATAATTAATTAAAATTAATCAAGTATGTGAAATTTTTCTTTTCCTTGAGAAGACCAATGTGGGTTTGTTTGACTGTGATAGTATAAGAATAAACAAAGTAAATACATATAAGACAGGTATATGAGGGAAACAAAATTTCATACAAAAAACAAAAATAATTATGATTAGAAATGGATGAATTAATTGTAGTCATAAATATTAAAAATAAATATTGGTTTAAAAATATGATAATAACAAAACCATGGGACTGTGGTGGCAAAATGGACACACAGTGGCTTAAGAACATTAAGAAAGTCAAATACTCTTTCCCATATGGGGAAGGCAATTCATAATGTCTGAATCTGAGACATCCATAAATTAGAATTTGAACTTGGGTACTTAGAGATAAGCATATAAATCATCATTTAATTGTCACTCCCTTGTTGTAAAAATGGGATTAGTGAAAGGAATTTCTCTTTTTCTTAAAACAATTTGATTAAAAAAACATAAAAGTAATTAAAAATTAAAGGAACAATAAGAAAGAACAGATAAGAGAGGACTAATATTAAACTCTCATGGGCAAGGATTACATTGTTATTCTGAGAAAGTGTAGGAGAATTCTAAGATTTTTTAAGTGAGAGGGTGGGGCAATTTTTAAAACTATCACTAACAAAAGAAAAAAAATAAACTTTAATCTTCTGACTTTTACATTATGTCATTCTTCTTCCATTACATTAAGGAGTTCTTGATTTTAATTTAGCCTTTTGTTAAAACATAGGCATATATTTATTTGTCTTCACATTTCATGAAAAGGGACCAGAAAGGTTGGTGTATATAAAATTGATGGAAACTCAATTGTGTAATCAAAGTATTCTTAAGGTTTTTGGTTTTAGGACTCTTACATTTTCGAAAGTTCTTGAGTATCCTGAGATTTTTTTGTTAATGTGCGTTAATATTTATCATTTTAGGAACCACATCTGAGCATCTGTTACACTATTTATTCAATAATGCATTCAAGAAAACAAAATAAATCATCATGTTAAACAATAAAATATTTCATCAAAATGACTATTTTTAATAAAATATAAAGCAATTAGTTTTAAAAGTGTCTTTTTTACATTTTTGCAAATATCTTTGATATCTGGATTAAGAGAAGATACTTTTATTCCTATATTTGTCTCTGCATTCAAGCTATTGAAATATGAATTTGGTTTCTCATACCTGAACCTAGTTAGTCCTTACATAGATATATTTGGAAATGAGAAGAGTATTATATTTTAATAGGCTTTTTAGGTAAGTATGGATGTTCATCCTTCTTTGACATTATACCAATTTTGGCAAGAAGCACTTTCTTAAAGGTTAATTGTAATGTGTGATTTAAAAGCATGCCATGTTGTTAAATTTGCTTTGTGATAATAAAATTCGATCTCTTATTTTGTACCTAGCTCCTTCAGGCATAATTTTGTAGTACCATATATTGTTCAACTGGAAAACATTTGTTTACCCTGTTGTACAGGTTTTCTAAAATTTGACACGTTTTGGTATTTGTGTCAGAAATCACAATTTTAACTTTTCTTCTGATTTTATCAGACAAGCCCGTGAGTGTCAGGAAGCTGCCAAGTTCAGTGACAGATTCAAGTTTTCCAAATTTACAATTTTCTCCTGAGAGCTTGAATTTCATCATTGGCATCAAATAGTGTGAGTTGCCTTCTTTGAAGTGACAAGCTCACTTCATGAATTTTTGAGAACAATCTGCCAACTAAACAAGCCTGAATAACTATGGGTTTTCTGCTAGTCATCTTCTCAAGTAAGAAGGTTCTTTGAAAAAAGTTGCTAGTTGAGCTTGCAACTGAAACAGTTAGCTCAAGTCGAGACATTTACTGTACTTCACCAGACAGCAGAGGTGCTTTATGCAAACTTCCTCATTTCTTCACACAAAATATTGAAAAGTAGGCATACTCAAGTGTTCAAGATTAAGTAGAATTTTGTGCTTCATTAAAAAGTTTTAAAGTGAAACAGATGTATTTTAACTGAATGTATGGTGGTGAAGAATAGAATCGGTGCCCTTTCTGAAC
This sequence comes from Sciurus vulgaris, assembly GCF_902686455.1. NCBI lineage: Eukaryota > Metazoa > Chordata > Mammalia > Rodentia > Sciuridae > Sciurus > Sciurus vulgaris. The sequence continues at coordinate 151,535,353 of NC_136466.1, forward strand.
TGCTGACAGAAACTACAGAAAAATGCTCATGTCTTTCTAATTATGCCTTAAATTACTCAAGTACAATGTTTGTAAATGACTTTGAAATAATCAGATATTCTAGATTCAAGATAAAATAGTAGCAAATTTTAGTAATGCCTGCATTTGTTGCTATATGCAAATCATTTGAGAATTAATGAATGTGAAATGACATTTTCTTTTTTGGGGAAGAGATATTTCATAAACTCCATTTATTATCAGCACACATGTGAGGAGAAAGTTTAGTTTTTTTATAATATATATCTCAAAAAAAGATATATTCACAGTAAATTCTGTACTAGATATTTTGATAAGGTGTTTCTGTGAAAGATTTTACTGACAGGATTATATATGATAAGAGAGGACTTTAATTTTAGCCCTTGGTTACTAAAGGCAAGATCAGAATCTTGAATGTTTTCATTACTATGTTATGTTGAGATGTTTAAACATTGCTTTCCAGTGGCTTAATTTTTTGTTAAAAGTAATGTAAAGGACATCAAAGGGACATATATTTTTAGAATGTTGAATGCCTAAATCTACTTAAGATTTTGTATTTCTATGTTAACTTTGTATACTTTAATATATTCAGAGGTATTACCCTTAAAATTAAGTGGGCAATCTTTACAAAAAAAAATTTTGAGTAAACATTACATAAATTGATCAGATTCCAGATAATCTTTAAGAAACTATAGTCTGTATTAAACAAATATTTTATTTGTTTATTTGTTTAAACCCTAAATGAAAGTCTTAAATTGTTTTTCCTAACTACAATTATATTTTACTAGTTTTTCTGCTTTCTAAATCTAGTAGAGGTTTTAGTAGATACTGAAATGTCACCTCTCTAAAATAAATTATTTAAAAATTACTACCAATGGAATTTACTTGATTTTCTTCAAAATACTATCTTTTTACTGAAAATGATTATATAATAATAAATTTGTTTCAGTGTTAAAGTTTATACTATCCCATTGATGTTTAAAAGTGTAGAAGAGCAGAAAATATTTACATCTTCTTAAAGTTAGAATTTCTTCCAGATGACTAACAACTGTGATGTAAACAACTCTGTGGACAGTGTTTAAGCTGTAACAGTTTCAATTTTCTCCCAGGGAGAAACAGCTTACACCAACAGCTGTTCCATCTTTACCTAGGGCCCAAGACCTGGATTTCAAAACAGAGAACTAACCCAGGGCAAGAAACTGATTTTGTGCAATTATCTACTTATTAATGTTAAAACAGTAGGTTTAGATTCGTGCTTTATCATATGAAGTTTATACTTCAAAATCATTGATCAAATAGAAATTTAATATGACATCACTATTAGGTAGCTAGAAAACTATGCACTGGAATTTTTTACAAATACTTTATGAACTAGCTTGAAATTTTAGAATATAAAGCATATACATATGCATCAGAGATAAATCAAGGCATTTTATCTTCTCTCTGGCATGTATCTTGTTCAAATTTACTTCATTAATTTGATGATATTATAATCACATTATACTATCCTTATCAAGTTATTAATATTTATCTTAAACTTTTAGAGCTCTGGTCTGGACCATGTGATTGAAAGGGTCAAGGAAATATGGATAACCAGGTTGAAATTAGGCAGACCAAGAAGGAAGGATTGATACATGAGTATCTGTGAAATCTGAAAATACAGTAAGGATCTCTGGGTTTCAGTCCTAGCCCCTTCTCAAATGAGCTATTTCACAATAATTTCTTAAAAATATACACACTTTCCCCTTTCTACTCCCACTGATGGAATCACTGACTGAAGGCAGTGATTAATTTCTTCCTTTGCTTGTGCCCTAAATATACCCCAAAGTTCACCAAAACACAGAGATTTGGTGAGAAGAACACAGCTTTGGTTTCTGTATCTGTAACATGGGAACATTCCAAATGAGTCTATCACGTTAGAAGTCAGAAAATTAGTTATCTTATGGGAGGCATAGCCATGTTTCTTTATCTGGGTTGTTGTTATACATTTGCACTATTTTTGTATATGTAAATCTGTATTAATAAAGAAAAGAGGTATATATTTAATCTATTCTATGTTAAATTGTGTCATGTAGAGAATAGATATGGCTCTCACTAAGGAGAGCTCAAAGAGGATAGTTAGAAAATTTAAAAAGTAAACAGTAGGAAGTTTTGTATAGTGACAAAAAAAGAAAGAAATAGTGTATTACTTTCCTGAGGGCTTCCATAGCAAATTACCACATACTCTGTCACTTAAAACAGAGATTAATTATCTACACTATTCTGGCAGCCAGAAGTCTGAAATCACAGTGTTGTCATATTCCTTCCACAGGTTCTGGGGGAGAATCCTCTCTCTTCTCTCCCTTTTTCCAGGGTCTCCAAGCACCCCTTGTGTTGTGAGTGCAAGCTCTACCCCTCAGCCTCCACCATCACGTGGCCCTCTCTTCTCTATACTGCTCCACTGTGTTTATCTCTTACAAGGATATCTGTTGATTTAGGGATAACCCAGATAACCCTGTATGATCTGATCTGCAGATTCTTAATCATAGTTATAAAGATTCCTCAACTAAAATACACTGCCAAAGATTCTGGGGATTAGGAAGTATACATATCTTTTTGGAGGCTGCCAAGAGAGAGGACTGTGTGCATGAGGGCATGATTTTAGCAAGAAGTTTAGGGAAAGTGTGAAAGAGCCAACAAGAAACATGCAAATTAAAGACATTATCATTATCATCAGAAAGAATACTCTAGGATAAGAGTTATGGTCTGTTCCTCAAATGTTGTAAAAAAAAAAAAAAAAAACAAAAAGTTCAGGTCCATAAAATGGAAAAGTGACTGATGACACACAGAAGACTTTCATGTCTGGTAGAAATGTCAGGAACCCCGTTAACTAATACTGTAGACTTGGATAACTGAAGTCTGGTTCACAGTTCTTTATCTGCCAGGTGAATTGCATACAAAGGTAAAACGAATATGAAGCAGGAAGCATAGGAATAAAGTTATAAATTACCAAAAATTAACCGTTTGAACTGTTGGAAAAGTTATGAGGACATGAAAATTGTAAGACTTAAATAGTTTTCATATTTAAAAGCTATTTAGGGCTGTAGTTGTGGCTCAGCGGTGAAGCACTTGCCTAGCACATGTGAGGAACTGGGTTTGATCCTCAACACCACATAAAAATAAATAAATATAATAAAGATATTGTGTCTATCTACAAATAAAAAATATTAGAAAGTAGCTATTTAAATATCTTAAAAGTATTTTTCCTTATTCCTCTTCCTCTGGTATCTGGAATGATTTTATTCACAGCAGTTAAGCCTATTTACATGTTTTATTAAACATAATTTAAAGAATTAATGGCAGAGTTTGAAAGAGGTTTGTGAAAGATAAAAAATAAACATTCCTGCAGGATAGGTAAATCTTGATACACATTTGCATGTCTCATTTTTCTATGAACCAGTCTTGTTTTGTATGAGCAATATTTATCCCATGTTGGGTGGTTGGATAAAATTTTTATTGAGGATGCTTGAATATAGATGAAATTTATGCATGATTGACAAAGTTATGAATTCTGCTAAGTCTCCTCTTGGTGTGCCATGCCATTAGGATCTTCCAAGTGATTTAAGCATCCTGAGAAGAATCTAAGAAATACCTTTCCCAGAATCTCATCCCTGTGTGGAGCTGGGTTAGACTTTCCCAAGCAGGCTCATTCAAGATTTGGAAGACAGAAAGGAATAGACAGAAGGGAAGAGGCTATCCCTCCCTCAAGCAGATGTCACTGGATGAGTAGACAGATATAAACTTAACCTGGTTCTCCCACCAGTCCTTGGGAGTTACCCTCTTCCCCGCTGCTTGTAGAAATGGTTGGTGGAAGATATCTCAAGATTCCAGTAAGATGTGACATATTTTTATAGACATCAGGAGAAATTGATTTTAAAATATATTTCTGAATAGATATAACAAATATATTCCATATAAAAACTCGTTAACAAAGTTTATTCTTATTTTCACATCTTTATACATTTTTTTCAATTATAAAAAAGTAGATAGTCAATGTACACATATATTAGCTATGTTCAATTTGGTCTTTATGGTTGTTAAAATTAACAAAATCATGACTTTCAATATTTTACCACTCTGAGAAAATATAAAAAAATTAAATATATTAAAGTGAATGTTCTGAACAGGTATAGGTTTGGATGTAAAAAAGTGGGGACTTTATTTTTTACAGGCAGTGGCAATAGAAATCATTTTTTTAAGATGTGTTTTTTATTTGTTTATTAATCTGTCTATACCAGTGAACATGAAACCTTCTCAAACTAATGAAATGACAGATTCTTATTTAAATATTGGTAATCTGAGTCTGGATATTTTATTTTATTCTTTAAAATACTTGTGCTACTTGTGCTAAAATCTCTGAAGCCCACATGCAGTTCTCTTCATTTATCTGGGACTCTAAACAACCAGCATGTCCATGGCAGTCTTTTTAGAGTCTATTTTCAGAGAGAACTGTGTCACTGTGGATGGAGATGATGTCTTTTCACTCTATAAAGTAACGTACAGCCAGTGGGTAATAGGGAACCAGATTTAAGCTCATCTGAAGATCATCAACCTTCAGATAGCATTTCTTCATCATGAAGAAATAATTACTGTATGTTAGTCACATCAAATATAAGCTCTGCACAAGGGGAAATGTACTCAAATAGAAACATTTCCTGTAGAACAAGAAGACCATATGTGCATCCCAAATCAGCCTTTGATAAGCTAGGCTTCTGTGTTCACGCAGTTCAACCATTTTTGAAAATTCAAGCCAGAGAAAATCCAGAGACAAGCTCCGCAACTCTTTTGTTTGGTGTGGCTGTGTGCTCTCCTTACGGAGCCTGACAGGATTGTAAAAATAAATCTCTCAGTGGGAAGGGCAGGGCTTCAAAAGGATTTATCTCCATCGTTCCCAGGAAACATTTTTGCTTTCTAAATGCAAGTAAGCATTATCTGAAGCCTTGAACCACAAAATCTTTCCTGGAAATGGCCTAGGGCGATTTGTTTCAGTATTTTATTCTTTATATTATGAGCTCATGTTTGTTGAAATCAGTGTCACGTGATTACATAAGAGTGCCTTTCTCCACTTTTTTTGGTCATTCTAGAAAATATTAGAAGAACAAATTTGAATTTGTGCTAATGTCATCATCTTTTTTAGAACTTTCAGGGAGTTAATTAGAGGCCTTATAGCAAATTAAATTCCCTTGCAATGGCTTAGTTGTTACTAGTGGTAAGATAATACTATCAAAAATTGCCCAATAATCAGTTTGTACTCCCTTCTTAATTGCAATTAGTTAATCAGGTGTTAGTAAATTAAATCAATTTTCAACTTTAAATTTTCCAGTTACTCATAGTTGGCATAACAAGGTTCTTAAGAGAAACAGAAATGATAAGGTGTGTGTATATAGTGAGAGGGTAAAAGAAAAAAAGTTATTTTACAGAATTGGATACCATGATTGTAAGGTCTTGGCTCCCAATACCAAATCTACAGGACAAAGTGGCAGGTTGAGACCCAGTGAGGAGTTGATGTAGTATGAGTTTTAAGGCAGGCTACTGGAAAAATTGTCATCTCCTCAGAAAACCTCAGTCTTTTTCCCTTAAGGCCTTCAACTAAGTAGAAGAATCTCACCTACACATGGAGAAAAATCCACTTTACTCAAAATCTTGACTTATTGTAAATAACTTTTTAAATATATTGTCATAGCAATGTCTGTTTTGGCATTTGATCAGCTATGTGCTGTGACCTAAGCATGTTGGTACATAGTATCAAACATTCTAATTGATTTGTAATTATTCTACAAATGTTTGTATTTGAGGTTTTTATGGAGTCAGTGGTATAGGCTAGCCATAAGAAGTTTTAAAAATGCAAACATTATTAAAAAAATTAGAAATATTATTATTATTAGAAATATTATTATTCAAATGCAACACCAAATTAGTGAGTGACCAACCCTTTGTTTACCTAGACACAGGTACACAGACACGTAGAACGTAAAGGGGGTGATGTAAGTGAAATGAAACGTATAAAAGTTTTAATCAGGAGCAAAAGTTTGGGTTAGGTGTACATTGGAACCGTGAGTGTGACTTTTAAGCACCCAAGGTGTCCCAGAAGACCCGAGAACCTATGTGAACTCCTCCAGAGGAGCTTGTGGCAATGATGGTTTCTTCAGAAAACTTTGCAGCGTCTGAAAGGGTAGGAAGAAGGTAGGTCAAGTGTAGTGGCACTGAGTCCATGGTAGAGACCACAAGGGAGAGTAGATGAGATTTTCAAATGGAAAATATAAAGAATAAGGAGCCCTGGGGCCATAATGAAAGGCAGTGATTCTTGGAGCCTGTGCAACTGGTGTTAAGTCTAAAGGTGGCAGTTTCAGACTCTTGACTGTCTCTTCCAATGGCGGACTCCTCATGTTCTTCACAAAAGCGAGCAGCGAAGATTAATCACTGCCAAAGTCATGTTGGAATTACATATTCAGATAGATAAATATGTAATTTGATGGATAAGTGGACTGGTTAAGAGAGATTTGCATTTAGATATTCAAGAAAGAATCCAAAATGATTGTGTGCAAAGGCTTCTAGCCTGTCTTCCAAGATAGTTTAATTTTAAAGGAATTTTTGGTTCCCCCTAGATTCCTTTATTATTTCTTGGGGTAAAGAGAGGACAGTAAGTTAAGAAACTTCTGGCACGGGAAATAAAGATATTATAATGGGTCAGATTTGTTCACAGAGTTCTGTTGTACCCAGTGCTTCAGGAGACAATGGGGTTTCCAGAAGCTGGTGTGACAGTATCTCCAACATGCCTTAAGTCTATAAAGTGTGTGAAGAACCTAAGATTTTTTTTAGAGCACTAGCTATGGTCATAGTTGGGAAACATGTGAGGCAGGAAGCATGGCCCAAATGAGCTGTGAAGGAGAAGCGTGAGTCAAAAGGATCAGGAGTCGTAAAATCAGTACAGTTGGGTGGCAGAAATTGTAATACCGCTGCCTCTGCAATTGTATGTCGCCAGAAAGGCAGGAGTTGTAGCTTAAAGGAATCATTTCAGGATTTATAATCAGACATTAAAAACAGTGCATTCAATGATCAGATTTATATAAAGGGTAAAATTACGAGCCTAGGTTTTGATCTTTGGTAAAGGAGACTTCCTTTAATGCCTAAAGCGTCAGTTCCTCAATGCAGTTTGCACCTTGAGTTAACCAGGTATGGGATGTAGCCGCTGGAGCAGCGGAAAAGGATGTATACACATTTCATGCTTGGTAGGAAAAGGCAGGATGAGAGAGAAATTTGGCAAAGTTCTTTTTTCTGTAATCCTGGTGCTTATGAGAGCATTAAATAGGAGGACCAAAAAATTTAAACCCATTATTTGAGAGTGGAAAGAGGTGTTATTAATAATTAAGTAGGACAATGGGTGTAAATTGGGGAGTGTGGGCATACTATCATTAAGGCAAATTTTTCATGCCTCAATTGGCAGGCTCATGACATGGAGTGCATGAATGACAGGTTTATTCAAGACTCTGGTTATGTCATTTGAACCTCTTAACTCTGTCGGAGCTCTGGGGATAACTGCTCCCCTGGCATCTATCACTTATTGAATTGTCTCCCTAGTTACATCTCCATAGAGCTCATCATTTACAAGATTGTGAATTTCCTGAGATAAGAGACTACTTAGTGCTTCGAAAGACATAACCTAAATATTAAAAGTAAAACCACAATGAAGGGAGAAGAAAAATAAGGTTACTCGGTTTGTGAAATTAGTCAAATCTCAAGTCCTTGCTTTACTCTTTCCATCTTCTGAAAATTGAAAAATAATATAGTATAAGAACCGAATGTCAAAAGCAAAGAATCACCAACATAAATTACATAATTTGTCAACTTTTAAAACAATTTCTAAATTGTTTACAAAATGCTTGGCCAATATTTTGGTATTGGTTTTAAAAGTTCCATGGTTTTATTTTCTTTATTTTTATGAATTCAACAGAAAAAAATGAGGATTAATAAGCACAAAGAGTTTTAAAAATTCAAAGATGAATTTCTCACGAACATCCTAGTCACACATCACAAACTTTTTTTCCCCCCAAAATAGCAAAGAAATACATGCCAAAACTCAGGAGTGAAACTTACCAGATGTCCAACAGCCTCAAGCCACACTGATATTGGTCAAAACTTGAAAATTCACAGATGTAAGACAGTCTGTTATTCTGCTTGAGGCACTATTTTCATTCCAATAAAGCCACTGAAGTGTGTGACATCAGATAAATATATTTATATTTTAATTTTGTACTTTTGGTTAAGTGAAAACTTTAAATTGATGATATGTAAGTATCATTTCATTAATTCCATTTTATGTCATTTTATCCATCATCCTATGAATAAAAAAACTAATTCACAGACTAAATAATATGCAAATGTTCATACCGTCAAGACAAAAAAAAGTTAACTTATTTCTTAAATCATGTGTATAATTCAAATAATATGTTTTGATAAACCAAAAGAAAAAACACACAAATGAACTTTTAAAAGTAGACTTTGTTGTTTTTCAATAATATACATAGTGTGAGTGAGAATTGGACTGAGCATTATGCCAGGACAGCAGAGTCTTGGTTTTGTTCTGTCGTGAAAGCTTCACAGCTTCCGTCCCTGCATTAAATAGCCTAATAACATGTCTGGCTTGTTGGATTAAGGCTTTAAAGGAAACACAAAGAACTGAGGTGAATAACAGGTAGAGTCAAGGGCTACTGTGAACAGGCTGGTGAGGGAAGTTCTTTTGCTGAAAAGATGCAACTGAACACAAAATCTTAGGAATGAGGTGCTGGTTGCTCAGGCCCTGGAGAGAGGGAAACCTAGGGACTGAGAAAATACCCTGCAAAGGCGCTGGGGATGGAAAGAAGTTTGTGGAAGACGGAAAACAGTCCCTTGTAACTGAAGCAGACTAAACAGGAGAGAGTTTAGAGATATAGAATAGAATGGGACATGGCCAAGAATCTAGAATTTATTCTGGGACCAATGAGAAATACTAAAATTAAAAAGCAAACTGCTGTGATCAGATACACAGGTTTTATTGAGAGAATTACTATTTTGAAAGCTAGGAAAGTCAATGACTGGAGAAGGGTGAATAAGTGGCCCCAGTTAGGAAGGTGTTGATGTAATAGAGGTGAGAGACTTCAGTTAAGGGAGGATGCTGGCAGTAGAGATGAAGAGAGTTGTGTCACTGCACCTAGGAGATGAGATTGACAAGGGTGGTTGAGTGACTGCTAAGAAGTGGGAATGCGAAATTATGATGATTCCCAGGTTCCAGGTGGACTCTGCTGTTCTTTACTGAGATAGGAAAAATTAAATTGGAGGAGTGATGTAGTGAGGAAACAAAACACAATTTGGGACAAATCGATTTTGAAAGATAGTTTAGGCATCCATATGGAAATGTCAGAACAAAGTTGGATGTGTGAGCTGAGCTGAGAAGAAGGTTCTGTCCTGGGTCTGTACTTTGAGAAACAATTGTCATTACATAAAGGTTTACGTAAGATAATAATACTTCAATCTATAGAAAATGATGGCATCACTTAGGAAAAAATAAATAAATCTAGAAATAAAAGAGGACAAAATACTAATCCTGGTATGCAGACCACAGATAGGTTAAAAAAAGGACTAAATGTTTAAATCACAGCATATAGAGTTGGCTTAACAACAGTCAAAATGCACAGAAAAGAGAAAAATATGGCAAGCACTTGACATTAAATAAAAATTTGTAATTATTACCTCATTTAATTCTTCCCAATCCCCTTTCTGCAATGTATTGTATGATTCAACAGATAATAATAGCTATAAACTACATTTATATAGTTCTTCCTGCTTAAAAATGTATTTCTGGACACTGTGCAATTGATGCATTCGGAAATGAAGAAAAGTAATACCAAAAACTGATCATAAATGCAATGGATATGTTTTTCATATTTGATAGCTCTAGTGAAAAAGAATTTGCAAAATGAAATGGTTATTTCATTAAGATGGATTTCTAGAAGTGTCTCCATAATGGGGTATGTCTTTGGATGCAGGTAGGCCCATTTTGGGATATCAGAGTAACAGATCTCCAATAGGGTGGCTTCTAGGTGGAAAAAAAACAAAAAAACAAAAACAGAATGAAGGAGAAAAATATGACAAATAGTACTCTTGAATGCAATAACATTTATGAGTTTATGAAGTGAATTATGTAGGCCAGACAATGATGTATACACTTATACACTTGACATATATTAGTAAATAAAAAAAGCAAGATCTATTCTTTCTGGGATTGACATTTTAGAAGGTCCTAAAAAGTATCCCTAAAATAAAAGTTCATTATATACCATGAAAACGTGAAATAAAAGGTAGAATGAGAGGCAAGAGAGATGTGAAATACTGAGAGTGGCAGAGGGCTAAGGTGCAGAGTTAAGCAGCGTGGTTGGAGTGGGCTTCATTAAAATTACAAGATTTGAGCAGAGAATGGAAAGATGTGTCTAGTTAGCAAACAAAAGACTTGTCAGAGGTTGTTCAATGTCATGGGAATGGCTCATGCAAATAGGCAAGTGTCCCAAGGTACAAGAAAGCATGCAGCAAGTTTAATATGAACAGGAAGCCATTGTCGATTTAGGTGGAGCAGAGTGAGAAAAAAGGGAAACTGACTAAGTTTTATAGGGAGTTTTACCCAGAGCCTCTTAAATAAGGTGTGAGACAATCTGACCTAAATTTTAAAAGGATAATTTTAGCTATTGTGTTGAATATAGACTACAGAGGAGCAAGGGGAAAAATGTTTTAAAGGCTACTACTAGTATTTGAGCTCTCTTCAAAGAATTAAACAGAGATCTTATGTTCTAAATAGGTTCTTTGAGAACAGACATGGTTTGACCTGTGTCTTCAATTCTTGTTCCCTTCTACACATACTTACATAAAATCTATCTGTACTTCCCTCTTCTCATTTTCAGAATCACTATTTCAGATTTTCTCCTCTCACCTCCAAGAGCTCTTTGTTTTTGTCTCAGTTCATCTTTTTCACTATTTTATTTAGTTATCAAAATAAATGCAAAGATATTTTCCACTTGGTTACACAGTTGCACATACCCATCTGTAAATATACTTGTATAATCTTTTTGGTTTTCTGTAATTTTAGGATTAATGATGCTTTAAGCTATTTCTTAGCTGTGCTACAGATCTCATACTCTCTCTTATATTCAATGACATCACTGTAACAATTCTCCCTTTCTTGTCTGACACTTCTCCTGCTTCCCTCATTCCATTATAAGGACACTTGATTACATAAGCCCCACAATATCTCCCCATCTCTAGAGCATTAAATTAATTACATCTGAAAGGTTTTTCAACATATAAGGTAATGTATTCACAGACTGCTCAGAATACGATGTGGACATTTTGGATACACCGTTTTTCTGCCTACCACAATATACTAAGCCATCTCATTGAAGGAAGAATGGATATAGGGTATAGTTTTTAAATGCTGCCACCTCTACCTGCTGTCTACAGCACCAGTGGAGTGCCTGATGGACAGGAATTCAATAAATTAAATATTGATATTTATTCATTCTTTCATTCATATTCAGCTGTGACCAAATTCAGCTGTGACATTTCAGTGCTGTGACAAAAATACCTGACAAAAGCGAATGAGACTAATTCTCTAAGAAGTTGGTAGCATGCAGCCTTATACCAAGAGTGTTAGAGAGTTAATATCCTAGATAGGACAGAGGTAAAGGACCATCCTGGCAGAGTTCCAGTCGTGCTTTTTATTGTGTTCGCAAATAAAGCCCAATGTCACTAGTTTTTCCAAGAAGAGCAAATTGGAAGAGGAAAAATTTATTTTGACTCATAGTTTCAGAGATTCCGTTCATGATCAACTGGCTTCCTTTGTGGGTCTGAGATGAAGTAGAACATCTCAGTAGAAGGGTAATGGTAGAGGAAAATTGCTCAATTCATGGCACTCAGGAAGCAGAGAGAGTGTAAGGAGCTAGAGACAAAATACATAATCTTTAAGGCAATGTCCCCCACAGGGATCTATTTCCTCCATTCATGTCCTACCGCCTACAGTTACCATCCAGTAATACATTGGGATTATTAATCCATCAAATGGATTAACCCACCTGTTAACTGATAACTCATAATCTAATTCTTTCATCTCCTCCATTAACACAGGAACTTATAGGAGCCACCTCATATCCAAACCACAACAATTCATTTCAGAGTATTTTTACATGGTTATTCAAGTGATTTAAATTTTAAAATTTATAGAAAGTATATACTTTTAATGGAAATTACTCTTATTATGATGATAAAATACATAATGGTTGATTAGAAAGCTCTTGGGGGAATAAACTCCCCCATTGTAATGAATGAAAAGCAAATATTCAGAGAAATAAATGGCATGTCTGTGATGACACAAGTGATCGAGACTGAGTAGAAATGAGAACCAGGAGAACTTATTTAAAAGAACTTTCAAGAAAGTTGCATGATCCTTATTGTTCAGTATAATATAATGATGAAATTAACTGCATTTCAAACAATAGGTTTAACCTTGTTAAAAAATTAAATGATTACTTTATGTCAAATGTTTTCTATTTAAGAAGTTTATTTCAAATAATTATTCAGAAAGAGAAAATTAATGATCTTATTTTTTAATTGGTATTGTGCTTCTGGCTTTGCATGCTCAAATGAGGCACAGCACAGAGATAAACAATTTGGGCTACACAGAATTGACTTGTGATGTTTTTAGATGGCAAAGCACTGTTAAGTCCCATTTCATTCATGTTTATGATCTCTGAATGTGTTTGATGTTCTATTTTTATTTTTGATAAACCTATCCATTTAAATTGAGAAAGATGCAACAGTCATATAATTTAGGTTTTTGTAGTTATTGGATTTGTTCCTCTTCTATATGAAGGCATGACTCAAAGAACTCTGTGATGGCAAAAGAACTTAGCACAGAAAGACAACCAGTTATTCTGTCACTTCATAATGGCAGCTTTTTATCCTCTGACCCAAGGTCAATTGCATTGTCTTTGCTGAAAGATAGAGAACTATTGCTAAGACAGATTTTACTGGGCAGCAATTCTGAATCTATTTCCTCTGATGAAATGTCAATAGCATTCTAGGACAAAATGTAGTTTTTCTAGAAACAAAGGTGAAATTGGTTTGAAAATGTACTTCACAAATCAATCCCCTTCAATATAAAACATTTGAGAAAGAAAAATTAACAAGTAATCCAATATGCTGTTATGCTTCCATCTTTTTATTTTAATTCATCAAACATATTACATTTTCTCCAGAAAACCAATTTAGAGTAGCATTGATGTTCTTCTAATGGTTTGAAAGTCATAAAATTTATAGTAAAAAGTCAGTCCCTATGAACCTGGAAATCCTTGAAAACTAACAAGAGATAAGATCCTTTGAAAGAACAGACTCAAAAAACAGTGCAAGTTACCTGGTATGATGAAAATAAACCAGAATGTGAAAGGGGCTTATTATGTATTCAAAATAGTATGCCACTACAGATGAAATTTTAGGATTATAGTCAAAATGGATATTTATCATATATAGAATATCAAATTCTATCTTCCAAAAATTTTAACAATATTGTTGAATTTTATAAGTACATTTATGTCCACTTTTTAAAAATATTTCTTAATATATATGATAAAGCAAAACTGAAGATATAAATCTTAATTTCTTCCAAAAGTATTAACCTCCTTATATACTTTTTATAAATAGAATTTATAGCTAGTCAGTTTCCTGAAAACTGTGTGCATTGTAGATAACTCTGTGCTCTAAGATATAAAACAATAGGTTCTTAAATGAGTAGTTGTACTTGAATGCATATGTGAAAGGGTCTTCAAATGAAAATATGGTGGTGACAGAAGGAAATAAAGAAAAGTGAGAAAAAGAAAAATTCAAAACAACCCTAGGTCATCCCTGGCAGGAAGAGAGGTGCCAGGCACCATGAAGAGTTCAGGTGGTCTCTATCCATTGGCCATAGAAGTGGGAAAGCCACTTGGAGATGGGCAGATAATTGTCAGGTTCTCTCTCATGGACACACAGAGTCACCATGATAACCTACTGAAATAATAGGAGGTTTTGGAGGATCATTTCAAGTTCTTACAGCTGGTAAGGATGATGATGGGTTTTCTGAGCCCTGAGATTGGAGAGGGGCAGAGCCTTTTGGCATGCCCAGATATTACTTTCTGTGAAAATGCCTAGAAATGACAGGCTCTGACACCATGACCAGATGTGAGTTAAATGATTAGAACCAAAGTGTTGACCTTTTGGACTGGAACTGAAGAGCCCTAGTATCTGTCCCACCTGCAGAGCCACTTGGATCCCCAGACATACAGTAGGAGGAGGATGCTCTCTAGTTTGAGGCTGAAGAGAAGGAATCACAATCATACACAAAGTTCACCCGACCCTTACTCGAAGGAAGAACAATCTTCAAGGCCATCACCAGAGAGAATGACAATATCATTAGAAGAATTTGTTTCTCCAAAATGGGATAGGACAATGAAAATCTACCCAGGGTTTTTTGCTTCAGTATAAGACAGCTACTTCAGACTCTTGTGAATGAACAGGCTAATATAACTCATCTACATGTGTCTCTAGAAAGTCTTTTTCTCTTTCATCCTTTCTACCAGGATTAGCTGAGTTCTGTAGTGCAACATATGACTCTGGTTTCATGTTATCTTTGAGAAGCTGTTCCTACATATCTGTTTTGAAAATAAGAACTATATGGACCTTTTTCAGGATCTGAAACCATCACAAGTCTCATGTGGCTGATTCTAGTAACTCTCACTGCCTGGAAACTTCCATGTCCACTCTAGGTAAATGATTTCCTCCCGTTCTTCTACTCCAATCAACTGAATAACTAATTACACTTCATCCCACCAGGTAGTGTTTATGTTAGTCTCTAGTCTTAACATTTGTCTCTGTAAAGTGAGAGTCAAAGTTACACAACTGTCCAAGGAGCTGAAGTCATACGAGACTTTTTCATAAATATCTATGGCATTATCAAAGCTAATATCTAGGAAGACCAAATAAATGTTGGCAATTCAACCCTCAAATTCCAAATCTGAAAGGGATAAAATTGATTCAGCAGCATAAATCAAGCAGTTGTTGGATGTGAGTTTCTGCCATAGTTTTAGTGACTATTTTTTGGTATCCTGAATAGAAATTCTCATCCACCATATTTATCTAAATAATTCAGGTTGAGGAAGAGACACTGGCCTGAGTAAAAAAGAAATATAGCAAGAACTCAGCAACTCTCATCATTCCAGTGGCAATGTGTTATTTTTTTCTCCTTCAGGGAGTAGCCCACCGTCTCTCTGGAAGTACCCAGGTTTGTCTCAACTCATCCAACCCAAGGGAACAAAGCATTGTGATGTCAAAATTTATGCCCATCTCATAATGAGAAACCCATTTACAGGACTTAGAAAGAACTCTAGCTATTCTTGGGTACTACTGGGTTCCTGTCACTTTTATTCCTAGTGATCCAATAACATGGAACAAAGTATCTATTTTCTGTCCCCATTTGTTAGGCTTCATTGATCTAGGGGGCTTTGTTGTAAAAGAAAAGAATCTACCACTAGGGAATATAAATGTTTCTTTTGAAATACAAGTCGAAACTCCCACCTGCCTCATACCAATGAATTAACAGGCAAAGAAGGGAGTCACTTACTTGATGAGGAAATTGACCCTGACTAGCAAGAAGTTTGTTGCTACTATACAACAGAAAAACAAAAAGGGACTATATCTGGAAAATAGGAGATACTGCAGGATGTGACTTATAATAAAGCTATTCTAAAAGCTCATTGGAATATTGAACATAACCTGTCAAAAAACCTCTGGTGTGATCTTGAGCCTATACTTCGCTAATTCGCACTTAATATTATAGAACTGATTTTTATCCCCACAGTCAAGAGGACATTTAAATTTCTAAATAATCAATACTCCATTTACTGTCTTCCACTAATACTTCTAATTGGTTGAGGAGAAGTGTTTAGGGCATTTAGAATTTTCTTACAGTAATTGGGAGTATATCTGATTATGAAATTCTATAGAATAATTTGAATTTATTATTGATAATATTTTGATGATAGTGCACACCAATCTTCTTGATACCTGGCTATCACAATGAGAAAAGTATGACATATATAACATGATATCTTATAAAGAAAGTAGGCTGAAAAAACTGATTAAACACTCTAATGCCTATACTCCATTATGTGGGTCATTAAAAGCTACACGTTTGTGATTTATGAAATAATGAGATGAGCACAAGCTGAAAAAAGACCAAAGAATATTGGTGAAGTTTCATACACTGCTAAAAATAAAGCAAAAGAGGCAGAGTTGAGCTGTCCTTTATATACACAAGGACAAAATCACTGAGGTAGCTTTTACTTTCATTACAGTGAAATGTCCACACACAGACAGATGAGTAATGATGACATGTGTCCCAGCCATTCCTGGGACCCTGCTAACTCAGTTCATTAAGTGTATTCAACTAATGAAGCAGAGGTCACAAGATCAATCCCCCTGTGGTCTTTATATTTTCCTAACTGCCAGCACATGAAATCATTTTGAGAATTCAGTCTGGAAATATATAGTCACTCAATCTAGTTAGGCATCTTAATTAGGTCAGTCCCCTGTCATCAGAAACTAGCATCCCGTTGAAAGCATTTTGCACAAAAGCTTTTTACAAACGGTTTGTTTCATAAGCTACCATTCAAATAACTACACTCTTCTAATTTATATTTCAGTATGCTAATCGGAATACAAAATTTTTTCATTAACAGAAATGATAAGGTCACATGATCTCATAATTGAAGCACCAGATTCATCCTTCTTTCTTTCTCTTTTATTTTTTTTGCTTTTTGGTTAAATTTCCATTTGTCCTCCAGACAATGAAAAATGAGGTAGTTAAATGATACTTAGGATCTCAAAGTAGGCAAAATACTTTCCCAATTATTAATATTTCTACCTGTGTTTTCACAGAAGGCTTAAGGATTTGTATGTGCTTAAAAACTATATATGATAACTAGATAGCTATATTTTGGTAGCTAGCTAGGTAACAATGTTCATGTATTTTAAAAATTGTGGATATATGTTAATAAGTAACTACTTCACATAATGGATACAAGGTTATTAATTATATTCTGAACATTCAAACTTATATATCATAAAAATTTTCTATTTTAAAAGTATTGCCTTCTGTGATATTTCTTTTAGTGTTCCCAGCCCTCGCGGCGCCAAGCACTGTGCTGAGCCAGTTGTCTACCTCGTGTAATTCTCACAACGACCTAGCGGGGTTGAATTGACCAAAGCAATGGTTATGGAGAAGCCTAGTCCCTTGCTGGTCGGGCGGGAATTTGTGAGACAGTATTACACACTGCTGAACCAGGCCCCAGATATGCTGCATAGATTTTATGGAAAGAACTCTTCCTATGTCCATGGGGGATTGGATTCAAAATGGAAAGCCAGCAGATGCAGTCTATGGACAGAAAGAAATTCACAGGAAAGTAATGTCACAAAACTTCACCAACTGCCACACCAAGATTCGCCATGTTGATGCTCATGCTACTCTTAATGATGGTGTGGTGGTCCAGGTGATGGGGCTGTTATCAAACAACAACCAGGCTTTGAGAAGATTCATGCAAACATTTGTCCTTGCCCCTGAGGGCTCTGTTGCAAATAAATTCTATGTTCATAATGATATCTTCAGATACCAAGATGAGGTCTTTGGTGGCTTTGTCACTGAGCCTCAGGAGGAATCTGAGGAAGAAGTAGAGGAGCCTGAAGAAAGACAACAGACACCTGAGGTGGTACCTGATGATTCTGGAACGTTCTATGATCAGACTGTCAGCAATGACTTGGAAGAACATTTAGAGGAGCCTGTTGCTGAACCGGAGCCTGATCCTGAACCAGAACCAGAGCAAGAACCCGTATCTGAAATCCAAGAGGAAAAGTCTGAGCCGGTATTGGAAGAACCTGCTCCTGGGGATGCTCCGAAGAGTTCTTCTCCAGCACCTACAGACATAGCTCAGACAGTACAGGAAGACCTGAGGACATTTTCTTGGGCATCTGTGACCAGTAAGGACCTTCCTCCCAGTGGAGCTGTTCCTGTTACTGGGATACCACCTCATGTTGTTAAAGTACCAGCTTCACAGCCTCGTCCAGAGTCTAAGCCTGAATCTCAGATTCCACCCCAGAGGCCTCAGAGGGATCAAAGAGTATGAGAACAACGAATAAATATTCCTCCTCAGAGGGGACCCAGACCAATTCGTGAGGCTGGTGAGCAAGGTGATGTTGAGCCCCGAAGAATTGTAAGACACCCTGATAGTACCAACTCTTCATTGGCAACCTGCCTCATGAAGTGGACAAATCAGAACTTAAAGATTTCTTTCAGAATTATGGGAATGTGGTGGAGCTGCGCATAAATAGTGGTGGAAAATTACCCAATTTTGGCTTTGTTGTGTTTGATGATTCTGAGCCTGTTCAGAAGGTCCTTAGCAACAGGCCCATCATGTTCAGAGGTGAAGTCCGACTGAATGTGGAAGAGAAGAAGACTCGAGCTGCTCGGGAAGGGGACCATCGAGATAACCGCCTGCGAGGACCTGGAGGCCCTCGAGGTGGGCTGGGTGGTGGAATGAGAGGCCCTCCCCGTGGAGGCATGGTGCAGAAACCAGGATTTGGAGTGGGAAGGGGGATTGCTCCAAGGCAGTGAATTGCTCTTCACTGATCTTCATGAAGCATAAAAACCCCAGCTTCTGCAGAATGGTGAATTTCTTCAACCAGCCTTCGTTATCTTGGAGTATGATGATCCTAGTCTTATAAACTGCTTAAGTTTGTACAATTTTACTTCTTTTTGTGTAAATGGTGTGTGCTCCCTCCCTTCTCCCTTCTCCTGGCCTTTTAGTCCTTCACTTCCAGTTTTGTGGAACGCTATTTTAGGAGTAACGGATTTTTAAAGAAGAAAAAATGAAAAGACTGAATTTCCTTGCTTACTTTGCATATACAGACTGGAATTTTTTTTTTTTTAAACCAGCCATTTCCCCAAAGGAATGTATCTTGCTTATTACTGACATTTGGTATGTTTCATTCATTGGAATATTTCTTACTTATTTTCTACGTGTTTCAAAGCCTGTGAGAAAGGCAGGATTTGATAAGCATTTTGGAGGCAGGAAATATCCAAATTGTTTATTCTTTAAGAGTTGACTACCTTCTGATGTGGAAAAATTGCCATTTGGAAAATTTGATATTCGATTCTCCCTAATGTGGTTAAAAACTGAATAAAAGGTGTTAATAGAAAAAAAAAAAAAAAGTATTGCCATGCTGATAATTACAATCGCACATTAAGCTAATTTCACTAAAATGATTCAACATAATTTGGTTTGGTTCCTAAGTATTTATTGATGAAAATGTCCTTTTCCCTGGAAAATAATTGCAAGTTGAATGTAAAAGTACAAATTGTATTTGTGCTATATAGATTAATAATGTATGAGTGATAATCATGTAATTTTGATTATAATAATTATAATTTGCATTATTGCCTCACTAAGGGCATATTAAAAATAAATCAATTATAAATTTTTATTTATGCTCTACTTTAGAAATATTAAGTTTTCTGTAATATTATTTCACATCTATTTCATATGTACACACACATATATTTGCATATTTACATCCCATTAGATTTAATAATAAAAAATTCAATCCTAAAATATATAAAATGTTGATATACATAGTGTGTTAATTTATAGTCAAACCTCGCCAAGTGGTGTAGGTTTTACATACTGTATACGGTATTTCAGTAATGGCACAATAGTGTAGGGATTGACGCCATGCAATAATATGTAATAAAGGACAGAGCAAGAAGGACTTAAGTCCGAGGATTATGGAACAAGTTTGCTTGGGTTTGATTCCTTATTCTGTTACTTATGAGATGCATAATGCCTAAGTTTTGTTGTGATGTTTAAATGAAATCATTATGAAAAAAGCTATAGCAGTGTCGGCCACTTGGTGGCGCTATGCGTGCTTTTTGTATGTATTTGCTTCTCATGATTATCACCATTCTGCATCTTCGTGTTAAAAAACGTGGCTGCCACTCTTGATGAAGAGTTTGAACTGTACAGCTTTTTGAAATTATTGGCTCTAGCTGCATATATAAAATTAAAGAAGTTTGTATGGTGAAAATTTGCTTTTAAAAATTATTCCAGTACGTTACTACTGGTCTTGACTAAGAAGTTAAATTAGTCCAAGAAGTCCAGATTTTTGCCAGAAAGTGATTCATTTCTATAAAAAGGATCTTAAAAAGGGATTCTAAAATAAGAAAATAGCAGGGGTTATTCATGGAGATTTGAAGAAAGTGATCATATTTTGGGAACAGAGCTTTTAATAAATATAAGCAGCCCTAACTCATGACCTACTATGAAAAGAGCTAGGCTAAAAAATGTTTCTGATCAGAGGAGAATCGACCTGTGATATTTTCTAAGATGAAATTCTTCTCAGGCATTACTTGTTAAAAACTCAAAAAACACTATAACCAGAAGGAACAGAATGTAGTAGAGCGATGTTGACCAAAAGTGAGAGAAAGGACCTCTGAGACAAATGTGAGGTTTTTTAGTTCTCAAACACTCACATACCTGTTTACATACATGCTTCACTTATAGAACACACAAATACATATATGTGTATTTAATGATAAACACAGAAGGCACATATATGTTCTTATTTAATAACAAAACAATACCTATTTAACCACACATATAGTTTAATATGTAAAAAGATATGTATTCATATTTTTATGAAGGAATAGTGAGAACAATTTGGTTATGAGAAACTAAATTCTAAAGTCAAAATTAAACTATAAGATTTAAAATTGAAAGAACTTTTCCATTTTACAGAAGAGGATTGTTTACTGTTTGCTTGTAGAAGAAGAGAAGGGAAAGGAACAGAGTGTTTTTAACACTGATACCTTAACACAGACAATAAATATAAAATGGTACAAAGTAGCCCTAGAAGTTTTCAAGCATACATTTATGCATAACACAATGATCTACTTTTTTTTTTTGTAATAACTGCTTGGAGAGAATTTGGTATCCAGCACAACTCTACAAAACTGTCCATTTTTGTGCTGAAATCGCACTCTTAAATTCATCTGCTTTCATTTTCATAATCATTACAATGAGTGAAAGTATGGGATAACTTGGCAACTGGAAGGTGATTCGAGAAGGATAAATCTAATGCTACCGGATTTCCTTCAAAATTTTGCAAAGAGTCAAGTAATTACCATTATTTTCTCTTCTATACACTAAGCAATATTAAACTGGCCAATTGGTTTGTTTTTTGTTTCTGCTGCCCTTATGAACTTGGTTTTGTTTTCAAAGCTGTTTGTTTAGTTTAATAGATAATTGTGGATATTTAGTTTTAAAAACACTATTAGAACTTGAACATCTTAGTATATTTTATGGCCAGTTTTATTTCTCCTTTTAGTCCTAAAATCATCTACAGATTTTCCCCAAATAGATTTTAGATCTACCACATGTGGCTACATTTCTATGTGCTATTTCCGCCATTTGCAAATGACTTTTCTCTTTATATTGTCAATGCATGGGGTGCAAACTCATTATCAGTGCAAACGGAAGCTATAACTGCACAATGAAGTCTCTTATAGAACTTTAAGTCAAGTTATACAAATGCTAGATCCATGACCACCTTCTCTTACTTTTTATTACACAGGAAAATTGGTCAACAATTCTGTCAGACAGATAGACGGATGAAAGCTAGGTTAACTCCACAAGATTTTCCTGAGCAACATATATTCTGTAAAATACTAATTTTGCATTTTAAAAATTTGAATATACTTTTCTCTTTCTTTTGACAAATATATAAGGCAGAAGTCCCTAATGGTTTAATCCCGCTCATTTTCAAAACCATAAATGTGAGAGATAACCAAGTATTATTTAGTATTCTATGAATCAACTTAGGGACCAACGTTAAGTTATAGCTTTCAAAAGGACTAGAGACTTTGAAAAAATAAATAAATAAATAAAAACTTGAGCCAGTCAAGCAAAAGACAACATGGTTATTAGAAAATAAAAAGGTGGAAGAAACAAATATTTTCACTAAATACAATAAATGCAAAGTTTTAAAATAATTGGTTAAAAGTGAAGAATAAATCCATATTTTGATTTAAAATAGCTTGTCATTATGTTATTTCCATAGACACATTTAAAAATAAAAGGCAGAAAGCTTGGTAATGAAATTAGGAACAAAATCAGGTCAAATAATGAAAAGAATAAAATATAAACGTTTTAATGTGATCATTATCTGAGTAGAACATACATTCAGAAAAATATGAAAATCAAAAATAAACAATTTTATACATGTTCACATGTTAAAGTAAGGGACCTTTCATGGTAACTACTAGACAGTCTATTTCTCCAAGTTTACCATTATTTTAATTTCCATTGTCATAGATCAGTTTTATAGATGGAATCAAATAGCATGCACATGTGTGTCTGTACTTATTGCTTCGATTTTTGTTTGTAATATTTACTCAAGTTCTTTCATGTAATTTTCACTTATTTATTCTCATAGGTCTCTCTCTCCCTCATAGTCCACTATTTCATTGCTGTAAATTATCCCAAAACATTGAGACCTAACCAACAAACATTTATCCTCTCATGGTTTCTGAGGGTCAGGGATCCAGGCAGAATTCAGGTGAGTGACTAGGGCTCAGGCCTCCTTTAGGCTATAATCCAGGGTGGCCATCATTTCAAAACTTTAAAGATGGACTTAAATATATGTATGTGTGTATATTTATATATATATATATATGTACACATATACATACATATATACATGTATATAAAATGTATATTATATATTATTTATATATATTTTAGTTATTGATGAATCCTTGTTTTATCTATTTATATGTGGTTCTGAGAAGTGAACCCAGTACCTCACACATGCTAGGCAAGCACTCTACCACTGAGCTACAACTGCAGCCCCTAAAGAGGGACTTCTGATTCCATGACATCTCACATGTCCATGGATAGCCGGAGACACTGGTTACTTACCTTGTGGGGCTCTTCATAGAGCAACTCACATTAGTGCTGGTTTCCCTTAGAGCAAGAGAGGAAATGAGAGAAAACACTCCAGACAAAACCACAATCTCTTTATTACTTAATCTCAGAAGTAAAATCCTATCACTTTTAAATATCCTAGGAGTTAGAAATGAGTCATTAGATCATTTCAGTCCACTGAAAGGGAGGTGACTACACAGGATGTAAATACAAGGAGTCAAGAATCTTCTCGACCATGGCAGATGCTGGCTTCCACATCCCATGGATGAATATATCACTGCATCATGTAATCCTTCTAAAGGAAATGCACTGTATCACTGCACCATGTAATTCTTCTAAAGGAAACGCACTGTATCACTGCACAATGTAATCCTTCTAAAGGAAACGCACTGTATCACTGCACAATGTAATCCTTCTAAAGGAAACGCACTGTATCACTGCACAATGTAATCCTTCTAAAGGAAACGCACTGTATCACTGCATAATGTAATCCTTCTAAAGGAAACGCAACACTGCACTGTTTGGTTTTTTGGTTATTATAAAAGGAACTCCAAAGAATATTATCACACATGCTTTGGGGAAATATGTACATATTTCTTAGAATTCATACCCCTAATGGAATGGCTGTGTCTTAGAGTATTTATTTATCTGGTTTCTACAGACACTTTGTTATCAAAAGTGGCTTCAAAACTTAAATTCCAATCAGCAGTGAGTGAAATGTTAATAATTTTATTACATTATAATATCTCATCTGTTTTCTTTCCATTTCTTGTGCATCACTAAGAATTTATATAATCGATATATTAAAGATATTTATTTCCCTTTGTTATAACTTCTATTTTATTTTATTTATTTTTAATGATTTTAGGAGATTAGAACTAAAATTTATTTTGTGCAAATTATGTGTATGTGTATATATATACATATACATATATATATATATATATATTTTTTTTTTTTTTTTTTCCAGTTGGCCCAGTGACATCTAGGATAAGAAATGACCTTCCTCTCCAGGTAGCATTACAGTGCAAGGATTATAAGAGATGTTACTGCTAAATTCTTTTCCATTCTATTTAACTACTTTTCTATCTATTCTAAAATCATATTGTTTTAGTTATTATAATTTCTAGATAATTATTCCTATCGAAAAATACACATACACTCTGGGTCTTCTTTTTTAGAGATGTTACAGATTATTAATCTTCCCAGTGTTTACTGCTTTTATATTTCTTTTGGCTATTAAAAAATTAAAATTAGCTTATCAATTAACCTCAAATGTCATTTTTTAATCAGTTATCCTCGCAATTCCCTTGGTAGTTCTAAAGTTGTCTTTTATTTTTGTGACTCTTTGTTATAGTTTTTAATTTTGGTGACTTTTAACCTTTTCATTTCTCAGTCTTCCTGATTCAAGTTATTACATTTTCCTCACTTTGCTGGCAACCTTTACTATAGATCACTGTTATTATGGAATTGATCATTTTTCACTTCTGTACCATTTTGTCATGTTATTGATACCAGTCTTGAAGATCAGAAACCCTGTTCCCTGGTGTTGAAGATTAAATACCCAAGAAATGCCAAGGCAAGCACACAAATCAAGTTTTATTTAGGAAAGTGATAGCGACACATTTCTCCGAAGAGAAGGGACCCTGGAGCTGGGTGTTGCAGGAGGGAGTGTGTCTTGCCCTTTTATAGACCCCAGAACCCTTTTTTTTAATTATTACCTTCTCTTCCTTCTTTGTGCATGTGCCTAAGAGCAGAAACAAAGAGTGTAACTGTTAGCAAGCCAGATTGCCCAGAAGCAAGATAGCAGAGTTTAACAATCCGTTGTCCTCTCTGTTTGATAATCCCTGATGACTGGTCATCATCCTCTCTGATCCCCCATCATGCATTACCTACCCTGACTGCTTGACCTTCACTCCCTGCCTCAGTTTGTGGAGGTATGTGACATATCCTGTCCACTCAGGCCTGGTGGAGGTGCAGGCACATTGTTTTTTCTACAAAGAAATAATGTAGGGGATCAATATGGTGGGCTCATTTATAATTATTCTCTTAACCTTGTCCTTCCGCAAACCTCACCTATCTATCCACATGTGTTATATGTAAGAGAGAGAAAAAAGTCATGAATGGTCACTTTCCATCTTTAAGTCAAAAGAAAAGAAATACAAGCTAACCTGATGTTATCAGCTAGGCTTGGAATTGCTAGAAGCTGGTCTGGCTGACAGCTAAATTTTGGTAGCCTCTTGTTGACCACAGGAATTTAACAAAACGTCAATATCATATACTCTGACCACAATGGGATAAGGGAAATACCGAACTACTTCCTAATCATGTCTAAAGCCAGATCAACCGTGCTCATGCCACAAAATACCAAACTGTCCCATTCTTCCTTTCGGATATGAGTGTGTTAATCCTTTGCCCATTATAATCAGTACTTGGCTTGGTTTTCCTTCCTTCTAAAGATATTAAAATTCTCATTCATAGAATTACACTTACTACTGCCAATATCCAACCCAAGGTCTTTCAGTATGCTAAACTATCCCCACAATCACCAACCTACCACAAGCCCACGTCCCGTAAGAACTCTTTTCCAAAACTCACCTACTGAAGTATTCCACAGTATCTCATGGTGTGTGTTTTCCTTCAATGCCACAGAACTCAAGTTTTTAACTAGAGGTGTATTCCTGGCCACCTTTGTGTACACTGTAATGTTAGCCAATATAAAAGTCATTTATAAACACCAGCTCCATGTTGGATTCTTTCACACATGTGAGAGAAATGTTTATCAGAATTCATTAGCTTTCTAATTGACAATTTACTTGTAATTTTCTAGATTAATAATACAACCTAGGCTCTTCATATTTTATACACTTAATATTTGCATAAATATTTTGATTTTTCAGATATTTAATTGAATCAACTTTTAATGAGAAAATACCTTTCTGAACAATAGTGATACTAAAAGCATTAATACATTGAGTAAATAAAGGAACAAATATTTTGTCTGGTGTTGCTTATTTAATAAGTCTACTTATCTCTAACATGTTCACATTTCTAATCAGATGCAATATTCACCTTCAAGTATCTGCCAATTCATGTCCCTGGAATGCATTATTTTATAACAAACTCAGAAAATGTAAGCATTAAGTGACAAATAAAATGGAATATCTCCATAAAGCTGCTTTATAGGCATTACCTAATATATGCATGTTCTCATATTAATTCACTTTATTTTCTCTGCACAAACAGTTTTCATGGGATTTATGTGCATTATACTATTTATGAAGTTTAATGTGATTCAACATAATAAAGTCATTTGCATTTCAACAGGGTTCTTCGGAAGGTTTTGTGCCAAGAAACTCACATTGCTATGTAAATCATTTGCTTCTTAGTCATCTCTGGACGGGAAATTTCATGACCTGGACTTATTGCTTGATGGCACTTAACTCTTGCAGACACTTCACATTTAAAAAATAAAAAGCTGATTGTCTTTAGGATAGATAAGATCTCTCACTTTGCTGAATTATCATATACTTTTATTGACACTCTTTTATCACATAATGAACACAAAATTGAGTCCTCCTTTAGTTTTTGTAACCAGTAAATTATTGTCCTAGTTTCTGCCTAATTCTGCCTCATAGGTAAAAATCCCAGAGAAGGTTATTATAATATAAATTCATTCTTATTTCTTATTTACTTTTGTATTGGGTATAAACTACGTCAGTTGAATTTCAATTTACAAAACCACTATTTTTTCTCTCTTATTTATCCTCTCTAAAAATTCTGATATTATAGACAATCCTCCTCCTTATTACAAACTCTCTTCTGATTCCTGTGACCAAGCTTTTGCCTTCCTCTTTTCTTTGGAGGTCATTTCCTTAATTCTACTCTGTGGGAAAATTTCCTTTTATTTTCTTGCTAATGGCAATGTAACTGGGGGAAATCCTAAAATCAACCCTCTAGCTTCACTTTATTTTAGTTGACTTTAAAAATCACAAATTTTGAACATCATTCATCAATGTTAGTAGTTGCCCATTAACTTGACTATGATGTCTCTGACCAACGCCCCTGATAGGTTAAAATTGTTCTGAGAAAGTTGCCTTTTTGTTCTCTTCTCCTGTTCTGTAGCTTCATGAATAACTGTAAGGTTGGCTTCTCCTAAGGAGAAAGCATTTCTGATCAGTCATTTTTCTGTTTAGTTAGAGAACCCAGAAGATCAGGTGACCTTCAAATAACAATGGCATGTTTGTCAGAAAGCAAGTGACTACAGAATTTATGACCACCCCTTTACCTTGCCCAAGACACCCCTCAAACCTGTACATTAACCTTGTGCTAGTGACCTCTAGGAAGGCAAGATTTTTTTTGTTTTTGATTTTGTTTTTGTTTTCTTTAGGATGAGATACCCAATCTTCCAATTTGCCATCTTGTTGCCAATAAAGCTTTTTCTCTTGCTGTCACTGTCTCTAGTTATTCTAGTCATTTGTTTCATCAGATATCAACTGGACCTTTTTTACTTAACAACAGAAGTCTCCAATATCTTCTAATCCTTCTTCACATCTCTTCATGTGATCACCTAAGTGAAATTTACTATTTTTTCACTTTAAAGTCATCTCCATTTTAAAGAGAGTGAATGGGCAAGGTACAGACCGAGCTTTTAATAGTTAACTAAGAGCAAAACCATATTTTGATGAGCCCTGAATACTTCACTGCACATTTCTGGAAATTTAGCAGTCAGATATTAAATTTTCTCATTGACTATTCAATTTAACTGCATTATAAACTTTAGTTATCTAACATCTCCCAGTAAACTCTTGAATTCTTCCTGAAATATGCTCTTTTCCAGTGTTCTCCAGTTCTACAGAACTTTAAAGATTCTCCTGTCTTCACTTACCACGTTTATTATGGCAAGTCCCAAAGATTTTGCATCAAAAATATATCACACATATGGCTTCAATTAAATCTCCTTGACTACAATCCCGGTAAAACCATCAATGTATGTTCAAGGTTGACTGTTACAACAAATTCCTAACAACTCATTCTATGCTCCTCCACAGACTATAGAGGATATTTTTTTCATCTAGGCTCAGAATTCATGTGTCTCTTTCTTCTTTCTAAACTACATTCTGGAATTTCACGTTGTGCAATTTTAGTAAGCTTAATGCTAAATTCATTTAAAGAAGAAAGTACGTTTGTCTTAATAAAAGTTAAGTATATAGTATCCCACAAGAGTGATTTCTTACATAGGTGAATGAGCCATAATTATCTTCCAAAGCTTCATCTCCAGGTACTATCTCTTAGGAATGAAGCCTTTTGAGTCTAGTGAGAAATAAATGTACAAGTTCTAATACTTTTGCTCTCTGATGAAGTGGCATGGGAATGACACAACACATAACAGATGAATAATTCCATAGCAATGTGGCCTGCTACTAGGAAAGATGCCATTATAGACTACAAACATTCAAATATTTCTGGAAGGTATAAAATGGATGACATTGATTGATGAGAAAACATAATAAAATTGAGGGAATTAGAACTCAGTATAGTAACTCAGTAACATTGAAAAACGTATGTTTTAAGAAGCACGGAATTTCCAGTTATCAGAGGCAGGAAGATTTGTAGTTCAGGATCAATTAGTAGAAATTAGAGAAATGATTAGCAATGCCAATATAGAATAAGTATCTATCCCAAGCTATCAAGTTAAATGACTGCAGCATTTTCTCTAAAATAAAATCCATTTACATGAAAGAGCTGTTTTATAAACAAAGCTATAGAGACATTATGTTGAAGGGAGATTACACTCTAGGCATTTTATCATGAGAGAGACAAATAGAACAATACCACATAAGAATAAAGTTCTATAATGGACAGAGATCTTGTGTACCTGGCAGACAACTTCTCTACAGATGCAGAATAGATAGCTTAGCTGTAAATTACCATGACCAGGAAGTTTTTAATCATTATCTACATTGTCTATGGACAGTGGTTATATATTTGAGAAAAAAAACAATTCATTTCAAAATTATTAAACAATATTGGATACATTTTGTAAATGTAAAGATGCAGTTGAAATTCATCTATTATTTGATAATTGCTGAGGTGTTAGGCATTAAACTGAAATGAAATCTTCAAAACAAATGGGATCCAATCATTAAGGAAATAGTGTTTAAAATGAAAGGGAAGATATGAATAGAGGAATAAAAATCTGATTTCACAAACATATTTGGGGATAAAAACTATATCCATGAGAAGACCATAGTATATTATATTAAATTAAGAAATAGGAAACAAGTATTTTTAGCAATTAAAAGCAGGATTGCTAAAACATACAAGTAAATCAACCACGATGATATACTGAAGATTAGTTTGGTGATACACAAAAGTGAATTAAGTTTCTTCCACACATACAAAAGTGAACTACCTGTACTTATTTCAACCTCCTAGCCTGGAATTTATTCTATGAAGCCATACATTTTCATTTTGTATAGATAAAGAAATCCCTAATTCTGTTTCAGATTTTTTTTAAACTTATGGTTATTTCTAAATGATTTGTTCTCTAAATTCATTAGGAACTAACTCTGAAACATAACCATTGAATTGTACTAAATATCAGAAATGATTCTTTTAGCAAAGGGTTTAGAGCTGGTTGACTGCCATCTAGTGATAGGTTTGGTTGGCAGGTTAAGAACATCATCATCAGCGACTCAGAATCCTGCCATGCCTTCTGTTGTCTTTAGTGTGCTGGCTCTTCATCCACCTGTTCATTGCTTTTGACCAAGACGATGGCTGCTATATAGCCCTTTATGTCTTTTCATGTGTACATAGGGTAACATCCACAGAGAGAAAAATTCTTTGTTTAAAAATAATTTTTTGAGTTCTTAACCCTATCTGATCCAAAACCCAGAATACATTTTGTGACCACATTTCATCCACTTCACATAGCCTGAAGTGTCTCCATTATTAAAAAGTAGTCTTTAATACAGAGGGCATATAATCCTGTTCATATGAATCATTTTTCAGTACACAAATACTCACAGAAACTTTATGTTTAAAAATTGTTTTTTTCTTTTACTAAAAATCATAAATTTACATAGGGCAATGTTGCTTGATTCATTCTGTTATTTTTTTCCCTTCTCGCCCACCCGTCCCACCCTTCTTTTCCCTCTATACAGTGCTTCCTTCCTCCATTCTTACCACCCTCCTTATCCCTAACCCTAAACCTAACCCTAACCCTAACGCTAACCCCTCCTACCCCCCATTATATGTCCTCATCAGCTTATCAGCGAGATCATTCATCCTTTAGTTTTTTGAGATTGGCTTATCTCACTTAGCATGATATTATCCAATTTCATCCATTTGCCTGCATATGCCATAATTTTATCATTCTTCATGGTGGAGTAATATTCCATTGTATATATATGTCACAGTTTCTTTAACCATTCATCAACTGAAGAGCATCTAGGTTGGTTCCACAATCTGGCTATGGTGAATTGAGCAGCTATTGATGTGGCTGTATCTCTGTAGTATGTTGATTTTAAGTCCTTTGGGTATAGGCCAAGGAGTGGGATAGCTGGGTCAAATGGTGGTTCCATTCCAAGCTTTCTGAGGAATCTCCATACTGCTTTCCAGAGTGGCTGCACTAATTTGCAACCCCACCAGCAATGTATGAGTGTACCTTTTTCCCCACATCCTCGCCAATACCTATTGTTGCTTGTGTTCTTGATAATCGCCATTCTAATTGGGGTGAGATGGAATCTTAGGGTACTTTTGATTTGCATTTCTCTTATTACTAGAGATGTTGAACATTTTTTCATATATCTGTTGATTGCTTGTACATCTTCTTCTGTAAAGTGTCTGATCATTTCCTTAGCCCATTTGTTAATTGGATTATTTGTATTCTTGGTGAAGGGTTCTTTGAGTTCTTTATAGATTCTGGAAATTTGCACTCTATCTGAAGTATGAGTGGCAAAGATATTCTCCCACTCTGTAGGCTCTCTCTTCACATTACTGATAGTTTCCTTTGATGAGAGAAAGCTTTTTAGTTAGAATCTATTCCAGTTGTTTATTCTTGCTTTTATTTCTTGTGCCATGGGAATCCTGTTAAGGAAGTCTGATCCTAAGCCAACAAGTTGAAGGTTTGGACCTACTTTTTCTTCTATAAGATGCAGGGTCTCTGGTCTGATTCCGAGGTCCTTGATCCATTTTGAGTTGAGTTTTGTGCAGGGTGAGAGATAGGGGTTTAATTTCATTCTGTTGCATATGGTTTTCCAGTTTTCCCAGCACCATTTGTTGAAGAGGCTATCTTTTCTCCATTGCATATTTTTTGCACCTTTGTCTAGTATGAGAAAATTGTATTTATTTGGGTTTGTGTCCATGTCCTCTATTCTGTACCATTGATCTACCTGTCATGGGGCGCATTCAACAAAAGAAGTAGAAATCAACAAATAAACGACTTAACACTACAGCTCAAAGCCCTAGAAAAAGAAGGGCAGACCAACACCAAAAGTAGTAGAAGACAGGAAATAGTTAAAATCAGAGCTGAAATCAACGAAATTGAAACAAAAGAAACAATTGGAAAAATTAACAAAATCAATAGTTGGTTCTTTGAAAAAATAAACAAAATTGATAAACCCTTAGCCACACTAACACAGAGAAAGAGGGAGAAAACTCAAATTACTAAAATTCGGAATGAACAAGGAAATATCACAACAGACACGAGTGAAATACAAAACATAATTAGAAGCTATTTTGAAAATCTATACTCCAACAAAACAGAAAACCTCGAAGACATCAACAAGTTTCTAGAGACATATGAATTACCTAAACTGAACGAGGAGGACATATACAACTTAAATAAATCAATTTCAAGCAATGAAATAGAAGAGGTCATCAAAAGCCTACCAACAAAGAAAAGTCCAGGACCAGATGGGTTCTCAGCCCAGTTCTACAAAACCTTTAAAGAAGAGCTCATTGCAATACTTCTCAAAGTATTCCATAAAATAGAAGAGGAGGGAACCCTCCCAAACTCATTCTATGAAGCCAATATCACACTGATACCTAAACCAGACAGATACTCATCCAGGAAAGAAAATTTCAGACCAATATCCTTAATGAACATTGACGCAAAAATTCTCAACAAAATTTTAGCAAATCGCATACAAAAATATGTTAAAAAGATAGTGCACCACGATCAAGTGGGTTTTATCCCAGGGATGCAAGGGTGGTTCAACATCCGGAAATCAATAAATGTCATTCACCATATCAACAAACTTAAAGTTAAGAATCACATGATTATTTCAATAGATGCAGAAAAAACATTCGATAAAATACAGCATCCCTTCATGCTCAAAACACTAGAAAAAATTGGGGTAGTGGGAACATTCCTTAACATTGTGAAGGCCATCTACGCTAAGCTCATGGCCAATATCATTCTAAATGGTGAAACACTGAAAGCATTCCCCCTAAAAACTGGAACAAGGCAGGGATGCCCTCTTTCACCACTTCTATTCAACATCTTCCTTGAAACTCTAGCCAGAGCAATTAGACAAAACCAAAGAAATTAAAGGGATATGAATTGGAAAAGAAGAACTCAAACTCTCCCTGTTCACTGATAACATGATTATATATTTAGAGGAACCTGGAAATTCCACCAGAAAACTCTTAGAACTCATAAGTGAATTCAGTAACATAGCAGGTTACAAGATCAATGCTCATATATCCAATGTATTTTTATACATAAATGATAAATCTTCAGAAAGAGAAATTAGGAAAACTACCCTATTCACAATAGCATTGAAAAAAATAAAATAATTGGGAATCAATCTCACAAAAGAGGTGAAAGACCTCTACAATGAGCACTACAGAACACTAAAGAAAGAAGTTAATGAAAACCTTAGAAGATGGAAAGATCTCCCATGTTCTTGGATAGGCAGAATTAATATTGTCAAAATGGCCATACTACCAAAAGTGCTATACAGATTCAATGCAATTCCAATTAAAATCCCAATGATGTACCTTACATAAATAGAGCAAGCAATTATGAAATTCATCTGGAAGAATAAGAAACCCAGAATAGCTAAAGCAATCCTCAGTAGTAAGAGCGAAGCAGGAGGTATCGCAATACCAGATCTTCAACTCTATTACAAAGCAATAGTAACAAAAACGGCATGGTATTGGTACTAAAAATTGTTTTCATACATTATAATTATACAAAATAGTAGGTTTATTTTGACATAATCTTATATGCTTGGAATATAATTTGCTTATTTCTGTCCCCAATTATTTCTCTTTGCTTGCTCCTCCCTCCTTTTATTCCCTTTCTCTACTCTATTGATCTTGCATTTATTTTGTATTTATTTATTGTGATTGATGCCTTACAGATATTCATAAAGGTTCAAATCACTGTAGTTTATTCATATATGTGCAAAATATAATTTTGTCAATTCCGTTCTGCATTTCCTTCTTTTTCTTGACTCTTACTTTCTCCCCACCAATTCCCTTCTTCTATTCCACCAGTCAGCCCTTTATTTTCATAGGATCTATCCCTATACCAGTTTTCCCTTACTCTGCTCTAGCTTCTACATATGAGAGAAAATGTTCAATCCTTGACTTTGTGAATCTAACTTGTTTCACTTAGCATGATGATCTTCAGTTTTATCCATTTACCAGCAAATGACATAATTTAATTCTTCTTTATAGCTCAGTAAAACTCCTTTGTATATACATATTATGTTTCCTTTATTCATTAATCTCTTGACAGGCAGCTGACTGGTTTCATAACTTGGCCATTGTGAATTGTACTGCTATAAACATTGATGTGCCTGTATTATGATAGTATGCTGATTTTAGATCTTTTGGATAAATACCAAGGGATGGGACACCAGGATCATATGATGGTTCCATTCCTAGCCTTTTCAAGAATCTCCATGCTGCTTTCCAAAGTAAATATACTAGTTTGTAGTCCTATCAACAATGTATAAGTGTACTTCCCCCATATCTTCACCAGCATTTATTATTGTTTGTATTCTTGATGACTGCCATTCTAGCTAGAGTGAGAAGTACTCTCTATGGAATTGTGATTTGCATATCCCTCACTGTCAGGGATAAAGAGTCATGCACTAGATCTAACATTAAACAGCAGGGTAAGCTATATCATTCACTTACTGATAATCACATCCATATGAATAGTGGGGGGTAAGAATTATATAAGCTAAATAGTTCTAACAGATAATGAATTTATAGTTCCTTAAACAAAAAGAAAATTATATAGAATGGCAAGAGAAAGTTTGAGATATTTAGAAAGTGAACATAGGAGAAGCAGGAGATAGGTAGCAGGTAGAGAATGAGGTGTAGAAATTAAAGTAATACAATAGATAAAGAGAGGAAGAGGAAACAGGAGATTTTGGTTACTAGATGTTAAAGAAAGTGAAGAAGGAATAACAAGAGGAACAACACCACAGGTAAGACAAAGAAATTTTAGAAAAACCTAAAACCCAATGAAAATGATACCTGTTCATAGTCAATAAAAGGCTCAATACCAAATGGGTGAAGAATATAAAGCAAAATATAAAGCAAATCAAGTGAAAGAAAAAATTATATTTAACACATATAATTATAACACACATCACAATTTTATTTTATATAATTATGTATATACATACATTATATATACATTAAAATATATATTATATATATTCTCACACTTAGTTCAGTGTGAACACACATGCACACACACAAAGAAACACACAACATGGAAAAAGTTTAAAAAAACTGAATGGAAGAAAATAAGAAAGGAATTCTTAATGAAAAATGAAGGACTTTTTCCCAATGAGGTGGTTGAAACTATTGGCAAAGATGAATACCATGCTCTTGTGCCATTCTGAGTTTCTTTTTAGTCTATGTACCCCTTGAATCAAGGGTTGGGGTGTGTTAAATTTGACCTATTTGTGTTTCTCACCAAGATGCCAACAAGTGTGGCCTGGAACTGAAGCTGGCTACAGTAGCCCTGAGCTTCCCATCTCAGATTATAAGGTAGGATAGACTGGGGAGCAATTATGATTGGAGTTTCTCTGGACAGACTACGTCAATCAGCTCTGGACAGGACTGAAACGGGGCTCTTAATGGGAAGTTTCTGAAGCTGGGTTATAGTTCTGGTTGACCTTTGGAACTTTGTGGAAAGGTGTCTGTGATTAGATCCATACCTCTTGCTGCTAGGCAGGTGCTGGAACTCTGAGTCTTAGGGGCCTCCCCCAAATTTCACATTTAGAGTAGGGTATCTAACCCTCCACAAGTCTCATATATTCCACTACCATGGATGTGCATTTCCCAAGATCATATCTGGAGTGCAGCTGCACCTCTTTGACCAGTTTCTGGTCTCTTCCCAGCTACTCGGAAGGGCCACCACAGCAATAAAGAGCTTGAGTCTCTCTCTCCTCTCAGTATCCACAGAATGGAATACCCTGGTCATTATCCTCTGTTTCTGTTTTAGTCACACTGCTACGCACATGTTAGACCTCATGACAAGCAACTTTAGGGATAGGCTGACAACAGCCTTTAAGAATTCCCAGTCTCCTTCCTTGGCAAGATGATATACAACACTTGCATATGGTTTCTGACAAGACTGAGAGATTCTGACCACTTTTCAATCATCAACTTGCCCCACTGCCTCTGGGTTAGTTAAGATTAGACTAACTCTCTATTCCACAGGCTCTCCCAAGTCAAATTTATTGAAGGTGCTTTTCTCTCTTTCTGTCTGCCTGTTTTAGTCAGCTTTTTCATCGCTGTGATGAAAGAACCTGACCAGAACAACTGTAGAGGAGGAAGAGTTTATTTGGGGGCTCACGGATTCAGAGGTCTCAGTCCATGGAGAGCAAACTCCATTCTTCCGGGCTTAAGGTGAGACTGAACATCATGGTGTAAGAGTGTGGTGGATGGAAGCAGCTCACATGATTATCAGAAAACAGAGAGAGAGACTCCACTTGCCAGATATAAATATATACACCCCCAATGCCCCATATCCTCCAGCCACACTACTACCTGCCTTCAATTACCACTTAATTAACCCCATCAAGTGATTAGTTCACTGATTGGGTTTAGGTTCTCACAACCAAATTCTTTCTCCTCTGAATACTCTCTTATTGTCTCATGCATGAGATTTTGAGGGACACCTCACATCCACACCACAACACTGTGTTACCCATTCAAAAAGCACCACCCAAAAACTAACCTGGAGTGTCTCTAACATATTTCTTATTTTATGTTCAAAGCTTCTGAATTTTTGTGTCTCTAGGATTAGTTTATGTCCAATGTTGAATTTCAGTGGATTCCCTCAGTTGCGCCCCCTCCCGGAGAAGTTATACACCTGCTGTTTAAATCTCAAGCTGAGGAGCAACTGAAGAAACACCCTTTCTTTAATCTGTCACTTTCCCTCCCTGAACATTTCTCTTTTTTTTAAATAAGTTTATTTGTTTATTTTTTTTAATGTGGTGCTGAGGATTGAACCCAGTGCCTCATATTTGCTAGGCAAGTGCTCTACCACTGAGTCACAACACCAGCCCCTGAATATTTCTCATTAAGGACACAAAGTAAGAATTGTGACACTTAAATTTCTTTCCATTAAGAAATTGTGAGAGTTCCTGCTGTGACTGGTCTCCCTGATGTGTCTGATTGTCCTCCGCCCAGAGGGCTGGGAGCGGGCGGTCAGTCGGCCTTACCTATCCTGGTCTGACCTTGTTGGGGAGTGTCCCCTTCCCTTGTCGCTGGTCAAGAAGAGCAAGGGGGCTTAAGATCCCAACATCTGGCGCCCAACATGGGGCCCCTCAAGGCTAATCCGCAGCCAAAGCGAAGAGGCAGCTTCAAAACCAAAAGTACCGACAGGTCGGGCCAAGTGAGTTCCGAGGTAAGGGCATCCCTGAAAAGATGGGGCAAACACACACCACACATGGTGACCCTGCGCTCTCAGCTCTTAGACTCATGCTGAAGAGTAGGGGCCTTGAGTAGTCTGATACACAGGCAGAAAAAGCCTGGGACACCTTTACTTGGGTGGCCTCTTGGCTTCCTGCCGCTAATCTTTTTGACTGGTCCACATGGGATCAACTTGTAGAACAACTTGTTAGAAAGAGGGAAATCAATTTAGGGGAGGGTCTTCCATTAGGAGTCTGCCCTACATTATCCGCCCTTAAAGCCTGCTTCTCTCCAGGACCTCCCAAAGGGGGCTCCAAATTTCTCCCCAAAGAGCCGCTATCTAAAGAACCACCAGCTCCTCTCATTGCATCTCCTTCCAGAAACTTGCCACATAGTAAACAACCTTGGGAGACCTTTAATGAGGAACCCAATCCATCTCCATCCGCTCCTCCCAAGGTTGAGGAACCACGAGGGCAGCCAGCCTCTACACTTAGGGAGGGCTCACTACTGCCCTGGGGAGGCTTATTGCCGCCATCTTGTATTCTGGGGCCACATCAGACTCCAATGAAAGCCCTCGCCCTCCTCCTTCTGGAAATCTTCCAGAAGGCAGGAAATCTTCCCGGTGGCCATTTTATGATACTGGGCAAGAACTCACAGACTCTAACCTCCCCCCTCCCTGTATGGCTTTCCTGGTAAATGTTAAAATGTTAGTTTGGGAAGGAATGACTACCAATCACGAATTGGCCTGTGCAGGGATGAAAGATCGCTCCATGGGAAGGTGGATTGTGGCTACCAAAGATATTGGCACACAGCTTCCGCAAGCGAGTGGGCAGATGGAAAGGGATTCCTTATCTTCAAGTCTCTTCTTTCTTGCTCTTCTCTGCTCTTCCTGCAAACTTGAACGCCTCCTTCTTCTCTCTCTCTTAATTCCTCCTCCTCCTCCAACTTTGCCCCACCCAGCCCACCTAGTCCTCCTGCCATGAAGTCCCACATATGCCAGTGTGGAGGGATTAACCAGCCCAACCATCAGTGGCATGTCCTAGTAAGGAGTGTGATATAGTAGCCCCATTCCCCACAAGTATTGGGAGATAATTGATTACTAACCAGAAATAAGGGTTAAAATGCCCTAGGCATCAAGTTTCTGCTAGAGCATTTTAGCCCCTTTCAGATCCTGTCACATTGAAATGTAAATGGAGGAAGCTAGAAGACTCATAGAAGACTCAGTAGGAGACCAGTCTCAAACCCACGAGGGGGAGGGGCATAAAGAGTCTTACCTGAACTCCAGAAAAAGTAAATTTTATGGTGCTTTACTAAAGTACTTGACGGCCCTATCATTTTTCCAGGACTCTTGTTTTTTTTGAATTCTACATTTTTTTTGAGCTCATGACTTTTTTGATCAGTTCTATTTTTTTTTATTCAACTAGAGTTTTTGAACATCTGTTACATTGCAATGGAGATTCATCTATAAAGTTTCAAGACCTTTGATTTTGTGTTATGTGTATGTCGTGCTGTCTGATGTCATGTTTTGTCTGTATCAAAACTGAGCTCTCCTAAAATTAAAATTTAAAAATGGATCCAAATACTTTTAATTCACGTGATTTAAAAAGGTTCAATTTAAATTGGATAAACTAATAGAAGTAAAATGTCTTGAAAATAACTTGCAAGTCTCTAGGTGGTCAAACTAATAAAATGTTGATGTTAGTAAAATGTCTAACATCAATTTTTCTGGGACTTTCCTTCAACAAGAAAAAGATGGCAAATACTGTTCAGAAACACTTGTCTGATATTTTGGTTTTTATAAAATAAGTGAATTAGAGTTGACATGCACGGGATTACTCAAATGTGTAGAGAAAATTATTTTGTGTCATCACTAAACTAAAAACAAGGTTACTAAGAGTTATGTCCTAACAGGTACAATTCTATACACAAAGGGTTCAAAAACTTCAACTGTGTTTCAATTAGAGTACTATAATAACAAAATATTTAATCTTGTTAAAATAGAGTAATTTATCTAAATTCAGAAATTTCGTAAGAGTTGTTTCAGAATGTGAACAAAAAGGGGTCAACAGGAAAGAGAAAATAAAAGGTTCTGGGTAAGGAAATATATTTAGTAAAAGGGAAAAGGAAATGTTTCTTGGTAAGAAAGTGCTTGTGTGATGAAATACATGAAGGTCTAAGTAAGTACTAAGAAAGTCTATGTAAGTAAAGGGCAAATTTCAACAAGTTTGCATGTAACTAAGTTGGTTGTATGCATGTGAAACAGTTAAAGCTATTTAAGGTTTTTCCTAAGATGAAATACTAATGTTCTGATATTAAACCAAAATTTAATCTATATGGTAAAATGACATGGTAAAATAACAAGGATTTCTTAGAAACACTAATTTACTCTTAACTTTATGTCTATTAAGTTTTATTCTTTAGAACAATTAGTCTTAAAAATTGGGGTATACAATTATGGTTAAACAACTCTTAGAGTATTGTACTATGTTACAGAGTCTAAATTTTTCTTTAAAAAACTAAATTTGGTAAGATAAAAATGTCAAGGTAATTGTGAAATGGTCATTCTTTGTATATTAAATGTGTTCATATTTTCCAGGTATACAAGTTTTTAAAGCAGGGAATTTAACAAGCTGCTATTCTCCAGATTAAACTTGTCTGTAATGGTAATTTTAAACTTATAAAGAGTAAATTTTATTGGGGATTTATTTCTATCCCCAATAAAATAT
Organism: Sciurus vulgaris; assembly: GCF_902686455.1. Lineage (NCBI taxonomy): Eukaryota > Metazoa > Chordata > Mammalia > Rodentia > Sciuridae > Sciurus > Sciurus vulgaris. The sequence goes on from NC_136466.1 coordinate 151,575,113, forward strand.
AACAGGTCCTATTATAGGACCTGTTATCAATAGGGTCTATGTAAAATTTGTTACTTTTTACACTGAGAAAATTTTAAGTGTAAATATATTTCTAAAGGTTAGAGCCTGATTTGTTTAAAGTTAATATTGTGAAACATAAAAACATTTTGCCACACAAAAGGAAAGTTAAAAGCTCTCTCAGCCTTTCTTTAATTCATTTTTTAGATACAGTGTTAAATTGTGTTAACTAATGTTCATGTAGACTCAGGAGTCTACATGTAAACTGCTTAAAATGACATTTAAGAAAGAGTGTAATGCGCAGTAGCAAAAATGGGACAACAGTGATTAAGATTAGGGTCTCTGACCTCATGACTTTGGACAGTGGACTTCCTTGAGAGCTCCACAGAGCTCCTAACATTGCGCTTTGGAGCTCTACCATCTTAGATCTACAGGCTCAACTTGATTCCTTGGCTCCTGTAGTCCTGCAAAATCATCATGGTTTGGATCTTCTAACGGTGAAGAAAGGAGGGCATTGCCTGTTCCTTGGTGAAGAGTGCTGTTTCTATGCCAACCACTCTGGCATTGTACAAGATTGAATCAAAAACCTACAAGAAGATGTGGAACGTCCTAGGAGCGAGCTCCACTCTAATTTCCTCTGGGCTGGGTTACACGGGTGGCTCCCCTACTTCCTCCCGCTTAGAGGACTGCTAATCACCATTATCCTTGTGTTCACCTTTGAGCCTTGCATAATCAATAAGCTTATCCATTTCCTGAAAAGCCAGGCTCATTCTGTGCAGCTCATGGTGGTCCGACAGCATTATACCACCCTTCATGATGATGATTGGGAGCCCTATAGGATCATGGATCATTCGTATCAAGACACTGGGGTCTGAGTGTCTCTCCCTTAAGCCCTGCTCCTCCTGAGGGGCCCACCTGAAGTGCTAAGGTGGTAGTCAATGACGGGTAAGATCCTCAGAGGAGGACAACCTAAGACAGGTACACCTTCGAGTAAGGCGGACCCCCAAACTGCTAGGGTGATGGTCCATGATGAGAAAGACCCTCCTAGGGGCAACCTAAGACAGACACACCCTTAATATAAAACAAAAAAGGGGGATATGTTGGGACTAATGACATGTTAACTAACTCAAGCTGACTCCTTACTTCCTGGTGGGTGAGCAGGATCAGGGCCTCAAAGGTGGTTTCAAGGGTTGGTGACGATGAATCGGACCACTGTCAGGGATTGGTTAACAACAGTTCCTCGAATGTGATCAGCTCGTGCTTACCATATAGTCCTGTGGGACTCTCACCTGCGTGAACCTCCTATGCCTTGCTGACCTTTAAGCTGATTGGTTCCCGCCTAGCCTGCACCCTACATAAAAGCTGTGTGACTTCCTCAACAAACAAGTTCCTGCTGTGAGTGCTATAAAAAAAAAAAAAAAAAAAAAAAAAAAAAAAAAAAAAAAAAAAAAAAATTGTGAAAAATTTGGAAGATTAAAATTAAAATAAATCTCTATAGTGACCTATTCCTCTTTTATGTTGTATCTGGATATGGTCTGTGATGTGGTAGAGATTTCATGTTTCACCCCTTGTTTCAAATTTTTGGGCTTGTGGTCAAGTTTGTCACATATTTGTTAAATATTCTAAAGCATTTCTTAATGTATATAGTTTGGGTTTACAACTCCTTCTTGATTGTGAAATCTTTGAAGGCAAGTGATGTTTTATTTATTTGAGTTCCCTCAAGAAAGACTTTTATGTCTGGTATTTAAGGCATTCATACTTCAAAACATTAAAAGAAAAAGTATGTACTATTCATGTTTTACATGTTTCAGCCAGACTTCCTACACTGCCATTATTTTAACTCCCTAATGGAAATTCATCTTGAGATGGAAATATTAAAGTTTAAGATTCTAAAAATCTTGACTTTCTATGAAGAAAGGATAATTACATTTTCAATTAACTCTCTATAAAAATAAATCCTGGCTTACTTTTTTGTTGTTGTTGTTTAGTAGAGACGTACTTTTAAACAGAATGATATTATTTATGTTTTTTCTTTTGCTCAGAGATACTGTATCTTATAGATGAATTCTCCTAACTAAAAGTGAGAGTTTTTTTATAGTATTTACAAATTTTAATAATTTAACTGGTTCATTTGTAAATTATACCCATCAAAAATGAAAAGCAAATTCACACTTAATAGTACTAAAAAGGTTAATTTCTGAAAGATTTAGAGAATATTATATGAAGAATAAAGATATTTATCAATGAAAATGTATTACATTTTCAATCATACATTTATTTCAAAATGCCTATACACATATAACACATGCATACAAAGAAAAAAATTACAATGAGCTGTTTCATTTTACTTTAAAATCTCAGTCTATTTTCTTTAACTCTATAACAAACGTGGACACAGCCTAATTGATTTGGTTTCTTTATGTTTTTATGTATCACATTTGATTTTTATCCCAATCATTTGGGATTGCTGTAATACACAAAAAGAATTGCTTGGTTGACAGCTAAGGAATAGATTTGAAGGAAAATTATAAGCATAAATGTAACTGTAAATGGAAGAAATCAGTACTCAAAAACAGAATCTGTCAAAAATTTTTCTGTTACAATTCTAATCAAGTTCAGCCCCTCAAATATTCCTTTTGAAGTGTACTTTACTATCATAAAACACTCACATGAAATATGAGGTAGAATTCCAAGTATAGTTCATGACATTTTTTATTCATGATAATCCTATCATTTCTTTATGCTATTCCAAATGTCATTACCATAATCTCTTAAATATTTTTGCTTTTAGCTTCCTATAATATCTTGGTATACTGAATGAAGAACATTTCAAACAAAAGGACATTTTCCACTTTATGATTAGAGGAGAAATTGAGTTTCAAATTGATTCTCCTGATGTATTCATATATTTTTGTAGGTTTGAATTATATAAAGTATTAAACTTTCCTCTCTTTTAAAAGTATATTTTGAATGGCAGTATTTTTAACCTATCTCAACATGAATTCTCTTCTAAACTAGCTGACATTATTATTTCTGCATTTCAAGCTTTGATTTATCACTCTTTTATTTGCTAAAAGGGCTTTATATGCTTTGATCTGGTTTTGCCTATTAAATGGAGAACTTAGTCTTTTAATTTACCATTTTTCACTTGATTCCTCCACTTCATTATTATTCCACTTTCTGTAATCTCTTTATCTCTCAATAAGCTGTATTTCCTCTCTTATGTTTTCAGGAGGACAGAAGAGCATACATTTTTTTGTGTCAATAAAATTTTTGTGTCTGAAAAAATTAATTCTGAAGGGGTAATTTCTATTATCATTAAAATTAGTTAGCAACTGGCCTTGAATAATTGGTCATTTCAGTTTTAAGAACATACCAGAGATGCATAATTTATTCTGTTCCTTTTATATTTGAAAAACTTTTCCTAATTTATTCTGTTCCTTTTTTTAGAAGATTTTTTTTACTGAGTCAGCTAAATTAGTATGTAATAGAGTTGAAAAGTTTTTCCTAGCTATATGAGAGATAGGAGATACACAAACAGAATGAAGGTAATATAAGTAGAAATATATTTATACTGTCTATGTTAAGCTATATACCACTAATATGTAATATATAAAATAGTAACATTTGAAAAAGATTAATATATTTCAATACTAAGATAGTTTGATGGAATATTTATAGGTCCATGTCAGTATAGTTGGGCCCTATACCTCCCAATATATTTATAAAATAGATATAGTTTTACTATTATTTTGTTTCTACCAAATCTATGCTTATTTATAAGTTACACAGAACAGTAGATAATTTTATTGGGGAAATCATCCGATATGTCAATTTAATAAATACAGATGGGAGAAATAGAAAAACATCAAACTTTATTATTAAAAACTTTCTTTGGTAAATATCAATAATATGATGAATCTTAGCAAGACTATTAAAGGGCTATTTAAGGAATGCACAAATTAGCCTGTTCACAATTAAAAATAATTGTATATACTGAGTGGTTTTAATTAATTTGTGCACACATACATATAACAAAGTATTTAAAATATCAGGTAAACAATGATTTTGAAGAAAAATATAATTTGATGAAATTGACTCGATAAGTAACAAAAATTTTCAATTATTCAAAATTGTATCACAGGAATTAAAAGATACTCAAATTTACATATCTTTTAAAAGTCATTGGTTCCCTCTATTATATGTATAGTTTTACAATATATGCACTGATAGGACACTTCCCCAACCTTTATGTAACACTGTATAATTATGAAGACAAAAAAATAAAAAGACAAGACATGATTGTCATCTTTGATTCTGCCTATGAATAGAAGTGGAAAGGTCTACATAAAGTATCAGAAAATCATATCCCACTGAGTACTTAGTTTCTTACAGCTCTTCATTTTTTATCTCCACATATTATTCTCAGTACATGACAAAATCATTGATTAAATTTCAAAGTCTTTCCTACATAAAGACTTAGAAACCTAAAAATAGAATAAATACTTCATAGAAATTTATTGTTAGAAATAAAATAAATTCAAAGATGCATTATGGAAATAAAAATTTCTATTAATGTCAAAAATATGAACCACTACTGTTCACCATGCTTGCTAAGTTTTGCTATCCATCTTAGACTAGGCTTTAAGTGGAAAATAGAAAATGAAAATAAATAAATAAAAAACCTAAAATCTAAAAAGAGCAAAACATAATAGAATTTTAAAATAAGATAACATAATATAGCTTGAACATACAAGAGAACAAGTTTCAAAATATGACATATTAACAGCATTCAGTACTTTACATTCATATCAACGTAAGAAGTCCATTTTCTGTATAACATTATTTAAATTTGAAGATTTCAGATGAAAGAGAGCAAATCACACCTCACAAGAAAGTTGCCTTATGGAGAGTCATCAGAAAATCTTATAATCTCTTAAACTTGAATTTCATTTTAGGATTTTTTAGAAAATGAAGCAACTTATTCTCAAAAAGAGAAAAGAATAAGAAAATATTCATGAAATGAGAAATTACAGAAATGAATGTGGTGAAATATGGAATCCCACTTCCACTGAAGCCGATTCTGCTCCCATTAAGTAACTGGTAAATATTCTCCAGTATGAATGGATTAAACTATAAATTTCAAAAAATATGTGAAAAACGACAAAATAACAAATCTCAGAGAAATTGTAGCTCATAAATTTTACATCAAAATCTCTTCAGTTAATTTAAAGAAAAAAGAGCAATAGGATTTGAAATTTGAAATGCTGGTTGCTGTCCTCCAACCCCAGTGTGTATGCTAGGTAGGTGGGTAGAGAGATGCAAAGAATGACAGACATTCTCCTTCTTGCTTCCTCGCTTTTTATTTCTCTCAAAACAAATATTGGGGAGGAAAACAGGATTATATCAGTGCATATTGTAATGTTTCAATCCATATTTGATCATTTAATATTTTTGCACCAAATTATTATCATGGTAGCGAGAAAGTGTTTTTATGAAAGTATTACTAGTAGTAATGAGAGTTAAATACAAATATTAAAAAGTTTTTGGCTTAAGGTAGCAGAAAACTTGCATTTTATTTCTTTATTCAAGCAGATCAAATCACTTTGCTAAAATATTCTTACCTTTTAGGCATGGCAGACAAAAAGTGTTTTATAGTTCTTTACTTTTATGTGTTTGATCTCTAAATATTCTGCTTCATTTTCTAGATTTTCCCTGAATCAGGATCTAGAGAGAACCAGATGTTCTTTCTACCTTATTGGTGATTTAATACTTTTTTTTTTTTCTTTTACCATAACTATATGCTCAGATCACATGGGTGATTGTTAAAAAAAAAAAAAAGTTAGATATTGACCCAGACTGCCAGATTATTTTATTTCATCTTTGCTGGTGCTCTTGGGGGAAGGTAGCACCTAAGTGGACAGCCAACAGCCCCTAGTGGAGAACTCAGTTTCCTTTCTACTGTTGGTGGAGGAAGAAGAGGCAATCTGGACCTATTGGAACTGGGATGTGGTCTTATCAGTTCTGTGTTTACCAGAGGTGTTGAGTGATAGATAAGTCATTCTGTGGCATTCACTGGTGCTGTTCCTGCCTCTGGGTACAGGTGGTGGTAGACCCTGGTTAGGTCTCTATTGACCTTATTCCTAGTTGTTTGTCCAGAGGCAGACTCGTGTGTGTGTGTGTGTGTGTGTGTGTGTGTGTGTGTGTGTATGTGTGTGTGTTTCCAATGCTCAGATGATGGTTGGCAGGTCTGAGTGGCAGATCTGTCCAGTGTCCAGATTGGGATTGCAGGGAATAAAAGTAAACATCAAAAAATTCAGGCTTTGGGCTTTGGTCAGGGCATGGTCGAGAGACAGTTCTGCCAGAAGCAAATCAGTCTCCAGGGGTGATACTTTCTTTTAAATATTATAGTGGGCAGTAGTGAAGCTAGACTATTAACAGTCATAGACAATAATATTTGTCATTGTTTCATAAAAATAGGAATATATTAAATATAAGTTTCTGACCAGTACTAATTTTTTAACTAGTTCCTTAATGAAAATTCTCATGAAATGCACAGTTCTTATTCTTCCTTCTTTTGACTGCTTAAAGACAAATTAACTAAAACTATATTGTATATCACACTAAAAGGCAACTTCATTGCATTGAGCTCCTTCATTAAAAGGATAAAACAGCAACAAATAAATAACCTAACATTACATCTCAAAGCTCTAGAAAAAGAACAAAGCAACAACAAAAACAGAAGATAGGAAAGAATTAAAATGAAAAAAAGAAAGAATTCAAAAAACTGACAAAACAAAAAGTTGGCTCTTTGGGAACATAAATAAAACTGATAAACCACTAGCCATGTTAATGAAGAGAGAGAGAGAGAGAGAGAGAACTCAAATTACTAAAATATATGATGAAAAAAGGAAATATCAGAGTGGATACTATTAAAATACAGAAGAAAATTAGAAACTATTTTGAATATTTATACTCCAATAAAATAAAAAATCTTACAGACATCGATGAATTTATAGAGACATATGACCAATCCAAACTGAATCAAGAAGTACATAATTTATACAGATCAATTTTAAGCAATGAAATAGAAGATGCAATCAAAAACATACCAATCAAGGAAAGCCCAGAACCAGACAGATTCTTAGCCAAATTCTACATGAACTTTAAAGAAGAATTAATACCAACACTTCTAAAAGTATTTTATGAAATAGAAAAGGAGGGGACCCTTCAAACTTATTCTATGAGGCTAATATCACCCTGATACAAAAACCAAAGACACATCCAAGAAAGAAAACTTCAGACCAATATCCCTGATGAACATAGATGCAAATTTCTCAATAAAATCCTGTGAAATCACATACTAAAACTTATCAAAAAGATAGTGCTCCATGATCAAGTTGGGTTCATCCCAGGGATGCAAGGTTGGTTCAACATATGGAAGTCAATAAATGTAATTCCTCATATCAATAGACTTAAAGACAAGAATCATATAATCATCTAAATAGATGCAGAAAAAGCATTTGACAAAATACAGCACCCCTTCATGTTCAAAACACTATAAAAACTTGTCTTAGTAGGAACATATATCAACATTTTAAAGGTATACATGCTAAATCCAAGCCCAACACCATTCTAAATGGAGAAAAATTGAAAGCATTTCCTCAAAACTTTAGCAAGAAAAGGATGCCCTCTATCACCATTTCTATTCAACACCATCTTTGAAACTCTAACAGGAGAAATTAGACAGGAGAACGAAATTAAAGGGATACAAATTGGAAAAGAAGAACTCAAACTATCACTATTTGCTGATATGATTGCATATGTAGAAGATCTAAAAAAAATCCACCAGAAAACTTCTACAACTGATAAATGAATTCAGCAAAGTAGCAGGATATAACATGAACACCCATAAATCAAATGCTTTCCTACATATCAGTGATGAATCTACTGCAAGAGAAATTAGGAAAACTATCCCAGTCGCAATAGCCTCAAAAAATAATAAAATAAAATACTTGGGAATAAATCTAAGTAAAGAGGTAAAAGAACTCTACAATGAAAACTACAGACCTAAAGAAAAGAATTGAAGACTTTAGAAGATAGAAAGACTTCCTATGCTCCTGGATAGGCAGAATTATTACAATATTATTGTCATAAAGGCCATACTACCAGAAACATTAGAAGATTTAATGCATTTCCTATGAAAATGTCAATGACATTCTTAATAGAACTAGAAAAAGCAATCATGAAATTCATTTGGAAAAATAAGAGACTGGAATAGCCAAAGCAGTCTTTAGCAAGAAAAGTGAAGCAGGAGGCATCATAATACCAGACCTCAAACTATACTACAGAGCCATAATAACAAAAATGGCATGGTACTGGCACCAAAACAGACAAATAGACCAATGGTTAAGTTTAGAAGACACAGAGAAAAACCTACATAAATTCAGTTATCTTATACTTGACAAATGCACCAAAAATATTCGCTGGAGAAAAGAAAGCGTATTCAACAAATGGTACTGGGAGAATTGAAAATCCATCTGTAAGAATATAAAATTAAATCCTTATCTCTCACCCTGGGCAAAACTCAACTCAAAGTGGATCAAAGATTTAGGCACTCGAAAAAAGACTCAGTGTAGAGTCTTTAGAAGTCTTTAGAAGAAAAAGAAGACTCAAATCTTCACCAAGTTGGCCTTGGATCTGACTTCCTTAATAAGATTCCTAAAGCACAAGAAGTAAAATCAAGAATCAATAAATGGGATGGCATCAAACTGAAAGGCTGCCTCTCTGCAAAGGAAACAATCAATAACATAAAGAAAGAGCCTACAAAATGGGAGAAACATTTTATCACATGTACCTCAGAGTATTAATCTCCAGGATATGTAAACAAACAAAAAAACTTACCACCACAAAAACCCAAATAACCTAATCAATAAATGGTCTAAGGAATGGAACAGACACTTCATAGAAAAAATATCATTGATCAACAATTATATGAAAATAATGTTCAACATCTCTAGCAATTAGAGAAATGCAAATCAAAATTATACTGAGATTCCATCTCACTCCAGTCAGAATGGCAATTACCAAGAATATAAGCAACAGTAAATGTTGGTAAGGATGTGCAGAAAAAGGTCCACTCATACACTGCTGGTGGGACTGCAAATTGGTGCAACCATTATGGAAAGCACTATGGAGATTCCTCAGTAAACTTGGAATGGAACAACAATTTGACCCAGCCAACCCACTCCTCAGTTATACCCAAAGAAATTAAAATCCACGTACTACAATGAAGCAGCCACTTCAATGTTTATAGCAGCTCAACTCAAAATTGCTGACTTATGGAACCAACTTATGTGTCCTTCAGTAGATGAATGCATAAACAAAATGTGGTACATATACAAAATGGAATATTAATCAGCCTTAAAGAAGAATGAAATTATGTCATTTGCCAGTAAATGGATGGAGCTGGTGAATATCATACTAAGTGAAATAAGCCAATCCCCAAAAGCCAAAGGCTAAATGTTTTCTCTGATATGTGAATGCTAATTCATAATAAAGAGGAGGGGGCACAGCTAGGAAAGAATGGGAGTTGCTTTAGATTAGGTAGATGGAAGTGAAGGGAGGAAAGGAGATATGGGGGAAGGAAGGATCGTAGAATACCTCAGGCATTATTACCCTATGTACATACATATGACTGCATGATCGATATGATTCTATATCATGTACAACCAGAAGAATAAGAAATTATACTTTATATTAAAAAAAAACCCAAAAAACTATATTCTTGGACTTATAAAATATGGAAATGGAACATTTGCAAATAAAATCACAGAGAATACAGTTGAGAGCAAAACTATTTGGGAGTAAGGAAATGATACTAGGTAGTAGAGTGAATACACCAAAATAGGTGAAAAGACCAGAAATACTTCCCTACAAGACATACGCAGACACACATATGTATACACAGAATATATACATATATATACAGACACATAAAGATCTACATACCTGTAGATATGTAAATATAGTTACATAGCTAGTACTTTGACAGTCTGGGAGCAAAATAAGTCTTAAGGCTGGAGTTGTAGCTCAGTGGTAGAGCACTTGCCTAGCACTGGGTTCAATCCTCAGCACCACATAAAAATAAGTGAATAAAAAAAAGGTTAAAAAAGTCTATAATAACTCCAGATTTTAGTGGCATGTGGATGTATTAAGTTATGTGCATGCGTGCACACACACACACACAAACAGCCACCACTTGAGAAGACATTTAATAGTAATGTTTAGAGCATAGTAATGTTTAGATCTCCCAGAGATCATATGGGAGGCAATCCTGAGTATAGAGCTTCAGGGAAGGAAGTGTCTTAGTTTCAGGATAAGAGATGTGCAAATCCATTTGATGCAAAGGTTCCGAATAAAATGTGTTGTATGATGAGAACTAAAATTCTTTAGTGATTGAAGAAGCAAGAATGTTGAGGGTATAATGATATATTTCCTGGTGACTTTTTAGAAAAAAATCTGATGATTAGGCTTATTCCTGAGATGGCCTTTCAGCAGATAATTGTGAAGGGAGAGTTTTGAGCAGGGGATGATTGAGAGACAGTCCTGCCAGAAGCAAATCAACTCCGGGGGTGAGACCTTCTTTTAAATATTGCAGTGAGCAGGATTAAAGCTAGACTATTAACAGTCATAGGCAGCGATTTTTGTCATTGTTTTATAAAAATAGGAATGTATTAAATAAAAAGTTCTGGCCATCACTTATTTCTTTACTAGTTTCTTAATGGAAATTCTTCCTGTTCTATGTAGTGATTAATCTCAGATTTAAATTACACTAATGTCCCTACAATTAATTCAGTAGATTTGGTAATAATAAATATTCACTCTTTCATATGATATTTTACTTTTATTCGATTTCTTGCTACTGGAGATAGCTTTTTATATTTGCCACTTTAGGTTGTGCTTTTCTTTTTGAGGTGAAATCCTGGAAGTGGGATTATTGCACTTTCTGGGTCAAGGTTACCTTCAAGTTCATGTTAACACCTAACAACAGGTTGCTTTCTAAGTTGTAATGAATACTGTGAAGAAAATAGATGACTGCCAATACATCCCTCTTTCTAATCCCTACTGTTTATATATTAACATGCATTTTATTTTATTGTTTTCCCACTCAATTTCGATAAGTGAGAAGTTAATAACTACTTCACATTGACATTTTTGAATCCCATAAAGGTTGATACTCCCTGCATTTATTCAGTTACCTTCTAGATGTGCTCTTCTGTGAATTATGTTTTCTTTTTGGTACCTGAAATTGAGCCCAGGGGTGCCACAACCCCAGCCCTTTTTATTTTTATTTTTTTTATTTTGAGACAGGGTTTCCCTAAGTTGCTTAGGGTCTTGCCTAGTTGCTGTGGCTGACTTTGAATTTGTGATCCTTCTGCCACAGCCTCCTGAGCTGCTGTGATTACAGACATGTGCCGCTATACTTGGCTGTGAATTATGTTTTCAAGTAATTTGCACTTACAATATTTTGTTATAAAATTAGTTACCAATTTAAATGAGCATTTATTGATTCTAGATGAATAACATGCCATTTTTTAATTAACATACTGTTATCATCCTCATAAGTGTATTTTCCAAGAGAGAAGCCATTTGCCAGATTTGATATTTCAGTCAGATTGTCAATTCAAGTACTTAACATGTGGCTATTGGTTATCATAGTGAGATCAGATGTAGAACATTTCCTGGACTCAGAGAATTCTAATGGATAACACTCGGCTATAAAATATGTGTTTTTTGTAGTCTCTAATATGACTATATTATTATAAACTGAATTTTCTGGCTTGCTTATAAAACATTCTATTATCTGTATAATGTATGCATAATCTCCTAAATCTGATAAGTGCTACACTGTTTTATTTTTTATTTATTTATTTATTTATTTTGGTTTCGGTTTTGGTTTTTTGGTACTGGGGATTGAATTTAGGGGCACTCAACCACTAAGCTACATTTGCATTCAAATTTTTAACTCCTGGAATGGATGAAGTATGAAGTAAGAGTGTAGTCACATTTAAAATTTCTTCTTCATATGGGAAAAACAATAAAATACTTACTGCCAGATAGAAAGGGACTATATATTAGTAGATGTAATGAGATATTCTATTATTTTCCATTAGTTTATTTATCTGTTCTTGAGTCAGTACTGAAATCTCCTTATTGAGAGATAAGAAATCTCTTTATTGTGAGTATACAATATGTTTTCAAGATTTGACCTATTTGAAATAGGCCTGCTTTTATCTTCTATGCATTTAAAAATACTCTCAGAAAATATTATTTCATGAAATTGCTAAACTCATTGTGTCAATCCCCAAAGGATAAGTAATTTTCATTTCCTTTGGGATTACATTACCTTAACATATTTAACTTTGGGAATTGATTTGGCAGTTTTTTTATCCTGTAAGTCATTCATTTCTATAACAAAAGTTCACAAAGGGAGAAAAATATTCTTATGCTAAAACAGCTTTCAGATTTCTAACTCTAAAGTTTCCCTTTTGGTCCCCTTCACACTTTAAGAAGTCTGAAGTCCCATCACACTTCTTAAAGATGACTTCTTATGCAGCAAACCCAGGGAAGAAGGCCATGAGGTACAATCTCCATTTGATAATCTTTGTATAAACCTGAGATGATCACATCTAAATAAATGTGGATGCTCAGAGACAGTAGATGTTGAAACCTATGTAGTTATGTCTAGTGTCACTCTAGATTTTCCAGAAAGGACTTAGAAACTTCCTAAAAACCAGCTTTAGAAGGAGCCTCTTAAAAATGTTGAAGCACGCACACAGCTGGGTGTTCTGCCCAGGGCATGGAGGGTGGGACATAACTTCAGATAATTTGTCAGAACAGAGAACATCAGGAGGAATATGTGACTGTTGAAGTTGGGGATAACTAAATCATAAATTATGCCTATCATCCATTTAAGCTTTTGGAAGATAGAGTGTGATGGGCTGACAGATTTGGCTCCATGGAAATGTTAGAGGCCAGGCTGTATGGTCAATGACTAAACAGACTCCATTTTGCTCTGAGACTCCATGTTATGTAGGAAATGAGCTTCCCCCATGGGAAAGCCCTGCCTCTGAATCCATCAGCATTTACTTAGTGTGGCATGTTTAGCAATACAAAATGACAATTCTTATGTGATGAAAAATTGTTCTTTTTTGATTTCTATTTTTCCTAAACAATGCACCACATGATCGGTGATGTCAGCCACGGTTGTGTGGATGTTAGTAACCATTCTTTAGTTTGTACGTAGGTAGGGTCATTTTGACCCACTTCCTCCTCTGCTGATGATTTCATGATGTTAGTCTGTAATTTCAAATCATAGCAACAGACACTTATGATCGATGTGAATTTTGGTATAAGAACCCCTGCATCACTATGGTCAGGGCTGCTTTCCCAATAACCATTTTTGGGGCATTGTGTGAGACAGTCAGCCAACTGAATTGATAAAGACTCTCAAATTTGGACTTCTCAGTGGTGATCGGTCTGTTCTTAAATTGTGCCCCATAACAAGAGTATCACAGAATAAAAAAACCGCAGAGGACAGAGCTATGCATCATAAAAATCTGGAAGTCCTTTATAACACAGTCATAGGAAATTAGCACTATCATTTGAGAATAACAAGGTGGAAGGAAGGCAGGGAAATAGTACATACTGACAGTTTTGAATTGGATAGGAATAAAATAAGTTTCTTGCCCTTTGACAGATGGGTGGAGACTTAGGATAGTAATTTATTAAAAATAAACTTATCTTTACCCATGCTGAGTATAATGCAAATAGTTATACTGATTGCATTGTTCTTGACATGTCAAATATAACACTAGTGAAAATTCAGAAATAACAAAAAAAGAAAATTCCTAGTTGTAAGAAAAATTTTAAAGATCATGTGAATCAACATCAATTATATTGATTATCTTGGTTGGTCCAAGAGATTCCAGACTTATGCCTCTTGTCTTAGAATACTTATTGATAGAATAAATTTTAATATTAAAATGTTCTGGATTGGTTGGATATCTATAAATAAATTGTATCAGAAAGTAAGGGAGCTATCTAAGAACAAAGATCATTAACAAAAGGTTCAAAAGGTAAATCAAAGAAGTTTCTATAGGTTAACAAAGGAACAATTTGAGTATACAGAAGAGTAACGGTGCAATTAATTGAAATGTTGAAATGCATAAATATTTTAGATTTATGTGTCTTTTATGGACTATTTTCTTATGAATGAATGAATTTAGAATGTAATGTTTTTGCAATTCCCTAATAAAATGGACGACTAAATACTATGTATCTCTTGATTTAAAAAAAGAATACTTTGGAAACACTCTTGCCTTGGGGGGTGGGGCTGGGTAGAGGACAGGGTTGGGGAAGCCCAAGAGCAAGCTGGAAGGAGTGAGCGACACTGTGATGTGAATAGGGCCCCTAGAGTTTATGTGTTGGAAACATAATCCCCAACACAACAAGGTTAACTGATGAGTTCTTTAAGAGGTGAACTGGTCATTGGTCTTATGAATGGATTAAGGCCATTAATCAGGGGAGTAAGTTTGTTCTTGCAGGATTCTTTCCTGATAAAGAGGGTGAATTTGATTAAATTTCCTTTCTTCATCTTTTGTGTGTTCACTTGTCCTTCCAAAATGTTACAAGGCAGCATGAAGACCCTCACCAGATGCTGGTGTTATGTTTTAAAATTTATCAGCCTCCAGAAATGAGTCAAATACATTTCTGTTGTTTGCAATTCAGTCTGTCATATTCTGCAGAAAATGGATTGAAAGGAGAGGTCTAATCAGGTCTATGGGTAGAGTTGAAATTTTGAAGTAACATAGTGACAAAGCTACTTATTTAATAATTCTACAAGGATGCAATCAGAAAATGTCTAGAGCATGGATAACTCTATGCAGTGTTTTCATTGAACAAACTGATGGGTATAAGTATAGTCGATAGCAATAATATTAAGAAACTATGCTTTTATTTCAGGTTGTTAATAGTTTTTGGATATGTTTTTATGAATCTTCACTTTCATAGATAATTGCTAGAATGAATTAAATTCTAGTAGTCCTGTTCTATCCATAAAGGTGCACTTCAGACACACAATGGATGCCCGAAACCTCGATAGTACTTGAAGTCTAATATACTGTTTCTTCCTATTCATGCATACATATTATAAAGTTTAATTTATAAATTAGAGTGATTAAGAACAAAAAGAATAAAATAAAACAATTATAATGCTATACTGTGAAAATACTTCACATTTATAAATTGCTTATACCTAGAATTTCCATTTATTATGTCTGGACCACAATTGACTACATGTAATTCAAACTGTGGAAAGAAACCATAGCTAAGAGGGACTACTGTTTATGATTAAAAAAAAAAAAAAAGAAAAGAAAAGAAAAACAAGAACATTGGGATGATAGGAAAAGCATTCGGAATGTAAGCACAACACAATCGATCAAACATGACATCTGGAGAAAATACTACGTTGTTGCATGAACACCAAATATATTTTCTTCTTTGCTTTTTTAACTCGTTATGTCACAGTGTCCCATATATAGGACACCTAACCTAGGTGGGACATTGGAACATCCCATCTATGGGACACTGGGACACAATGGGATTTAAACTTTATTTTTTTTTTTTAAGCACAAGGGTATTTTTATTTTTTACATCCAGTTCTGTTTTCTTTTCATTCAGTTCTAGGATTTGAGGTTTACAGAAGTAATTATTCTCATTAAATAGAAGTAATGGTTGACTGAATTGAAATTCATTGCTAAAGGCAGCAATTGATGTCAGAACTAATATTATGGTGTTTTTGTCATTAATTCTAAGATAAGACCTTCACTGACTTTCTTTGATATATGAATTGCAGAGGAGATTTTTAAAATGCAGATTGTGTTTCACAAAAGAAAATGAGGTGGATCTTTGATTAGATCACTGACTTTTATTAGGATATTTGTTTGATATTTATTTAAATATATACCAATAGATAAAAGGAGGAAGATTCACGTTTGCCATTTTAGAATAAAGAAAAATTGGCCTTGTTAGAACAGTATAGGTGTGAATAAATTTTAAAAATGTAAGAACATTATAGGTATGAATAAATCATTTATAGTTAAAATAAAATACAGAACTAGTGTTCCAAGTCTTAAACACTTTTATTTTGATGTGTGTTATGCTATTTGCTTCACTTCCAAGTAACAAAGATATCCCTATGATGTGTACTCAATGGATATTTGGCTCTTATTTTTACAAATATTATGGTATGTTAGGAGCAGCGACTGAACTATAGGTTTCGAACTGTTCTGGGACAGAGGCCATGCCCCTCTGGAGAACTTTTGGGGCAAAGGTGCCAAAGAGATAGCCCAGTTGCTATGGTTATGCCTTGCTCATTAGGGGGTTCTGTGCCAGTCACAGACCTATTCAGTTCTTAACCTTGAGGTTCAGGAGCCAGCTGCTCAGGGATAGAAAGATTTGGGTGCAAGCTGGTAGTCATAATCTGGCTGCTCATACTCATGCCCTTGGCTCTGCTTGCTTTGAAGAAACTTTCCCACAAAAACCCTTTTAATGGTAAAACTTATGTAAACGTGCTGAGCTTCCTCATGGCCAGTCTTCCTCCATCAGAGGTTGGCTAACCACCAAGCCCTGGCTTTTTCTCTATTTGTGGGTCTTTCTTTTCTCCATATTCTTATTCACAGGTTCAGTTACAACTGAATAAATTGCATACAGGTTGCGACAATGGTAGCTTCTCAAATTTCCTGTGACTTTATGTGTTATACTTTGCATAAAATATCACTAAATAAGTATCAATTTTTCAGGAGGAGGATGAATATTAATGTAGTGGTCTCTTCGATGTTTAATTTTATTCATCTTAGAGTAGTCAATATATCTGAACACAAACAGTGATATAATTAGGTTGAATGTTTTCAACATAAGCACAGGATATGCGTGTGTGTGTGTGTGTGTGTGTGTGTGTTTATATATACGCACATACTACTATTACAATTAGTAAAAATGAGGTGATGATTATATAAATAAATAGATAATGAAGGAAATCATGCTAGGTAATGAAGAGGAAGATAATATGGAGAGTTTTGCATTAAGCAAAAGTCTTTGGGTAGATATATGAACTAGCTATAATTCCAAGTTACAGCTAAAATGAGTTAGATGCAACTTATTTTTAAAGTCCTTTCTTGTCAATAAAATAGAAATTGAAGTATAAGAGGTAAGGTCCTACTTTTTCTTCTAACAAATATATATCACATTTAATATGAGTGTTGCCTTAATAGTAAGTATACATTCATCATAAATGTGGTCATTTTCTTAGATTATTTTTAAATTGGAAATCATATTATTGCCTATATTTCATTTTAAAAATTCAAATTAAATATATATTTAAAGTATTTATGCTAGCAAAAAAAATTTTACACTTCAGCCTTTCTAAACTTAAGTGTTCTTCATATGGACATGTTTATTTAAAACTAAATTATTTTTCATTTAATTTCATTGATAGGGAATAAAAGTGAAATTTCTTTAGTAAACATTGTTAAGGATATTCAAAATTTCAGAATTTCTATTATCAGTTGGACCCATTGTGGTTAGTGTTCAAAACTCTAAAATTCTTTTGGAATTAATTCATTTTTTTTACAAAATGGAATTATTTGCACTCTTCTTTTAGAATTTTTAAGTTTTGGATATTAACATTTTGAGTGTGAATGTACATATACATATGAATATATAATTTGCAATTTTTAAAATTTATTTTTATTGTAAACAAATGGGGTACAACTTGTTTCTCTATACATGAAGTAGAGGCATACCATTTGTGTAATCATACATTTACATAGGGTAATGGTGTTTGATCCATTCTGTTATTTTCTCCTCCCCCCACATCCCTCCCACCCCTCTTTTCCCTCTATACAGTCCCTCCTTCCTCCATTCTTGCCACCCTCCCATCCCCCATTATGTGTCATCATCTGCTTAGCAGCAAGATCATTCATCTTTTGGTTTTTTGAAATTGGCTTATCTCACTTAGCATGATATTCTCCAATTTCATCTATTTGCCTGCAAATGCCATAATTTTATTATTCTTTATGGCTGAGTAATATTCCATTGTATATATATATATACTACAGTTTCTTTATCCATTCATCAATTGAAGGACATCTAGGTTGATTCCACAATCTGGCTATTGTGAATTGAGCAGCTGTGAACATTGATGTGGCTGTATCTCTGTAGTATGCTGATTTTAAGTCTTTTGGGTATAGGCCAAGGAGTGGGATAGCTGGGTCAAATGGTGCTTCCATTCTAAGCTTTCTGAGGATTCTCCACACTGATTTCCAGAATGGCTGCACTAATTTGCAATGTATGAGTGTACCTTTTTCCCCACATCCTCGCCAACACCTATTGTTGCTTATATTCTTGATAATCGCCATTCTAATTGGGGTGAGATGGAATCTTAGGGTACTTTTGATTTTCATTTCTCTTATTACTAGAGATGTTGAACATTTTTTCATATATCTGTTGATTGCTTCTACATCTTCTTCTGTGAAGTGTCTGTTCATTTCCTTAGCCCATTTGTTGATTGGGTTATTTGTATTCTTGGTGTAGAGTTTTTTGAGTTCTTTATATATTCTGGAAATTAGTGCTCTATCTGAAGTATGAGAGGCAAAGATATTCTCCCACTCTGCAGGCTCTCTCTTCGCATTGCTGATAGTTTCCTTTGCTGAGAGAAAGCTATTTAGTTTGAATCTATCCCAGTTATTGATTCTTGCTTTTATTTCTTGTGCTATGGGAGTCCTGTTAAGGAAGTCTGACCCTAAGCCAACAAGTTGAAGATTTGGACCTACCTTTTTTTGTATAAGATGAAGGGTTTCTAGTCTGATTCTGAGGTCCTTGATCCATTTTGAGTTGAGTTTTGTGCAGGGTGAGAGATAGAGGTTTAGTTTCATTCTGCTACATATGGATTTCCAGTTTTCCCAGCACCATTTGTTGAAGAGGCTATCTTTTCTCCATCACATATTTTTGGCACCTTTGTCTAGTATGAGAAAATTGTATTTATTTGGGTTTGTGTCCATGTCCTCTATGTGTACCATTGATCTACCTGTCTATTTTGGTACCAATACCATGCCCTGTTTTTTTACTATTGCTTTGTAGTACAGTTGAAGTTCTGGTATTGTGATACCCCCTGCTTCACTCTTCCTGCTGAGGATTGCTTTCGCTATTCTGGATTTCTTATTCTTTCAGATGAATTTCATGATTGCTTGCTCTATTTCTGTAAGGTACATCATTGGGTTTTTCATTGGAATTGCATTGAATCTATATAGCACATTTGGTAGTATGGCCATTTTTACCATATTAATTCTGCCTATCCAAGAACACGGGAGAGCTTTCCATCTTCTAAGGTCTTCCTCAATTTCTTTCTTCATTGATTCGTAGTTTTCATTGTACAGACCTTTTACCTCTTTGGTTAGATAGATTCCCAAGTATTTTATTATTTTCTTTGAGGCTATTGCAAATGGAGTTGTTTTCCTCATTTCCCTTTCAGATGTTTTATCACTTGTGTATAAAAATGCTTTGGATTTATGCATGTTGATTTGATACCTGCTATTTTGCTGAATTCATTGATGAGGTCTAGAAGTTTTATATTTCTCTAAATATAGAATCATGTCATTCGCAAATAGTGACAGCTTAAGTTCCTCTTTTCCTATTTGTATCCCTTTAATTTCTTTAGTCTGCCTAATTGCTCTGGCTAGAGTTTCAAGGACAATGTTGAATAGAAGTGGTGAAAGAGGACATCCCTGTCTTGTTCCCTTTTTTAAAGGGAATGCTTTCAATTTTTCTCCATTAAGAATGATGTTGGCCATGGGCTTAGCATAAATAGCCTTTACAATGGTCAGGTATTTTACCACTGTCTCTATTTTTTCTAGTGTTTTGAGCATGAAGGGGTGTTGTATTTTGTCAAACCTTTTTCTGCATCAGTTGAAATAACCATATGATTCTTAGCCTTAAGTCTATTGACATAATGGATTATGTTTATTGATTTACCGATGTTAAACCATCCTTGCATTCCAGGGATTAACCCCACTTGATCGTGGTGCACAATTCTCTTAATATGTTTTTGGATACGGTTTGCCAATATTTTGTTAAGGATCTTTGCATCTATATTCATCAAGGATATTGGTCTAACATTTTCTTTCCTTGATGTGTCTTTGCCTGGTTTGGGTATGAGGGTGATATTAGCTTCATAGAATGAGTTTGGTAGGGTACCCTCCTTTTCTATTTCCTGGAATACTTTGAGAAGTATTGGAATGAGTTCTTCTTTGAAGGTCTTGTAGAACTTGGTTGAGAATCTGTCTGGTCCTGGGCTTTTCTTGGATGGTAGGTTTTTAATGGCTTCTTCTATTTCATTGCTTGACAGTGATCTGTTTAAATTGTGTATGTCCTCCTGGTTCAGTTTGGGGGGAGTATATGTCTCTAGAAACTTGCTAATGTCTTCAGTAGTTTCTATTTTGTTGGAATACAGATTTTCAAAGTAGCTTCTCATTATGTTATGTATCTCAGTGGTGTCTGTTGTGATACTTCCTTTTTCATCATGAATTTTGGTAATTTGAATTTACTCTCTTCTTCTCTTTGTTAGTGTGGCTAAGGGTTTGTCTATTTTGTTTGCTTTTTCAAAGAACCAACTTTTTGTTTTGTAAATTTTTTTGAATTTTTTTTTTTTTGTTTCAATTTCATGGATTTCAGCTCTGATTTTAAGTATTTCCTGACTTCTATTACTTCTGCTGTTATTCTCTTCTTCTTTTTCTAGGACTTTGAGCTGTAATGTTAGGTCATTTAGTTGCTGGCTTTTCATTCTTTTCTTGAATACGCTCCATGCCATGAAATTTCCTCTTAGTACCACTTTCATAGTGTTGCAGATTTTGATATGTAGTATTATTGTTCTCATTGACCTCCAATAATTTTTTTATCTCCTCCCTGATGTTTTCTGTTATCCATGATTCATTCAATAGCATATTGTTTAGTATCCAGGTGTTGGAGTAATTTGTGTTTTTTATTTTGTCATTGATTTATACTCTCATTCCATTATGATTTGATAGAACACAAGGCAGTATCTCTATTTTTTTGCATTTCCTAAGGGTTACTTTGTACCATAACGTATGGTCTATTTTCAAGAAGGTTCCATGTACTACTGAGAAAAAAAGTAAATCCACTTGTTGATGGATGGAATATTCTATATATGTCTATTAAGTCTAGGTTATTGATTGTGTTATTGAGTTCTATGGTTTCTTTGTTTGGTTTTTTTTGAAGATCTATCCAGTTGTGACAGTGGTGTGTTAAAGTCACCCAGAATTATTATGTTGTGGTCTATTTGATTCCTGGCATTGAGAAGGATTTGTTTGATGTACAGGGATGCACCATTGTTTGGGGCATAAATATTTACAATTATGTCTTCCTGATTTATGGTTCCCTTAAGCAGTATGAAATGTCTTTCTTTATCCCTTCTGACTTTGGCTTGAAGTCCACTTTATCTGATATAAGGATGGAAACCCCCGCTTTTTTACTGAGTCCATGTGCATGGTAGGATTTTCCCTTCCTTTCACCTTTAGACTGTGGATGTCTTTTTCTATGAGATGAGTCTCTTGCAGGCAGCATAGTGTTGGGTCTTTCTTTTTAATCCATTCTGCCAGTCTATGTCTTTTGATTGATGAGTTTAGGCCATTAACGTTCAGGGTTATTATTGAGATATGATTTGTATTCACAGTCATTTGGGCTTATTTTTGGTTTTTAACTTGGCTTGGTTTCTCCTTTGATTGGTTTTTCCTTTAAGGTAGTTCCTCCTTTTGCTGACCTACATTATTGTTTTTCATTTCCTCCTCATGGAATATTTTGTTGAGAACATTCTGTAGCACAGGCTTTCTATGTGTCAATTCTTTTTACTTTTGTTTATCATGGAAGGATTTTATTTCATCTTCAAATCTGAAGGTTAGTTTTGTTGGGTATAGGATTCTTGGTTGGCAAACATGTTCTTTTAGAGCTTGAAATATGTTGTTCCAGTCCCTTCTAGCTTTTAGGGTCTGGGTTGAGAAGTCGGCTGCTATTCGTATTGGTCTCCCCTATATGTAATCTAATTTTTTTTTTCTTTCAAAATCCTATCTTTATTTTGAATGTTAGGTATTTTCATTATAATGTGCCTTGGTGTGGATCTGTTGTGATTTTGTGCATTTGGTGTTCTGTAAGCCTCTTGTATTTGATTTTCTATTTCATTCTTCAGGTTTGGGAAATTTTCTGATATTATTTCATTGAATAGGTTGTTCATTCCTTTGGTTGTATCTCTGTGCCTTCCTCAATCCCAATAATCTTAAATTTGGTCTTTTCATGATGTCCCATAGTTCTTGGAGATTCTGTTCATGATTTCTTACCATCTTCTCTGTTTGGGCAACTTTATTTTCAAGATTGAATGTTTTGTCTTTGTTGTCTGAGGTTCTGTCTTCCAGGTGGTCTAGTCTTTTGGTGATGCTTTCTGTTGAGTTTTTTATTTGGTTTATTGTTTCCTTGATATCAAGGATTTCCATTTTTTTTTTTTTTTTTGAGAATCTCTATCTCTTTGTTGAAATGATCTTTTGCTTCCTGCAGTTGCTCTTTCAACTGCTTCTTGGTATAATCATTCAGTGCCTGTATTTGCTCTCTTATCTCATCCTTTGCTTCACGAATCATCTTAATCATGTATAATCTGAAATCCTTTTCTGACATTTCTTCTACCATACTGTCATTGGATTCTATTAATGTAGAATCTAGATTTGTTTGGATCATTTTCTTCCCTTGTTTTTTCATGTTGTTCATGTATCTTCTCCTCTAGCAGTGCAGATCTGGGGTATTGCAGATTCCCCCCTATAGGCTTATAATGGCACTATAGGTTTCAAAAACCTTTTCTTTAAGGAGAGATCAATATTAGCAGTGCCCAATTTAGACAGTATGAAATCCTAGACCAAATAGCCCCTATGAGAACATTAACAATATTGTCATAATACACAGAATGAGTTCAATTATTATCTTCAGTATAACAAACAGATTTGCAATAAGGTCTGCAGTTTCTAATGGAGGACAAAGAGGATGCAGAGGGATGTAGGATGTAGCTATTAATGGGATAAGAAAAGAATATACAGAAGTTCTAGATAATAGAGTATAGTCAAAAGAAATTGGATGGTAGCATGCAAAAAGGAAGAAAAAGACTCTGAGGGAACAGGTGAACAAAAGGAAAAGAGAACAAGAAAAGTAAAGAAATAAAAACTTTAAATTGTTCAATAAGGAGTAAAAAGAAAATCTACAGTATAACAGTCATATAGTATTCAAACCTCCCAGTCTTCAGTAGCCTGATGCACTAGAGGTACCTGACAATGAGTTTCAAATCTCTAGCAGGCATCTCAGGATGGGATTGCCCCACCTAAAGATCGGAGCTACAGCTTCCAGAATTATCCAAGATGGCCACTCTGGCTTCCAAATATGTTGTCAAATGGGGAACTTCAGCTCGGGGTGTGGACGTGATCCGCTGGAGGTCCTGGAAGCGGTGCGTGGTTGCCAGGCAGGGTTCCTGGAGGTCAAGTGTGTTTGGTGTGGTTACGGGATCCTGGAGGCAGGGTGCTATCAGTCGGTCTGGGAGTCCTGGTGATAGGACGCAGTCAGTCGGACTTGGGGTCCTGGCGGCAGGGAGCAGTCAGTCAATGTGAGGGCCCCGGAGGCAGGGAGTGATCAGTTGGGCTGAGGGATCCTGGAGACGGGGCTCAGTCAGTCCAGCCAGGGTTCCTACAGGGCCTGGCTGTTGTCTCAAAATGGCAGCAGCCATGTGTAATCAACTCTACAGGTACTGTCACAGTGAACTTCCAGGCAACAGCAGGCAGCTGGTGCTCCACTGGCAAAGGGTGATCAGTTTGCTGACTGTTGTTGGACAATCGGGAAGTGAACCTAGGGCAGTGGGTGATGGATAGGTGTAAAGCAGGTGATGGACAGGCAAGCGGCAGGCAAATGGTAGATGATAGGCGCCTGACAGTGAGCAATCTGCACTCAAAAAAGGCATCAATATGCTGGCAGACTGCAGGTGATCACAGTAGACAAATGGGGTAAACAGCAGGGGATTGATAAGCAGCAAAAACTGCCTCACCAAGAAACAGATATCCTCTGCTTGAAACCAGAGTTGTGGAGCGACAAGGCACACAGCCTCCCTCTCCCTCTAGTCCACCATCTTGGATCTCCAGGAGGGTCTACTCTCACAATTTATTTTTTATGCAGTATTTGACCATAGTTTATGCACATTTTTTTTTTCAGTTGGTCCTTCATTCTAGCTTTAAAAAGGTCTTTATGTGGGGTGTAGAGGATATCTCAATGGTATAGCACTTCCCTAGCATAAAAAAAAAAAAAATGGTGTTAAGTGTTTAGTGTGCGCTTGGCAAACATTTCCTCTCTGTGTGGTTTGTTCTTTAACTCTGATGTGATGATTTTTAATATAATTTAAAAGAATGTATATGATCAAATTTGTCACTATTTTCTCATTAAACATTTAAGAGTTTGAGTAATAGCACATAATCCCTCCTTATCTATGAGTGAGTCATCCAGGTTTTCATTTTTTACTTTTGTATCTTTATTCTTATGCTTAAATCTGATACACTTGAAATATATATCCTGATATTTGAGGAACAGATCCAATTTCAACTTTCTCCACATGACTCTATAATGACACTATAGCTATTCTAGAATCACTTACGTAAAGCATCATATGTTTTATGCTTCTTTGAGAATTTAGCATTATCATATATGAAGTTCCACATTCAATTTATTTATTTATTTTTTTGCAATTTCCAGAATGATTTCTTAGGTAGATATTGCTGTGCAAATGACTATAAAATGTCAATAAGTTATCCCATTCTGGTGCAGTTTTGACTTGGCTTTTCCAGGAAGGCAATACTTTGTAAAGCTATCAGAAGTAAGTGAGAAAAGTCTTCTATTTATTTTTCCACAGATCTCCACAGTATATCTTCCAGTTTTCAAAATAGCACTGGCTTTTTTTTTTTCTATGCTTTAAAAAGTCTTGCTTTAGCAGTTCAGTAATGCAAAGAAAGTGTCTTTGATCCCAAATATTGAGTCCTTGTTCTGTGATCACTTATGGTCACTAGGTAACCAGGTGACATTCTAGGCAATGGAATAATCTACAAACTTATAATTTGGGCTAAGTTCTCAAACATTCAAAATTTATTCCTAACAAATATGCTAGATCGTTTGTGATCCAGAACACTCATCTGGAGGCCTGGAGGCAAGCCTAACCAGACCATGTCCAGTGGCCATCTTCAATTTGTCTCTCAGTCTACATGCTGAACTTGTCTATTACAACATATCAAAGACAAATAGAGACAACACCAAAGTTAGGCACATTGAGGGACAGTAAAATGTCATTTCTGTAAGAAATATTAGCCCAAGTTTTCCTTATGTGCACTACTTTTCCTGCCTGATCCCTAATTTTTTCTAGAAAACATCAGTGGAGAACGAATTTATGAAATCAGAGAACTTGAGTCACTCTTTTCCTACTAATTACACAGAAAAATCTTAAATCCATAAGAGATCATGTCAATGTCAATGCCAATAATGTTTGTCACATTATAATTTTTTACCTATCTTGTAAAGACTTCTCCTGTTTAAAAAATATAGAAAAAGAAATAATGTCCATAGCTAAAATTAAGAATAAAATGAGCAGGGAGTCACATGTATGAATTCATCAATTCCTTTTCTCTAAAACCCTTTTTTATTGGTGCATATTAATTGTACATATTTATTGTGCATATTTGTAATGCTGTTGTACACCAAAGTTGTATACTATTTCCTTTTCCCCTGAATCCTCATCAGCATTAATTGTTGTTTGTATGCTAGATGATTACCATTCTGACCGGAGTCAAAAGGAACCTCAATATAGGTTATTTTTGCATTACCAGGATGGCAAAAGATGTTCAACTTTCCTTTTATATAATTCCTGGTGAATTGTGTGTGTGTTTTTTAAATAATTTTCTTTTTAGTTCACTTATTTATCCACTTATTAAATGGATGATTATTATTTTTTTGATGTTGGGTTTTTTGTGTTCTTTATGTATTCAGAATATTAATCCTCTGTTGGAAGCATAGCTGACAAAGATTTTTTCCCCCATTCTGTAAACTCTCTCAATGTCATTGTTTCCTTTACTATTCAGAAGTTTTTTTAAAGAGTCATACCATCACATTAATTGATTCTTGGTATTATTTCCTGAGCTATAATCATCTTATTTAGAAAGTACCTGTCTTTGGGAGCATTTACCATATGTTTACTCTAGTAATTGCAATGTTTCTGGTCCTACTTTTAGGTCTTTAGCATATTTTGAATTTACTTTTGTACAGAGTGAGAGATTGGGATCTAGTTCTATGGTTCTATGTGTAGATGTGCCATTCACCTAGCACCATGTGTTTAGAAAGCTGTCTTTTCCCCAACATATATTTTTGGTTTGACAAGAATAAGATTATTGTATCTGTGTGATTTTGTTTCTATTATATTACATTGGTGTGTGTGTGTGTGTATGTGTGTTTCTGGATTATGCTGTTTTTATTATTATGACTCAGTACTAAACTTGAAATTGAACACATTGATGTCTCCGGTATTTCTATTTTGCTCAGGATTGCTTTGATGTTCTGTTTCTTTTTTTTTTTTTTTTTTTTTTTTTTTTTTTGGTTACTCCATCCTAATTTTAGGATGGATTATTCTAGTTCTGTGAAAAAACATGATTGGTCTTTTGATGAAAGTTGCACTGAATCTGTAATTCACCTTTGATATCATGGACATTTTAAGAATATTAAGTATGCCTCTCATGAACATGGAAGGGCTTTACATTTTCTAGTGTCTTTTATTTCTTTTGTCAGTGTTCTGTAACTTCCCATGTAGAGGTCTATCACTTCCTTGGTTAAATTTATTTTTGAGTATTTTATTTTACTTGGTTTGAAGCTCTTGTGAGTAGAACTGCTTTCCTGATTTGTTTCTCAGTAGGTTTGTTATTGTTGTATAGAAAAGCTCTTGATTTCCTTCACATTGATTTTGTATTTTGCTACTTTGTTGAATGCTTTCAATAATGTCTAGAAGTCATCTGATGGGATTTTCTAAGTATAGGATTATATTCACTGCAAACAGGGATAATTTATTTGACTTCTTTTCTAACTTGTATTCTTTTTATTTCCTTTCTTGCTTAATTGTTTTGCCTAAAATTTCAAGTACTATATTGAATAGAAGTAGCAAGAGTATAGACATTTTTGTCTTGATCTTGATTTTAGAGAAAATGCTTTTAGTATTTTTCCAGTGTGTCATAGCATTTGGTTTGAGTGTGTAATATGTTACCCTTATGTTTAGGTAAGTTCCTTATTTGTAGTTTCTTCATGTTTTTATCATGTAGTGGTGTTGAATTTTGTCAAAGGCTTTTTCTGTGTCCATTGAGATGTCATATTATTTTTGTCCTTGATTATATTTATTGTGATATATTATGTTTATTGATTTCAGAATGTTGGTTTATCCTTGTATCTCTGGGGTGAAACCAACTTAATCATGGTATGTGATCTCTTTGATGTGCTGTTAAACTTGATTTGCAAATGTTGTATTTATAGATTTTTTACATCTATGTTTATCAAGAATATTGATCTGTAATTTTCTAACATTGAGTACCCCCATCTGGTTTTAGAATCAGCATGACACTGGCTTTGTAGAATGATTTTGGAAGCATTCCCTTCTTTTTCTAATGAAATAGAAATAAGAATAATTTGAGGAGCACTTCTGTTAGTTCTTCCTCAAAGATCTGGTAAAATTCAGTTTGGAGTCCACCTGCTCCTGGGAGTTTGTTCCCTCCCTCCCTCCCTCCCTCCCCCCCTCCCCCCCTCCCTCCCTCCCTCCCTTCCTCCCTTCCTTCCTCCCTCCCTCCCTCCCTCCCTCCCTCCCTTCCTTCCTTCCTTCCTTCCTTCCTTCCTTCCTTCCTTCCTTCTCCTTTCTCTTCTATTATTGTTTCAATTCCACTGCTTATTTGGTCTGTTTAGATTTTCTATATACATTTGGTTCAACTTTGCTAGATCATATGTGACTAGAAATTTATCAATTTCTTTTTAACTTTCTAATTTATTTAGATATAAATTTTCATAATATTCACTAATGAGTCTCTGGATTTCAGTCATACCTGTTGTAATACCATCTTTTTATTCTCTAATTGTATTAACTTGGATCTTTATTTTAGTTAGTTTTTCTATGGGTTTGTCAATTTCTTAATCTCTTTAAGCACCTGCTCTTCATTTAATTCTTTGCATTTTTAAATTGTCTTTTAAATTAATTTCTAAAATTAGTTATTTCTTTACTTCTACTGGCTTTGGGGATTTTTTGTTTTCTTAAGATATTGAGATACAGCACTAGGTTATATATTTTAGATCTTTATGATTTTTTAAATATAGGCACTCATAACAATCATTTTCCTCTTAGAGCTGCATTCACTGTACCATAGTTTTTAATATATTTTAATTTTTATTTTATTCTAACATTTTTAACTTCTCCCCTGATTTCTTTGATGAGCCACTCAGTGTTCCAAGTGTATTTTAAAATCTCTGTGAGGTGGCAGACTTTCTGTAGTTTTTCTTCCAGTTGCTTTAATTATTATCTGAGAAGATGCAAGGAGCCCCCTTTTTAAATTTGCTAAGTCTTCTTTTCATGGTCTAATATATAATCTATTATGAAGAAAGTTCCATGACCAGTTGAAAATAAAATATATTCAGTAGTTGTTCAGTGAAATATTATTTATATCTTTGTATAAATATATTTATATGATCATGAGTATTGTTAAACTGCAGAACTTTTGCTGATTTTCTGGTTGAACAACCTGTTAATAAGAATGGTGCATTAAAATCACTAAATATTATTGTATTGGAAACTATCTCTTCCTTTACTGAAGAGTTATGAATCTTTGGCAGCACCATATTTCTTGAGTTTTTCATTTGAGATTTGTACATCTACTGGAATGGATACCTTTTGTGCTTTTTAGAGAAATATTATGTCTTTATTTTATTTTTGTTGCCAAGGATGGGTGTGTAGATTAGTGTCAAAGTACCCACTCAAGGCATTCACAGTACTGGCATAGATTCCTACTACCTTTTTGAGAGGATATAATGACCATAAGCAACTCTAACCACTTGAGAGCAAACCACATAGCAATGAACCATAATTAGTTAATAAAGAGGTTTTGTATTGCTAAACTTGTCCAGAAGTTGAAAAGGTGAGTAATAGCCTATAATAAGCTTGAATACTGAGCTGTAATGTAAGATTACTTTAGAGGAAGGAAAATTGATATTAAACTATATAGGGCAAGGTAATAAAAGAGGAAGAAGCAGTGAAAAGGGGAGGAAGAAGAGAAAGGAGACAGAAGAAAAGCAAGGAGAGAATAAACATTTTAGATTATAGGAAAGAGAATGAAAACATTCAAATAAATCCGATTAACACACTAAAACATTATAAAGGAGTAAGGAGGGAAGGGAGAAGAAAAGAAATTAAGGAGAAAAAAGAATGGGGTAAAAAAAAGGGAAAGAATGATGATTGAGTGAATTACTCTAACTCATTACAATGTTATGAAAATACATAAAATTGAATTGGTTTATGCAATGTCAAATAATGGGGTAAGCTATCAAATCAACACAGAAGACAATCCAACAAAATAAAAGAAGTTAGTTAGCATTAAAGAGTCTAAAATAACTCCTTGGATAAATTTCTTACAGGACCTTCCAGGCTTGAATTCTACTAGGTATTTGGAGGTGGAGTAAAGTTCCAATCTTCTACTCTATGACCTCTCATTGTCTCCAAGTCAGGAGAGATCATACTAGCCATCTTCGTGTTGATTAGAGAGCTGTATGTTTAGTTATTCCTGTGTCTTGCTCAGCCTCCTGCTTCAAAAGCTGCTCAGAACTCAGGTTAATGTTCCTAGTCACAGTAAGCTCAATTTACCCACCTCTGATATGAACCCAGGAAGCTCCAGCCTTTCCGTGGCATTTCCTCCACCTAAAAAATCTCTTGGTCTGTCCTGAATGCCCGAAGACTTGTGGTCAGGTGTCAGATTTTGCCCTGACTGTAAGGGTGGCATTGTGTTCCCTGTGGGAAACTTCCTGTCCCAGGGACCGTCTCAATAGAGACCCTACCCTGCCATTCTCCAGGGAAGCAGAAGTGACCCTGAAAGTTCTGTGATGAATCCCAGTACTTGTAAGCCCTCATTTTAGATAGACGAAACTGTGCCAGACTTTAACGGATGCATGTGTGTGCCCATGTAGTTATAGACTACAAATTCAAAAGGCCCTGCCTTCAACCAGCTACAGTCCTGAGTTCTTAAACAGTCTCACTCCTGAGCCCAGGTTTATTTTCGGTCTGCATACCCACCAAAAAACTGGAAAAATTTTAAAAAAAAATAGTTTAGAATGTGTCTTTTGCGCTATGGGAATATGTTATGGCTTGTGTTAATGCCAGAAGTGAAATGATGCAATTATGAGATCCTTAACCTGACCAATAGATTTGATGGATTAATAATGTGAAAGGTCTACGGTGCTGGTTGGTAACCGGAGGAGGTGGGGTGTGGTTGGACAAGGTGGGTCACTGAGTCATGCCTTGGGAATTGTACCTTGTCCCTCCTGGTCACTTCTGTCTGTATGCATGCATTATGGCAGTGTGAGTTTAGCAGCTTTTGTTTACTATGCCTTCTGCCCTGAGGTTCTGTCTTATTTTGGGCCCAGAGGAGTAGAGCAGCTGATTGTGGACTGAAACATTGAAACTTTGAGTCAAAGTAAACTTGTTTTCCTCTGAGTTGGTTTTGTCAGGTGGTTTGGTCACAATGCCAAAAAACACAGGGGAACAACAACAAAAAAAAAAAGCAGGAATTTCTAATCTCCCATGAATATAGGCTAAAAGAAGTTCCTTTGAAGTTGATTCACTTTCTAGATCTCAGTGAATCTGCAAGCAAGTGCAGGGAGTCAAGGTATGCTCTTATTCCATCCCTTTTACCTATAAAGTATTTAAGTCTGTTTTCAGTTCAGACTGCATACCTGCCCTGGGAGTGGAGTCTGCCTTTCTTGAAATCTTTATAATTTCTTTTCCCAGCTCTCCAGAGGGGAACTTCCCCTTCCAACTAAGCAACCATTTACCCTGTGCTGATGCTTTATTTCATGTATTATACATATATCCAAAGTTAAGCTATTATATATTCCTAGTCAATAAAGTATTTTAAAGTATATATCATATAATATATATATAAAATATGTGAAATGAAGTTTGAAAAAGAAAAAATTATATATATAAAAGAATATATATATATATATATATATATATATATATATATAAAACCCTAAAGAAAATGGCTATTTCTGGTTTTCACCTGTTTGCTGACTCTCTGAGTTGTATTCAGTGATTTCCCACTGCTTCCTGTTGCACAACTGCTGATCTGATTCAATCTCAGGGTGAAGCCAGTATGTTCCAGATGCCACGAGTCTGGCATTTTCTGATCTATCCCTCAAGACTTCTCTTGATTGGTTGTAAACGGACATGTTTCTTAGCCAGGGACAGTGGGACATGATGTAGTCTCAGTTACTCAGGATGCTGAGGAAGGATGATGGATTCAGTTCAGTAATTCGAGACCAGTGTGAGCAATATAAAAAGACTGCATCTTAAAAAATAAATGTATTAGTAAGAGTAATAGTAATAACAATAACAACAATAAATGTTTATTTTTGTTACTTCTGGAAGTCAGGCTGTATCTACATAAGCTGATTAAATCAGGTCTCCACTGGCAGACATGGTAGAAAGCTTAAGGATAGCAAAAAGCCATGCTTAAAGCAAAGATTCCAGGAGGCACCTAGTAATTTTGTGCTCTCGATCTGTGTATTCAATGATAATATGGGAACATACTATATGGGGAAGGTAATATGGGAACATCCTAGCTATCAGGATGATTGATGTTGGAGGTCTAACCATAAGTTGCGAGTGTGGCAGAGAGGTTGTATACTCAGCGCTGTCTGATTTCAGACAACAGGAAGAATGAAGGGAATGATATCAAAATTATGTTGATTAATTCTTAATTCTGGTTAAGAATTAAGCAATCACTGCTCAGTCAGTATGGTTCTTGACAATCTTTGCTAAAAATTACTTTATAAATTAAAAGCCCAGACATGTATGTGACCAGTTATAGTATTATTTTATTATTGTACAGCTAATAGTCTAAGAAGTTTCAAGATTATTTTTAAAGTCCTACTTCAGAATACAAGACTGTATACACAGAAGTATAACAAAAATAATAAATTCCTCTTTCCTTCTTTAGTCCAAAATTAAGCTATTATATCTTCCTAGTCAATATAGTGTTTGAAATTAAAGTATTAAAATTTAATTTTCCATAATTAGTCTTCATTAAAATGAATTATTTAAGATTAATATGTAATGATTCAGATGATAATATTCCTTTTTGATCTTTAGTAAATGATTTAATCCCTTGAAATAGTCTGAAAATTCTATATAGGAAATAATCTTCCTTGGGAAGGGAATGAGTTATGTCAATACCAAAGAGGTTTAGTAGAAGAAGTACATTTTAGTGGAAGCATTATAAATGGAATATCAGTTATTTATGTCTGCTTAACAAATACATTGTACTCAAGGATTCCATAAACACCACCCACCTTGTTTCAGTCTTTTTTTTTTTTTTTTTTTTGGTGGTGCTGGGGATTGAAACCGGGCCTCTCTACTGACTGAGCTATCTCCCCAGCCCCTCAGTCTTTATTTCTGAAAAAAAATTAAGAAAAGTAATCAACATGGCTTGTCCTCAGTTTCCTTCCTTCCTTCCTTCCTTCCTTCCTTCCTTCCTTCCCCTCCCTCCCTCCCTCCCTCCCTCCCTCCCTTCCTTCCTTCCTTCCTTCCATGTTTTTGTTTTGTTTTGTACCAGAGATTGAACTCAGGGGCACTCAGCTACTGAGCCACATACCCAGCCCTATTTTGTATTTTATTTAGAGACAGAGTCTCACTGAATTGCTTAGAATCTCACCTTTGCTAAGGCTGATTTTGAACTTGAGATCCTCTGCCTCAGCCTCCCAAGCCGCTGGAATTACAAACGTGCACCATCGTGCCAGGCTCTTCTCAATTTCTACCAGGCTGTGGCAGGGCAGCATGATTTATTTTCTTGGTGTTGAGAATGGTTAGGCAGAATGTAAAGGAAAAAAATTCCCATAAAAATCTGTAATTACCTATTCCAAATAATGGTCTAGAAGAGTCTAAACTTCTATGAATATATCTCAGAACAATGCCTTCTTCCGGAGTGCATTCAACATATGCAAGACGCGCTGCCAATACTTCACCTTTTAAACTGTTCGTAGCTGCCTTTGGAATCTCACGCAACTTAATATTATTGTCAGTAAGAACAAGTCTTTTGTCAACATAAGTATTTTTAATGTTGCCCTGCATTAGACACACTTTAATGATTTTAAATCTGTAACTGAATGTATTAGATTTTCTTTTAAAAGTGCCTGCACAGGAAGAAGGCAAGGTAAATATCCAATATTAACTGGGTGTTTTCTGTTGTTCAGTTCTACATCATTGGTTTTGAATACATTTATAGACATCAATTAATAGTTCATGCCTATGAACTGTTTTATACAAATCTGAACTGCTTCTAAAAGAAGAATTTCCATGGAAGTACTTCTCTCATCATCCTAAAGATACCCATTATTTATTTACACTTGAAAAAAATATTGTTTTCCATTTTGAGGGAGTATCTCAGGTCAACTGTCCAAGAAGTTTACATTTTGCCAATTATTTTGTTACTATGATATTAAGGAAAGTCTAAACAGTCTTAATAATTGATTTACCAAATATAAATTAAGGCAATGTCTCTCCAAAAAATAAAAAATAAATAAAATCTATTAATTTCAAAATAATTTCTTCAATCTTTAAAAGAACAACTAATATGTGTGTAGTTATATCATGTTTGACCTTAAATCTCAAATATGGCAAAAATCCACAGTATGAATAGAAATTTAGAAATTGTCACTTTTGCTAATAGCAACTTCCTTTAAAAATGGGAATGGGCAGATGTTTGAAAAATCAATAAATCTTTAGCTAAGCTTTAAAGGTGATTTTTTTTTCTAGTTAGTTGGTATACTTTCCTAAAATAGAGTTATAATATCCAAATTTAACCTGGGCAAAATAACATATATTCCTGAACATGTGAGTATGTCTTTTGCTCCTACATAGAGAAAAACATATCAGAAAAAGGAAGTTTAAAAATCTTATGTTGGTCTTTATGTCTCAGATAGAGTTGCTCTGACATTTAACCCAGAGGTTACCTCTTAAAGACATTTGCCAGGTGAAGTTGAGTGGAATCTGACCTTGAGTAAATTACATTTGTTTCTTCTTCTATTAATACCAATATATACTTTATTTATTCTAGATTTTGATATAATACATTTATTACTTCTCATTTCTAGCAATCAGATGTTACTTACAACATACTATAGTAAAAAATTATCATTCTGACATTATCAGCCAGACTTGAATTCAGTTCACTAGTCAAATTTGCCTCCTCTAGAGATTATTATTAAATCCTAGCCAAACAAGTTAAAAACTGAGTTTCTGAAATTTTAAAACCAACCAGTAGTTAAAACAGCAACATTAATATAATAGGAAAAGAATTACAATTGCACCTTGTTAGTAAGTACATTACAGATAATGAGATAAAATAATAGTTCTATATTAATGAGAAAAGCATTGAATTAAATAAAACTGATTTTTAAATATATTGGGTAGAGAAATAGAAAATTTAAGAGAGTAATTTTGTATGAAATACATCATAATAAAATATTCACTTATTTTTTTATAGTTCAGAAAGTATTTATAGTTCTCAAAAATTTCTGCATTTTAACAATGTAGAAAGCAGTGCCAATATATATTTTTACAAATAATAGATTTTAATTCAAATTTCTTAATCATATATAAAGGTCATATTCTAAAACTCTTGATCAGTGTATAAAATAAGATAAAGATAGAACTGTTTTTTCTCTATAATAGTGCCCATTTCATTCTATCAATTCTAAGTGGATTACACACAATAATTTACAGGTGCATGAAAAGATAAAAATTCTTAGCAACCCATTTCTTGGTTTACTGTTAGTATAAACTCTTGGGCAATTAACCTGTCATTCATAACTTAAAATACTAGTAAGTAAATAAAACATGAGTGCCTCAAATTCCTTTTGGAGCACGGCAGCTTTAAAAAACAAGAACATCTGAAGGCTTCTTCCCAACATTATTTTGACTTATCTATACGAATTACACAAACAATTTTGAGTGCTTCAAATACTTCAGAAGAATAGAGTGATAAACTTAAGTCAAAACAAATATTGCCTGCATGTGCAGCTATGTATCTGGTCATATCAATAAACTAGTTTGTAGAATCCATCCAAGAATCACTTGTCCATTTTGGTTTTCATTTCTGTAACTACAGGTAAATTCACTTTTCTTGAATTGTTTAAACATTTCCAGCTGTGTGGCAGGAAATATAATTTATGTGCTTTGTGATTCCCACAGTGAGAGTCTAGACATCTTTCACTGCTGTTCTGCCTTTAGGACTCTCCACTGACTCAAAAGCTCTCCCTACGTGGTGTTAGAACTGAAACCACTGAAACAACTGTCCTGATGCTCGGGTAAATATCAGGGTTAGCCACCATTTGTGGAATGCTTATTTTTCATTAAAATTCAGAAGTGAAACTTTCTAAGTAGAATTACATAATCTCTGCCTGCCTCTATCTGTATGGACACATTGCTACTTGCAGACTCCTTGTCCAAATGAAGACTGTAACCCTTTTAGCTTGCTAAGAATGGAAGATCTGTGGGTTCAATATAGTTTGCCAGAAAAACAAATAGGAAGTCAATTTGGTGAGAATATAACAAAGAAGAACCATATTTTTCCTAACTATACTCACCCATTTGTCTGATTCCTTTACATTTGTGATATCTCTTGTCAAAATGAAGGTTTCTATTCTTTAAAACAAGCTTACTATACTATTTTTAAAAATGATTTTTTTTGGCCTCTAATGTTACTTGACATTGCCCAAAATATAAATTAATACTATAATGTCCCCTCCTGTCTGTCTCACTTTTCATATGTGAGAGCAAATTCATGCTTCGTAGGAGATGTTATCACAGCAAGCCTGGAATCCTCAAAATTTTGCTTCAGGTACATAGACAGAATGATTCTTAACTGAAGCTCATTTTTTGAAATAATGAACACAAACCAAATTGCACAAACATAATTCCCTGGAATTTTAATTAATCATGAGCCTTATAATCATGTGATTGAATTAATAAGACTTTTCAGAACTCTACCAGGGGTAAAAGGGCTCTGGCATTCTGAAGAAAATGAAATCTAGTTCTAATATTTTTTTGGGGGGGTGGTACTGGGGATTGAATTTAGGGTCACTGACCCACATCCCCAGCCCTATTTTGTATTTTATTTAGAGACAGGGTCTCATTGAGTTGCTTAAGGACCTTGATTTTGCTGAGGCTGACTTTGAACTCATGATCCTCCTGCCTCAGTCTCTTGAGCAGCTGGATTATAGGCATGTGCTAGCATGCCAGGCTAATTCTAATATTTTCAAGTATTCTGTTCCCTTTCTTCTTCTGATGCAAACTTTAGGATTAATAAACAAAATTGGATTATCTCCTTAAGAAAAATATCACCTAAGAAAAAACACTAGGTTGCAAAATAAAATACTCGCGGTGAAAAGAGATCTCTATAAGCTTAACTTCAGTGTAATTGACACAACATTCTACTTCAACTTCAATACGGTTTCACAGATTAACATTGAACTTGACAGAATATTTTAGTAGGAAATTGATATATTGGGCAAATAGCAATACTTGGACTAGGTCACATGCTAACAGGAAAAGTCAACTTTCCATTTTCCTCAATATGATACTCAATAAACTTACTTGAATCTTCTGTTCTGCTTGATTGTTTCTTTGAAAATTCTAATGGCTATTGCAGTCATTCATTATTGCTGAAAGCATCTTGTTCCTTAACATAAATAAAGATTGTTTTACAACTGAATGTAGTCACAAACAGAGAGTAAGTTTCCAAACATGCTCTGGAAAATATCTGAAATTGAAAAGCAGCTATAACAGTTCCTTAAAGTAATTTTGGGCAATTTTAATTCAACCTCTATATGCCTAGTTTCTTTAACTCTACAATTTTAGTAATAACACCACCTATGGAGTTACTGCAAAGATTAAATAAATTAATATATGGAGACTGGTTGATACATAATATATACTCAATTAACATTAGCAAATCAGTATTATTCCCTGGAGAATTTAAGTTCCAGTAATAAGAAAGGCAGATGTTATAGTCTCTTCAATATTCTCCACTTGGATCTTCCACTTACCATTCTAATTCCTCCCCATACTGCTAGCTATATCTGTTTCCTCCAGGAGAAAAAGGAGAATGGTCGGACTTCACTTAAATGTTGATGGTATCTAGCATTAGTACCCTATGTAATAAATCGATGTTATCAATATAGATATCTAGATGACTTGTCCAAAGTCATTTATTACGTAGTACCCTACGTAATAATTCGATGTTATCAATATAGATATCTAGATGACTTGTCCAAAGTTGAACTTCTGAGAAGGTTCTTGTGTTCTGTGATTTCAGCGATATAACCAAACTGCCTCTTCTAGCTCTTAAAAGATCATTTCAGCAGTCACTTGCATTTTTTTGTGGGATTCGTTTCAATAAAAACTTGAAATATTTGGTGAGAATAAATTCTGGAAGTGCAGGCTGTACTTCTTCAACACTTTATCTTTGCTCTGGTCATAGAGAGCTTCAACCAAGCTCTCTAGACTTTTTCAATGGAATGCCCCCTTAAGCTTCAAAGAACAAACATTTTTCTTTTCTTTCTTTCTTTTTTTAACAGCTGAAGTAATCATATAGAATGAGCAGCCATGATAATGGACAGCAAAACATATCCATCCTTTGCTGGGGATATTGGTTCTTTCTCCAGGCCTACCCTGAGATTCCTGTGAAGAAATCACGTGGGAATTGAGGTGCATAGGCAGCATGAGATGGGGAACATATAGGAATTTTTTTCCGCTGATCAAATGATGCTCATGGTTTGAACAGGCTGGAGGGAGATCATGAATAAAGATAAACATGAATACCATAAACACAAGATTGTCTTGTGATCCAAAAGGTGTGTTTAACACAGCATCATTTCAATGTGTAAGCCCAAGAAACAAGAGTTGTAGTCTCTCGAACTTAGCTGAAATTCTGGTTTTTTTTTTTTTTAAATCATGAGAAAACATAAGAAAATATAAGTTGAAAACATTTTGAGACTTCAAGAAAAATTCTTCACCATGACATCACTTCAGAAAAAGGATGTATTTCTAAATTGCTAATACAGTTATCAAGTCTTATGGAATATGAAATAATTTCTCATTATGTGCATTATCCAAAAACAACAAGTATATACCTATAGACAAAAGAGTTAAGTTGGTGACCTGTTATAGTGAAAGAGATATTCAACTATGAAAGTATGGAGGTTTCCAAAATGGTGTGGGGGTGGGGCAAAGATGGGGAAATGGGGTCCTCCCTTCTCCAGTGATCTGCAAAGCTTTTTATGCAGTAATCCTACATTCCATACATGCAGAGTAAAGGTGTATGTGTGTGTATGATTCTGTGGGGTTTCTAATATGCTCTATTGGTCAATTGATTATCTTTCTATCAATACATTACTGACTTATTTTTTGAAAATTTATTAAAATCTTGGAATCTGGTAACACAATTTTTCTTTGGTCTTCTTTGTAAGGAGGATTTCATAATTGTTTTAGGCTTAAATGACAAATCTTGAAACAATTTGTGAAGAAATAGCAATATTATTGGTGGAGTATTTTTGGTCATGAGTTTTCTATGCCTCCATTATATTATCTCAGTTAACTTCTTACAATTAAGGTTTATAGTATATTGCTAAAGGTGTCCATGTACTTTGTTAAATTTTTTTCTAGGTATGTCTGTGCTGTAGTCATGAATTTGAACTTATGAGTTTAAAATGACATTTTTACATTCTTGGTAGTTTTGGAGATAAAACTATACTTAAGAAAGTATAGATCCAAGGAACAATTTCTAAATAAACTCTCTTAATAATCTTAATGAATCCCTTACATAAGATTTAAAATATTTTCTTTAAAGAAAAATGTATCGTTTGCAAATATTTTCCATTTTTTCCTTATTTCATGAACTTATGTCTTATCTTTTCTTGGAATTCTCTCAAGTTTGCACAAAAAATGAAACTAAAAGGTACTTGTGTGAACATTTGTTTTAAATTCACTAACTTCATCTTGTTTTTAAAATGAAAATTTTTCTGGTGTATATGTCCCTTGCACATATTGAGTAGGTTTCATTTTCTCAGAGTTATATTTAATTTGCTAAGATACCTTATTTGGACTGGCCCCTGAATTTTATCACATACTCTTTCTTTTTTTAAAAAATGTTTTTCATTGTTGATGAACACAATATCTTTATTTTATTTATTTTTATGTGTTGCTGAGAATTGAACTCAGTGCTAGGCAAGTGCTTTACCTCTTAGTCACAATAGCAGCCCCAATCAAATATTCTTTCTTGAACTATGAGTTGACTGTGTAATATGTGTGCATGTGTGCATATGTAACATGTATATGTACTATTTTTTAGTGTTATATTAATATTCTATTTTTATTTCAACCCTACTTAGTAATAAATTATCTCAGACATTCCCTAGATGACATATATATGTTATATAAACATGTAATGCATATGTTTGTGTAGTATAATGAGGTGAAAAACTTTTGGACTTTCTCTCTTTGAAAAAAAAAATGAATTTGGAGCAATTTTTCTTGAAATTTTGAAAAAAAAAAAACCTATAATGCTATCCACACTGATCTTTACATTTTGAATTGATTTTATATTTGTTTTCTTATCTTTCATAACAGAAATGTCAAATCATTTTAGTTATCTCAGGACTATTTAGCTAAGATATAACTTTTTCTCTATGCTATTTCATCTAAATTTCCAAATGCATTAGTTTTTTTGGTTATGTTTAATGTTTATTTTTGCAAAATATATAGCTCATTTCCCTTTTATTTTTTCCTATTATTTAGCAGTGACATATCTTTTTTTACCTTGATCAGTATCCTGTTTTCAATATTTATTATTATTTTCAAAGTATTAAAATTAGACCTAATTTGATTCATCAAGTTGTCTTTATTTTCATTATTTTCTTTGGTTTTCAACTTTTTCATATTCACCTCTCTTAAATTTAAAGTTTCTATATTTATTTTTTCCTAATATAAACAATATTTAATAAAAACATCTCACTATCTTATTGTTTCTAGTGAATTTTGATATTATGTATTCTTATGTATTCTTAAATCATTCTTCTCTAATTTTAAATTTCCCTCTTGTTTTATGTCTCAATTCATACATTATTTCAAAGAAAATAACTATATGTTCATATGTGAGTTGATAATTTACTTTTAAATACATAGAAGATGATTTTCATAATCTCTTTGTAGTTAGCAAATGTGGTTTACAGCACTGATCCTTCAGTATTCAATAGTTTTATCTATAGAACAAGGTTAATTTTCTGTATCTTTACTGACTTCTGTGCTTTCCCAATCAAGCATTAAGGGAAATTTAGTATAATACTTACTTTGACTATAGATTCATAAAATTCTTCATGTGATTGTTGACAGCGTTTTTATTGAGGCTATTTTATTAAGCATGTGGAAATCTGTTAAATCTTCCTGTGAGGTAAATATTTTATCATTACTTAGAATTTTTCTATGATAAAAATGCTGCTTTCAGGTTTCAGCAATCATAGTTGGTCTTAGGTTAATCAAATTATCTATTCCTCTAAATGATGCTATGTGGTTCCAAGTCAATTAATACTAAAGATAAATGAAAAATGAATGTATCTACCAAGATGCTTCTTCAGTTGTCATTCATCCATGATCACTACTTTCAAATATCACAAAAACCAAATAGGTAAAAACAATTTCTCTTCCAACTTACTCCATCCTCTTATTATGTATATTACTAAGGGCACTGTCACTCATCAATTTACTCAAGATTTATATGTTATATTATTTTTCACTTTCTACCTCTTGCCCTTCCTCCCTGAACTTCCATCTTGAGTATCTCCTTCCTTCCATAAGTGATTTCTCAATTCAAATTATGATTTGGTGGAATTCTTCATACCGAACTTTCTTTGGAACACATGAGCTACTTTCTTAATTCATGAGGTTTAAGTTGAAGATATAGAATGCCTTTACTTTTCCTTTATTCTTGAAGGATGATTTCACTGTATGTGGAATTCTAGGTTTGATTGTGGCCTTTTTGTTTGGTTTGC
This sequence comes from Sciurus vulgaris, assembly GCF_902686455.1. Classification (NCBI taxonomy): domain Eukaryota; kingdom Metazoa; phylum Chordata; class Mammalia; order Rodentia; family Sciuridae; genus Sciurus; species Sciurus vulgaris. The sequence goes on from NC_136466.1 coordinate 151,616,642, forward strand.
TCCAACACTGAATATTTTAATCCTGTCTCTACATGGTTGTGTGGTCTTTTCTAAATAAACTACTCTCGTTCAAATTTTTTGTTTCTCTAGGGTTAGATTTCCCCACCCCCACAAACTACTTCTATCAGTGCTTGGATTTATTTGTTTTATTATGCCACCTTGAAGTTTTAAGTCCTGTATAGGTAGCTCTATTCACGCTTAGGAGTTTATATTAGCTTTTAGGAATATTTCACCCCTATATTCATTTAAACAAAACAAAACAAAAAAGCCTGAAATCTTTGAGATGTCTCAAAGTTTAAACAGAGGCAGTCAGAAAATTCAATATTATCACATATATATGCAAATTAGACAGTTTTTAATCTATATAATGATGATCTGTTGGAACTCAAATTTAGGCTAAAGATCTATATGAAGGCATCTTAACACATTGACTGAGAGACATAACAGATTTTGTCAGTCACATTTTTAATTTTAAGACTTTACTTTTTTTTTTTACTTGCTAATTTGCCTTGAGAATATTGTGAATATGTGGGTTAATGGAGTTGTCATTGTGTGATCAACTATAGCTCATACAATGTGAAATTCTTTTGATTGAAAAGGTAACTATTGTAGGGCAGCAAATTGCTTAAATAATGATTTTTTAGAAGTTAGCAGTAATTTAGACATAAGATAGGAAATTATTATGTAACTATAAGAGGTCAAATACATGTCTTTAGAAGAAACTTATTGTACTAATAACACCAGAGAGCTTGGACTTAAAAATAAGCAATTTGTTTTAATGTCCAGCAGTCATGACATTTTCCCACTTGTAAAAATAAACCTTCTTTCAAGTCATTATGTTGTTCATTTTACACATTGTAGCGTGAATTCTGTGTCCTCGTACTATGTTCTATGATTTGAATGAGTCTCTTCCAAACTTCAGGTGTTCCAGTGCAGTGCTATTAAAAGTTGGATCTGTTATCATTGATTAAGTCATGAGGGCTCCTACCTGGTGAATGGAATTTTAAGCCTTTAGAAAAGATAATTCAGGAGGAGTTTGGCTACCGTGCACTTCTACCTTCTGCTATTTAAGGACAAAATAAGAATGTTCTTACCAGACTAACTGCAGGAAACTTAATCTTGGACTTCTTTATCTCTTGGATTGTGAGACGTAAGAGATGAATTTATTTTCTTTATAAATAACCTAGTCTGTAGCGTTCTGTTAAAATAGTACCAAATGGACCAAGACAGTATGTTGTTTGTACTCCTAGTGAGTTTCATCAGTTATCAAAAAATTGGCAAAATAAAGTTGAAATTTTTCAAAGGGAAACAAATTCAGTGTGTGTATATTTGCAACAAAAGTTGTGAAAAAACAATATTTAGACAAATAGATAATCCTGGTGTCAAAATTTTTCTATAACTCAATTCTTCAGTTGCGTATTATAATACTTAATCTGAAGTTAATTTTTATTTTATTTACTATGAAGAAAAACAAGTTCCATAAATAATGAACACCTGATGATGAAATAATAGAGAAAATAATTTTGAGAATCATTCCATAAATAAGATTTCTATTTGGCCTGAAGAAACAACAGTGAGTTTATCCATCTACCCACATTCTGAGTTAATTATTGAGGGGTAAATTGATACATTGTTTATAGACTAGACACTGCATTATAAGCAAAGGATAAAACTAAACAAAAAGAAGCCCTAATCTCTACCTGCTCACTGATCAATCATTAGGTATAGGCAAGTCTTAAAGTACAGTTAACAATAGACAATAGTAGTATATTGAGAGAAGTACAGATGAAGTAAAGAAAATATGTTTAAGCTCAATGTTGACTTCTTGAGGGTCCACCTCATATGTTCCCAATTTTGTTCCTGATGAGCCTTGTCTGTTTTGTTCGGCAATTGTGACTTTATGCACAGGTTGTAGTGAGTTTTCTACGTTTTCAGAATCCTGCCTGGAATTGGAAATGATGTCATAGAAAAAGGAGCTCAGGTACTGCGTTCAAGTTACAGGTATGGTCTGGGGAGATAGCTCAGCTGGTAGAGTGCTTGCCTTGCAATCACAAGGCCCTGAGTTCGATCCCCAGTACCAAAGAAAAAAAAAAGTTACAGGTTCAAGTTCAGATACAATAAGACAGAGCACATAAACAACTCCCAAAGTAGCCCTTTGCTTTGAAAGTTAACTATTTGTCTCTATAAATAAACTCAAAGTGCAGATTTTACTAAATGAACCTAATTAAATCAATTGACCCCTTATATTACACAGCTCAATTTTAAATGACACATTAACACTTTTTATTCTTCTGTACAATTTTACAAGTATATAACTTTTTCAATAAAAAATCATGTATTTAATATTTCATTTAAATTATACAGTGAATTTGTCAGTGTTTCTCTTTTACTGCCTATTTAGAATGTCTAGATGATAACTTAAAATATGTCAGAATTCTATAAGTTAGAAATGACAGATTTACAGTGATTTGAACAAATATTTAAATATGAGTTCTGTGTATGGTGCTATTTTTAATGCTAAATTGAAAATCAGATCTACTAATCAATTTTATATTTTGGGTCAGGTATTATATATATATATAAATAAGTTAAATAAATTATAATGAATAGGTGCTAAAGGGAAAACCAAGTGAATTTACTTTCCTTTGTGCCTACATATTGTCTTTTAATAATATATTTAGAATAACTGTTAACATAAATCTATTCAGATTTACATGTACACTCTTCATTTTAAAATGTTCTTTATAGGTATTATGCATCTAGAAACAATAATGAACACTAAATATTTTAGGTAATAAATAATAAATTGCCATTGAATTTATTAATTATTTAATAATGGACTTTAAAATAAATAAGAAAACTAAAAATTTTAGATATAATTTTATTAGTAGTATTTGAATAAATAATTTCAAATTAAACAAAACCTTTTGTAAAATAAACTCAGTAATGAGGATTATCCTGAAAAGAAAAATTTTCAATGTAGCAGCATTTTTCCAGGGGATATTAAAACTAAATGTATTCTTTTATTGCAATTGGCCTTAAGCAGCAGAGACTAAAAAGGGGCCATAAAGTCAGTGACCCTGGAATAACAGGCCTGTACTAGAACTAATTAAAAGCATTTTTTTGTCCAAAAGACAGTGGGACTTTGTATTTAAAATATAGCCTACAGGTCTGTGAACTTATTCTCTTGAATAAACATTTGGATATTTGCCGGGTCATATGATATATGCATGATTCACTTATAAGAAAGTATAGAAACTGTTTTCCAGATTAGCCATAATATTTTACATTTCCAGGAATTTCACAGGACAAAGTGTTGGCTAAAATTAGAATTATCAGTCTTTTTCAGTTTAGTCTTTCTGGTAAGTATGTACTAGTATCTCATTGTGGTTTTAAAATGTAATTTATTCATGAATGATGATATTGAATATTTTACCTACATGAACTTTTTATCTATCTCTCCTTTGAAATTATATGTTAAAATTTCCTACCATTGCTTATTTAATTGTATTATTTTATTACACAAGTTTCAAATCTTTGACTACTCCAAAGGAAAATTTTTTGCTTTGTGTTTTCTTTTGAATTTGAGCATGTATATTTTTCCATGGCATGTCCTAACATCTGACGCCCAAAATTCAAATCCACAGAGCAGATAGTTAGAAAGTAAAAAGTCATGTAAAGTGCAAGAATCCAATAACAAGTAGGAACTCAGGAATGTGAGCTACAGTTAGTGAATGTGGACAGAAATCATGTCAGTTCTTATAGCTTCTGATCTATATGACACACACATATTGCAGAATATGGAATGCTTCATCATGGAGATAAACACAAATATGTAGACCAGGACTTGAAGAAACTGAAGCAGAATTCTAGTGAGGATGGATAGTTGAAGGCATGGCCGTTACTTAAAGCAAATGAGCTGAGCCAGTAGGTAAATGACAACATAAAATGGGTGCTGCAAAAATATTTTTTGTTTCACTTGTGCATTCAAAATTACACAAGAAATTTCCACTGTGGTCTGCTCTAACCAGAAACTTAAATGGAAGAGAATTCTGGGAAATGTAGCCCAGCCTTTTAAATGGACATAAAGCAAAGACACTGCATTCCATTCTTTGGGAATTTGGTGACTCTATTTATCAATACTTAATCTCCCCAAAAGGAAAATAACAATATTGTGATTTCATCTATCATAATACAAATATCTCATACACAACCAAAAATATATACTAGTCTTCATTTTCCCCATAAAATGATACAAATCCCTTTTAGAATTTGGGTAGGTTTCTTTTTCCTAGCTGCCCCTGGCTCTCCTTTTTATATGAAAGTTGCATAAGTCTTTCATCTTCTGGGAGTTCTCGGTTTGTTGGGAATCCTCAAATACTTCATTCCTGTTCACAACTAAGCTGGTCCTATCACCTGTTTTGATATTGAAATAAATTCCTGGGCGGGCAATCATGTTTGCCTTCAGTGCAAGAATGAAACATTTCTTTTCCTTACGCCCATTGTGGAATAACAACATACTTTCCTTTTATACTACAGATAAATCACCCAGAATCAGGATCACCCTCATTTTACCTCTTTACTCAATCATATCAAAAACCCTATGTGATCATGGCAGTCTCAACTCTGGGCCCTCAGATGCTTCCTTTGTAACTAAGATCTCTACTGCACTAAAGTCTAAAGCCATGTGGAGAGGAAGCAAATTTTGCTACTGGATCTCTGTTAAACTTTCCTATTCATATCTCTTGATTTTCAGACCCAAGAAATCCGGCAAGGGGAAAGATAATACCTTGTACTGAATGCTGATTTAGAGCATATATTGTGTATTGCCTAACACTGCCCCAATGCAGCAAGATGTTGTCACCTGACTGGCACTGTTGAACTTTCAATACTATCCCTGCAATTCTATTAAGCTAAATGCTTTGGGATGATCAATAATATGACAATCTCTATGAATATTGTGTGTGAGCCCATTGTCACAACTTATTTTCTGTCAGATGAGTTATTTGATTTAAAGTGTTGCTGTGTGTAACACCATGATGATGGATACGACATCCACAGTTCTTAAGAAGCATTTAATGTAGGAAAGACAAATAAATATGCAGTGTTCATTCCAAAGGAAAAATAAGTGCCTGCCCTTCCATGATATTAGGTATTCAATATAATTAACCTGCCTTCAGAAACCTGACTGATGTCACTGTAGAGTAGTGGAAAATCAGGGACTAAAGATTTTTTTCTTTATTGTAGCTGGCTGGCAGTATCTTTAACTGGATTACATATGCCAAAAGTAAGTCTATGTTGTTGACTTATGCACGATCTCTGTCTTTGCACCAGATCCATTTTATTCATCAGTCTAATGAAGGAAGAAGTTAGATGGCCATAAGATTACTCATCATTTTAATTGATTAAGATTCTTATCTCCTGCATTTATTTTCTTGAATATTTTCAAGGTAGTATGCTTTTTATTCCCCCAACTTCTTTGGAGATGTCTTTGTGTATACCTGTTCCCCCATCTCAGTGTTACCATATTTTCAATCATGTTCATTTCAAATCCTTGAACATTCAACCAAATCATTAGCCATCAATGATGAATCAAAGCAGATCCAAATGTCCAGCAAAATAGCCTCTCAGCTAAACTCAACCCTGAACTGAACTCTATATTTTGTTTTAAATTTTGCCATCAAGTGTTTTTAATTTAATATGAAAGTGTTTGTACAAATTCTATTTGCTGTACCTAGATATTTTTTCCGGTAAAAATTACTCTCATCATGCTTCTCTTATTTTCCTTGTTGCATTATTTTATAATTCTGTATTATGCTTTAAAAATATTTATCGAGTTGTTGTCTTCAGTAATCTAGATTTGGGATGAGACCTGTTGTTCATGTTACCTCTGGCAGAATTTTCTTTCTGATATAGTATAGTGTATGCAAATTTTGAATATTGATTCTATTATGTCTTTGGTGTTTCAAGTCTCAGATTAAATCTATGCCTATTAGTTTCTTTCGAATGGGTGTATGTTCATATATGTTTTATTATCTTGTTTCTAAAACAATTTGTTCAAATTAAGATCCACATGAACTCTGTACTATTTCATCTCTTGTCTTTTAAAAAGTTTTTAATATATAATTTCAAAATGGCATAGTACTGTCAAAAAAATCCAAATACACAGAACAATGGAACAGAATAGAGAACTCAGAAATAATTATATGCATTTACTTCAAACTGATTTTCAACAAAGGTGACAAGAAATTACAATGGAGAAAGAACAGCTCTTTAATAAATAGTGTTGGGAAAACTTGATATTCACACTCAGAGGATTAAAAATTGACTCCTAGCTCATACCTTACAAAAAATCAAGCTCAAATAGGTCAAAGACCTAAATTTAAAACCTGAAACTATGAAAAAGCATTTATGAATCATAAATAGTTGCCCTAGTATCAGGGCTACTGTTTATTAAAGTTAATATTTTTCTCTCTTTGAGTTACTCCCAAAGAAAAATCTGTTCTTTCCAGTCCTAAAGATAACATTTTTGCACTTACACAGTTATTTTTAATGATATCATGTTAACTCAAATATTTCAAAGCAACTAGTAAACATTTCCAAATATTTTCAAAGTGTATCTCATATACTGAAGGATTCTAATAATATTATATTTCTTCCATTCAACATTAGTATTTTTGGAAACCAGAGTAAATCTTTAACAGAGCCAATTAAGTTCTGATTACAAAAGAGTGTACAGTGCTTAGAGACTCTAAAATACTTAAGCATAATGAGGAAATTTGGTGTTGGTGGAGATATTCATTCATTTATCAACTATTCTATGAGCCACACTAATCATGTGGATGTACTCATTCAAAGCATAATGAAAGGAATTTATAACATCAAATCCAGTAGCACTGTGATTTCACTCTATAGTGAGCAGGCTGTCATAATAGATATGCTGTTCTGTTGCTATGGAAAGTTGTATTTCAAATTATTCCTGATTGTGTATCATAACTATTATTTTCAGTTAACCTACTAATATATGCAAACATAGAAAAAGATTTATTAAACCCACCAACGTGAGTGGTTAATAAATGGTGGTATATATTTTGCTGTGATTAAATGTAATTGGCATAAGGCTCAGTATTTTGATATTTTAAAATATAAAGCCCTGGAAATTGCGTTATTCCATTGCTAGCATGATAATATAAAATGATGCACTTCTATCAGTCTAATAAAAGTGATTCCTGTCAAGTCTAAACCCCTTTAGCCTGCTGTTTCCATCACCTTACAGATCTTCCCGATTCCACGCTTGCTGTCCTACACCTGTCTCTCAGCAGCAAGTTCTTTTCAAAATTTAAGAGTGATCATGTCAGTCAGCTCTGAATGCCATTCACTGACCTTTGATCATATCCCAGAATTGAAAATATCTACTTTAAATAATTTTCAAGGTTCTGCATGATTGGAATTTCTTTCTCTCACATCTTTGCCTGCATTTCCTGCTATTGTTCTAGAACATTCTCAATTTCCTTGCTCTTCCTGACTCCTGATATATAATGACTTAACCACTGGGTGCCTTGAGGTGCCTACTTACATGTCACTATATTTCAGAGGTCCTCTTTAATCAATTTATATAAAATAGCAGTTCACTTTGCATAATTTGTATCTCTTACCTTCTCCATTTTAAGATAAAACATTATCTGAATTTTACCCTATCATTTATTTCATTCATTTTACCTGTCTCAATCCATAAATTGGGGTGAACAGGTATGTCCATGTATAGAATTTCCTAATGACATTCACCGGGTTTTTGATAAAAGGATGAATGATGCTTAGATTTTATTTTAAATTTATTTTTAAAGAGTAATACTACTGTAATATATATATATATATACATTAAAATGTTATACACATTACTTATTGACTAATTTCTTGCTTAAGAATGTCTAAGTTTACACAATGCAGAAAACTATTTAAAAAGTCAATAATGCCTGGAGTCATGATGGATATAAAATGTCTTATAAATTCAAAGTGAAATATAAATTAATCTATCATGATGAGGTTTATTTCAAGATGCAGACCAAAAATTTAAAAACTACACTTTAATATTTTCAATTTAACCAAAGAATGCTTATAACATTTTATATTATATGAATTATATCTATAAAGTACAAAAGAAGAAGATTTTACTATTTAGTTATATTAAACCTTTACAAATATGATTGTTTTTATGCTTTCCAGAAATTAGAAATATTCAAAGAATATGGTGCTTTCATTATATTGCGTTTATGGCAATGTAGACCCGACTAAATTTAATATAAAGGTACCTCAGTAAATGTATTTACTTTAATGTGATTTTGCACTGTGTTTAATTATTTTATGCATTTGATAAATGCTTACTTTTAACAATCTTTTAAGCATTGAAAATATAACTAGGATAAAAAGTGCCAATGACTTAGCTCATAATACAATTATATACTAGAAGTGAGAGATGCAAAGAAAGCAACGAACTCCTCATGTCAAATGTCTTAAAAATGACTTACGTGAAGAAATTTGACATACTAGATAAGAGATTAATTCAGAAGGATTAACATTCCTTGAAAAGAATACTTTTAGGTGAAAAATATTATTTTGAGAAAAATGGGATGCTTTTAGAGATTTGTCAACCACAAGAAAAAATTTCAAAGAAAAGAGTCACAATTGGTATTGAATATGATGTAATCTGTCGGATGTTGAAGACCATTTAAAAAGTTATGGGAGTCATTATAGCATCCTAGACTGATGTGGTATTGGTGCAGGTGCTGAGAAGTTGATCATTTCTGAATGTTTTACACTTGCTGATGATCTGAGTGTGGACTGTGAGGGAGTTCCAGTGTCAAGCAGGATACCATGTTGCTAGTCCTGACTTAAAGAAAAAACTCTAAAACACAGAGATTGGCAGACTTATAAATAAACAGTTGAAGAGTGACAGGGTAGTTAACAGAGCCAGGCTACTGTTACCGGTTACTCAAACACCAATCTGATGTTATGGGGAAGACAGATGTGATTAAAGTCTATAATCAGTTAATTTAAAGGAAGTGGAAGTATCCTAGATTGTCTGGGTGAGCCTGACTCAGTCAATGTAGTGACCTTAACTGCAAAATTCAGGTTTCCCAGATTCTGATGAAATCCTACCTATGATAAGCACCTTCAGCTCATGCTCTGGAATTCCAAACTGCCCCTCCAACTTTTCCTGATTTAGAAATTACTCAGTCTGCCTTGAGATTTGCATAAGTCCATTCTTTGCAGTTAAAATCTGTTCACATTTGTCTTTTGCTTCCCTGTTTTTATTTATATGTATTCATTTTTCTTTTTTTTTTTTTTTTTTTTGTAATGATCGAACCCAGAGACACTCAACCACTGAGCTACATTTCCAGCCCTTTTTCATACTTTATTTAGAGACAGGGTCTCACTGAGTTGCTTAGGGCATTACTAAGTGGGTGAGGCTGGCTTTGAATTTATAATCCTCGTGCCTCAGCCTCCCCAGCCACTGATATTACAGGCATGCATCCCTGGCTCCCTGGTAGTAAATTTTTCTGGGTATAAATATAAATCTCACAAAGGGAGATGTTATTTAGTTATATATCTGAAAACTGATACTAAATACCAACGGATATGAGTGTGCTGAAAAATTGAATTTATTTCTCTTTGTGGTAGGCCAAAATGTCCCCCTAAAATATATCCATATCAAATTCCTGGAACCCATGAATATTACCTTATTTGGAAAAAAGCTTTGCAGATGTAATAAGTAAAGGCTCTTGAGATGAAAAGATGATCATCACGGATTATTCTTATGATCTATGTTTGTGGTTCTCCAAAAATTCATGTGTTGAAACCTGTTCCAAAGGTGATAATATCAAGCTGAGGCCTTTGGAAGGTGTTTAGATCATAGGTGAGATATTTTATTAATGGAATTGGTAACTTTATATACAAGACCACGGGCAGCTGGTTTTCTCTTTATACTATGTGAAAAGTTGGCAATACAAAACCCAGAAGAGGACCCTCCCAAGAATCTAATCATACTGGCACCCTGATCTTGGACTTTTCAACTTTCAGAACTGCACATTATAAGATACCCAGTTTATGGTACTTTGTTGTAGCAGCCTGAATGAACTGATATAATTATGGAGCTGGTCCCCAAATTCAATGACAAGTGTTGTTAGAAGAGACACAGAGAACAGACCCACCAGGTGGTGATGTAATCACAGAAGTAAGGAGTTGGAGTCATGTAACCACAAAGTCACATGCCAAACAAGGAAGACAACTGCCAAATGATCAGAGACAAGTAATGGATTCTCTCTCCTGGGGTCTGCAGATGGAGGTCAACCCTCTCTAAGCCTTCATTCAGAACTATGGGATAAGAAACTGTTTTAAAACACCTAGGTTGAAGTAATTTGCTAAAACACTCCTAGGAAAGCAATACAATAATATTTAAAGCATTAACAACTAATAAAAGAAATTAAACGATGAGTATACGTAGAAATTAGTTATAAAGAGTGATTGAGTGATTGATAGAACACTCCAAAAGCAAGAAATTGGGAAAATAAAGTAAATATAATAAAGATAACAGAGAGGGTTAAGAGGTAAGAGGGGAGGCAAAGGAGAGGACCATTTCAGCAGCCAGTAAAAAGACATGTCCAGAAGGTAAATGTGGTCAATGCCATCAAATTCAGCTGGGTGGACAGAGATGAACATGTGGATCAAAATTTTTATTTCACCAACAGTATGTAAAATAAATAATCTGTCTTTTGTGTCAGTAGAGGGCTGACTTTAGGGTCCATCAGAGAATAGCAGACGTGAAATAAACACATTGAGTAAAGATATTTCTTTCACGACAGTTTTGCTCTAAGGGGAAAAGAGAAAGAGCCTGGTGGGTAGGCAGAAGAGCAAAGTCCAGGCTTTGTGTGTGTGTAATGAGAGACTTTGCACGGTCCTGTGTCACTGGGGCTACAGAAGTTATAAACTAAGTAACAGCAGCAAACACAATGAAAATATACCCTATATGACTAGAATTGATTTATTGAGGTCCTAGGGAGAGGCGCCGCCCTATGTGAACGGGATTACAGCAAGGAGACATTAAAAACAAGGCCTCTGGAACTTCTCTGACTCACTATGTCATAAATCAGTCCTTCTTTCTGAAAAGAGTAAATGCATTTGCTACTTTAATTTTGTAATTTGACAAGCTGAGAGTTATTTTGTCTCCATTATATCTTTCCAGTTTTACTTATTAAAGAAAGAAGAAAAATAGGCAGTTTTCAGATTAGCTATGGATTATTGACTTATAAGTGAGGTTGAAACAAAGGTGTCCAGTATTGTTTTCTTTGTCTGATGGAAAGTTTTCTAAGGTTTCTAAATCACAATTCTTACTTGTGATTTGGTAATTGATCTGACCAGACATCTTTTTTTCTTTTTCTATCTTGTGTTCCAATTGATTTCAACATGTTCATAGATTGCTGACTGATTTTTTTGGACTAAGCTTAATTATTTTTTTAATACATGAAAAGAGTAATGAGGTGAATTTTACAGCACCGAAACAGACTGGTAACACATCTTTCTTTGTTCTTTTAGTCTTTATTTTTTAATTTTTTAATTTTTTTTTTTAGTTGTGATGGACACAATATCTTTATTTTATTTATTTATCTTTATGTGGTGCTGAGGATCAATGTGTCTCACATGTGCTTGGCAAGCACTCTACCACTGAGCAACAACCCCAGCTCCCCTTTTAGTCTTTATTTAATATAATCTTAAATATCTTTAATGTTTTACCCTAACTGGTTTTTGTGCTGTTGGAATGTAATTTTAAGAAGTTTTCATCTCCCTCCCTCCCTCCCTTCTCTGTTTCTCCCTTTCCTTTTTCTCTCTCCTTTTCTCCCTGTTCCCGTTTCTCCCTCTGATCTAATTTATTTATACATTATCTTCGTTCTTTGGGACAAAGAAAATATTCAAAAACATTTTTTCATGTTACCATATTCTTTGAAAGAATAATAGAGCATTTTCCAAATGAGAGTTTTGTTAATTTCTTCCTTTATATACTTTTTGAAAAGGGTAATGATTGAAAATGTCAATATCCAATTATGTATTTTCTCACCCTATGAAACACTGAGAAAATGTTTTTAATTTTTTACAGTAAAAAAAAATGCAAGTTATATATGTTTCATATAGAAAGTATCAATAGACTCCTAAAAATAGTATGCACCTCTTTTCTTTCCTTGTTTTCACATCAATTGCCCCTGGTGATGATGTGGTCAGAATCTATCAGGTCAAAGCCGTAGAACTCTAGTGACATTTTATCAATAATGACAAAGAAAACCTTGACATGTAGCCAATACCTGGAGAGTGTTTTGGCCTGAAATCTGAACTATTTGAGTATTTCCTGGAATAGATTCGATGTGTTACAATGGTTTTACATTGGGCCAAAGGCTAGATAACCATCTTGTGAACAGTAATAGCTTCTTAATTGATAGACATTTCAACTATCTTCTGTGTGAGAAAAGGTGAGAGACTGGGATAGGAAATAAGAACAAAGAACATGAACCATACCTGATATTAAGGGGGAAGTGGCTTCTCTGATTGTTAGGTAATCAAACACATCGATTGTGTGGCCCCTGTGGGAAAGCAAAAATGAGAAGCTCTCCTTGTAATTTGGAAGCACACTGGTTTTTACTACACTGGAAGAGAAAAACAGAAGACAGGAAATATTTTAATAAGACCCCTGACTTTTGTACCCTTTCATCTAAGTGGGAATTTTACTTCAAGTAAGTGGATTTTTTTCTGATGTTTATTTCCTTATTCAAATTCCCAGTGATATGAATATACTGAACCCACATCTTGACAAGATCATTTCAGAACAGAGGAGTATTGGACAAAGAAGATATTTTGGGCTGTCATGTTATACTCACATATTCCAATATGTGAAATCTTTGTCTATTGACATTTAATTGACATTTAATTGGCATTAGATTAACCCGTAACACAGGACGGGTGATATTCTGAGTGAGAAAGAACGGAGGACAGATAAGAGAACAAATCTACAGAGAAAAAAATGAAGCACATACTTACAAAACAGTGCGGGAGATAGAGAAGCCTTTGCCCTAGTGAAAACAGCAACAGCAAAAATACAAGACACACATAATATACTTTTCTTGTGTCAAAGTTTCTAACTTTATTTTTACTGTAGCCTAATTCCTTCCCCCTTTATTGAGTCATAATCAATACCTTTTACTAAACAATTTCTCAGAAAAATTATTGAATGGGCTTTTTATATTTTTAATCCATTGAATCTCTAGAAGAAGTTTATAAAGGTTGCTGTTTTTTCTTGTGAAAACAGATAGATGGAACACTTTGCATATGATTGCATAATTAGGCAGGTGCATAACTAGAATTGAATTCTGTCTGAGATTAGAACTCCAGGGTTCTTAAGGGCTATACTTTATATTTGCAGGATGGATATATATATAAAGTCTGTCTTCATTATGGATATTCCTGTTTTATTTTTCATTTCCCTAACATTTTGTGCCTTGGAAAGATTTCCAGTTTTTTATTATACCTCTCTTAGGAGGCATTATATATATCAAGCATATATATCAAGAAATAAATCAAGATTTCTGCAGAAAGTCACATAACCTTTCTCTTTCAGTTTGAAGGCTTTGTCTTCCCAGAATAAAAGAGAATTTTCTAGGGTAGTGTTTTAGTCAGGTTTTTCATTGTTGTGATCAAAAGATCTGACAACAGCAATTTTAGGAAGAAAAGTTCATTTGGCGCTCACAGTTTCTGAGACCTTCGTCCATAGATGACAAACTGCACTGCTATGACCCGAGTGAGGCAGAATCACTTGGCAGAAGGGTGCAGCAGAGGAAAACAGTTCAGTTCAGAGGAAAACAGTTCAGGAAACAGGAAGCAGAAAGAGACTAAGTTTGGCTCACCCAGGACAAAATATATACCCCAAGGGCATGTTCTCAGAAGTAATCCACCTTCTCCAGCCACACCCTACCTGCCTGCAGTTTCCACCCAGCTAATCCATTCAAGTGGATTAATGAACAGATTAGGTTAAGGCTTTCATAACCCAATCAGTTTACCTCTAAACTTTCTTGCATTGTCTCTCACACAAGTTTTTGGGGGACACCTCATATCTAAACCATAATAGACTGTCATCATGAACCAATCATCATTGCATAATATCCTTTTGAAATACATCAGTGACCTATAAGTTGTCTTTGAGTTTACCTATTAATCTTGAAATCCACAACACAAATAAATATATACACATGCAACAAGACAGATTAACAGTCCCTAATTTCCACATATTCCCTAGATTATTCCTATGATTTTTTTTTCGTTTTCCAAGGGATTGAACCTAAGGATTTACACATGCTAGGGAAGAACTGTACCACAAATGGATACCCCTAGCCACATCCTGTTGATTTTTGAAAGAAAGTTCATCCACAGAGATGATGCAATGGATTCCACTTTACTTTCCTCATAGGGATGGAGGATCAGTCTTAGAGATTCAAATAATTTTTTATTCAAATCATATGTTTGCACTACACAAAGTTTATAAATACTTTTAGTTTTGGCTATATCCACTTTATGTTATATAAACTGCTTTATTAGTTTTGAAAAAGTCACCATAATTTCTCATAAGACTTTACAAAAACCAAAGGAAGCAGACAAAACACATATCAGATATTTCCACATTAGTTGAATTTTTGTTTACAGGTTGTATTTTGAGTGAGCCAACTAATAGTTAAAGGACTGTGCATATAATGTTCTCTATTGCTTCTTTAAGTTCATTTTCCTAAAGAAAATCTCCTTTGATGAAGAGGAATTTATTCCAGTCATAAATGTATGAAAGTAACATAAATATTTTATTGCAAGGAGATTGTCTAAATATAACATTTCAATACTTTAGAATTAATTTCATTTCAATTAACTATATAGATTTATCTAATAAAATCAACCTGGTATGTGGCTAAACAAAATTCTAAGTATTGGGTGCATGCGTTCCTGTTATCCTATTTTCTATGTTTGAAATAATTTACAATAAAAAATAAAAAATTTTGAAGAAGCAGACAATGTAAATATATATATTATGATATATATATATGTATATACACATATACATAAGAACAAATGTTATTGTAGGGGAATCTAAGTAAAGTTTTTAAATACTTTTAGGGATTAGAAAGAAAAGGCAGAGTGGTCATACATTTTTTAATAGATTGCAAAATAGTAAATATGAGTCATATATATGCTAAATCACCTTGAATATTGCTAAATATGTTACAAAGAAAAAATACTAAGAAACAAAGTCATTTAATTAACACCAAATTTTATAATATGAAAGGAAATAAAATTTTTAAAAATCATAAACTTCCTAGGAATAAAATCAGAAAGTTACAACAGGCCATAACCAGAACACCATTGGGTAAAAGAGTTATTGAGTTAGTGTGCATATTTTCAACATTGACCACATGCATTTAAATTTCTAAATGGACCTACCCTTATAATCCATTCAGAAATACATTTCTTGCTGTTTTCACATCCCATAGATACTACTTTATATTGAAAGTGGTCCTTAGAATACTATGAATAATTGAAAAGAAAAGATAAGGCATACAATAAAAAAGAAAAGCAGGCCAGTATTCAGATATAATTTTTTACAGTGCTGAATAAAAAATGCCAGAATGCACTTGTGATATTACATTTGTATTAATATCTTTGAGAAAGGATTTTTCCACTTTTTATAACCTTGAAACCATTTCTTCAAACACAGTTTTATCCAGAAGCACAAACGAATAAAAAATATACAATCAAGACAATAGGGATCAAAAGACACATTGGGGGAAAGTACTGTAAAAGATCCAACTAATTCACATAAACACAGACACAAACACTATGGATAGTAGCAAGAGACCTAGTTTGCTTATCACTGCCATTACACTGGTTCAAATGTTTATATTTAATTATGATACATCTCAGTGCTTATAAACTAAGGCCAAATGAACATTTAATGCAGTCTTATCACAGTAATAATAGAAAATATGGAAATGAAATATTTTACAGATAGGGAATATATGCTAAGTGTTACAGACCAAATACTCTTGTCCTTGCCAAAATTTATCTTTTCAAATCTAACTTTAATGTGATGGTATTTGAAGGTGAGGTCTTTGGGAAGGAATTAGGTCTTGGGAGTGGAACCCTTGTGAATAGTGTTAATGCCCATATGGAAAAAGAACAGATAGCTAGCTTGCTTTTCTCTAGCATGAGAGGAATAATACAAACTTAGCCTGTAACTCAGAAGAGGTTCCTTACCAAAACAGTACTAGGTTGGCACTCTCACCTCAGAATTCCCATCTAAAGCATTATGGATAACACATTTTTGTTGATTATAAGCCACTCATTGTATAGTACTTTATTATAGGGGCTAAAGCTGATAAACACCACAGTGTATAATACATGCAGCAAATTAACTTGCAGGTGAAAATATCAAATATCAGATATAAGGCATTAACCACATGATTCTCTACTCCTCCAAAAAGGTTGTATTTTAAGAATTATTTTAAAATACTGTGTAATGCTTAGTCATAAATGTGTGCTGAGCAGCATTGGCATACATTTTTGTCAATAAGCTCATATATAATTTTGAAGAATACTGCCAATGTCTAATGTGATCTCCTAACTGGGCTTATTGTCTTCAAATACTTTTAAACTCCAAATTCAGGTAACAAATCTTAAATTATATTTTGTATGTGTGTCACTTGTCTCAAGATTAAATCTAGTGCCTAAAAGAACATATATCAATGCACTGTTTCTCTATCCAAAGGAAAAAGGAGGTTGCTATTTGTTAAGGGAATGTATTATTTAAAGTTAATTAGATACTGAATTCATAAACACAGCTAATTCCTGTAGCATTCCCATGTGATTTTTCTAGTAACTTTTATAAAAATATTTTTAGAAGCTGTGAGCATGAGACAATATTTAAAAATCACACATACCATAAAGAAAAATCTATCTTGCACAAGGAAAAAGTCAACAGCAGCAAAATCTTTTTTCCAAATAATTTAACTTTTGCAAATATTTTTCACCATTGGAAATAATATAATAATGCTCAAATGAGCAATATTATTTTAAATAGCTTTTATTTTTTAAAAGTTAATATGTACATTATCACCAATCTTTTTATATTCTTACATTCAAAAGTAATATATACATCTCTCCAAGAACTTTTAATTTGTAAGTTCTAGAAAAGGCATTGCAACTGCAAATTACTTCAACAAAGACCTTATCAAAGAACACAAAGAAACCCAATTATATTTCTAGAAGCACTGACTATTTACCTAAATTACAGTCATCAGGAAAACTAGCTGCAACTACACTCCTTAGATTTTGGCTGCAGGCAACTTAAATCTTAGAACTACTTTTGGGAAAAGGATCTAGGAAAATGAAATGAGATAACTAATTATTGAATTAAACTTATTGTGGCTTGGGGAAAAATGTCATTTGGTAAGAGGGCATCTCCCACTAAAAGCCTGTATTATCTATGTTTTAAAGAGGTCATATTCATAAATCTTCTATGTATTTTCTTATTTTATTTAATAAAGTTGCTTGTTTACTTCACTATGTTGCCCTGTGCTTATTGAGACCTAGCTAATGTATCATCTTCAATCTACAATCCCAGTGCAAAACCCCAGCTTAAGACTTTCCAAGGGTCTGCAAAATTTGCTGTATATCAAGGTTACTGGTAAATGTAAAAATTGAATCAAACACCCAGAGTTCAACTCACAGTGTATTATTTGGCATCTCTCCAAGGAAGCCTAGGAAAACTATTTTAAAGGTGGTAAACAAAACTATGACAAAACCAAAACCATTTCAAGTGATTATGACAGTACACTGATCAATCCCCAAAGTCTGTCTTGGTTTTCTCAGGGATGCCTTTTACCTTCTACAAAACCAATATGAACAGTAATGTGTTTAAAAAATCAGGTTAAAAAAGAGTTAATTAATAAATTTATAATTTTCTACATCCCTCATTTCTACACCTGAGTTCCCTCTCCCCCCAAAAAGTGACCTTAACTCTGTAGCTCTATCTTCTCTCATTTTCTGGTGGGTGCTTCTACCCACAAAATAATGTGTCTACATTAATTTTTCTTTTCACTCTTCTTTAAAAATAATTTTTGTAAGTTCTTCTATGATTGACAAGGGTAAAGTTCACTCAGAAATATAAATTTTATTACTCTAAATAAAAATATTCTTAATTTAGTCTTTTATGCTATAACACTAATTCAATATTAAAATAGTTAAATTTGGGTCTGTATTAGAAGCATGTATGCAGCTTTAGATCTCTTTCATCTACCTTTTCTGTGTTTATTTACTGCTAAAGGGATTTGAAAAGCTATGCTCATTTCCATTGTTTTATTTGTTTTTGAGGTCATGACTTTCTGAACAGAGGCTGCAAGCTTTGCAAGTGAGTCTTAGCAAATGCACATGGTGGACCTTCCCAAAGGACGTATCCTTTCCAAAGCACCATAGATATGATTGTGTACATGATTCATTAACAAAGTTGGATGAAGTAGAATAGGCCCAATATTTTATAGGTACCATGTATCCCATTTATCTGTGTTAACTGGCTGAATCTTTTGTGCCTGGATAGTACATAATTAACATGTCACTATAAAACTGTGCACTATTTGGAAGAATAAATTCACATTCCATTAAATAAGGATCATCACCACTTTAATGGCCTGCATGTTGCATTTTAATAGCCATATAAGTAACCAGAAAATTAAATAGGTCTTTTATCTAATATGTATTTTCACATTTGAGTGTACTCCTGGCATAAGATAACTGAGATTGCTGCAACTGATCAGGTTCCATTAATGTGAGATTGCTTGTGAAGTAGTACATTTTCTAATATCTCGTGTGGAAATGTTATGCAAATTATTTGTAAATGTGAAATCCTCAAGAGCAAAGCTACATTAACTGTTCCTATTGCAAAGGTATGCTCAATAATTTACAACCCATCAATGGCTGAATTGGAAATAAATTGTTTCTCTAGAGTTCCAAAATGCAGTAGAAATGTAAACAGCACCATCTTCTGGATTATGTGAATTTATAATTGCTTCATAAGCTGTTCTGCTTAGGTTTTCTTATGCAAATGCATAACAAATATTAAACATCACATGTACACACTGTTTATTTTCTTATCTTTGCTGTTAATTTTAAACTTGACAGTTTGATATAGATTCCAATTCAACAATGTATGGATAAAATATAAGCATTTTTATATATATTTGACTATTGAATTTTAATCCAAATATAAATACTTCAGAGCATAATAAAGAAGAATATATTTCTGACCTTGATTAACTCTATCCTCCCATTGCCAACTTATGATGGAACTGATGTGGGGGGGGGGACATCTCATAACTTGAACATTTCCTTGAGAAGTAAAAAGAGAAAATAAATATACATATGTACACTTGATGTTCTTTTTCGATCTCTAGTTTTAGGATAAGAATTATTTAGATAAATAATTACCAAAGATACTAAAAGGTTAAAGAAAGTTATTTCAACATTTCCTTATCTCACTGATAATTAGCCTTAATTTAAAAATATTCAAAAGAAAAGCCCCTGGAAATATCATTGTGTTTCAACTGAAATATAACCCTAATGGTTTAATTTTATTATTTGACAAGACAAGGAATAAATTTGAGAGAGTTCTCTTTCTGGTCAGAGAGAATGTGAAAAGCTGGGGATATTAGGAGAGAAAACCAAGGTGTAAGGATCAGAAAGCTACTGAACATCAGCACATTTGAAGGAGATATTTTAATTGTAATCACTGCCATTCACACTTTCTGGCTTTCTTCTCTCTGGTGTGGCTGGTCCCTCTACTTTTTCAAGTCACTAGTCCCCTCCTCTCAGTTTATGTTCCCCTCAGTCTAGACAGACCGGGTTTGTAAGTGCTATCTGCTCAGGGTTCTCAATGAGATGTGAATCCCTACAGATGGATTACTCTATGTGGATTAAAAGCAAACCTTAGAACAACCTAACCTCTGGGCTCAGTGTAACATTCTGTAATCATAGCAACTCTGGAGGCTGAGGCAGGAGGAAGACAAGTCTGAGGTTAGATCAGCAAATCAGCAAGACCCTGCTTCAAAATAAAATAAATAAGTAAATGGGGCTGGGATGTAGCTCAGTGGTTCAGCACCTATAGATTTCAATGTCTGTGTCAAAAATAAATAAGTAAATAAATAAATAAGAAAGAAAAAGAATAAAATATCAATCTAACCTCTGACTTCTGCTTTGATAGTGCTGAACAGTGCAGGCCAGTTATTGAATAATCATGCAAAGGATCCCACAAGACCCTAAATACCCCTAAATATTGTTTTTTAATCCCCCTTCCACTTTCCTTCAATATTCAATTCCTTTCCTATTTGCATCTGTGTTTAACTCAAAAGACAGTTCATTAGATATAAAGTCCTTTACATTTTCATTTCCCTTTCACTTTCAGCAATACATTTGTTCTAAAGAAATTTTAAAATACCAGATATAAATTCTCTCAATCTATTGCTATATCAATTACAGATTACCTTCACTTGTTACTTCAACTGTTATTTAATTTCTTCCTCCTCTCAGGATGGATAGTTGCCTCCAAACATCTTGGCAAAACTCTTCATTCTGTTATGGGTTGGATCCTATCACTCCTCTACAAATGTGCTCTTACTCAGATTCTCTCTCTTGTGCTCTCTCCTCTTTCTCCCACATGCATGTACTTTGAAATAATGGGTATGCTAACATTCAATCTTTTTCACAAGAATGAATTAACTACAGTATATTTGCCACACATCTTTCAAATTATCTGTAAAGTCGAGTTTCTTGGAAAAAATATTCTAAGCCAGAGCTATGGCCCATGTCTGTAATCCAAGCTACTCAGAAGACAAGGGCAGGAGGATCGCCAATTAGAGGCCACTCTGGGGGTTCTGTTCACAATTCAGTTGTACTAGGGGAGTGGGATGGGTTGTCAAGAAACAAAGGAAAGTATCCAGAGAAGGCCTGCAAGGCTTCTTTGTAAACGCATACGGAGAAGGTTCAGTGGTGCCAAGCTGGACAAATGACAGCACCGTCCTCAAAGTAGTTTACGAAGTAATACCTCTTTCTCTCTTGACATGATCCAAAAATTAGCACCTCTGTCCCTTGTTGAGTGGTGGTAGGCTGGATGAGTGGCATTTATTCTCTCCAAAGTACCCTCAATTCTGCACAAGCTACAGCAGGAAAAGGGGTTTTATAGACCAGGCTACAGAAGCACTGACATCACTAGCTTAGATTGCTTTGTCCTGCAATGTGATCAGAATCCCAAGACACTGGTTTGCATGCCAGAGAGCACCTTTCTGCAGAGGACATTAATTTGCCTCAACTCCCAGCATATGTGAGAGGGAGCCAAGGTCTTTTGAAATCATATTTACCTGAGTATTGAGGTCCAGACTCACTCCATGGGTGCTTTGATTTGGTTAGATTCTTGGAAACACATATGGGCACTTAAAGGACATAGTATCTTATCATCCTCATTTTTCCCAAGGATGACACAGTGAGCAACTTAGCATGACCTTTCTCAAAATAAAATTGAAAAAATCTGAGCTGAGGATGTAGCTCATTGTTAAAGCAACCTTGGGTTGAATCCCCATTACTGGAAAAAAAAGAGAGAGAGAGAGAGAGAGAGAGAGAAAGAGAGAGAGAGAGAAAGAGAGAGAGAGAGAGAGAGAGAAAGAGAGAGAAAAGAGAAAAGAAGAAAAATCTAAACTTATCATTAATTTCTCCCTATTCTGAGATCTGCTAGTAAAGACTTAACAACTTACTCTTCAAATGTAAGGCCCATGTGTCAGTTGATATTTTTATTGCTACTTACAAGTAAGACAAAGTAATAATGTGAAAATAATAGTTGGAAAATTCACTTATTTTTCAATCACAAAAGTAATCTTTTGCATGAAAATGTTTGGATACTGAAATAATATTTTTCTGTTATTTGTAATGTATTCTCTTAATGAATACATTAATGAATGTTACCAGCATTTTCTCATACACACTGTTAAATCTGGGTATTCAACAAAACCATGAGTCAAGTTTTGAAAGTTCCAGTTCCCACTTCTTGCTGTTTCATATTTACATGTATTAAAAATGCTCACTGTTGTAATTTGGATATTGTTTGTCCCCACCAAAACACACGTTGAGTCTTGGATGACAACATGTTTGTATTGAGAGACAGTGAGGCTTATAAAAGGTCATTAGATCTTTAGGAGTGATCAATGATTTTCTTGTGGGAGTGAGATACCATTTTAGTGGGAATTAGTAAGTTCTTAAGAATGTGGATTTTTTTGAGGCAGGATTTGTGTAAAGCAAGTCTGGCACCTCTCTTCCCTCTCTCCTTGTGAACTCTCTTCTATTTGTGCCTGCTATCCTTCCACCATGACACTTTAACATAAAACATGAGGAAGCTGACATCATGTTCCATACCACCAAAATAAACCTGAGACTTTCATCACCATCAGTTTCAAACTACTGATTTAACGTCACTGCGTGCAAAGTGGGAAAGAGATATTCAGTATCAGTGCGTGTGTATATATATATATACACACATATCAGTATATATATATTTACATATCAGTATATATATTTATATACCAGTATATATATATTTACATATATATATCTTTATTGCCACATAGATATTCTAGGAATAAATAATTTATGAGTACAGATAATAAGAAAATGCAGCAAAACAATTAAGAAATTAAGAATTCTGCATATTTATATTTTCTTGTTAATTTCATATGAATTAATTATTAATAATAATTGCTTTAACAATCAGCTCTCAAAATTTCTAAAAATGTCACTATTGGATCCAGGAAGCTAGTACAAATTAGATCCAAACCATCCTTTCATTATCCCAATAGTTCTGTCTCTACATTGTTCTCAACTGTGGGAACTTCAAGGAGACCACAATAAATCCTCAATCTCTATCCCTAAATGATGTTTGAACAAATTGAGAGATAAAAATCTATTAACAGAGGCCCCAAATCACCCACTTGAGGAGAATAACTAAATTGAATAATCTCATTTCAGGTCTGTTAGCTAATGTTGAAGCACTAACATCAGCCCAACTTACCACTGTTATGAGACAAATTTTACCCCAAAATGTATCAACATTTTAACTATTGTTACTCATTAAAACGGTATTATTTTGAAGTAGAATCTTTATGAATTAAAATAAAACAGTAGTGCAAGCCCTAATCCAATATGCTAAATATGTTTATTTAAAAAGGATATTTGAATACAGAGACAAATAAGTACAGAGGAAAGGCTGTGAAGACACAAAAAAAAGATGATTTACAAACCATGAATTCCAAAAGCTGTCGAAAAAATTATGGAAAAAGTTAACCTTTGAACTCCTCAAAAAAACAAGTTCTACTGACATACTGATTTCAAATTCTTACGTGTGGACAACCAATTTTTCAAGACAACCATCCAGTTTGTGGCACATTATTACAACAGTGCTCCCAAATTTATACCACTACTCAGTCATGTTATCATTTAATTGAGGTAGAACTCCTTCTGAAGAGGGAGTCCCAGTAAAAGAAATTGCAGAAAGATTACAGGAGAAACTCTACTTTCTGGATGTAGATTCATTTTCAAGGTGAAAAGGGACATAGGTGAGTTAAGCATGCTCAGTTATTCATTTAAAATGTATTAATTAAACCCTGCACTATAACAGCCCGTGGCAATGTCATCAAAGAAGTCAAAGAACAGCAAGAATTATGGTTAGAAAAAAAAATCACCATGTAAACACTGAGACCCACCTAACATTAACAAATCCATGGAAAGTGCTTTTACTTCTATAAAAATTGCAGTGGTAAAATTTTTGACCTAATATTTCTTGACTAACTTTGTGCATTCAAAAATATTCCCTCTAGTAATTTACTTCCAGACATTCCCTGGGCCACATCTATGCCCTCTCCTCTCACTGTGTGCTTGGTCTCTTATTTGGCATCTCTCTCTAGCTCTCCTGTTACCTGTGCTGATCACTTCATTTATCTAGCCAAAATGTGCCCTTGGATTATCTCATTTGTTCTCTTGCGTTCTGCTAGTAAGCAAAGCAAAGATAACTATTACATTAATATCTAAATTCTAAATTGTTTTGAAAAGAGCACAACCAACTTTGCTGCTGTCATTTGAAACTTCCCCTTTCTATCTGCAACAGATACCATGAATCTATTTTCAAAATTGAATTATGATATTTTTCCCCTAATTATTTTCCTTTTCCTCCCTAAGCATGTCCCCTAACTCATTTTTTGGTTTCACCATCTGTATAATTGGAACCCAGATCTGAGGATTTTCCTCTTCCTCTTTCCTCTACTTTAACCATCAAGTTATAAATTACCGAAAGAAATGAAGACCTCCCCAAATAGAGTCTTCATTGGCATTAATCTGCCATACTGCTCTCTTTCAACACTTCAACACGGAAGAAATGAGCTTTCTAGAACTAAATTTTCATGAAGTGACCTTCCTGCATCATTTATGGCTCTTAATGGACTAAATTTAAGAGAATCTCCTTCAAAAATTCTTACTGCTTGAGTATCATTTTGTCATACATAAACATGTAAACAAAAAATCACTGTTGGAATGTCGTAGCATTGCATCATTCTCGTCACATGTCCATTGTGGGTGAGGGAAAGGGTTCCTGTTGGAGGGATGGGCTGGCTGTAAATCAATCACTAAGGAACTTATTTAATAGAAAAATATCACAGGAGACAATTATCTCTTTTGAATCAGGGGGCTTGACAGATTGAGCCATGCTAAGATCTGGCTCTAACAAAGATGGAAGAGCCCACTTTTCCTTCATTTATAGTCCTACAGGTGAAAGAGGTGCTGGGAGGAGCTTTTTTCATGAGAAACAGGATGGGGGAAGTTAAGGAAACCATTTGGCTCTAGTGGGTCTTGTGACACAAGTGGGATACAAATTCTGGTGGTGAGCCACTCTGCATGGAAACCACATACTTCAGGCCATCTGAAACAATCTCTCAATGATTACCAGTTCCTGAAAGCCAGACTTCTGTGACTGATGGACTGCCAAGCCTGGTTTTATTTGCTGGTGACAGATGGCTTCCTACACATCAGTATTATAAAATACTAGAAAAAAATTCATATATGTGAATAAAGGGTTTATACTGGATCATGGTTTCAGAGGTTTCTATCACTTTGCCCCCTTGTCCTAGGGCCTGTGGTGGCATAGTACATCATGGTAGGAGTGCAGGCAGTGGAACTATTCACCACAAGGTGGCCAGAAAGCAAAAAGGGAATTTTAGGAGGGAACAGGTTTGAATTCCCTTCAAAGTCATGTCCCCAAAGACCTAATTTCTCTCCTCTAGTCCCAACCTCCCAATGGTTCAAACACTTTCCAATAGTGCCACAGGCTGGAAATTAAGCCTCCAACACATGGCCTTCATGGGACATTCAAAATCCAATCAAAGTGTAGTGTGCTTGTGTCTGAGCGTCTGTGTACACTCACATGTACATATAAACACACACATATATACATACATGTGTATGTGTTTATGTGTGTGTGTATCCATGTATTTCTGCATTTTTACACATATATTTAAATGCAGAGTTACTATAATGTATTTTATATTTCTGTGGACCTGAACATAGGCTATCTATAGTGCCTATATTTCCAAACTTTTCTTTGTGAGTCTTTGTTATTAAATGGTAGTAGATATCACTATACCATTCTGCAAATAAATTCATTGAGCATATTTTACTTTTTTTTTACCAATGAGGACATTCATGTAAAATATTATATTTTTAACTTTTTCTCATTAGTATATCAGTTTTTTCTCACATTTAATAACACTTTCCATTCATAAGTTTTCAATTGATATATTGTGCTTATATTCCTTTTATTTTATTTTTTACAACTTGCTAAATGACATGGGGATGATGTAGAGTTACCTCTGTTTTGTTACAATTAAGTTTAACTGTTTTCTAAGAATAAGAATTTGTGATTTCTGGGAATACATATCATATCTTAAGACATCCTTTTGTTTTATTTGTGGACATTTTGGACAGAAGCCATTTAGTTTCAATACAATAGTAAAAGTTTTTAAATTGTTGATGCATTTACCATAAAAGCAAAGGAATGGTTAATAAGAAACATAATTTCTACTTTTGAAAAGAGTAAACTGTATTTGAAATATGTGAATTTTCCATTTGAAATATGAGGATTTCTTAAATGTTTGTGTGTGTGCATACATATGTGTGTATACATATTTATATATATTTATGTATGCATATATATGTATATGTATATATAGTGGTGTCACTCTGGTTATTAGTGCATTGTAGTGGAGGGATATCTTTCATCCTCATATAGAGTGATACATGTGTTAATCATTTATAGATTTTTAACTTTCACTTTTTCATGAAAAATTTTACTATCAGGTATGCATTTGGGAAAACTTTAAAAACAAGCTTATTTCATATGGAATATGTTGAAAATATAGGTAATGAAATTTCTACTTTTGTATTATCTTTCTCACATGATTTTTATATGTAGAAAAAAATAAACTGTGTTCAGAATTTAATAAGTGTCCATTTTACATTACTGGGGCCATTACTAAAACAAATAAAATCAATTAATAATTAATACATAAATTTTTATATTTAGAACTTTTGAAATTCAGGTGGTCTTTACAGACTTTCCTCAAAAAATAGCATACTGAACAGTTGATTTCCAGAATTTTTATAAAACACCTTTTATAGAATACTTACTTCACTGTTTTGTTTTTTCCAGTTACTATCTCATATAAAGAAAATAAATTTTAATGATAAGCAGAATATAATTAAGTTGAAAACACAGTGGCTATCTATAACAATTTCTGTTACAAAAACAAATGTTTTTTTCTTTATAAATGCTGGTCTCTTATCTACTAGAAAATAGAGTACAACTAAATGATAATATTTGTTTATTATTACTCTACCAACTCTTTCATCACAGGGGCTTCTTGATAAACAAAATAATTATGCTAAATATACTGATTTTATGTATTGAACACATTTCCTTATCTTAATATTGGGTTTGTCTCAGAGATTGGAATCATGATAGTTTATATTCATTTCTACCTGTAGATAGCAGCAAAATACTATTAACTGAGGTCAATTATCCTTTGTCATCAGGATTCTTATTGTGAAACACATACTAAGATATGTGATTCATATATGCCTGAGAATACGGTTACTTCTTGTTAACTAGAAGTTTGTACAAATGAATCAATAACTCAATGGATTTTCAATTGAGGTTCCCAGAGGGACAACATCAATTTCAACTGGAAACTTCATAGACTTCAAATTCTCAAAGCTCACCTTAGCACTAGTGAGGAAGGGGACACAAATAGTGTTTGAACAAGACCTTCAAGTGATTCTAAGGCAAATTAAAACTTGAGGCCTGTTGTGTTGAGTCAGGACTGTGCAACAGATCTTTCTGTGATGCTGAAATTGCCTTGCAGCTATATGTTCTTTGCAGTAGCAAGTGGCCACATATTTCCACTGAGTGGTTGAAATGTGCCTACTACAACTGAGGGAGAGAAATTTTATGTCCATTAACTTTAATTTATTGAAAGCTAAAGAGCCACATGTGGCCAATGGTCATTACTTGGGGCAGTGAAGGACTAAGAATATATACAACTTTATAGGATTAGAAATGCAGAGATTATATTCTAAAAGAAATAACTTGTAATAACTTTCCACCACTATTGGAATGTATGAAGTTATAATTTGCTGTACAAAAAAATCTTGTTAGGATTTTGAACTACATAAAATGACTGTGATAATTGAGTCAATTATGTGGACCAATTTAATGATGTTAATTAAGTATTCTTTATATTTTACCAAAGAGGAAAAATTGCTGTCTTTGGATGTGGACCTTAATTTACATCGTAAACAAAAATCAACTAAAACTGCATTAAAAATTTACATGTAAGTCCTGAAACAGTAAAATTTTAGAAAAAATAGGAGGCTTAAATTTTCATAACTTTACCTTGAAAGTGATTTCTTGACTATAATATCAAAAAATAAACAAAAAAAGGGGGAAAAACAGAGACAAATGGGACTATATCAAACTACAAAGCTTCTTATAACAAGTAGAACACTTTACAGAATTGAAGAAACTGTTTACAGAATTGGAAAAAAAAATATTTGCAAATCACATATCCAAAATATGTAAGAAGCTCCCACCATTCAATAACAAAGACAGCAAGAACAAAAGACAAATGAGACAAACCCCATTAACAAATGGGTAAAGAACTTAGATAAACACTTCTTTGAAAGCAGACATACAAAAGTTCAATAGTTATATGAAAAATTGTTCAATGCCACTAATTATGAGGGCATTGCAAATCATAACCACAAAGAGATGTTAACTTAAAAAGTTCAGATGACTATTATCAAAAAGATAAAAGAAAACTAGTGTTGAGGATTTTGGGAAATTTGAACCAGAACCATTGTGAACTATTAGAGGAAAGTTAGATTAGTGCAATCCACTATGGAAATGAGTATAGAGATGACTCAAAAAATGGTTAAATACAGTCAATCATGGTGGTGCACACCTGTAATCACAGAGATTCTGGAGGCTGAGGCAGAGGATCTCAAGATTGAGGACAACATCAGCAACTTTGTGAGACCTTAGATTAGACCTTGTCTAAAGATAAAAAATAAACAGGGCTGCGGATGTAGCTAAGTGGTAGAGCACACCTGGATTCAATCCCAGTATGTAAAACAACAACTACAAAAAAAGACAACTTCAACATTGAACTAGCTTAAGATCTAACAATTCTTATCCAGAAAACATTTAAAATTATATTCTTGAAGAAGTCTCTACACCCCCATTTTAAGCGTATCATTATTCAAAATAGTTGAGACATGTAAACATTATTGTATTTAATTATTATTTATGGATGAATGGACAAAAAAGTAAATGCATACATGCAATGAAATATTATTGTTTGCTTTTTAAAAATAAATTATGCTATATAGGACAACATGGATGATTCTGAAAGATAGTTTGCTAAATGAAATAAGCCAGTTATAGAAAGACAAATTCTGCATCATTCCATTTATGTGAATTATATGAAATAGTTAAACTTATAAAAACAGAGATTAGAATGGTGCTTTCTAGGGGCTCATAGGTGGAAAAAAGGGGGATTTTCTCATCAGTAGGCATACCATTTCAGGTATATAAGATCTATAAATTCTAGTTAAAAATAGTTATGGTAAAAATATTTTAATATACACTTAAAAGTTTTTCAAGAGTGTAGCTCTCACATTAAGTGTTCTTACCAAAACAAGATATAAAATGAGAGGTTAGAGAGGGGAACAGTCAAGATAGTTGTAGTGTCAGAGAAATTCTCTTGCAAGTTTGAAGAAGCAAACTACTTTACCACAGAAAGAGTGACATGGCAGGGTTTGGAAACTGGCCTCTATGAGTTTGGGGCCTCAATCCTATAATTTCAAGAAAATCAATCCTGCTATCAACCAGTGAGTTGGAAGACAGCCACAAGATTCAAATTAGACTTGAATCCCAGTTAGTTTAAATTCAGCCTTGTAAGAGCCTGAGCATAGAAACTATTAATCCATTACAAGACTCCTGATCAATAGAATTATGAGAAGATAAATTTGTATTGATTTAAGTCAACTAAGTTTGTGGTAACTTGTTACAGCTTAATAAAAAACTAATATAGTGGGTGAATGTTCTCTTTTTGTAATTATTTTTATTTTATTTTATTTTTTTCTCATTAGTTATAGATGACAGTAGAATGCATTTTGACACATCGTACATAAATGGTATATAATTTCTCTTTTTTTCTGGTTGTACATGAAGTAAATTCACACTGGTCATATAGTTATACGTGCACATAATGTGGTGATGGGTGAATCATTCTGCTGTTCTTCCTAACCCCATACTCCCTCCCCTTCATTCCCCTCTGTCTAAACCCAAGTACCTTTATTCTTCCCTATCCCCACCCACTATAAGTTAGCATCTGCATATCAGGGAAATCATTCCCCCTTTGGTTTTTTGTGATTGGCTTACTTTGCTTAGCATGATATTCTCCAGTTCCATTCATTTACCAGCAAATGTCATAATTTCATTCTTATTTAAGACTGAGTAATATTCCATTGTGTATATATACCACTTTTTAAAAATCCAATCTTCTGTTAAGGGGCACCTAGGTTGATTCCATAGTTTAGCTATTGTGAGTTGAGCTTCTATAAACATTGATGTATCTGCATTACTGTAGTATGCTGATTTTTAAGTTCTTTGGGTATAAACTGAAGAGTGGGTTGGCTGGGTGGAATGTTTTCTAATTCCAAGTTTTCTAATGAATCTCCATACTGCTTTCCAGAGTGGTTGCACCACTTCACAGTTCCTAGTAGCAATGTATGAGTGTTCCTTTCTCCCAACATCTTCACCAACATTTATTGTTGCTTGTATTCTTGACAATTGCCATTCTGACTTGGGCGAGATGAAATCTTAGAGTTGTTTTGATTTGCATTTTCTAATTGCTAAAGATGTTGAACATTTTGTCATATGTTGGTCAATGGATTGTTTTCTGCCCATGTCCTGCTTGGAGAGACAGTGGGTAACCATTAGAAGTGTGGGCCAGCTGGAAGTAAAAACTGGAAAAGTAGTATTAAAAAATAAGGACAGGGCTGGGGAGATAGCTCAGCTCGTAGAGTGCTTGCCTCAAGGCCCTGGGTTCGATCCCCAGTAACACACACCAAAATAAATAAATAAATAAATAAGAAGGACAAAAGGCAAGAATTATATATATATATATATATATATATATATATATATAAGTATATATATATTCAAATTGGGGGCATGACAGAGCTATTAGAAGAAAGAGATTAAAGGGATATGAATAGGAAAAGCAGAACTCAAAATATTACTATTTGCAGATGACATGATTCTATATTTAGAAGATGCAAAAAAATTCCACAAGAAAACTTCTAGAACTAATAAACAAATTTAGTAAAGTAGGAGAATATAAAATCAACACCCATAAATCAAACATGTTCCTCTACATCAGTGATGAATCTACTGAAAGAGAAATTAGGAAAATTACCCCATTCACAATAGCCTCAAAAAAAAAAAAAAAAAAACTTAGAAATTAACCTAACTAAAGAGGTGAAAGACCTCTATAATTAAAACTACAGGACACTCAAGAAAGAAATTAAAGACCTTAGGAAATGGACAGGTCTCCTATGTCTTGGGTAGGCAGAATTAATATTGTCAAAATGGCCATACTACCAAAAGGGTTATATAGATTTAACACAATTCCTATTAAAAACCCAATGACATTCTTCACAGAACTAGAAAAAGCAATCATGAAATTCATTTGGAAAAATAGGAGACCCGGAATAGCCAAAGCAATCCTTAACAAGAAGAGTGACGCAGGAGGCATCACAATGCCAGAACTTAAACTATACTACAGAGCAATAGCAACAAAAATGGCATGGCCCTGAGTGTACTTTCTGTTGTAAAGTTATTTGTGTAAGTGAGAGAAGCGTAGGGCACACTGGTCCCTTCTATAATGAGGTCCTCAAAAGAGGTTAGCATAAAAATAGTTTCAGTCTTCTAAAAGTGGCTGTCTTAACAGTCTTACCCAAAGCAGTCACGGAGCTTCAAGAGGAAGTTATGGCTTTTTTCACAACACGTTTGCCTCCAGAACCCAGGTGTCATGAAAACCACTGCTAAATCAAAGCAAAATGGGAAAGAAAACAACATCGTTGTTATCAGACCCTTAGATTTGGGCAGTCTACCCATACTGGACATCTGATCTACAAATGGGTTGGGCTTGATAAAAGAATCACTGAAAAATTTGAGAAGGAAGCTGCTGAGATGGGAAAGGGCTCCTTCAAGTATGGCTGGGTCTTGGGTAAACTGAAAGCTGAGCACGAGTATGGCATCACCATTGATATCTCCCTGTAGAAATTTGAGACCAGCAAGTATTTGTGACTATCATTGATGCCCCAGAACACAGAGACTTTATGAAAAACATGATTAGAGGACATCTCAAGCTGACTGTGCTGTCCGAATTGTTGCTGCTGGTGTTGGTGAATTTGAAGCTGGTATCTCCAAGAATGGGCAGACCTGTGAGCACACCCTTCTGGCTTACACACTGGGTGTGAAACATCTAATTGTTGGTATTAACAAAATGGATTCTGTTGAGTCACCTTATAGTCAGAAGAGATACAAGGAAATATTAATGAAGCCAGCACCTATATTAAGAAAATTGATGATAACCCTGACATAGTAGCATTTGTGCCAATTTCTGGTTGGAACGGTGATAACACGTTATAACCAAGTGCTAATATGTCTTGGTTCAAGAGACAGAAAGTTACCTTGTAAAGATGGCAGTGCTAGTGGAACCACCCTGCTTAAAGCTTTAGATTGTGTCCTGCCACCAACTCGTCCAAGTGACAAACCTTTGTGTCTGCCCCTCCAGGATGTGTACAAAATTGGTGGTATTGGTACTGTCCTGTGGGTCAAGTGGAGTTGTCAAGCCTGGCATGGTGGTCACCTTTGCTCCAAAGTCACAACTGAATTAAAATCTGTTGAAACGCACCATGAAGCTCTGAGTGAAGTTCTTCCTGGAGACAACATGGGCTTCAATGTAAAGAGGGTGTCTGTCAAAAAAGATGTGTGTCATGACAATGTTGCTGGTGACAGCAAAAATGGCCCACAAATGGAAGCAGCTGATTTCATTGCCTAGGTGATTATCCTGAACCATCCAGGCCAAATCAGTTTTGGCTATGACCCTGTACTACATTGGTACACAGCTCATATTACTTGCAAGTTTGCTGACCTGAAAGGAAAGATTAATCACTGTTCTGGTAAGAAGCTGGAAGATGGTTTTAAATTCTTAAAATCTGCTTATGCTGCCAATCATTGATATGGTTCCAGGAAAACCCATGTGTGTTGAGAGCTTCTCTGACTATCCTCCTCTGCATAGCTTTCCTGTTTGTGATATGAGGCAGGCAGTTGCTGTGGGTGTCATCAAAGCAGTGGACAAGAAGGCTGCTAGAGCTGGCAAGGTCACTAGGTCAACCCAGAAAGCTCGGAAGGCTAAATGAACATTACCTCTAACACATGCGACCCCAGTCTTAATCAGTGATAGAAGAACAATCTCAGAACTGTTTTTTTCTATTGGCCATTTAAGATTAATAGTAAAAGACTGGTTAATGATAAAAATGCATCCTAAAACCTTGAGAAGGAAAGGGGAATGTTTTGTGGACCATTTGTGTTTTGTGTGTGGCAGTTTTAAGTTATTAATTTTTAAAATCAGTACTTCTTAATGGAAACATCTTGACCAAAAATCTGTCACAGAATTTTGAGACCCATTAAAGCAAAAGTTTATTGAGGAAAAAAAAGAGGAAGTTATGTGAATAATACTAGACAAGATATGATAGAGATTTCTCTTTTAGAACAGTTGATATCATGCTTCTCTACTATCTCAGAAAAATCGTATCTCACCAGAGTGGGAGTTTTTACTAGAAATTTCTATTGGAGACTACTGATATAAAAAAAAAAAAAAAATAGGTTCGTCTTTTCAGATTCTCCACCCAAAGATATCAGGATTCAAATATCTTTGATGATCAATAACTTATTATTCAAATTTTTCAGAAGAGTACTCAATAATCTTTAATAATGGACATTTCTGATTCTAGCCAACTCTATTCCTTGGGGTTCCAGGAGAGGCAGAACATTATGGCGGGAGAGTGTGGTGGAAGGAAGTGATTCACAGGTTGATTAGGAAACTGAGAGAGACTCCACTCGCTAGATCCAAAATACATACTCCAAAGTCATGCCCTTAGTGCTCACTTACTCCGGGTATATCCTACCTGCCTTTAGGGAATTTAAGGAACCAATTGGGTTAAGTATTTCAATTCTGAATATTATTGGATTTTCTCATACCTAATATCTTAACCTCAGCATTTAGGAAATAGTTGTAGAACAGCTTCCATGTTTTGAATAGCTTTTATGGGCTAAATCTTTTGTTGAGTAAATGAATTTGTATATTATTGTTCATTGAAACCAATGAGTGATACTCATTATTGTTAAAATTCCTGTTGAGTTTCCAGTACTAGGTTGCATAAAAGTGGTCTTAAAGAACATCTTTGCCTTGTTCCAGATTGTAGAGGGAATGATTTCAATTTTTCTCCATTTAGAAGGATGTTGGCCTTGAGTTTAGCATAGATAGCTTTTATAACGTTGATGTATGTTCCTACTATCCCAAGCTGTTCTAGTGTTTTGAACATAAAGGGCTGCTGTATTTTGTCAAATGCTTTTTCTGCATCTATTGACATGATCATATGATTCTAATTTTTAAGTTTATTGATATGATGAGTTATGTTTATTGATTTCCACATGTTGAACCAATCTTGAATCTCTGGATGAACCCCATTTGATTGTTGTGTATTATCTTTAAATATGCTTTTGTATGAAAATTGTCAGAATTTTATTGAGAATTTTTGCATCTATGTTAATAAGGGATATTGGTCTGAAGCTTTCTTTCCTTGATGTGTCTTTGTCTGGTTTTGGTATCAGGGTGATATTAGCCTCATAGAATGAGTTTGGAAGCGTTCTTCCCTTTCTATTTCATGGAATAATTTAAGGACTATTGGTGTTATTTCTTCTTTGAAGTTCCTGTAGAACTTGGCTGAGAAACCATCTGGTCCTGGGCTTTTCTTGGTTCGTAGTCTTTTGATGGTGTCTTCCATTTCATTGTTTGAAATTAATGTTTAAATTGTGTATGTCCTCTTGATTCAGTTTGGGTAGGTCATAGGGCTCTAGAAATTTGTTGAGGTCTGTAAGATTTTCTAATTTATAAATTCAAAATAGTTCTAATTATCTTTTGTATTTCAATAGTGTCCATTGTGTTATTTCCTTTTTCATCATAAATTTTAGTAATTTAAGTTTTCTCTCTCTTCATTAGTATGACTAAGGGTTTATCAATTTTATTAATTTTTTCAAAGAACCAACCTTTTGTTTTGTCAAATGTGTTTCTTTTGTTTCAATTTCTTTGATTTCAGCTCTGATTTTAATTATTTCCTGTCTTCTATTGTTTTTGGTGTTGATTTGTTCTTTTTCCTAAGATTTTGAGATTTAATGTTAGGTCATTTATTAGTTGAGTTTCTGTTCTTTTAATGAATGGGCTCGATGCAGCGAACTTTCCTCTTAGTACTGCCTTCATAGTGTTCCAGAGATTTTGATATTTATCTCCAAGTATTTTTAATTTCATCCCTGGTTTATTCTGCTATCCATTCATCATTCAATGGCATATTATTAAGTCTTCAAGTGTTGGAGTAGCTTCTATTTTTTTATTTAAGTAGTATGAGATAAATCAGACATTGTTTTGTTGATTTCTCATTTCATTCCACTATGATAAGATAAAATGCAGAATGAAGGGTAGTATGTCTATTTTTTATATTTTCTAAGAATTGTTTTGTTGCATAAGTTACAATCTAATTTAAAGAAGATTCCATGTGCTGCTCAGAAGAATGTGTATTTACTCATTGATTGATGAAATAGTCTATATATGCTTTTCAGTTCAATACTTCTATAGTTTCTTTGTTTAGTTTTTGTTTGGAAGACTTTTTCAGTAATGAGAGAGGTGTGTTAAATTCACCCAGTATTATTTTGTTGTGGGCTATTTGATTATTGAAATCGAGAAGCGTTTGTTTGATATACATAAATGCTCCATTTGTTTGAGATATAAATATTTACAATTGCTAAGTCTTATTGATATATAATTCTCTTAAGCAGTATGAGATGAATCAGATATTATTACCCTATCTTATTACACACCTGGTGTGATTCTACATCATGTAAATCAGAAAAATGAGAAGTCATACTCCATTTATGTATGATGTGTTAAAATGCATTTTCCTGTCATGTATAACTAATAAGACCAATTTTAAAAAGAAAAAAAGAATAAAAAAAGGTGTGTTGAAATTGTATTGGAATACAAGAGACATTTTGAATTGGAGAATAAAGCATTATTGTAGATGCTGACATTAAAGAAACTGGTAAAAACTTGCAATGATTAGAAATAAAATAAAGTAAGATTTATCCTTGGAGAAAGGTATATGTTCAAATCAAATTAACAAATTGAACAGTATCAGAAAAATTTGGAAAATATCTTTTAAGAAATTTTTAAAAATCTCCAAGAAATGTAGAGTGATGTCCAGGTAAGTTAGCCAACTAGAACCCTAACCAGTAATTTTGTGAAAACTAAAGCATAAAAACATTACTATCTCAAGGACTGAGAGGTGAGGATCTGCTGTTGGTATAAACTTGGAAACAGACCATTAAAACTGTATACATTTTTCAAAAAGTAAATATCACTGTCCATTTTTATGACAATTACGTTACCAGGGTCTGTAAGCAATGTCTCTATTAAGATCCAATTTAGTTCCAAAAACTAGGGTAGTGAGGAGGAGTGATAAGGCTGACATTCTGTTTTCATCAAAGTAAAACAAAGAAGAGAATGCAGTTGTAAAATTTACAGAAAAAGTGGACAAAATATTCTTATTTTAAAAAGAAATGTTCTTGAACTAAAAGGAGAAAATAAAAGTGCACAAGGAAAATATGCATCGAAAGAGCATAAACCATAACAATAAAAAATAAAGAACATTAAACCAATTGTTTTTCTACCAACTGCCAATGACAATACAGAAACTTATATGAAACCAAAAGAAAAAATAAAAAGATGCTGCTATTAAATTAAAAAAAAAAAAAAAACTTGCGAAGGGAAGAAGAGGAGAGGAAGGATGAAGAGAACAGAAAGGAGAAGTAGGTGAAAGTTAAAAAAAAATCATGGGCTAAAGAAAATAAAATTCTTATGAGGTGAAAGTTACATCAAAAATATCAGAATTTGTATGAACGTACTTGAAAACTTGTTACAACAATACAATATGTATTCTAACAGAATCTATTGGTTACTCTTCTGTGTCAACTTGACCAGGCCACAGGGCGACCAGGTATTGAGTCTAACATTATTCTGGGTGTTTCTGCCAAGGTGTTGTTTTATACCAACATTTTAATCCATAGAGATAAGGGGACAGATATTCATAATGTAAGTGATTCTTATAAAGTTATTTGAAGACCAGAATAAAAAAAGAAAATACAGGCCTTTTCCCAGGTAAGAGGGAATTCTCCAACAGAGCTTTTGTACCTCATCTGTAACCATGACACTGCTAGGTCTCTGTCTAAGAATCTTCTGACCAGAATTACAACTTTTTTCTGCTGAGTTTTTTTTTTTTTTTTTTTTTTTAAGTTGAAGATGGACATAATAACTTCAATTTTATTTATTTTTTTATGTGGTGCTGAGGATCAAACCTAGTGCCTCACACATGCTAGGTATGTGCTCTATTAATGGATCACAACCTCAGTTCTCTCCTGAGTTTTGCACAAACCAGTCCACTATGTAGATTAGAACTTGTTAGTCTCCATAATGATGGGAGTCATTCCTTATTAGGTATATTTTTAGTAATCAAATGGAAAAAAGAAATCTTAGGCCAGCTCTGGTTTGGACTGTAGAGAGAAAATAGACATGTGATTCGCATTCCTATAAAAGCTTTACTATATTATTGAAAAAAAAATGCAATACCTAGCTCCATCCACTGAACAAGAGAAAACAGAAGGCTAAAATCCTAGAAAGGAGACTGCATTCAAAACAGTACTGTGTTTGAGTGAGCCCTTTTCAAGGTGTAGAACAGAAAGTGGAACTTAATCACAAAGCAGTTGTATTGCTGGGTGTTTTGGTTTGGATGTGAGGTGTCCCCCAAAAGCTCATGTGTGAAGCAATGCAAGAACATTCAGAAGTGAAATCATAGGGTTATGAGAGCCTTAGCCCAATCATTGAATTAATCCCCTGATATCAGTTAGCTGAGTGGTAACTGAAGATAGATAGGGTATGGGGGGAAGAGGTGGGTCACTGAAGGGAGTGTCTTTGGGATATATAGTTGGTGAACCCACCTTAGTCATTCTTTTCTCCCTGATCATCCTGCGAGCCACTTTCCTTGGTCACATTCTTCCATCATGAGCCCTGAAGAAATGGAACCTTGTGTCTATGGACTGAGAAATATGAAACCATGAGTCCCCAAATAAATCTTTCCTCCTATAAAATTGATTATGTCCAGTCTTTCAGTCACAGCAGGGAAAAAGCTGATGAAAACACTGGGTAAATAAATTGAAATCAGATTGGCATTCTGGAGATACCTAGAATTTAAAGTCGAGTTAACCACAAGAAGTGTCAGTTAGAAGATCCAGAAAATGTCTTTCTTTACCTGTGTCCCCGTATTAAGTTATGCATATAAAGGGCAACATTCTACAAGGTCTGGCAAAGAACAATGTTAATAGTTTCAGAGAAATTAGAGATTACAAGAGTTAAACAGTTTAATGAAGCCAATGAAGATCTGATCATATAACATGAGGTGACTTTGGTGTAGAGCACAAGTTTTTCGAGCACACGTGGGACATTCACAAAGATGGACAATAGTTTGGGACATGGAATAATGTCACAAAGCTCAAAGAATTTTAATCACCCCAAGTATGTCCTCTGATCAAATTGAAATTAAATTAGTAATACCAGCAAGGAATTTTGTCTAGAAACACTGATAGAGTCGAAACTGAATAATACATGTGTACACGTTGTGTGTGTGCATAAAGGATTTGAAAACATTGAGATCTACTCACAACAAAAAACATAAAATTTCGGTGATTTATCTAAATCAGTGCTTAATCTGATAATATAAATTGAAGTGACTTTTTACCTTTGGACCAAAAAACCTGACAAAATCTCCTTAGAGGAAGAAAAGTTTATTTTGACAAATGATTTCAGAGGTTTAGTTGACTCCACAGTTCAGGACCAGAGGAGAGGCAGACCAGCATGGAAATGTGTGGCAGGGGAAAGTAGCTCTGGGAATGGCAACCAGGAAGCAGAGCTCCCCATATACAAAATGCAAACCTCAAAGGCATGCTTCCAGGAACTTCTCTATTCACACCCTACTGGTCCTTTGTTACCACCCAGCTAATCCGTATCAGTGGGTTAGATTACAGCTCTCATAATCTAATTATTTCACTTCTGAACATTCTTATTTTGCCTCACACATGATCATTTGGAGTATAATGATATCTAAATTATAGTAGTGCTTAAGGAATTGCTATAGATTTAAATATTTATGTTAGTAAAGATGAAAATTTTAAATCGATAGGCAAAGTTTTCATCATCAGAAGCAAACCAAGAGGAGAGAATTCAACCTGAATAGGTTAGTGTACGGAACGCATAAACATAAGAGATGAAATCAATGAAACAAGAAAAGAAAAACATGAGAAATGACAAATTTAAAGCAACTTATTTAATAGATTAATCAAAGTTAAGAAATCCTAGCTAGATTGAAATCAAAGTACCACAAGGGATTCTGATTTCACTTAAGGTATGATGTCTTCCAATTTCGCTAGCTATTGGCAGAATTGCCAATACAACAAGCAAAAAGAATTACCAACACTACAGGTCTCACAGACATTAAAACGTCAATAATGAGATATAATGCTACATCAAATAATGTTTACAGCTTAAAAGAAATGAGACAAATGCCATGAATGAAATAAATTATCAAGTTAGCCTGAGAAGAAATAGAAAGTCTGAAGTGCCATGCATCTATGAAAGAAAATGATCTATTAAGGAAAAAACCCTTTTGCATTCGAAGGAAATTTTAGATCTAGATATCTTTTCAATTAACTTCTTTCTCATATTTAAAAAATAAGGTCAGCATTTATAAAATAATTCCAATAACATAAGTAGAAGGAATATTCACCAAGTCATTAAAGGCCAGTAAAAATCGACTCATAGTACTTAAACTAAGAAAATATAGAAAATTATGATATTTGATGCTCCTGATTTAGAAGATCCAATAATTTTAAGATGCATATTCTTCTCAAATTGACCTAAACACTAAAAAAAAAAAAACAATCCCATATCAAATTCACATTTGGTAAGTGCCAGGAAGTCATATTAAATGGCAAGATTGTACATTACATGGAAAAAAATAATTTCAGTTAAGGAGGTGTAGACATCAATTAATACATATTTGTATTGTTTCAGAATACAACAAAACTATGGAAAATAGCTTTACAAAATGAGGTGTAAAAATCGAGCACACCAACTGGGAGACTATGGAAGGAAGATTTTGGAGGAATCAAGGAGTCTATGAATTAAAGGCAGTGAACCTGTGCTTTCAACTTTGCTGCTACCATATACTGTTAAAAGCTGTAAATCAAAGGGTTATTATAGAGCATTTAGAATTTGTGCAGCATAGAGTAATATATGTCGTAAGTAGAGTTAGAATTAAATCCAAGAATGAGGGCTTCAAAGTTGAATGAATTTTTGTAGGGTCAGAGGAGTGATCAAGATGACACTTTTAAAGATCCCGAAATTTGAATGCAGATGTTAGTGTTCTATTGAAACTCGTGCTGAATTCAGATCTTGCTTTAGCTTGTTTCCCCCTAAAATGAAAAACAGAAAATGAGACAAGGAACAAGGTCATTTGCGTTCTTCCTGTCCATACCCTGTTAAATAAATATTCTCAACATATTTTTCTTATCTATAAATAAGTTTCTCATAATTTATCTGAATAAGTTTATCCAAAATTCTCCAGAAAAACAACCCAGGATTCACTTAGAAGGTTTTTTTGTATGGTATTATTTGTAGTATTCTATTCAATCTCACCCAAACAATTATAAATTACCAACATATGTTTTGAATTTTGATGACTTAAGTTTGAGAATAAGCCTTTATTTACTTCATCTTTCACATTGTATAATTAAAGACTAAGAATTAACTTACTCTGAATGGAAAAGATAATGCAAGTAAAATAACAAATTTCTCTATCAAGACACATTTTGTCTTCCACAGTTCAATGCTTGCCTATTGGAAGAAAAACCAAATGTCCTTACCTCTTTCAGTACGGCATTAATACCTGTTGTGAAAAACCTTTACGAGTGCTAATTGTTCCAGCAAGCAGTGAAAGGAGAACAGCAGGCCCAGAGGTTGCATATGACTATCCACAATAAAAATGAAGTTCTATACTTCATGGGCCTCTAAGCATGCAGCTAACCCTCCAGCTTACAAAAGGTACAGAGTGCCACTAAAAGGCATCAAGATTTCCTAAAGACAATTATAAAGGCATATAACATCTGTTCCCAATCATGGGCAACAGGAGAGAAAATGTGCGCCACATGATATGTTACATACAACAAAGACGTCCAGCTGTGGGAAGAAAAGCATGTGAAAAGGCAATGGCCAGGAAAGAACAGTGCAGAGCAAGCATTGTATAATGACAGTGACCCATGGCAATCTCTTTGAGTAGCTCTGTGGTGCCAAGATCAGTTTGTTCCCCTTCAAAAAGAGCCACCTGTGACATCCTCAATTATTGGCACTATTCATAAAAGGCTACTGTTTTCAGGGTAATTTGGATGTAACATTGCAAATAACAAACTTTTAAAAAAGCCACACAGGAAAAAGCCCTTTCTCAGTCTTTTGTTTCAATAGTCCAGGATCAAAAAGCCTTTATCTCCACAGAGAAATCCATGTGCCTCCTAATCGTCTTGGCATAATTCAACATAGAAACATAATGGTCCCCTTATGAATACCTATGAAGAATTACTGTTGAAAACAATGACTAAGGACACTTACACAGCCTTTGATGCATCTGACCCTATGTCTTCTCTTTCAGTTCCATTCTCCCTGGCTGCAGTCACACTGCCTGCTTACTTTTGCATCCACATAATGTTGAAGCCAGAATTGAGGACCGGCCAGTGTAGAATAAGGAATCTGGTTAAATTGAGGAATGGAGGCCAACGGAGTCTGGGAAGTTGGAGACCACGCCTGGGAGATTGGAATGTCAGTGTCTCCAGAGCCCTTTTGGTCACCAAGGTTACCTGCTGAACTGCCCCTCCCGGGAAGCTGCCATCAGGGAGTTGCTAATTAATACCCTCCCTCCGGCCCCTACCTACCTGAATCCTCCCTGTGACCCTTCCGCTGCCATCTGCTTCTCACCTTTTTTGCTATGTCACCTGCATCTCCTGGGCCTGGTCACGTGTAGGCAGGAAGGAGAGAGATAAGGGGGAGAGAACTGGGATTCTAGAACATCAGCCATCGCTCCCTTCTCCCTCCTGGGAGAAGTCTGTATTATTACCTTTAAATAAAAGCTGCTTCATATGCTTGCCTTGGCGTGCTTTTCTAATGTGCAAACTTCAACATTTGAGGCAGCAGAACTCGTCAATGGTAAACGGCGGTATCAATGTGAACCACTAACTGGGCACATGTGTACAATGTTGCTATCCACTAGGGATGCCCTCCACCCCACACTGCACAAGGTGTGCTTTGTCCCCATCTCCACACCTTTACTGACATACTGCCATAACGGTAAGGCCCTCCAGGGAAGACCAATTTACAGAGTAACCCTTGAATACCCCTCTTATTTCTGATTCATTTTCACACAGTAATAACTATCATCTAATATAATATTTTCTTGGTTTTAAAACTGTATATTTACTGTCTTTTCCTGGAAAATATAAGTATTATAAAGTATGAAAATTGGGGATTCTTGGTTCAGTGCTGTGTTCTCAATATCTATAATAATGTATGGCATAAGATAAAAGTTCAAAACTATTTTCAAATGATTGGGTTGCATTATGATTTTCCTGGATCTGCATATGTGAGTTGTGCAGTAAGGATTAAGTCAGTGGGCGACTGTGCTCAAATCCTATGTGCTCCAAAGAAAGAGCTGGTACTTGAATCCTTCAAGGGAGATAACCTTTGAACCCTTAAAATATCCTGCCTGGTAAGAGAATGATCCCATAACCAAGACTCTGGGTCACATAGTGTACCTGGGAGTTCGGGCCATTCTACATCAGTATGACTTTTGGCAGGCTGGATCCAAGTCACTTAAGCCTTAGATGAGTTACGAAGGAGCTCCATTCCCACAAGTCTGACAATCAGTGAAAACCCTATTAGGCATCACTTCCTGTATGGCATCATGAATCCTCCTTGGGAGAGTTATGCAGTCTATTTGGAGGCCTCCCATCTGGCTTCTGCGTTATGAAACTTCTTCCTTTGCTGATTTTAATTGGTATTCTTTCACTGAAATGAATTGTCACTGAGTGTATAATAACTTTTCTAAATTCTTTGGTTCCTCTTAGCAAGTGACCAAACCTGAGGGGGAAATTTGGTACTTCTGAGAAAATAATTAAATCCATATTTGAAGAAAAATTAACTAGTCACTTAGGTAACCAATGTAATCTTAAAACTGATTTTAAAACTCAAAAGATCAAAGTTCATTTTTAAAAATGTATACACTAGGTTCTATCATGATTCACTGATTTTTGGATAAATAAGTATTACAGTCATTACTAAAATTATTGTATTGGTACAATAATTTATTAATCATATTTATGTACTTAAAGTTATCTGAGTACAATACAAATACGTTTCTACATACATTCAAAATTGACCTAACCTTCTCCATGATAAATATTGCATAGGGCCTGTTCTTATCTACTTTAAGTAACTTTCACAGCCAAAGTATAAATAAGAATATAATGTAAAATTTATGTCAACTTTCAGATATAAATAGATAAATGATTTAGGATATTTATTTAGTAATTTGGTGTATATCCACTAATATAATTTTTCTAATATTATTTTATTTATATTTTATCCTATCACTTAAGCAGATAATATAATGATATAATGATAATACAATAATATAATGATAAATGCCAGACAATTAAAACAAAAAGTTCTGCTTAACTTCGATCTGCCAGTTTTCCTAGAGGATGAAAGTCCTAGAGGTTAGAGAGCTATTAGACCTTTCATATGTCTGAAAACTTTCTTAATGTTTATTTTCAAATAATTTTAGGGCTTCTTAGCTTTTCATTCCCCCACAAAAGCATACCGAAGTACTTATGATCATTAAATAATACTATTTATTTTTATGACATTGTAGATATACTTTATTTCCTAGGACACTGCAGATTTAAGAGATCCATGCAAATTTAGGAAGTTAAAAATCATCCTAATATCTTTTGATTCACACTACAATTTCTAGAATGAGTATTAACATAAAACCATCACTAAAATATAATTTATATTCATGGAAATAGGAATAACGATGTTAACATTTTGAGGACATGTAAATTGAGAAAAGAAGTGTGGATTTTAAGTATAACATTACTAA
This sequence comes from Sciurus vulgaris, assembly GCF_902686455.1. NCBI lineage: Eukaryota > Metazoa > Chordata > Mammalia > Rodentia > Sciuridae > Sciurus > Sciurus vulgaris. The sequence goes on from NC_136466.1 coordinate 151,661,015, forward strand.
ACATTCACTGAGATGTTGCTAATTTTATGAGTATTATTATATCCCATGCTGATACATTTATTACTATAGATTTTTCAAAGATGCATAAATGTGGGCATTTTCATTGTTTATCTGGAAATATCTGGATGCATATTTTTCTAGGTTGAGAAATTTACAATTGCATGATCATATATTTTAATACGTTTCAAATATGGATTAATTATAAAAAATTATGTGTTGATAATTTTTTGTGGGAGTTCTTTTCAAAACATTTTTACTCAATTGAAAATGAATGTTTAATGTAGATATGGTTTGCTCTGAGAACAATTATGAATGGATTTATTTTTTATGAAAAGCAATTATAATTTGGGTTCATATAATTTGAACATGCTTTTAAAATAAAATAAACTTCACATTTCTTTATTTTGATTGAGTAAAGAACAATACATTACTATTAAATCAAAATTAGTAGTGATGCATTTCAGTAATCCAAAACTCAGGAAAAGCAATCAACTTTATTTTAGGAAAATGCTCCTCATGTAAATATAAATTTCCTTTTGTAATCACCTATAGAAGTACTTAGAATTTAATTAGAGCAAGAAATAAAATTTCTTACAACATCCTTTCAGGAGTAAGTATGTTGAGTTCTGGGCTGTGAATATCACCACATGTGAAACAAGATACAAACACAATCTCTAGCACCCATCCACATACAGTTTTAAATTCCTCTTCATTGTCTTCAGTATCACCTGATAGATTCAGACCTCAATTTAAAGATTAAATAAAAACTAACACAAAAGGTCTCTTAATTTCCCACCCTCAAATTTACAAATTTCTGTGCACTTGCACACTTTTTTATTTCTCTCCTGGAATTCAGTACAGATAATTTCCCTTCTCCAGTTTAATAAAAGTTCTTTTTGCTCATAAGGAACAGTGCTTTATTAATTTTCCCTTTTTTCTCCAATAACTTTACCAACTTCTCTTCTGAATGCCGTCTGGTGTATATATGTGTGTGTGTGTGTGTGTGTGTGTGTGTGTGTGTGTGTATGTATGTATATATGCCTATCCAAAATGCATAAAAGAGATGAAGGAATAAACAGGTTCTTATATAACCATACAATACTATTATTATAATTTCAAGGTGTCCTCTTTTTCCCTGTCCCCCTCCCCACAGTTTCTATATGTGAGGAAAAATAGTGATACTTCTCTCTCTGAGACTGGCTTATTCTTCTCAAAATTTTGGTCTCCCACCCATTTTTCTGCAAATGACATAATTTTGTTCTTCATTACAGTTAAATAAAATTCTATTGTGTACACATACCACATTTTATTTATCCATTCATCTGTTGATGGAGACCTAAGCTGATTCTTATAATGAAGCTCTTGTGAGTTGTGCTGTGATGAAATGGGGGTATGCATGTTTTCTAAAATATGCTGACTTTAATTCTTTTGGATAAATACCAAGGGGTTGAGTCTTATCTATTTTTAGCTTCTTTAGGAACCTCCATACTGATTTCCATAGTCATTGAATTAATTTACATCTCTACTAGCCTATAAGTGTTCAATGGGTTTAATGCTCAGCAACACATATAAATAAATGAATAAAAAATAAAGGTCTATCAATATCTAAAAAAAGTTAAAAAAAAAAAACAAAAAACTCTTATCACAAAAAAGGAGACTGAAAATCAAACATCAGACCAACAATCCCAGTGGACCTTTGTCCCAAATCATTGTGTGCACCTCAGGCCAATTTGTCTCTCCTAAAATCATTTACTCCCCTTTAAATGGCCTCTCCTTGCAATTTCCTGTCCCCTATGAAAAGAGCATTTAAGCCTCAACCTGGTCCTTCTTTGAGTTTCATATTTTGTGTAAATTTGGGTGTTTTTCCTCCAGCTAATCTACTGTTGGTTTATTTCACCAGAATCAGTTATCAAATATTAAGAGGGAAAGTCTTGGTTTACTTACAATGTCAAAGTGCCCAACACCTTCGAACTAGAAGAAAACAAAGATTTTATGCAGTAATTGTCAGAAGAGATATTTTCTCTTTGCCCTTGATCTGAATAATGAAATATATACCACTTTTTTGGTTGTATTTTGCAAGCTTAGAGACTCAGGAATAGATAATGACAGAGCCAAGAGATTCAAGCAGGAATTGTAATTAGTATTCTAAAAGAACTATGCCTGTATTCCGCCCAACCTCACAAACTATTAAGCTAAATTGTCGATATATCGACTCTGGTTGAAACTAGCTAGAGTTTTCTATTACTTGAAACTAAAGCCTTTGGATATAGAGCCAGATGGAAAGATGTTATCAGGATGATCTTTTGCTATTGTTGTTGCTTTATTTTTTAATGGATTAAAAGAAGCGATGTTACCTAATAGAGGATTTAATTTTGAAAAATGGACATAAATTTAGTATATGCTTGCTGATTTAAAGCAATTTTGAAACCACAGATAGATTTGTCAATTATGCCATTGATCAGGCGCTCCAATGAGAGGACTAGAAGATATTGATTCCATAAATAAGTGAAGGTCTTTTCTTTCCATGGAAGAAATTACAGAATAAGCACAAAGAATAATTTTGACTGAACAATGTAGAACTAGAGCAATTTGCAGACAGGAAGAAGATAACGAGACTGAAAACAAGAGTACTTAAGAGTCATGAAAGAAACTGAGGGAAAAGCTAGGTAGAGTGATGTCACCAGAAAAAATGAAAGGAAAGAAAAGGAACAAAGTGTTTAAAGAAGAAAAAAACGTACACTATTGCTAAATTCCATTGATAGGTCAAGTAAAGTGATAATTAAACCATTTGATTTAGATAGATACATGTCCTTGATTGCCCTACTCAGAGTTTTCTATATAAAGAAAACATGAAATTAGAAATCAGACTAAAGGTGTAGCAAAATTCAGTGTAAAATGACATAGAGACCGTGTAAGTTTGGGTGGTAAGGAGAATAAAATGTCAATTTTATAAATATATAGATATTGTACATTGAGAAGTCATGTGTTTTTTATATTATATATACATGTATAGTTTTATGTTTTTAATTAATACACATTAGGTGCAATTTAAAGTTGATAAAAGAAAAAAATCAAAACAGAATTTCCATATGCTCTTTTTCTGTCTTAAGTTTTTTTCTATTAGCATCTTGCACTATTATGATACATTTATAATAATTGACAAATACTGATGCATTATTTTAATTAAAATGCATACTTTGTGATGTGCAGTTCTATGTGATTTAACAAATGCATAACTTCATGTTTGCATCATCATGATAGTATACAAAATACTCTGCACTGTCTTAAAAATTATCCATATTCCCTTAATTCATCCCTTTCCTCTCCTTGGTACCACTGGTCCTTTTATTGCCTCAATAATTTTGCTTTCTCCAGAATTTCATATAGTTGGAATCATTCAGCATATCTTTTCAAATTGGCTCCTTTAACTTAGAAATACGTATTTGAAACTGATGGGAATGCAGGAAAAGGAACACTTATAGGCTGCTAGTAGAAATGTAAATTAGTGCAATGACTATGGAAATCAGTATGGAGGTTCCTCAAGAAGCTAAAAATAGATAAGACTCAACCCCCTGGTATTTATCCAAAAGAATTAAAGTCAGCATATTTTAGAAAACATGCATACCCCCATTTTATCACAGCACAACTCACAAGAGCTTCATTATAAGAATCAGCTTAGGTCTCCATCAACAGATGAATGGATAAATAAAATGTAGTATGTGTACACAATAGAATTTTATTTAACTGTAATGAAGAACAAAATTATGTCATTTGCAGAAAAATGGGTGGGAGATCAAAATTTTGAGAAGAATAAGCCAGTCTCAGAGAGAGAAGTATCACTATTTTTCCTCACATATGGAAACTGTGGGGAGGGGGACAGGGAGAAAGAGGACACCTTGAAATTATAATAATAGTATTGTATGGTTATATAAGAACCTGTTTATTCCTTCATCTCTTTTATGCATTTTGGATAGGCATATATACATACATACACACACACACACACACACACACACACACACACACATATATACACCAGACGGCATTCAGAAGAGAAGTTGGTAAAGTTATTGGAGAAAAAAGGGAAAATTAATAAAGCACTGTTCCTTATGAGCAAAAAGAACTTTTATTAAACTGGAGAAGGGAAATTATCTGTACTGAAATCCAGGAGAGAAATAAAAAAGTGTGCAAGTGCACAGAAATTTGTAAATTTGAGGGTGGGAAATTAAGAGACCTTTTGTGTTAGTTTTTATTTAATCTTTAAATTGAGGTCTGAATCTATCAGGTGATACTGAAGACAATGAAGAGGAATTTAAAACTGTATGTGGATGGGTGCTAGAGATTGTGTTTGTATCTTGTTTCACATGTGGTGATATTCACAGCCCAGAACTCAACATACTTACTCCTGGAAGGATGTTGTAATTGTTATAATATCTACCACTAACACCCAAATGTACAATGAAAAATAAAGAACAGAATATGTGAAATGGACCTCCTCAGTTAATGTACTGCCACTTGAAATCATAACTGTAATGAGACATTAAAGCATATGAGGCAGGTTAATTGGTAGTGAGGGGGCTTGAAGATCTAGCAAATAATGAAACTAGATCAAGACTACAAAATGAAAATTCTAAATAATCAAACTAATAATTAAGCTAGGTGTGCACTCCTACAATCCCAGCAATTTAGGAGCCTGAGGGCAGGAAAATTGGAAGTTCTAGGACATCCTCAGACTTAGTGAGGCCCAAAGAAAATTAAGCGAGACCCTGTCTCAAAAAATGAATAAAAAGATTAAAAAGGACTGTGGTATAGCTAAGTGAGAAGGTGCCCCTGAGTTCCATCCCCAGCACCACAAAAACCCAAAATGACAAATAAGCATAAGAAAACAAAACAAAAAACTAATAATTAAGAATATGGTGATCAAGCAGGCCCATGATTGTATTACTTCTGATATTTAAAATGTACACTGCGTTAGTGGAATAAGGAGAACTACTTAGTGAAATCCAATGTTTAGTATTGAGATTTATTCAAGAAGATTTGACAAAAGTTCATAACCATGTGAAGGTAAGGCAATGAAAGAAGTCATAGACACAAGCACAAAGAAGATTTTTAAATATATATTATTGGGAATTTTTGCAAGAGTATTGTCATTTATATTTGCAGTCAATAATTATTTCTATTTTTAATCTGTGTTCTGATAACCTTGAAAAGTGAAGTATGACGAATATAATCTTTCCAAGTTTTTCTGGATGAATTTGTGTAAAGCAGGAGTTTCTCCTTAAATATTTGAAGGATTACACATGAAAAGGCTACCTGAGACTTGAGTTTTCTTCCTGAGAAGATATGAATCTGTGAATTAATAAGTTTATTAATGAGTTGAATGCTTTTCAGATATCCTATTTTCTTTTTTGTCAGTTACATAATAGTAAGTTGAATTTTTAAGATAATTATATCATATCAAAACTGAAACTTTCTCAGTATTTTCTTCCACTCTTCCTTTAAGATATATAATAGTTTCTTTTTATTCCATGCATCTGAAGTACATTTTACTGATCACTTTTTAATATAATTAAATTTATTTCATTTTATTAATAAATTTGTTGATTTCTAAGAAAATTTCTTGTCCAGTGTTTCTATAATTCTCTTCTACTTCCTCTGAATTTATTTTTCTTTGCTTTTCTCTAGCTTTGTATATCAGTTTCTGTGGATATTCAACTAAATTATCACAGACTTGGTGTTTTAACAGATATTTATTCTTTCATAATTCTGGGGACAAGAGGTCTAGAATCAAGCTGTGGGCAAGTCCAATCTTTCTCCAGAGACACTGAGGAAAATAGCAGCCTTCACCTTTTTGCCTTCTGGTGGTTGCAGGCACTCCTAGGCAGTGGATGCCCATTTTCAAACATTGCCTCTTTCGTCACCTTGCCACCTCTTTTTCTATGGAATCTCTTCTATGCATCTTTTACAAGAGGCCAATCCTGTGTATCTCTTAACAGGGGTTCATCTAGGATGATCCATTCATCTCAAAATTCTTAATTTCATTTGTAAGCTCCTTTCTTTAAATGGGGTAGTGATTAACAGGTTCTGGGAAGTAGGATGCTTCCATATCTTTTGGAGGGCTACCACATGATCCACAGCATTTTGGTTATTAAAATTTTAGATCATTGAAAAAATGGATTTCACTGATAACCATAAGTTTTGATAGTTTTACTTACATTAGTATTTGATTCAAAATATATTTTGAATTTTAATTTCTTTTTAGAAATATGGCATATATGCCTGAGCATGGTGGTACATACCTATAATCCCAGCAGTTTCGGAGGCTGAGTCAGGAGGAATGCCAGTTCAAAGCCAGCCTCCGCAAAAGCAAGGCGCTAAGCAACTCAGTGAGACCCTGTCTCTAAATAAAATACAAAATAAGACTGGGGATGTGACTAAGTGGTTGTGTGCCCCTGAGTTCAGACCCTGGTACCAAAAAACAAACAAACAAAAAAAAGTCATATAGGATATTTCAAACTCAAACCAATGCTTTTTATTTTATTGTCATTGATGTCCTTTGTTGCTTCCATTGTGGTTATTAAATATTCTCATTATGGTTGTGGTCTTTGAATTAAATTTATGCTTTGCTTAATGGCCCAGAATTGGGTCAATATTACATGTTTTCATATTTATGCAAAAATAAATCCATTGTTGGAGTGTATACTTATATCTGACATTTACCAAGTTTATTAATCTTATGATAAAAAAAGCACATATCTTGATATTTTTGTCTAACTTCTCTATAACTTATAAGGGAATTTCATTAAAATGTCCAAATTTTGTTCACTTTTATTTTCTTCAGGTTTAATCTTGATCAGTTGTTATTTTACATATTTTAGGGTCACATTAATAGTTCCATTAAAATGTAGGATTTTATAGTCTTTTTCAAATGAACTTTTTATGATAATTAAAATTTTCTTTTTTCATAAATAAATCTTCTCAATTACAATATCATTTTCAACTTAGTTTCTCTTACCTCATAATAGTATAGTGTCACTATCAACTTAGATGTTCACAAAAGCTTCAAAAGCAAATGACTTGCAAACTATCAGATTAATATATTTTTTTTTCAAATTCTTCAAAATCAGGTTTCTTGGACAATTCAGAACTTCAGCATATTTATTTATTTATTTGTGACTCTGCAATTCAATGAGGCAGTCAAAAAAATTCCATTATGCCATCTTTTTCCCAGAGGTTCCTATCACTCAACTCCAGTCTGCTTCGGTTGTATTCTGAAGCTCTCAGGCAATTTATTTGTACATCTTATCCAATGTTTATAATTATTTTCTGTGGGAAGTCCTAACTCCATGATGTATTTTTCTTTAATGCAATGGTTCACATGAAGATGACCCAGGATTAGTATAAGTGTGCTTTCATTGTAAATAGATTGTTTCATTTCTGTGATTATTACTCTGGTAATCACCTCCCCTCATCTGTGGATAAGGGACATGATAGTAGGGTAACACATGATAGTAGGGTAACACATGTTCATTCACATTAAGAAATGACCAGTAAGTGGTGCACTTATACATGGCAGCAAAATTTGGACCTATGGTCACAAGAATCTGTAGAGAAAACTGTCTTTTCTTTTGATCAAGCATAACATGATTCTATAATGAAGAAGGAAACAGATGTAACTATACAGCCAGAAGTTCCTTCTATCTTCCATCTTTGCTTGTCTAGAAACAGAATGGTACAGTGATGTTCAGAGTATCAAATGTGATAGAGAGTTACAATGGTAAAAATTAAACACAAACCCTGGTCTTTTGTAAGGAAACAGATGATACCTTTCTCCTTTGCAGAAGGTTATTTTATATCAAATTATTCTATAAATAATTTGCTAGGTGGCATTATTTCCATGAAGATGCTCTCATGGAAAATTATACTATTTAAATCAGGTATCTCCACAGTGAAACAATTGTTGTTACACATACTCACCATAACATCAATTGTTATGTAGTCTTTGAATTCCATTTCTTTGAAATTCTGCAACAGATTTTATTCTATGATTAGTTTTCACCATACTAAATTCTTTATATAGTTATGGAGTTTTTCACTATAGTGTTGAAAGGCAATGCTAGCAAGTTAAGGTAGGTATCTGAACTTAAAATTTATTGCACATAACACTTTGACTTTCTACAACAGAAGTTTCAACATCAAAACCGATAATGCCAGTGTCAAAATTCAAGGAACAATGCCATCATTTTTATAAAGTTCTGTGGATTATCTTTGCCAATTGCTTTAACCACAGGTTCAATTGCAAGTAATATTATTAGGATTTCTGTTTCTAGGCACTATGGAATTAGAAGTAAGAACATTTTTAAAAATTCCCTTTCAATGATTTTTATATTGTTTTTAAGTGAAATAATATCAGTTAGTAGTAACACCTAACTGGAAGCAGGTAATACAGCTGATTGAGTCTCCTGAATATTCAAGAAGGCTTCCAATGTCACAGATTTAGTATCTCCAAGGTACCTTGTGCAAGTATCTTTTCTGGGGGATTTGCTTTCTTTGAAAACTAAGTTGGAGATATTGATGTCTAAGTATTTTGAGTTTAAATATTTTATTTGATAACTGGAAATAAACTTCCAACCCAATCAAGTACAATTTCACCAGGGAAGTGGTGGTGCACTGTGTATTTATATTGTGCCTTTCTGTGCATCATTCAGAAGAAGATATTTTTCAGGAAAAGGGTATCTTGTAAATAGTTGTGACTAGAAAGATCAATGAAATTAATTATTAATAATACGAAGAGAAAACTGAAGAAAAATGAGCTCTTGTTTTTCTATGTCCTGTGACATTTGACATTTAGAAATTTAAAAAGGAATTGTCTGGAAAGCATATGACAACTGATGACTAGACATGAAAAAAACCAGTCAATGCTTTCTTCTACTTGAAGAGTTTATTCAAATATGTATAAAATGAATACTTTCTTCATAAATGTTGAAAGTGAATCCCAGATTGCTAATATCCAATTAAGAAGGTTAAATTTAATTGCATACATTATAAATCTTATCTTTCTTCCTATTTTCCCAACTGACAAGAAGAATGTAATTATTTTTGAAATGTGATAATATGCTGTAAATGTTTGACCTTTCCACAGTTTAAGCAATAAAGCCCACTCCAGGGTGTTCTGGTGGAGCACAGTATTAATACATACAAGCTACACTGATCTTTGATTAAATATGTTACCATATTATCAATAGAATATCACTTAGTGAATTTTAAAGGCTCATTAAATATCAAGTAGAGGATTAATATCCAAGAAAATTTATTTTTTCAATGGTCATATTTTTCTATGTATATGAAAAATTATTAAAATGTATTTTATTTAAAATACTCATATTAGTATATAACATAAAATTTCCCCAGAAAAATACTTTATTTTCATACATATTTAGAATATTTAATGTTTCTGTTCCAGTAAATAACTATTCATAATTTTCTCTTAGACAAGTCGGGAACATGGAGTTTATACTAGCAAAATTTAAAAATTTTAAAAATTGTATATTGATAGCCTCAACACTGTTTACACTTGTGCTATGGAGATGGTTGGAAGACATAAATTACATAAATTGTCTACTTCCAAAAATATTTAAACATCTTATATTTTCAAATTTTAAGGTCTAAGAAAATCTTCCCAAGTCCATGAAGTAATATTTTCCATTAGAGAGAAACGTCTTTTTATTACTTTTCAGTTGCAAATTAGATGTGTTTCTTAACAAACCATTTACATTGCATTGACAAACCAAAGCAGCACTCATGTACTGTAAAGTATAAAATGTTACAAACATTTTTGTAAAATATGAGCTTATTTTATGAAAGATTTACATAAATTGTGTAATTCTCTGAACAAACCCAGAAGGTAGAGTGACTGCTTATGAATTCCTGAAAAAAGATAAGTAAACAGAGCCTTATTTAACAGAATAGAATTCATGTGCATTCTAGGTGAGGAATTCCTGATTAGGATTCAATTCCACTCAGTCATTCAGGTAAGTGGGCTGATAACTGTTCTTACTTCAACACAATATTGCTGTTGGAACCATATTCATTCAGCATATGGGTAAGAATGAGAGACTCACACAGGTGAACTTATGATCAGCCAGTATCTGTGCGCATCCTAACTCTGTCATAAGATGGTGCCTCAGAGACAGGGAGATGACTTAAAGGAGCATTGAGAAATAGTCCAACTGTGCTGCCAGTCTCTGCCAATTTGCTCTTCTATTCACAAAGTATCAATCTCAGCATGCTCATTCTTTGTCGGATGAAGATTCAAGGTGTTTCCAATAACTCTCTACATACAATTTAAAAATTTTAATTCTCTGAGATTGTACTATTAGGTGGAGCTGTAGTGCTAGAATATGTGAACCGAAAGTCAAGGAATTTGAATCTGTGCACTGTACAGAGGTGGAGCAGGATCAAGATGATTGCAATTGTCTTCCCTATTTTTAAAGTCATGCAAGTCATGCCAGAGCAAAGACCAAACCTTGTTAATGAAATTTTCAAAGTCTTTTTTTCCTGAGAAGTAGACAAAAACAACTGATCACTAATAATTTTCTCCTAAAGAATCCTCTAGTCTTTAGTTTTCTGCAGTCCCTAGTTCAGTTTTCTGTGACTATCTTTGTCGATTCCTCTGAGAATACATTTAAATTGAGCATTAAGGTATAAGGTTTGTGGAATGCACATCTTTCTCGGTCTCTTTTGCATGTAACATTGAGTACTTGAGGGTTCCTGCAAAGGTTTTACAGTAATAAAAGTTTCTAGTTCCAGTTGGTGGGTTCTTTATAACCAATTCCCTTGAAAGAAAAGGGTGATTCCTTCTTTTTTTTCTCAGGCTGTTTCCATACTCTATACCCCACAAGATTCTAGTATAATTCATTTATCTGCTTTGGAATTTCATTCACTTCTTTCTCAAACAAATAACAGCTATTAAAAGCAATCAGATGTATGTGGGGGGGGGGGAACACCTTTAATCATATTTTTGTTCCAGGGATGAGTATCAATTAGCTGTTTGAATATATATCTCCTCTCATGGTGAAAGAAGAGCCACAGCTGCATGTTACTTTCCAATAGATTTTATTGTCCCATTTATAGATGCAAAAACATAAAACACTACTCAGTTTCCATAAAAATGGCACAAAAGTGGAAGAAACTTTTATCACATTTCCCCAATCCTCTTTTTTCATTTGCTCCTTTTAGAAACACTTGACCAATTTTTACCAAGAGATTTTCAGATGCAACCCCTCTATGAATCAGTGAAAAATCTTAATTTCTCATGCACAAAACCTCACTGAAAGAATCTCTAGAAAGGATGATGTTAACATTTCATCTCTATCAACTCACAAATCCAACTTTCTTCAACATGTGACAAATTTGCATTTCTGCAGGTGGCATTACATTTATATTTTAAGATGTAAAATCTAGGTATGTGTGTGTATGTGTGTGGGTGAGAGAGAGAGTGAAAGAGAAAGCATGGGAGGAGAGTCTGCATCATGATTTTTCTGTAGCCATTGATATTAGAACTAATAATTACAAGTAATTATTTTTAGTGAGGTAATGTGATATATTCATTATGAGCTTTCCCTTAAAAACATTGCCTTTATACAAACATTATTATAGTTTTTGTACTCATGTTTGTCAATTAGCAGATCCTCAGAAATATTTAAGATAAACATAAAGACTTATCTCTGAAGATTCTGAACCAGTAGCAGTCAGGAAGAGAGCCTGCCTTTTTATTTTCTTAACATCTGAATGTTTTATGTTCGTTTATTTATTTATTTTTTTATATTGCTGGTAGTTAAAAGAACCAGTGCTTCTTTTAACTGTCTTTGTAGACAAAATAATGCTCCCTTAAAAAATCAAAGTGTTAATTCTCAGAACCTCTGAAAATGTTTACTTATATGTCAAAAAGAAGTTAATAGATGGGATTAAGATTGAGGTACTTGAAATATGGAGATTATACTGAATTATAAGGTGGGACTAACTTAATCATATGGATCCTCAAAATCCATACCACTGTGGTAGGAGGAACCTGGTAGGAATAAGGTCAGTAAGTTTTATTAATTTATCAATCAGTGGCTTTGACAATGACAGGAAGGAGCCAGGTGCCAAAAACAAAGCAAAAGAAAAAATGTTTGTGGTTTCAAGGACTTTCAAAAGGCAAAGAAATGGTTTCTCCCATAGAGCATGCAGAAAGGAATGAACAGCTTTTAACAGTAAGATCTGTGCTAGACTTCTCACCTATAGAACTGTAAGATAATAAATTTGCATTGTTTAAAACTCACAGCAACTAAGGCAGTAGTTATTTGTTACAGAAGAAATAACAATCTAATATGCTCTCTCTAATTTATATATTACTTTCTCTTAAGACATGATTTTCCCCTATTTTTAGTAGAATCTTTTAGTTTGTATTTAAAATTTTAAAAAAAAGAAAGACACTCATATCATCAAACATCTTATTTTTAAAATAACCACTGCATGTAACTTTATTTTTTTATATAACTGTGAAAAGTGAGTGAACTTTTTTATTGCCTCCCGATTGGCAGCTAGACTACAAAGCTGAGCATTTATCCAAAAGCAAGCCTCAGACTGCTGATACTGACACCTTGTCCAAGGTTTATGAATGGATTTTGAGATTCACAACTTATGTTGAGGTCTATAACTCTCAACCTGTTCTTGTGTTCCAATTGTAGAAGCAGAAAGCTCAGGGGGAGCATGAGATAGAATCACTTGACTTGAGATGTTATTTTGTTGGAAAGTTCTGTGTAGTACATGGCTGCTTAAGAAGCACCACTAATTTAAGAAACCCAGATTTGTCATAACAGAAGAAATGGACATCCATGATGTGTGTTTGACTGCATAATTAATCATCCAGTCTTGGGGCAAGAATTTGACAGAAAATTCTGAAGAGAATCTGACATGGGTCCACTTATGTCCCAAGACTTTTGTGAAGGTAGAAGCTGATGTTGGCCTCTCACCCAGGCATTCCTGAGGCAGAACACTGAGGTATTTTGCTTCAGTGTACCTGGGTAGAAATGCATACACAAGGAAGGAACTTGCGGATTTCTCATAGAGCAACAAGAATGAGCTTGGTAGTTCAAGTAGAAGTAGGAATTAGGAGGCAATATGGCAGAAAACACCTTCTCCATAGTACATATTTTTAATGTGGGGCTTGGTGTAAAGAAATTTTGTAATAAATATATCATAAAGTTATGCTCTAATGAAATATAAAAGATAAAATAAAAATGCATAACAATATGCATTAGTTAAATGCAAACATAGAAAGCATACCTTACATCCAAAATACAGGCTAGAGAAATTTCATTAAAATCAAGCAAATTTCAACATAAAATTTGAAAAAAAAAGTGTCCACATCTCATGCATGCATAAGCAGAAAAAAGTTAATTGCCTGAAGAGAATAGAAGGTCATATTCAAAACTAATAATTATGTAGACCTGACTGAATTAACTGATAATAAGAACTGGATAAACATGGACTTTTATTACTATATGATGAACGGCTTAAAATTGATTTTATTTCACAACAGCCACAGTTTTCAAAATGCCACATTAATACACAAGTGACCTTTCTTAGGAAACAAAAAAAAAAAAAAATCTGTGGTCATAGAAATATTTTGCTAAACAGTTTCATGCTTGAATAACTTTTTTTCTATTTAATATTCATTACTTCAAACATTTAAATGGCAAAATACAAACTATCTAAAAAATAGCAGTCTTTTAAAACATGGGTTATTCCCTGAAGTCAATATATGACACTGGTAATTAAAATTAAATAAAACATACAAAGAAGATCAGAATTAATCTATTTATATTTGTCCAGATAGGAGATAATGACATTATAAGCTACGAGCTTTTCAAATAACCTACGATGATTTGAATAAAATTGAAGTGGCTCTGAATGTAAAAATAGGATGATTAATTTAAATCATGTTAGTATCTCAGTTGTTTAAGAAAATAAGCATATGCTGGAGTCATGTTTAGGGACTCATGTAGGAGTTTCTCTCTGCTGATCTTGGATGGGTTTGCTCAAATGGTCTAGGATGGTGAGCAAATGAGGTAACCTGACTGTGTGTTGCTCTTCCTCCCAATGACTAGTCAGTTCTCTTGAGAATTCAGTTCATAACCACTGCAGAAAGAAAGACCATAAGTAGAAATATGCAAGCTCTTTCTTTAGGCTTGTATCATCTCTGGTCAATAACCCATCAGCCAACTGGAGTCACAAAAGCAGATCAAAGTCAGAGCAGAAGGGCACTGAAAAGTAACAAGGTAAATGCAGTTACAGGGAAGGTGAAAACCAGAGGTTTAATTATCCCGGTTCAGGATTCAGCTGCAATTATCTATGCCTCTCATGCATTGAAGAATATTTTTATCCCAATTCTAGAAACCTCAGTTATTTACTCATCTCTCCATCAGAATATAGTTTAGGAACGCACACTCTACAACTTCTGATGTGGGTTCTCTGAATTTGGAAATCTCTGAACTAATAGGACTAGTTTTTGCCATCAAAACTCTATAGTGCTACTCATGTTTGACTATTAGCTCTGCTATGTGAAACAGCCATATTTTTCTCTCATGCTCTTTGACCACTTGTGAAAATCATATTAACAAACATGGCCTTTGAGCAAACTTTTAGCCTACTTCAAAACAGCAGAAAGCTGGGGGAGAGGGCAAAGAATGTGTTACCTTGTAAAATATCTCAGAACTGTTTGGTCAAGGTTGGTACCTGTAGCCTGTAAATGCAACCTCATTACCCATGTGAATATCCTCATCATTTTATTCTATACCTTGTAGTAAAACTTACACCCATAATTATTTTTTTGAGATTTTCATGGACTTCATGTTGGCTTCTTTGATCATGGCAGACGGATGGGCCTCACACCACAAAAAGGTCTGCATCCCTTCACTTCCATTGGTTCAAATGAGAGCATCTACTGCCTATGGAAAAGTTTTAACAAAAGGACCCATGTACATAACTTAGATTTACTTATTACCATGAAATCTTTTATTACTTAGAAAACCTTTTATGGTTACAAAAAGCTGGAATGGATAGAGTGAAAAAGGGTTTTAATTTTTAACCTAGCAAAGTCTGGATTCCTCTGTACCGTCTCTAAATTGTGATTGAAAACTACTGTTAGCTTTCTTGGTTCATAAAATTATGCCTATTTATAAAAAAATCAAAAGTCATAAATTTTATCTTTCATTTCTCTAAAAATAACTTTATTGAGATTTAATTTAAATTCCATAAAATATACAACTCATGATCTTTAGTAAATTTACCAACTTATGAAACACTGTAATTTAATTTTAGAATATTTGTATCACTCCAGGAAAATCCCTAATACCTACTTAGAGTTAATTCCATTTCCACTCACAGTTCAGGTGAATATTTTCTGTCTCTATAAATTTGTCATTTTGGGGCACTTATATAAATGGAATTATAAAATGTGTGATTTTGAAATATGATTTATTTCACTGAAGCATGAAGTTTTTGAGGTTCATTTATATTATAGCAGTGAATAACTTTCTGAACACATATAAACATATACTTTCTATCCCCTCTCCTTTTTATGAATTTTCACTTCCTACATTTTATACAATTTTTATTCACTTTTCCACAAATTTTGAGAGTTTAAAACATCCTGTGATATTGTCAGAGATATTTTCTACCCTGCTTATTATCTTAATTTTGTTATAATTTTTGTTTTATTTTAGACTTCCTTGTTGCCAAATTTTTACTTTTTTATTGCATCTGGATTTTGCAATAGTTACAAAGCTTTTCCCTACACCCAAGTAATATATAGATCCCTTGAAAGATAATTAATTGATATTTTTTCCATTGTAATTGCTTTGTTTAATATTTCTATGTTGACTTTTCTAAATATATACAAAGATGATCAAGTATTATTTTTACTAGCATTCATTCATTTTTCCTTATATTATTGTGGATCAAACAAGTTAAACATTAAGAACAATGTCTAAGCCAACAAAATTGCATATAAGATATGTATATGTACATATATATATTTAAATATATATTCCTCAAAAGATAGAGGCTGTGCTTACTGGTTCTGGTATGGCGGAAGGGTTGTGAGCAAAGAAATTCAGGCAGCCATTAGATACTGGGATGACTGGAAAGGAACTGATTCTCTCTTGGAAACTTTAGAACAAATTCAATCTTTTCAACAACTTTTTAAACCTTTTTGTAAAAAACAAACAATTTCTGTGTTAAAGGAGGTCAATTCTGCAAACATATTTTCTTAAGAATTTCTTCAATTTTTTTATATTAAAATTTTATTTATTTAGATTTCTACAAATAATTATTTCATATTTTCATTACTCCTTTGGTTTGTTGAAAGCTCACTTCAAACTTCTTGATACTTAACCAACACAGATAAAAGTTTCCTTGTTGATAGTTATTTAAACCTCTTCAACAACCACTATATTTACTGTCTGAATTGAACAGGTTAGCCTACCTTTTCCATATGATGCAGCTAACACACTCTGTATGATATTAATATCCTCAACATCCTCAATGTTGTTTTTAAAAATAAATTTTAGATATTGTATATGAACAGTAATAAAAAAGTCATTCGAAGGCTGGTAATTGCCTCAGATATTGGAAATGAAGAAAATTCATTTGAAAACAATATTAATACCATATTAATTAAAATAAAGTGACAAAGGGAGACAATATGGATGTTAAAAATCTGACATCCAAGTGTGTGTCAGATAAAGAAAAAATTCAAAGTGGTACACAATATAGGTTGGGGTCTGAGGGAGCGCTCCATTGCAACTGAGGCTTTACTGTGCTAAGGCCCAATTGGGGAGCACAGAGGACTCTACAGTGAGCCAATGCTTCCATCTCTAGACTTTCTGGCCTGCATTTTCCATTCCTTTTAGGCAGTGTTCTTGTGGAAGCCTGAATGGTATTTCCTTAGAGTCCACTGCCTCAAACTAGTTATCCAAGCATCAGGGAAAGGACACACTGGGCCTGCCTGATGCTCTTTCTGATGGTGCGGTTTGCCTTTTGTGGGGTATGTGTGTCTGTGGGGAGGTGGGCAGTGCTGCATTCCTAATGCAAATGAAGAACATAAGCAGTACAGTTCTCCTTGAGGGCCAACTCTAGTGTATAATTAAAAATGGAAAGTGTGTTATCTAAAGACCAACCTATTTATCTATTGCTTGGTGATTTCAAATAATTTATGATCTCAAAAACATACTCTAATTTATGATCTCAAAAACATATTCCTAATTTTATATAGACATAACTCCTAATTTTATATAAAAATATGTAACAGTTGCTGTACAGTGAGAAGATATAGAATGAATGGTTGAACTAATTCTGTTATTCATAGAACAAGGAAAATGTGTGGTTGAGTGAGAAAAAATTTGAAAATGGCCTTAATGATAGAGAAGTGGCAAGCGTATCTTTTTCCATTATATTCCCAACTTCAAGTAAATTCATGATCAAACTCAATGATTTATTAAAAACAAAAGCAATCATACATATTTCATTACAGGTCATTGTGTTTATGACCAAAAAAGGAAAATTATAAACTATTTTACTGTATCTAGAGACCAAAATCTTTGAAACCTAGGAAATGTACAAGGGAGATGAAGCAAGATCTAAATCTCTAAGTGTGAAAAAATATATTAATTCCTGTGCAGGAGATTGTAATAACTGTGAACAGAAATGTCACTGAGAAAAATAAATTATCAAATAGAATTGTAGAATATCAGGAAGCCATTTCCATGCCATGGAATTGATCTATGTGGAAACAGAAGACCCACAACCTATTTCGTTTGAGGTCACCTTGAGAATTTATAATGTTTCCAGTCAATTATTGCCATTAGACCAATCCTGTCTTTATGTCTCTTGAACATTATGTGTGAGCAAAAATACCTTGTTAACATAGTCAATAGCCACTGCATTTCATATCTCAAGTTCGTCCTGCTTTTGTAAAATAATCAATACCATATGGTTCTCTAATCATATCTTGTCCTTTTTGTCTTTGGAGCAGTTTTATAAAGTGCACTTTGCATCATCATGAATTTCTAGCTAATCCCTATTATCCTATTCATTTGCCAGAACAGAACTTTTGTTTAATAGAGTTTGCTGCTTCATTACCCACTTGGTTGTATAGTTGCCCTTCATTGCTTTATAAGATTTAAAGATTCTTTTGATGGCAGGACAGAACACAATAACACTCAGATGAAAGGAGACTTCTTTGTTACAATTTCAAAGGAAAAGGCTCCCAGGTAGGGCCACACAGTGGGCTGCACTTTATAAAGCAAGCTGGAGTCATAGGGAGGAATTTGACTATGGCCAACAGGGAGAAGGCAGCTAGGTTTTTTGCAATCCTTATGTATTGACTAATTTGAGTGACATTGGCAGGCCCTACAACCTTGGGTTTCACCTAGATGCCTGGCACCTGGTCTTGGGTTCCATAGGGTCAAAAGTTTCTAACCAACTGGCATATAATTTCTGCTCATTGAGATGATAAATTCTAGATATCTGCTCAACAACAATGTACCTTTTCTGATAATTTATTATACACTAATAATTTAGAATTCATGTTAAATCCTCTTACAATAAAATTTAAAACAAAGATGATCTATTAGTTAGAATTTATTTAAGAAACAAAATTGTAAAGTGCTCTAGACTCTTTTTTCAAGTAGAAAAAAGAAAATATTTAATTCAGAGAATTAGATGTTTCTGTGTCTCCTGGAAATTTGGAGTTGCATATGTCAGCGAAACTGATATTGGCCTCAAAAATTCAAGATTGCTTGAATATAAGAAAGTCATTTGCAATGCCGTCACTTGTCTAAATTCTCAAGGGAAGGGATTCTAAGGAACTCAGTTGGAAGTTGCTGTAAGCATTGTCACGAGAGGGGGTCCAAGGAAACCTAAGAAATGGGGACCACATCATACCTTGAAGCCACCCAGGTTTGTGACATTCATCACAGAAAGAATTATAGCATGAGTCAGTAAGCAGGACATAGGTTAAATTTTATTTAAGGACAGTAAAGGAATTCATATAGGTGGGTGACCCTTGCTTCCCAGAAAAAAGAAGTTGAGTGATACACCCAGATTTGAGATTTCTGATTACATATGTATAATACAGTATTCATAATATATAAAATAATAAATAATATAATATATAATATGATATATATACCTATTTGGGGGGGTCTTGAAATTCTAAGCAGGTGGGCCATTCTTTGTGTTCATTGAGAAAATGGAGATAAAATCACATGACAATCAAGTTCCAAGGTGACCACACTAGCATGGAAACTAAGTCTCCCTATATGTAGACGTCAGAATGTTTGTCTTTAGTCAAATAATCTAACCATTTACCTATCCTTGATGGGGTGCATTGTGTAAGTTCTTCAAGTGGGTGATGTTTTAAATTAGTGTGTCTAATCCCTTATAAGCATAAATTGATTGTGTTAGCTTTACCCAAAGAAGGAAGCTTGACATAACTTGTCATGATTTTAAGATCTTCACCTACTTAGAATCTCTCCCAAAAGGCCCACTTTAGTTTACCATTCTCCGTCTCATACCTGCCAAATAGATGTGCACCTTGTGTCAACTACATGGTAAGATTTGCTTTTCTTCTCAATTCTGAATCTCTCTTCATTACCTCTCATTGGCTCTCTATAAGCCAGATATTTACTTCAAAGTAATTTTAGAAAATGGAATTCTTAACTGTTCACTGGAATACAAAGGTTATATATGAGAAAGTAGATGAAACGCAGATGAAAACATAATGCCCTGTGGAGGTGGACTAAAGTGTTAGGAGAAAAATAATTTTCAGCACGATTTTGGAAAAATCGGTCCATACATAATTCGTAGTCAGTTAAAAATGCATTTGAAATTGTACAGATTTGCAACCCTCCCTTTGAAGACAGATGCTTACATTCCTAGCTCCTTTATTATATGCTAGACATGAAAAATTCTTCCAGTCACCTGGTGTCAAATCTGGAAATTACTCCTTTGTATCTTTGCTTTTATTTGATTAGAAACCATACAATGCCTAGGTGCAAAATGTGCAAACAGACACAGACACAGACACAGAAAGGCAGGAACCTTCACCTTTTGGATTGCTGTGCATGTGGGGGTTTGTGTTTGTTTACTTGCATTGCACCCACATGACCATCGATGCCCTTCCAAAGCAAAAGCTCTTCAGTTAGCTAGATTATTGCAATAAATGAAAAACTGCAGCTTCCCCCCCCGACTGTGTAAGTCTAGTCAGAATCATTGCCTTATGGTAATCTTCTGTTCCCTACAAAAGCAAGTTTGACTCCTTATCTGAATCTCACATATTACCTCTGTAATCTAATTCCATACTTTTTACAAAAAAATTTTTTGGTATTAATCTGTAGGTGAAATATCTGCTAAAATAGGTTCATCCCCTTGATATCTCTTAAATGTAAGATAAAATATGTGTCTGCAGGTGCAGTTCCACATACCTGGTATTTGTGTATTCTATATTCAGTGTGTGACAATAACTTAGAAATTTGAAGAACATTCAGTAGGTTTTATTCAGTGTCTATTTTCACTATTTGTTATTTTCTGTATTTCTTTTATTTTAAATATACAAAAGTATCTTATCTGATAATAAACAATATTCTTTGTATATTCTTGCATGTTAGTTCTTAGTTGCCATGAGATTGTAGGTATAGTAGTCCCTCTGTATTTTGTGGTGCGGGTATCGGTACCAGTACGTGCTATAGATATGGTGGCACGTGTCTGTAGTGGTTCAGGAGGCTGAGGCAGGAGGATCACGAGTTCAAAGCCAGCCTCAGTAAAAGTGAGACCCTAAGCAACTCAGTGAGATGCTGTCTCTGGACTGGGGTTGTGGCTCAGTGGTCAAGTGCCCCTGTGTTCAATTCCTGGTACCCACTCCCCCAAAATCAAAGGATGCTCAAATCTTTTATATAAAATTGTATAATATTTACATATAACCTATGAACATCCTCCAAAGTACCATCTCTGGATTACATGTGAATATAAAACACATACACATTATTTCATTTATTTGAATTCAGTGTAGTAATTAGAACATAGAAAACTCAATTTTTGCTTTTTAGGAATTTTTGTGCTTTTTTTTCAGTGTTTTCAATTTAGTAATGAATGGATCTGTGGAGGTGGAACCTATGAATATGGTAGACTGACTGTACATTGAGTTTAAGGGCCACCTGTGTGTCACTTCAACCTCCAAAATGTCTTATGTAATGGTTAGTTTTAGATGGCATTGGAAAATGTTTATTATTTTGAAGCTAGACAGAAATTCTTAGTAAAAGACAAATACTTATGTGTATATCTTTCATAATTTATAAAGTGTCAGAAATTCTAAGCACACGACTAGTCACTGAGTTTATATTTATGAAAAATTTGAAAATGACTAGAATGGGGAGATTACTTATTAATAGCTCTGCATTATATTTTGTTGTATAAATATTATCCCCTTGACTTTCAACAGAATATTGCTCTATTGAAAAAATTGCACAGTAGGAACATAATTCAGATGATATCAGATAATTGAACCTGTAGCCACAGAGAGCTCAAAGCAAATTTGAGAGATATCACACAGATTCCATAAGTAGTAAGATATAGATTATTTATTAACATAAAGAAACTAGTACAGTAATTGAAAAACAATATTACTAATGAGGTTAAATGTCTGAATTTAGTGACTGCAAAAGACCTCACTTTTGGTGAAAAGAAAATATGTGTTTTACTAAACCAAGCAAGAAAACATGAAATTCTTGATAGATAAAAACAGCAGAATCACTTATGGGTATTTTAGAAAACACTTATTGTTGAAATTTATACTTTAGAGCCAAATTTAACAGATTTCCATATTTACAATATTCATTAGAGGGACTTCTAATTTAGAGTTACAAGTCTATTTGAAATGGTGAACCTAAGTTTAGTGGTACAAACTATACTTTAAGATATTAGGTATATGGAGAATTCTGTGTTATAATCATTTCTCTTTATTACTATTATAATGTCTTTGAATATTTAACCTGTGACCTAAATTTATACAAAAATACTGATGAAATGGAGTATTAGGAGAGAAAAGAGCCAGGAGTGATTGTGCGCACCTGTAATCCCAGGGGCTCAGGAGGCTGAAGCATAGGATCAGAGTTCAAAGTCAGTCTCAGCAAAAGTGAGGCACTATGCAACTCAGTGAGACCCTGTCTCTAAATAAAATACAAAATAGGGCTGGTATGTGACTCAGTGGTTGAGTACCCCTGAGTTCATTCCCTAGTACCAAAAAATAAATAAGTAAATAAAATAAAATAAAATTACATTAAATTAAATGTATCATCTTTAAAAAAATGAGAGAATAGAGTCTCAACTTACACAAAAATGTTATACACACACACACACACACACACATAATAGTGCTGGATAAAAGACTGAGAGTGCCTATTAAAATACAAGAAAAAATTCCAAAATGTTATTTTATTATCTTTAAAAATTTTTTTGAAGCACATTTAAAAAGAATTAAAATAACAAAATGTTCAAATTTCATTAAACATATCACTAACGTGAATATATAATCTCATACGATATGTTTGTATTCATGTTTAATCTGTTACAAAGAAAAATTATGATTCATTCAGAAATTTTTGAGATTTGAAAGCCTAAAATTTTTCTTTGGTTGCCAAGTTGTTTATTTGAAAGTGCCAATATCTTCCATAGTTACCTTGATTTAGGTCCAATTTTTGACTGTGTAATATTGATCTATTTAGCTTTGGTTAACAATGGTGATGACCTGGTATTATGCTGGTTGATTAGAAAATTTACTGAATGTTTTATGTCTTAATTAATCGAGTATACAAATTACTTCCTTCAAATTATCTCATTGTAAAATTTTAAGTTTACTGTCTAATCTTGTTATATTAGAGTGAAACTGAGAGCAAGAGAAGCAGAAGTGAAATAGAAACTATGAAAATACTTCCTCAAAAATCAGTGACAGGGGCTGGGTACTGGCTAGGTGGTAGACTTTGTGAGGCACTGGGTTCTACACCAAGTACCAGGTAAATAAATGAATAAATAAAATAAAGGTATTGTGCTCATCTATAACTAAAAAAAAATTTTTTTTTAAATCAAAGGGCAGTAAAATGTTGTCAGTGTGACATGAACTTTCAGACCACAGTGCTATGGTCATAAATCACTTCTATGAACTCAGCAGCATCTAATTTACATCTGAATCAATAACTCATCAAATTCACTTCTCTGTACATGAGTTACATAATCTTATTTCTAGGATGAAAATTCATCCCTTTCATTTTGTTCCTGACCCTACCATTATTTATTCTTTTTAATCTAGCATTTTCACATGTTTGGAATATGAGGGAGTGATGAATGTTTGTGGATATACTGAAAGGGTCTCCTGATGATATATTTTAGTCATTAATACTGTGATGGTTTGATTTTTGTTGTGTTCATTTGCTTGTTTGATTATGTGTTTGAATGGGCAAGGGGTTTAAGAGAGTAGACACTGGAACAAAATTGAGAGTCAGTCCTGATAATCGAAATGTAATCTGAAACTTCTGCCATGTGTCTTCTGTGATGGACAGGATAGGGTGGAGTTAGGGGAGCCATCCTCTTAGGGGGAAAATTCCAGAAGGAAACAGGAACCACTCCCACACATAGCCACATACTTCCCGGCAATTCCTAGAAGCCAGGCCTCTGTGTCACATGGTTCAACCTAGTCTGATTTTGCCAAATAAGGATGGCTTTCCACACCATCACATGCCTTACTCATATACTTAATAGTATTATGGATAATAATTCATAGTGATAGCAAGGTCAAAGTTTCCATTCTTTAATGTTTATTTCCACCTACTTTTGGTTTAAGCAAATGGTCTAAACAAAATTGTAATCAGCACTTTAATTATATAATTCAAACAGCATAGATATATTATCTATATTAAAATTTAAGTAAATCTACTATCGATTTTTAAAGAAAGGCTTTTAAAATATTTTTTCTGAATTAATTGACATAAACAGAACTTATTTAATCTTGAATACTTTCAAAAATCAAGACAAAACATAATACTCATTATTGGTTCTCAAATTGCTCTGTGTAGGTCATCAAGGAAGTTTAAAGTTATACCTTTCCAGGTGTTCTATTTTAAGATATATAAGTAATTTGAATCTTTTGTAATTTTACATAAGTCACCATAAACATTTCTAGGATAGTATAAAATCAGGTTTCAAAGAGTTGGGTTATTTTGTTTGTTATTTTTGTACTAGGGATTTAGTCCAGTGATGCTTAACCAGTGAGTCCTTTATATTTTGAGACGGTGTCTTGCCAAGTTGCTTAGGGCCTTGTGAAGTTGTTGAAACTGGCTTTGAACTTGAGATTCTCCTGCCTCAGCCTTTGGAGCCACTGGGATTTCAGATGTGAGCCACTAATACCAGGTCTTCTCCTCAATTTCTATCAGGCTGTGACAGGTTTCTGTTATCTTCAAACTTGCAAATGAAGCTTGTTACTAAATTGGTCAAACTAACAGTAAAGTCAGCAATAAAAATCAAAATAAAATTAATTGCATAAGTCCTGGTAATGTTCATAATTGTTTTACGAATGACTATTGTTTTCTCCTTTATTTGCAGGTGAATTTAAATTTGATGAAAACTTTAGTGCCTATTTCAACACAGATAAAACTCTTTTATACTTTCCTTAGCACCACATAGACAGAAATGGAAACAATCCTATCTCAACTCTCCACATTCAAGTTCTAACCTATAACACACTTGAGATTGAAAATTTTCATACAAATTTTCTAACAAGATTGACATACTAGTTGACATTTTTTTCTATCTCAGGATAATACAGATTTTTAAAAATTTTTTCTCAACACTTTTCACACTTGTGTTGATAAATTGTTAGTATGTGTTTTTTCCCCTGATGTCATTTGCTGGCCTTGCTGCTTTTTTTGGAAGTAATATATGGATGATTTCCATGTATAATAAAAATACAGAGAAGAGTATAAAAATTATATGGAAAATATCACTTGAAGCCATATAACATAATATATAATTTGTTAATTTCATTGTTAGGATAGAGTAATTAAATGAAATCCAAATAAAGACAATGTTCATATATAGAGGAAGAACAAATCCAGATGTAACGATATGATATATTTAGTTTAAAATATTTCATTCATCCTTGTATCATTATGAAATGAATATACTTTTTATTATTTATTTCAATTAAATTGCCATACATTTTCTCTTCTAAAAGACAGAAAATTGTTACTGTAAGACCCATTAAGCCACCATGTTTACATGCCTTTAGAAAAGTCTCATATTATGACATATTTCAGACAACTGGGTTTATCAGATGAAGTCCATATTTTAAGTGCTTTAACAATATTTTAAAGACATGATTTTAGCTGCAAGAGTACAAAATGAATAACAGTAGCAAAATGTATGGATGATTATAAGTAGAATGTTTAAATTAAAATGTGTCCCCTAAGTTCAAAATCAGTGAATGTATGATTGTTAACTAATACATGGGAATTTAACTTTACTCTAGAGTATATTGCAATTAGTGTTTATAACTCTATTTCATGTGATGGTCTGTAGATTTTCTTAGAGCAACAACTAATCCACATTGACTAAATAAATGTTTTCAAATTAAATTCAAAATTATTAATTACAATTGGCCAGAGTAAGCTGAAATTGAAAGTAACTCTTTAGTATATGTCTTCAATCACAGATATTTAATTGATAAAAAACTGTTCAATTATTAATTAAAATAATATCTTAAATATTATTAAATTTGTTAATTTAAATTTGTGTATTAGATTCAATGCTTGGGATTTAAATGGTAAAAATGTTGTGCAATTATTTTTCTAGATGTAAAGATCAACATACGATTTTGGTATTTGTATTTCAATAAATAGAAATAGCTAAATATAAGTAATCATGAGTTACATATATGTTAATTATGTTAACTACTTGAGAAAATACTAAGATTTAATTGTACTCGAAAGCATTGATTTATAAATCTTAAAACATACAAGATTCTTAAGAATGTGAAAGTGGATTAAATTGAATTGGTGAGTATAATAGGAAGGGGAGAAAAGTTTAGAGTCAAAAATCAAAACATAAGAAATAGCATCTATAAGGATAGGTGCTTATGAGAACATCTTAAGAATAGCATTGTCCACTAAGTTAATGGAATTAAAAGTCAAATTGAGTATGACTCATTAAGAATAATCTATATAGACTTAAATTAAGAAGGCAGTTTTAGTGCAGTGGAATTCCACTACAATAAGGGGAAACAGAGATAACAGGACTGGTTTTCAGGATATTTGTTTGAGAACATGGGGAAGTGGAAATATAAAGTATAATAGCGGCAATGTAGTGGAGCAGTACATGTGGTCAGTGAAGGATAAATCTTCCTAATAGTAAAGGTACTTTAATATATTTAATATTGATTGGAGGAGTTTATTTTAAGAGAGCAATGGGGATATGTAACAGAAAAAGCATTCAATATAGCAAGGAGGAATGTCTTTCACTAACTTTACTACCAATAACACTCCATCTAAACATATTGCTTTGGGCAAGTGTTTATCCTATTTTCACTTAGTCCTCAGTATTTATATATTTGAAAAATAAGCAAGGCTTTTGGAAAAAAAATATTATGCCCATTGTAGAAAATATTAGCAAAGTTATAAAAGGAAATGAAATTATTTAAGAAATGTATTAGCTATGCCATTACAAGGAAATGACTATTTTACTGTGACTAATAGACATTAAAACAAAGTACATGTTTAGGTGTACTAGGAATACATAGATAATATTTGAAAATAATTTTAATATTTTGTGATATAGTTCCATTTTTCCATTTGACTTTTATTATAGCTCTATATTAAAATCGTTTTTAAATGCAAAAATAATCCATTTGGTTTTGCATTCTTTACACTTATCACAATGTTTTGCATGGACTATTTTCTATCTGGAAATGTTCTAAAGCTTTTACAAGCCTTTTATTCTGTGATTCAAAAAGCTACTTTATCCTCAGTTTAAGTCAAGGCTGAAAGGATTCAAATTTATTTGCAAATGAAAAACTCTTAGGGTTAGAATGAGCTAGAAACACTTGCAATTAAAGTATATGTGAATATGAATGAAAATTGTTATACTAGAAACGATTTGTGAATTTTAACTTATTTTGAATTTTATCCTGATGTTTGGAATGATACGATTGTTAACTGAAAATATGTGCATTTCTTTGAAAGTAGATTTTTCTCTTGACAGTCTATATAGATGACTTTGAATTGATAATAATCAGAAATGGTATTTTTTTTGTGGGGTTGGGTACCGGAGATTGAACTCATGGGCACTCAACCACTGAGTCATATCCCCAGCCCTATTTTGTATTTTATTTAGAGACAGGGTCTCACTGAGTTGCTTCGTGCCTTGCTTTTGCTGAGGCTGACTTTGAACTTGCGATCCTCCTGCCTCAGCCTCCCGAGCCACAGGGATTACAGGCCTGAGCCACAGCACCCGGTCTATCAGAACTGTTTGTTGATGTTGTACTGATCTGCTCAAAATAATTATCATTATTTTACAGTATCAATACAGCTTCATTCTGTTTTCTTCTTTTCTTTGAATTTGTGATTGCAGTATTATAGTGTCTCCCATCATTTCTTGGTTCTTTGCAAAAATCCTTCCCTTCAAATTTTGTACCACTGACTGACTATCATTCTTGTAGTACTTTAAATAAGCAATGCTAAATTATTAAATATATGTCCTACATATTTGTGTTCTTCACAAAAATGCTATAAGTTAATTCAATAGATATTCTTTACTTATCTGTGTAACACACTGACAAATTTATGATATGTTTAGAATTTATATAGTAAGTTTATGACTAATTTCCTAATATCCTACATATAGTTCCTTATTGGGCCTTATATCCAAATTTATTTTTTTGTTATCTATAATTTATCAAAATTTCTCATTTAAAAAAAATAAACAATATTTTCTTTTTCCTGTGGCAAAAGAAAAAAACAACTGAGTAAAAACGATGCTTGATAACAATGCTGTATTTGCATAAAGAGCTGTGAATATTTACAGTGAAGAATTTCATTTTGGCTTAAGGTACATGGGTCAGATTTTAGAGAAAGACATATATATCCGCAAAGATACACACATATATGTATATGCATATGCCTGTATATGTATTTATATACACATGTATATTTACATCATTGCTTCATATGATTTTTTACTTTCTAGCAAGTTCCTAATGATTCACAATGTGATGAAATGACAATTAGATACAGACATGGACACACACAGAACAAATCAGTAAAAGAAAATTGACTACAATTTCTATGGCATCATGTGTACGATGCACGAGCAATTATTTGGGCCATGGTATAGTAGAAAGGAGACAATAAATCTGATAATATGTAAGTTATGTTGATATCAGGCAACAGCTGATTGTAGCCATATATCTAGGTAATCAGAATATCAGTCAGTTCACATCAGTGCCATTACCTTGAAAAGGTAAACACATCAGGTATTACCACTTTCAGGAAAAATATCAGTAGTCTGCCATTATTAAAGGAAAAAACGACTCAGTGTGGATTCTATAATTTATCTACAGCAATAGAAGTTTCAGCATCCTAGCTGCTGTGCCGGGTAACTGTGGTGTCTGAAAATGTCACCCGACAATGGCACAGATGGATAGAGAAATGTGGTCAATTCCATAAGCAGTCATAAGAAACAATTTTCAGAGCGTAAGGTAGTATCCTCTATTTCAAAATAACTTTAAAGAGGCTGAAACTTTTGAAAAGTGAGCATAGAACTTCAGAAGGCTGTGACTTTTGCAAGGATCTTTTTGTATCTTCAAGCTATTGAGGTCTGAGAAATAAAGAACCATTTTAGTTCTGTTCTGGAGGCATTAAATTCAAAGCTACAATTTATGAGACACTTTCTAGAGTGTGGGAGATAGGGAGGTCAGGTGGACACATTGCCTGCTTCTCTGATGGGAAAGACAAATTGTTTTGATATGATGTTACATGTAGTGTAATAGAAAAGTATAAACAAATTTAATCTTTTGTGAATATAATACATACATGAGTTTTCAAGGATGAGTAAATGTTAGAAAAGCGAAGAAGTTTACCTCTTTGAAGATTAAAAATGGTAAGAGCTAACAGGTATTTAGCAATTTCTTGGGTTTAATATTCTTCTAAGCACTGTATATGGATCATTCATTTAATCCTCAAAATAACTCTGTGTAATGGTTCTATTGTTACACCATTTTTACAAATAGGAAACTATGGTTTAAAAATCATCAATTAACTTGCACAACTTACAACACCGATGACAAAACAAATGAATTGGGAAACCAAATTAGGCCCTTGGATATTTTCCTAGACAGTTATGATGACCTGTGTAAATTTATTTTGCACTTTTTAAAATGATTTCAGTGAGTCATTTAATTATTTTGGCTTTGTGCTGAGAAACTTTGCATTAGTTTATAACTATTGGCTGGAACACAATTTAGATATAATTGTATGTGAATTATGTCATAATATTTTATAGCACATGTGGCAGTAGATGAAAGATGGAGGGATTTGAAGTATAGAAATTAAAATTTCCAGGAGTTGATGTTTGATTAGGTGTAGAAGGTAAGTTAGGATAAAGAATAACTGTGTTGAACATTTATATGGATGTGCTCGGATGTGCTCAATGCACAGTTCAATCATGACACACAGAGAGAAAAGGAACTGGGTGAGTTATGCTTTGATTTCCTTTAATTCAATTAAACACAAACTACTGAGCAAGTAGTATATTATAGTTAAGGCACAAAAGATGAAAGAAAAAAACTAAAAGGGAAGCATTCTTCCTCTCACAGACCTAAATATATGAATGGTCATCAGAACATTGGTTAAACATGGATTATGTTAATGTAGGAGACCAAAAGAGGAAATGAATGAAGTGAATAAATGAGATGAATTAGGATGATAAAAAGGTTCAAAGGAAAATTGAAAAATTACAATGTTTTAAATGCAATGGCAGTATAAGGTCAAGAGAGGAGAGGGCTCAGTGATGCCCTGTACTGAACAATGTTTATTTGCTGCACACTTTTTGACATGTATACTTACCATTTAGTGAAAATAGATATAACTGAAAAAAAGAATTTATTTAAGCATTTCTATTTTCATCTCTGTCTTTGTCTTCATGTCTACTAATCCATATGTTACTTTAAGTCCCTCACTAAGTGCAAGACAATTTATTGTGCAAGAATGTAATTAGTTAAACCTTGTCAAGAACCTAAGATAGGCACTATTGTTTAGACACTATCCAAATGATTTTACCACCTTAATCCTTTCCTTATTTTATTTGTAGCCTGGAGCTTGCCAAGTTGCCCAAGCTGATTTCAAAATTACTGTCCTTCTGCTTCAGCTTTCTGAGAAGTTGGCCTTACAGAGTCATGCCCCCACACCTGGGCCAACATCATTTTAGATATCAAATGGTCTAACTCAGTCCACCTGAATAGAGATCACAATATTTACTTACGACTAATGAATTCAAATGTGCAACATCATTATTAGGATTTGAATGTGTCTCCTTCAAAATTCATGTGTTGATTATGGGGTAGAATTAACTAGTGGAGGATTTAAGGCCTGGTAATTTCATGAAGGCTCCTCTTTCATAAATGGGATTAGGTACCCTTATAAAAGTGTTGAATAAAGGAAATTAGTCTCTCTTGCCCTTCCACCTTCTGCCTTGTTAGAATGAAAATAGAAGGCTTCAACAGATACCCACACCTTAAACACTCCAGATTCTAGAACTGTAAGACATAAATTTCTTTTCTTTCTAAATTATTTAGTGTCAGATATTTTGGTATACAAATGCAAACAAAGGCAATCATTCAGTCCTTGCTAAACAAGGATATGAAGGCAAGAGGTATCTAGAGCTATGTTATAGCATTCTACAACCTGTCAAGTAAGTAACATAGTCTGAGGAGATTGGAGAGAAAGACGGTACAATCATAGATAGGCAGGTTCTGAGTGGCTTATCTCAAAGGAAGGCAGGGTTTCTTATGGATAGACCTACATATCCACCTTTGGGGCATCCTAGATGCAGAAGGAATAACTAAATTGTGGAATTGAATGACAAGTGTGGACACACAATTATGAAAACCTTCAAGGGACCATCATCTAATCTTGACATATGCTAATGTGGTTGAAGCCTCATGTGCAACCTTATTTCTGATCACTTAGAGCTGCACTCCCAGCTACAGAATTAAATATCCTCTGCAAGAATGTCAGCTGCAGGCTGTAGCTTCCTCATACCTTGAAATGTCTCCTGTGTACAATTTCTTGTGCACAGAAGGTGTTGATTAGATATTATTTGAATTAATGAATTAAAATTCATAATATACATATAAAAGTGTTAACTTTTCTACTACCCTAAGGAGATTATTTCTTTTGTTGATTTCCTGGGACATACTGATTGCCTAGAAACTTTCTTGGTAAGGTAACCACACTAGAATGACTGGAAATCCAAACTGCCAATTGCTTCAGAAAAATTTAGCAACCTGGATAGACTGATTAGTATGATGATAGTGATTTACATAGAAACTGTCCCAGATGGACAAATTCACAGACACGCTTCTTCTAATTCAATGTTTACATATACTATGTATCAGGAACTGAATCGTTAGTTGCTTATTATTTATTTATTTATTTATTTATGTCATTGTAAAAAATGGCATATGTGATAATTAGCATTTATTTTTAGTCCATGCTTATATATAATTTGTTAACTTTTAATGAACACCTGAATTATTAGACTTCAAAGATAATTACACTGTAGCATTGGCTTCAGATGGCTTACAATGAATAGAATTTTATATGAACAAAAAGATAGTGGCACTAAAACCATGCACTTTTTAGGGGTTTTACTTTATAGCAATAACTAACAGTGATGTCCAGAGAAATTGCAGACTGTTTCTTTCTTATTACTAAAGGATGGTGTGTGTGGACAGTAGGGTGTGTGTGGATAATCGTTCGCTGTACTCCTTCTTCTCAGGAATGCTTTAAATTTAAGATAATATAAATAGTTTCAAATGCATGAAAGATTATTGCTTTCAAAAGTAAGTTTGTGTTTTTGCATTTTTATTTTATATGTACATATACACATATTTATATTTTCCTCCCCATTGAAGAAGACTTAAGCGAGAGAACTTAGAAAGCATCTTTAAAACATGAGGATCTTATCACACGCACTAAAGTTTACAAAGCTTTTTATATTCATATATATGTCATAACAGTTTCATCTGATAACATATAATCAGCAAGTCATATTTTAATTTTGAGGGTAATTTATCTGATTACAATGGATTATCAACTATATCCTCATCAGATCCCTTATAGGAAATAAAATCCAATATCTATCTTCATTAAGAATGCCTCATTTAGAAACTATCATAAAAATTTAACTAAGTGGAAAAGAGGACAACAGAGATAAAACTAATTGTAATCTAATTTTGATGCAACACATTTGAACAATTTATGTTAAAATTAATTCAATCTCACTAATTAAATTCAACGAATAACCACTATGGCTACTGAACAGTTTTATGTGAGGATATCAAGGTATAAAAGATCAGAAAACTGTTTTTTTGACATGAAAATACCTACCATTTATTAAAATGAATGAGCACATTTATAAATAAGCCTAAAAGGAACAGGATGGGATCAATGCTTTGGATTGATTTGAGATGAAATAAGCTAAGGTATCTTGTGACACTATATTGGTATTGCCTGTCTTAGTCTTCTTGGGTACTGTTGCTGTAACAGAATACCTCAGCTGAGTGCCTCAAAGTACAGATATTATTTTTCTCTCACTTTGTTTGACTGGGGAGTCCAATATTAAGGGGTTGATGCATTGGTTTTTGGTGAGGAGCTCTTTAGCTGACTTGCAGATGGTTTTCTTCCTACTATGTCATCAAATGGAAAAGGTAGAAGGAGAAAGAAAGAAAGGGGGAGGGAGAGAAAGGAAGAAGAAAAGGAAGGAGAAGAAGAAAAAAGGAAGAGGGGAAGGACGAAGGAGAAGGAAAAGTAGAGGAGACTCTTCTTAATAAGGATACTGAATCCATCATACAGTCTCCTCCCTCACAAACTATTGTCTTCTGAACACCCTTCCCAACACAAATATCACCAATTTAGGTTTTAGAACTTCAATATATGAATTGTGGGAAAACACGACAGTCAATAGTACTGTTTTTTACCTTTATATTGAATTTTGACAGGTACATAGAGGAAAAACCAACAAAACTAGATATAGAGCAGATAACTATTAGCAGTGAAGTTCCATGTGTAAGCCCTACCTGACTCAACATCGGAGAAATATGACTTATTTAACTATAAATACATATAAAATCATTATTAACTTTAAAGTGTCCAAGGGAGTATAGGTAACTGGCTAATGTGAATTTGCTAAAAATTTTAAATTCATTTAATGGAAGAATTTTTTTCTGCAACATTTTTGAATGATAAATGGTACATCTAATAGAATTATATATAAAACTAATGCCTATAGTTTCATCTTTTTTTTTACACAAATGAATAGCATTTGGAAACAACATTCTCTGAAAAAGAAAGGAGGAAAACGTGAAATATCTGACAAAAATTTCCTTCTTTGTTCTATCAAAGAATTGACTTTAAGAAGCAATAATGACACTAATGATTAAATCAATAAGAACATTTTGGAGAGTTAATTGAACCTTCAATGAATAGTACTCTCAAAATCACTATCACTTAGCTGGAATCAAACAGAGCCTCTTCTAGAAAAGAAAATGCATACTTACCTAGGATTCTACTGAATGAGAGGTGATGCAAAGTCACTTTCAGTAAAGCTTGTGGAGTAATAACTAATTAGATTGGATTGGCATGATATAACTTATCATCATGACTGAAAACTCATTTCTGAATATTGACTTTCTTTTGCCAGCACTTATGGAAAAATACTTCACATATATTAAGTGCTAATATGAAACCTAATTTTTTAGGGATTCTGTCAAAATGCAATTTAGAATATAATAGGTAATATTAACTCAATACTATGATCCTATTTCAAAGGAAATAATAGAAAAATATTAACAAGACTTGTTTATGAAATATGATATGATAAAAATTTTAAAAATATATCTGAAATGATTTATATTTTAAAAATATATCTGAAATGAAAATGATACATGCGAGTTGAAGATTCAGCTGCAATATTATATTTATAAATATTTATGGTATTATATTTAGAAGTTTTATATAATTTTCACAAAGTAAGATACAAACATAATAAAATAAATTTTAAAATATAGAAAAAGAAAAACAGTTTTTAGTTAAAATATAAGTAAAAAAAATTGAAGATCTAATAAGTTAAATTTTTCTAGAAATATAGCCAAGGGAAAAGAGAGCTCTGTGTTCTTGGCTGTTCTTAACTATACAGGAAGTTCAGTCAGAAAGAACTTGGGGCTGTTCTAGAATGAAACAGTAGCGACTCAAATGACACAGACTCTAGGTATACTTACAAAAGTTTAATTTTAATTTTTTTTTTCATAAAATATATATTCCTTTGTTTGATGTCTGCCCGTAGAATAATTTCCAGGGACTTTAATTGGTTAATTTTTAAAATTTTAGTCACTTATACTTATTTTACTCCCTAGAACGTCTTAAGCTACCATTGTAAAGTGGGGGTACCATATAAAACGTTACAGTCAAAATACCACTATTTTATAAAAATATATACATATATTCACAAAGTCACAAAAATGTACACACACCCTCCTCCCCACATAAACACTCTTCAGATATAGCTTTTGGGAATATTGATACCTCAGTCTCCACACCAAGGCTGCTGATACTTAGGAGAGTATTGATCCTGGAAATAAGGTGAAAACAGCGGGTTCCTATTTTCACCCAGTGTACTGCTCCTACAGCAATGTCACTTAGAATCATGCCTTTCTCCCTGCCTGCAGTGCTAGAATCATGGTGAATGGGTCAGAAATTTTGCCGGGTGGGAAGGGAGGTCATAAAATACTTCTGAAAATTTCCCAAAACAAACAGACTTTATTAAAATAGAATGTGTGTAAATTTAAATGTGCTCTCAAAATCCATGGAAATTTGGTACTACATAACTAAAAGGAGGCAGTAGCTTCATGAAAATATAAGTTAAGTATGAATCCAATATGTTGCCAGCAAGAACTAAGGAAAAATAGCTTAAAAAATGACAAAAGAAAAAACAAAATGAAGAAAAAGAAAAAAAATCTTCCCAATGTCATAGAAACACCATAAAGATATGCCATGATTTACCCCTCAAAAGACATTACATTTAACTTGAATTAAATTAAAATCCCATCTCCCACAAATACACAAAGGAAACTTAGGCCCATATGGCATTACTGGTGATTGTATGATTTAACAAAACACTTAAAGAAGAATTAATATACCATGAGCAATGGTTTGAACCTGTTATACCAAGGATTTGCGAGGCTAAGGGAGGAGAACCTCAAATTCAAGGTCAGATTTGGCAAATTAGAAAGACCCTGTCTCAAAATAAAAATTAAAAAGGACTGTGTATGTAGCTCAGTGGTAAAACATACCTGAGTTCAATCCCCAGTACAAATGTGAATAGATAGATAAGAATTAATCCTCAAACTCTTTTTAAAACTACTAGAAATGGATTATTCCCCAAGACACTTTCAGGAGATCAAGGGTATATCTCTTTCTGTTGTGCCCAGCGGCTCAAGACCCCACAAAGACCACCAGAGACCACGATCAATGCAAGCAACAAAGAGTCATTTATTAGCAAGCTCGAGCCTGGTCCTCCACGCACTCGGTAACTGGTGACGCTAAGAGGACCTGAGCCCTTGTTCACAGGCTTTTTATAATGAAAGGCAAACAGTTTTACAGTGTTCTTTTTAATTGGTTAACATATAAAATTGTATACAATGTTATTTTAAGTTCTAGGTCACCCTGACCTCCGAGAGGAGGGTTATCATTATCTTTAAGTTTGCTTTTGTGCCAGCAAAGTTTGCTTTTGAGTCAGCCTCCTAGCCTTTACAGATAAGATAAGAGACAAAAATTCTTTGCAGCTTTTATGAGGGGTTGAGGGCAGTTTGGGAAGAGCCTCATATTTGTATTTACACAGGTGTGGGCTCTTCTATCTTTACATTTCCAAACCAGAAAATATACAAGAATAAAAAAAGAAAGAAAAAAAAAAAAGAAGGAAGAAAATTAGAGACCTAGGTATCTTTTACAGATAAGAAATGCTAGGAAAAAGAAATATATGTAAAGTATAATGAATCATGTCCAAGAACGAAGGTTAGTTTAGTATCTGAAAATCAATTATTGTAATAAAGTAAAACAAATGAACAGAGGGGCAGGGGACACCCGATCATCTTAGTATAGATAGAAATAGTATTTGACAAAATTCAGCACTTCATTGTAAAAGAAACATAGCATACTTAGAAGAGAACAGAAATTCCTTGATCTCAGAAAAGTTTGAAAAGTCAGAGTTCATATACTTGATATTTTAGAGCATAGAACCAAATTTTTGTCTTCTTTTAACCATCTATCAGTGTATAGTTTATTATATTGTTTTATTAAAATTTTATTTTATGTTAATTTTATTTGGTTGTGTTTATGTTTAAATTTTTCCAAAATGCATTTCATATTTATAGGCTTAAAGTTTTTTTCATAGAAAGAAGAGATGTGTGTATATGTCATCCTACTGTTCCTAATATAATTTTTTATATTTACTGCTTTCTTAATATAGTTTTTTATATTTACTCTTTTCTTAAATATAGTTGTTTATATTTACTCTTTTCTTGCCTATTTGCTATTTTCTTCCTTTTCAAGATTGCGTTGTGTTGTTCTAAAAATATAAATGATATTATCCTATTTACCCTTTCTTTTACATTTTATTGTTTTATCCTGCTATTATCATGACTTTGAAAGGTTGTAGTTATTCTTCTAGCTTCCAGAGCAAGGAATTGAATTCTATGATCTTCAAACTTTTTCTTGAACAATGAATTTAGACTATTATAACCTCCATGTTACCGGTGAGAAATGAGGCGATTCCTCATTCCTCATGGGTCAGATGTGAATTGATTATTAGACTTGACACCTAATCAGTGAATTAATCCACTGATACAGATTAACTGGTTGCTAATTATATACAGGTTGGATGTGGTTGTAGGAAATAGGTTACTATGGGCATGACTTTGGGGTTTGTAACTTGTTACTGGTGAGCAGACCTCACCTGCTTTCTCAATGTCATGAACTGAGTTGCTTCCCCTTGTTACACCCTTCCACCCTGTGCTGCCTCACCTTGCACCCAGAATTGTGGATGAAGTAGGCTGATCATGGACTGAAACTCTGAAACTGAAACAAAGTAAACTTTCTCTCCTTTAAAGTTGTTCTTGTCAGGTATTTTGGTCTTAGCAAAAAAAAAAAAAAAAAAAACAAAAAAAAACAAAAAAAAAAAAAACAAAAACAAACAAACAAAAAAACTAACTAAAACAGAAATTGCTACCAGGAGTTAAATCATTTCTCTGACTAATCTGACCAGGTGGGTCAGAAACCTTTGGAGCTGGTTTGCAGGGATAGGGATTTTTGGAGTTTAGATATGTGAACTGAAAATTCTTTAGAATATTGTGAGTGGAGTTTAATGGATGATTCTGATGGGAGCTCAAAAGATGGGAGCTCAAAAGGCCAGAATGCTAGCTGGGTGCAGTGGCAAATGTTTGTAATATCAGCAGCTTGGGAGGCCGAGGCAGGAAGATTGCAAGTTCAACACCAGTCTCAGCAACTTAGGGAGGCCCTAAGCAATACACTGTCTCAAAATGAAAAATAAAAATGGCTGGGAATGTAGCTCAGTGTCCCAGGATTAAATCCCTGGTACCAAAACAACAACAACAACCAGAACAACAACAACAAAAAAACCCCAAACCCAAACAAAAACAACATCAACAAAACCAGAATGCTGATAGGATTGTGGACAGT
The DNA here is from genome assembly GCF_902686455.1 of Sciurus vulgaris. Classification (NCBI taxonomy): domain Eukaryota; kingdom Metazoa; phylum Chordata; class Mammalia; order Rodentia; family Sciuridae; genus Sciurus; species Sciurus vulgaris. The sequence goes on from NC_136466.1 coordinate 151,699,132, forward strand.
AATAACTGGGTTCATGACATTTTGAAGGAGAAGGAGGACTCTACTGGAAATTGGACTAGGGGTCTTTTCATGTTACATTCTGGCTAATAAGTTGTCTATATTTTGTTTATTTTCTGAGGCTTTTCTGTAAGGCTGAACTTAAAGGCAACATCCTAATTAATCTGCTGGAGGAAACTTCAAGACAGCACATCATTTAGAGGGCGTCATAGATGTTGCTGGCATCTTTTCACCAAGTTTATTGTGATGATCTGTAGCAGAAAGCTGAGCAGAAATATTTTTTAAAAACTTGCAGTTTGGCCAGAAATGTGTGAAAGAAACTGGGGTCCAGGAAGATGTAGTCATTAAAATGAGTAAAGCTACTAAAGAGATGCTCAGTACATTTCTCAGAAACAATCAAAAAGATGGCTTGAAGGCACCTCAGAAATTGGTGAGATGGTGGCAGATCTTGGCAACAACTCTATAATGCTGGTTATGCAGGAATACAGTAAGCTGGAGTCAGGGGTCATTGATACTTCCATAAAGATTTCAAAGGAAAACCTGGGAGTTCAGGCAAAGTATAATAGGGTTGGAGTCCCGGAGGGCTGCCACCGTGTGAAGATGTGAGAAGGAAGCTGAAGCTGTAGAAGAGTCCCCTGAGTTTAAATAATGCCAGTAATACGGAACATCTGCCAAGAAAAGCGGCAAGAATTGAACAGAAAAGTCAAGTGAGTGGCCTCGCAGGCTACAACCAGCCAAGTCATAGGGGCAAAAGTATACAAGTCCTTTTGAAAGAATTTCATGACATCATGTGCCACAGATCCTGGATGTACCCTGAATACAGGACTTGCTTTCCCAGTTGGATTTCAGTCTTGCATTGGTCTCATCCCTTCTTTCTGTGCCTTTATTTCTCCCTTGTGGAATGAAAATATTTACTATGTGCCATTACATCTTAAATATATGTAACTTGCTTTTGATTTTTTCCAGGGACTTATGCTGAGAGTTTGAAGTCTCCTGAGACTTTGGACTTGGACTTTTGGGTAATGCTGGAATTGGAATGACTATGGGGACTCTTAGAAATGGGTTGAATGCATTTTGCATGGTGAGATGGGCATGAGCTTTTGAGAGTTGGGGCAGAATATGATGATTTAGAAAAGGGGTGTTATCCAAAAGGTCATGCGTAAAACAATGAAAAATAATGTTCAGCAGTGAAGTGATTAAATTGTGAGAGTTAAAACTAATAAGTTCATTAATCTACTGTTGCAGTTCAACGGGTGGTAATTAAAGGCAGGTAGGGGATTGGAGGAGGTAGGTTACTGTAGGTGTGACTTAGGTGTTGATATTTTTATCCCTGGTGGGCTGAACTCTCTCTTAGCTTCCCAGTTGCCATATCTTCAGCTGCTTCCATCTGTCACACTCTCCACCATGATGTTCTGCATCACTTCAGGCCACAGAAATGAAGTCAGCTGACACGTATACTGAATCTCAGTAACTGCAAACCAAAATGAGCTTTCTGTCCTTTAAAGCTGTTCTAGTAAGGTCTTTTGGTCGCAGTGACAAATACTCCATGTATCATTACACTTACAGATTTCATGATTTATATATAGCATACTCACTATCTTTTACTTAAGCCCTAATTACTTCCTTTGTGACATACTCAATCAACACAAAATTAATTTGTGATACTTTCATTTCCATTTTTTTCATATGTAAAACATCATTAAAATTTCTAAAGATTGATTTTATTAGATAATATAGTATATATTATTGATATTTAATGCTTTTTAGTTTTTTTGTAATTCCTTATACAATTTCTACAAATGTGCCTACATATCTTTCAGTCCTGTGGGGAACTTTTATTTTTTGAGAGCAGAGGATAATATAAAATTGTCAAGTCAAACTTGTTTGTTGTATCAACTTATTTGTGCTATATATGTCTTCTGAGCATTCTACATTTTCCCCTATCCAATTTATTAGTTTTTGATAAATGTTTGTCAAAATTATGCATAATTACTTCCAGTAGTTTGAAAGAAAATATGTTTAACTTAGTATTATTATTTTATTATAATCTATATTTTTACTATTAATATTTAGTTAAAAGTTGAGTTCATTATGATTAACAATGACATTTATTTTTACTATCACAGATATGATAAATACATAGATGTAAGTCCCATACAAATATGTAATTATATATACCCAAGTATATAGCCATATGTAAACATGACTCATATTTTAAAGCTACATAGGAATAAATTGCTTCTGTATTGACCACAGTCATTTAATACCTGATTCAAGCAAAATTAAACATATCTTTGTGCCTGAATATTCTTGTAAGTATCTACTTCTATCCAATATCTTTCCTTTAAAAGAGAGCACTGCATATCAAAATTCTGATTAAAATCTAGGTCAAAAGAAACTATTGAATGCAATGATTCTGTTAGCAATATTTTTATGAATTTCAAACAGTATTTTTAAGTATTTCTGTTATAAATTAAAAACATTCTTTTTCTTGAATGTTAGCATGTGACCAGCACAATAATGGAAATTAACGATAGGCATTCAAGATTGAAATGTGTTAAAAGTAAAGCTGAAATGACTTCAATTTATCTTCTAGAGTCAGAGAAGTTTGTAGAACTGGGCAGAATTCCAGATTAAGGATGGTTCAGGTACGCCACACAATCTTGTATGTAAGTTATATTTATAGTCACAGAAAAGAAAATAACAATAACAACAACAATAAAACCTGATTGGATGCGGTTGGCATTAACAATTTATGTTCATATGTTGGCAGTTTTTATCCTCTGGTTGACTAGAAGTTCAGCTGTTCTGAGATTCATTTTCTTATGTTTATGATTTGTTTACACATGAAGATAGGTTACATTTTACTGTGTATGGAGGTTGTTTGGGGCCAAACTTTATCACTCAACTAAAGAGACAGGTTTATGTCAAATTTATTTCATTCTAACATGTCATCAGTACCAAATTAAAATGAAAAATCATTTTGTATGAGAAAGATGGAATGCAAATAAAAGATTACTACAATAGTTTGGCAATCCAAATTTAACTGAAATTTTATCAGTGAAACTGCTTTTGGAGTTTCAATAAAATCAAAGTAAAATTTCTCTTTATCCTATTTTTCTTTACAAATTTTTTCAGCTTCCATATATGCTCAACATTATTAAAAATGATCACAGATGATTATTTTGAAACATCATTACCTATGAAAGAATCAAATAAATATGAAAGTGCAGCTATTTATTTCCTATACATCCACAGATGACATATCAATGTCATTTAAAAGTACACAACTAATTTCCAGACCCAACCCATACATATATTGAATGTTACATAGTTTCAACAAAATTATACAACCTTATTTTGTCATCATTTTCATATACTAGCATAATTTTTCACCTTGTCCTACTTATGTTAAAAAGAATGGGACTTAGAAAGGCTTTTGAAGATGTAAAGTAAATATGGCAAGTGATTTTAGAAGCTGCCTTAGAGCTGTTACAGAAGTGTAATTGGTAGATTTTATAAAATGTCAGCTTTTGTCTATAGTAAATATAATTTACTATAGTGATTAGAGTCAGATCACTGAGAGGCTGATGAAAAGAGCCATCGGCACAGTTGTGGGTTGTTCACTTTGCAAAAGATCAAAAAGATGACAAGCTATGACAGCGTTTTACATGCCCTGAAACTCACCACAGACATGTTCAATCCTGCTCTGAGATACACAGCAATCTAATCATTTTTATATTAAACAATTCAAATTCTATGGACTGTCTTTGACTCACATCTTGAAAGGCATTAAGTTGAATCATTCATTGCTTGAAAGTAAAAGTAGGTTTCATAAATTGGGTTGTAAGACACATTAACAAAAGAGGGCCCTAATGAAACACCAGAATGGAGGGGGATGGGCTTAGCAGGGATGATAAACCAGAGATCAAATTGCAAAGCTCATTTACAAAAACAAAACAAATGGCTTGATATGCTGTTGAAAATAACATTATACATATTTGTTTTGAAAATGATGGCTTTTAATAACTATTAAAGGAGTTATTTGAAAAGTTTCATGATTTGTACTCTATTTAATGAGATTGTAGAACTTAAAACATTGCCAATGGCTAAGGAAGAGGGGATGGAATAGAAAATTATGTTTCTTTAGCATCTTTTGGTAAATGAGTACTATTGCTCAATCAAATAAAATTGAATCACAAGGGAAAGCAGAGGGAAGCAGAATTATCCCAGCAAACTCTCGGAAGGACAGTTAAAGGAAAGTAGGAATATATGAAAGAGATAGGGTCAACAATAAAAATCCCTCCTTGTTAAATGTAGATCATCCATTTTATTACCAAAATTTTCTAGTTAATGAAAATATGACAAATAAAATCCTGTAAGATACTCATAGTATTTAAATTTTAGTAACTTTTTTATTAATCTGCATAATTATTCCAGACATTTTTTCTCAAGATAGGTATGTGTGCACTATTTTTGGCTTGAATGCTATTGGTGTTTTTAAGATCTGCAAAATAAAACAATATTATTATCTTAAGAAGTAAATCAACAGTTCAATGAACTATACTAAAATGACTCAGAAAATTATAATAAAACATCAGCAAATGCAGCAGTAACAGCAACACAGTGGAGAAAATAAAAAAAGAAAAAGAAAGGGAAGAACTTCAGTTTGCCTAACAGTAAGCTACAATTAATAAATCCATTTATCTGAAAAGAGTACAAGATTGAAAGGTATATTGTTACTTACTGTGACTATCCTTCAAAATATACATAAAGACAAAAACCGATAAATGGGAACATAATTCTAAAATTTGCATTAAAAAGATTTATTTTAATTCTGTAAAAGAATGGCTTAAAGAAGCCATGTTACCCCTTTTCAACCTGGACATTGATATTCATATCAGGAAGACACAGAAATGTCATTTTTGTTTTTAAATTTACAGACGTTAAATTGTCTTTCATGGCATATATCTCCATTGGTTTTGAAAAGTGCAAAAGTAATGTGTCCACCAGCATGGGGTTCTCCATGCTCCTACTTTTGGTCAGCTCCTCGCCACTGCCAATCACTTTGGGGCCTCTTCCAGGAAGTCTTGTAAATGGACACATATATTATGTTGCCTGTGGTTTCTTTTACTTAGCAAAATGCATCTGAGAGGACTTCTCTACGAGGGTGCATGTCAATATCTCATTCCTTGTCATTGCTGAAAAGTGTGACTGTGTCACAATTATTTTGTCTGTTCTAAGCTGTTTACTAAAGATGACAGACTGATTCTGGGTTTTGATGATTACTGAGAGATTTCTGGACAAGTGTAGTGGGAGCATGAGTTTCTATTCCCCTTAAGCCCATAGGGGAATATCTAGAAGTAGGATTGCTGGACCATATAAGTGTATGTTTCATCATAGATGATGCTTTGGGGCAGTTTGAATTGACTACGCTTTTGCACATTCCTGTGAGCAGTGAGTGAGGATTACCAGCTCTTCTGTACCCTGGCAGCACTTGACATTGGCAGGTTTTTTTTATCCTTGTTTTTTCTTTATTTTAATTGGTCTTTAGTTTGCACTTCTCTAGCATTACAGAAGTTCACATTGGCAGAGGATGATACAAACCTGAAGAAGATACATAGAAAATGTATAACTGCATCTTTTTCAATGAAATTTGTGTTCAAATCTTCTTGGCCATGAATTATTGTTTTTTGGTTTTTGCTTCCAGCTAAGGAGGAAGTAAAGCATCCACCTATACATCTCCAAGTAAATAATCTGAGCTCACTATTCCAGGAGAGTTTCAAACTCAAGACAGGAGGTTATTCACTTTCAACTAGACCATCCTAATTTGCTAGAAATAAATAAGCAAAGAACTGGACCAGTTCACTTTGTTATTTCTTTTACATATACCCTCAAGGAATAAGAAACTTTTCTTAAACCTTTCTTAATTTATGTATTTTTTTTTTAACTAACATTAGCCTATTGCTTTCTTTACCACAATAGTTTCTGGTAGAATTCTATTTACATATTGTATTAGTTACCACATGACACATTCACTTCATTTGTTGTTTTTAACATTAAAAAATATTTAAGCTTCCTTGTGAAATATGATTTCACAAAATATTTTCATATCAAATAAAATTACAGAAAATATTTTCTCTTCACTTGTGGATTGCATTTTAATTTTCCTAGTGATATATTTTGAGTTGTAAATTTTTTATGAAAACCAATTAAGATTTTTATTATTATATCTAAGGGATAATTACCTAACCTAAAGTCATAATTGTTTTTTTGCTATTTTCTTCTAGAAGGTTATTGTTTCAACCTTTACAATTAATTCTATGATCCATTTAGAGATTTTTTTATAGTATTTGCTAGAGAGTGAAATTCTGGTTTTATCTTGCTTTATTTTGGGTATAAGTATTCAATTGTCTCCACACTAGCTGTTGAAAGACCACTCATTTACAATATAATTAATTTGACATATTTATTTTTCTGTACATGTATGTTAATTTCTTTCTTTTCTTTTCTTTTCTTTCTTTTTTTTTTTTTTTAAGCAAGACATGGAACTTTATTTCTGTGGCAGGTCAAAAGGGCAGCAAGCAAGTCATTTTTGCAATCATTATATTGTTTGGGGCATAAATATTTACAATCATTATGCCTTCCTGATTTATGATTCCCTTAAGCAGTATGAAATGTCCTTCTTTATCCCTTCTGACTAACTTTGGCTTGAAGTTCATTGTATCTGAAATAAGGAAGGAAATCTCCACTTTTTTACTGAGTCCATGAGCATTGTAGGTTTTTTCCCCATCCTTTTACCTTTAGTCTGTGGGTATCTTTTTCTATATGAGTCTCTTGAAGGCAGCATATTGTTGGGTCTTTCTTTTTAATACAATCTGCCAGTCTATGTCTTTTGATTGATGAGTTTAGGCCACTAACATTCAGGATTATTATTGAGATATGATTTGTATTCCCAGTCATTTGGTTTTATTTTTGGTTTTTAACTTGACTTGGTTTCTCCTTTGATTGGTTTTTCCTTTAAGGTAGTTCCTCCCTTTGCTGACTTACATTGTTGTTTCTCATTTCCTCCTCATGGAATATTTTACTGAGAATATTGTGTAACACAGGCTTTCTATTTGTAAATTCTTTTAGCTTTTGTTTATCATGGAAGGATTTTATTTTGTCTTCAAATCTGAAGATTAGTTTTGCTGGGTATAGGATTCTTGATTGGCAACCATGTTCTTTCAGAGCTTGAAATATGTTGTTCCAGGCCCTTCTAGCTTTAGGGTCTGGCCTGAGAAATCTGCTGATATATGTATTGGTTTCCCCCTATAAGTAATCTGATGCTCTTCTCTCTCAGCCTTCAAAATCTGATCTTTATTTTATATATTAGGCATTTTTATTATAATGTACTTTGGTGTGGATCTGTTGTAATTTTGTGCATTTAGTGTTCTGTAAGCCTCTTGTATTTGATTTTCCATTTCTTTCTTCAGGTTTGGGAAATTTTCTGACATTAGTTAATTGAATAGGTTATTCATTCCCTTGGGTTGTATCTCTGTGCCTTCCTCAATCCTGATAATTTTTAAATTTGGTCTTTTCATGATATCCCATAGTTCTTGGAAGTTTTGTTCATGATTTCTTACCCACTGAGTTTTTTAAATTTGGTTTATTGTTTCCTTCATTTCAAGAATTTCTTTTTTTTCTTTTTTTTTTTTTTTTTTGAGAATCTCTATCTTTTTGTTGAAATGGTCTTTTGCTTCCTGCAGTTGTTCTTTCAACTGCTTATTGGAGTGATCTTTCATTGTCTGCATTTGCTCTCTTATCTCATCCTTTGCTTTGTATGTTAATTTCTATACTTTTAATTTTGTTGTGTAGAGCTATATATTTATCTTCATGCTGAAATCACATTAGCTTGCTTACAGGTGCTTTGCTGCAAGTTTTGAAATCAAATAATATAAATCTTCTAATCTTGTTCTAGGATTGAAAATTATTTTGATTAATTTAGACAATGTTTTGCCAAGGAATGATTGCCCTTTATTTAGTACTGTAAAAATACTGTCGATATAGATATAGACAAACTGACAAAATTATTACACAGTGATTTAAATCTAATGAAACAATGAATATTTGATCAAAACTAGTTTAAAAGGAAGCAACTGCAAACTGCTACACATTGTTTTTCATCAGGGGATGCAAAGCAAAACCAAATTTAATATCATAACATATCAATTAGAATAACTAGATAAAAATATCAGATCCCCATGAGGATGCAGAGAAACTAAACCATTCATACATTGATGGTAAAAATGAAGAATACTATGATTATCCTGGAATTTCGTAGTCATTTTGGCAGTTCCCTCAAAACTAAATATGTACTTACCATATGGCTCAGCAATTGCACTTTTAGAAATTTATACCAGAAAATGAAAATTCATGTTCAGACAAAAATCTATAAATGATTGTTAATAACAGCTTTATTCTTAATTTCCAAAATTGGAAAACATCCAGAAGTCTTTCCACACATGGTGGCTCCTTTTGTACCATGCAACAGTACCCATCAACAAAAACTTTTGGACTCTTAAAACTTTTAACAATTTTCATAGTCCTCAAGGAAATTATGCTAGGTGAAAAAAAAGACAGTTTTAAAATTTTGCATGTCATATGAATGCATTTATATAACTTTCAGAAATAATGAAGTTACAGAAAAAAAGAGATTACCTACTATTGGTTAAGGAGCAGGGAGAGGGAAAGGTAGCCATGGTTTTAAATAATGCCATGAAAGGATCCTCATGATGTGCTTAAGTTTTTGTCTTAATTGTCTGAGTGATCACATGAAGGCCTTGATGTAATAAATTTGCTGAAATGAAAACATGCATACCCAGGCATACAGGAGTGCTTTAACAATTGTGAAAATCTCGATGACCTCAGTGGGTCACTTCAATGTTCATTCTTGAAGGTACTCTTGTACCATGACTATAATGTTGCCATTGATAGAAACTGGGTGAGTGGGATTGCTCTGGGTTTTATTCATTACAGCTGCATGTCTACCTATAATTATCTCAAGATTAAACAAATAGTAAAGAGTTTATGAACACTCATATTCTTAACAATTTTAGAGTCTCTGTAGATAAAATTAAAGCACATACAGCTTACTTTCTCATTATTTCATGTACACAACACACTAAAGACACATGGTTTCAAAAATTATAAAACTGATATCATGGGATCCATGAATCTCTTCAGTAAAAAAAAAATAAAAGAAAATCCATCTATTTTGGGGAATTAACCATGGTAAAGTTACATCTTATCCATCTATTTAGAAATGATATCAAATAATAGTTAAAATGTCCTGAATGCTTAGTAAGAGGCAGCCCTGTCCTGAATTGTTTACATGCATAAAATGGTAACACTCAGAATTTTACAAGTTCATGAAGTAGGTATCAATATTATCTCTACTTTCAAAATGGGTGAACAAGTGCACAATAAGGAGAAAAATAAATTTCAGAGAGCAGGTAAATGAAAAAGCCAATGTTTAAATCTTGACATCTGTGCAAGCACTATTAACTGCCTCCTTAATAATTATCCTCTCCAGGGTACCTGGAGGAAATCTCACTGAGGGTTTAAAGATGAGAAAAACACAGGTAAGCTTGAGAAACTCTAAAAATAGCTAGAAGCTGCTTAAGCATATTTATGTTCACAAGGAACAACAACATAAAAGCTGGCTGCAAGAACTGCAGAGGTTTTCATTGCTGTGAACAAAATCTCTGACAAGAACAACTTTGAAAGGACAAAATTTATTTGGGCTCATGGATTCAGAGGTCTGAGTCTTTGGGACATGAAAGAGGAAAGTTGCTTAACTCGTGCCAGCAGAGAAAGGAGGAGAGGTAGGGGGGTGGGGGGGGGGAGGGAGACAGAGAGAGAGAAAGAGAGAGAGAGAAGGAGAGAGAGAGAGACAGACCTGGGACAGTCTGCAAGGCTACACCATCCATGATCTACTTCTTTCATTAGTGCCCCTCCTGCCTACAATTGTGACCTAGTGAGTGCTTCACTCTAATTATCAATCCATCAAATGGCTTAATCCACTGACAAGGTGACAGCCCTCAGGACTTGATCATTTTATAAAAGCCTCACCTCTGAAGCTTGCCACACTGGTGCCATGCTTTCAACACACAGGTTTTGGGAGGACATTACACACCTAAACCATGACAGTACTCCAAGGTAGACAGGTGGAAATCAGAAAGTCTGGGTAGGAGAATTACTAATTAGAAGTTTTGGCATTGAAGGGGATACAAGTTCTAATTTTAAGGACAAAAATGACTGATACTTGTCAATAATAGATTATCCAAATGAGTAAAAGTGATTTCTACATTTTTAAACATGGGATATTAAGAAATGGTAGAGGGAGGAACATTGGCACATATCACACAGTGTTCAGAAGTTAAGAGATATTCCCCTAGGTTCTGAAAGCTGACATCTGGCATCCCTCCCCTCTCAGCTCTCTTGGAGAAGTTCCTTAGCTGAAGAAGCTGTCATGTGAGTTTTATGGACCTTTCTGGAGTCCTCCAAAAATATTTCCAAATTCATCTACTAAAAAAAAAAAAAGAAAGATATATGAACTTGCTGCGAGGAATGAAAACTTGGAAGAGCTATTTCAGCTTCAGAGACTGGCACAGGACACTGACCCATTACTGAAACTGCATCACAAACTTCATTCCCTGTGGCGGGCAGAACCTGGGGCCCAGGGTTACGCCACGTGCATCCAAAGATGGCAACTGGCAGAGAGCAAATGGCGTTCTGATTATGCGTGGAGAGAGGCAGAACACGTTTACAATTGGCTGTATTATAATCAGTTCAGCTGCCTAGCGTGGTCAGATATACTTTACATGTATGCTCCAGCGAGTGATTGCTTGACCTTTAACAGGATTGGATGAACATATCTGGTTACAATTGCTTATGCATGAGACTGCTTATATATTGAGGATGTTATTTGAATAAAGGGGAAGCTGCTTGATGAACTTTTGAAGTATGTGTCTTCTGTCCCCCTGGTCGGGCCATAAGCGCCAGAAGTGGCGGTTTTAGGTAAGTGAAAAGGGAAAAAAGCTGCGGTTTTCCTCCATAACCGGAGCCGCTTGAAGCAGCCCGTCGGCAAACAGCAGTGGCTCGGGGTAATTCCCTGTCCAGCGCAACTCCTTCCTTGTTTCCTCACAAATCCCAAGCACTCCCCGTAATAAAATTCCAGCATGCAATTTCTATTTCCCTGGGAAGTCAACTTGTGGGACTTGGCAATTTTAAAAGTTGGGTAATTTTCTTTAAGTATTATAGAATTTTTTTTTTAACATTTAGGTAATGTATTTTTTAATGTGTCTCTAGCAATGCTGCTATGGCTCTGAATTTCCTGGTAAACCATGACCCAAGAAACCAAGTCAGAGACCTTGGAGCCTTCCTTGACCTCTTCCTAGCTCCTGTTGGCAATAACCTTTCAAACCATTTTTGTCAAATTTAAATTATATGTGTCTCCTTTGTATCATACTTCTATTGCTATATTTTTGCTTTGAGCATTTCTTTCATAATTCGACAGTCTCATGCTATTTTCTAACCAATTTTCCAAAAGTAACTAAAAAAGTAGTCTATCTAATATTCACAACTCATCTTGATACTCCCAAATTTATGATTCTTTTTTGACTTTCCATTATCTACCAAAAAAGAATGAATATTTGTGGAGCTTTGTGATAAGTACTTGGAGATCACTCTCTTATGTTTCTGGCACTGTCTTCTGCTATGTTTGTATTTCACAAGACCCTGTTATCTACAGGAGAGCTAACATGTGTAATATTTGCTATTTACCATGGAAGAACCTATCCAAAAGGCATTTTATGTACTGTTTCTTGTAATCCTCATAACCTCATACTTTAATAAACTACTTGAAATGCCTTGGCTATATCAGGCTCATAAATGCCTCAATTTAAGTTTACTCTGTACATATGCAATGACCTCTCCTTCCCCCTGACTTCTTTGTAAATTTCTGCTGATGCATTTGGACTTAGTTCATTTATTACCTCTTTTAACTAATATTTTCTTTTGCTACTGTGGAGTTTAGGGTGACATGTTTATCACCGATAATCTTCAGCATTTCTCTCGCTGATGCTGTAATACTTTACTAAACACTTTCTTTTTTTTTTCTTTTTAGAAATGGATATCCCCATGTGTGGCCTAGACAATCATCTCCACAGCCTCTTAAATAACTAGCACTCACAGGCTGGTGCTACCACATACAACTCTAAAATACTGTTTAAACTTTCACCTCCTGCTAAACTTTTAGCACTGTAAAAAAAAAAATAAAATACACACACACACACACACACACACACACATATAATGCTTTCTCTTCTCTAATTCAAAATCTTTAAGAATACAGAAAACAATACATAGGTCATACATACGCCTTTTTATACCAACGAGCACAATGATTTATTGTGCTTAGTTAATCATGGAATTTGGCTTAGAGATATGTTGTGATACAGAAGAAAATGTGGATTTTAAACAAAGCAGGCCTAAGTTTGACTCCAGATTTTAGTCTCTTGTTCATACATGAATTCATCTGAACTTTTTATATGTAACAACATTTTCCTCTGGAACATGATTTTCATGGTATCTATTTTTTTTTTCAACATATCTGAAAAGTTGAATAATTTCTTCATGTGACTCATAGTACTGTAGGAAAGTCCCAAATCACAATTGGGGATGCTTGACTTCAGAATGGAGTTTCAACTCTGCCTTCTATTGTTTCAGCTTAAATGAGGCTCAGTAGCTGTACCTGAATATGTACCTCAGGACTCAAGTGCAAGGCAGACAACTCCAGCAGACTTTAGTTCTGGGCAAGCTTGGTTATAGTTGCCAGTGCTCTCTGGTGCTGTTTTCCACAGAATTTTTCTACAGTAGCTCTACGTTAGAATTTCTTAGGGAAAGCTTGAAGAAGCTGAGAGTGGACAGTCAAACTTCTACTAACAGTCAATGCAGGCGTATTGTCTGTACCCAAGAAAAGAAACTACTACGGCCATTTGCATTAATTCACCCCATCCTCTATTTCTTCTTCCTTTCTCTTAAAAATTGCTTCCACTCTTACCACTCTCACTTTGCACCTGCAGTTTTATCTCCTGATATCCATTAGTGAATTCTAATCGAGTACCTGAGAATTCTTTTAAGAATGCTGTTCTACATCATCGAAATTAATGAAAAGATTCTTTGTATTTGCACAATGAAACTGTCTTCCCAGAGAAGCAAATGAAGTATGTGAAAATTTCCTTACTTACATAAATCAGCTACAAGAGCAGAAAATAATAAACAAAATTAATAAACTTATTTTTCATTTTCCTTTGGCTTGTCTCAGTACTTTCCTCAGAGATATTCAAGGAACATTCCCAATGGTGAACTAGTAAAGCATGATAAGTTTATATTAAAAAATATAAATGGAAAATCTTTTTTCTAGTAAGCATTTAATAGCATTAGTTAAAATGACATTACATTAGTGCTATTCTCATTTTCAGTAGAAATTCATAGTGCCAGATAAATTATAAACAACAGAAAGGAACTATATTTAGTGTATTTATGAATTGTTTAATAACAAAATTAAAACATGAATATATAAAACATTAAGCTTACTGGATGGTTTTTCTTTGTTTTCCCTTAATATCCTTTGCTTGCTAAACTCATCGAAAACAACTTGATGAATTTATTTTGTATTAAAGATAATTTAGCACAGTTTTATAAAAAGAAGAAGTCAAAAATAGCTGCCATCAACGTGGCCTAAATTCTTCACGTTGCCAGCTTCCATCTCCGCAATGCTCATCTATTTGTTGTGATGTTTTTCCTTCAAGCGTGTTTTACAGAAGTGAGGGATAAAATGTCTGCTATCACTCCAGAAGCAATCAGCAGTGTTCCATGAGACAGAAAGTATGCAGCTACTGTTCTGACACTAGATGGCATTCCTGTGCAATCAGAGGAGCCAAAGGCTAAGGCAGTGCTGGTCTGTGCTCCTCAGACTCTCACAAACTCAGAAATGAATGGATCACAGTCAGGGAGACTCAGGGATCACAGTCAGGGAAGACAATCTGAGTAAATCAATTTCGTGTCATGTTATTTACAGTTTGCCTATTATACAATTAAAAATTGTTGTGCACTTTTACTAAATTACAAGAATGGATGCCACCTACTAAAATCTAACTTTTATCTTTTTCTAAGATACATGTTTTCATACAACTACTTTGGTTTGCATTGGTAATGCAGAAAACACATTTTGTTTGAATTATTTATAAAACAGGACCATAAATTTATTTTAATGAGAAAATAGTCCTAATGACAAAAAGGATTACCTTTAGGTTCATTAGTATTGCAAAAAATGTAAATAAAATATAAGAACCTCTTAAGAGTACAGTCTTCTGTCAGTATTTATAGGGGATTTGCTCCATAACTCTAAAATGCACATTTGGTCTTAGGTAAAATGTTGCACTATTTCTGTGTAACCTATACACATTCTTCCCACTCTTTATCTCCAGACTACTTATTCCAAATACCACATAAATGTGATGGATGTGCTATGTTCTATAGTTGAGGGAATAAGGACAAGGAACAAAGCCTTACATGTTTAATACAGATGAAGTCTCATTTTTAAATATGTGTTTGTTTTGTCATTACAGGAATCAAACCCAGGACCTTTTTTGTGTCAGGCAAATGCTATTACAAATGTTGTGTTTTATTCAGTTTTGTATTGTTACAGTTGCAATGTAGAAATAAAATTGATTTTTGTACACTGACCAGGTGCATTACAAATTTAGCTTAGCTATCTTTTATAGATAACTCCAGAATATTTTACATAGAAGATTATACAGTGAATAAAGTTAATATATCTCCTTTCTTTTTTTGCTCTTTTAAAATTTTGTTGCCCCATTGCACATGCTCAGACATACAGTGTCAGGATAAATTGTGAATGTTAAATGCCTTTCCTTCTTCTGATCTAAGTTTTAATCATTCTTTTGAAAATAAGGCATTTTCAGCCAGGTGCAGTGGCACACTCCTGTAATACCAGAGCTCAGGAGGCAGAGGCAGGAGGATTGCAAGTTCAAAGTCAGCCTCAGCACTTTGGTGAGAGTCTAAGCAACTTAGAAATATGCTGTCTGTAAATAAAATATAAAAAAGACTGGGGTGTGGCTTACTGGTTAATTGCCCCTGGATTCAATCCCTGGTGCAAAAAAAAAAAAAAAAAAAGACATTAATAGAATTTAATAGACGTTCTTTATTAGACTGACAAAGTACTCCTCCAAGATTTCTGTTTTTTCAATATTTACATGTAGTTAATGAATATTGTCATTTGTTTGGTCATCTGTCAAGTCCTTATATTCTATTGATGTAGTAAATTGGGCTGGGGAGATAGCTCAGTTGGTAGAGTGCTCACCTTGATGTAGTAAATCACTTTGATTAATTTTTGAAAGTTGCAAGAGTCTGTATTGCCGGAGTTAACTTCATTTAGTCATTAAAAAAAAGCAAAGTTTCAAATATGGAATATAAATAATAAAACCAATTTTATGCTATAATGCATGTGATCAATAAATCCAGTATAATATTTGTAATAAAACTACAGATTAATTCTAACTTTGACAGTTTTAGAAATGCATTAATATATATCTTGGTTTACATTTAGGTTAAAAACTAAGGTAAAAAAATAGAAGCCAAGATTTTTAAATAAAATTAAACAAAAATAAAATATATGTTATACAAATTGTGTATAATACTAGATAAATATTGGCATTTTTAAATATCAAAATGAAATCACAACCTTGCCAATGCTTATTTTATACCTGTCCCTCAAAAATATCTGGAAACATTGGTACTACAGTAACAATGAACAAAAGATATTGAGTTTCTCACTAAAATGAAAAATGTGTCCTTGGAATAATGGCTGATGCTAGACCAGAATCAGGCGAAATACAAGTGGAGCGCAAGACTTCATGATGTGTGAGGAGCAAAGAATTCTAAGAAAAATGGATTGACTCACTTGGGCACAGAATTTAGCATGAATATCCTATTTGCTAAGTATGTGAAAAGTGGAGAATCAAAAGAGTAATGATAATTGACAGAATGAATAAATTGAAATTCATGGATAATTTCAAACTAAAAGAAAAGGCAGAGCTGGGGTTGTAGATCAGTAGAAAAGCACTTGGCTAGCAAGTGTGAGGCACTGGGTTCCATCCTCACCACCATGTAAAAATAAATAAAAATTTAAAAAAGAAAAGGCAAGAATCAAATACTATATTATAACTGTGTTTTCTTAAGATTCATTTTAGGAAGACCTAATAAGCAAAATGACGGCACCAGAGGGTGGGACCTTTGGGAAGTAATTAGGACCGCAGAACCCTCGGGAATGCTTTGCCTCTTCCACCACCTGAGGGCAGAGCGAGAAGCTTCCATTTGTGAACCAGAAAGTACAGCCTCCCTTCACACCTGGTTTCTTGACCTTGAAATTCCCAACCTGCAGAACCATGAAAAGTAAACTTTTGGTTTTTTAGGTGCTATCTGGCTTACAGTATATTTTGTTATATTACTAAGAAGTGACTACCATACCAAACAAAAACAATAGTTACAGATTTCTCTCATACATTTCCTTCTTACTGTGAAAATTCGTACTAAAGAAATGAACAATTCTGGTAAATTATAATAATTATATATACTTGTAGGGTACATTGTATGTATCAATACACGTATACAGATCCAGTCAGGGTAACTAATATTTCTTTTTCCTTCTCCATTCTTTAGATTTAAAAATTTCAAACTGTTTTCTTCTAACTTTATGTAAGAAATGTAATAGTCATTCTACTGTGCTGTAGAATACTAGAACTTATTTCTCCATTATAGCAATGTATTGTACCTTTTATCACCTCCCAACACCCCTTTGTTAGGCCATGCAAGCATCTAATAATTACTATTAGACTCTCTTCTACTTTGAGATTACATTTTTACCTTGAACATCTGAGAGGAACATGTGGCATTTCTCTTTCTGTTCCTGGGTTATTTAACTTAACATAATGTCTTCCATTCCATTGATTTCATTGCAAAGGACAGGAGTCATTGTTTTTATGGCTGAATAATATTTTATTGTGCATATATACTACATTTTATTTATACACATAGCTGTGGGCACTAGGTTGATTAGTACATTAACTACTCAGTTGTGCACCAATAAATCTAGAAGTACAGTAATCTTTTTGGTATGCTGATTCCAGTACCTTTGCATACATAACCAGAAACGTGATAGCTGGGTCATATTGTAATATTATTTTTGTAAAGGACCTTCTGCATAATTGGTGTTCTAATTTTTGCATTTCAACTTCCAGTGCAGAGCATTTTCTTTTTTTAACATTCTTTCCAGCATATGCTATTTTTTGCTTTTTTAAAAACAGCCATTCCAACAGGAATGAAATGATTTCTCATTGTGGCTTTGCGATGCATTTGCACTGTGCCCAGTGGTGTTGATAATCTATAAAAAAAATTATGTTTTCCACTCGTATTTATTCTTTTTAGAAATATATATTCATATTAGTTTCCCATATATAAATTGGATTGTTTGTGTGTTTATTGCTTTTTGAGTTCTTTATATGGCCCAGATATTAATATTTTGTCAACCAAATAACTTGCAAATATTTTCTCCCATTTCTTGGGTTGTCATTACTTTTGAGTATCTCCTTCACATGTAGAAGCATCTTAGCTTGACGTGGTCCCATTTGCCTGACTTTTCTTTTGTTACCTATGCTTTTGAGCTCTTATTTTTTTTTTTAAATTGGCAAGTCTAATGTTTTGAAGTGTCCCCCAATCTCTCCTAGTAGCTCCAATGTTTTCGATCTTACACTTATGATTTAAATGTCTTTTATTCATTTTAAATTTTTTAATATGATCAGAGTTGGGGGTTAAGATTCTCTTTTCTACATTTGGATATCCAGTTTTTCCAACACTTGCTTTTCTTCCTTACTTTTTAATCTTTGTGGCTTCATGGTTTTATGTATTTGTAAAATTTGATTGTAGGAAGCCATCCATGACTAGTAAATAAAAATCAGACTTGGTTGAGCCATCAGACATGGAAATCTGACTTTCAGGAACAGGTAGTCATGAGACATTGTTTCAGATGGCCTGAAGTATGTGGTTTCCACGCAGAGTGGCTCACTCCAGGGATTTGAGTGTCCTAGATGTGTCACATGACCCACCAGAGCAAAATGGCTTCCTTAACTTCACCCCATCCTGTATCTCACCAAAGAAGTTCCTGCAGGCCCCCCTTGCTCTGTACCGCTATAAATAAATCAAGCATGGACTACATTTTCTTGTTAGAGCCAAATCTTAGCATGGCTCAATCCATCATACCCCCTGATTCAAAAGATAATTGTCTCTTGTGGGTTTTCTATTAAATAAGTTCCTTAGTGATTAATTTACAATCGCCCCATCCCTACAACAAAAAACCTTTCCTTTGCCCACCCTGGATGTGTACTGAGATTTGATCATTTCTTCTTTCTCTTTCATGTATTGGTTCTTTTAGGGTCTTTATATATCAAATGTCTTCTATGTTGATCATTTTTCTTTCACAAGTACACAGAAGACATCTACTACTTATTTTTTGTAAGGCTGGTCTGGTCATGATAAATTCCATCATTTTTTGCTTGTCCTGAAAAGTCTGTATGTTTTCATGCTTTTTCATGCCTCTTGCTTTCCTACATTGATATTTGTATATCTGGCAGGTCAGTTGTCTCTACCAATTTTATAGGATAGCATTCATAGTAACAGACTTTCTCCTGTAAGTATGTGTCTAATTTTGACTGATCCAAAATTTGGTAATCCACATTTGGCTTTGGATCCAGTGTGCTTCACCACAAAGTCTCCTTGAAGCTTCTTTAGCCATATTCAGTGGTTTTAGATACACTTTTTACCGTAATAGTTCAGAAAGTCACCTCATTTCTTCAGACTTTGCAAGACTGGGGTCACAGGAATAGCACAGGCAGATGTTTTCTAAGTAGTAGTGGGGAGGGGGTACCCCCTTTGTGAACACCTCAACAGGTCTAAACAACTGGGGACATGTGCCTGTAGAGCAGCAGGACTACACCTGAAAATTTTTGTGTACTTCACATGAGTGGAGTCACTCCAATACATCTGTGGATATGGCTTAGTGAAGATATCAGTGGTAGTAGGGCACTAGATAGTATCCATGGGCCACACAAAGGTACCACCACAAAGGAACATTACAGTACAGCTCACATGGTAATGGCGGCAGAGTACCTCTGTGGCATGGAAAGCAGCTGTCAGTCAATTCAATCTATGAGGGAACTGTATAGTTCAGTGTTTTAGTCAGCTTTCTATCACTGAGACAAAATATGTGAGAAAAACATACAGAGGAAAGATTCATTTTGTCTCATAGTTTCATGTTTCAGACCCTGGTGACTAGTCCAATTTTTTCTGGGTCTGTGGTGATGCATAATATTATGGCAGAAAGGGTTAGAAAGAACAAAGTTTCTCACCTTACAGTGGTTGAGAAAGAGGGTAGGGGAGACCTCAGGAACAAGATATACACTCCCTGCACCCCCAGTGAACTAACTCCTCCAACTAGACCAAACATCCTGCAGTTTCCACCAGCTCCCAATAATCCATTCAATTATCAATCCCTAAGTGACTTACTCCATCAAAATCGTCTTGATACAGTCACTTCCAAATGTTCAACCTCTGAAAATTGCTGCATTGAGAACCAAACCTTCAACACATGAGCCCCTGGGGGATATTCCAGATCTACCCATAATGTTCTGCCATATCCCCCAAAGACCCATGATCATGATATGAGGCAATAATACATTCGGCATTTCTCCAAGAGTCATGGTCTTAACAGTTACAACATTGCTTAAAAGTCCAAGTAAAATATCTCCTGTGAGACACAAGGAAATTCTTTGTTGTACACCCATGTAAAAACCAAAAAACAAAACCAAACCAAAACAAAACAAAACAAAAAAAACCAAGTTACTAAGTCAAACATACAGTGGTGGGACAGGCACAGGGTAAACATTCCCATTCTCTAAAGGAGGAATAGAAACATATAAGTGAGTGATGGAACCAAAACAAGACTAAAACTCAGCAGGGAAAAATGTCACTTGGTGCAGCTCCCTGCCTGGCATCTGGGGCAGGTAGTGCTCTACTGTGAGTTCCACATGGTCTTTACTGACAACCCAAGATGTAGCCAGATATGCTTGAACCATGATTGCAGCACCCCTGAGTGATTGGATGGCTGCACATGGTAAAAGGAATCCCTTGAAAACATCTTGGTAGTGCTCTCTTAGGTTCAGTTGGTTCAGACTAGGGCAATGGTGGAGTTGTTGCCAGGGGCTTAGTTCCAACTTCTTGGCTAGACCATCTGAAGTCGTATTATTCCAGAGTTTTATCAGTTCATCAGTACTGTACTCCAGTCCTGTCTCCCAAATATTCTTACCAAATAGAAGTACTCATTCCTTTTTCTCATCTTCCTTTGTAGAAAGGAAGCACATCTGTTGCCTCTAGTCAGCTGTCATGATGGAACTTTTTAGACGAAACTCTCATTCTGCTATTTTTTTTAAAACTGAATTTCATTTAACAAATCACTCCAGATATAGAAGAAAGTACACCTTAAAACTAATAAAGCTGGAGGATAAAATAAAGGGAATCATACAAATTGAAATTTCCTAATGACCCTCAAGGAAATCATTGATTCAGAACAGAAACATCAATCAGTGCTAAAGGCAATAGGTAAAATACAGTTTGGGAATTGTGAACACTGTGCTCCAAACTATCAAGGCATGAATTATTTATTATTCATAAATAGGACATGGTAACAGTACAATGGAGAGATAAAAGAACATTATGAGCCTCTTGGTGTTAAACCAATCAATTTGATCTAACCTCTCCTCTGGAAATAATTTCCAGTTTATAGGAACAAAGATAGAGGAATATATGAAATAACAAACAAAGAGGCGATAACAACAAAAGAATATATGTGGACATTGATATTCATATCTGAGAGTAAATATTTTGGGATATTTCCCAAAATATCTTGGGAAACTAAGAAATTAAATGTACATTACATAATATATGTTATATTGACAAATTTGGTTTTTAATTGTTTGTAGAGCAATTATATTTTTCTCCTAAGAGTAGTCTTTTTGGCTTATTTTCTTTATTTTTACTTTTATTATTATTATTATTATTATTTTGATTCATTGTACAGAAATGGGATACAACTTTCATTTCTCTCACTGTACACAATACTTTGTGTAATCATACATGTACATATGGTAATCATATTGGTTTCATTCTATTATCTTTCCTTCCTCCCACCCCTCCCCACAATTTTGTTAGCATGAGTGAATTGTGATTAAATATGAAAAAGTTTCCATATGATTTAAGTATATTTGTTAAAGGTTAGGTTTTGAGATAAAATGTTAAATAGTTTAGCTTTTCAGTATTTGTTTCTATGTTTTTACAAAGGAAGCAAATATGGGAAAGATTAACATTTTTGAGTCAAGACATTGGTATACCTGAGATTTTCTGCATCAGTCTTTATATTATACTTTATGTATGAAAATTTTTATATTAAGAATATGTTTCATAGATTGTTTTAAATGGAATCCCTATGATATAAAGTAAGTATACCATGAATTAGTGCAAATTTATATTTAGTACTTATAATAAATTATAGTTGTTTGTATAGCTGGGAACTTCTAAAACAAATTCAGTGTTCTTCCATACATAAGTAACATAATTTTCTAATGACAAATTTTCAATGTTCTTTGAAAGAGAAAGAGAAAATATGTTATTTATAACACATATAATCAGCTGGAGAAGTTATAGTTAAGAATTACTTCTGAGTATTTTAAAATACTAGACTATCAATCATTTTAAGACTTTGAAAAAACAACTGCCATTTAGTATGGGTTTAGATGACAGAAAACTAATTTAATGACTCAAAGCTACATTCTCTGTCATGTCAGGAGTGTACTGCTCAGAGTTCATTACCAGCCCTGCATGACCTGACATAAATCCAATACAGTACATGCCCCAAGGTATTTAGTTGCAAGGTGCAAGGAGTCTTTTGCTTGGTTGCAACAGAGAAAGGACTGACAGGCAATTTGATTTTTCTGAAATCTAAATCTTTTGAATTAGTCATCTGATTGCAAATGTAGAGTTATGGGCTATGTTATGGACAAATGAATAAATAAATAATTTTGTATTTTGGGAGGTTATACATTGCTTTAAAAAACTTTCTAATTCAGGTTAATGCTAAAGAAACAAGTCCTGATGTGGGGTGGGGGGAATCAATAATATAGCTTTATTGTTACATATGTACATTGGAATTTGTGTACTTAATTGTAGTTTGTATTCTATGGAAAGTACTAATGAGTTTAGAAATCTAATTCATTCATGCAAAATAGGAAAATAATTCCTAACTGAAAAGAGAAGTATTTCATTTCTTTCTCAAACCATCATTGTCTGATTTTAAAAGAACTATTCTCCTATGCTACCTTATACATATTCTATTATGAAAGATTTAAAGGTGACATTTAACTGAATCAAAATTAAGGAACCCACTTGACTTCCATAACATATAATCAGGACTTGATTTCAAAATATATACATTTTCTGTCACATAAACATTATTGGATTTAGAAATTATTTGTAGTACTTTCATTATCATAGTTATTTTTGAATTTGTAAACTTCCATAATTATGAGGATCACCTAAAACAGGTGCTGATAATTAATTTATAATATTCCTACCAGTGACAAATGTGGAACTCTTGCACTTCTTTCAGGCCTGGTGTATTGTCTCAAATGTAGGAATCATGACCTTCAGATTACTTGTTTTAGATGAAGAATTTGATATTAGCATAACCCAAAATCCAGCTAACCACAATATGCCATATACTTATCATACAGATATTATTTTCACGCTAATAAAACATTGATTTTCTAGTTAATCAGTGATAGTATAAGATTTACAGACTAATTTTGTCTACATGTTGAGTTTGAGCAAAAAGTACTTTTCTCCTTTAAAATGTATTCTTGCCTAAAGTACACACTGTTCTACAAAGCTAAGTGTAAAGAAATTCTATTAATTTGCAGCAAGTTACTGTTCAGTGAAATAAAATTACCATTTGATTGTAACAAGGAAAACTCCAAACAGAACATATAAATCAGTATTATTGGCAGTTGGAAAAGATGCATTGCCTAGATTCCTGTTAGTGACTAAGGAAATAAACGACCATTTTAGTGGTTTTTCAAAGCTCTTGGAAGAGTAAATGAAGACAGCTTGTGAAAATTGCTGATGGGAATTCATCATAATAGAGGCCTGAGTTATATAAGCAACATTTATTTCTCTGACTTGATCACTCTGAAAAGGAATAAAATTTGGATGAAAAGAGTTTTTCTTTATGTGAGAAAAATGCTGAAACAGCATAAAAGAAAATTCAGAGTTTTTAAAAGATACTAACAGAAGAAAATTTTAGTTTACATTATTCTGAATTTAAACATGTGGAATATATCCCAAGGTGGCCAAAAGAATTCACAGTTGTTTCCTTTTATAGGTTATAGTGGATGGGATTCATATGGGCAATATGTTAAAAGAATCAGCTTAGTATATGTGAAATTTAAAACAGTTTAACATCAGGTCCTTGATAATCTGAGAACTGTGAGATTCAGAGAAAGATATTTTAAATATTAGAGAGGAAATCAGAAAAGGAGAAAACAGAAACAAATAAAACAGGAGATACCATGGAATCACAGTTATTTGAAAAAATCAGTAAAATCGACCAATTTCTATCTAGACTGCTCTAACAAATGAAGAAGTTATCAATATCATACATAAAAAAGGAGATGTCAGAATGAAGGCTACTGATATTCAAATGAATGTACCACATATAGGCAAAAACTTTATGCTGATAAACTGGAATATCAGCATAGAGGACAATTCTTGAAAGATAAAGTCAAACAAAATTGAACCAAGGAAATTAGAAATTCTAAGTTAATTAAAGCACATTTTAAATTAAAAGTGTTAAAATAATTCAGGCCCAGTCATTGGTCAATTTTATCAAACATTTAAGGAAGAAATAATGTTAACATATTAATATAGGAACTGTTCAAAAAGTGAAAAACAAGAGTCATTTAAATAGATACACAAATAGATAAAAATCACATGAATAAATGCTAACAGCATTAACCCTCAATTAAATTCAAATTAAAATTACAAAAAGATATGAACAGTCACACCCTAAAGGGACCACCAACTGAAAGTCTGTCTTTTCTAAGTGCTGACATGCATGCAAGGCAACTGACACTTTTCAACATTGCATTTAGTATAACAGAAATAATAATTTTTAGAAATTCTTTGGTATTTTTTGTCATTGAAATATAACTTAAACTGTGTCACCTTTATACTCCTAGGCATTTACTCAAAAGAAATGAAAATGTAGGTCTATGCAAACATGCATATTGTCGTTCACAGAATCTTTATTTATAATGGAGTTCCAAACTGATAACAATCTAAAAGGTGTATATTTTGTAGTATGAAAATTATATTCTAATATGTTTGATTTAAAATTTTAGTAAGCATGTGAATCATTAAATTTATTAAAATGTGCAGTCCCTCACTATACTCTCAAACTGTATGCTTTGTTGACATATTCTGAAAAACGGTAAGTTAGGAATGGGAAAACTCACAGCTAACAGCCATATTTAAATTCACTAATGAGAATGTTTAGTTGTATAAGATATTATATAGTATGAAATATGTATATATATGTACACATACATGTATAACAAAGATTTTATATACTATGAAATATTTATTTTAAATAAGACATGCAGCTGTTTGGTAAATTGATAACTAATTTCTCCATTATTAAAATCTCAATACTAATTAGTATCCTTTTCTACATTAGATTGACACTTCTCTAGCAACAGGAAGGCAGAGAAGTTAGTATTAAAAACTATACATTGAGAAGATATATTATTTCTTACTGTTAAATAAAGATCCACATGTACATTTAGTACAATGCAGTCATAGGATTTGGGGCTTAAATATAAAGATATTTGCCATTTTGCCAACTTTTATATTAGTTTGTAGTTTTTCAGATATTGAACAAACACATGAAGAAATAAAACATGGACTCTTGGGCCTACCTTCTCAATTACTTAACAAAATGTCTTAACTTAAAAATATTTCATCGATAGGTAATCAATCATTCAGTACTTCTAATGAAAAATAACATGCTCTGGTTAATTACATATTTCTGAGTTTATGCACATAATTAACTTTATTTTTCATCTATTTAATGAAAAGAATTAATGTAATCCTTTATGTCTTCATTAATTTAGTTAAAATAGATTTGTACATACAAATAATAATGGTGCACTTACTCCATGCAGTAGCTTATGGGCAAAGCAAGTAGAATCCCAATATACTTCATGTCCATTTGTATGTAAGCAATAAAAGAACACATAAAGATGTTTAAATACTGTTGTAACAAACTGAATCTTATAAGGAAAGAGAAAAATAAAATGGAGACCCCAAAAGGAGCACTGTCAGATATTATCTGAAAGTAAAATAAAATATTAACTCAAGGAAATAGTAAGTAAAGAATGTAGTAAGTGATAATAAAAGAGATTTCAATCATTATCTTATGAGTAAGTTATAAAGTTTTCTAAAGAGTGCTTATCTGTGCTGGTTCTAATGGTCATACACAAAAAATGATGAAAATTTTAAAAAAACTAAACTGAATATTCCTTCCTGTAATAGGTTATCTACTCAAAGTTTATGATTTAATTATTTGCACAGTTATTTTTTTTTCCATGCAAAATTAGAGACAGTGATGGATAGAGTGAGAAAATTATAATTATAGGTACCACAGATTAGAAATTTGAAAAAGAAATGAAGGATAAATAGAGCATTTGATTGACAGGATAAGTCAGAATGTTTTGATTGTATTGTTTGTGGTTTATTTTTAAAAATCATTTGTCTGTTCAAAGAGTGATCTCAGTATATGTGAAGACAAAAGAAAAAGAGCAACCAGATACTTGAGATTGGTGGTTCAAGATTCTGAAAAGAAACACTAAATTGCCCAAAAGAGAGAAAAAATGGAAAGCACGTCTGTCCATTTTTTTGGACAATTGACCTGTCTTTTGTTACTGGTGGAACCCTCAAAGAAAAGAAAGTGTAGTGTTAGAGAACCAATGAAGCCACAATGTCCCATCTCTACTGAATACAAAGGAAGAGACAGAAGAGATGGACGTGTAGATGGAGTGTGGATGTGCTGTGGCTTTTACTTACGGAATCCAGAAGGATATTGGTGGGACTAGGGCAGACACGACTGTGCATGTGGTGCTCTTCACAGTTCCAGGACATGCCATTCCCATTGTGGACATCGCGTGTAAGTGTACCTATTCAAAATCTGTCCCTGCAAAGGTCATGCTTGGAAAGAAAAGGATCTTTTTTTTTTTTTTTTTTTTTTTTTTTACTACTACTGCATTTATTAGATAAGAAGCTTCCTTTCTTAACACCAAGTTGCTATATTGGTTGTGGAACAATAAATGATAGTAAATAAAATACTATAAGGCACAGAAGAGGGCCTGGTGATACTAAGGACAGAATAAGTATGCACTATTTAAATAGGGTCAAATAAGTGTGGACAGTTATACACTTATGAGTGACTAGCATGTTTTTTACCTAAAAATATTCTAATACAAAAGTAATAAAAAGAGAGATTTTTAACAGACATTGCTGAGAATATGTAGCATGTCTGAAGATACCCGATTTGGATGTGACAACTTAAAAGATTAATGGAAAGGTGTTAGTGGAGTGTTGGCATCTTAAGGAATAAGTAGCAGGGCTAAAAGGAGAATTAAACTTCTTAATATTGACTAACAATCATCACTAATGAGAATAATGAAAATTTAATCCTTAAGAAAGGATTCTGAGTTTCCCCTTAAGTCAATGTTTTATGTTTTATCTAATCTGTCTGCCAAGATTTAATGAGGACAAATAATTATGGGTATAAAATGGCAAATTAATTCTGATCATAAAATAACTTTAACTATATGCTATATTTAATTTAAACTCTTATGTGTTTCATTACATTGCTGATTTTTACTATCTTATATTTGGCCTTGCTGGTAGTGATGGTTTTAGCAGATTTTCTATTTTTTATAATCTGCTTCTAATTCAGGTTACTGACGAGTCGTTCATGAGAGAACATAGCTTTTAGTTATATTATATCAACTCTATATTTGGAATTAGTAAGAAAAGGAGACTATAACAGATTATACAGCAAAATGGTGAACTTAACTTTTTCAACTGTTAGGTTAAGAAAGCATAATTAATATTATGTCTTATTTTTAATTACTAAAGGTTGTATATTCTACATTAAAAACAGTTATTTAGATCTAAGATTTCTAATATCATCCAATTTTATATTTTCATTACTTTTTTTTTTGTACATCAAATTAGGAAACACTGGCTGAGAATTTGAGCTGTCCTTGGAGGAGTATACAGACTGTTCTAGAACCAGTTGTCGTGGGTTCAAACTTCCACTATATCACATATTAGAAATACAAATTTGAATGAGTTACTTCAGCTCTCTGTACTCAGTTCTCTAATGTGAGAATGGGGGCTAAGGTAACAGTCTATCTGCCTTGTAAGACTATTAAGAATAGAAGTGTCATTAAGTAAAATGTTTACAAGAGGGGCACAGACTAACTGGAGGTCTGCAAGTCATTTCACAGACATTTGTTGAATCAGAGTTTCCTCATTTTTTTTAATGGAATAGCTTATGCTCAGTTTGAATGCCACCGTCTTCTTCTCAGGTGACATTTCTGTGATCCTTTGTTCATTCTGGATATGAATAAATCAAAGCAGTATACATAAGACATAGTAATAAAATAGCTTTCTAACTATTCAAGGAATTTCTGTCACCTTTTTGGGATTCCAAATTTCTGAACCACACACCCTGATATGAATGAGTTTATATCTTTCCTTGTTTGTTTTGTTAAAAGCTCATCAGGTAAATCAGACACACACACCTTTGCTTAAATTAAAGAGAATTAAAGTTACTCTCTATGAGGACGAGGGCTCCCCAATTAAAGGTTTAAGTTAATTCCCTTGATTTCTGTGGTTTCAACACATTAGTTTGATGGACACCAAAAGTGATAAGAATTTTCTAATTCTATTTCAGTAGAATTTTGTGATTACAAAATCACGAGGTAGTTGTGTGATTACAAAAATTATGAGTACTCTCTCCTGACACCATTTCTTTTTAAAATATTACCATGCTATCTGCTGATATTCAGAGCTCACCAATATTATGGTTAGGACATATAGTGCCCCCCCAAAAGCCTATGTTTTAAAAGAATCTGACTGCCGTGTACTGAGCAGCTTCCCTCCTCTAGACCCTTCACCATGAGGTTATGCCTCACTCAGACCCAAGGCAATGAAGTCCACTGACCACAGAAAGATCTCTGGAAGGGTGAGCCAAAATAAATTTTTCTTTCTCTAAGATATTCTTATTAGGTCTTTTGTTCACAGGGAAGCACAATTGACTGATATAACCCTCTTAGACTTCTATAATCTTCACTAGTTATTTTTGGCCAGGAACAGAATTCCATAAATACAGATTTCTTTAACTTGAATGATAAGTATGTTTACTGCTTTAAAGGATTTAAATTTTTCTATCACCCTTTTCTTGAGTCCCATGATATAAAGTTGTTTACAACATATTCTACATCTGCTAACTCCAGACCCTGTCTTCCTACAAAGCATGATGTGATTTATGCAATATTTGGCATATGAATAAATTAATCTTTTAAAATGCTGCATTAAAAGCAACTACTAAGAAACTTATTTCAACACATCCCTTTTCTATTAAACTATTTATATTGCATAAATATGTTTCCTACTAAAGTTAGCACCGAATTGAGAACATGATGCCATTTTTCATCAGGTTCTCCATTGTACTTGTTAAGGAAATGTAGATGCCCACCAGGACAGCACTTGTTGCAAAAAGCAAAGGGAGACCACAAAGCATGTGGATTCATGAGCATCTCAGTAAGAGGGTGTCAGGAGGGCTTATTATTGGGTTTAGACAACGTTAGCTGATTTCGAAGAGAGTTCAGGAATACACCATTTTGTTTTGGATAAAATGTTCTTAGAAGCAGAGAAAACTTGATGATTAATAACTGATTTTTATTTAATTAGGTGAGATAGACTTTGCACTGTGACACAAGCATGTCATTCCGGCAACAGGAAAGGCTGAGGCAGAAGGATTGCCATTTGGAGGCCATCCTCAGCAACTTAGTAAGAGCAAGACTCTGCCTAATAAATAAATAAACAAATAATAAATAAGTAGAAAGCATTGGAGATGTAGGTCAGTGCTGAAGTTGAGGGTTGTTCCCAAGTATCCCCAGTACTGCAGAAGAAGAAGGAGGAAGAGGGGGAGGAGGAGGGGGAGGAGGAGGAGGGGGAGGAGGAGGAGGGGGAGGAGGAGGCAGGGGGTGATCATGATGGGAAGGTGGAACAGAGTGTCGCTAGTTTATAATTGGCAGAGAAACAGCAGGAATCATTATAACCAAGACCAGGA
Source organism: Sciurus vulgaris (assembly GCF_902686455.1). Classification (NCBI taxonomy): domain Eukaryota; kingdom Metazoa; phylum Chordata; class Mammalia; order Rodentia; family Sciuridae; genus Sciurus; species Sciurus vulgaris. Next base: position 151,728,782 of record NC_136466.1, read on the forward strand.
AAAATTAGGTGGTTTTGGTGTGCATTGTGTTTTGGTTTTGTCTGTCCTCAGACCTGATTACTGAGGGATCTTGTTTCTGCTTTTCTTTATCCAGGTGACAAAGTGACCTTATTTAACCTTGCTGCTCTGCAACATTAGCCCAGCTAGTAGAGTCTGGACATGTCACAGATGGTAGGGTCAGCCCTTCTTCCTTCTTAGAAAACTCAATAAGGAATTAATATTTGTATTAAATTAGAAGTTTTACATGAGCAGCGTTTTTTCTGGGGAAATATCTTAAACAGGTCTCTCAGAAGAAAAAAAATGAAATTGGTTGGGTGGCAGGTGAGCTTGAAAGTATGGGCAGAGAAAAGGACTAACACACAAACTAGTGCTGAGCTATTATTTTAGCTATTATTTTAGCCATGGATGAACATATAGCACAGTGAGAATTCTCAACATCTCTTGTCCCCAATTTATTAGCCGCAAAGACAATCCAGAGAAGGTGAGTGGGAATAAATGGCCCTCTATCCCTGAGTCAGAGATCAACTAGCCCATGTCCAGACTTCAAAGCACAGTACTGATCTAATTGTGATACCTTGCTAGGCACTCTCAAAATTATTCAGTCAATTGCTTGAAGTTGTTTCTGAAAGGTGGTACAGATTGGAACATCCGGAAATACAGACCAGGGAAAAGAAAAGTCAGTAAGAATGAAGAAAGAGGTAACATTGTTGAGTTTCCTCTCCTAGGAAATGAAGAAAGAGACAATGAGAACCAGCATTCTACATGTGTTAAATTATTAGGTCCTCTTTGTTCATTTTGTATTGCTATAACAGAGTACCACATGGTAAGTAATGTCTAAAGAAAGGAGGTTTGTTTAGGTATGGTTATCATGGATGGACAGTCTGAACAGCATGATGCAATCATCCGGCTGCATCACAACACGGCGGAGGAGTAGAAGGAGTAGCAGTTGTGTGCAGAAGAGGTATGTGCACAAGCTAGGCAGCTAGAGGGCAGGGAGAGGGCAGACGGTTCCTTTATAACAAACTGATCCTGTGACAGTTAGTCAGCATCTGACAGTACTATATTAGCCTCTCTCACAGTGGTGTCCACAGGATCTAATTACCTTCCACTAGGCTGACCTCTGAATGATTCCACCACTTCTCAATACTGGTATATTGGAGACCAATCTCCCAGCATATGAACCTTGGGGAAAAAGTAATATCAAAACTATAAAATAGATATAACATTTATAATGATTGAGTAGATGTTTTATTGTTTTACAGATGATGAAACAGATCATCCAAAGGAGGAAATAAGTCTAAAACTAACATAACTTGTTAGGTAGTAGAACCAGGAGAAGCCTAATCACCTCTAGTCTCAATTAGGTCAGTATAAACTCTCCTGATTTCCCCACTGCTGGGGACCAGCCCCAGTAAGGATCTGTGGGTTCCACACTGGTAAGGGGGTGCGGGGAGACAGCGTCAGCGATGGATGGAGAATGAAAGACACAGACTCTGGTTCTGGTGCAATCAATCCCACTTTATTCTGGGGAAGACTGGGTTTATATACATTTTTCTTCAGGCTATGATGACAGGCTTGTGACTAATAAAATCAAAGAAATTTCCAAAGCATGGGCCGAAATTGTTTTTACCAAAAGATTATGAGAAACCAGTAACCTTACAGATTATCCTTACTTAATCACCAGGGCTTGCCATTGATAAAATAAGCTGGTCCATATCTAGTAGCTACTGTGGGAGGTACTTTGTGCTTAGAACTTGGGGAAACATTGTTATCTATAAGTTTCTGTGCCCCAACAGGTTCTGGCTGTGCCAGTAAATGCAGTGTTTGGTTTTTAACATAATAAAAACATTCTGCTGTTGTGAGGTTAATCATCACAGGGTTTCAACATGTGTTTTGTCTCCATGATGTTTTTCTGGAAATTTGTAGAATTATTCCCATCACCTCTAGCAAGATCCCCAGACTGAAGTGAGTAAGATATTATTAGGAAAACTCCACAGAATGACATCCAAGCTAGGGAGGTATACGTCTGGCATGCAATCCTTTTAGGATGAGTCTCTGCAATCATCCTTCAGTGTAACTCTGTCAAGCACTGTAAGGAGAGCCAGGTGCCCCCACACTCCACTATTCTACTACCATGTAGAACACACAATTATCAATTAGTTCCATGAAGTATTTCAAATTGATATTCTTCCTTGTTTTTTATTATTCTTATTTTTATTTATTTTTGGTACACACAACACCAGCATACACACTGACATTATAATTGACGTTCATCAGCATGTTGACTCATGCCAACCTATACCATCTTGATATTGTCTTTTCCATCAACTTTCCTGAAGTGATTATGTGTTCTCTTTTATGGGTCTTTCTATTCATTTTATAATCTTCTTTGCTGGATCATCCTACTCTCTCTAAGCAGTATGAATTGACATTATTTAAAACTCAATCCTGAGATCTCTTCTATTATCATTCCATAGACTCTTGCTTTATGATATTCCCACACGACTAAATTAAATAATCAATGTGTTTATAATTCTCAAACACAAATTTGCAGCCTATGTTCTTCCTCTGATTGTTGGGACACATTTCAATAGATAACATATGATGGGTGCCATATAAAGCATCAAATTAAACTCATGGTAGTTCCTCTCAGAACCATGTCCCTTATATCCATTGTTTCCATAGTTAATTCACAGTTTACCCAATAAAAGGTACTCATCAAAATCCACCAAAGCCACCATAAAGGGTAACCAGCACTGCTTATTGATTTTACTTTCCAAGTATTTATGAGATATACATATTTATCTAAACAAATTTAGACATTAGTTTCCAAGCTTCCATCAGTCTCTCACAAAAGCTATACAGCATAGCAGCCAACCAGCCCTACAAAATGATATATGGAATATTAATACTCCTTCCAATGTTCCACATTGCAAGCCAATTTGATTATTAAACAGGTATTCTGATTATTTCACTGTTATATTTTTGCAAGTTTTTCCATTGTTTCTAATTCCACCTTAAGTATCCATCCATGACTTTTACTGTTTTATCATTTACAAGCTAAGAGGCTTACAAATCATATACCTTTTCTTCTGGAGAACACTAACTTACCCTATCAACTAAGAAAACACTTTTCACAATTTAGAGTTGAGTTTCAAATGCATTTCCTCAATTCAGATCCCACTCCTGCTCTAAACCCTATTAGAACACTTTAATTATAGCATAATACTTCTTTGCAACTCTAACCACAATGCTGATTAAGTAATTTTCCAGGTATTTACTCATTTAATGTTTTACATATCCTTCTACTCAATTATAGAAATGGCCTTCAGAATCTGAAAAATAAAACAATAATAAAGGATAGCATGAAAATCTCACACAAATGATCCAAATAAAAACTACTTAGTATTTATGTTAATATCTTACAACATAAATTAAATTAGGAGTAACTAGAAATTTAAAATTGTAATTAAATCATTTGACATTGCTATTTATTTATATTCACTTATTTTTCAAAGATTAATTTTAGGTATTATCAAATATACCTTAGGGGACTGGGGTTGTAGCTCAGTGGTAGAGTGCTTGCCTAACTTGTGTGGGGCTAGCATGTACGGGTTCCATCCTCAGCACCACAAAAAAAAAAAAAAAAAAAAAAAGTAAATAACATGAAAGTATTTTTATAAAGCAAGCTACCTTTAAAGTATATGTATGTACCTTAGGATGATCTACAATGTGAATGTGCTTTACACAGTTATAATCATGAAGGGACACCAAGGGAGGAACTGGTTTCCTCTCCCTCTCTTACTTTTGCTTCTATTTTAGGAAACCAAATTAAAATTCAAATAAACCAAATAATAACTCATAGCATCTGGGACTAATGGTCAAAGGATAAAGAATTAAAAAACAGTGAACATTTCTATACTGTTCGTCAATAACTTAAAGAAACAGTTGACATTTGATTTGGGGCTTAAAGTCAATAGGTACCTTACATGATCTATGTGCTTTGTAATTTGAAAGTGATTAAAATTCTGAAAGTCTTCCAGCAATTCTCTGCTTCTTGTTACTGGCTATCTTGGTTATCGAGTCATCTTTATTTATAACTGCGTTGTTACATTCCTTCCACCTCTTCACTAGACCATCACCCAGAGAAACTGTGATTAGGAAAGGAATTATCACCATCTTTTCATTTTCCTGAGAGAAGACACTGAATCTCAAGAACATACATAAGCTTAGGAATGAAAGGAGAATACTAGTTTAAAGCAAACGATGGCATAAAGACTGCTAGGAACCAAAGAACTTGTGAATCACACAATCATTTTTTCAACAAAGGCATCTGACTCTAGGGAACCACAAATTTAAAAAATAATTCTCATTATCTTGCTCATGTGTCAGAAGTATGTTATTATTTTTAGTGTTTTATAAACATTTACTATCTGAATAACCATGTTTTAAAATATAAACGAAGACTTGGATTACCGTTCAGGTTTATTCTTTATGCATATCTTACCTATAATGACAAAGGTTTGTAAGTATAAAATTTTAATAAGACTATCATTTTTTCCATTTTTATTTATTTCAATAATTTATATAATTATTATTGGATTCTGAGTAATTATACTTACATAAAGAGTACCTGGACTATACCTTTTTTAAAAAATTTGATTCACGTGACTTTTCCAAGTTTTCTATTACACTAAAATTATGTTAACTTTAAAGGAGAATTTGTACAGTTTGCTCAGTATAGTTTGTTTTCTTTTGCATGAAAAAAATACAACATAGAGTTTGAGACTATAGAATCAGGAGGAAAATGATGTGGTATGGTGTTAAATTTCTATGGCCTACTCTAGTGTGTTGAACAAATAAACTTCCTTTACATTTTTCCTTGAACTCATCTGTATTTGTTTCCATTTGGCTTACTTAAGATTTATTTGTTCTTTACCTTTTTCCTTATGATTGTGATGATACTAGCTTTACCTAAAGGATTCTGGAGGGTGGACAGCATTGTTCAAGATTTAATAACTTAAAATATGTAGAAGAGTCTCTGGTTACATAGTAAACATATTATCCCTGTGGGCTGTGTAATTGCTTAATCCATTTGTCTTCCTAAGATTGTTCTTACATTTCCTCATTTCTTTTTTTTTTCTTTTTTTAATTTAGTTTTTAATTTTTTACAGACTGCATTTTGATTCACTGTACACAAATGGGGTACATCATTTCGCTTCTATGGTTGTACACAATGCAGATTCATACCATTCATATAATCATACATGTACATAAAGTAATGATGTCTGTCTCATTCTACTATTTTTCATACCCCCTTCCTCTCATTTCCTTCTACATAATCTAAAGTTTCCCCATTCTTCTCTCACTCCCCACCTGCCCCAACCCCCATTATATATCATTCTCCACTTATCAGGGAAAACATTTGGCCTTTGGTTTTTTTGGGATTGGCTTATTTCACTTAGCATGATATTCTCCAATTCCAACCATTTATTTGCAAATGCCATAATATTATTCTTCTTTATGGCTGACTAGTATTCCGTTGTGTATCAGAATTTCTTTATCCACTCATATGTTGAAGGGCATCTAGGTTGGTTCCACCATCTAGCTATTGTGAACTGAACTGCTATAAATATTGACGTGGCTGTGTTACTGCAGTTTGCTGATTTTAAGCCCTTTGGGCATAAACCGAGGAGTGGGATAACTGGATCAAAAGGTGGATCTATTCCAAGTTTTCTGAGGAATCTCCACACTGCTTTCCAGAGTGGCTGCACCAATTTGCAACTCCACCAACAATGTATGAGTGTGCGTTTTTCCTCACATCCACGCCAACATTTATTAGGGAAAAAGGCACACTTTTACATTGCTGGTGGAGTTCCCTCATTTCTTTCTTTCAGAACTATCAACAAAGCATCAGAGACCCTGGGAAAAGTCTTTATACATTCTGTTATTCAAATGATCCTGCTCTTCTTTTACGGGTTATAGGCCGATGCTTGAGAATGGAGGATATTTGCTTGACCATCTGCCCCTGAGATTTTGTTCTTGTAGTAATTCTTGTTACAACAATAACCTGACCAAAATCCATCAAGATTGTCTAGGCCTTCAAATCCCCAAGGCTCAATAAGTTATAATTTTTGGTTTGATGAACAATAAACAAAATTTACTCTATAGAATAGTATCATCTTTAAAATTTTCTTAATTTGTAATATGAGAATAATAAATAACACTATTTCTTAAAAGATAAGTTAAAATATCTTCTTAACAAAAGCACTGTAGATTGTACTGTGCATAGGAAACAATTTTTCAACAAACAAGCATGTGTACAAATTTTCAAAATGCAATCTTTTACATAAATATAATGCAAAATTAATTTTATTTTTATATTACTAGAAATGACTGGAATAAAAAAATCTTGACCTGTCTTTATGCTACTTTATTTAATTTATATTTTATTACTTCTTATTAAACTAATCAGTAGATTTTGAAATATGTATCTTACTCAAAACTTCAGAGTTTATATTTACTGACTAATTCATCAGCATTTCATGCAAGTGTTTAATAATGACCAATATTACATAAATAGAGAAAACAAATTGAGAAAATATAAAATCTGCTGACTGGTTCCTCTTGCATTCACTAAGGGCAGTAGGAGAAAATATGAAGAGGAATTTCAGCATGAAGGATTTGGAATTACTTCCTGTCAACATAGGCACTAAAATATATGTTTTTTTGATTGAACAATAAACTTAGGTAATAAAGCTGTAAAAAATCCAATAATGTCTGATTACAGAAATATTTTATGTACCGTAAGTGAGTCAATACACAATTTAGAGCAAAAACAAAACCACCAAATTTTACTGTACCTTAAGTTAAATATTTTGGTGTTATATTTCACCATAAATTGCACATTAACAATTGTTAATCATTGTTTAATAGGCCTTTAACAAAAGTTTAAAACCATTTTATTTGTTCTGGGGGCACAAGTGATTCACTGAAGTTAATTTATCTTATGATTCTTCTGTAAACTTTTCAATGAAGGTAGATACCAAATCTATATAAGAGATAGACTACCTAACAACATATTTTCATTTACTACACAATAATTCTTTCTCCCTATTAAAGAACAGAAAAAGTATTTTCTTCAATTATCTGATTGCTTGATTTGTATCCTAGTATTATTCACACTGTATAAGTGAAAGAAAATGATTCTATTTATTTTAATGGCTTCTGAGGGATACTATCCTAAAAAACTGAGGCAGAGCTCAAGTAAAATTTTTTTTCCAAAACAATTTAGAAGAAAAAAATATGATTAATCTGCTAAACTGTCTTCGATGGTGCTAACTCAGTGAGGGGCATTAAAATGTAATTAAAGGACTTGGTATTCTCTTACAGTGCCACCCTTGAGGGTAGTTGTTGATTAAACTACTAAATGCAGAGCAACAAAATATAAAACTGAAATAATCAAGGGCTTATTATACTGTTAATTTAAGCTTATATTTAAATTAAATAATTGGCTAAAATATTATGTGGTTCTTAAATTAGTTTCTTGTAGCTCAAGAATACACAACTGCTGATCTTGGTCTTGAGTAATTTTCAAAGAAGGTATATAAAACTTTTTCATTTTCTTGTCACATATTTTCATGAACTTGATAGACATCATTCTTTTCCATGGATTAAATCTGAGTATTGTTGTTTCTCTATCTACTGGGTAGCCCAGGATATGTGGTTTCTGTGTGGCACATAGCAAAGCCTGTGTCTCTGTGGAAGCCTAGCAGCATGCCAGAGCTACTTCTCAGTAGGAGAGTTGCAGGGCTATGCTTTAAAATTCTGAGAGCCAACATAGTAATACAATATGAAAGTCTGCCATAGGCCTAGCTAGTGTCTTTATTTGCCATTGATGTGCAGTCAGATCTTCTGGGTCATGTGGCTTCAGGAGCAGAATAGCTTGTAGACAGAATGGAATGTTCAGAGGCTTCTCATATTCTAAGCCCCACTAAAAATTGTTAGTTTTTCTAGAAAATACATGTCTTACTTGACTTTTAAGCTGAATAGTCCTAGGTTAAATGAACAGAAGCCTCACTGGACTCACCAAAACAGAAAGTCATAGACCCTTATCATTTCCCAGTTCATACAACCACAGTGCTATGTCCACTTGAAGTAGCAATTTGAAGCACTAATAAATATTTCTACTGTTAATATAACTTTTGCTATTCTCAAAGGTACATATGACAATTTATAGGGTGATTTTACTCTGAAAAAAAGCATCAATCAGACTTTTGTTAATTCCTGAATATTCACATTGAAATGTTCTTAATTCCAGGGAATCTAAAATGTCACTGTGGTCTATCAGTCAGACAAGTGTTTATTAGAGTTCACTGCAATTTTCATCACCTTGGATTTTCTGGGTCCCCAAGCCTATTCTCTGATATTTTCTTGGTATAGAATGTATAAGTGAATAATTGATGCCACCGTTTACCGGTGACAAGTTCTGCTCCTTCTAATGTTGAAGACTGAACACTAGAGAAGCATGCCAAGGCAAGCATATTAAGCAGGTTTTATTTAAAGGTAATAATACAGACTTCTCCCGGCAGGAAGAAGGGGGTCATGGCTGATGTTCTAAAGTCCCCAGAAGTGAGTGCATCCTACATCTTTTATAGGTTAAAGTCTCTTTTGTTCTCCAGTTCTCTCCCCCCTTATCTCTCCTTCCTGCTTATGTGACTAGGCCCAGTTTTGCATAAAATGACAACTGATGGGCAGGGGGAGGGTCAAGGTGATTCAGCCAGGCAAGGGCCCAGGGGCATTAATTAGCAGCTCCTTGCTTCCAGTCCTTGATAAAGGCAGGTTAAATTTGGTAATCAATGAGTTCTGGAGATCCTTGACATTCCATTCTTCCAGGGGCAGTCTCTGGCCCTGGAATGGCCGAACAGTGGTCGGAAGATGTGCCTGGAGGGCCACAGGTTGCAGCCCTGGGGGACGCCGCAAGGGTGGAGGAGAGCCAGGGACGCCTGGCAGTCTCCTACAGTAAGGGCGCTGATTGGGTTCAATTGTTGGATCAGAGATTGTCAAGATCATGCCCCTCTGATTCTGTTGCTTGTTTGTGGAGGACAAGGGGGAGTAAGTGAATCCTCGTGTCTGTAGTAATTTTGTTGTTTGTGTTTCTAAAGACGTATGAACTGATGATGGGACAGACTGTGACAACCCCTTAGTCTGACATTAGACCATTGGGCTGAAGTTAAGGGAAGAGGTCGCAACCTATCAGTTGAGATCAAGAAAGGCCCATGGTGGATCTTCTGCTCCTCAGAATGGCCTGCTTTTAATGTAGGATGGCCAGCAGAAGGGACCTTTAATCTATCTGTCATTCTTGCTATTAAAGAGATTGTTTTTCAGAAGGAACCTGGAGCCCATCTGAATCAGGAGCCCTACATTGTGGTCTGGCAGGATCTGGAGCAAAATCCACACCCCTGGATTCGACCTTGGGTTACAAAACCCAAGCCCCGGCCAGCTGCACAAATCCTAGCCGCCCAATCTCCCAGTTCTGGGGGGAAATCCAGTTACTCAAACCCCCCCAAGAAGATTTATCCCTAAACCCAGGCTGACCAACTTCTCCTTGAATCACCTCCCCCATACTCTCCTGCCTCGGTCCCCGTAGGGGGTCAGGAAGAGCCAGAAGAACCACCGGCCCCTGTAGTCGTCCCCTCTGCTCCCCCTAAGGAGTCTCTGCTGGAGCCCACACAGGGCACCACAGGGCCTGCACGGAGTACCAGGAGCCGCTACGGAATAACTCCCTACACCACCGTTGCCCTTCCCCTAAGGGCTTATGGGCTCCCACCGGTGGCAATGGATGGTGGACCAGCTCCTCTTCAGCCCCTCCAGTATTAGCCTTTTTTCTCCGCAGACTTGTATAACTGGAAAACTAATCATCCTCCCTTTTCAGAGGACCCCCAACGCTTAACCGGGCTGGTGCAGTCTTTAATGTTCTCTCATCAGCCCACATGGTATGATTGCCAGCAGCTACTGCAGACCTTTTCACTACTGAAGAGAGGGAGAAGATTTTATTGAAGGCAAGGAATAATGTACCAGGAGCAGATGGATGACCCACCCAGCTCCCCAACATCATTGAGACTGCCTTCCCCCACTCCACGCCTGACTGGGATTTCAACACGGCAGAAGGTAGGGAGCGACTGACAGTCTATCACCAGACTCTAGTGGCCAGCCTCCGCGGGGCAGTGAGACGTCCCACTAATTTGGCTAAGGTAAGAGAGGTTATCCAGGGGGCCACGGAACCCCCTTCAGTATTTCTTGAGTGCTCAAAGGAAGCTTTCACGCGCTACACCCCGTTTGACCCTACCTCTGAGGGGCAAAGGGCTTCCGTGGCCATGGCTTTTATAGGGCAGTCAGCAATAGATAATAAAAGAAAGTTGCAGAGAATAGAAGGGTTACAAGATTATACCCTACAGGATTTAGTTAAGGAGGCAGAAAAAGTGTATCATAAGAGGGAAACTGAGGAAGAGAAGGAGCAAAGGAAAGAAAAGGAGAGAGAGGAAAGAGAAAACAAAAGGGATCGTAAGCAGGAGAAGAACCTAACATGGATTTTGGCCTCAGTAGTAGGTGAAAAAGGCCAGGAACAAACACAAGGCAGGGCTAACAAAATGGTCAGGTAACCTGGGCAACCGCACTCCATTAGACAAGGATCAGTGTGCCTATTGCAAGGAGAGAGGTCACTGGGCTAGAGAGCGTCCTAAGAAGAAGACTGGGCCCTTCAAGAAAATATTAGCCCTAGAAGAAGAAGATTAGAGGGGACAGGGCTCGGAACCCCTCCCCCAGCCTAGGGTAACACTAGAGGTGGAGAGGAAGCCAATTGAGTTCTTAGTAGATACTGGGGCCCAACACTCGGTCCTACTTGAACCGTCTGGGCCCATCTCCCACAAGAAATCATGGCTCATAGGAGCTACAGGACACCAGCAGTACTCATGGACTACCAGAAGAATGGTAGACTTAGGAATGGGATGGGGAACTCACTCGTTTCTAGTCATCCCTGACTGCCCTGCGCCTCTACTTGGGAGAGATCTCCTAACCAAAATGGGAGCTCAGATTACCTTCACCCCTGATGGCCCAGAGGTGACTTGAAGCAAGAGAATAACTACTGCTCTGACTATGTACCTGGATGATAAACATAGACTTTTTGAGAGACAGGGAGCAAAAATATGTCACATAAATAACTGGTTGAATAGGTATCCAGGGGCATGGGCTGAAATGGCTGGAACAGGACTAGCGGCAGAAAGACCATCCATAGTTATAGAGCTTAAGGCCACATCTACTCCTGTGGCTGTACGTCAATACCCTATGACTAAAGAGGCCCGAGAAGGAATTAGGCCCCATATCAGTGCCTCCTTCAGCAAGGTATCCTAGTGAAGTGTCAGTCACCATGGAACATTCCCCTGTTACCTATTAAAAAGCCTGGCACAGGAGACTATCTCCAGGTACAGGACTTAAGAAAAGTAAACAAGCGAGTACAAGACATCCACCCTACTGTACCTAAGCCTTACAACTTGCTGAGCTCTCTTCCCCCGGATCATATTTGGTACACTGTCTTGGACTTAAAGGACGCTTTCTTCTGCCTGCGACTACACCCTTCCAGCTAAAACATCTTTGCATTCAAGTGGAGGGACCCTAACTCTGGGACAACAGGACAATTGACTTGGACCGGATTACCCCAGGGGTTCAAGAATTCCCCAACCCTCTTCCTTGAAGCTCTCCACCAAGATTTAGCCCACTTCCATGCCAGCCATCCCCAGGTAACACTTCTATATGTAGATGACTTATTAACAGCCGGGGCCACAGAGGAAGAATGCCAACGGGGCACGGGACTACTGCTAGAAGAACTTGCCCGCTTAGGATATCGGGCCTCCGCCAAGAATGCCCAGATCTGCCAAAAGGAGGTAACGTACCTGGGGTACACCCTCAAAGGGGGGCAGAGATGGCTAACGGAGGCCAGAAAACAAACTGTGACTCAGATACCCATTCCTCACTCATCCCGCCAGGAGTGAGAATTTTTAGGGACTGTGGGGTTTTGCTGCCTGTGGATCCCCAGTTCGCTACCCTGGCAGCTCCCCTCTATCCTCTGACTAGAGAGAGTGCCTCATTTTAGTGGGGTAACGACAAGCAGCAGGCCTTTGATGACATCAAGAAGGTATTACTGTCTGCCTCAGCCCTGGCATTGCTGGACGTAGCAAAGCCCTTCGTCCTATTTGTGGATGAGAGGAAGGGAGTAACCCGAGGAGTGCTGACCCAGCCTCTAGGGCCATGGAAGAGGCCGGTAGCCTACCTCTCCAAGAAGCTAAACCCTGTTGCTAGTGGCTGGCCTGCCTGTCTGAGGTCTGTAGCAGCAGTGGCAGTATTGGTGGAAAATGCTGACAAATGAACTGTGGGACAAAAGCTAACGGTCATTGCCCCTCACTCCTTGGAGAGCATCGTCGGACAGCCCCCTGACCGGTGGCTGTCCAATGCCCACATGACACATTACCAAAGTCTCCTACTGAATGGAGACAGGATCCAGTTCAGGCCGCCTGCCATCCTCAACCCAGCTACCCTACTACCTGACAGGTCCACCCAGGAGAGTGTGCTGCATACCTGCCAAGAGATACTAGCAGAAGAAGCGGGGACCCGAAGGGACCTCCAAGACCAGCCCTTACCAGACGCTCAGCAGCTACATAATAGAAGGTAAAAGGGTAGCCGGGGTGGCGGTAGTGGATGATGAACAAACTATCTGGGCAAGCAGCCTACCCGAGGGGTCGTCGGCTCAGAAGGCTGAGTTACTAGCTCTGACTCAGGCTCTGGGGTTGGCAGAAGGAAAAAAAATTAACATCTACACTGACAGCAGGTATGCCTTCGCTACTGCCCATGTCCACGGGGCCAAATACTGGCAGCAGGGGCTGCTGACCACAGCAGGGAAGGAAATCAAAAATAAAGAAGAAATTCTAAGCCTGTTAGAGGCCATTCACCTTCCTAAGAAAGTAGCAATTATTCACTGCCCCGGACACCAAAAAGGGGGGTCAAAAGTTGCCAGAGGGAACCAAAGGGCTGACAGGGAAGCCAAGCGGGCGGCTCAAGGACTTAACGTCCTGTCCTTGTCGGGGGAAAAACTGAGGTCTCACTGTAAGGATGCGGTATACCCCTCTATTAGGAACTTTGAATATTCAGAACTAGACCTTGAGGAAATGGACAGATTAGGATTTCGCCTGGAGACTCCAGAGGGGATCCGGGAAACCTCAGAAGGAAAAAGAATTCTCCCTGAAAAACAGGCGATCATTTTTCTCAGACACCTTCACAAGTTAACTCATCTGTCCCAAAACATTTAAAAACTCTTGTCCCATCTTCACCATATTACATCATGAAGCTCGGGAGCTTGCAGATACAACTGTAAAAGAATGCAAATCTTGCCAGATGGTGAATGCCCAGCCCAGCAAGCTACCTCACGGCAAACGGCTCCGAGGAGACCATCCTGGGAGTTACTGGGAAGTGTACTTCACTGAGGTAAAACCAGCCAGGTATGGATACAGATACTTATTAGTATTCATAGATACATTTTCAGGATGGGTTGAAGCCTTTCCTACCAAGAAGGAGACTGCTCAGGTGGTGGCCAAAACAATACTAGAAGACATCTACCCGAGGTTCGGGGTGCCCAAGGTAATTGGGTCAGACAACGGCCCTGCGTTTATTGCCCAGGTAAGTCAGGGACTGGCCAAAATCCTGGGGCTTAATTGGAAATTACATTGTGCTTATAGGCCCTAAAGCTCAGGGCAGGTAGAAAGAATGAATAGACCTTTAAAAGCGGTCATGACTAAATTATCCTTAGAGACTGGACAGTCCTCCTTCCCTTTGCTTTGTTTCGGGTGTGCAATACCCCTGGCTCCCTCAAGCTAACTCCTTTTGAAATCCTTTATGGGACTCACCCTTACAGAAGTCTCTGGGCAAGGCACTTGCTTAGGTACAGTTCCTGCAAACCGTAGACATCTGTGCAATCAGACAATAGAAAACCCTCAAACAACTACCAACTATCATCTGGTTCCCCCCGTAGGCGGATAGTGGGCCTGCAGCACAGGACTGACCCCATGTGTATCCTCATCAGTGTTCAACACCACCAAAGACTACTGTGTCCTCGTACAACTGGTACCTAGAGTTATCTACCACGAGGCAGGTTCTTTTGAGGCTGAGTTCGACCTACGGCCCCGTAGACAGAAGAGGGAACCGATCTCACTCACTTTGGCTATCTTTCTGGGCCTAGGAGTAGCGGCTGGAGTAGGGACAGGGACTACTGTACTTGTTCAGACTCCCCAGTACATCGAAGGGTTATGGGCAGCTGTAGATGAGGATCTGAAGGCTATAGAGCAATCAATCACAAAACTAGAGGAGTCACTGACCTCTCTATCCGAGGTGGTACTACAGAATAGGTGAGGCTTAGATCTCCTATTCCTTAAGGATGGTGAATTATGCACTTCACTAAAAGAAGAATGTTGTTTTTACATAGATCACTCTGGTGTAATAAAATATTCCATGTCCAAACTTAGAGAAAGGTTAGAAACAAGACAACGAGATCAAGAAGCACATCAAGGATGGTTTGAGAGTTGGTACAGCTGGTCCCCCTGGTTTACCACCCTCATGTCCACCCTGATGGGTCCCCTTGTTACTCCTCAATTTTGGGCCCTGCATCCTAAATCGCCTAGTCACCTTCATCAGGGAGAGAGTAAGTGCTGTACAGGTACTAATGCTCAGGCAACAATACCAGTCCTTCCACCAAGGAAATAGCTTCGGAGAAGAGTATATAGAGACAGAAGTTCCATGATTAGAACTTACCAAAAAGCAAATGGGGGAATGAAAGAATGGACTTTTTTTTAAGCTGTTTTAACTCAACTCCCTAAGGTCTCCCTCCCAGTGATGGGAACAAAGCCCTTAAAGCTGTTCCAGGAAACAGCCCCAAACAGAGAGTAAATTGAGCAAGACAGTGCTCAGACAGTTAAGATACACAGGATATAAGATTACCAGAAACTGTTGACCAGAATCTACGCCCTGTTGTAAAACATTGTGAAATATGTTGTATGTTATCAGCAAACCCAGACCCCCTTTGGAATTTCCCGGCGGCTTTGTTCCCCTTTTCTCCTTCCGTGTGTGACCCCTCCTGATGTGTGGTTTCTGCCTTTATAAACTTGTAAGATTTTCTGCTAAGGACTCAACTCTTCGACTCCTGCATGAGTCACGAGTTGGGTTCCAGCGCACTGGAATAAAAGCCTCTTGTTGTTTGCATCAAGTGATGCCTCCTGTGGTTGATTGGGGTTGCCGTTGATCTGTGGGACAGAGTTAGGGTCTCCTTTTTGGGGGTCTTACACTTCCTGCCGGGAGAAGTCTATATTATTACCTTTAAATAAAACCTGCTTAATATGCTTGCCTTGGCATGCTTCTCTAGTGTTTAATCTTCAACATTAAAAGGAAAAGAACTCATCACGCATAAACAGTGGTATCATTACCATCAAGGACTGAAAGGTTTCAGGGCTGATGAACACACACTCATGAAATATGGCTTACCCTGGAATCACCAATCTCTCACAGCAGATCTCTTAATATGTACATTTCCCATTTGTTCCATTTCTCTGGTTTGATCCATAACTGATTAAAAATTTGGGTATCTAGAGAGGAGGACTGCTATAACAAATACCTGAAAATATGGATGTGCCTTCACAGTATGGTAGAAGGTAGAGGGTGGAAGGATTTTGATTACAATAATTGAAAATAATCTAGTTTTCTTTGAATAGGCCATTGCTAGAAACAAGGACATGAAGGACAATGTGGATAAAGGCTCAAAGAAGAAGTGGGGATCATAGAGTAAACTAGTTTCATAGAGAATATATTTTTTTAAATTTTTTTTTCAAACTTTATGGAGTTATGATTGACAGAAATTATTTTATTGTTTTTGGTGTGTGTGTGCCACATTATTTTTTATTATTATTTTTAAAGTCTCATTAAAAGGGTTGGTGGCCCAATGAGAAAAAGAACCTGTAAAAGAAGACTTAGCCTTTTGCCCTAGTGCATCAGAGGCTTGCATGATCCCCAGGCTATTGGTGGGATGGTAGTTCCCACAAACTGGCTTGGCTGCCCTTCTAAGGAAGTAGCTCTCCCTGGTGTAAACAATAGCAGAATTTCAGATGGGAAAGAGACAATACCTTAGTAACTGGCTGTAGATTCTTTTGCTCAACTAGGGTAGAAATCACAAATAGGCAAAGTGCAGATCCATGAGTGCTAGCTACTCTAGGCTTCAACACCTGTGGCTCTCAGCTCTGAGTCAGCAGCCCCTCATCCTGCTCTTCCAGCAGCTGGAATAGGCAGCTATGACAATTCCCTGGAGCTCTTCTAGTGGCTGGAGCTATCAGCTCTTGGCAGTTCTGTGTGGCTCCCTGCCATTCTCTGGCTACTGGTGACTCTCAGTGTTACCAGTTCTGGCTGCTGCCTCTTCCAGGGCTACAGACTCAGTGTTGCCAGCTTTTGCTGCAACTAGTTCATGGTGATCTTCTTGAGATAGGATTTATGAACAGGCAAAGCATAGCCCTTGGAAGAGGATCTACTTAGGCTGTAGCACAAGGGAAAGCAGCACAGATTGCCTGTATCACATACTTTCTTTTTCTCTTTGATTTGTTCTAATTAGTTATACATGACAGCAGAATGCATTTCAAACTCATACACAAATGGAATACAACTTCTCATTTCTGTGGCTGTACACGATGCAGAATTACACCGTTTGTGCAATCAGACATGTACGTAGGGTAATAGTGTCTGTCTCATTCAACCATCCTCCTCACTCCTCTTTCCCCTTGGCCCAATTGAAAGTTCTTCCATTCTTCCCCAGTCCCTGGCTCCATTAAGGATCATTATCCCAATATCAGAAAAAAACATTTGGCCTTTGGTGCTTTGGAATTTGTTTATTTCACTTAACATGATATTTTCCATCTCTATCCATTTACCTCCAAATGCCATAATTTCATTCTTCTTTAAGGATGAGTAATATTCCTCTATGCATATATACCACATATTCTTTATCCATTCATCTGTTGAAGGGCATCTAAATTATTTCCATAGTTTAGCTATTGCAAATTGAGCTGCTATAAACATTGATATGGCTGCCTCACTGTAGTATACTGATTTTAAGTCTTTTGGGTATAAACCAAGGAGTGGGATAGCTGAGTCAAATGGTGGTTCCATTCCAAGTGTTCCGAGGACTCTCCATACTGCTTTCCAGAGTGGTTGCACAATTTGCAGACCCACCAGCAATGTATGAGTGTGCCTTTTCTCCCACATCCTTGCCAACATTTATTGTTGCTTGTATTCTTGATAATTGCCATTCTGATTGGAGTGAGATGAAATCTTAGAATAGTTCTGATTTGCACTTCTCCAATTGCTAGTAATGTTGAACATTTTTTCCATATATTTGTTGATCGATTGTATATCTTCTGTGAAGAGTATTGCATCCTTTATCCATTAATTTGCTCACAGACATTTAAGTTGTTTGTGTCTTGGCTATTATGGAATTAAACAAAGAATTAAACAATTGTGCAAGTGAAGCCAGAATTAAGGACAGGTAGTTAGTGTAGAAATAGGGGAACGGGTCAAATCAAGGAAATGAAGCCATGAAGTCATCTGCCTCTGGAAGTTGGAGATTGTTCCTGGAAGAATGGAATGTCAAGGATCTCCAGAACTCATTGATTACCAAATTTAACCTGCCTTTATCAAGGACTGAAAGCAAGGAGCTGCTAATTAATGCCCCCTGTGCCCTTGCCTGGCTGAATCACCTTGGCCCTCCCCCTGCCCATCACTTCTCATTTTATGCAAAACTGGGACTAGTCACATAGGCAGGAAGGAGAGATAAGGGGGGAGAGAACTGGAGAACAAAAGAGACCTTGACCTATACAAGATGTAGGGTGCGATCACTTCTGGGGACTTTAGAACATCAGCCACAGTCCCCTTCTCCCTTTTGGGAGAAGTCTGTATTATTACCTTTAAATAAAATCTGCCTAATATGCTTGCCTTGGTGTGCTTCTCTAGTGTTCAAACTTCGTCACCAGTCAATGGCAGTATCACAAGTATCACTTTGAGACAGTAATTTTCTTTTGGGTATATACTCAAGATTGCTGTATCATATGGTAAAAAAAAAAAAAAAAAATATATATATATATATATATATATATATATATATGTATATACATATATTCTTGTGCCCAGATCACGAATCCCCAAAGACCACCAGGGTACCGTCTCTGATGCAAAAGCAAAAGGGTCTTTATTGCAAGCTCGAGCTCGGACTCACAGCGTTCACTGACGCAGCAGGTACTGACTGAGAGCCCCGAGTCTCGATTTGGTGGGATTTTTATGAGCTCCACAGTACAGCAGGAAAATTTGAACAAAGCAGAGAACACAATTGGCTGATCTTTCAGCATGTGTGGTTTGGCATGTTTCCATTGGCTTAGGGTACCCAGGTCTTAACATTTTGACGTATATGGTTTGGAATGCTAGGCAATGGCTTGTTAGCTCCCGATTGGTTGTTGGCCAAAGGCCAGTCCTAATCTAGTAGCCTTCCAGGAATTGGCTACCTAGGCCTGAAATCTTTCATGCCCTAAATGCAGCCTGTCATGGCCGTGGTTTAGCTCCCTTTTCAATATATATATATATATATATATATATATATATATATATATATATATATATAGTCTCCCTTGTCTTATCAAATGAAAATGTCAGAAATTTGGATTTTGTTTGTTTTCATACAAAATAATATTTTTCATTTATTTTATATTATACATTAAGTAATGGTATAGAAATGTATAAGAGATAAAGAACAACATTTAATCTACAATCAAGATAGGTGCATTTTGTATGCATTTAAAACATTTCACGGATGGGCATGGTGGCTCATGCCTATAATCCCAGCAAACCTAGGAGACCGAGGCAGGAAGTTTGCAGGTTTGAGGCCAGCTTAAAGAACTTAATGAGACCCTGTCTCAAAATAAAAAAAAAAAAATAACAAAAAGGGAGCAGGGCTGGGAATGTAATGCACCCCTGTGTTCAACCCCTAGGTTAAAAAATTTCAAGTAGATTATTTCTAGGTATATGGATAGATGGACAAATAGGAATTTTCCACAATTTTGACATGAATACCCTTGTCAGGTCAGGACTTCGAATGGCAGAAACTACTAACCACTTCCCACTGTCTGGTTTCTCCCATTTTTTCCAGTAATATTTTTTCTCCTTTTATTCAATTTTTGTAAAACACAGGCCAGGTTACCTATAGGCTACATCTTGCTTCTCTAGCCCCCTGTGTAGTGAGGTGACCTAAATTCTTACTAACATGAATGCAAATTCTGCATTAGTCCATTTAAGAGAAAATTGCTTGCCCTTCTCTCTTCTTCCTTGCTGGACCCATAACAGAAAAAATACATGTGAGACGAGGTGCCAAATTCTATGAAACTGAAGCCAGAACTGAGGACAGGCAATTAGTGTAGAAATAAGGAATCAGGTCAAATCCAAGAAATAGGACATAAAAGCCATCTGCATCTGGAAGTTGGAGACCGCCCCTGGGAGAATGGAATGCCAGTGTCTCCAGAGCCTTTTGATCACCAAGGTTACTACCACTCCCAAAATGCTGCAGGCAGGGAATTGCTGATTAATGTCCCCTGGGTCCCTACCTGAATCTCCATTTGGCCCTCCCCCTGCCATCTGCTGCTCACCTTTTTGCTAAGTCACTGGCAACTCCTGGGCCTAATCACAGAGGCAGGAAGGAGAGATAAATCTGCCCTGGTCCCCTTCTCCCTCCCAGGAGAAGTCTGTATTATTACCTTTAAATAAAACCTGCTTAATATTCTTGCCTTGGTGTGCTTCTCCAAAATTCAAACTTCCACATTTGAGGAAGCAGAACTCATCACGGGTAAAAGGTGGTATCAGAACAATGAAGATCTGCCTGTGGTAATACAAATAATAGTCAAGAAATCTTCATATCTTAATGACCCTTGCAATTGAGCCACCTGCCTGTCCTGGTACTTCTGCTTACATTACAAGAGAAAAATAACTTAAATCATTTAAATTGAATTTTAGAGTCTTCAGTTTTATTTCCACTTAATGCTTATAGTATGTAGTTATTTTTTTTTTTTTAATTTCAACTGAAAAATAAGGGGAAAAATCAGGAGAGCAATTCCACAAAGTTACCATTAATTTATGTACAAACCACCTGTAACTGAAACTGTACATTTCAACTTTCCTCAAAAAACTACAGTTAACTTTTCTTTAAAACACTAACATTTTATAATGTGCACTATAGTCTATTTTGACTTAAAATGATGTATTTACAGAAATTGAAGGCATATGCCTTTTCATTATGAATTTTGCAACCATTGAATAATTTTCATGAATGTTCAAAGATGTATATCTACCTCATTGCATAAAATAGAATGAAACTTACACTTCTTATCAGTGACCTTTCATTTTTATTCTCTCTTAGTTATTCTGCCTTAAGTATAGTTAATACATTGCTTTGATAAATTTTCTTCCATATTTTATTTCATCTACTGTTTGAGTCATTTCATGATGCTAAAATAAAATACCATAGACTGAGTAGTTTATAAATAGCATAAATATATTTCTCAATGCCCCAGAGTCTGCAAAATCCTTGATCTGATCCAGGCTCGGACAGATTCAGTTTCTGGTGAAGACTGATTCTAGGGACATAGACAAATCCTTCCTTTGTTCTACACGGTGGAAGGAGTGAGGAAGCCTCTGATATAGGAGCACTAACCCCAATCCCGAGGCTCTGCCCTCCTCCCCTAACCAACCCCCAGATGACCCACCTCCTAATAACACCACATTGGGGATTAATATTTCTGTATAAGAATTTTAGTAAGTGTTAGGGAGATCTGAGCAGATGGATGGGGGCGGGGCATCAGGCAACCCACCCCTACCAAAGAACAACCAATCAGACGCTGGTAGATGAACCCTAACGGCACCTTGCACTCACTTGTCACTCATTGGGACCCCCAGCCAATTCCGGACTATAAAGACCCCGTCCAGCCAGAGCCAGGGGCGGACTCCCCAACCCTCTACGTTGGCCTTCACGCTAGAGGACTGGTGAATCTTGCCCAAGAGCCAATCGCAATAAAGCTTTGTTCAGCCGCTTTTGGTCTGACTCTTTTGGCCACCCTCATCTGGCATCTGACCTTACAGTAAGGGAAAAGGGTACCATTTTAGCCATGTTTGTCTTTTTGCCAAATATTTTCTCATATTACTGTCTTTTATGTCTAGTGCTTAGTGGTTTCTTGGATCTCATGTATTAAGGGCCCTAACAACACAGGCTGCTATATGATATGACTAAATATAAAATAAAAATCATTCTGTACTAGAAGAAAGTAAATGTCTTTAACTATTTTGCTTTAGTAATGGGCCCTAAAAAATGAACCGGAATGAAAAGGGCTAGTTATGTCCTTTTTAGAATGGAGAATTGATCAGGAAAAGAGAGAGATATAACCACTAGACATTTTTTAGATATGATCTTTTTGTTGAACATGTATTTCAGACATGACAATATAAATACATTGAAGACACTGTCAATAAAGCTTAAAATTTTTGAGCTTACCCAGACTATTTTAATGCAAACACAAAAATAATATTTTGTTTAAGAATGAACAAATTCAACAAAATGGTTAAGCTAGCAAGGAAGCTGAGGAAATAGACACAGATTAAGACTATCCTGGGGAATCCATGTAGTCACCCCAAATGATACACTTAAGAACTAATGGAGTCCATGGTGGGAAAGCTACTCAAGTTCACTGGAGGACATTGAAGAATTTTCCGTCAAGCTAAGCATTTTTAACTTTATCCTTAGGCTATGGATAGTTCAAGCATGAAAATACAAAATCACATTGGCATTTCAGAGTCATAACTATATAAATATAGGGAATGGATTGGACCAAGTATAAACAGAGTAATAAAAGGACAATAGAGAAGCTATAACCATTTTCAGGACAATAATATTAGAGGAGGGTATGAAAGAAGATTGTAGCAATAAGAACAAAGTAATAGGATTTTTTTAAAATAAAATCTAGAATAAAAATTAGAGCCACATAATTATCAAACTTTTAGTGTGGTATAGTCATTGCATTTTTAAACAATTTTAATTTTAAGGTAATGTTGAATTTAATAAATGATATTACTAGAAAATCCAGCTTAATTCTTGACCAGAAAATTAAGATTCAACTGCTATGCAGATCCTCTTTACTGATTTAATATTTGACATATTTCAACATCAACAAAAATTGACTCTTTATCAAAAGTCATTTCTAAAAATCCAGTTCATCCAGCTTAATATAATTTTAGTGCAACATTCCAATGGATTGCTTATTTTCTGGAAAATATTATTTTGTTTATTTTGTTCCAAATGGGACTATCTAAATGAGACATGAGTAGCTTTATGAAAGACCTTCATGTACAAAGCAGGCTGGCTATAGCAATAGAAAGACCAGTGCATCCACCCTATTTTTCATGGCAATCATTGATTTTATGGAAGTAGGGTGATTTTTGTTGGTTTACTATTTTCAACTTGATGCTTTTCAGTATTAAATATGAGGAAATTCAGACTTTCTCATGAAGTACGTTCAATGTGCATGGTTACCAACTTTTCTGAATTCAGTAAGAAAGAACTCTCACGCATGCAACAAGTTACATGAAGTAGGTTTATTACCTACAGATGAGCAGCAAGGGACAATAGAATCAGGATTAACTGCTCGCTGGTCCTTTAGGTTAAAGAAAGCTTCTAGTCTTATCTATACTTTGCCTACACAATAGATAAATTCTTCCCTGAAGAAAGGAATTTCAATTTGAGACCTGAAAGTAAACAGTTTTCTGAACTGAGATAGATTATGCAGAAGTTTAGATCTAGTTGCCTCTAGTTTTATCTACACTTACACTTATCTTACACTTATTCTCTTGAACTGGAATTGAGGTACCCTGAAAGATTGCCTATCCTGGGATGGATATCCTCCCCAGGACTACACAAATCTCTGGGCAAAAGCACCAAAGGACCACGTGCAGGGGGCCAGAAACAGACCTCAAACTTTTCTGACCCATTCCCCTTACTGAGGATGGTGCATTCCCTGCACGTTCTATAGTTCTGTAGTCATTATTGGGAACTACAAGCAAGAAAGGGGGTGAAACTGGGTTCATCAAAGGTCACATGAACTTCATGTTTTGAAGTTGACACACAAACATACATGGTGTTTCTACATAATCCACAAGGGAAAGTATGTAATAGCTTTCAGGAAAGCCAGGATAGCAAGAATTGGTGGGAAAGGGCAAATGTCCGAAAATTATTAATGATTTATTAAAATTATTAATAATGTAATAAATTATTACATAAAAGCCAGTTATGACGAGTGTGCCAAAATGCATTTTGCAGTATTCAATTTGCACGGGGTGCCATGTACTTTTTGCAACTGAGTTCTCTGCAAGAAAACTGAAATTATCATCCTTAGTTTTTACCTATAATTTTCCTTAGCCTAGAAACTGAAACATGTGTATTCTAGAATCCTGAGAAGAATTTCAAGTTTTTTCTCCTTTAGTCATCTTTTCTTATCCAAGAAAAACATCCAGGTATTTATTTTTTACTCATTTTGTGTAAATTTTCCTATTTATTTTGTGTTATCCCTTGGATTCATCTCTCTCCAATCACTCCTGCTTCACTTTCTTGAGCATTCACAATTTTTTTCCCTAATGTGTAGCAATCTGCTTCTATTCCACACCACATAATCATTATTTCAGCTTCAGGACACTAATTCATTTGCTCAAATAGGCCAAACTTGTTACTGCCTTATGGCATTCATATATAGATAGATCTAAACTTCTGCATAATCTATCTCAGTTCAAAAAACTGTTTACTTTCAGGTCTCAAATTGAAATTCATTTCTTCAGGGAAGGATTTTGTCTACTGTTGAACATGTTAGAAATGGCAATGATACCCTTATATCTGTTGTGTTAGTCATCATTCTTTAGAGGAACAAAACCAACAGGAGGTATGATTTTGAAAAGGGGATTTATTAGACTGGTTTACACAACCAGAAGCTGGATAATCCACAATGGTCATCTGCAGGCTGGAGAGCTGGAGGAACAAGTAGCTGCTGCTCAGTCCAAGAGGCTGAAGCCTCAGAACTAGAGGGTCAATGATGCTGCCCGAGTCTGAGACCGAAGGCTTCTGCAAACTCCCTGGAGAATCACTGGCAGAGTTCACTATGCAAGAGTGAAGGAAGGAGAGTCTGATGTCCTCTGGGGATCGTAGCAGCAATAAAGAACCCATTCAAGAAGAATCCAGGCTGCATATGCTGCTGCTTCCTTGTTCTTCCAAATGTTATTCTATCTGAGCATCCAACCTCTTTCATGGTGCTGCCCATGTTTAGGAGGGAGGGTATCCAATCCAATTCACTGTTCCACATTCCAATCACTCCTAGATACACCATCCTATACACACCCATAAACCTCTTAATCTTCAACATCTCTTCATCTAAGTAAATTGACAATTTAAAATAACCATTACACCCGTCAAATTTGGAACATAAAGGACTCTGAATAAAAATCATGCCTGTAAAATGAAGGAATCAAACTTAGTGAATCTGTAAAGTTAAGCTGATATTTGCTTTTTTGTTTCAAAGAGGAAACAGTGCAAGGAAGTGCAGACCTTTGGCTGGCTGGCTTTCTTTCTTCTTAATGAAGGTGTACAAGAGTTAGGGGAAAATGAGAAGAATGAGGTTAACAAGAATGAACATATGGGTTTCCCAGTTTAGTTACTGGTGGTAAAAATTGTTTACCAACTTTGTGATAATTGTTTTAAGAATAACCCCCAAAATTATCGTGTTTCCTTAGATCAAAATGGTGTTCAAAGCAGCCCTCCTGAGTCAAACGAGGGTTCCAGGACTGCACAGATGTCTGTCTATTCACTGGTCTTGTTGCCCGCAAAGTGACTCATGTTTTATCTACTAGAGATACAATAGGTACATAACTACAGATTAAGGCAAAGTCTAAATGTGGTCATTTCTGACTCTCTTTCTGTATATGAATAGAAATGAACACGACATTATCGGTAAACATTTAACATTATTTTCACCCTATTTTCTTGAATAACATTGATTTCATTGTTTAAATATATCAAGATATGTTTTTTTTTTTTTTTTGAGCTCACCAGTGATTAGTTATTTTATTTAATTAACATCCATCTAGAACTGGTAATGATACCGCCGCTTACCGGTGATGAGTTCTGCACCTTCTAATGTTGAAGACTGAACACTAGAGAAGTACGCCAAGGCAAGCATATGAAGCAGGTTTTATTTAAAGGTAATAATACAGACTTCTCCCGGCAGGAAGAAGGGGGCCATGGCTGATGTTCTAAAGTCCCAAGAAGTGAGTGCACCCTACATCTTTTATAGGTTAAAGTCTCTTTTGTTCTCCAGTTCTCTCCCCCCTTATCTCTCCTTCCTGCCTGAGTGACTAGGCCTGGTTTTGCATTAAATGAAAAGCCATGGGCAGGGGGAGGGCCAGGGTGACTCAGGCAGGTAAGGGCCCAGGGTGCATTAATTAGCAGCTCCTTGCTTACAGTTCTTGATAAAGGCAGGTAATTTGGTAATCAATGGGCTCCGGAGATCCTTGACATTCCATTCTTCCAGGGGCAGTCTCCAACTTCCAGAGGCAGATGACTTTATGGCTTCATTTCCTCGAATTGACCCGATTCCCTATTTCTACATTAACTACCTGTCCTTAATTCTGGCTTCACCCCCCCCCCCCCCCGTTAGCTTTAGGAACTCCTAACTGCTTGTTAAGGAAATGAAAGGGGGAGTCGATCGTTCTGGCTCCTTCAAAGCTGAAAGTGGGCAGTGAGGGGCAAGTAGTTTGGAGTTCCTTTTTTTAAAAATCGGGTCAATCGAGGGGTCCAAGGTAGAAGTCTGGTTGGGGAAGAGCAGGTTGTAGTCATCTGGGGGTGGGTGCTTCTATGATAGAAGAACAAAAAGACATGAGTACTGAAATAAGATTAGTACAAAGTAAATTCTGCAGCATCTGAAACATGCCACTGAGTATCAAGAAAATGACAGAAGTCAATCTCTCACCAGGAGGTGGAAGAACTGAGAAATTGTTCCCATAACTAGGCCTAGCAAATGCTGGAGAGGACAAGGCCTTTATTTAGGGACTTTAACATTGTCCAGGTTATCAGGAATATAAACACAACAATTAACTCTTAATGTCATAGAAGTCCCCAGAAAATATAGTTAAGCTACTTAATGTCATCTGATTTTTCTAAAATATCCCTTTATTGGTATAGCCTGTGTTTAGTAGAGATCTCTATACTTCTGTTACTTAGGGATAGATAATCATACAAGCAAACATAGATTAAGTCTGCCTATGTAGCTCAGGAAGGTCTGCAGGCCTTAAACTGACTAAAAACTTCTGACTCTGGCAGTTTCTCTTGATAGTTGTCAGAAACATTTGCTGAAGAATCTTTCTTTCATTTGTAGCTTCCAATCTTTATTCTAGTGGGCTAATAAAAGTGTACATCTTAAGTTACATTTAACTATTATTTCCTTTAAATTCCCAAGAATGGCTATACTTTGGTTTTAACTGTTTTGATGGGTGTCTAAGATCAAGCTGGTCAAATTGACCTGGTTTCTGTCTTGTTAAAGAGTCAGTTGAGTTCCCACAGGGGCCACTCATAGAGCAGCTTCTTAGAGCCACCAGGGCCATTGGTTAGGCAGGGTCTCTTTGATCAGGTGGCTTCCTTTGGAAGCATCAAGGGATGTCTCCCTTTTTCCATGACCCTCCTCTGCAGCAGATGCACTGAGTGATTTTTCATCCTCTAGTCTCAACAATCTCCTTGATCAGGAGGTCGTGTGACCCAGAGTTGCAAAGCTCCTTAGAGAAGTTCTCTTGTTCTTGGGTTCAGGCTGATTGAGAGCAAAAGATCCAAATACTGGTCTATTTTGCCTTCTGTATTTAATTCCAATCTCTAAGTTTGATCTTGATCATCCAACAAGCCAGTCTCACCAGTCATAAAGTGAGAGTACTGGGCTTTAACTTCAATGTCCATAACTTTACAGTTATTTACCCTTTTATCTAACTGGAGTCTGTATTAGTACTGGAAGTTACCACTATTTGTTCTATAGGTGATGGCTTATTATCACAAGTTACCTAGGTTGTGTGTTCTTGAAGCAGTTACTTCTGCAAAACATTAACAGGTAACAGTTTTACAAAATGAAATTAGCAAGAGTAAAAATATATTCAGCTTGTATAATAGCTATCTTAAATTTGGTTGAAAACCACATTATATCCCCTATTTGAGATCACAGTACTTTTACAACAAGAACCAATCTTTTGCCTATAACTTTAAATAAGCTGAAGTCTGACTTATTTTGAAGTCACTCTAACATGCAGTAAGGTGGGAGGCAGAGCCTTATCTCAGGTAAGGCATGGCTCTTTACAGATCTTAAGTGTTCAAATTCTATGTTGATCTTTGCTTCTTCCTTAAATATCATTGAGTAGTTTACATATACTATTTCCTGAGTCTATATAAACTTTATAATTAACACAATTTAACATTGTATCTAAAACATGATACAATGATACAGCCTATCATGATACATGATACAGCCTTTCTCAAAGAAAGGCTGAGAGAGCTTTTAACTTTCCTTTTGTGTGTCAAAGTGGCAAAATGTTTTCATATTTCATAATATTAACCTTTAAACAAGTCAGGCTCTAACTTTTATAAATACATTTATATTTGAAATTCTTTATCTCAGTGTAAAAAGAAACAAATTTTGCATATACCCTATTGATAGCAGGTCCTATAATAGGACATTAAATTATACAAATAAATCCCCAATAAAATTTACTCTTTATAAGTTTAAAATTACCATTACAGACAAGTTTAATTGAGAGAATAGCAGCTTGATAAATCCCCTACTTTAAAAACTTGTATACCTGGAAAATATGAACACCTTTAATATACAACTAGTGACCATTTCACAATTACCTTGACACTTTTATCTTATCAAATTTAGTTTTTAAAGAAAAATGTAGACTCTGTAACATAGTACAAAACTCTAACAGTTGTTTAACCATAATTGTATAAACCCCAATTTTTAAGACTAAAGAATAAAACTTAATAGACATAAAGTTAAGAGTAAATTAGTGTTTCTAAGAAATCCTTGTCATTTTGCCATATAGATTAAACTTTGGTTTATATGATAACATTAGTATTTCACCTTAGGAAAAACCCTAAATAAGTTTAGCTGTCTCACATACATACAACCAACTTAGTTTCACACAAACTTGTTGAAACTTGCCCTTTACTTACACAGACTTTCTTAGCACTTACTTAGACCCTCATGTATTTCATCACACAAGCACTTTCTTACCCAGAAACATTTCCTTTTCCCTTTTACTAAATATATTTCCATACCCAGAACCTTTTATTTTCTCTTTCCTATTTGTTGACCCCTTTTTGTTCACATTCTGAAACAACTCTTATGAAATTTCTGAATTTAGATAAATTACTCTATTTTAATAAGATTAAATATTTTGTTGTTTATAGTACTCTAATTGAAACACAGCTGAAACTTTTGGGACCCTTTGTATATAGAATCACACTTGTTAGGACATAACTCTTAGTAACCTTGTTTTTAGTTTAGTAATGACAAAAAGCAAGTTTAAACCCTTTTGTTTACTAACCTATGAAAACACCAATAATGTTTAAGTATGATACCCCACGGAATTTAAGGAGTTAAGAGTACTTGATGTTATTTAACAATTAGCATTTTTAACTTTGTAAATTAATCAGATGTCTCTACAAACACATTTCAGTAATCCCATACATGTTAACTCTAATTCACTTGTTCTGTAAAAACCAAGATATCAGACAAGTGTCCAGGACAGTATTTGCTGTCTCTTTCCTGTTGAAGGAAAGTCCTAGAAACAATTGATATTAGACATTTTATTAACATCAATATTTTATTAGCTTGACCACCTAGAGACTTGCGAGTTATTTTCAAAGATATTTTACTTTTATTAGTTTACCCAATTTGAATTGAACCTTTTTAAATCACATGAATTAAAATATCTGGATCCATTTTTAAATTTTAATTTTAAAAGTGCTCTGTTTTGATACAGGCAAAACATGACATCAGACAGCATGACATACAAATAACACAAAATTAAAGGCCTTGTAACTTTATAGGTGAATCTCCATTGCAATGTAACAGATGTTCAAAAACTCTAGTTGAATAAAAAATAGAACTGATCAAAAAAATCATGAGCTCAAAAAAAAATATAGAATTAAAAAAAACTAGAGTCCTGGAAAAATGATACGGCCGTTAATTACTTCAGTAAAGCACCATAAAATTTACTTTTGCTGGAGTTCAGGTAAGACTCTTTTTACCTTTTTTTCCTTGGGTTTGAGATCAGTCTCCTACTGAGCCTTTAGGCTTCTTTTATTTACATTTCAATATAAGCCTTGACTGAGATCTGGAAGAATCTAACAGGTTTTAACAGAAACCTTGTGCCTAGGGCATTTTAGCCATCTCATCAGGACAGGTTGGATGTCAAAGAAAATTATGAGACCTTATTTTTCATTACTTTTGAGAATGAAGTGTAAGACCACCAAATTGAGACCCTAACTCTGTCCCATGGATCGACGGCAACCCCAGTCAACCACAGGAGGTGTCACTTGATGCAAACCGCAAGAGGCTTTTATTCCAGTGCGCTGGGACCTGATTCTTGACTCACACAGGAGTTGAGGAGTCAAGTCCCTAGCAGAAAATCTTACAAGTTTATAAAGGCAGAAACCACACATCGAGAGGAGTCGCACACGGAAGGGGAAAAGGGGAACAAAGCCGCCGGGAAATTCCAAAGGGGGTCTGGGTTTGCTGATAACATACAACATGTTTCACAACAGGGCATAGATTCTGGTCAACAGTTTCTGGTAATCTTATATCCTAAATATCTTAACTGTCTGAGAACTATCTTGCTCAGATAACCCTTTTACTCTTTGTTTGGGGCTGTTTCCAGGAACAGATTTAAGGGCTTTGTTCCCATCACTGGGAGGGAGACCTTAGGGAGTTGAGATAAAACAGACAGCTTAAAAAAAAAAAAAAAAATGTCCATTCTTTCATTCCCCCATTTGCTTTTTGGTAAGTTCTAATCATGGATCTTCTGTCACTATATACTTTTCTCCAAAGCTATTTCCTTGGCAGAGGAGCTGGTATTGTTTCCTGAGCATTAGTACCTGTACAGCACTTACTCTCTCCCTGATGAAGGTGACTAGGAGATTTAGGATGCAGGGCCCAAAGTGAGGAGTAAAAGCAGTATAACAAGGGGACCCATTAGGGTGGACATGAGGGTTGGGGCTACTTATCGCAGGAGATGCGTCAACAGGAGCAGGAACATGGTAGATGCGGAGCTTGAGGGGGTTGTCCAATTTTTCCACTTTTCACGTTGGGTCTGGTGGTGGTACAGGCTTGACATGCGAAGCATGAATCCAGGTGGTGATGCTATCAACTTTTACTGCAGTTGGAGTGGTGAGCAGCACTATGTATGATCCTATCCACCTTGGTTCCAGACTGGCCACACAGTGGCGCCGGATGTACACTGAATCTTCAACCTGGAACTGATGAGGTACTTGCATATTTCCAGGCTTGTAGGCCTCGGCCAACCAATTCCACACCTCCCTCTGCACAGTCTCAAGGGCTTTTAATCTGGTGTACAGAGATTGAGAGGGGTAAGATTCTGGGGAAGGAAGGTGTTGTATGGTAATGAGTGGGGGGTGAGTCCCATAAAGGATTTCAAAAGGAGTTAGCTTGAGGGAGCCAGGGGTATTGCACACCCGAAAAAAAGCAAAGGGAAGGAGGACCGTCCAGGCTATTATGCCAGTCTCTAAGGATAATTTAGTCATGACCGCTTTTAAAGGTCTATTCATTCTTTCTACCTGCCCTGAGCTTTGGGGCCTATAAGCACAATGTAATTTCCAATTAAGCCCCAGGATTTTGGCCAGTCCCTGACTTACCTGGGCAATAAATGCAGGGCCATTGTCTGACCCGATTACCTTGGGCACCCCGAACCTCGGGAAGATGTCTTCTAGTATTGTTTTGGCCACCACCTAAGCAGTCTCCTTCTTGGTAGGAAAAGCTTCAACCCATCCTGAAAATGTATCTATGAATACTAATAAGTATCTGTATCCATACCTGGCTGGTTTTACCTCAGTAAAGTCCACTTCCCAGTAACTCCCAGGACGGTCTCCTCGGAGCCGTTTGCCGTGAGGTAGCTTGCTGGGCTGGGCATTCACCATCTGGCAAGACTTGCATTCTTTTACAGTTGTATCTGCAAGCTCCCGAGCTTCATGATGTAATACACTGAGGACAGGACAAGAGTTTTTAAAAGTTTTGGGACAGATGAGTTAACTTGTGAAGGTGTCGGGGAAAAATGATCGCCTGTTTTTCAGGGAGAATTCTTTTTCCTTCTGAGGTTTCCCAGATCCCCTCTGGAGTCTCCAGGCAAAATACTAATCTGTCCATTTCCTCAAGGTCTAGTTCTGAATATTCAAAGTTCCTAATAGAGGGGTATACCGCCTCCTTACAGTGAGACCTCAGTTTTTCCCCCGACAAGGACAGGACGTTAAGTCCTTGAGCCGCCCACTTGGCTTCCCTGTCAGCCCTTTGGTTCCCTCCAGCAACTTTTGACCCCCCTTTTTGGTGTCCGGGGCAGTGAATAATTGCTACTTTCTTAGGAAGGTGAATGGCCTCTAACAGGCTTAGAATTTCTTCTTTATTTTTGATTTCCTTCCTGCTGCGGTCACCAGCACCTGCTGCGGATAGATG
The DNA here is from genome assembly GCF_902686455.1 of Sciurus vulgaris. Lineage (NCBI taxonomy): Eukaryota > Metazoa > Chordata > Mammalia > Rodentia > Sciuridae > Sciurus > Sciurus vulgaris. The sequence continues at coordinate 151,760,707 of NC_136466.1, forward strand.
GCCCCGTGGACATGGGCAGTAGCAAAGGCATACCTGCTGTCAGTGTAGATGTTAATTTTTTTTCCATCTGCCAACCCCAGAGCCTGAGTCAGAGCTAGTAACTCGGCCTTCTGAGCTGACGACCCCTCAGGTAGGACACTTGCCCAGATAGTTTGTTCATCATCCACTACCGCCGCCCCGGCTACCCTTTTACCTTCTATTATGTAGCTGCTTCCATCAGTGAACCAGGTCAGCTGAGTGTCTGGTAATGGAGGTCCCTTCGGATCCCCGCTTCTTCTGCTAGTATCTCTTGACAGGTATGCAGCACACTCTCCTGGGTGGACGTGTCAGGTAGTAGGGTAGCTGGGTTGAGGATGGCAGGCAGCCCGAACTGGATCCTGTCTCCATTCAGTAGGAGACTCTGGTAATGCGTCATGTGGGCGTTGGACAGCCACCGGCCAGGGGGCTGTCCGACGATGCTCTCCAAGGAGTGAGGGGCAATGACCATTAGCTTTTGTCCCACAGTTAATTTGTCAGCATTATCCACCAATACTGCCACTGCTGCCACGGACCTCAGACAGGCAGGCCAACCACTAGCAACAGTGTCTAGCTTCTTGGAGAGGTAGGCTACCGGCCTCTTCCATGGCCCTAGAAGCTGGGTCAGCACCCCTCAGGCTACTCCCTTCCTCTCATCCACAAATAGGATGAAGGGCTTTGCTACGTCCGGCAATGCCAGGGCTGGGGCAGACAGTAATGCCTTCTTGATGTCATCAAAGGCCTGCTACTGGTCGTTACCCCACTCAAATGAGGCACCCTCTCTAGTCAGAGGATAGAGGGGAGCTGCCAGGGTAGCAAACTGGGGATCGACAGGCAGGAAAACTCCGCAGTCCCTAAAAATTCTCCCTCCTGGCGGGATGAGCGAGGAACGGGTATCTGAGTCAGTTTGTTTTCTGGCCTCCGTTAGCCACCTCTGCCCCCTTTGAGGGCATACCCCAAGTACGTTACCTCCTTTTGGCAGATCTGGGCCTTCTTGGCGGAGGCCCGATATCCTAAGCGGGCAAGTTCTTCTAGCAGTAGTCCCGTGCCCCGTTGGCATTCCTCCTCTGTGGCCCCAGCCATTAGTAAGTCATCTACATAGTGCAGAAGTTTTACCTGGGGATGGCTGGCATGGAAGTGGGCTAAATCTTGGTGGAGAGCTTCATGGAAGAGGGTCGGGGAATTCTTGACCCCCTGGGGTAATCCGGTCCAAGTCAATTGTCCTGTTGTCCCAGAGTTAGGGTCCCTCCACTCGAATGCGAAGATGTTTTGGCTGGAAGGGTGTAGTCGCAGGCAGAAGGAAGTGTCCTTTAAGTCCAGGACAGTGTACCAAATATGATCCAGGGGAAGAGAGCTCAGCAAGTTGTAAGGCTTAGGTACAGTTGGCTGGATGTCCTGTACTCGCTTGTTTACTTCTTTTAAGTCCTGTACCGGGCGATAGTCTCCTGTGCCAGGCTTTTTAACAGGTAACAAGGGAGTGTTCCATGGTGACTGTCACTTCACTAGGATACCTTGCTGAAGGAGGCACTGATATGGGGCCTAATTCCTTCTCGGGCCTCTTTAGTCATAGGGTATTGACGTACAGCCACAGGAGTAGATGTGGCCTTAAGCTCTATAACTATGGGTGGTCTTTCTGCGGCTAGTCCTGTTCCAGCCATTTCAGCCCACTCCCCTCCTGGATACCTGCTCAACCAGTTATTTATGTGACATATTTTTCCTCCATGTCTATGTTCAAAAAGTCTGTGTTTATCATCCAGACGCATAGTCAGGGCAGTAGTTATTCTCTTGCTTCTGGTCACCTCTGGGCCATCAGGGGTGAAGGTAATCTGAGCTCCCATTTTGGTTAGGAAATCTCTCCCAAGTAGAGGCGCTCAGGTATGACTAGAAAGGAGTGGGTTACCCGTCTCGTTCCTAAGTCTACCGTTCTTCGGGTAGTCCATGAGTACTGCTGGTGCCCTGTAGCTCCTATGACCCACGATATCTTGTGGGATATGGGCCCAGACTGTTCAATTAGGACTGAGTGTTGAGCCCCAGTATCTACTAAGAACTCAATTGGCTTCCCCTCCACCTCTAGTGTTACCTTAGGCTGGGGGAGGGGTTCTGAACCCTGTCCCCGCTAATCTTCTTTTTCTTCTAGGGCTAATACTTTCTTGGAGGGCCTGGTCTTCTTCTTAGGACACTCTCTATCCCAGTGACCTCTCTCCTTGCAGTAGGCACACTGATCCTTGTCTAATGGAGCTGGGTTCCCAGGTTACCTGACCCTTTTGTTAGCCCTGCCTTGTGTTTGTTCCTGGCCTTTTTCACCTACTACTGAGGCCAAAATCCATGTTAGGTTCTTCTCCAGCTTACGATCCCTTTTGTTTTCTCTTTCCTCTCTCTCCTTTTCTTTCCTTTGCTCCTTCTCTTCCTCAGTTTCCCTCTTATGATACACTTTTTCTGCCTCCTTAACTAAATCCTGTAGGGTATAATCTTACAACCCTTCTATTCTCTGCAACTTTTTCTTAATATCTATTGCTGACTGCCCTATAAAAGCCATGGCCATGGAAGTCCTTTGCCCCTCAGAGATACAGTTAAACAGGGTGTAGCACCTGAAAGCTTTCTTTAAGCGCTCGAGAAATACTGAAGGGGGTTCCGTGGCCCCCTGGATAACCTCTCTTACCTTAGCCAAATTAGTGGGGCGTCTCACTGCCCCGCGGAGGCTGGCCACTAGAGTCTGGAGATAGACTGTCAGTCGCTCCCTACCTTCTGCTGTGTTGAAATCCCAGTCAGGCCTGGAGAGGGGGAAGGCAGTCTCAATGATGTTGGGGAGCTGGGTGGGTCGTCCATCTGCTCCTGTTACATTCTTCCTTGCCTCCAATAAAATCCTCTTCCTCTCCTCAGTAGTGAAAAGGGTCTGCAGTAGCTGCTGGCAATCATCCCATGTGGGCTGATGAACGAACATTAAAGACTCCGTCAGCCTGGTTAAGCGTTGGGGGTTCCTCTGAAAAGAGAGGGTGATTAGTTTTCCAGTTATACAAGTCTGTGGAGGAAAAAGGCCAGTACTGGAGGTGCTGAAGAGGAGCCGGTCCACCATCTGATGCCACTGGTGGGGGCCCATAAGCCCTCAGGGGAAGGGCAATGTAGTGTCAGAAGTTATTCCATGGCAGCTCCTGGTACCCCGTGCAGGCCCTGTGGTGCCCTGCTTGGGCCCCAGCAGAGACTCATTAGGGGGAGCAGGGGGGCGACTGCAGGGGCCAGCGGTTCTTCTGGTTTTTCCTGACCCCCTACGGGGACCGAGGCGGGAGGGCATGGGGGAGGTGAGTCAAGGAGAAGGTGGTCAGCTTGGGTTTTGGCATAAATCTTCTTGGGGGGGGGATCTGAGTGACTGGATTTCCCCCCAGAACTGGGAGATTGGGTGGCTAGGATTTGTGTGGCTGGCCGGGGCTTGGGTTTCGCAACCCAAGGTCGAATCCAGGGGTGTGGATTTTGCACCAGATCCTGCCAGACCACAATGTAGGGCTCCTGATTCAGATGGGCTCCAGGTTCCTTCTGAAAAACAAACTCTTTAACAGCAAGAATGACAGATAGATTAAAGGTCCCTTCTGCTGGCCATCCTACATTAAAAGCAGGCCATTCTGAGGAGCAGAAGATCCACCATGGGCCTTTCTTGATCTCAACTGATAGGTTGCGACCTCTTCCCTTAACTTCAGCCCAATGGTCTAATGTCAGACTAAGAGGGGTTGTCACAGTCTGTCCCATCATCAGTTCGTCCATCATTAGAAACACAAACAACAAAAATGCTGCAGACACGAGGACCCACTTACTCCCCCTTGTCTGCCACAAACAAGCAACAGAATCAGAGGGGCACGATCTTGACAATCTCTGATCCAACAATTGAACCCAATCAGCGCCCTTACCGTAGGAGACTACCAGGAATCCCTGGCTCTCCTCCACCCTTGGGGCGTCCCCCAGGGCCGCAACCTGCGGCCCTCCAGGCATGTCTACCAACCACTGTTTGGCCACTCTCACGAGTCATGGAACTGCTGCAAAACCAAAAGCGCGCTCACAAGACCAGAGCAACTAACAAAACACAAGACAAAGACAGACAGCCTTGGGGTACCCCTTCTTACCTCCAAGGTCGACTCCGCAGATGAGGGGGGGCTGTCAGATCCCAGGCAAGCCCCCAAATGTAAGACCCCCAAAAAGGAGACCCTGACTCTTTCCCACGGATCAACGGCAACCCCAATCAACCGCAGGAGGCATCACTTGATGGAAACCACAAGAGGCTTTTATTCCGGCGGGCTGGGATCCAACTTGTGACTCACGCAGGAGTCGAGGAGTCGAGTCCCTAGCAGAAAATCTTATAAGTTTATAAAGGCAGAAACTACACATCGGGAGGGGTCACACACGGAAGGGCAAAGGGGAACAAAGCCGCCGGGAAATTCCAAAGGGGGTCTGGGTTTGCTGATAACATACAACATGTTTCACAATGTTTTACAACAGGGCGTAGATTCTGGTCAACAGTTTCTGATAATCTTATATCCTATATATCTTAACTGTCTGAGCACTATCTTGCTCAATTTACCCTTTTACTCTCTATTTGGGGCTGTTTCCTGGAACAGCTTTAAGGGCTTTGTTCCCATCACTGGGAGGGAGACCTTAGGGAGTTGAGATAAAACAGACAGCTTAAGAAAATGTCCATTCTTTCAGAAGCTACTTTGCTAAGTTCCTCACTGAGATATGCCATTGGTTATTGAGCTGCCTATGGCTGCTTATCCAGGATTTATTTTCCCCTTTGTGACAAACAGGTTAAATCTTGCTTCATAGGTAAGCTGAGAACCGGAACTTGAAGTAAGCCCCCTTCTTGATATTCCTGGGGCAGAATATTGTCCTATAGTGGCTATTTCCTTTAGTATTGAACCTGTTGATTATATAATTAAGCTTTATCCTGCAATTCCTATTAGCTAAGGAGTTTAGGAACTCCATAATTGCTTTTTTATATTCCTCCTGGGTGGAGGCAAATAAAGGATGTCATTTACTTACTGGAGAACAATCACAGATGTTTTATCTCTGAATTTTGTTAAGTCCTTAGCTAAGGTTTGTCTGGAACAGGTGAGGACCATCTAATTCCTGAGGCAACACTGTCTAGGTTATTTGAGATACAGTATCTGGTTCCTCAAAGGCAAACAGAAATTGCCATTCAGAGTCTAGCATAGACAGGAAAAGTCATCTTTTAAATCTAACTTAGTAAACCAAGATAAAAGTGTATGGATTAAGAACTACAGGGTGGGGGAAATTACTGCTTCATTATTCTAAGGTTTTGGACTAGGCAGTTTTCTTTTTAACTCCTGAAATGGGCAAATTGCACGGACTATTGCAAGGCATTAAGTGTCTATCAGTTACAGTGATCTTTAATAAGTCCTTTTTCTTGCCTATATGTTCTCTTTTCTTTCTTTTTGATGTCTACTAAAAAATGGAAGATGCAAGCAGGAGAAGATCATCTGAGGATTGATCAGGGCCATGTGCCAATTTTTGTAATTCCCTCTAAATGTTTGGGGCTGACTGAATGATGAATTTATACCTTAAAAGTAGGTGGCCCTTTATGGATTCAGGATTCAGAGTGGTGTGTTTTCTTATTGCTTTCCTAAGTCTCTCCATGAAAATAGCAGGACTTTCCTGAAGGCTGCATAATTGTTTTTTTTAGGCATCCTACTCATTATTTGAATCCCAGTTAGGATGGTTTCTGTGAACTGCTTTTTCTCTAGATGGTTAATAGCATCATTTTCCAGGTGAAGTCAAATACCTGGTGTAAGTTTTGAAACATCTCAATATTTATTAGGATCTTCCAAAAGCCTCCTTAAATTTATTTTTGTCTGTCTTAAGCTGGGAGGGTCCCCTCGATTTTCCTCTCTTAGTGGGCGATTCCTCAAGGCTTTCTCCTCTCATGGTAGAGATTATTGCTGTCAAACAGTGTCATTTGTAATTTAGCAGTATGCAGGCTAGTGGTGAACCTGGCAATACTGTTGAGAGAGAAGCTCCCTTCTGAGTTATTAAGGACGTCTCCCTAACTTTGAGCTTCCTTACAGTCCAGAAAAACCCATCTCTCACTTCCTGTCTTTGCCAAAGTTATTTCTGGTTTTCTTTGGCAAAGTGCTAAGGTCCTAGTTTGCCCTGTGCTAGAGACCCTGGGAGGATTCAGACTTAATGGAATTACTGCTTTCCTCCTGCCACTATAAACTCCTAATTATGAAAAATGATGACACAAGTAAAAAGTGTGCCTTTAGCCTATCTTCTTGCTCTGTAGACTAAAGGAATCTCCGGAGGGTGAGGGGACATCTGTTGGTTGTTAGGCATATAACGCCCTTTGCTTGGAGGGTCACACAGGAGGGGTTTTTAAATGCCTCCCTCTTGCAACTTAAAGAGAACACAGTGAGCACATTTAAGCACAGGAACAGTAATGGGGAGGCTCTAGATGTCTAGACTAGTGAAGGGTAACTATGCGAACAAAGGGAACCTGGGCATTTTCATACTAATCATCCCAGGCCGTAATCCTACAGCTTGAATTCCTAATGTCTGACCAGCAAGGGAAGGGGAGCATCCAGGAGGGAGTGGATGTGTTGAAGTGTTGTGCACTGTGCGGCCCATACAGGGGCAAATGTAATTGGCGCTTTCCCTCAGTGCCATTCGTCTACCAATCACTCTGGATACCCCTCAGGGCTGTCGGGAGGGGGAGTCTGGAGAAGGAACCTTTGGGGTCCACCTGAGAATAGCCCGGGCTAAGAACCCCGCAGTTGTTCCAACCCTTCCTCCACCTCCACGCATCCTGGGCAGATCAGGACTAGGGACACTGTGTCCTGGCAGCAATTGCGCTCCAGGCCTGGACAGAAAAGGAGGAAGCGGCTTCAGTACAGTCCAACATGCCTACAGAGCAGGTGATTGGAAACTTGCCTGGGCCAGAAAACCTCTCACCCGAGTCTTAAGAATGGCGGCTGCACTAACTGCATTTAAGTAGCTGACGGGTGCCCACTTTGCCCTCCAAAAATAAAGAGACAGAAAGATGCACCTCAAACAGATGTGGGGTGTGTGGAGAGAGAAGCTTACTTACCTTGGCGTAAGTCTCTGTGGGACCTCCAAATCTGATACCGCCATTTACCGGTGATGAGTTCTGCACCTTCTAATGTTGAAGATTGAACACTAGAGAAGCACGCCAAGGCAAGCATATTAAGCAGGTTTTATTTAAAGGTAATAATACAGACTTCTCCCGGCAGGAAGAAGGGGGCCATGGCTGATGTTCTAAAGTCCCAAGAAGTGAGCGCACCCTACATCTTTTATAGGTTAAATTCTCTTTTGTTCTCCAGTTCTCTCCCCCCTTATCTCTCCTTCCTGCCTACGTGACTAGACCTGGTTTTGCATTAAATGAAAAGCCATGGGCAGGGGGAGGGTCATGGTGATTCAGGCAGGGAAGGGCCCAGGGTGCATTAATTAGCAGCTCCTTGCTTGCAGTTCTTGATAAAGGCAGGTAAATTTGGTAATCAATGGGCTCCGGAGATCCTTAACATTCCATTCTTCCAGGGGCAGTCTCCAACTTCCAGAGGCAGATGGCTTCATGACTTCATTTCCTCGAATTGACCGATTCCCTATTTCTACACTAACTAACTATCCTTAATTCTGGCTTCAGTAATACAGTTCAGTGGTAGAGTGCTTGTCTAGCATATGTGAGTTCCTAGTTTCCATCCCCATCATTGAAAAAAAAATCTATCAAACACTTAACTAATGAGATTTATAGTTTGAGCCATACAAAGATTTCATAAAACACACAGAAAAATGGTTGTTTTTTCTGTCATTTGGGTGTAACCTAGAAGTTTAAATACACAAAGTATTTAAAACAGAATTACCATACTAACAAAAGTAAGTCATTATAAAAGATCCCGTACATATTGTTTATAACATTATTATTATTATTATTATTATTATTATCAGGGATTTAACCTACGGATGCTTTGCTACTGAACTACATCTCCATTTCTTTTATTTTTTATTTAGATACAGGATCTTGCTAAGTTACTAAGAGCCTTGCTAAACTGCTGAGTCTGGCCTCAAATTTGTAATCCTCCTGCTTGAGTTTCCCAAGTCATTGGAATTACAGGCATCTGCCATCTTGCCTGGCTATAACGTTATATTATTAGAATTAAAAATAAGGTTAAATTACAAAAATTCTCTGTCGTGTTATAGAAGAATCTGAAGTTCTTTCCTCGGGTAATTACTTTTCATTGCTTTGGTTTTCATCATTCTCAAAAAATAAAATTAAAACAAAACATATTTAAGAAAAGCGGGAGTTAAAATTATGAAATATTTCTTTTAAAAATTTGGAATACATAACATACTTACCTTGCATACATCAAGCTATATCCAGTATTGATCATTTTCATTTGGAATCATGTCCAGTATTTTATTTATGTTGCAATGAAAAAAAACAATAACCAGTGTATTTGGAATTACCTTGGATTAAATTCCAGTTTTCCTATTAATTATATACCCTGAGCTCCTAGGTTTTGCCTCCATAACATGCAAAATTCTACCTATACCTTGGTTAGGATATTAGAGGTAATGATATATTTTGGGTATAATTTACTATAGCATTGTTTTGTATCATTTATTTACAGAAATATGGATATAATGAAAATTCATGTTTTAGAATTTACATGCTTTTCTCATGTTTTTCCTACATTTAAATTTCTGCTAATTAGCTAAAAGCATTCAAAGAATTTAGATTTTAATAACAGGGACAAAACATGGAAAACATAGGAAAATGCCATTCTTGAGATTATGCTACCACCCTGTGACTTTATGCATTTGATTGATTTATTTTATAGACTGTGGCGGGCGAAACCCAGGGCTCAGGGTTACGCCACTTGCATCTAAAGATGGCAACTGGCAGAGAGCAAACGGCGTCCTTATTATGCCTGGAGAAAGGCAGGAAGCGTTTACCATTGGCTGTATGATAATCAGTTCAGCCACCTAGCTCGTGGACAGATATACTTTACATGTATGCTTTAGCGAGTGATCACTTGACCTTTAACAGGATTGGATGGACATATCTGGTTACAATTGCTTATTCATGAGACTGTTTATATATTGAGGGTATGTTATCTGAATAAAGGGGAAGCTGCTTCATGAACTTCTGAAGAGTACATGTCTTTTGTCCTGCTGGTTGGGCCAAAAGAGCAAGAAGCAGCGCAAGCCACTTGAAGCGACCCAGGCTAAGAAGCGGCAGTTTTCCGTAATAGACTTTCCTTGTAGACTGTTTTGGTGGAGCCCATGTGGAAAGGAAATGCAAGCTACTGCTAGTAATGTCGCCTCTAGGATTTGAGGGTGACCTCGATAATGGCCCATAAGAAGTAGAAATTCTCAGTCATTGTCACGAGAAAGTGAATTCAGACATTTTTAAAAAACTTGAAGGGAATTGTTTCCTAGACCAGTCTCCACAAAAGAATAAAACCTTGATTGAAGGTTTCTGAATCCAATTATGTTGTACCCAGTCTCCAGCTCCACAGAAATTTTCTTTTCTTTTTTTTTTTTTTTTTTTTTTTGCGGTGCTGGGGATTGAGCCCAGGGCCTTGTGCTTGCGAGGCAGGCACTGTACCAACTGAGCTATATCTGCAGCCCCACAGAAATTTTTTGAAAAATAATAAATCTGTGTTGTTTAAAGCCAGTAAACTGGGCTGATCTCTTAGGTTGTAATAGAAAATTAAAGGAATGAATATAGAAGAAAAAGGTGACCCTGGAAAGAGTGTCCTGGTCATGTATTATTTGGAACAAACACAATAACTTCAAGGGCAGTATAAAGGTACTTTCAAACCCAGAACATTTTTTTTTAATTATTTAGTTATTTTTTACTGACTGCATTTTGATTCATTGTCCACAAATGGGGTACATGGTTTCATGTCTATGGTTGTACACAATGTAGAGTCATAATATTCATATAACCTTATATGTACGTAGGGTAACAATGTCTGTCTCATTACACCATTTTTCATCCCCCCTCCCTCTCATTTCCCTCTACATAATCAGAAGTGCCTCCATTCAACAAAACAACCACCCCCTCCACCACCATTATATATCATAATCAACTTATTAGGGAAAACATTCACCTTTGGTTTTTTGGGATTGGCTTATTTCACTTAGCATGAAAGCAAATACTAAAGATAACTTGTGTTTGCTAAGCTAAGAAAATAAAAATATCAGTAGCTTCTCCCATGTGACAAATGCTCAATCTTCAGACTGAACATTTGAGAAAATCCAAAGTTCAGTATGTATAACTGAAGGTCCCTCTTCCACACAGTAATTTCACTTCTTCTAGAATTCAGGATTTGCATTTGATCTCATTGGCATTACAGATCATCCATCAGTCTTTAGTCATCATTAACTAGGGATTTGATTACAAGGCCTCTGGTGCAACACAGAATAGCTTCAGATCATAGGTCCTTCATGTTCAAAAGGTATGATCAGGAATGAGATAACTTTTAACTCAACTTCCACAAATATCAGTTGGAGATGTCAGTTGATCCCACTACCTATAGCTCTGGCAAGAACCACAGAAGTTGTTAAATATAAAAACACTGAGAACATAAGCCAGCACACAGGAGATAAATGATCTAATTTACCATCCAATATGGGACAACTTGAGAGCAAAAGGAGGATGCTGCTTATATTCATGCTGAGCCAGTTAAGACCCGAGTCTGTCCTATGCACAAAGGTCCATAGATTCACTTAATTACAGAGCCAGGTGCTCTGGGATATGCCTGTAATCCAAGCAATTTAGGAGACCAAGGCAGAAGGGTTGCCAGGTTGAGGATAGTCTCAGCAATTTAGTTGAGATCTTGTCTCTCTAAATAAAAAATAAAAGGGATTAGCACCACTGAGTTCCATCTCTAGTACCTAAAAATTAAAAAAAAAAAATTGCATATACATTTTGTTATTTTCTTATTTAAAAAAAATTAAGTTGTAAATAACATTAGGATACATTTTGATATAGTCACAGAAGAGTGGAATATAATTTGCTGTAATTCAGTACCCCCACTTCCCTGCTGCCTGCTTCTCCCTCTTCTGGTTCCCCTACTGGTACTCTGCTGATCTTTATGAAATTTAATTCTATTTTTTTTTTCAGTATTAATTCTTGAATCTTTACTTCACATATAACTTAACAAATCAAAGAGTGCCTTTGAACCAGATACTGTTAACACAGCAGTGACAGAACAGTTCTCCAAACCACAGGAATCCTACTTTGAGTTCAGGAACAGTGTTAGATATAAAAAATTGTACAAAGTATTCAGTTATAATTGTAATAATTTTATGAAAGATTTTTTTAATTTGGTGATTTAAATTTAAAAATTTAAAATGTAGTGATCTAGAGGTTGCATCTTCTTTGTACATTTCTACCGATTTCCCATTTTCAAAGTCAAAAAATATGACTGTTATTTCTAGTGAGGCATGTCTCTTATAAACTTTGTATAAGTTACTTTAAGTAATTTGCTTGATTTCAACTGAAGGAAATAAGATCATGCACAGTGATTGGGAACACAAAACAAAATTGCACATACCACATAAATGAAGTAAAATAAAATTAATAACCTAATTTTCATCAGCAATTAAGCTGAAGGCTTTTGATCATTATATTTAATAAGTTTGTAGATATTGTGTGCCTAAAATACTAGAAGAAAAAAATGCTAATTAAATTGGAAAATATATGCCCTGTTTTGCAAACTGAGCCTTTAAAAAACTTATAGAAAATTTGGTTACTTTTAAATGGTGAATGAAAAGTATTAATTACAATGTGTGGTAAATAGATCTATTTGAATGGTAAGTCTATTTATTAATATTAACTATTGAATTATTAATATATGCATCTAATTTTTAACATTTTAATCATAAATAATAAAATTGATTCATATCAAATTGAATAATATTTTAACATGGGCATTAACATAAAATATGATGCCTTTATGAAATTTAAATATTATTGGACAGAATGCTTTCCTAATAATCAAATTAGTAAATATAAAAGTAAATCAATACAAAACATAAAGAATATGATGAGTTAATTTTACCTGCCCCTTTTGAAAAATGTGTAATTAAATAATACAAATTTCTAGTGCTAGTCACAGAACTAGTAAAACTTTCATGACGATTATTTTATAGGGACATTTGTGTTAGTGTTGAAGAGAACTTCACAGATAAACAGCAAACTACACAGGATCCTGCAGTTCAATATTAACTCTACACCAAATGTTAACTCTCATTCTTAAAAGTCTTGTCTGTGTCTCTTGCATGCATGTATTGATTGGGATGCCAACCATGATTAGCACCATGAGGGAAATCATGCTTGTGTATCTGTTGAGTGAAGAGCATTAAATAGAAGAGTGAAAGTACGAAAGTAAACTGTAATCCAGACCTTTATTTACTCTTTTCCTTCTATACACTATCAGTGGATAACCAATGAGTAGATATAAGAAACAAACTGGGCAAAGAGAAAGTGTGCAAATTTCAAACGAATTTTCCATAAGGAAGGAATGGGGATCTGCAATCTGTCATGTCGCCTTCTCTCACTCACTCATCTCCACCAGAATGGAATCTTTGCAGTGCCATGAGTCACATCTAAAGTTCTATTGGAAAAACTGAGGGCAGTAGTAGGCCCTTCTTTTAAGACTGTTCAGGTTGAAAAACCTATTAAATCAGAGCTCATAACTTCCACTATGAACTATGTTCTTTCCACCATTTTTATCAAGAAATATAACAGCATTTCCTTGTTCTTAATTTATTGAGAACTTAAATCTAAGAATTCTTTTGAGGTTGTATTTCTGACTTTTACAAGGAATTGGAAAAGTCATTTACTCTTGTATGCACTTCAGTCACGATATTTTTCAGGAAGAGGAGTATTTAGCTGTCTCCCCTTGGTACTTGGCTTAATTTATATTAGTACAGAACTTTTCATTTTATATCATATTTCATGTAAAAATACTAAGCTTTTATTTCATCTTCATATACTTCCTGCCACTTGCTTCCTCTGTTTTATTTCATAGTAACATTTTTAGGATCAGTGCCATTGTGATGTCTTAAGAAATAACTCTCAGGACTGTATATCAATAGCACACCTTCTTTAGTTTTGATTTTGCAGCGAGCAAATGTGAATGAAATGTGTACATTTCAGACATTGCCTATATTAAAACATTTCTGACCCTTCTAACTCTTGTAGAGAATAAAAAGATAGAAAAGCACAAGTATATTTAAAAAATTATTTTAAAATAACTAGAATCAAATACTATTTTGTGACATCCAGAATAATTTTAGAATTTTCCTGAACAAATTTTAAAGGACAATACTTTCTAGTATTTTGTTAGTAGGAATTGATACATTTTTAAAATCTTTAAGTGTGATTTCTATGTTTTATACATTTGCTACTTCATTTTTACCTTAAAAACTTTGCAACTTGTAGCATAGAACATCATTTCAACCATATAATTTGAAAAATTAATTATAAGCAATATGTATTTGTGAGTCAGAGAAGTCATTCAAGTACACAAACACAACCTCGAACACTATTTTGCCTGGGGTTTTTAGAATATACAATTTATCTGCCACAAAGAAATTTATGCATATTATTTCTGCTACAGGAATACAAATTATTAGCTTTTATTTATGAACAAGATAATAAAATGATTGTAACTGCTATTAACTCAAAAGATAGACCATAACAAAGAGCATGTTCATCTTCCTATTGTTATATTCATTGAAATTAAGATTTTTCATGATATAGTTTCAAACCAATAAAATAATGCCTATATCAGGAGATTAATATAATATATATTAATGTAAAAAGGCATAGTTTTCTGTTCAGAGTTACATTTCAAAATAAAGGTTACTAAACATGAAGGCAATGATTTCATGAGATAATAATTTTAAGATGAAATACAATGTATTAAATGTAGATGATCCCTTCTTTTATTCTAGAAAAAATTTCAAATCGTAATTAACAAGTTAAATTGAAGCAAATTGCCCTGACTTCTAATAAAAGGAATAAAATAAAGCTTCTATCTAAAACACTACAAAAGGGATTATTATATTGTCATAACTAGGAAAATTTGTTTAAAACAAGAGGGATGAGTGCTGGGCTTGTAACTCAGTGATCGAGTGCTTGCCTATCATGTGTGAGGCACTGGGTTCCATCCTCGGCCCACCTAATAATAAATAATTTAAATAAAGTTATTGGGCTCTTCAAGAACTAAAAAATATTTTTAAAAATATAGGGGTGAAGAGATATATTACAGTAATAAATGGTAATGATATTAAACTGTAAATCATAAATAGAAAAATGTTATCAAGAATTAACAAATTAAATGATAAAACAAATTGTAATGTGTTGTGGGGCACAACTTAAGAACAGACCTATCACCACTGAGAAGTCTAAAGGTGAGAGTCTGTAAGCCAGCCAGCTGACTGTCTCACACAATGCCCCAAAATATAGCTATCAGGAGAAAAGCCCCTGTTGGGACTAGTGACACGTTAACTAACTCAGGCTGACTCCTTACTCCCTGGTGAGTGAGCAAAATCAAGGCTCAAAGGCAATTTCAAAGGTTCATGACGATAAACCGGACCACCGTCAGGGATTAGTCAACAACAGTTCCAGGAACGTGATCAGCTCGTGCTTGCCAAATGGTCCTATGGGACTCTCGCCTGTGTGAACCCCCCTGCCTTGCTGACCTTTAAGCTGATTGGTTCCCGCCTAGCCCCCACCCTACATAAAAGCTGTGTGATTTCCTCAATACACGAGTTCCTGCTATGACTGGTCTCCCTGACATGTCTGATTGTCCTCTGCCCGGAGGGCTGGGAGCTGGCGGTCAGTCGGCCCTACCTATCCTGGTCTGAACTTGTAGGGGACTGTCCCCTTCCCTTGTCACTGGTTGAGAAGAGCAGGGGGGCTTAAGACTCCAAGAAGCCCCGATCATAAGGTTGAAGGGGCTTTTATACCATAAATCACTGCATCAATCATAAGTGTCTGTTGCTATGATTCAAAATTACAAACTAACATGAGATCTACAATCATTAGCAGAAGAGAGAAGTGGACCAAAATGATCTTACTTAGGTACAAGCTAAAGAATGGTTACTAACACTGAAACAATCACTGTTGACATCACTGTTAACATGGTACTTGTTTAGGAAACTAGGAATCAAAAAGAAAACAATTTTTCATTATACAAGAATTGCCATTTCATCATTTTGTATTGCCAAACAAGTCATGCTAAGCAACTATTGACAGGTACAGAGGTGGCACATTCCCAAGGGAGAAGTATTTCCTACATAACATGGAATCTCAAGGTAAAATGGAGTCTGTTTAGTCATTGTCCATATAGCCTGGCCTATAACATTTCCATGGAGCCAAATATTGCAGCCTGTTAACAATAAAGTAGCAAAATGCAATAGTTCTGAAAATGTGCTATAAATTACACTGAGGGAAATGGATGAATAAATAAAGAGTGAAGACTTTGGAAATTAATTATTATATAATTATCTCATATACTATTACTGTTATGTTTTTGTTTTTCTCTTTATTATTTAATTAAAGTCTACCTTCTAGAATTCTATTTTTGCGGGGGCGTCCAGAATTCCATCCAGTGCTTGACAAAGATCCTCTGGAGGATGTTTGCAAAGGCTCATCCTAAAGGGAATTGCCAGATGTTTTGCTCTGGAGCATGGTATTTTTTCTGCTGTGTTTTTCTGATAATATATTACTCATTTCAGTCTGAATAGATTACTTAAGGGGATGAGGGGAATACAACAAAAATTCCAGAAAATATTACCTACAATCTGAAAAACTTGAAAGTAAACTCTGCTCTGAATTTCTTCTTTTTCTTATATTCTCTGTAGTAATTTATTTTATATTGATATGATAACATACTTTAGAATGGGCATTTTATTTAAAAAATAGTTTTATTTATTTCATAATTTAGGAAATTCGAGAGATAACACAAGTTTCTGTGGGGCTCTGGTGAGGATCTTAGGCAGAATCACACCACAGTGAGCTTGCCCAGTAGATCTTGGGGTGTGGCGGGAAGCCAGAGGATGAGAAGGGAGCACTCTTCCTCTTTTACAACAACTTGCTATCTTAAAAACTAATTTCACAGGACCTGCTTTAGGATTCTTTCTGAGAGTGATGCCCCTAATGATCGATCTATTTACCTCCTACCAGCCTCCATATCTTGAAGATCCTACTACCTGTCAGCATGTGCTCACTGGGGACCAAGCTTCCAACACAAAAATATTTGGGGGACAAATCACAAACACAGCATAGCATCCCAATTATTCTGATTCCCCAGAAAATGGAAGGTCATGCATGATGGCTATACTCCCAATTTTGTTACAACTCTTGCTGCAGACACACAAATAATGTTCTTTACATGGTCCATGCCACCAGAGTCTGATTTTCCTCCTTGTTGCTTTAAAGATAAATCTGTCCCCCCAAGATCATGGTATGTGTGCTCCATACCATGTGGAAAGAGTAATCAACTCATTCTAATACTATTTACAACAAGTTCTCTTACTCTAATCTTTATTCCAAACTCATATTGTTCACACATTCATTTGAAGTCATTCCATCCAAATCCAGGTTTCTGAATGTAGGTTGTGCACTATCATTGTATGGAATTGGTTAGTTCTGAAACTCAATTTCCAGATCACTTCTTAAAAAACACATTGCTACACTGGCCATCATTTTTCCATACTTGCTGTCATCTTTTGATCATCATTCTCATAGAAATCTCCATACCTTCTTTTTTTCCTGAAATTTCTTTTTCATAGGTTTCCCACTTTGAAATTTTTTTCTAGTCTCCAATTACCTGTGTCTACAATTCTAAACATATGCTCAAACGGTTCAATTTCTTGAACTCTGGAGAACATTCCTTATTTGTGTGATACCTATAACTGCATATTTAGAGTCTGTAAAGTTAACTCAGTATCCAGCACCTCAATTAATCCACTGAAGTTTCCCCAGTGAAGTCCCCTTCTATAACTACTATCAAACACATATACTCACACAAAAAAACATGCAACATCTGTGCATATCTGTAAATCTATCTGCCTCTATATCTGCCAATCTCTCTAACAAATGCCGACTCAACCACCTCCTGAGTATTTTGCATGTGGATATTTTCAGAAAACTTGAATATATCACCAAAGGGAAATAGGAAAAATATCTTGGGCTCTAGAACCTTATGATAAGATTTCTATAAACAGAAATTGAAGGGTGAATATAATGTTCAATTACAGAGAATGTTGTAAGACAAGTACTATTCAAAAGAACAAAAACAAGGTAAGGGAATAAATAGTGCTGAGCAAGGTGAGGATTGCAAATTGTGATTATTTTTATTATTATTATTATTATTATTATTATTATTATTATTTAGCTTTTAATTTTTTACAGACTGCATTTTAATTATGATAGCAATGTGGTGCTCCTTGAACTGGTGATATGTGAGCAAATGCTTTCTTATAAAGAGAAAAAGGATTGAAGTTGATATAAGGTCACGTGAGTGAAGAGCATTTCTAAAAATTATAATATTCTGTGCAAAGGCCCTAAAATAAGGAAATGTCTGTTATATTCAAGACCAGTGTGCTTGGGGTGAAATAATAAAAATGAAAAATAAGATCAGTCCAATAAATAACTAAAGGCCAGAACTTATAAGGTAACATAGAGCCTTAAAATAATTTTGATTTAAACCTGGGTGAGATGAGAAGTGTATGACTCAGAATTTAGTTGAGAAAATCTAAGTCAATGATATACTGAAAAGAAAAAAGAATAAGATATAGATAATTGGACACTTACATATTCAGAAGTTCAGGGAAAAATACATATTTTCCAATTAGAAATACCCAAATTAGAGCTATAATATCTTAGGTCATCTTCAGTATTTGTATCTTATCTATAATGATTCATAAAGCAAGACTACACTTCTCTGGTTTAGTTCCAATGGTTATACATAAAGAACTCCCCATAGGGCTAAAGGTGTGGGTTGAGGGATAGGTGGCAAGGGAGTACAAGGGAGTGTTGTGAGAGTTTGAACCACTTGACTATTCAACTTGATTGAGTCTTAGGACCTGCTGCAGCTCAATTTCAGACATACAATTTCCAACCAATTATCAAGGTCAGTAGCACAAAACAATCTTATGATTCAGTGGATCAGGTAACCCCTAGTTCATGAAATATACTCAAGGTATATTGTTCACTTGGCTCCCCATAATCAGGTGTCAAGTCCAAGCAGGATGCAGCAACAAGGTAATTTTCTTCCAATCCTAAGAATTGCAGTATTCTTTTTCTATTGACCTTACCAGAATTATCATGCTATATCTGTAACTGCCAGAAACTGTTTAGGCATAATTACATCTGTAAAATTAAAGGCACAATTGGCGCAATAACCTGTACCATTGGCTCTGATCCCCACTCACAAGAAATAACTTAAGAATTTTCTCAATATATAGTTTAAAGTGACACAGAGATAGATATGATAAAAGTTACCTCCATAAATGAAAGAGGTTCAGCAGTTATTGAACTTCTTTTTGAGGTGACGAATCTCTACATCTTCCTAGAATTTTACTTTATCTTCTGGCTAATGTATTTTCTTAAGGAGTTACATAGGCATTTGCTGCCTCTTGGTTATCATCATGAAATCACCAACTCAGGATTTTATGGTTTGAATATGAGGTGCCCCCCTAAAGCTCAATGTGAGACAATGCAAGAAAGTTCAGAGGAGAAATGATTGGGTTGTAAAAGTCTTAACACAATCAGTGATTTAATCCCCTAATAAGGATTAATTGAGTGGTAGGGTATGACTGGAGGAGGTGGGAATTGGGGCATGGCTTTGGGTATATATTTGTGTCTGGTGGGTAGACTCTCTCTGCTTCCTTATTATGACATGAGCTGCTTCCCTCCACTGCCTTACCTTCAGCTCTGAGAAATGAAGCCTGCCTTCTATGGATTGAGGCCTCAAAATTGTGAGCCCTCAAATAAACTTTTCCTTCTCTATCATTGTGCTGGTCAGATCCTTTTAGTCACAGTAGGAAAAAAAGCTGACTAAAACAGAAATTGGTACTGAAAGTGGGGTCATTGCTGTGGCTAACCTGACCATGTGGTTCAGAAACTTTTTTGAATTTTTTGGAATTGGTGGGAGGAATTTTGAGATGTTTAACAATGCAAGCTAGAAATACTTTAGGTTGTTAGAAGTGAAACTTAATGGTCAATTCTGGTGGGACCTCAGAAGACAAGAATGCTAATAGAACTCTGGACAGTGAAGACAGGCTCAAGAGGGAATAGAGGAAAAGGAGGACTCTATTGGAATTTGTAGTAGAGGCCATTAGTGTTATGTTCTGGCTGTGAATTTGTCTGCATTTTGCCCATATCCTGAGACTTTCTGTAACACTGACTTTAAAAATGATGAACTGGGCTGGGGTTGTAGTTCAGTTGTAGAGTGCTTGCCTAGCATGCATGAGGTCCTGGGTTCAATCCTCAGCACCACGTAAAAATAAAATGAAGGTATTGTGTCCGTATACAACTAAAAAAATTTTTTTGTTTAAAAAGTGATGGACTTCTTAATCTGGTGGAGGAAATTTCTAGACAGCAGAGCATTCTGGCTGTGGTATGGATATGGCTTGTGGCTTTTAGCCAAGTTTATTGTGATATTCTGGAGCAGAAAACAGACAAAAAAGATTTGGAAAATGTGAACTTGAAAGACCTGAGTAAAACTAGGGTTAAGGAAGTTGCAGTTGTTACTTTACCACCACTAAAGAAATGCTAAAGTCTGCCCAGAGACAATAAGAAAGATGGTTTGAGAGCATCTTAGGAGCTGGTAAGACCACACCCATGTAAAACTTATAGGAGTAAGGGTGAAAATTCTATTGAGAAGAGACCATTGGGGCACTTGCTCAAGGGGACTTAGGGAGTTTTTTTGACATGCTTAGCCATCCAGACACTCAGAGGCTGCTGCAAGGGCCCCTGAAGCTTCACTACTGCTCCAGATGGTGGCAGACCTTGGCGTCAACTGTGTGGTGCAAGTTCTGCAGGAATGCAGGATGCTGAAGTTAGAGAGATGGTCATGGAGGTTTGTACAAAAATTTCAAAGGAAGGCCTGGAAATGCAGCAGGGTTGGGGTCCCTGTGGGCAACCCCTGAGAAATTGAAGTGTGGAGATGTGAGGAGGAAGCCTAGGCTGCAGTGGAGACCCCAGAGATTAAGAAATACAAGTATTGTGGGTTCTAGGAAAGCTGTAAGAATCAGGCAGAAACAAGCCAATGGAAAGCCCACTTGGGCTGCAACAAATGAAACCAGAGGGACGGAACTACACAGGCTCTTTGAAGAGAACATCAAGATGCCATATGTCCCAGATTCCGAACATGGAGCTATAGGACTTGTTTGCCCAACTGTATTTTGGTCTTGCTTTGGTCCTATCCCTTCTTATTCTATGCCCTTAATCTTGTGAATGGAAATGTTTAATCTGTACCATTATATATTAGATGCTTGAAAATTGCTTTTAATTTTACAAAAGCCCAGAGGAATGGAGCCTGGTGTTTATGGATTGAAACCTTTGAAACTATAAGTCCTTGAATAAACTTTTCCTCCTCTATAATTGTGCTGGTCAGATCCTTTTAGTTACAGCAGCCTAAAAGGTGACTAAAACACAGGAGAAGAAGATTCCATGTACACTATCAAATGATTGAGATAATAGTGAACCTGGTTATGACAGGGGGTTGTTGAACCTCTTAGTCCTAAGCTTAGACATTAAAGTGTTACTAAAGTACTTACTATATATGAATATTGCCCTTGACATTTCCCACTTGATAAAGGAAACATAAATATTTGTGCACTAGGGACCAAAGCCTTGGTTGATTGGCTCCAATAAAGATAAAATATCTGTCACACCAGGTGAAATGGAAGTCAACCTCTGATAAAAATAACAATAATGGACACTAATTTATCAAAACCCTTTTCTGCAGAGGTCAAATGGAGAAATCTAAAGAGGAAGCGATAAAAGACATCTCTGTATTTTTCATGTCTTTGAGAGTGGCAATAATATCTGCAATCTGTCAGCTATGGTATATTGCTTTTGTTTTAGTATATTTTTAGGAAACAAAAGTTCCAAGGGCTTCTGTTTTTCTTTTTAACAGTAATTAACCCCTATCTGTGGTTCAAGGAGCTGATGTAGAGATTCTGCCAGCTGTTTCCTCACTGTGTATTCAGGCACAAGGGAAATAGCACAGTATTTGTTATGGAAACATGGAGACAGATTCAGGAAAACCTCTTCCTGTGCATTCTGATCACCTGTGCTGCTTATCAATTTGTTTTCTCTTTGGTTCAAATTTACCCATCAATATTTACTTAACGATAACCAGTATAGTTTCTTTAGTATGTCTCCTTTACAAGGAACTCAAACCTAACCTTCTTTAGCAGAAAGTCCTAGAGGGATATCACAGGTAGAAATATTTTTCAGATTTAACAATTATAAATCCATTCTCATGTTTATATCCTTCTTGGTCTTTATCCCCCTGACTATAAAAAAAGAAATTCTATAGTACATTTATTCTAGGTTACTGTGGAATCTACATTTCTGTCAGCCAATTGGTTCAATGTTAATTCTTAAAAGGCAGGAACTTGCACAATAAATTCAAACACTTAAGCAGTTTCAGCTTTGCCCAACATTGCCTACTCTCCTCTATGATAGAATTTATTCTCACAAATATTTCTTAAATTCTGCCAACACAAGTCATATAAACCTTGTAGTTCTTTCAATAATTAGTCTTTTACTTCAAAGTAAGGTTTTTGTCCTCTCTATGGGTAATTTACCCATTTCACTCTACTTTTGTGTTTTCGTGAGCTTCTTCAATGCTATAACTAAAAGGACCCAACCAGAACAACTGTAGAGGAGGAGGAGTTGAGTTGGGAGCTCAAGGTTTCAGAGGTCTTAATCCATAGAAGGCTGGCTCCATTCCCTGGAACTTGAGGTAAGGCAGAACATCATGGAAGAAGAATATGGCAGAGGGAAGCAGCTCACATGGTGATCAGGAATCAGAGAGAGACTCCATTGTCCAGATATAAAATATATATATATACCCCAAAGCAACACACCCAATTCCCACCTCCTCCAGCCACACCCTACCATTCAGTTACCACTTAATTAATCCCAATCAGGGGATTAAATTCACTGATTGGGTTAAGACCCTTACAACCCAATCATTGCTCCTCTGAACCTTCTTGCATTGTCTCACTTGTGAGCTTTTGGGGGATACCACATCTGAACCATAACATTTTGCATCTGGATTCAATGAGAAGTGCTGAAGTAGGACTTCGGGAAAGTTGGTGTCTTCACATAAGAAACATACACCTGCCTTGGAAAGCATGAATTCCTTAAGTACGAGGATCTTGTCTCCTCTTATAGGGGAGAGAATGGTGGTTTTGTCTGGAGGGGAAGCTCAGGGGGACAAGGAGATTTAATAGGCAGATTAATTAGAATGACCCCAAGTGCCCACATTCCAATTTTCAAATTTTCTTAGTTATTTAAGTTTGGTATAAATGATCTTCAAAAAGCTAAATGTTATTTATTTTGTAATTATTTATATTGTAGTCATATGCATCTGTATTGGGATTTGGATATATTGACTCCAGAGCTATAAGAACTAATAGATTATTTCAAGATAATCATGAAAGCTCTTTAATATTCCTATCTGATCTTGCCATGAAATTTAAAATCATATTCTGACCATTTATTTCTATAAATTCTTTCACATAATGATTAGTCACTTTATTAATTACTTCTAACATTGTATGTGCAGCTTTCTCAAAGGCATGCCTTTGATAAAAACTTCATTCCAACAATGGTAGATTATAGCTTACGTATTGATATTGCACTATGTATTCATCTGTCCAAACTTATCACTGATGTTAAGACTATTGCTACATGAAATCAAACCAAGTCAGATACAGAATTACACATTTCCATTCATTATGCTGTGTTCTAAAACATTTCAAATACGTGAGTGGCATAGGATTTAGATGGAAAAGAACATATCACTCTGGATTTTTCAAATAAGAATGATTTAATATTGAAAGTGTCATGATTTAAAGCTACTGAGAAAAATAATCAAGAAACTATTTCTAGTTTTGAAGCACTTCTGGAATCACAAGGAAGTAATGAATAAGGTTGTCAGTTGCTTTCAGTACCAAAGTGGGAGGCCATTAGAAATGTGTATGGAAGCTACTGGAAAACCCAATATTTGTTTACTGCATACCAAACACATCTGTTCACATTAGTCACTAGACAAATAGGTTTTCCTTCTTTTTATATACCTCAAAAATTTATTTCAGTACTTCTAATGAACAACATTGAACCTTAAGCTTAAATTTTAAGGGAGTAAAAAAGGGAAGATTTAGGGATATCAGCCTTTGCAGTTCAGGGAAAAGAATAGCAGGGCCCCAGTGTAGTATCTGGCAAAGGAAACATTGTTTTGCACAGATGAATTCTAAGTCCTTTTTTTTTTTTTTCCCCTTTTGGTACATGGAATTTAACCCAGAGGTACTTAACCATTGAACCACATCCCCAGTCTTTTTTGTAAATATTTTATTTAGAGATAGGGTCTTGCTGAGTTGTGTAGGGGCTTGGTAAATTGCTGAGGCTGGCTTTGAACTTGTGATCCTCCTGCATCAGCCTCCCATGTTGCTGGGATCACAGACATGTGCTACCATGCGCGGCAAATTCTAAGTTCTTAATAATCTAATTTCTCAAATGGTCAGGCTCTTTGTTGTACTGAAATTAGAACTCAATGAGGAAAGTAAGTGAAGAAACAGATGTTTGGAATACGAATTTCTTTCATTAATCAAAAAAAGGAACATGATGGGTGCCATCAAGATACCTATGCCAGAATTACTGAGAAGTCGTCATATTCTAAAAAGATTTTAAATTAGAACTAACATTGCTTTCTGGTGTTGAATCTGGAACATGAGGGAACGGGGGGAGTAAAAGAACAGTTTTTTCTGAACGCCAAAGGATTATGTTACCACTTATGTGGCCATTTATGTGAGTAGAGTAGATTAAGGAAGAAGAGTATTTCAGTTTGCAAAACACTGACTTTGAGAGTGTATTTAACATATAAGTAAGCCTATTGAATAATTACTTCCAATATTCCCTTCTAGTCTTGAAGGTGTAATTCAGGAATGATCAACACACAGGTGTATTTGAAACCATGCAACAAACAAGATCACATAAATAATGGAAGTATTGAGGTGAGAGAACAAAGACTGTGGCTCAGGATTTTCAAAAATCTAAACTCAGAAAATGAGGAGAAATCCGGAAATGAAACTACAAAAAGCCACCCTGTGAGGTAGGAATAAAATCTTAAATCCAAGCGAGGGAATAAAAGTGACAGGACAGAAGGACAAACTCTGTTGAATACTGCTGACAGAGCATGTCAGAGACATCAGGTTGAAAATTGATTATTATACCTAGAAATATGAACATGAATATTGAATTTGATAATAAAGTTATGAAATAATGTAGCAAAATGTTATGAAATGAATATGGTAAGATCAGAGATGAAGCTAGAAGGAAGTAAAAGACGTTTTGAATTCTCTGAAATTTCCTTCTATCACACACACACACAAACATGCAAACAGATATCACCATCAACAAACTAGATGGAAAGACATTCTATAAATCACAGAATATGATTTATTATTAAAAATTAATTCAACAGTATAAATGTGTGTGAAAAATAAAAAAGAACAAAAGTGAGAATTTGAATGTTCCTAATAGCTTGAAACCTAGTAATTATCAACTAGTTCCCCAAAAGTTTGGTATCCCAGAAGCATGTAGGTAAAAGAGGATTTTTCAACAAGATAACCCAGACTAGAATAAGTCTCTTTAAAATTCCATTTTTTGATCAATGTTCAAGGCCCAAAGATATATTGGTATTTTCTAGAGTGCAATGGTAGTTAGAGACCTTGGAAATTACCAATGGAAGGCCTTTCTAAGGAAACAAAAATTAAAGAAACTAGGGTGGTATCAAACTTGAAGGTAGAGAAAAGAAAAGTTTGAACACCAATAAGAGAAGCCAGTAGATAAAATAGTTCAAAAGCAGTATGGAAAAGAGGAAAAGCAAGGGTCATTTCATAATGGGAATATGAGAAATAGGAGAAAATATTAAGAAAATTTGGTTTAATATTATATACAAAGTAAAAATAAAGTTTGGTATCCAACCTCTGTGACCTTATAAATATTACTAAAGTGTTTATTGTTTTGGGCTCCTGAAACCTAATGTGAAGGTTTGACCAATTATGTTCTTTGTCTAATATTAAATGATTGTTCATTAAAAATAATATATTGCCAGGTGCAGTGGCAAAAGCCAGTAACACCAGCAGCTCTGGAGGCTGAGGTAAGGAGGACTGAGAGTGTGAGGGTAGCTTCAGCAACTTAGCAAGGCCCTAAGCAACTTAGTGAGATACTATCTCAAAATATCAATCAATAAATAAAAAGGGTTGGGGATGTGACTCAGTGGTTGTGTGCCTCCAGATTCAATTCCCTGTACCAAAATAAATTAATTAATTGATGAAAAAATATGCTAGTGTTTTTCACTATACTACTTTCACTACTGAGTACAAGAATTTTGCTTCTGTGTGAGCCTTTGATGTTAAACTAGAAATGCACTTCTGATTATGTATGATAAAATTCAACTCTCTGTTCCTACATTGACGGTGTTCTTGAGATTCTAATCATAAGGACAGAAAAACATCTCTTTGTGTCACTTGAGGATAATGGATAGTCTCTAATATAAAAATATAACTGTAAACCCTTAACTCAATTCCTTTGTAAAAAAGGCACAATCTTATTTTTTACCATGGAAAGTTTAGAGGGGAGTGCTTCCATTTCCAGCTCTGTAATATATGAACTTGAAAATAAATGAGAAAATTTAAACAGTGTTTCTACCATTGATTACTATCAAGAGAGCATTTTGCAATTCATAAATTCTAACAAAGTCTATTTTGCAACATGTCATCTTTGGTAAATCACCATTTTCTCTGTAAAAAATAGAAGTGTGTTGGAAATATAAAACAGCAAAGCATATTTTAACCTATCTAAATGTAGGAATAAATTGTACTTTTATATTTGAAGTAGATAAAATGAGCATTTATCAGAAACATAACTTGGTTTAGTTGAAGGACATTTAGACATATTTTCTAAATAAGACTGCCATTGATCTGGACAGATCACATGAATATAAGTTGTGACTAAATATAATCATTCACTCTTTGGAATGATTAAATACTTTTGGGTTGTGATTTATTTAGCTTAGAAACTTAGATATTTTACTTTGTAAACAGATGTTGGTGATTTCAGTCTTACTGGAATAATTTACTATCTCCTTTCCTTTGCAAAAGGAACATGAAGGAAAACTGATTTGATTCCTTACTTCAGGAGAGACCTCCTGTGGAAAGTGGTCATAAAAATATAATATGTACTATTTATTATGGTATTATGCACCAACTTGAAGTAAGAGAGAAACCAAACTGCACTTTATATGGTAATGTAATTCTTGGATTGCGAAAGAAAACAGAAACACCTTGCTAATTTCTTCAACATATACCAACTCTTAAAATGAATGTACTTGAAAAGTATTGGTGTTTTAAAAAGTTTAATAATAAAGAAATAATACTTTCATTTGGCAATTTCGTGATAACTATAATGTAAGTCTCACTACCCAAACTGGGTTATGCTTTTTTTGGGCACAGAATTTGGTAAGTCTTATTTATGCCAATGCTAAATATCATGTCTATGTAGTGAATGGCTCAGTTCAGGTGACATCAATGGATCAGAGTGTGATGGTTGATCTCAATTGTCAACTTCTTTGAATTAAGAGGTGCCAAAATTTAAGAGTCTTCTGAATACCTCAGTGAGGCTGTTTCTATGAATGATTGACATATGGTTCAATAAACCAAGGGAGTCACCCATCCTAACTGTGGGTGGCAGAGTCCAACAGGTTGGGGCCCCGAATGGAACAGAAAGGTGGAAGCAGTAGCAGACTTAAGACTAATCTTGAGTTGGGTTCTAGATAATTGCTGCCATCGGCTAAGGACATCAGACTCCAGCTCCTCCACTCCTCCAAAGGGACTCTGACTGGCAACTCTTCAGGGAGTTTTAGGCCTTTGCTCCCAAACTGAAACTACACTTTTGATCTCTCTTGTCCTAAAGGTCCATCTTCTTGAACTGCATAGTGCCTGGTTTCTCCAGCTCTCCAGCCTGCAGATGGCTATTGTGGGACTATCCAACTTTGGGTCATGTAAATCAATCATCTCATAAATTCTCTTTATGTATAATCCTTGTTGTTTTAGTTATCATTGCTACAAATCAAAGCCTAATTTTAGATCTCTAATTTATAATAATAAATATTCCATTTAAATGATTTTTTCCTCAGATGTGCCAGATATTTGTGTAAACCAAGAATAATTTCATCACACTTGCTAACACATCAAGTAATATCATTGACATTGAGATGAAAGATACTCATGTCAGTATTGAATGCAGGTTAAAACAGGAATTCAATACTGACAAAATTTTAATGAAAAAATACTAAGTATTATTTACAATTATCTTTACAATAACTTTCAAAAATAAACGTGCTCAATATGATTTTTCTGGGCTTCTAGGAAACAATAATTTCTATTTTATACAGAAATCTGTTAAATTCAGTTTTTGGAAGGGTATTTGTTGATTTTAGTTCTTTTTCCTATAAAGGTTAATTGGGGTCTAGCTATAAAGGTTAAGGTGAGAGCTAATAAAGAGGCAAGCACACAGGATGGTGAAGAGCAAGAAGTGGTCCTGTGGGAAAGCCAGTCCAGTTTTATTATCTATTCCAGGGTCATATCAAGTTACCTAGGCTACATAGTGCAGTTAGCTTTGCACATGTGCAGATTACAGAACTTGCTTGCTTCTCAGAGTCCATTAGTATCAAAGGTTATTACAATAAGGTAATGTCTCCAGGCCTCAAGGACAGAGGAGTTGCAGAGTGTTCCTAAGCCATTCAAACAGAGAGCCTATTATGTCCTGAGGATTTTTCTGGACTCCAAGGACTTTCGCTCCTCTGTACATTGACTGACCTGAAATCCCTACATTTTCCTCTCAAGCCCATACTGAACCTGCCAATGGTTTAGAAAGAAAGAAAAAACTCTAATTTTGTGTATTTCATTATTTTTTAGGATTATTAGCTTATAGCAACTGTGCTTAGGTATGATGAATTATCTTAAAGTAAACATTGTTTAATATGGAACAGCTGATCTAAAAACTTTTTTTTTAGAAAAATAAAGCTAATATATAACATTATAAATCTTTGCTGTAAAATAATAAATATATTTTGTGAAAGTAAAAATTATAGTTTATCCTTTCTTGACTTTATCAATAAACACTGCGAAAATTTGAAATGTAATTTCCTAGGAGAAATGCCAAAATAAGAAATAAATAAGAAAGAAAGAAGTGCTTTGGCCAAAGTAGCAATGCATGAGACAGTTAATATATGGTGTTCATAGAATATTTTCTAGAATGTATACTGCACTAAATTATTTTGGTAATGGTTTTTATTAATTTAAACACTTAATGCTATTTTCAAGCTTTTAAATTTTTTTTTGTAGATTTCCTCGTTTATTCCCTCACTTCCTTTAATCACTTATCTAAATGACATGTAATTTTAATGACTTAGACATTTCCTTTTATTTATTTATGTATTTATATATTTATTTCTCATGGTGCCTGAAGAGAAGCAAACCTAAAGCTTCATGCATGTGAGGTCCTTGTTTTACCGCTTAGCTACATCCCATTTTCACTTAACTTTTTATGATGGTTTAGGATGAAACAAAAGTAGTTTTTATCATCAACCTGAGAATACATATCCATGAATATAGAAGATAAATGAATAGATGGATGACAGGTAGGCAGATAGATAGGTAGATGATAGGTAAATATACATTGGTAATTATTGACATTTGTCCAAATTAAGAGATTTGAATTATTATGTGCATAAGACAGTTTATATGATTATGTTAAGTGTAGGCATGGCTTCCACTCTACTGCTCCACACAAACGTACACTCCTTCACTTTTTTTTTTATTCTCGAAGTGCAAATAAACCAAAAACAACTATTAAGAACTGGAGTTATTCACCGTGTGTCAAGTGTTGCTTTGAATCTTGGAGTAAAATCTTTCTAATAAGATAAAGGTCTAACTCATAGGGATCTTATCTTCTTAAGGAAGAGAAAGATAAATCAAAAACTGCAGTGTAGTGGCTGGGATGGTGGTACACTCCTGAAATCCCAGTGACTAGGGAGACTGAGGCAGGAGGATATCAAGTCAGAGGCCAGCCTCAGCATCTTAGAGGAACAGGCATCAACTTAGTGAAATCTTGTCTCAAAATAACAAAATTAAAAGTTTGAGAATGTGGTTCAGTAACAAAACACCGTTGGGTTCAATCCCCAATACCAAATTCAAAAAAAATAAAGCATAAGAAAATAAATTATAGTGTAAGGCTGATAAAACCACTCATTTATCTTCATGCCATCTTTGAGTTTCCAATAGTAGGTACAGGCCTCAGTATCATATGTCAAACATTTAGCTAAATGCTTTACATATTTAAATTCAATGAATTTGCAAAAATGCCAATGAGTTCTACATTATCATTTTTTCACCTTCTTTTAAATTAAGAGATGTGAGGCATAGGAAACCAAATATCTTCTTTAAGGATATTCAGTGAGGACGTCAGCGTCTGAGCTCCACGGCGGCGCGACGGCAGGGTACCAGCTATAGCCAGCGGCAAGCATTAAATGAAACCAAGAGACTTAACAATGGCAACTCAACAACAGAAGACTCTCCTCTTGCCAAGAAAACTAGAACATGTCAGAAAAAAAATCCTGAAACTGGAGGAAAGGCTGATAAGGACAGGACAGAAGACAGGCAAGAATCTGTGAAAGCCTTATTGTTAAAGGGGAAAGCCCCTGTGGACCCAGAGTGTACAGCCAAGGTGGGAAAGGCTCATGTATATTGTGAAGGAAATGATGTCTATGATGTCATGCTAAATCAAACCAATCTCCAATTCAACAACAACAAGTACTATCTTATTCAGTTGTTAGAAGACGATGCCCAGAGAAACTTCAGTGTTTGGATGAGATGGGGCCGAGTTGGGAAAATTGGGCAGCACAATTTGGTGGCTTGTTCAGGTGACCTCCACAAGGCCAAGGAAATCTTTCAGAAGAAATTTCTTGACAAAACCAAAAATAATTGGGAAGATCGTGAGAAGTTTGAGAAGGTGCCTGGAAAATATGATATGCTACAGATGGACTATTCCACCAATACTCAGGATGAAGATAAAACAAAACAAGAGAAATCTCTTAAAGCCCCCTTGAAGCCAGAGTCACAGCTAGATCTTCGGGTGCAGGAACTGGTAAAGTTGATCTGTAATGTCCAGACCATGGAAGAGACGATGATTGAAATGAAGTATGACACAAAGAAAGCCCCACTTGGGAAGCTGACAGTAGCACAAATCAAGGCAGGTTACCAGTCTCTTAAAAAGATTGAGGATTGTATTCGGGCTGGCCAGTGTGGACGAGCTCTCTTGGAAGCATGCAATGAATTCTATACCAGGATCCCACATGACTTTGGACTCCGTACCCCTCCTTTAATCCGGACAGAGAAAGAACTGTCAGACAAAGTACAGCTGCTAGAGGCTCTGAGAGACATTGAAATTGCCATTAAACTGGTGAAGACAGAACTGCAAAGTCCAGAACACCCATTGGACCAACACTACAGAAACCTACATTGTGCCTTGCACCCTCTAGACCATGAAAGTTATGAGTTCAAAGTGATTTCCTAGTACCTCCATTCTACCCATGCTCCCACACACAATGACTATACCATGACCTTGCTGGATGTTTTTGAAGTAGAGAAGGAAGGTGAAAGAGAAGCCCTCAGAGAGGACCTTCATAACAGGATGCTGCTATGGCATGGTTCCAGGCTGAGTAACTGGGTGGGAATTCTGAGCCATGGGCTTCGAATTGCCCCACCTGAGGCTCCCATTACAGGTTACATGTTTGGAAAAGGAATCTACTTTGCTGACATGTCTTCCAAGAGTGCCAATTACTGCTTTGCCTCTCACCTAAAGAACACAGGACTGCTACTTTTATCAGAGGTAGCTCTAGGTCAGTGTAATGAGCTACTAGAAGCCAATCCTAAGGCAGAGGAATTACTTCAGGACAAACACAGCACCAAGGGGCTGGGCAAGATGGCTCCCAGTCCTGCACACTTTGTCACCCTGAATGGGACTACAGTGCCCTTAGGGCCAGCAAGTGATACAGGAATCTTGAATCCAGAGGGTTATACCCTCAACTACAATGAGTTTATTGTCTATAACCCCAACCAGGTCCGTATGCGATACCTTTTAAAGGTTCAGTTTAATTTCCTGCAGCTATGGTGAATGTTGATATTACATAAACCAGAGAAGATATAATCTTTAGGCAGGAAAATGAGTGGTTTTGTACTTTTGAACTTTTTGATACTTTATGTAATAAAATAAAAAGAGTATAAACCTAAAAAAAAAAAAAAAAAGGATATTCAGTGAGTAAATGCAGAAGCCAAAATTCAAACTGAGCTTATATTAGCCCCAATTTCATGTTATTACCTATTTGATAAAACTACCTATTTTTGGTGGAAAATAAGTCATATTGCCCCTTTGAAGACAATTTCGGA
This sequence comes from Sciurus vulgaris, assembly GCF_902686455.1. Classification (NCBI taxonomy): domain Eukaryota; kingdom Metazoa; phylum Chordata; class Mammalia; order Rodentia; family Sciuridae; genus Sciurus; species Sciurus vulgaris. Next base: position 151,792,513 of record NC_136466.1, read on the forward strand.
GTTTATACCTATTCTACATATCTTTGATTTCTGATTTTTATAGTTGTAATTCTGAATAAAATCTTGCTGACAGAGAGGATCTAGTTATAATGGGCACTCAGCTGAAAGCTCAAGGCAGTGGTGAAGTGGTAATTACATAGGTTACTTCTGCTTCTTAGGAAGCGTTGCCACTTTGGGGCTTTAACTAGAATCTGGAATCCCACAGAATGACCAGGGGAAGGGCCACTACTTGAGCATGAAATGATGAAGAATCAGCTGTAAATATGTAGGACTCAGATCTTAAAATAATAATATAGGAATCATTTTTATGTACCTATTAACCATTTGTATATCTGCTTTGGAGAAGTATTTACTGAAGTCCTTTGCCAGTCTTAAAACTCATTTTGGTTTTTTATTGGTATTGAGTTGTAGGTGTTTTGTATATATTTGGTTTAGTAACCCCTTATCAAACATGGCTTACAAATACTTTCTATTATTCTGTATGTTGCCTTTTCACTACTTTTGTTCTTTTCTTTGCTGTGTGGAAGCTTTTCAGTTTGATGTAATGCCTAACTCATCTCTTGCCTGCATCCTTGGTTTATATTCAAAAATATATTGCCAAGACCAACATCACAAAGTTTCTCTCCTTTGTTCTTCTGGGATTTGTATGGTTTTAGTTTGAATGAGTAAATTATTCATCCATTTTTTTTAGTTGATTTTTGTGCATGGTACATGATAGGATTGAATTTTGCAGATCGGTTTCCAGTTTCCCAAAGAACATTTGTGGAAGAGGCTACCCTTGCCCCCTCCTGTCTTCAGTAACTGCAAGCTTAGGCAGACTGCTTTTCCCTCTACCTCATAGTGACTGCATATATAAAAGACCAATGACGTTATGAGACTCAAAATCCAGATGCTATCAACTACACCAGATTCTAACATAATGCCTCTTACCAGGTAACTTAGAGACTAAACCAGCAAGTTGCCAGTGCTCCCTTTTCACTTGTTCTTAGTCATTTTCAAATCTTTCTGTTGGAGTGGATGCTTGTCCTTGCCCCACAGTGAGAACAGGATTTCTCCCTAAGTAGGTCTTAATTTTTCTCACTGATATTGTCTCCCAAGCCATTGTCCTCAGTGTGTTCTCCATCTGCTCTCAGAATGTCTTTCTTTTTCTTTTTTTTTTTTTTTTTCCCCCAGCGGTGCTGGGGATTGAACTCAGGGCCTTGTGCTTGCAAGGCAAGCATTCTACCAACTGAGCTACATCCCCAGTCCACGTCTTTCCTTTCATTCTGTCTCTGATGGCTGCCCATAAAAAAAATATATTGAAAAATGTGTTCTTTTTGGTAGCAGCCTACTTTCGGTCTCTAAATGTTCAAATCCCTAAGGATATTTTATGCTCCATCACTTCCCATTGCTTACTAGGTCATATACAGTTCTAAGAACTTAAAGTTTTGTATGTATTTGATTTCAGTTCATTAGTCAAAAGCTAGATCTACCATTTTAATATAAATAACACTGTCTTAAGATGTGAAGAAATCAAACTGCCAGGGGAAAATTTTCTGTACTTAGATTTTTTTAACTAAAGAAGTCTTCTATACATAAATTATAGCCCTCTACATGGAAACCTTATGATTCTGATAATACTTTGAATTCAATGTAAGATCGCCTACTGTTACTGAATTGAAGGTATTTTACTCATTGAAGAATCTACCTACAAGAAATAGTTTAATTTTTGTATTTCCTAGTTTTACCTTCAAACTAGTCAGTTTTATTCTGAAAATATCTTCCTTGTGGCACTTTATAATATGCAGATAAAAGACCAAATATCCTAATAGTCTACCTATACACTTTTTGATATTTATGTTAGATATATTTTCAATTTTAAAAATATTACATTTTTAATTTTACCAAATATTTCATAACTAGATATTAAAGGTCAACATTTTTGGGTAGCCTTCAGCATTTCTGGCAATGCCTTATCATTGGTTGTTCTGTTAATAGCTACTTTCTGTCTTCCATTTTAAAATCTTTGCCCACGGTGTGCATGAAATGACACCCGAACTCTGTGGCAATCATTTATTTCCCATAGTTAATGTTCAGAGATTAGAGTCAGTTGGGCAGCTCCAGAATCACAGGTGGTTTCATGAATGTGCTTTTGGTCAGCTTGTAGAAAATTGTTCTTAGAAGCAACTTGGGCGGCTAACGTAGATCTCTGTATGTCTCTGTGGGTCTTTGTGTGTTTGCTTTGTGTGTTTCTGTTAGTCTTTTTGTGATTGCTTTATTTGTCTCATTCTCCTGTGAGATGAGCAGAATAACCCAAGCATGTTCCCCTAATAGCGTAGCATGATTAAGTAGAAGAAATCTAGTGAAAATGAATCAAGTGCAGGAAGCCAAAGTCAAAATATAATGGATTCCATTAGTTGGAAGAACTTCAAAGTTGCCCATGAGGCCAAGGGTGTGGATACAAGGAAGACTGAAACGAGACACAAACACAGTGTGTTGAGTACAGATCCACGTAACTCTCTTGAATTTTACTCTGAAAGGTTGCTCACATACATACTTTTCTTTGAGTTTTATTTATATTTTATTGTATTTTAATATTATAACCAGAAATTTCTGGATGCAACACAAATCCTTTCTTCCCCAAAACATTTTCCTGACTTCCCAACTAAAAATTATATTTTGTTTTAATAATCCTATGACAGTGTTTTGATCACTAACATGAATGCTTTCAAGGCTTTGTTGTATACCAGTGTGGATTTATTTATTCAAATCTAGTTCTCACTTTAAATTGTAATAAGACAAATAAACATCATATTCATTATTGTATTAGCTCGAGTGCAGCATATAATATTTTTCATTGCAATTGTCTACAAATGGCTTAGTTTTTAAATGACACAAGTTAATAAATTAATAATATTCTATTCTTAAACTATCAATGTACTCGATTCAAGTCTTCAGAGTTATTTTTCTTGCATAGACATTGAAACAAAAACACATGTACATATTCATATAACTGAAAACTAGGTTGTGTTTACATAAAAATCATGTGTTTTGAAATACTTTTATTTAATAATGAAAATAAGTATAAGCTGGAAAACTCAAATTATTATAAACTTCTACTAATCTTAGTATGATAAAAAGTTTACATGACTTTGAAACTTCACCTCTAAAGTGCATTACATGACTAGGAAAAAGATTTCTACAATCCATTACACAATTCATTGCCTTATAGCTAACATGACATTTATAAACCAATTCAAATGAAGTATTACTATTATAAGAATTTCATTTTGGTATCTAACCATGTAAAAATCATTTTAATCATATAGTCTACTTTTCACATATCTAAAAACTACATTAAATTTAATCTATTAACAATTTTATACATCAAATATTTGACTCATGTACTAAAGTGTGCAAATAATTGTTAGTAAATATATGCTGAATGATTAAAAATATGGAGTTTTAGATAATAAAAAGTTCAATGCAGAACATAAGCATAAGTATCTTTTGGCAACAACTAATGAATGCATGCCACTGTTCAATATAGAAGTGTTAGTAATTTGTCTGGCAGCCATACTCTTCCTTTAGATTGAATGCTATTAAATGTGATGTTTTTGCAGTTGAAAGGATTTGCTTTTTTATTACCAAGCCCATATTATGTGTCATTATGTTATATTCTGATACATGACTCTCTCATCTTAGATTAAGTTTCAGCAGCAATTTAAAATAACTAATAAACTCTGCAGCAAATTACCATAGAAGAAAAAAGGGGAAAGTTGGTGCCATTTGATACTGAATTTAATTTAAAGAATCCATTTATTCAGCAAAAAATATTTACAGAGTACTGCATTTCTTTATGTCAAAAGCAATTTTTATCATGTTGGGTTAGTAGCCATTAAGCTACTCTTAAAATATTCATCTTCCTAACATAGTCTTTATGCAGATTATATTACAAAATCATATTAAATTGCTTGGTTAAAAGTAATTTTGCGTTCTATGTACATTCATGAGCTACTCAGACTTGACCCAATCAATCATAAATATTTTTCGAATTATTGTTGCATATGAAATTATGTGCCTCTATGAAGTTTATATATAATATATGGTCTCTGATATAAAATTGCTTATGTTATACATGCATAAACTCAATTTTACCAGCTATTGAGGGAAGATTAAAAACTATCTTAGAAAACAGATTTTCCCTACAATCTATCAGCACTTTTCTTCACTTAGCAGTGATAGACAAGAGGTAGGCCTACGAGTAAAACTCATATATAAAATTAGTATCTTTATTTAAATGTCCAATTATCCCTTGATAGGTTTTAATAACTTATTTGGTAGTTATGATGTTATATTGGGCAGAGGATGCTTCTTGAAAAGAAAGATGTGAATATAATAATACAGGTGCAAAAATTAAAAAGCAAAATATGAGGCTAAGAAAACACTAGAAGCAAAGTATTAGAGACAAGAAAGGCCACGGTCCATATAAGGTGGGTATGGCAAACAATCTCTAGTGTGTTTCCCAGGGGACCCATCTCAAAGTGTTCATAGCCTTGCATGAACCCCTTCCTTTGAATGTGCACGGAGTCTGAGAGTCACTTCTCACCACAGGAGACGGCAAATGTGAGAGGATGCATGTAATGATTAATTGCGTTAATGAATTAATGATTTTTGATGTATCATCATTCATGTAGCTAGAAGATTCTTTGCTGTCTTCAGTAATCAAGGCACCATGTTGTGAGCTGCATTGTACAAAAGACCACATCTAAAAAGAGCGTCCTGTCAATAACTAGCAAGAAATTAGTAGGTTCCTCAGTCAAGCATTCCATAAGATTGTTGCCAACAGCTATGTCAGCTTGGAATCTAATCCTTTTCCAGTAAAGCCTCAGATGAGACAGTAATACAGGTTGATACTGGAGTCATCCAGTGAGATCTCGAAGCAGAGGACCTAGCTAAACTGTGTCCTAAGTTTGGAATCACAAAGTGTGAGATCAATAAAAGTGACTTCTTTAAGTCCACTAGTTTTGCTACAATATTTCCATATAGAAATAAGCAGTTATATATAACTAAAGTTTTGATTGTTATTAATATAAAGACTATGATAGAATTATCAGAAAAAATTAAACCATTAATTATTTGTAATATTCTGAATATGTGGAGGACTGTGAATGCCTTTATTATTTGAATATTTTCCTGTGTGTGGGAGGGTGGTAATTGCATATTCTGCTGAAGAAAGGGATAGGATAAAATAATAAGTTTTAGAATTAATTCAATAAAGAAACCAGAACATAGGAAACTGTTTAAATGGTTTATAAAGGAGTTAAAGAACAAAGTATGAAAGTTTATTATAGACTCAAGGACACAGTAAAAATAAAAAAAGTGAAATAAATTGTCACGGTACAACTTAGAAGATGCTTGTATCATGGGACAAAAGGAAGAAATATAAATTATAATGTTATATTGAAAATCTTTTAAATTTGATATTAAAAATGAGAGAAGAGAGATGGGGAGATAGTCAGTAGAATGCTTGCCTTGCAAGCACAAGGCCCTGAGTTCGATCCCCAGCACCACAAAAAAAAAAAAAAAAAAAAAAGAGAGAGAGAGAGAAGCATGCACAAAAATTGCATTGATTTAGAATAAAGATCTAAAAGCTGAGTTTATTTTTATGCATCCACAGTTGACATACCAGCAGAGAACCATGAATGAAAATATAGGAAAAGGGATTTAAGTTTGAGTTAAGTTGAAGTTGAAGGGTTGTGTATGATTATCATTGCAATTTAAGTAGTCTGCTGGCCAATGTGGTGCACACCTGGAACCCCAGTGACTCAGAAGGCTGACACAGGAGGATTTCAAGTTCAAGGCCAGCCTCAGCAAATTCATGAGATCCTAAGCTATTTAGTGAGACCCTGTCTCAAAATTTAAAAAATAAATTAATAAAAAGGTCTGGCAATGTGGATCAGTGATATAGAACCTCTGGGTTCACTTCCCAGTAAGAAAACAAAACAAAACAAAACAAAACAAGACACAGAAAATTATTTATTTATAAATTGCAGTTTTTCCCCCGAATATGCATTTCCAAGAATGGGGTAATATTAACAGCTCTGATGAGTCACTTATGTGAGGTATCTAAAAATGTCAAAGTCACAGTAGCAGAGAGTAGAATGGAGGCTGCTCTTAATTGGAGAAAGGGGAAAATGGGGAATTTCTATTCAAGGGGTATAAGGTTTCAGTGATGCAAGGAAAACACATTTCAGAGATCTGCTGTATCTTCAATATAGGCTTGAAGTTAACAATACAATATGCTTAAAAATGTGTGAAGAGGGTAAACCTCATCTTATCTTCTCTCACTACGTTTTCAAAATGTCAACTACAAGGGTTGGTGCAGAAATGCAATAACCAGAGGTAGAGTGTTTTGGTTTTTTTAAGTTCCCTCTCTTATTCTAGATTCCTCTGGTCTTGCCATCCAGGAGAGAGAGGATTTATACTTGGAAGAATCATTGATGAATCTTGAAAAGTAATGCCAATTCCTAGTACACAATGGACAGAAAATTGGCTTCTTTACTGTATTATGGTACCCTGTGAGCTTTACAATGACCAGCTGAAGTTTTTCTACAGGAACTTATTTCACTTGCTGGTATAATAAAAGTTAATGGAAGCTTTAACTTCAAATGTTAACCATGTATACTGATTTGTAACCAATTAGATGAATTAACTTTTTCTTCCTTTGCAGGAATACTACAAATCTACATCATTTTGAACAGATACATATATGTTCAATTTTTATTGTTTTTCACACAGTTTAATAAACCCTGTTAAAGTGTATGATAGCATCCTATTTATAATGTTATACTCCATGTATATATTATATGTCAAAATACAATTTACTGCCATGTATATCTAAAAACAACAAAAAATACATTTATTTATTTAAAAATTTTAAGTTTGACTTTATATGTTTATTTTCCATTTTAAAATTTCTATTTGTTTTCATTATTTACTTATAGCTTGCATTTAATGCATATTTTATTCGTTAATTATAACTTTTTCAGATAAAACCTGAGGTAAAATTTTTATTTACATTGTTTTTATATTTTATGAAATTTTACTGTATACACAAATTTTTGTGTATACACTGTGGTAATACGTTATTAGATTTATAAAAATCTGGTATGAATATAACTTCTTGGTTGATAAAACATAAAGTATATGATAACAACTATAAAATACTTTTAAGAATTCTAAAGTAAGTATTATCATTATGAATATTTTAAGAAATATTCAGAAGTAGACAAAAGAGTTCTTTGCAATAAACACAGGTACATAATTGTTATTCAACAACTTATTTCTAAACCCATTGTTGCTATCAACTTTGGAATACCACATAATCTATTACAAATCTCCAATGATATGTTATTGTATATTTTTTGCATGCATTTTTTGGGGGGGTACCAGGGATTGAGCTCAGGGCTACTCAACCACTGAGCCACATCCGCAGCCCTATTTTGTATTTTATTTAGAGCAGGATCTTACTAAAGTACTTAGCACCTCACTTTTGCTGAGGCTGGCTTTGAACTCTTCACCCTTCTGCCTCAGCCTCCCAAGTTGCTGGGATTACAGGCATGTGACACAATGCCCAGCCTTAATTTTGTATGGTTTTAAAATAAAAAAAAAAATCGTGGACTACCTATTAAGAAACTGAGAAACTGCTATAGGCACAACTGTTTATTTGATATGAAAATAAGAAGTGTCAATAAATATGCTAGATAGGGCAAATGAAAGTTTCTTGTCATCATTTACAATAGAATATTGTGCAATATTTATGGATTTGGATTTAGTTTGGATATATTTGAAACTGCCTAACATTTTGTCATTACAAATGAAAAAGATGGACGAGATCTCCCCTTTGTCAATTATATTTACTTTGTTGCATTTTCTGTACAATTAATCAGATTTAAATGCATACTTCATATGTTGTCACCGAAGACCCCTATTTTGATTCTATATTTAAATATCTTCCTGTTAGCTTTTTAAAGAAAAAGATTAAGAAAATAGTCTAATCAATGCACGTGCTAAAATTTACCTTTCCAAAGATAATCTTGAAAACACATTTACAACTGATGTTTTGTCTTTTAATCAGTGTACATGACAGAAAGAAATTCATAACACGAATACCTGATAGAAATTGATGAGATGAATGATAAGGATGTTTTTAAAATAACTCCTGTGGATTCTGATTAGGATTAATTATCTATTACCTAAATTTAAATCTGTGAATATAAAATCCATCACTCTAGCATATGATCTGTGTGATTCATATATCCTTCTAAATTAAGTGCATAAATGGCTTCAGAGTTATTTAGAAAAAAATATCTGAGGCTCCTATGCATCTGTATTTTCATACTCTTTTAGAAAAAATGATCAGTCTTAAATATCATTTTAGCTTTTATCAGGCATTTTAAATATAATTACATACGGTTGTCTTCTTATATTGAAAATAAGGTGGGATTTTATAATTCCCTGTGCTGTATTTCTAACTGTGTGATACTGTGGCACTTGGATGCTTTAAATTCTCATTTTCCTAATTCCTAACTAATCCTGAACATTTAGGTAAACTTTTTGTTTGGCTCAGTTTCTCATTTTTTAATGGAGACAATAAATTAATAATTTCATATGCATTTTGTGACACTTTTATAGGAACATGCAAGTCAACCATATTAAAGAGCTTGAGACAATGTAAGTGATCAATTAATAGAACGTTATGGATGTTTTTATAATTATGTGATTTTACCTCAGATTCTGATCATTTCCCTTCAGACCTATTTTATATAAAAAAGTCTCATTGCTATGCTACTACATTTCTACCATGAACTGGTGTGAAAAAAAATCATTTTTCAGCAGAGAAACCCAGGTGAATTGAAAGATTTAGTAAGACTCCCACTCAGTGACACGTTATAGATATGGGTAAAATGCACTTCTGTGGTGACACTGTAGGACTGGATTATTCTGCACAACTCTTACCTTCTCCCTGAACATCCCATTACTCTTGCTATGGGGACTTTCCAGTGCTTTTCGTAGAGTAGGAAAAGTGCACTTTTCTGCACACACCCACCCCATTGACTCTGGGTTTCTCCCTGTGAAGGTCTTTCACCAACAGAATGTAAGAAAAGAGCAAAGCACTCAATGGAAATAAACACTTTCAGAGGCACCAGAGTGCACCTGTCCCTCTTTAGTTCCCTTCAGTAACAGTATTCTGTCCCGGAGAACAGGTACTTCTTCAACCAGGATGATTGTGCAGTTCACCTGAGCACATACCTGCTGCAGTCCTGTGGGAAGAAATATTGCTTTTCTAAGCAATGAGATTGATAGTTATTTGTTATCACAGAAAAGCTGACTAATACATGTGCTAAAGGCCTTTATATGAAAAGAGGAAATAATCTTTACCTCCACAAGGTGGAGAAAAGTAAAAAAAAAAAAATGGACAATTTAAGCACTTAATTAAGAATCAGTTCTTCCCTTTAGAATGCTAGAGATAGAAACATTTGTTATAATAAAAAAGATATTTGGCATAAAATAAGACATATAAAATGATATATATTTCCTGTTAATGTAAGGTGAGATGGTTATCTTTATGGGTCAATATGTTTGGACCATGGTGCCAATTATTTGATCAAACATTTCTCTGGAAGTTTCTAGAAGGCTATTTTGATGAGATTAGCACTTTGTGAACTGTGAGTGTAACAAATTGTTCCGTTCAGAATGAGTGGGTCTCATCTAATCAGCTGAATAACTGAGTAGAACAAAGCACAGAATTCTGTCAAGAAAGAAGGAATTCCACAAGGACTTCTCTTAGGTCTCTTCTACGTCTTCCCTCGGTGTCTAACTTATCAGTCAGCCCATCCTACAGATTTTGGATCCACATAGAGATTCTGGATTTAATGTTGTAGATCAAGGAGTTAGAACAAGTTCTAACAGATTGTTGACTTGGCTGTCTGAAACAGACAAAAAGGTAACCCACATTAAATGAACTGGATATCCCAGATCTGTCTTGGCTTTTTGTTGTACTCTTGAGATGATCAACCAGGTACAGGTGATAGGTTGCTTCCATTTTACTGTAGACTTGTGGAGTAGAATTGTGTTTGATTTCTTCTTTTTGCAGTAGATGCTTATATGGATATAAATTTACTTTCTCTGCACTTAATATGTCTTCCAAAACTACCTTCCAGAGATTTTACACAATGTCTCAGTCTCATTATATTTTATAAAACATTGATTGTGAACAAGGAACTCACATCACAGCAAATGAAGTGTGGGATGGATTTGATCTCATCATGTTTCTTACTGTTATGGGCCAAATTTTTGTGTATCCCTAAAATTACTATGTTGAAGACCAAAAGTTTTGTGCTGATGCATTTGGTGATGAGGTCTCGAAGGAAGTAACTAAAGTCCAATGATGTCATATGCATGGATTTTTTTTTTCATATGAGATATTTTTGTGCCCCTTGAATTCTTTTTTTTTTAATTTATTTTTATTGTAAACAAATGGGATACATGTGTTTTCAGTTTGTACATGGAGTAACAGCATATCATTTGCATATTCATATATTTACATAGAGTAATGATGTTTGATTCATTCCGTTATTTTTTCCTTCCCCACCACCCCTCCCACCTCTCTTTTCCCTCTATACAGTCCCTTCTTCCTCCATTCTTGTCCCCCTCCCACCCCCCATTAAGTGTCATCATCTGCTTATCAGTGAGATCATTCCTCTTTTGGATTTTTGAGATTGGCTTATCTCACTTACCATGATATTCTCCAATTTCAACCATTTGCCTGCAAATGCCATAATTTTATTATTCTTTATAGCTGAATAATATTCCATTATATATATATAAAACAGTTTCTTTATCCATTCATCAATTGAAGGGCATCTAGGTTGGTTCCATAGTCTGGCTATTGTGAATTGAGCCGCTATGAACATTGATGTGGCTGTATCTCTGTAGTGTGCTGATTTTAAGTCTTTGGGGTATAGGCCGAGGAGTGGGATAGCTGGGTCAAATGGTAAGTCCATTCCAAGTTTTCTAAGGAATCTCCACACTGCTTTCCAGAGTGGCTGCACTAATTTGCAGTCCCACTAGCAATGTATGAGTGTACCTTTTTCCCCACATCATCTCCATCAACTATTGTTGCTTGTGTTCTTGATAATTGCCATTCTAATTGGGGTGAGATGGAATCTTAGTGTAGTTTTGATTTGCATTTCTCTTATTACTAAAGATGGTGAACATTTTTTCATATATCTGTTGATTACTTGCACATGTTCTTCTGTGAAGTGTCTGTTTATTTCCTTAGCCCATTTGTTGATTGGGTTATTTGTATTCTTGGTGTAGAGTTTTTTGAGTTCTTTATATATTCTGGAAATTAGTGCTCTATCTGAAGTATGAGTGGCAAAGATATTCTCCCACTCTGTAGGCTCTCTCTTCGCATTGCTGATAGTTTCCTTTACTGAGAGAAAGCTATTTAGTTTGAATCTATCCCAGTTATTGATTCTTGCTTTTATTTCTTGTGCTATGGGAGTCCTGTTAAGGAAGTCTGATCCTAAGCCAACAAGGTGAAGATTTGGACCTACTTTTTCTTCTATAAGATGCAGGGTCTCTGGTCTGATTTCAAGGTCCTTGATCCATTGTGAGTTGAGTTTTGTGCAGGGTGAGACTGATGATACAACATATCAAAATCTCTGGGACACTATGAAAGTGGTACTAAGAGGAAAATTCATTGCGTGGAGCGCATTCCAGAAAAGAATGAAAAGTCAACAATTAAATGACCTAACATTACAGCTCAAAGCCCTAGAAAAAGAAGAACAGAATAACAGCAAAAGTAGTAGAAGACAGGAAATAATTAAAATCAGAGCTGAAATCAATGAAATTGAAACAAAAGAAACTATTCAAAAAATTGACATAACAAAAAGTTGGTTCTTTGAGAAAGTAAACAAAATAGATAAACCCTTAGCCACACTAAGAGAAGGAGAGAGAAGATTCAAATTACTAAAATACATGATGCAAAAGGAAATATCACAACAGACACCACTGAGATACAGACATAAAGAGAAGCTACTTTGAAAATCTGTATTCCAACAAAATAGAAAGTACCGAAGACATTGACAAATTTCTAGAGACATATGCTCCTCCCAAACTGAACCAGGAGGACATACACGATTTAAACAGATCAATATCAAGCAACGAAATAGAAGAAGCCATTAAAAATCTACCATCCAAGAAAAGCCCAGGACCAGACGGATTCTCAGCTGAGTTCTACAAGACCTTCAAAGAGCTCATTCCAATACTTCTCAAAGTATTCCAGGAAATAGAAAAGGAGGGTACCCTACCAAACTCATTCTATGAAGCTAATATCACCCTCATACCCAAACCAGGCAAAGACACATCAAGGAAAGAAAATGTTAAACCAATATCCTTGATGAATATAGATGCAAAGATCCTTAACAAAATATTGGCAAACCGTATCCAAAACATATTAAGAAAATTGTGCACCACTATCAAGTGGGGTTCATTCCTGGAATGCAAGGATGGTTCAACATCCGTAAATCAATAAACTTAATCCATCATATCAGGGGGTTTCAAGATAGCGGCCTAGAGGGTGGCTGCATTTCATGTTGCTCCAGGACTCAGGATTCAAAAGAGGAGAAATTGAGAGACTTGGGACCAACTCAAAGCAGCCGGGTGAGTCTCTCCCATTGGGGAGGCGCCCCGGATGGGACGGTAGTCCCGGAATGCAGGGAACTTGTGAAGTAGAGCTACCGGTGAGACACCCCTCCCCCTGCTGGAGCAGTGAACTCGGACAACTGGGAGCGTCGTAGAGGAGGCCACTCAGCACAGTGCTGGGACTCGGAGCCACCACTGGGGCTCCAGTGGCTGCCCAGCGGAGGAGCGGCGAGAAGAGCTGTGTGGACTCAGGACACCGGGGCCTGCCCTGAGAAGGAGGAGGAGGAGCGCGGCCGTTTGGATTCCGAGGGACTACACCAGAGCTACAGGCAGTTGCCAGAGGAGAAGCTGCACGGTGAGCTGTTTGGACTTACAGCGAGGCTTCTGAACACCGGGGCCTGCCCTGAGGAGGAGGAGGAGAAGCGTGGCCTCTTGAATTCGGAGTGACTGCACCAGATCTACAGGCGGTTGCCAGAGGAGGAGCAGCGCGGCGGACTCAGACACTCCTGAACACCGGGGCCTGCCTTGAGGACAAGTAGGAAGAGGAGTGGGGCCACTTGGATTCGGAGTGACTGCACCAGAGCTACAGGCGGTTGCCAGAGGAGGGGCTGCGTGGCGAGCTGTTTGGACTCAGACCACTTCTGAACACTGGGGCCTGCCCGGAGGGTAGGAGGAGGAGGAGGAGGAGCGCGGCAGGGCGTTTGGACTCCCAGTGACTGCATTGGAGCTCCAGGCGGCTGCTCAGAGGAGAAGGCGAGTGGTGAGTTGTTTGGATTTAAAGCGACCGCTCCTGAACACAGGGGGGTTGCCTGGAGGAGAAGCGCAGTGGGTCGCTTGGTCTCCAGTGGCTGCACCAGAGCTCCGGGCGGCTGCCCAGAGGATGCGTGCAGCGGGTCATGTGGATTCAGAGCCACTCAGAGTGACCGCTCCTGAACACCCAGGGGGTTACCTGGAGGAGGAGGAGGAACAGGGAGGGTCATTTTGACTCGGAGCGATTGATTGCCCCGGGCTACGGGTGGTCATGGGAGGAGGAGGCACACAGTGAGTTGCTTGGACTCCTAGTGACCGCACCGGAACACTGGGCAGCTGTCTGGAGGAAGAGGCATGTGGCGGGTCTCTGGGACTCAGAGTGATTGTACGGGGCCCCAGGTGGCTGCTCACAGGAAGGGATGCATAGCCAGGCGATTAGGTGCAGAGCAGGGTCCCAGGATCTAGGAGGCTTCTTGGTGGAAGAGCCGCACAGAGACAGGCTTAGGGCGGAGCAAAGGTTCCAGGCCTGCGGGAAGATTCTCTGAGGAGGGGCAGCCTAAGGAGATTCATCTGTGAAGGGTGAGGCTCCCAGGCCCAGGAGGTAGGGCCGGGCCCCTGGGAACTTTGCAGAGGAAGGCAGCTCAGCCCAGGCGGTAGCTGTAAATCGAGGGGAACCTCTAGGAGGGAACTGACCAGTGCGACCTCCCCACCGGGTAAGTCTTCCCTGATGGGTGAGGTTTCCCCACAAGGATGGTAAAACCAGAGACACAGGACCGAACAGGCCTTGCCTCAGCCCACAACCTAGTTCCCCTTTGGATGACCATTGGTCAACAAGTGGAGGCACCTCTGCCCACTAGCAGGGAATATACCCCACCTGAAGGCCACCACTCCTAGAGAGGCAGATTCCTTGTGGAGCACCGCATTATCAACTTCCTCCAAGACTTCAGCCTACTGAAGGCTAAGAAGGGATATATATAGAAATCTTCAGGGACATTGTAAGTCAATAAAGGAAATCTGCAATATCTCAGCGGTCCACTGATACCTAAATAATATGAGAAAACAAGGAAAGAAAATGCTGCAAACAAATCTAGATGTTACATCAATAAAACCCAATGACAGCATGGCAGAAGAAATGACAGAAAAGGAGTTCAGATTGTACATAATTAAAATGATCAGGGAAGCAAACGATGAGATGAAAGAGCAAATGCAGGCATTGAATGATCGCACCAATTGACAGTTAAAAGAGCAAATACAGGAAGCAAAAGATCATTTCAATAAAGAGTTAGAGATATTGGAAAAAAAAAAAAAAAACAGAAATCCTTGACATGAAGGAAACAATAAACCAAATTAAGAACTCCATAGAAAGCATGTCCAGTAGGACAGAACACCTGGAACACAGAACCTCAGACATTGAAGACAAGATATTTAACCTTGAAAACAAAGTTGAACACTCAGAGAAGATGGTAAGAAATCATGAACAGAATCTACAAGAACTATGGGATATCATGAAAAGGCCAAATTTAAGAATTATTGGGATTGAGGAAGGCTTAGAGAAACAAACCAAAGGAATGAACAATCTATTCAATGAAATAATATCAGAAAATTTCCCAAATCTGAAGAATGAAATGCAAAATCAAGTTCAAGAGGCTTACAGGACTCCAAATACAAAAAATTACAACAGACCCACACCAAGGCACATTATAATGAAAATGCCTAACACACAAAATAAAGACAGAATTTTAAAGGCTGTGAGAGAAAAGAACCAAATTACATTCAGGGGGAAACCAATATGGATATCAGCAGATTTATCAATCCAGACCCTAAAAGCTAGAAGGGCCTGGAACAACATTTTTCAAGCCCTGAAAGAAAATGGATGCCAACCAAGAATCTTATACCCAGCGAAACTTACCTTCAAATTTGACGATGAAATAAAATCCTTCCATGATAAACAAAAGCTAAAAGAATTTACAAAAAGAAATCCAGCATTACAGAACATTCTCAGCAAAATATTCCATGAGGAAGAGATGAAAAACAAAGAAGCAAATCAGCAAAGGGAGGAATTATCCTAAAGGAATTGTCAAATAAAGGAGGAGCCAAGTTGTGTCAAACAAATAAATAAATAAAATTTAAAAAATGAACCAAATGACTGGGAAACCAAATCATATCTCAATAATAACCCTGAATGTTAATGGCCTGAATTCATCAATTAAAAGACATAGACTGGCAGATTGGATTAAAAAGAAAGATCCAACAATATGTTGCCTGCAAGAGACTCACCTCATAGAAAAAGACAACCATAAACTAAAGGTGAAAGGATGGGGAAAAACATACCATGCACATGGACTCAGCAAAAAAGCTGGAGTATCCACCCTCATTTCAGATAATATGGACTTCAAGCCAAAGTTAGTCAAAAGGGATAAAGAAGGTCATTTCATACTGCTTAAGGGAAGCATAAATCAGCAAGATATAACAATCATAAACATCTATGCCCCAAACAGTGGCTCATCCATGTATGTCCAACAAATCCTTCTCAATTTCAGAAATAAAATAGAGCATAACACAATAATACGAGGTGATTTTAACACGCCTCTCTCACCACTGGACAGATCTTCCAGACAAAAATTGAACCAAGAAACCATAGATCTCAACAACACAATCAATAATTTAGACTTAACGGACATTTATAGAATATACCATCCAACCAAGAGTGAATACACTTTCTTCTCAGCAGCACATGGATCCTTCTCTAAAATAGACCATATATTATGCCACAAAGCTAATGTTAGCAAATACAAGAAGATAGAGACACTACCATGTATTCTATCAGATCATAATGGATTGCAGTTAGAAATAAATGAAAGAGTAAAACACAGAAACTATTCCAACATCTGGAGATTAAACAATAAGCTATTATATGATGAATGGATAACAGAAGATATTAGGAAGGAAATTAAAAAATTCTTCGAGGTAAATGAGAACAAAGAAACATCATATCAAAATCTCTGGGACACTATGAAAACAGTACTTAGAGGGAAATTTATTTCATGGAGCGCATTTAATAAAAGAAGTAAAACTCAACAAATAAACGACCAAACACTACAGCTCAAAGCCCTAGAAAAAGAAGAACAGACCAGCACCAAAAGTAGTAGAAGACAGGAAATAGTTAAACTCAGAGCTGAAATCAATGAAATTGAAACAAAAGAAACAATACAAAAAATTGACAAAATAAATAGTTGGTTCTTCGAAAAAATAAACAAAATTGATAAACCTTTAGCCACACTAACAAAGAGAAGACGAGAGAAAACCCAAATCACTAAAATTCGGAATGAACAAGGAAATATCACAACAGACAGGATTGAAATACAAAACATAATTAGAAGCTATTTTGAAAATCTATACTCCAACAAAACAGAAAACCTCGAAGACATCAACAGGTTTCTAGAGACATATGAATTGCCTAAACTCAACAAGGAGGACATACAGAATTTAAATAGACCAATTCCAAGTACTGAAATTGAAGAAGTCATCAAAAGCCTACCAACAAAGAAAAGTCTGGGACCAGATGAGTTCTCAGCCAAGTTCTACAAAACCTTTAAAGAAGAACTCATTCCAATACTTCTCAAAGTATTCCATAAAATAGAAGAGGAGGGAACCCTCCCAAACTCATTCTATGAAGCCAATATCACACTGATACCTAAACCAGACAGAGACTCATCAAGGAAAGAAAATTTCAGACCAATATCCTTAATGAACACCGACGCAAAAATTCTCAACAAAATTTTAGCAAATCGCATACAAAAACATATTAAAAAGATAGTGCACCATGATCAAGTGGGTTTCATCCCAGGGATGCAAGGTTGGTTCAACATCAGGAAATCAATAAATGTCATTCACCATATCAATAGACTTAAAATCAAGAATCACATGATTATTTCAATAGATGCAGAAAAAGCATTTGATAAAATACAGCACCCCTTCATGCTCAAAACACTAGAAAAAATAGGGATAGTGGGAACATTCCTTAACACTGTAAAGGCCATCTACGCTAAGCCCATGGCTAATATCATTCTAAATGGTGAAAAATTGAAAGCATTCCCCCTAAAAACTGGAACAAGACAGGGATGCCCTCTTTCACCACTTCTATTCAACATCGTTCTTGAGACTCTAGCCAGAGCAATTAGACAAAACCAAAGAAATTAAAGGGATACGAATTGGAAAAGAAGAACTCAAACTATCCTTGTTAGCTGATGACATGATTATATATTTAGAGGAACCTGGAAATTCCACCAGAAAACTCTTAGAACTCATAAGTGAATTCAGTAAAGTAGCAGGTTACAAGATCAATGCTCATAAATCCAATGCATTTTTATACATAAGTGATGAATCTTCAGAAAGGGAAATTAGGAAAACTACCCCATTCACAATAGCATCGAAAAAAATAAAATACTTGGGAATCAATCTCACAAAAGAGGTGAAAGACCTCTACAATGAGAACTATACAATGCTAAAGAAAGAAATTAAAGAACACCTTAGAAGATGGAAAGATCTTCCATGTTCTTGGATAGAAAGAATTAATATTGTCAAAATGGCCACACTACCTAAAGTGCTATACAAATTCAATGCAATTCCAATTAAAATCCCAATGACGTACCTTACAGAAATAGAGCAAGCAATTATGAAATTCATCTGGAAGAATAAGAAACCCAGAATAGCTAAAGCAATCCTTAGCAGGAAGAGTGAAACAGGGGGTATTGCAATACCAGATCTTCAACTCTACTACAAAGCAATAGTAACAAAAACAGCATGATATTGGTACCAAAATAGAAAGGTAGATCAATGGTACAGAATAGAGGACACGGACACAAACCCAAATAAATACAATTTTCTCATACTAGACAAAGGGGCCAAAAATATGCAATGGAGAAAAGATAGTCTCTTCAACAAATGGTACTGGGAGAATTGGAAATCCATATGCAACAGAATGAAACTAAACCCATATCTCTCACCATGCACGAAACTAAACTCAAAATGGATTAAGGACCTCGGAATCAGACCAGAGACCCTGCAGATTATAGAAGAAAAAGTAGGTCCAGATCTTCAACATGTCGGCTTAGGACCAGACTTCCTTAACAGGACTCCCATAGCACAAGAAATAAAAGCAAGAATCAATAACTGGGATAGATTCAAACTAAAAAGCTTTCTCTCAGCAAAGGAAACTATCAGCAATGCGAAGAAAGAGCCTACAGAGTGGGAGAATATCTTTGCCAATCATACTTAAGATAGAGCACTAATTTCCAGAATCTATAAAGAACTCAAAAAACTCTACTTCAAGAATTCAAATAATCCAGTCAACAAATGGGCTTAGGAAATGAATAGACACTTCACAGAAGATGTACAAGCAATCAACAAACATATGGAAAAATGTTCAACATCTCTAGTAATAAGAGAAATGCAAATCAAAACCACCCTAAGATTCCATCTCACCCCAATTAGAATGGCGATTATCAAGAATACAAGCAACAACAGGTGTTGGCGAGGATGTGGGGAGAAAGGTACACTCATACATTGCTGGTGGGGCTGCAAATTAGTGCAGCCACTCTGGAAAGCAGTGTGGAGATTCCTTAGAAAACTTGGAATGGACCCTCCATTTGACCAAGCTATCCCACTCCTTGGCCTATACCCAAAGGACTTAAAATCAGCATACTACAGAGATACAGCCACATCAATGTTCATAGCTGCTCAATTCACAATAGCCAGATTGTGGAACCAACCTAGATGCCCTTCAATTGATGAGTGGATAAAGAAGCTGTGGTATATATATACAATGGAATATTACTCAGCCATAAAGAATGATAAAATTATGGCATTTGCAGGCAAATGGATGAAATTGGAGAATGTCATGCTAAGTGAGATAAGCCAATCCCAAAAAAGCCAAAGGAAGAATGATCTCGCTAAACAGTGGATGATGACACATAATGGGGGGAGGGAAGGGTTAGTGTTAGGGTTAGAGTTAGGGTTAGGGAGGGGGGCAAGTATGGAGGAAGGAAGCTCTGTATAGAAGGAAAAGAGGGGTGGGAGGGGTGGGGGGAAGGGAAAAAAATAACAGAATGAATCAAACAACATTACTCTATGTAAATTTATTATTACACAAATGGTATGCCTTTATGTCATGTACAAACAGAGAAACAACATGTATCCCATTTGTTTACAATAAAAAATAAATAAATAAATAAATCCATCATATCAATAGACTTAAGGATAAGAATCATATGGTTATTTCAATTGACGCAGAAAAAGCATTTGACAAAATACAACACCCCTTCAAGCTCAAAACACTAGAAAAAATAGGGATAGTAGGAACATACCTGAACATTGTACAGGCTATTTATGCTAAGCCCATGGCCAACATCATTCTTAATGGAGAAAAACTGAAACCATTCCCTTTAAAAATGGGAACAAGAAAGGGATATCCTCTTTCACCACTTCTATTCAACATTGTCCTTGAAACTCTAGCCAGAGCAATTAGGCAGACTAAAGAAATTAAAGGGATACGAATAGGAAAAGAGGAACTTAAGTTGTCACTATTTGCGGATGACATGATTCTATATTTAGAGGATCCAAAAACCTCCTCCAGAAAACTTCTAGACCTCATCAATGAATTCAGCAAAATAGCAGGCTATAAAATCAACACGCATAAATCTACAGCATTTTTATACGCAAGCGATGAAACAGCTGAAAGGGAAATGAGGAAAACAACTCCATTCGCAATAGCCTCAAAAAAAATAAAATACTTGGGTATCAATCTAACCAAAGAGGTAAAAGATCTCTACAATGAAAACTACCAAACACTGAAGAAAGAAATTAAGGAAGACCTTAGAAGATGGAAAGATCTCCCATGTTCTTGGATAGGCAGAATTAATATTGTCAAAATGGCCATACTACCAAAAGGGCTATACAGATTCAATGCAATTCCAATTAAAATCCCAATGATGTACCTCACAGAAATAGAGCAAGCAATCATGAAATTCATCTGGAAGAACAAGAAACCCAGAATAGCTAAAGCAATCTTTAGCAGGAAGAATGAAACGGGGGGTATCGCAATACCAGAACTTCAACTATACTACAAAGCAATAGTAACAAAAACAGCATGGCATTGGCACCAAAATAGACAGGTAGATCAATGGTACAGAATAGAGGACACGGACACAAACCCAAATAAATATAATTTTCTAATACTAGACAAAGGTGCCAAAAATATGCAATGGAGAAAAGATAACCTCTTCAACAAATGGTGCTGGGAAAACTGGAAATCCATATGCAACAGAATGCATGGATTCTTGATCCAATGGAAATTAGTTTTCCTATATGAAGAGATACCAAAATATTTTCTTTTCTATTCCTTATGCTCATGCATGAAAGAAAGATAAGGACTTAGAATGCAACCCTCTACAAGGAAAGGCCCTCATTAGAATTGTTTTGCTATACTTTAAATCAAAAGTCTAGTCTCTAGAGATATGATAAACTATATTTCTACTGAAGCCCATCTGTGGTATTCATTATAGCAACTCAAGCAGAAAAATATCCCCACTATTCACAACAACTGACTTAATAAAGCTGTGGACTGACATTTTGAAGACTCAGTTGAAGCACCAGCAAGATGCCAGTACTTTGTAGGGCTAAGGAACCATTCTGCAATGCCTCTGTGTGCTCTGAATCAGTGGCCAATGTATGGTGATATTTTTCTTATAGTTAGGAATCTGGTTCTAGGTAGCAAGCAGTGAAAAATTGCAAAATGTTCCTTTCCTGTCCCTGTGACCTTAAACTATACTGGCATAGAAGTCTTATCTACCAAGAGCAGAGAGCTTCCACAGGAGACAACTGCAATTCCATTGAACTGGAAGTTAAGACTGCCATTCAACTACTTTTTGCTGCACATTGGCAGGAATCAACAGGCAAAGAGGTGAATCATTGTGCCGTTTGAGTTGATTGATGCTGTCTATCAGGAAGAAAATAGATGCACTGTCATGTAATCAGAAGCTGTCTTCAATGTCCAAGAGAAACAGAAGCAATCCGCTAAAAAAGGGATATCTTTATTACATTTTAAATAACTATATTTTCTTATGTTTTTATTTTGTTCATTGGAATAGGTAATACAAACAGATGGGAGAGAGAGAAAAATGAGGCTATTAAAGGGAGAAATAATGCAGAATAACTCATTTTCTCTTTCTTCAGAGGTTTCCATAATCTTTCCTCAGAGGCAGTTATTATTCATACGGTTACTAGTTATTAGTATTTACACAAATGAGAGCTCTTGTATGAACCCCTTGTTTTATTTTTAAAATGAACCTGCAATGTTAGCCTGCCTCATCTGGGGCAGAAAGGTTGCAACTGTTAGACCAGCCTGGGTACTTAGTGAGACCCTATCTCAAACTTTTAAATATAAAGGGCTGGTGGTGTTACTCAATGGTGATATGACACTGGGTTCAATTTCCAGTACCAAAAAAAAAAAAAAAAAAAAAAAAAAGAAAGAATTATATGGACATACTTCTTTATTGTTTTTTGTTATAATTATTCAATATTGCACTTTATTTATTTATAGATGCAAATCACTCTCTTGTATACACTGGTCAAAACTTTTCTCAACTGGTCTCTTACAGAAACTTACACAGTATGTGTGCATTTATTCCTATGACAGTTAAAATTGCAATAGTTCATCCTATACATATTTCTGCAATAAATTCTTCTAATAACATTTTGGCAGTAGTTTTCAGAAGTGAAACTGAAATATATTTAGTTATTTCAACATAGCTGAAAAAGTATAATTACAGAACTGATGTTAAAATAAGTACAAGTATATATATGTATATATATATACATATATATGTATGCATGCATGTGTGTGTGCTTTCAAATTTTAGTCAAATTAGCTACTGGAAAATTGCTAACTCCTTGAACAAGTGACTTTTTTCAATCACATTTATGTTGGAAACTCCCTCTTTATTCCTCGGACTCATAAAGAAAAGGCATGTTTCAACATCTCCATCAGTTCTCCCTTGGCATTTCTTCCTCTGGAGGTGTAATTTCCATTGCAGCGTACCTCCTGTTCTGTTTGCACATTTTCTTCCCTGATTGCTCAAATATTGAGTATCTCTCTCATTCTCTTAGGATAATAGGATATCCATGTTTTGAAAGCAAGCTCTATAGAACTTGCTAGAGAAAAGAAGTGGAGATTGATCAACTAACCACATACCACACTGAAATTACTTTTAAAATTATGTTAATACATCCTCAGTATTTCATGCTCCTTGATATTTTTCACAACCTTCTCTTCCCAAAGCTTTCATTTTCCCAACTTGTTACTGACTATAGCATTGTTTGTTTGTGTGCTTGTTTTTTCTTTGTCTTTCTTCCACTCTTCTTTTATCTTGTCATTCTCATTTTTAACCATTCATGCTGTCTTGTTTCCTCATACTCTGTGCCAACATATGAAATCTAAAAATTTTTCACACATACTGATGAATTTAACTCTTTATTATTTTTCTTTGTCCTCAGATCACTAAGCATATACAAATACCAAGAAGCAATTGCTTAAGTCCACCATCAACGTTTGATTTTTAAACTCTAGCAAGAAAAATAGCTATTGCTAAATTCAAAAAAGGAAACTTATTTTAATAAATAGAATTAATAAATATAAACTGTCCTATTTGCACCTACAGTCAAATTGGAGTCTTATAATATTGAAATGTTTGACTACATGACCAAATGTAGCTTTCATAGGAGAATCTGAACTAACTCAAAACAAAGTATTACTTCTTGCAGGAAAATGATTCCACATATATTAAATATGAAATGAATATAATTATTATCTAAGATTTTTTTGACATTTTGGTTTTCTTTAGTTGTAGGTGGACATGATACCTTTATTTTATTTTTATGTGGTGCTGAGGATTGGACCCCAAGCCTCACACATGCTAGGCAAGTGCACTACCACTGAGCCACAACCCCAGCCCATAGTCTAAGATATTTTCATACCTAAATGAACAGTGGGATAGCAATTACAGGGAATTCAAAGGAAAATAAAAAAGAAAAAGGAACCTACTTTGAGCATTTTGAGGTTTACATCACATATATATAATTACAGATAAATATATACATGCATATATATTGATTTATCTATCTGTAAATTTTATAGAATCAGTTTACAATTATGTTACTTATTTATATTCATGAATTATTTTATCTCTTTTTATTAAAAACAAAACTATGTATTTGAAATATACAAAAAATATATGAGTACCATCTAGTGGCAAAAGAGAAGGTAAGCAGCAAGCTTCAGGAGAAATGGGCTACAGCAAGTCAGGGGAATGCCTGATAAGGTTGTAAAGGAGAATAAAGTTGTGACTAGGGTCAGCAAATACTCAAGAAGGATTCGTGTCTGTTACAGAGAGCTTGAGAGCTTTGGTGTTTAATCATTAAAACATATAAGCTGTAATAAACAGGGGAAAAATGTCCTTCTACCAACACGATGTCACTGATCTTCTTCTATATAATAAAGAAGATATAATAATGAAGACATTCCTGAATTCTACAGTCCTAAGAGTTGAAACATTTACAATTTAACCCCTTACAATGACAGCAAAATAGGCATGCCATACCACAGTGACACAAGGTCAAGGGGAAGGGGAGGTGCAGATGCTATATAATATACAGAAGCAAGCACTTTGCAAACTGCATTTTAACAGGTTTTCCCTGAAGCATGAAAATAATTATGATAGTGGTAATAATTTATTTTGTTAGATATTATCTCAATTTTCCTAAAAATTCTTGTGAGAAAAACAGAAGCTTGGTTAAGGTGACTTGCTTAGAGCTAGAAACAAGAATTCAAATTCAGATATGCTTGACTACCAAATTTAAACTAAACAAATAAGAGATGCTTTCTCAAAAATATATATTGGTAATTATGTTCTATTTGATTGGTATTCTAATGTCTAAGAAAATAACAACAGTTAATATTCTGAAAATGTTTATAAAATCCCAACCTGTTTCAAATGACTCAAAATCAGCAGAACTTGAAGACCGTATGCTCCATTTGGTTATTAAGAGCAACAACAGAAAAAAAAGAAAAAAATACACAAGATCCAAAGAAAAGATGAAAGTTTATTTTCATCTATAGGATTGCAGATTTTTTAGCTATCTATATGATAATAAATTAAAGTTGATATCAAAATTAATTGACAAATTGAATTATATTTCTGTGTGCTTTGAGTGTATTGTATATGCACCTCTTTTCAAAGTCAAGATGCCAAAATTAACAGAAAACTGTGATTGTTAATTTAGTATACTGGAGATTTCAATTCCTGCCTATATTGATAAAGGTTCAGTCAGGTTTTATTGCAGAAAATTTCCTGATAAAATTACAGAAATAAAAAATAAAACTGAAAATATGCTGGACAATCAGAAGTAGGCAGGTTTCAAGTTAGGTCAACTACAAAGTTAGAGAGCAGAGTCCTCCATGAGACTATCTTAACTTCTAAGACCAATTGCAATTCAGAGGCTTCCCTAAATCACCCTCAATTTAAATAATTTGTTAAAGGGACTCAGAAGTTGCTGAAAGTCATTCTATTCAAAGTTAGAGATTGCAACAGGAAAAAGGTACTGATGAAATTGTGTCAAAGAAAGATATGAATGGGACAGAGGTCAAGAGGGTTCCAAATAGACAGCTTTCTTGTTTTTCTCCCTATGATTATTCAGAGGAAGATTAACATACCCTCCTTCACTTAATCCCTTAAACATCCATAGTAAATCACCATATAATGTCTCATATAGACATCTCCTTAATAAACCAGGTCTTTTGTCCTTTAATCTGACCATATACATGGCCGATCCATCATTACCACTATTGAGTCAACATTAATCAAAAACTGTGGGTCAGTCACATGCAATCAAACCAAATGAGCTGATTTCTTTTTACTTTCTTCGAGTACCCATCTTTCAAATAGGTTGCTTTCCATTCATCTTCAAACTGCTATTTATAAGACTGACAAATTTTTACTGGTTAGCAATAAACTATTTATAGGACAGTACCCAAGTGTCCACAAAACCATAGTGTCCAATGGCTCCTCAGGGAGTTTCAATGCCATCTCTAAGGGAAAAATTTCCCTTAGAGAACTCCTTGCTTTTCCCCAACAGTATGTTTCTGTAAAAAACATTTCTATTTTATTGTAGAAGTCTTTTGAGTATTCTTTGTTTATTAGAATATTTCTCTGACATCATTCAAGACAGTAAAAATATTAGACATTTCAGGATTATGTTATGTACCTCAGTCATATACACAATTGTGATTACTGTCTACTACAAATCTGATACTTCCCAAATATGAGTTTTAAGATGCACAATTCCCATATTGTTTCTGGTTGGCACTCATAAGCTTTTGCCATTAGCTCCACACCTCACACAAGGTTGTTATTCAGCAAATGTATAATCTGTACAGGTTCAGGAAATCTCACAGCTTCTATTTAGCATGGCCTCCGATGTATTGGGAAATGTGGCTTTATATGCTTTGTGTCCTATTATTCTGTGGAGGGTAAACTTTCTCCAGACAGATACGATTTCAAACCCCATAACACATTTATATGAAAGAAACACTGCCACCCACGCAAATTGTGTTTCAACATGTTTTCATGCAAACTTGTACCTTAATCCTATAAGCCCTTTTATTCCTAAATCCTCCCAGTCTAGCTGATCAGCATCGGAACTTCACCAACAGATTTTGGAAGCACAATTCATTTGGCTTCATTTTACAACATTTTGGAGTGAATTTCTACCTCTTTCATGATTTTACCTAAACTTGTGCTTGTATCCTTAGGCCTGAGCTAAAATTACTATTTGTCAGAACTTACCTTCATTAGATGGTAAGAGTATTTCCTAGGCAAGCAAAGATCAAGTCACTGTCATCTTTAGATAGATAGATGATTGATAGATAGATAGATAGATAGATAGATAGATAGATAGACAGATAGAACAAACTCGTAATTGGGTCAGCTGGTTCCTGGGACTATGGAGTTTGAAAAATCCCATAATAGATTGTCTGGTTGCTGAGACCAAGGAATGTGTGTATAGTAGCTCAGTCCAAATCTGGAAGCATAAAAAACAAGAAAGCTGATTGTGTAACTCTCAATCTCAGGCCAAAGGTCTGAGAACCCTGAAGGTCACTGGTGTTAAGTCTCCAAGTTTAAAGATTGGAGAACCTGCAGTTCTGATGTTAAAAGGCAGGAAGAAAAATGGTCCAGTTTCAGAAGACAGAGTGTTTGCCTTTCTCCACTATTGTGTTCTACCTATGCCCTCCACTGATTACATGGAATCCACCCATGTTTGATGAGGGCAGTTATGCCTTTTTTAGTGTACTTACTTGAATGTCAGCCTCTTCCTGAAACATCAACAGACACACCTAGAATTAATGTTCTGCCAGCTTAGTATCTCTTACTCTAGTCAAGCTGACATCTAAAATTTACCTTTACATTCTCTTAATTTCTTTTTGGTTATTATGGATAGTAATAACAAGGATTGCATATTTTACCTGTCTACTGTCATTTGCATTTCTTGATGCATCTGATGAATCAGCTTCTCACACGTTAGATCCATCACTTCTGAATTCTGTTGATAACTTTAATCTCCAACAAGTGATTGAAGCCCAGTTGTGGTTTCCTAAAATGAGTGGCCTCATGGATGTCTAGGACTCAGAGGTTTGTCCTTGTAATGTACAAAGCTGCTCCCCCTGACCTTTCCGGTGCAGCCATTTTCCCCGCCTCCCAACCACTTGTCAATCTGTGAACATCCTAGCTAGCTATTGGTTCATCAGTCAGCTCGCAAGTATCCTTCTCCGATATGGTCCCCTGTTAGCCCAGTGGAATTCAATTGTTTTACTGTAGCTACCCTGCCATCTTTTGTCATCCTTCTGTCTCTCCTCCTCACTTTCTCTATCCTCCTGGCTTTCACACTCTCTCTAGCGTGTGCCCTTTCTCATTCTCTTTCTTTTCCTCTCATTTTCTCTCTTACCCTGCAGGGAGACACTCTGTTTGCTTAATAAACTCCCTTATGTGATTTCCTGTGTCTGTCATGGTTTCCGTGGGATCCCTTACAGTTCTCCTCTATCCTCTCATCCTTCTTCCCAAACTGCATATTTTCATACATCAGGGTTATTTTTGTTGTATCTTAGTTCTCATGCTAAATATTCATAATTAAAAAAAAAAAAAAAAAAAAAAAACGTTGACAGCATATTCCTCTTTAAAAATGACTTCATTTGTAACAGCAACCTGCAAGTTTGGAAGGGAGGAGTTCCAAAATGACCCTCAGGCTTGATAATTTGCTAGAATACCTCATGGAATTCACTGAAACTCAAAGCTTATTACAGGGAAAGCACACATATTAAAGTTAGCCAAAGAAAGATGAACAGGGTAGTATCTTGAATGACTGAATAAGAGGTTTCTGTTGTTCTCTCCCTGTGGTGTCTGGGGATCCCAATTTGAGATACCCATGTGTAACTGCACTCTCCTGTTGCCAAAAAGGAGACTCACCCTGGTCTTTCTTCAGAGTTTTTAATGGGACTTCCTTAGGTAACGTAATTTAATGTTTTCCTATGTAGGTATTCTCAGCTACCAGGCCAATGGATACTAAATAATTCCAATTCCCTACCCTAAGTCATATTTTTGGTGTTTCTGGCATGGTGAGCACTGACCCCAAAAATCTTTTGGTGTGGTCAGTCTCACCCTGAACAAAGAAGTTTTCTTTGGGTATGACCTGGATTTCCTCCCAGAAGATGAGAACAATGAGAGGCTTCTCTTTTAGGAAGGTCCACACCTCCTGCCAAAGACAGCCATATTCTTATCTCTGAAAACTGTTATTTTACCTTATATGGTAGAAGGGTATTTGCAAGTCTGATTAAATTAAGTAATTTGAAATGGAGACATTATTCTAAAATATTCAGGACAGACATGGCAGTTTTGAAATTTACAAAGCCCTCTCATCCAAGAAAGCAGTGACAGCGAATGAAATCCCCCCACACTTCTGTGTTTCAGAAAATGTCTTTGTACAAAGAACCACTTGTGGCAAGGGGTGATGCTAAGTAAATGTAAGTGGCCTCTAGAATCTGGAAAAGGCCAGGAGATGGATTTTTCCCCAAAGTCTTCAGACTGAAGCAGACGAACTGTCACTTGAGATTTAGCTCTTTGAAACGTATTTTGCGTTTCTCACCTGCAGATTTACACAACTGGGGACTAACATACCTCCAACTACAGATGTGGCCAAATCATCCCTGAATTTCCCCATGTGTAAAATCACTGCATTTGAATGGGTTGTTTTCTAAAGATACTTTAGGTGTCATCTTCTGTTATGGTATTATGATCAAGGCCATGTGTCCTCAGTGTTAAGCCAAGAAGCACAGATTTGCAGTTTTGAACTTAGACATTAAAAGTCATATATCGAGATTTTAACAAAAATATTTGTTCTGAGTAGGGAGTTGATAGAATAGGGCCAGTCAGGGCATTTCAGCCTTTAAGTATAGAAAGTTTGTGGTTATGTCAGAAAAAGACTACTCAGTCATGACAGGACACATGAATGAGATTTTAAGGACTCAGAAGCAAAGTCCAATTACCAAGTAAGTAAACAACCAAATAATAATAATGAAAAAGAAGGGGGGAATCATGAAGAGACTAGGGAAAGGGAAAAATGGGA
This sequence comes from Sciurus vulgaris, assembly GCF_902686455.1. Lineage (NCBI taxonomy): Eukaryota > Metazoa > Chordata > Mammalia > Rodentia > Sciuridae > Sciurus > Sciurus vulgaris. Next base: position 151,821,685 of record NC_136466.1, read on the forward strand.
GCAAGAGCCAGAATGACTTTTGTGGAGAACCATCTCCAGTCTTCTCAGGTCAGAATCAGGATGATCGCAAGTCAGTCTCAGAAAATGTCAGTCTTAAAAGAAATGAAGCTCACATAGTTTAGGAGAAAAAGTAACTCTAGAACTTATGTCAGGCAGATTCAGAGTTTCAGCAATGTGACAGTGTCACAAAAGCATAACTTTTTGTGTCAGTGTCTGATAAATCTGTAGTAATTACCATAAATTATCATTGAAAATTTTCAAAAAAAGTAAAAGATAATTACTGATATTTTTAGGCTTTTTACATGTATTAGGAGCTTAGAAAATTATATATTCTTATGAAAAAAATTCCTCTTAAAGTACTAATATTTTAATTATGTACAATTATATGCATATGTTTACGTGTGCATGTATTACAAAGAGCAGTGAGATGCTCATGAAGTTATGAGGTTGTATTAGTCAGCTTAGGTTTCCATAATAAAATTCCACAGAGATGTACTTTCTGTCATGCTGGAATCTGGAAGTCCGAACTGGTGGTACCATCATGTTAGGTTACTGTGAGGTCTCTTCCATGCTTGTAGACTTCTCATGGTGCTACTGATTCGGTCGAATCAGGGCTTCACATTTAAGACCTCATTTAAGCTTAATTATCTTCTTAAAAGTCCAATATCCAAAACAGTTATTTAAGTACTTAGGGCTTCAACATATATATTTGAGGGGAGGAACACTACATCCATGTCAAATATAGTATGAACATATTATATATTTCAATGTTAGGTTTTATAAAATTAATAAATTCCCTAATATGGGTAGACACAAGAGAAAAGGTAATAAGAACAGAACTACCTAGAGTTATAGTCCCCAAGGGCATATGTTCAATATGATACACATTTTGTTATAGTCATATTTCTGTTCATATTGATTTTACAAAAGAAACTTTAAAATCATATTATGTCACATGTTTTTATAACAATAAAGTTTAAAGAAACTGTATTTTAAAGGTTCTAAATTATATCAAAGGATAAAATCAAAGAACACATGTTAAAAAAAATTGGGACAGACACATTCAAAGCCAGGCTCAGTAACTTAGTGAGGCCCTAAGCAACTTAGCAAGAGATTGTATCAAAATAAAAAAGATAATACTAATAAAAAAGGGCTGGGGATATGGTTTAGTGGTTAAGTGCCCCTGGGTTCAATCCCTGGTATCAGGGGAAAAAAAAAAAAAAAAATAGAAAAGGAAAGGAAAGAAAAATACTGTGGTGAACTTATTTGTAAGCAAAGCATAGTCAATATTTCATATGACTTGTTAAACTGAACCCAGAAAAGTAAGTGACCACAAAAGAAAATAAAGGTTGTCGAGAAAATAGCATACATTTTCAAGACTACCTCCTACAAATGTTAAGTCGATTCCCAACCCTACCCTAAAGTATTGAACTCTATCTTCTCAAAATTTCTGTTGAAGTCTTACTAGTCCCTAACAAGACTACTTCTAGATAGTGTTTTTATACAGATAATTAAGGTTAAGTCAGGGTTAAGAATGTAATGCAGTGAGAGACTGATTGTTTAGGATGCAGGAGGCCCTGGGTTCAATTCCCAGCACCAAAATTACAACAGCAGCAGCAGCAACAGCAATAATAACAACAATAATAGTAAAGAAAGAAAGGTTAAATGAGATCATAGGAATGATAATCTGAACCAAAAGCACTAGCATGCTTCTAAGGAGAAGATGCCCTAGACTTCATTCTGTCTCTCCCATGTACCAGGGCATGGTGTGAGGGAGGCTCAGTCCAAGCCAGTAAGAGAGCCTTCAACAGCAATGACCCCGATGGCACCTTGCTCTTGGTCTTTCTGACTCCAAAACTATGAGAAAATAAATGCCTATTGTTTAAGTCTCCCAGTCTCTACTACTTTATTATATCATGAATTAATGCAAGTGCCAGAAAATATTCATTTCCCCCTTTATCACATCTTAATTCAAATATTAAGAGAGAACTAAAACATAAAGCTAAACTTAACTACAATTCATGTGATAGTACATATATTCACAGAAGACTTTTCATAAAGATTCATTTCAACTCAATTCATTTTAATTACTAATGAGCAATTATTTTGTCTACATTATTTCTGAACTCATGGGGATTGAAATGTTATTATTTTTCCAATGCACATTACAATTCCAAAGCAAGTAGTAATTGAAGGACAGCTACAGAAACTTAGACATTTATTCTACTGTTAATGATTGAGTATACAAGTCACTTTAATTAAAATTAAAAGCATAAACTTTTGTTAATAAAAGATTGTTGATCTATTTTTTAAAATTTGAGTGATTTGGTGGGGGAATTAATGGCATTCTCAAAAGTCACCAGAAGATGGTGTAAGAGGAATAACCAATTGAGGAAATAGACACATTATTCTGCATTCTCAAAAACTACTTTTACTTTCTTTTTTCTGCTGTTTCTTTATTAAATAATATTAAGTAATCTAATGTTAGCAAATGCACTATAAAGTGCATTTCAATTCTCTACATTATTTTAAAATTAGCACAATTGATTCAAACTTAAATAGCAAGAATGGTAAAATATTTCCATCTTTTTCTTTTTTCATCCAGTGTAAGTACACATATTTTAGAGAAAGTTTGCTTATTTATCTATACTCAACACTTTTTATAATGCTTTTTCCTTTGTATGTGACTTTTCCTTTCAACGAAATATATCCACATTTGACTCAAACTTACAAAAACAATATTGACAAAACAATTTAGTGATTAAATGAAAAATTGTATGAAAATATAATCTTCATTTACATGAAAATATTATCTTCACTTTATGAAGTCAGGTTTATAAATGTCTTGATAGGACTGACTGAATATTTTTGTTTTCCTCATAGTATTAATATAAATGTACTAAAGAACTTTAATTTTAACTATGAAAATTTCAAGACTATCACATATATGCAATCACTTAAAGAGAACCAACATAAAGTTAAATAATAATAATATGTAAAATATGAAGGAACATCCTTCTACATATAATATTTGTAGCATACACATTGCCACAGAATCAGCATACTACAGTGATGCAGCCACATCAATGTTTATAGCAGTTCAATTTATAATAGCCAAGCTATGGAACCATCCTAGGTGCCTTTCAATAGATGAATGGATAAAAAAAATATGGTATATATACATAATCTAGTATTACTCAGCCATAAACAAGAAGACGTTAGGGCGTTTGCCAGTAAATGAATGGAACTGGAGACTATCATACTAAGTGAAATAAGACAATCCCCAAAAACCAAATGCTAAATGTTCTCTCTGATATGTGGATGATAACCCACAACAAGGGAGGGTAGTGAGGAGAATAGAAGTTAGACAAAGGGGAACAAAGAGAAGGGATCCCTAGAAAAGATCCCTATTCACAAAAGACAGCCACAAAAGATCCCTATTCACTATATGGTCTGAAATAATAACAAATGTATGATGTATTTTCTTTATTTGTTGTTTTTAGATATACATGACAGTAGAGTGTATTCTGACATAATATACATACATGGAGTACAACCCATTCCAATTAGGATTCCATTCTGTGGTTATACATAATGTGTAGTTACACTAATTGTGTATTCATATATGAGCAAAAGGAAGTTATGTCTAATTCATTATACTGTCTTTACTTAATACCATCCCCCTCCCTTCTCTCCATTCCCTTTGTCTAATCCAATGAACTTCTAGTCTTCCCCTCACTACCCTCCCTTGCCATAGATTATCATCCACATATCAGAGAGAACATTCAACCTTTGGTTTTGGGGAATCATCTTTTTTCACTTAGTATGATAGTCTCCAGTTTCATGCACTTACTGGCAAATGCCCTAAAGTCATTATTCTTTATAACTGAGTAATATTACATTATGTATATATGCCATATTTTCTTTATCCATTCATCTATTGAAGGGTAAATAGTTTGGTTCCATAGCTTGGCTATTGTAAATTGAGCTGCTATAAATATTGAAGCACTGCATCACTATAGTATGATGATTATAAGTCCTATGGGTATAAGCCAACGATTGGGATAACTGGATCAAAGGATGGTTCCATTCCAAGTTTCCTAAGGAATCCCCATACTGCTTTCCAATACATTAGAGAAAAGATAGCCTCTTCAAAAAATAGTGCTGGGAAAACTGAAAATCTGTATGTAGTAGGTTGAAATTGAACCCCTATCTCTCACCCTGCACAAAACTCAACTTAGAGTGGATCAAGGACGTAGGCATTAGACAAGAGACTCTGTAAGTACAAGGAGCAAAAGTAGGTTCAATTCCCCATCATGTAGACTCAGGAAGAGACTTCCTCAATAAGACTCTTAAAGAACAAGAAGTAAAATCAAGAATCAATAAATGGGATGGTATCAAACTACAAAGCATCTTCAAAGCAAAGGAAACAACATGAACAGAGAGCCTACAGAATGGGAGAAAATCTTTGCCACCTGCACCTCAGTTGGAGCATCAATCCCCAGAATATACAAAGAATTCAAAAAACTTAACATTAAAAAAAAAAATAACACAATAAACAAATGGGTCAAGGAGCTAAACAGGCACTTCACAGAAGAAGAAATACTAATTGTCAACAAATATATGAAAAAATATTCAACATCTCTGCAATTAGAGAAATGCAAATTAAAACTATACTGACATTCCATCTGATTCCAGTCAGAATGGCAATTATGAAGAATACAAGGAACAATAAATGTTGGCAAGGATATGGGGAAAGAGGTTCACTCAAACATTGCTGGTGGGACTACAAATTGTTGCAACCGCTCTGGAAAGCAGTATGGAGATTCCTTAGAAAACTTGAAATATATGATGTATTGTGCAAAGTTCTAGGACCATGATCGATTTTATAAAGTTTTGTTTAACTTCTTTCTTTTACATCCTTACTTATTAATTTGCTTTTGGATTGCATCTTTCTATTTTCCTGTTTGAATTTTATGACTCATCTAAGATATCGAAGATATCAATATATCAAATTATCTTTTGCTATGCTTAACAAAATTATTTCTAGCTCTTAACTTATCAGCATTTTTGTAGGATCATACTTTCCTATTTTGTGAAGTAAATTGCGGCGTGGCAAATTCCCTTGCCTAGAGGATCTCAGTTTTATTTGCCAAATAAATGTTTATTATGAATGTAAGACATGCCTGATGCTTAGAATATTCCTGACTGAGGGCTTCCAATGCCCATTCATTGCCCACTGATGAGTCTTGAATTAATTTGAATCGGGCTTCTTTCCTCATTGGCACCTAAACTTTGGCTCATTCTAAGGTCAAGCAAGCACCATTGCACAACATCCCCTTGTCCAGCACTTTTCAAGAATCTATTGGCACCATAGGTAGATTGATTCACCTGAATTTCACCACCTGCTCATGCCACCAGCTTATCCTACTCCCCACAAGGTTTTGTTAGTTATGCTTCCCTCCCTCCACCCCTGAAAGGAAATTTTCCACTGCTCGATTTGAGACAGTCATAGGACCATGACATCACATTCTCCCTATTGAAATGCTATAAAAAAAAAAAAAATCCCATCTTTCTGACATCTGGATTCTTTCTTAGTTCAGTATATCATATGACTCTTTACTATTGTTATTGGCATCTATGTAGATATTTTATATTTTTCCATCTTTACATATATCAATAAAGTGGTTTCATACATTTCCTAAAATTTGCATATATCACAATCTTTTTATAAGTGTAAAACTATATTACAAGTGTGCATTTCATTATATTTAATTACATGCAGTTATCTAAATAAGGTAAATCATGATATTGTTGGTAATTATTGGACCTATAATGTCAATAACTTCAGGTGAGAATAATATATATGCGTGTTAAGTGAGAATAATATATATACATGTATGTGTATTAATATATCCATATGTGTGTGTGCACTTACACATGCATATGTGTGGAGATATGTGTATGTATGTATACATGTATGACTTTGTATATGTATATCTCTCTATATATATACACAGTATTTCCTTTATAGAGTCTCATTTATAAACTGATTCAGGGAATTCGTAATTTTGATTGTAACTATTGTTCATCTGAAATAATTAGCACATGTGAAATATAAAAATATATAGACATATGACCATTTACAATTAATTGAATATTTTGTTCCAAATTCACATAATGAAACTCTAAATCAAATATGATAATATTTAGAGATAGAACTTTAGTAGGCAATTAATTCACAAGACTAAAACCATTATGACTGGAGATTAGTACCCCTATAAAAAGAGCCTGGAGACCTAGCTAGTTATCTTTCCACCAGATAAGTATCTACACAGAAGTCAAAGTCTGCAGCTAGAAGGAGAGTCATCATCAAAATTTATCTATGCTGGCACTCTAATCTCAGAATACCAGCTTCCAGAATGATGAACAATAAATTTCTACTGTTTATAAGCCACTCAGTATATGGTACTTCAGAGCCACCCAAAGTGACTAAGAAATTGGTACCAAGAAGTGAGGTGCATTGTAGCAAATGCCTAAAAAATGTAAAAGCAGCTTCAGGAGTGGGTAGTAGGTACATATTCGAAAAGTTTTGAAGTGTGTGGTAAGAAAAGTTAAATATTGCCACAAGAATATTATGGTGATTCTGATAAAGGCTCAGAGAGATAAAAACTGGAAAGAATGCCTCCATCTTCTTAAGGAATAACGAGTAATCTGAACTAAATATTGGTAAAAAATACGGACAATAGAGGCTTTTCTGGTATGGTCTCAAATGAAAATGAAGATAAGATACAGGACAATGGGGAAACCGGAATGCTCGCTCTAAAGTGTCAAAGAACTTAGTGAAACTGGGATCACGTCCTTGTGTTTTGTGGAAAGTAGAACTTGCTGGTGATAAAAGTGGATAGGTAGCTCAAAAGATTCCTCAACAAAGTGTTGAAGGAATGATTTGGATAATCATTACCACTTATAGCAAAATGTGAGAAAGCATGTAGGAAGAGAACAATAAGGGAGTGATGAAGAACTATAATAAAAAGTTATATGCCTGCAAACTAGGAAACCCACATGAAATGTACACACCCCCGGGGAGAACGAACTACTGAAATTGACTAAAGAAAAAAATTGAAAACCTTGATATACATTATATAAATGAAAATATTAAATATGAACTTTAGATTTTTGCCATTCTAATAGTATAAACATCTAGATAAACATCTAGAAAGAAGAAAGATTTGTTTTGGCTCACGACTTCAGGGTTTTCTGTCTGTGATAGGCTGGTTTCAGTGCAGTCACATGGTGGAAGAGTGTGATGGAGGAATGCTGTTCAGCTCAGGGCAGGTGAGAAACAAAGACAAAGAGGGCCAGAGAGGATGTGGCCAAGGACCAGATAAACCCTTCCAGGGCATGCCCCCAGTTACCCTCTAGCTTGAATTAGGCACCACCTCCTACAGTTTCCACCACTTGGCATAGTCCATTCATCCTTGATGGATGAATCATTGATGAAATTAGTGCCCTCATGATCTAATCTCATCTCAAAAAGCCCACCTCTTAATGCTGCTGCTTTGGGGAACAAGCCTTCAACATGACTCTTTGATCTTCGAAGAACAATTCATATTCAAATCATACAAATTAATCAAAAAAAAAAGTTCTACAAGAAAAATCCCAGATTAATATGACTTTACTGGTGAATTTTACCCAATGTTTTAAAAAGAATTCATTACATCTCTTCAAAAATACTTCAAAATATACAAGCGGATACTTGCCAGTTTATTTTATGAGGTCAAACTCCGATTTGAATTTTATTATCCTGCTGTAAATGGTGCTAATATTTTCCTTGCAGATTTGTCTTATTTTAATTTTAATATAAAACAATTATCGATTGTACTTGTGGTATATAATATTATGTTTCGATATATGTGTATGACATGGAAAAATTAAATCTGGCTAATATAGCTATCATCTCAAATATTCATAATTTCTTTGAGGGGAGAACATTTAAAATAATCTCTTTTAGCAACTTTATAAAGAACATTATAATTAGCTATCATCATCGTGCTGTGCAATTTATCATCAGAACGTGATCCTCCTATCTAACTGTAACTTTGTTCCCTTTGACCAAGGTTTATATATTTCACTATATATTTCACTTTGAATACGATAGAAGGTTTTATGTATTCTTTTTGTGCCTATTTAGGTGAGTCTGGTATTCCCTTTATTTTTTGCATGTTTCATTTAGCATTTTCTCTAAAGTGTATTATTTTGCCATTCAATAACTAATGCCACAAGAAGTTTATTGAAGTCTGTTTTTTCTAGTCATTCAAAACTGCTACATGTCTGCTTTATGAGAAGTTCAGTTTTATTGTATCTAACACTCTGGTAGTCATTCCTACACTGGAACTCTGGAGCAGACTCTGAAGGTGCACAACTTAATATTTAGCCAAATATTGAAGACCAACACCCTTTGCAGGTTTGTGGGATCTTTTCCTATACATTGCTTTTCCTTTTGTTAATCTGTCCCTTAATTTCCAGCTGTGTCAGGATTCTGATCTCTACTCAATTTAGTGAGATTTTCTTCCTTGAGCAGTGTCTGGGAAGTACCTCTGTTTGGACTCACATGGTTTCTTTTTCTTCTTAAATAGAAACAAATAGAGATTCAATAAGAATATAAGTTAATATGGGAGAAATATAATGAAGTCCGAAGGTCAATCAGTACATTGTGGTTGTACTTCTCAGCCTTTTCAAAGAAACAGAACCAACGGACTTATTTTAAGATTTGGCTCAGACAATTAGAGAAGCTGGCAAGTCTAAATCTTCAGAGTGAGCTGGCAGGATAAGACCAACAAGAATTGTTGTTGCATTTTAAGTTGCAAGACTACTTGTTGGCTGAGTTCTATCCAAGCCTTCAATTGATTGGATGAAGCCCATTCATTTTCTGAAAAGTAATCTGTCTTATTCAAAATACACTGATTTGACTAAAAACAGCTCCAAAGAAACATCCAGAATAATGTTTGTCCACATATTTGGGCATTAAGGCCCAGTAAAGTTGACATATATATTTAACTGTCACCATGGATACGAAGACTTCTTCCTAGCCTCTCTTCCCTAATGTAATGTGACTCACACAGTAGTAATGTGCAGAGAATCATTTGGGAGATTTTCTAAATAGCTGGAAATTCAGACATATGTATTTAGTATTCCAATTCATAAGCCTCTGATAATTAACACAAATTCACAATTTTATCAGTCTCAGGAGAAGGGAGGATCAGATTCAGGTGGTTATTCACCTTCCTTTGAGAAACAACAGTGAATTTCCTTTGACACTCACTGTCTAATTAATGCTTTATGAAGTCGTGGAGACTTTAAGCACCTGCAATTGTTCGTCATGGTCATGTTTAACAGCCTGGAAATAACATGTCATGATCTATGATATTCATTAGATCCATTAGTTTCTTTTACTTTTTTATCACTAATTTACTAGTCTCATTATGCTTCCATGTTTTACTGCTTTGATTAATAAGTCTTGTGAAATGTGAACTCTAAATACCATTCCCTGTAGATATGCTGTTAGTTGCCTTATTTATTCAATGTACACTTAGAATTGTCAGTGAATTTGTTGAATGATGGTACCAAGAGAATCTAGCAATTGATCAAAAGGACAGGTTCGCATGTTTTACAAAATATATGTGTAAAATTAACTATTCAGTTAAAATTTGAAACAAAACTGTGATATCTACAAGAGATACCCACATCAAGCTAACAAAATAACTACAGGTTTAGATATTCCAAAAATCAAAGAGGTAGTAAATTTTTATATTAAATTAAATACCTTAATTATCACAACAGAGAAATTTCAGAAAAATAATGAATACTAATAAGTATGAAACATGATAATTAGTTGTACAATAAAGTTTTAAATATTTTCTACGGTGGTTGGGTAGAAAGAGTATTGCATGACGTAATGATAATTTTGTTCTCAATAGACATATTGGACAATAGTGAAATATCTTCACATTTTGAGAAAAAATAATTGCTTTCAATTATGAAAAATGACATACTTTCTTGTATCTGTGAATGCAAAGTGTCATGCAAGATTTTTGCACACGTTATAAAAATTAATAAAGAACAAATTCCATAACAAGAAACAGAAATAACATGATTCACCACCTAGTGGTTATAGTAATAATAAACTATCATACAATGACAAATCATGAATAATGATGAAGAAGTATATTTAATTTCCTTTCATTTTATACATAGTTTATATTCCTACCTGGTAAACTATTGTATTTTTGTACTAAATAATACAGTAACAAAATCTTTTAGTTGATGTCTCTTATTGTGAAGAAGAGTTTTTGAAATAGCAATCACCTTGACCAGGCAAATGCTACCACTGAGCCACATCTTAGACCTTCAGAGACTTTGGGTAGTGGAACAGAGTGAGACATACCTCCCCAGCACTAATCCTGTGGAAGTGCAGCAGGGTTTTGGAATGCCCCGTTGGTGGGAATAGAGGTGAAAGGGGGATATGCCCAGTGCCATCCACTGGCACCTAATTTAACACTCTAAAGACATACAACCTAAACAGACAATAGATGTGGAGTTTCCATGAAGAGCTAGCTTTGAAGAAGTTGCCAGCACTTTCCAGTATATTGCCATAGTGCTGCAACTTAGCGCCATCTTGATAAGGACTCTACTGTATATGTCTACTGCTCTGGGAGTCAAAAGCCTCTGCATTTTCTTGTTGCTGGCTCCTCATGGCAACATCACTGCTTTGACTAAATGGGCAGAAGCCTGGAGTGAATTTGGATCAGAGGAGAGACTCTGACACAAAATCTTTGAGAGTTCCGTGAGGAATAAAACCAGATTGTAGAGTTTAGGGTAATAAGTGCCTCCCATAGGAATCTTCCATTCAGAAGACTAGCTATCAGAGTCCTAGAAAGTGAATCGTCACATGCGATTACTCAAAGGAGCCAAAGCTGGGAACGCCAGAATCGTGTGCATTGGATTGTGTGAGACCGACCCACCAAAGCACAGATATTTCAGGCCATAAACTTTCTCTCCACCCTCCGGAATATACAGGGTCTCGTTACAGAGCCAGTATATTTCTACCCTCTTAGCTCCAGAGAAAATTTTGGGTATGTTGTGTTTTGCCCTAGCTCACTGAAAAGCTATGGTGTCAGCATCTACTCTGCTCTCAGAGTTCATAGCCTAAATAGCTTTGGAAAGGATCCTTATCTGTGGAGCTCACCATTCCACCCTCGCTCATTCCAGTGCCTAAAGGAACTGAGAGAGTTATTCCACTGAACTCTAACCACAAATTAAATGGAGATAAGTTTTTGATTGGCCTGGGATGCTAAGGTCCACTCCTGTCCACTCATTGTAGCACCTCAGTGTAATGGAAATTTTTAATTTTTTTATTTATCCTTTTTTATGTTGTTACTGTTTTATGTTTATTTCCCCCTCTATATTTTTTTATTGTAGATGAACGCAATATTTTTATTTCCTTTATTTATTTTTATGTGGTGCTGAGCACATGCTAGGCAACTGCTATAACCACTGACTCACAACCCCCAGACCTCTCCTTCTTTTATAACATTGTAATTTTCTTTTTCATCTTTTTTCTCTTTTCAATTTTTGTTCTGCTTTTAATTTCTTTCTGCTCTCTTTAATTTTAGATTTTTTTTATTATCCTTCTTTTATTTTCTGCTATATTTTTTAGTTTTTATTATTAATTTATTTATATCATTTTAACTATCTTATCCTACATTATTATTCTCATTTATTTTGTGTTTTTTATGGTATTGTTGTTGTTTGATTTTTGCTTTATTTCTTTATCTTTTTTTTCTCTTGCATGTCCTTGTGGTACTAAGGTTTCAGCACAGCACTTTGAGAGGTTTTCTGCCATTAAGCTACATTCCCAGCCCAACTGAGGGAAATTGCACCTTGCACCAATTGTGAGCTACTTCTCTGTGAGCTTTGATGGATATTCAACTTCAAGTGCAGGGAGAATAAGAAACCTCAACTGATAACCCATCTCTAAGAAGGCATGGTTGGAGGGAATTCAAATTTTCAGTCCTGGACCCTCACTCCCATGTCCCCAGCAGAGAGTAACAGCATAATTGTTGTGGGCACTGTACTTATGAAAAATTTCAGCATTCGTTGCACTCACACCCTATCAAATCACACATTGCCTACAAGATGGGAAGTGAGTTCCAGGGAGGAAGATTTGTACCCCAGTCCCCGACTTTTCCCATGAAGCAACTTTACCTGTACCTGTGTTCAGAAAATAATAGCTCTGGGTTCATCCCTACAGTTGGAATAGGAAATGACAGAACTGTTTTCAAGTAACAGAGGCATATTAACAGAGTCTGAGTCAAACTTCAAAACTTGGTAAGAGTTTCCATTCCTTTTGTAGGAGTAACCTTAGAGGGACACAGCATACTCTTCTTTCTACACCACATAGGCCTGAATTACCAAAAGGGCTCCATAATTGTAAGAAATGAGCTCCTCACTTTTGTCTAAACCCATAAACTATAAACAAAGAAGCCAATTGGAATTATGCTCAACACTATACAACAAGCTGATATCCTAGGGCATATCATCAAGAGAAGGCTTCTTGCTAAGAAGGCCCTCACACAAATGTTAAATAGATATCCATCCCAACAAATGCAGAAATCTCAACATAGAAACATAAGTAATAATAGAAAAGTTAATATAATTGCTCCTAAAATTCACGTCTCTCTAGTAATGGATGTGAAAAGTATGAAAGTAGATGCAATGTCAGACAAGTAAAAGGAATGGGTTTATAAAAACACAATGAAATCCAAGACAAAAACAAATAAAAAGCTGAATGAAGATAAAAAAGACAATGAAGGATATGAGTGACCAGGTCAATATAAAGATTTTTTTTTATAGTAGAATCATGGAAATTAGAGGCTCAATATGTAATAAAAAATGTTTTTAAAAATCTGTTGAAAACCTCAATAACAGACTAGGTTAAGTCCAAGAAATAAATAATGTCAGAGGTTAAATACAACTTTGCCAAAATAGTAGTTAGACAACACTAAAGAGAAAGGAAAAAAATGAGAAGACCCTATAAGACCTCTGGGAAACCATTAAACGGTCAAACATTTAATAAATCAGCATACCAGTGGTAGAAGAGTTACAGACTGAAAACCTATTCAGTGATTAGAATGAAAATCTATTCAGTGACTTGATAGAAATTTCTCAAATCTTGTGAAAGACATGAATACCCATGCAAATGAAGACATTTAGAACTCAAATATACATGACCAGAACATAAACTCTCGATGACACATACTTATATTGCCAAAAAGTGAAGGACAAAGAATATTAAGTTACAAGAGGCAAATACCAGGTGACTTTTAAAAACAAACACACTGGAATAACAGCAGATTTCCCAATAGAATTGATAAAGGATAGAAGGGGATGAGTTGGCATATTTTAAGTCCTCAAAGGAAAAAAATATCAAAAAAAACTGCTATACCCAGTACGATTATCCTTCAAGACCTTCAAAGACAAGCATTAAAGGAATTCATAGACCAACACTCAAGTAGATACTATGGGAATCCTGTGCCCAGAAAAGGAATAAAAACTAATACAATCAAGAGAGCATGGGAAAGAATGTCTCACTAGAAGAGTAGAAACACAAAGTAGAAATCAGTAATAGTTCATTATCAATATAGTAAACCATCAAACATCAAGATGAATAAGACAAGAAGAAGAAATGAGCAGAATGTTCAAACAACCAAATAAAATTATCAAAATATCAAGAACCAACACATACGTTTCAATAATAACTAGGAATGTAAATGATATCAATTCTCCAATTAAAATTTGCAGACAACTGATTGGATTAAAAGAACAGGACCCAGCAATATGGTATTTGCAAGAAACTTACCTCACCTGCAAAGAGATATACAGACTTAAAGTGAAAGGATGGAAAATGCTATTCCAAACAAATGGAATCTGAATGCAAGCAGGAGTGTCCATAGTTCTTGCCAACAAAATAAAATTAAAGCCAAATCAGAAAAAACAATGATCACCATGTGATGATCAAGAGAACACTTCATCAAGAAGACATACTGATTATGAATATTTAGGCACCAAAAGTCAGAACACTCAACATTATAAAGTGTACATATGAGACATCAGAAAAGAGATAGGTTTCAATACAATAATAGTAGATGGTATTAAGAGTCTCTTCATTGATGAATAGATCATCCAGAACAAAAAAAAAAAAAAAAAAAAGCCAACAACAGAAAAACATTAAAATAAAAATTGAAAGAAATCATAGTTCAAAAGGATTTAACAGATAACTACAGAATATTCTATCTAATAGCTGCAGAATACTTACTATTTTCATTAATGAAATGGAATGTTTTCCACCATAGATCATATGCTAGTTGATAAAACAAATCATAAAAATTTCAAAAACTTTGAAGAAAAGTTTGCATTATATCAAATAGCAAGCGTACAAAACTAGAACTCAGTATCAAAAGAAAATCTGGAAGCAATACAAACACATGAAGTTTAACAACATAGTTTTGAACACGTAGTGTGTCTTTGAAGAAACTGGAGAAGATTTAAAACAAAAATGTAAACCAAACATAAAACAACATTTGTGATAGAGCAAAATAGTACTGAGGGAAATTTGTAATAATTCAAACCTTCATTTAAAAAAAAAGAGAAAGATTTCACATGTAAATAATCTAATGATCCATCTCAAGGTATTAGTGATAAATAAACGCATAAGTAAGCCAAACCCAAAAATTAGTAGAAAAAAATAATGAGTTTCAGGGTCAAAGTCGATGAATTAGTGACTAAAAGAGAAATACAATACATCAATGAAACAAAGCACAGGTTCTGTGAAAAGATGAACATAATTTATAAACTTTTACCTAACTTACACAAAAGCGAGCACACGCAGACACAATAAAATTAGAAATGACAAAGGAGGTATGATAAAAGATACCATTGAGATTCAAAGGATAACTGGGAATTATTTTAGAAAGACTGTATGACAAAACATTAGAAACTCTAGAAGAGATGGAAACATTTCTGGACACATCTGACCTCATAAAATTAAATTAAGAGGATACAAATAAATAAATAAAAAGCAAGAAGTTAGTAGCAGTAATAATGGCTCTCCCAACAGCAGGTCCCGATGGATTCACAACTGAATTTTACCAAACTTTTAAGAAGCTAACACCAATGCTCCTCGAACTACTCCACAAAATAGGGATGCAACCATGGCAAATTTATCCTGCACAAACAGTATTACCCTGTTACCAAAACCTGATAAGGACACAACACAAAAAGTATAAATATTCCTGATGAGCATAGATGCAAAACATACATAAAATTATACTCAAAAGTGCATTAAAAAGATCACAAACAATGACCAAGTTGGTTTCACTTCAGGCATCCTAGGAAGGTTCAATATACACACATTAATAAATGCACAGGCATCCTAGGAAGGTTCAATATACACACATTAATAAATGCACATAAAAAGTCCTAAGTTTGAAGAGCACATGATCATCTTATGAAATAAGACTTTTGGTAAAATTCTCCATTTCTTCTTGAAAAAAGATCCTGAATACATTAGGTACAGAAAGATTACACTCCAACAGCATACAGATTATAACTGGAGGACCCACTGACCATGTCATACTGAATGATGAAAAACTGAAAGCATTTCATCAAATTATCTCATCACTCTCATTCAGCATAGCACTAGAACTTTTAGCCAGAGCAAGAGAAAAGAAATAATGATACGAGTAGGAGAGAATAAATCTAAACACTCTTTCTTGCTGATATATGTTTCAATAGTTAGAAAATTCTAAAGACTGCACCAAAATACTCCTTGAATTGTGAAATTTAGCAAAGTAGTGCTATATATAATCAACATATAAAATTAGGGACTTTTTTATACATAGAAAATTAACTCTCTGAAAAATGTATCATGAAAGGAATTCCATTCACAATACCCTCAAAAAACATTTAGAAATAAACTTGGCTAATGATTTCTATAATAAAAAATATGAAACCCTGAAAAAGGAAATTGAAGAAGACACTAGAAGATGGAAAGACTTCCCATGCTCTCAGATCAGGGGTGGTAATATTGTTAAAATGACTCTACTACTCAAACAACTTCCCGGCTCAATGAAATTCTCCTCGAATGGTCAGTGACATTCCCCAGAAAAAGAGGAAAAAAAAAAAAAAAAAAAAAAAAAAAACCTTTAAAAATTTTATTTATTTATTTATTTATACTAGATATTGAACCCAAAGGTGCTTTACCATTGAGCTACATTGTAAGTTCTTTTCGTTTATTTATTTTAAATTTTGAGAGAGAGAGTTACAGTAAATTGTCCTGACAGGACTGAAACTTGCAATTCTCAGCCTTTTAAGTGCCAGCATGCCCAATTTACGGAAAAAAGATCTTAATATTTATATGAAAACACAAAATACTTAGAACAGCCAAAGCAATCATGAGCAAAGAGAGCAATGCTTGAAGCACCAAAATAACTTATTTCAAAACATACTTCAGAGCCAAAGTAACAGAAACAGCACTGTGTTGACATAAAAGCCAACATTTAGATCAATGGAATAGAATAGAGGCCTCAGAAAAAATTCATGTGTCTAGAGTCAAGTGATTCTTGATAAAGATGTCAAAAATATACATTGGAGAAAAGACAGCTTCTTTAACAAGTGACGCTGATATAAATGGATATCAACTGTAGAAAATTGAAAATATATTCATGTGTCTCACTGTTTAAAAATGGATCAAAGACCTTAATGTAAGATGCGAGATATTAAAACATGTAGAAGAAAGCATAGGTAAAGCAGTCTAAGAACAAGAAATGATTTTCTGAATGCAATCGGTCAAGAATCCAAAACAAGATTTAACAAATGGGAGTACATCAAATTAAAAGGTTTCAGTACAGCAAAGGAACAATCAGCACAGTGAAGAGACAACTTACAAAAAGTAAATACAGAAAGTATTTGCCAGCTATACATCTGACAGAGAATTAATATCAAGAATATAAACATAACTCAAAAAGCTACAAAGGACAAAAGAAGTAATCCAATAAAAAAGCAGGCACATGATCTAAATAGATATTTCTCAAAAGAAGAATTATAAATGGCCAATAATTGCATGAAAAAATGCTCAGTATCCTTAGCTATCAGGGAAGTGCAAATCAATACCGCACTGAGAGTCCATCTCATCCTAGTTAAAATACTATTATCAAAAAATATAAAAAGTAAATTCTGGTGAGGGCATGCAGTATAGAAATCTTTATACACTCTTGGCAAAAATGTAAGTTAGTAAAGACTCTATGTTTTAGTCAGCTTTTCCACTCTGGTGAATGAAAGATCCAACCTGAACAATTTTAGGGGAGGAAAAATGTATTTAGGGGCATGGTTTCAGAGGTTGCAGTCCATAGATGGCCTGCTCCATTCCTCTGGGCTCAAGTTGAGGCAGAACATCATGGCAGAAGTGTATGGTGGAGAGAAGAGAATCGCATGATGGACAAGAAGCAAAGAGTGACAGAGACTCCACTCCCCAGATACAAAATAGGAACCCCAAAGGCATGCCTCCGAAGATCAGACTCCTCCAACCACACTCTACCTCCTTCAGTTCCCACTCAGTTTTCCTATTATAGGATTAATTCACTGATTGGGCTAAGGCTCTCATAACCAATCATTTCTCTTCTAAACCTTCTTGCATTGTCTCACACATGAGCTTTTGGGGGACACCTCACATTAAAGGTATAAAACTGAAGCCAGAATTGGGGACAGGCAGTTAGTGTAGAAATAGGGAATCGGGTCAGATCGAGGAAATGGAGGCCATAAAGCCATCTGCCTCTGGAAGTTGGAGACTGCTGTGGGAGAATGGAATGTCAAGGACCTGCAGAACCCATTAATAACCAAATTTACCTGCGCTTGTCAGAGACTGCAGGCAGGAAGATGCTGATTAATGCCCCCTGGGCCCTTACCTGCCTGAATCACTTTGGCCCTCCCCTGCCCCATCCGCTTTTCACTTTTTCACTTCTCACCTGCAAAACCAGGCCTAATCCCATAGGCAGGAAGGAAAGAGATAAGGGGGAGAGAATGGGAGAATGAAACCCATAAAAAGGACAAGATTTGCTCATCCCACGGATTCCGCCTTTGGGTCCCCTTCTTCCACCCGGGAGAAGTCTGCTTTTACTTTTCTTTAATAAAGCTGCATTTCCACTCTACATTTGCCTCTGCGTGCTTCTCCGGCCTTATACTTCAACACCTGAGGGAGCAGGACTCCTCACCGGTAAAGAGCGGTATCAAAACTCTATGAAAAACAATGGAGAAGTTTTTTGAAATCTAAAACTACAACCACCATACGATTTAGAAAAAAAACTACTCTTGGATAAATAGACAAAGGAAGCAAAATTAGCATACAAAAGTGATCCCTGTATACTATGCCTCTTATGGCATGATTCACAACAGCTAAGATGGAATTAGCCTAAGAGCCCATCAACAGATGATTAGATAAAGAAAGTGTGGTATATACACACAATAAAGTGTTATTCAGTCACAAAATTCTGAAGCACTTTATTTTTCATGTTATTACACATGAGTGCACTTAAAAATTATATTTCCAAAGATTTGCTGCAAGCATAGAGACCTAAAATTAATGGTTTCTATATAGCTTCATAATTTGTGATTTTGTTCAAGTGACAATTATTCTAGACACTTCCTTATTTTGGTTATTATTGTTACTTCATATTTCTACATAAAAAGACATTCCATCTGTGGACAAAAAAACATTTCTACATTATATTTTCTGATATGCATAATTTCATCTTGACTTATTTGACTGCCTGGGACCTATTGTACCATGTAAAATAGAAAGTGCACATTATTGAGTAAATCTGAGTGTCACTAAAGAAGGTGATCATTGTTGGCTTGCTTGTGAATCTAGCATAAGCTATTCATTGTTTTCTTCAATAAATTTGATACTTTTCGTAGGTTTTCAAAATATCCTTGAAAGTTCAAGGCTGTTTCTTTGGTATTGACTTAGGTAAAAGATTTTAACATGAATATGTATATTAAATGTTATCAAATGCTTTCTTAAATCCATTAAGAGCAAGGTATCATTCTGAGCCATAACAATATTTTGAACTTAGTAATATAAAGCAATCTGTATTATTCCTTAATTTACTCTTTAATATCTACAGCCCCCACAGGGATATTTTTCATTTATTTATCCTGATTTTAGAAATTTTTACAGTACTTTTTTTCTCTATATCATTCTATCTAGATTTTTTTTCATCTTTAAAAGTGTAACTTTTGGACTAGTTTATTTCTGTTTTTTTTCTCATGGTTCTAAATTATTATTTAATTTATTAATAATTTGTAATGCCAATTTACTTTTTCTGTCTTCCTTGGTAGTAAACATAGATGATTGATTTTTAACTTTCTTCTTTCTTATAAGTACTTAAAACTTCCAATTTCCCTTTAAACACTGTTTTAGACAAATTCTACAAAACTGATATATGCATATTTATTATTCAGTGTTACATACTGTCTAAAATCAATTTTGATTTATTCCTTGAAACCTAGTTTTTTTTTTTTTTTTTTTTTTGGTTAGGGTAACTAGTGCAAATATCCACAAGAGATACAGCTCTGAGTTCAAGCAACAGTTTATTGTCAGAGAGTTTGCCAGGCTGCCCCTCTGCAAGGTGCAGAAACCTGCAGGAAAAACTTCTAAACTATATAGTCATGTACAATGGAGTAGTTGAAAAATAACCGGTCTGACCCTGTGACTGTTACTTGACATCTTTGCTGTGGTTTGGATAGTTAGAGACTCTTTCAGGGTGAGCCTACTAGGAAGGTCATGCCTGGGTGGGCAGGTGCTGATTTTCAAAATGGAGTTACTTTGGCCTAAAGACCTAACATTTTTATTGATTATATTTAGTTATACATAATAGTTAAATTCATTTTGATATAATTACACAAACATGGAATATATATTATTCTAATTAGGACTCCATTCTTATGGATATACACAATGGTAGGATTCAGTATGGTGTATTCATATAAGTACATAGGAAAATTATATCAGATTCATGATTCATTCCACTGTCTTTTCTTTTCCTATCCCCTCTCCCTTTCCTTCATTCCCCTTTATCTAATGTACTGAATATCTATTCTTTCCCTCTACCATCTTATTGTGGGTTAGCTTCTACATAAAAGTGAAAACATTCAACAGTTCATTTATTGGGACTGGTTTATTTCACTTAGCATGATAGTCTCCAGGTCCACCCATTAATTTGCAAATGTCATAAAGTCATTCTTCCTTATGATTAAGTAATATTCCATTGTGTATATATACCATATTTTCTTTATGTATTCAGCTGTTGAAGAGCACCTAGGTTGTTTCCCTAGCTTAGCTATTATGAGTTGAGCTGCTATAAACATTGATGTGAGTGTGTCACTGTATGCTGATTTTCAATCCTTTGGATATATACTGAGGAGTGGGATAGTTGGGTCAAATGGTGATTCCATTCCAAGTGTTTTAAGAAATCTCCATATTGCTTTCTGTAGTGGTTATAACACATTGCAATTTGAAACATAGTTCTTTTAGAAGAGTATTTCTTAATTTCTGGAGTAAGTTTTAATTACATGGTGCTCTCTTTACTTTTAAGTTAAATGTGCTTTCATGGTCCAGTAGCCATGAGTGTTAAGAACAGCCTACTTGCCAGACCACAATTTCCATATCTCATACACTTGGACATTTGTCAAGCACAAGATATCAACCTCCAGTATTTGGTCTCAACTCCAGAGATTCTATTTCTTAATACTTTATCAATAATTTTGGTAAACAGTGACTTCACTCTGTGATTTTTCCATTCTCATAGGACCACACTTAGACTATTGATATATAATGCCTGAACAGTGTTTTCAAAATAATCTGTAATTTTATGGTTTATTTTCACAGGAAGGCTCTTCAAGCACTAGTTACTCTCTTATAAGGGAGAAAATAAAAAAATAAAATTCTACATATGAAAATGTTTGGGTGAATTAAAAAAAAATAATGGCAAAGCAGAAGTTTCACCGAATAGTTACTGATTATAGGAGAACCAAAACTTAAATGATTTATGTAATCAATTGAACTATCTAGAAAACAAAATAATAGAATGCTAAAAACCACAAAATAGTAACTGGTAAAAATAGTAAGTTAATAAAATATAAACCAGAGTAAAAAACACAAACTAATTCAGATGATTATCCTTAAATTGATTAAATTTTACATAGTGCAAAATGCATAAATATTACAAATGTGTAATAAATGGTAAACAAGCGATTAAAGGAAAATCAAAAAGAATGATAATGTCCCACTTCAATAGTTCTATAGAATTTTTTCTAAACATCATAAAATTTACTAAAACTTTCCCCAAATGATAACAATGAAATAAAATGACACATATTCTTTCAAGAAAAAGATATGGTGAAATGAAGACAAAACTGAAACAAATAAATTTTTTAAAATCCTCTCATTTCCTTAAAAAAACAGCACCTCAAATATTTTTGTTGGGTGTTATTAAATATACATTAAGGAATGTACATTATTGCTAATCAGAGTGGAGATGACTATTAAAAATGAATATACCCATGATAAAACAGTGTAGACAGTCACTCTTCTTCATCGTTAATGGAAGTGTAAACTTGTACAACCTGTAAGGAGTAAGTTTGATAATATCTACCAGGACTTAGACACACACATCATTCTTGTGCCAGAGTATTGTTATTTATATTACTGATAAAGTGTCACCTGAGGGGGAAGATTAATGTCTAAAGCATTGCTTTGAAATAACAAAACCTAGAAAACAACCTAAATGCCCTTGAAGAAACAACAATTTTAATGAATTATGGTGCCTCCACATATTTGAAATAATTATTATAAATTATGAGTCACTTTCATAGTCAGTGATATGGAGATATTGCAGAATATAACAAGTAACAGAAAAGGCAAGTTTTCAATAAGATTATATATATAACACTTTATATTTAAAAATGGATATTATATTTGTATATAAAATATATATGGAATAGCAACTTGGTGAGGGATCAAAACAGCTTAGAGAGTCCTCTCTCTAAATAAAATATTTTTCAAAAAAATGGGACTGTGGATGTAACTCAGTGGTTAAGTGCCCCTGTGTTCAATTGCTGACCTCCACATACCAACTATATATGTATTTTTTTTGGGGGGGGGACGCTTTCATATATATATGTGAACAAAGAGATCGAAAGACTTGTTAGTGAATGGAGTATCTTTATTTCAAAGGGTAATTTGGCATCAATTCTTGCTAAAGGTAAGTGAAAGATTTTCACATCAAGGATGTGGTGTTTCTCAGTAATGTGACTGAGCAGAAATCTTTACTAAACCTGCCCTTGGCAGGCCAGGGCAGGGGATGTGGCCAAGTTCATGGTCCCAGATGAGAAGAGGACTCAAGCAAGTTGTACTAAATTTTCATCAAGGAGCTAGTCTTTGTCACGTTGTGGCTATCAGAACTTGACCATAAGAAACCCCCACCTTTTTGGCCCTACAACATTCTAATCCCACTTAGGGTGTCCACCTCACCATCCTGTGGACACACTAAGTGTGTTTGTGGCCTTGGCTCTGGGAGCCTGACACTGACTTCAATAATGCCAGTTTCAGCTTTTGAATGGCTAAGGTGTTTCCTGACTGCTTGTAAACCAGCCACCTTTCCTTTACACTCAGTTTACATTCCTTTGCATGAGATATCTCCCATATATTGTCAGATCAACAGAGCCTCAGAGTTCACCAAACTCAGAGTCTACTTCTTTGTGGGAGGATGCTGTCCCTGAGCTCCCTGCTAATAATGATATGCCATGATTAGTTTCCATCTTTCACTCAAAAATTTCTGTATCTGTTGTTGAACTCTCTTTACCTGTATCTATGAACTTTTTATTCTTTTAACCTCTTATCCAATTTATCTCAATATTGCTGATTTATAGTTTTGCATTTTATCCTGATATTATATTTGTGATTTTTAGTTAATCTGAGAAGTTCTATCTCACACACCTCCCACATGGGTGAGGAAAGGGGTTCCTGCTGGAGAGATGAGCTGACTGTGAAATAAAAGCTAAGAAATTTATATATCAGAAATAAAGACAAAAAGTCAAGAATTTTTGAAGAAGGGATGTGACCAATTCAGATATCCAGAAGGGTATGGTTCTAACAAAGGAAGGAACCTGAGCTTGCTGCATTTAAATCAGTATATATCAAAAGGAACCAGTAGGAGCTCCTTGAGGAAAACCAGGAAGCCAGGTGGAGGAAAACAAATCGTTTGACTCTAGTGGGTCACTCCCACATCAATGCTTGGATTTGAATTTGAGCTGTGAGCTAACACAGGATAATCACGTGACTCAGGTGTTCTTGGATCATCATTATGGAACTGTGAGTTCTGAGGCCAGATATTCCTGGTTAATGGCTTGAACTTCACTCAGTTCTCATTTGAGCCATGAATGGCTTCCTGCAGTACTATATTTATTAAATCTATCATTATCACTTCCTGATTTATTTTATCTTTGCCTTGCACAGCTGCCATTTTTCTCAACTATGTGTGTGTATATATATACATATATATGCACATGTATACATATAGTACATATATATACTATATATATACACATATATACTATACTATATATATATAGTTGTTTATTTTACTGAGTCCCAAATTTCTTGGTTTATCAGAAAAATGCTGTTTTTTTAAATAAGATATTTAGTATTAACTTTTCATAAATGTTTTTCATGCATTTGTTCAAACCATATTCTGTCTGATAATATCATCAACCAGTATGACTACTGTTGCAAATTTTCTTTGCTTCTTTGTGCATAAATGAAAAAATAGAATAGTTTATTTTTCAACTGTAGTAAGCATGAATTAATTGATATTAACAGAAATGGATACATGCAAATATATATAAAAATGAATTTTCAGTTAGAAATGTTTTGATAATGAACTTCAAAATAACCCAAATGTTCAGGTTTCATTGGATAAATAGTTTACATTCATTATAGTAATGTACTTCTCAACTCAAAGTACAAATGAATGATTATGCAATGCTTAAATAGATGTTGAAAGAAATTCAAGAGAAAAAAAAAAAAGAAATTAAAGGAGAAAGGGAAGATGGGCAGAAGAATCGACGTCTTTGCTCCTCTCACTGGGTAGTTTTTTGATTTACATTTTTTTAAAATTTAAACCCAATGAATCAATTCCATGTCCAAAACTTCCCACAGGGTATCTCTCCAGTACTCTCACTGGAGAGACAACATTTTCTTACTCTATTTGACCCACATATTTCAGTTTCTTTTCTTCCTCTCTGTGCTTTCAATCTTTTTGCTGAACCTGAAAAATACCCCCATGGGAAGCTGTGGCAAACTGGTATTCACACTTAGTAATCCTCTCCATAAATGGACTTTTTATGTTCTTGTCATCCATCAGAAGATAAAAATTATTAATTCTTGGGTAAAAAAGTATGGGAACTCCAATTGAAAAAGCAATCTGGCCTCTCAACCCAACTACCTTTATTTTATGGATTTAGGATCTTGTTCTTGATGTTCTGTTCTATTTCTCCTCCTAGCAATCATTACATCTTTGGTTTTCTACTACATAAAGAAAGTACCTAGCTATAGTTTGCATATGAGGTGTCACCCAATAAATTTATATAATAAAAAATGCAGAAATGTTCAGGGTTGAAATGATAATATTATGAGAGCTATAATCTTATCAGTGGATTAATCCATTTGATGGATTAATAATTTGAAAGGACTACTGTCCTGGGTGGTAACTGTAGGCAGGTGGAGTACGGATAGAGGCAGTAGGGCTCTGGGGCTCCGTCCTTGGGCATTAAGTCTTGTCCACCAGCTCCTCCCTCTCTTTCTCTACTTCCTATTCACCACGAGGTGAGCAGCTTTCTTCTGTCATGCGCTTCTGTTATGATGCTCCTTCTTGCCTTGGGCCCAGGGTGATAGAGCTGGCTGATCATGAACTGAATCATCAAAATTGTGAGCTCAAAATAAACTTCAACCTCTAATTGTTCTTATCAGTGATGAAAAACTGGCTAACACAAGCAATCTATATCCACAAAGGGCAACCCAAAAATACATTCAGAGAAAATGTACAAATATGAGACAGAATTATCACACCTAAGTGATATCATTTCTAAGTTTGAAACATAGTTCTACTGATGAGACAATAAACATATAAATGATCAAATTAAAATTTTATTTTGAAATGAAGCTGCTTGAAGATAACAATAACTTCTGTGTGCATTCAGCTCATAATGTCATTTCTATCTTTCCGTTTTGAAGCTCTATAATAAGCTAAATTAAATGACTTTTTTTTTACTATTGATATGTAATTACTTTTTGATAATAAAATGTTTTGAAACATGTATCTCGGAGGAGAAAAAAAATTAAGGTATATTTTTTTGTGATGGAGGCAAAGATTTAGAGGGAAAAGAAGTGATGGCTAACTTCATGTGTTTTCTTGGCTATGGTCCAATTTGGTCAAATACCAGTCTTTATGTTGCTGGGATGGTACTTTTCGGAAAAGATTAGCATTTAAATAAATACACTTTGAATTAAGCAATTTATCCTCTACGAAGTCAAATCAGCAAAAAGCCTAATGAGTAAAACAGGTCCTCTGAAGAGAAATAAATTCTTCCTTCAGACTGTGTTCATTCAAACCCAACATCAGTTCTTGCATGAATTTTCAATCTGCAGGGAGTCTTGAAAATTTCAGACACACTCATAGTCTCATGAGTTAGTTAAAAAAAAAAAATAGTTCTCCATCTTATCTCTATTTCTCTATCTTAAAATTGATTCCTCTAATAAAAATCTTCAGAGTGAGACAGTGTTGTTCCAAACTTCTAGGCTTTAGTCATACTTCCTGAATTGAGGTTGCAGTTTTCCATTGACTTTAATCACAGGAAGAAATAGTAGTAGGAGATAGCCTAAGAAAACTTCTATATTCCAGATGTACTCTTCTTTATCTCCTTCATGGTACAGTAAGTAGTTAAAATTATCCTTCTTAAGCAGGATCAATAATCCTAGTCAGTAAAGCAACTGTTCTTTACTTGTTTATTCAGAGATATAAGAAGCCCAACATAGCTACGTGAAGTCTGTATTTCTGGTTCAGTGGAATCAGTGTTGTATCTCTGATGGAAGCATCCTTTCCTTCAGAACAAAGTCTTCTACTGAAGCAGATGGTGCAGAAGACTAAACTTTTACCCTATATAATAGAGGGGAATGGAAGCAAACTCTAAGACTTCATAGGAATAAGAAGCAAAGTTTTTGCTAGTAGTCATAGTGACTGTTGCCTCTTCCATTTCCATTCCCAGTTTTCTGACTTTTGAATCTTGGCTGTGGGAGAAACGGTACTACATATTGGAACATGAGTTGGGGTACACACAACTTATTACAGGATCTCCTTCTATCTCTGTCTTTGAAGTTTTATGTTAAGTTCTCAATAAAAATACTAGTCCATTTCAGTGTAAGTTTCATTATATATCAATTTACTTTAATGTGATAATAATGAGATAAATTCTGTTAGCATAGAATACAATTCTTGGCTAAGAAATATATGTTGTCATTTTCCAGTAAATTTTCCCTAATCCTGATCCCCTATCACTTTCTGCACCATTGGTATGTATAGCACAAGTTTGACAGTTTATCTTCAAAATCCAGGACAGTTTCTGTTTTCTCCTTAAACTTCTTTATGCCTTTAGTATTAGATATTCAAGGATTCACATACCAAACACCGTCATCACAATTCCATCCGTATATTGCAACATATGAGAATTAAATACAACAAATTATTTATGGTAGATGCCATGATATAAATATTTTTAAGAAAAATACATGGAACCTTTGAAAGTATGGTTCAGATATATTTTGCAGGGCTTGCTTTAATAGGGGGAATTAAACACATATAAGTAAAAATATATAAACTCTAAAATTATCACAGTCACCATATCTCCTGGATCTCATTCTTATTTCTGGTTATTGCTACTATTTATCCTCAATTATTGTTATGGAGCATGACTTAAGATCAAACACCACTGAGAAGTTCAAATTTGAGAATCTTTATTAGCCTGCTGGCTGAATGTCTGACATAATGCCCCAAAAATGGCTATTGGGAGAATAGCCCTGACCATAGGTTCCAGGGGTGTTTATACCATAAGTCAGTACATCAATCATAAGTGTCTGTTGTTGTGATTTAAAATTACAAACTAACATCATGAGAACGGAATTATTAGCAGAAGGGGGAAGTGGGTCAAAATGACCTTATTTAGGTACAAATTAAAGAACGGTTACTAACCTCTAGATGCTCACTGTTGACATGGTACATTGTTTAGGAAAATAGGAATCAAAAAGAGAACAATTTTTCATTATACATGAATTGCCATTTCGTCATTTTGTATTGCCAACCATGTCATGCTAGGCAACTGATGATGGGTACAGAGGCAGGGTGTTCCCAAGGGAGAAGTATTTCCTACATAACATGGAGTCTCAGAGCAAAATAGTCTGTTTAGTCATTGCCCATGTAGCCTGGCCTGTAACTTTTCCATGGAGTCAAATTGCCAGCCCATCAAAATTATAAAAACATAATTATAAAGCATTTATTAAAAACTGCATACAGTAAAGGGTACCATTTTTTAAATTGCTAACAGGAAGTTTTGTTAGAATTGTGCATTGAAATTCCACATGGATACATAGTTGTGAGCCAAAATAAGACAAAATGACATTCAACATAAAACAACAGAGTTCAGAAAATACAATTTGTCAGTTGTAGGAAAAGGGTTGACTTTAATGTGATTTTAGAAATTCAATCGGTTCTATTGGGACAGATTACATTTTGAAGCAGGGAATAAAATATGATTTTGGATTGAATGCAGTCAGATTCACTCCAGTCGTGCTATATTGACATCATAAAACTGTTTCAGGTAGATTATGGATTTCACATGTTGTGGAGAATCAAGTACTTGAATTACAAGTGTGATCTTTTGTTGACAGTTGCAAATAAGACACTACCTTTCCTTTTAATATATCAACTTATAATACTTGAAAATGATGTTATTAAAGTAAAAACCAGTAAAAAACAGTGATATGGACAAAAGTTTAAAACTATGATCTAATTGTTTTATCTGAAATATCTTTTAGTTTAAAAAATAATCAGTTTTTGTGCATTTGCTAATGAAAATGTAAAACAATCTATTTTAGCTTATTTTATTTTATTATTTGAGATGCTTGGCATATATTGCTTCAGATAAAAAATTATTTATAGACTATTATTGAAATGTATGTTTCATGGAAGAATTAGAATGGATGTTGATACTGAAGAAGTACATGCCTCCTGCTATGTTTATTTCAGTTCCTATATGCTCTCCTATGATATTTATTGTTCTGTGGTGAACAATAACCAAAGTTTTAAAATTTTTTATAACTGTGTTTGAGTATGTCTAAAGTGTGACAACTTTTTTTTAGTTCAATCATTCATTTTTTTCAAAAAAACCAAAATTTTAATAATTTATTGCTAGTAACATAAGATTTATGAGATTTTGAAGTATACAAAGATTGGTGCATGGTTAAATATATTACTAAATGTATTTTCTCATAGTTACTATTTAATAAATACATTTAACTTTCATGCTCTTTTCATTTTTCAAGAATATCAGTAACTGTAGTCAGCATGCATTATAAAAGATCTCATATACGTTAAGCCTATAAAACCAAAAATATTTATCCTTTGACAAACGTATCCAAAACTTGCCTTGCCCACCATCACCATTGTCTCTGGTAATCAGCATTCTCCTCATCACCTTTTTGAAATCAACCATTCTCATTACACATTTTGAGTGAGATTACATAACGTTTGTCTTTCTATGCTGGCGTCTTTCATTTAACACAATATCCTCCAGGTTCATTTATGTTTTTTCAAATGAAAAGAATTCATTGTTAATGAGTGAGTAATATTTCATTGTGTTCATTCATAACCACACTTCCTCTATCCATTCTTCTATTTATAGACTTTTATGTTGATTACTTACATTGGCCACCATGAATAGTGCTACAAACAACATGGGAGTGCAGTTATCTCTTCAACATAGTGACTTTATTTCCATTGTATGTTTACTCAGTGTTGGGATTGCTCAATCAGATGGGGCTTTTATTTTTAGTTTTTGTGGCACTTCCACATTGTTTTCCATGTTGGTTTTATTAATTAAATATCTACAGATAATATGCAGATCTCCAAATCCTCCCCAGTATTTTTTTATCTCTGGTCTATTTGATACTACCCAGTCTAATATTAGTGAAATGATATCTCAAAGTATTTTCAGTTTTTTTTTTTTTTTTTTTTTTTTTTTTAATTCTCTGAGGTGCCAAGTATTCGAACCTTGGCCCTTGGGCATGCTAGGTGTGCGCTCTCCAACATGAGCTCTTTCTCCAGCTTCTCAAAGTATTTTTAAATTTAAATTAATTTTAATTCATATGTACTCATGCATACTAACATGAAAATAATACATTTTAATATTATATGATTTTTTGATAGAATTATACATTGTATAATGTTTAATACTGTTTCTCCAACACTTACTAGTTTAAGATGAAATTTTTCCAAATGCTTTCTTCTATCTTTTTGAAATGAAATATGCATATATATTGTTATCTGTAGTTTCCTTACTCTTCAATAAAACACATCCTCCAATAATTTCAAGCAGTTTTCAATTCATAAGTTTGAATTTCAGATTAAAATTTTCAACATA
This sequence comes from Sciurus vulgaris, assembly GCF_902686455.1. Lineage (NCBI taxonomy): Eukaryota > Metazoa > Chordata > Mammalia > Rodentia > Sciuridae > Sciurus > Sciurus vulgaris. Next base: position 151,851,550 of record NC_136466.1, read on the forward strand.
GTCCTATGTTGTATTTTTGTATATCTTGCCAAGATTATAATTTTATGTTAACAACTCTAATTGGATATTCAAGTTATAACAATTTGGAGGAACTGGCATTAATACAGCATTAATGATACAATTATTAAAATATCATTAATATACCATTATCTATTTTTATAAAAACCACTTTGGATTGTGTAGAATAAGTAAATTACTCTTATCTTTTAGATCCTAATCCTCATTAGGCTGTGTGGAGCAAGCAGACAAATTGCCCCCCTCAAAACACATAATTTACCAACCACCTCTAATACGTCTGTGTATTCCCTAATTAATTTGTTGTTTCATTATTTTCCAAACCACTTCTTACCTTCTGAATGTGATATATTTTATTATGAGTAAAAAAGGATTTATTCATATGTGTATATATATATATTTACTTTCATTTTTAAATATAGGGTCTAGAACTGTTCCGGATAATTTGGATGAATTAGTGGGTGATTAGTATATTTCAAAAAAAATAATCAATTGTTTTTCTTATGGTAACATTACTTACAAAATATTTGAGAAGAAATATACAATAAAGTAATCTCTATTCACCCTCCCAAAACACGTAATTGATCATAACAAAAAAATCACCAGTTGCCATATAATTAGGTAAGTACAGCATCCCTAGTAGGTTGTATTCCCGCACCCGACATCACTTTTTTCCTCAGTATATTTCCCTTTCTTGCTATTTTTCCCATTGACGTTTTTGGCTAAAGTCTCTTAATACACTGTTATATTTTACAAGAAATAAATTTCAGTTCTATTTATTTCTACTGTTTTTCTGCTTTACATACCACTAACTTGTGTTTTGATCATTGTTATTTCCTTTCTTCTTACTTGTTTTATGTTATATTCACTCTTCTTTTGTAATATTCAAAAGAGAAGCCTAGTTCATTAATTGGAAATATTTGTTTAATATAGGCATTTGGTGCTTTAAATTTCATTCTAACTACAAATTTATCCCTTTCTTTAAATCTAGATATATTTTATTTTTCATTGTTTTAAAATATGTTCCTTACCTTCTTTTTGATTTCTTCTTTGATTCATCAGTTATTTTGAAAAGTATTATGTATATAAAAATATTTTATCTGATTTCTATGCTGTGCTCTAAGCCTATGTTTATTTATATTTATGTGATTGACTCTTTGTGTATGTTATGGTTTAGATGTGGGATCTCCCAAAAGCTCATGTGTAAGACAATGGAAGAAGGTTCAGAGAAGAAATGATTGGGTTTTAAGAGTCTTAACCCAATCACTGATTTACTCCACCCATAGGGATTAACGAGTGGTAACTGAAGTGGTAGGGTGTGGCTGGAGGAGGTGGGAACTGAGGTGTGGCTTGCGGGCATATATTTGTAACTGGCCAATGGAGTCTCTCTCTCTCTCTGCTTCTTGATCAAAATGTGAGCTGCTTCCTCATGTCACACTCTTCTGCCCTGGTGTCCTGCCTCACCTGAAGCCCCTCAAAATGGAGCCAGCCTTCTATGGACTAAGATCTTTGAATCTGTGAGCCCTCGAATAAACTTTTCCTTCTTTAAAATTGTTCTCATTAGATTATTTAGTCACAGCAGTGAAAAAGCTGAGTAGAACTACATTTTATGAAGACTTCTTTCAGGACCCAGAATATGGGCTAATTTGATAAATGCACTTTTGCATTTGAAAAGAATATATATTCATTCATTTTTGGATGAAGGGCTCATTAAATGTCAAGCATCTCAAATTTATTTAGAGTGCTATTGAGATCATCTATGTATTTACTGATTTTGTATCTTCTTTTTCAGTTACATTAAGAGGGATTTGAAATTTGATATGTTTTACTATGATTGAAAATTTATTAATTTCTGTGGGTCTTTTAATTAGTTTTTCATCATATATTTTGAAACTATGTTATTAAATGCAGAAAATGCAGAAATTTATAGAATTGTTATTTCCTGTTGATAAGTAGGATCTTTACTAATTATGAAAATACTTATCATATCTTTCTTTCTTTTTTTTTTTTTTTTTTTTGGTGTGTGTACTGGGGATTGAAATTAGGGGCACTTGACCACTGAGCCACATCCACAGCCCTATTTTTTTATTTTTTTTTTTATACAGAGGGTCTCACTGAATTGCTTAGCACCTCACTTTTGCTGAGGCTGATTTTGAACTTGAGATTTTCCTGCCTCAGTCTCCTGAGTTGCTGGGATTACAGGTATATGCTACTGCCCAGTTCCTTTCTTTTTATTGTAGAAGTAGTAATAACAATGATAATGTGATTCTGAAGATTTAGACAAAAAAATTGAGAGACATTTATATGTCAAAGAAAATATACTTAAACTATCCTGTAATTTTCTACTTTTAACTAGTTTTAATAGGATTTCTTTAAATAGGTGTTTTGCCTAAATGTTGCAAATGAATTTATTTTTATTATTGCATCTTTGGCTGAATACAGTTTGGAGAAAAATATATCTTTCTATGATTACATAAAATAATTTAAAGAGAGGCTAAGTTCAAAAAATGTGGCACGGGAAAGATATAAAATACAAAAACACAAAATACAAAATTAAAAAATACAAAATTAAGAGAAAATATTTTTTCGTGTTTAAATCAGGTATGTCAGAAGTCTAGTGAATGCCTTTGCTTCTATGATAGATTGTAGGATTCTGTAAATAAATTTCTTTCCTTATAAGTAAAATATTTGATTCTTAATATTTTAAGTACAAATTTAGAGGATATAGGAAAAACTTTGATTTCATTTTTAAATTAAATAAAGATTATTTTATTTTGAAAAAGTACAATTTTTCATCTATAAAATATTTCTTCATTAAGATACATGCTCTAAGAAGCTCTGATTTGAACATTTATAATTATCACTATAGAAATATTACCATGAACTAGGTTCATGCTTTGTGCACTAAACTGCAATTATTCAATGAGCAAGCACACAGAATGCATTACCAGTGAGCTAAAATTAGCATGAAAGACATCTCTATTTCTGATGAGTTGCTAAAATTTTTAAGTAGTAACAACTTTCAATCCTTCCATGTTTATTTCATAGTATTAAGAAAATGTAGACTCTGGATGGAATTTTAATTCACCTCAAATATTTTTATCTTACCTAATAAAAGTTTAACCCCCTTAAAATTGTATTCACGCCTATAACGTCTCAAAAAAATATTTTAAGACTTGCTGAATTAATTTTGGCCCTTTCTAGAAGTTTTGTCTTAGAATTCTTATCACTTATAAATTTACATTGAAACACTTAAATTAATGTATTTCCTTCACAAATACTTTGAAAGAGCTATGGTTTTAGAAAATCTTTTTAATTAACAATAGAGTTTTTTAAATCCTCAATCATTATGAGTTATGCAAAATTTTGCTTTATATATTATATAAAAGGACTATTCACCTTTTAAATTAGTTGATTGCATATAATTATTATACAATTGTAACATAAACATTTCCATTCTTATCCATTGATATAATTATATCTAAATCAATAATCTTAACATTTTAATGAGCTATCTCAAACTGTGTAATAAGCAAACTCTTAACTCTCAGCAGATTTTAGCAATATTTCTTTCTCAGCTCCCATGTGTGAAAGACAGCTATTGCTCTGCCAGACTACAGTAGGATTATCTGGCCTTGGTGTCAAGTGCTGAGTAGACTCAAATCTTCTTCAATAATTCCCAGTTGTGTATAAGTCTGTGACTGCTACTCAAGTCACTTTCTTCTGATAGCAGATCACTAATGGACAAAAAGAGCAATCCTCTATACCATATTTAAAACCTTGCTAATGTGTACCTCTTCACTCTCTTTTGACCAAAGAAAGTAAATCTCAAATACACAGAAGGGAGTGAATATTTGTTGATAGATATTCCATCCTTTTCATGCACGTTATCTTCCCTGCATCTGCTTCTTAATTTTAATGTGCACATGAGTGCACATACATGATTAAATTTCATTTTTAAAACTTTCACCAGCCATTAAATTTTTAGTTGCTTTCAGAAAGTAACTCAATTTTTGAGTTATTTTATACTTAATGACACATCCTTGATTCAAAACTAATATCACTCAATAGACCATAAAGTAAAGTAACAGAATTTGTGTGTGTGTGTGTGTGTGTGTGTGTGTGTATGTATTTGCTGGAGGTCAAACAAAGGGCCTTGCCCATGCTAAGTACTCACCACTGAACTATACCTCCCAGCTCCCATAATTTCAAATGAGATACAACTTGAACCATAGATATGGAGTTCTTGTCATGATTATTTTGTCTGAAAATAATATAAAAGTAGAAATCAAAAACTTTATTGAGGTTCACACAGTCTAGGATCTGTTATGTAAAGAGATTGGAAGTCATATTTCTGTTCTTAAAAGAAGACAGGTTACACAGACTAAAATGATTGAAAATTCTGAACCAGGTAAAGAACTGGTATCCAAGTCCTCTCCCTGACTTCTAAGCTAGGAGAAGGGCTTTCTCTAAAGGGTATCTCCTTTGGATTCACTCTTTTTTTTTTTTTTTTTTTTTTTTTTTAGTTCAGGAATTCAAAGGTTCAGTCCATTGTGGTAAACACCACGGCCCTGTGCCTGAGGTAAGGCAGAACATCATGGTGGAAGGATGTGGTGGAAGAAAGTAGCTCACTTTCAGAACAATCACCTTCCAATGTAAAGGAGAAATGAGGAATTTTTCAGACTAAACAAAAGAAGAAAATAGGAATCTATGTAAAGGTACATGTTTTAAAGGGATTAAATAATAATTACATGCAATTTTTATTTTTTAAACTCCTCTTTTTTTTTTTTTGGTACTAGGGGCTGAACTCAGGGGTATTCAACCACTGTGCCACATCCCTAGCCTTATATTGTATTTTATTTAGATTCAGGGTCTCACTGAGTTGCTTAATACCTTGCCATTTCTGAGACTGGCTTTGAATTCCAGGCAATCCTCCTGTCTCAGCCTACCAAGTTGCTGGGTTTACAGGGGTGCACCAACGCACTGATTTAAACTCTTAACTGGTCTAAAATATCTTTGTTTAAATCAATAAATAACATTCATGATATATCAGTTGATTATAGTATATGAGGAAAATATATGGGAAATATCTTTTTAGGTTTATATCATGCTGAATTTAGGGTGAACACACTCTGATTCTGGATAAAACCTAGTCATTTTCTATATTCATTCCTTCCAATGGACATTTTATCCTTTGAAATTTTTGTATGTAACATGATGCATTATTTCTATATCTTTGGTATCTGTGTTTCTCATCTTTGGTGGGCATTTAGTATATCTTTGCAGTGAAAGTATTTCACTTTTTTCTTATATAAAAGACAAAAGTTTATACTTCTTTTATTATATTGATAATGTCATATATTTATTTTAATATACTTTTTGTACAAAAAATACATAATTGAATTCTTCCAAATTTATGGATGTTAAATTTCATGAGCCTATAAAAACAAATGTTTTCAATTATGACTTTCCATATTTTATATACTGCAACCTGACTTCAAATAATTTAAAATGTTTTTAAAGTTTTGTAAATGATAAAGTTTAATATTTTAAAATATGCTTTTTTTCATTGTTTTGCACATTCATTCTTTTTGATAAATTCCTATCTAATTTCACCTAAATTCCAGGGTTCCAAGATTTTCTTTAATTTTTACTCCCCTTGAAAGAGGAAATGTCAAAACATCTGGTGAGAGCAAGCTCAGGTGTGTAGCTTCCTAATATACCTGCTAGATACCTATATTGCTAAATAAATCATCTTATATTTTCTGACTTTCAAAAATTCCTTTATTGAAGAAGAATTTCACACTTACCATATATTTTTAAATTCCTTCCTTTAAAAACAGTTAAAATTTAAGAGACAAGGTGAATCACCTAAAGCTGGGGATTCACTTTTAAGATGGGGTTTGTTTCTTAAAAAGATGAGAAAGCACACCAAAGTCTACATGTCTTATCTCTGCAAAAATTTGTCAACAAACACATTCAAAGGTTATGAAATGTCCTGTTATTTACAACTTGTTTTACTTTGAAGGTTTCTAAAGATTTCCTTGTGATGCTTATTTAATCCTAAGAAGAAAGAAAGAATATGTGAAAGGGTAGAAAGAAGTGGCATCTGTCTTTGAGTGAAGATTAAAGTTCAAAATTTGAAAATACTCCTAATTATAATGGCCTTGAGTAAAAGAAGGACACTAAAGGAAGTAGAATTAACTCATTATAACTTTAGCAGTTGCTCTTAACAATGAATACCATGCAAATTACATCTGCAAATATTATAACTTTCCTTCAATTAGCAAAAGGCCATTGACTTTCAGATAATTTCATGGCACCAATTTTATTTCATTGCCTATTATTGTTTCTTAGCCTTCGGGTCCTTTTCAACAATTACTTTATTTTCCAGGATGATTATTGGGAAACACAGTTACTAAATCTATGGTTGCCTAAATGTTAAATCATGTTCATCTTGGGATGATCACATAAAAATCTTCTAAATAGTAACATAACAGCAACAATGATATTTTAAAGAATTTCATACATAAATCTGTTCTGCAAATACTGGTTCCACCAAGAAAGGTTGTTTGCTAACTCATAAAATTTTATAATTTTAAAGTAATACTGAGGTCTTTATATCCAATGCATTTCTTTCCAGAATGTCAATCATTTTATTGTTCAGTTTTTTACAAATTTTTCCAAAGAAATATTTTGTCTTTGTTTTTGAATTACTCAAAGTGTTTCTGAAAATAGAAAGAAAGTAGTAGAAACCATGGTGAATAAATTTACGCACCACATAGAGCTGGAAGAAGTTATTGACAGAGGGGTGGTTAAGAATTAACAAATAGTGTTTTGCTAATATATTTAGGATTATAAAATATCTGGTTTTGAAAACTTTACCTCACTGTTTGACATTTTCTTATAAAACCACAGACTTTTAAGAGAAACATGTAGGTCCTCGACTAGGATGTAAGGTTGATGTTGACAAGTACAGGAATATTGCCCAGTCATGGAAGCCATTCATAACTCTGATTATTGGAAGATATGATAAAATCTAGAAAATTGGTATAATATAATTTTCCTACACATTTTTCACACTTACATCATTTTAGTATAGCCAATACTGATACCACCATTTACCGGTGATGAGTCCTGCTTCCTCAGGTGTTGAAGTATAACACCAGAGAAGCATGCTGAGGCAAGCATAGAGTAGAAAGTAAGAAGCTTAATTAAAAAAAAGTAAAAGCAGACTTCTCCCAGGTAAAAGAAGGGAACCCAAAGGCAGAATCCATGGGATGAGCAAATCTTGTCCTTTTTATAGGTTTTATTCTTCCGTTCCTTCCCCCTTATCTCTTTCCTTCCAACCTAAGTGACTAGGCCAAGTTTGCAGGTGAGATACATAAAGTGAGAAGCGGATGGGGCAGGGGGAGGGCCAAAGTGATTTGGCCAGGCAAGGGCCCAGGGGGCATTAATTAGCAGCTCCTTGCTAGTAGTATCGGACAAGCTCAGGTAAATTTGGTAATCAATGGGCTCCAGGGACCCTTGACATTCCATTTTCCCAGGGGCAGTCTCCAACTTCCAGAGGCAGATGGCTTTCGTGGCCTCCATTTCCTTGATCTGATCTGCTCCCCTATTTCTACACTAACTGCCTGTCCCCAATCCTGGCTTCAATATCACTTTCTGCAACACACTCACCATGCACACACACACACACACACACACACACACACACACACACACACACATGAAATTAAGAAGGCTAATATAACATGATTAGTAACAGGATTTATTAGAATGATAGAAAGAAAGCAGAGCTCTCCAGCAGGGAGGGGTCCCAAACGAGGCTGGCAATGGGTGTTTGTTGTCCAGAGGATTTTATGGGTTTGATCTGTTCCTGTAGGTGATTGGTGGGGCACAAGATTCAGAAAGGGGTCAATCAACTTTATTTTGTTTTCAATAACAAATCTGGGAAGAGCAGTTTTTAAGCTTTTATTAACATAAGGGTTGTGGTGAGGAAGTGCGTTGGAGAAGATTTTGTGATTGTCCATTGCTAGAGATAAGGGTAGGGGTGATTATGGAAGAGCCATTGCATTTGAAGCCATCTGGTCATCTGTAGAATATTCCCCAGGCTAGGATGGCATCATCTCCTCCAGCTTTTCTTCTCCAAGACCCTTTTCCTGATTCATATGAGTGGCCTAGTTTTTTGCCTCAATAATATACATATTTTATGAATTTGCTTTTTCGACTTGAATCTCTTTCCTAGATACTATAATCATAAAAAGACTCATGCAATATTATTTCCTACTTGTCAGAAGATAAACTATAATAAGTAAATAAATGAGGCAATGGCTCTTTGGCCTGCACGTCAAATATCTAAAACACTCTGGCATGTAGGTGGCACTCAATAAGCAGATAGCAAATGCATGAATACAGAGGCGGAGCTTTGTGTAGGTTTTAAGTGGTCATATGAAATGTACATGTGTATGTTTCAATGGTGTAAATGTACAACTATTCTCTTCTAAACAGACGTTTAAGTTGTTTTTGTTTTATTCATTTTGCTTTGCTATTTTGTTATGAAACAGGTAACATAGCATGCTGTAGACATACTACATACATTTATGTAGACATAAATCCTTACACAGTAGTGTTTTTTGGTAGGATATATTACTTTGGGATTTATATATCATTTTATAGCCAGTTATGTCCAGATTATCTTTTCTATCTATTGTGAGAACTGATCGTTCCAGTGACATTTATTGACTAGGTGCCAATTTCCTCAGTTTCTTGGTTGGAGTGAATGGTTCTTAAATTTCAAATTAAAACATGGCAATTTTATGACTGAGAAGTACATCTGCTTTTTATTTTACTCCAGAATATTATAGTTATTATTCCCATTCTATCCTTTCTTTTCTATGTTCTATTATTCCTTTTACTATAATTATAGTTACTTAGGAATTATATAGCTATCATTTTTATAGTTTCTGGATGTTTTAATTATTAATTTCCCCTCAACTCCTACTTTGATATTATACAAATATAATCCTATTGTGATTTCTTTTTAAACTAATTCTGTGTCAAAGAAAGCTATAATTATTTAGGAATATAGATTTTGTCTAGTTAGATTTTTATTTATTTATTTTGTTGCAATATCTTTCAAGATGCAAATATAGTGATCTATAGGAATTTTTAAAGAAGTTATAAACCTTGAAAACCAACATGAACTTTATGGAATGAATTCACATGATCATATTTGTTGTTAACATTATTAAGGGGTGTGTGAAGTGTAAAGTGAAGGGAAACTCTTGGAAAACTTAATAGTTTAATTGTACATGGTTACATAAAACATAATAATAAAGAGTTAACCATGGAAATGAAAAAGTGTGATACATATATAACATATATGAAATGTCAGTAAATCATAAAGGGAGATATCAATAAATCAGTTATTGATTAACTTCAAATTGTAGAGAATAAGTTCTTAAGAAATCACAGATCAATAAAATGATAAAATTTTGTATTTTTTTAGCAGATTTATGTCATATTTTGCATGAAGTTTAAAAAAACTGAAAAGGAAATACACAAATAATTTCATATGCAAGCTGTCAATTGAAATTTATCAATGGTGCCAATTTAATTGAATGAAGAAAGTGTGGTCATTTCAACTCCTGATGTGGAATTAAGATATTAATAGAAAAAACAGTAAACTCTAATTACTTTACTTTTAGTGAATCATCAGGGGTATTATTTCCAGGAAATATTTAAAAATGTTCTAAACCTAATGGCTAACTATAAAATTTCTAGAATAAATTATATAATTTTATTTCAATAGGTATGCCAAAGTATCTCAGAAAACCTTATTTAAAGAGTGATAAATTATCAAAGTTAAAAACTTTCACCTTTTAAAAGTTACCATTGTTAAGAGGAAAAGGCCAGCCACATGCCATAAGAAATGAAAGAAAAAAAGGAGTAATCTTTAAAAAAAATGAAAGGGCAAAAAAAAAAAATTATGAACAAAAACTTGAACGAGCACTTTACAAATGATGGACCTGGAGCCATAAGCACAGAGATTTTCTACAACTTTAATCGTTATGGAAATGCAGATGGGGCCACAATGATACACTCCAGCATTTTTATTTTGGAGGGTAAAATAAAAGTAAAGTAAGCAGCAATAAGAACAAGGAGAGCAATAAACCCCAGCAAATCTGCATTCTCCGTAGGTGTGTATGAAGAAGAGGAGGAAGAGGAAGCCTGCCTTCCACAGTGCTGGAGAGAACGCTCCAGAGAAGATGCCTCTGAGGAGTGGCCCCAACATGAGCATCAGCCAAGGATTCCAGGACCCATTTCTAGAAAGTCACCCCAGGGAAACAAATCGCACGTCCATGGAAAACTAGAATATGACCACTGAGAGCAGATTATACACAATAATAACCAACTGGAACCAATGCAAAGCCCATAAACTTAAAAATGGATAAAAAGTTGCTGTGCATAGATGGATAACTTCTATGAAATTAAGTGACATTTGTACATAAAACAGAATTTATTAGGTAAACATAAAACAGTTGCTTGTATGAAAGCATCCAGAAACGAAAGGAAAGACACAACATCTTTTTATTCTAAAAGAATCAAAGCTTTTAAAACTATGGCAACAGAAAGAGATGGGGTTACAATGAGTTAAGGTCAGGTACTATAGCTTTAAAAAGAAGAAAATTTGGGGAGAAATTGAAATGATCTTTATCTCAATTTGGTGATAATTTTATAGATATAGATGTTTGTGAAAATTCATCAAATTTGGCTCTTTTTAAATTTTTTTAATTTTAATTTTTGATTCATTATACACAAATGAGATACAACTTTTCATTTCTATGGTTGTGCACATTATAGATTCACACCATTCATGTAATCATACATGTACATAGGGTGATGATATTTGTCTCATTCCACTATCTTTGCTTCCCCTGCCTCCTCCCCTCACCTCATTTACATTTACACACTCCAATGCTCCTAAATTCTTCCCTTACCCACTCCTGCACACTCCCCTCCATTACCTATCAGCATCCACTTATCACAAAAAAACTTTCAGTCTTTGTTTTCTCGGGATTGGCTTATTTCACTTAGCATGATATTCTCCTGCTCCATCAATTTACCTGTAAATGCCATAAATTTATTCTTCTTTATGGCTGAATAATATTCCATTGTGTATATATACCACAGTTTCTTTATCCATTCATTTGTTGAACAACACCTAAGTTAGTTCCACAATCTAGCTATTGTGAATTAAGCTGCTATAAACATTGAAGTGTTCAACTTCTCTAATAATTAGAGAAATGCAAATCAAAGCCATCCTAAGATTTCCTCTCACTCCAATTAGAATGGCAATTATCAAGAATACAAGCAACAATAAATGTTGACTAGGATGTGGGGGAAAAGCACACTAGTACATTGCTGGTGGGACTGCAAATTGGTGCAGCCACTCTGGAAAGCAGTATGGAGAATTCTCAGAAAACTTGGACTGGACCCACCATTTGACCCAGTAATCCCACTCCTGGATTTATACCCAAAGGACTTTAAATCAGTACAATAACACAGCCAGATTAGACTCTTAAAGGTAGTACATTTAAAACTTTATACATCAAAAATAAAGTCCAATTTAAAATATCCTATGCATTAATCACTAGGCAATCCTCAGTGAATCAAATAATTTTAATATTCTGTGGTCTACTTAATTGTTCAAACAATTTAAGCACTTTTTGACATAGCACTTCTCCAAGTATAGGAATCAGGGAGAGGACCTGTGCCCTACTTCTTTAATTGGCTCAGAATGTTCAATTATTTTAGTTTGTCTGGCTTGTCTTATTTTATGTACAGAAAAAATGGCTTCCAATCTCTTTGCAGAACAGATCTTAGATTGGATGAACCTCAACAAAGTTTTTGAATTTCTATTCTTAAATTATTTTCAGATAAAATAATTGTGAAAAGAACTCCAGATCTATGGCTCAAGTTGTATCTCATTTGAAATTCTGGGGCCTGGGGCGGTACGGCTCAGTGGTAGAGTGAGTACTTAGCATGGGCAAGGCCTTTTGTTTGACCTCTAGCAAACACACGTGCACACACATGCAATTCTGTTACTCTATGGTCTATTGACTGGTATTTATTTTGAACCAAGGGAATCTCATTAAGCATAAAAGTAACTAAAAATTGAGTTACTTTCTGAAAACTACTAAAAGTTCAAATTTTGGTGCACATTTTAAAAAATGTAATGATAAAGACATATGTGCTCTCACGTGCACATTAAAATTAAGAAACAGATCCAGGGAAGATAATGTGCATGGAAAAGATAGAATATTTATCAACAAACAGTCCCTCCCTTCTTCTATGAATTTGACATTGATTAACTTAATTTGGTCAGAAGAGAGTGAAGAGGTGAGACCTTAGCAAAGTTTTAAATGTGGTATAGAGGATTGCTCTTTTTGTCCTTTAGGGATCTGCCATCAGAAGAAAGTGACTTGAGTAGCAGTCACTGACATAAACACAACTGGGAGTTATTGGAAAAGATCTGAGTCTACTTAGCAGCTTGACAGCAAGACCAGGTTATCCTACTGCAGTCTGACAGAACAATAGCTGTTCTTCACACATAGGAGCTGAGAAAGAAATATTTCTAAAAGTTGCTGAGAGTTAAGAGTTTGCTTATTAAACAGGGTAAAGTAGCTCATTAAAATGTAAAACCGTATTGATTTATATGTAATTTTATTAATGGGTAAGAATGGAGGTTGAGGAAAAGGGGAGATAGTCATCAAATGATACTAACTTTAAGTTACACAATGAATTAACTACCGGATATCAAACATACGGCAGGGCGACTTCATTAAAAAATGTTCTATACTTGATTTTGACAGGAGGATAGGTGTCAATTTTTTGTACCATACATAAAAAAATGGTTAGTATATGAGGTGGTGGATATGTTAAAAAAATGTCTTGATTTGCACACAGTATAGTTACGTGCTTAAACAGAAGACTAATACAAACCTTTCAGAATAATTGAAACTGTTATTAACACAGTCAAATCATAGAGCAACATCTAAACACAAGTAAAAACATTATCTTCATTAGCTTTGAGAAGTAATTTTTGTTTAGCACAATGTTTACCCATTGCATATAAGAAAAGTATTTCAATATGTCAATGTTCTCATACAAAAACAGGTTTATATGTAAAAAATTCCATTTTTTTGCAAAATTCTAACCATCACAGGAAACTTCATGTACAAAGGATAATTATTTTGATGAATGGATTCTCTTAAATAAGTAGCAATGGGTTATGTAGTGAAAAGACATAAGTATTGGTAGAATATTGATAACATACATATAAGTACATATAAATATGTATTTTCTGTAAATATGTCAATATAATCAGGTTAACCCATAGTCAAAAGTTCATATTTTCTATTTAAAGTTCTAAGTGCTGTTACACCACGAACAGCGTAACCAGACAATGTGTCCATATTAGTAGTTAAAGAGTATATTCTTGAAATATACAAGCAGAATTGTATAATGCAGATAGGTACTAAAATAATCTTGCAATTTTTATAGTCAGTCTTTCTGTTTAAGACTGACCTATCATAGGCCTGGGATTTGTGAGAATGTGAGTGGTCATGTTGGAATCTCAGGTTTTCAGACATAGTATTACCAAAACCATGAACATCTATGATTTGAGGGAAAGGGATGGAGGAGTGATTTAATACATCAAATAGTAGTTCTTTTTATTTATTTATTTATTTTTAATTTATTTTTGAGGTGAGACTATTAACAAGTAGTGATTCATTTCCGCCAGGTGATCACCAATAACATCCAGGAATCTTGTCATGATTAGCATCCACACACAGTCAACTACCGTTTAGGATTTTTGCACAAGTTTAGAAGATGTGTTAAGGCCATTCCTCACTTCTGGTTGCTCCTGCCTTCTACCCCAGATTTTCTCAGGACCAGTCAAGCCCTGGGATCAACAAAGGAGCCAGCTACATTCGCTTTACCTATACTTAAGTATTTCCTGTCTCTCAGGTAATTTTGGGTCTTCAACGATGCTGTCTTCCTTCAGAGTTTCCACGTTTGCAGTGGCAAAGGACTCTCGCACCTCCACTTGCCTAAATGCAATTGGGATGGAGAGGATAGACGTTCAGCCTCATTCTCTGCTAAGACGTGTATTTTTAGTTGTAATGCATTTTAGCTTTGCATCAGTGTAGTATTTCATAATCAGTTAAAATGTATCAAAGATTTACAAAATATGGCAATGAAATCAGTACAGAAAGATATAACAAACCTTACTACAGTACAGTTTTATTACTATTTCAGCAACCCAATCTCTCAGCCATCTTCCTAGATTGGAGCATAATCACTAGATTATGTAGGAGATTATCCATCTACTATAGATTTAGTGGGAGGTTATAACTCCTTTTTTCCAAAACAAATAGAACGAGACATACATCTTTCTCTACTCCCTCCCCTTTTTCAAAATCTAAGAATGTATAAGATTGAAGAATAAGTTTCTCTCTCCGGAGAGTTAGCATTTTGGAGCTTCACACAGAATTATAGGATTGGCAAAAGATTATTCCCAGACCTGAACAACCAGACACTTCTAGGTGTACAGATCTGGCATACCCGTGTCCTTTGTGGATATTCAGGGACAAGACTAGAGCATTTGTGATGATTTTGCCTGCGGTGTTGCTGTAAGCATATCTCTCCATTGCTTGGGTTTTGACTCTGCCATTATTTTGCTTTCTTTCTAAGTCCACTTTTACATCTATCCCATGAATTCTCGAAGCTACCAATTAGGCTGCCAAAAGTTTTTTTTTTAAAAATCTTCTAAATAAATTGAAATTAGCTTCTAATGCTTGATCAGGGAAACTCTGATTTAGTTCATTCTCCATATGTCCTCTTCCTTAAAAGGCTGTTCATTATTTCCTGAAAATATTTGGCAAAAACAAAGACAGCAAGTATTCCTTTGATACCTCTTCCTCCCTTTATATTGAGACTAAAATGAAAGAATCATCTCACTATTTTCACTCATTGAAGACATTTTAAAAAAAGAAAAGAAAAATGTGCAATATGTATAAACTATCATCAGGGGTCCTATTTAATGAGTATTACAAAAGCTAGTCAGTTAAGAGTTTTTACAATTAAAATAGCAAATACTCTCATGTCCTCAGTTTTCAAGATTTTTTTTTTTCTTTTATGTTTCAGAGACAGTCCCTTAGGATATTTCTCTAGAGTAAATATGTGCTAAGTTTGAGGACATGACTAGTCAATGTGACAATATTCTCTGTGATTAGATATTCCCTATTTGTGTTTTATTCTTATGATGATGTTGAAGAACTAAGGATCTACTTTGGTGAAATGACTCAAGTTTATAAAAATAAATTAAACTGAAAATTAGCTATTTAATTAATGTATGAAGGGCATGTATCATACAACCCAACAAGAATGTTATGAAATTTAAAATAAAATATAAACTACAAAAAAAAACTCTGATTATCATCAATTGTCAATTGTTCAGGATCTCCTATGAAGTCGTTCATATCCATCTCTTCTTACCGTCAACTTAGATATTCAATATACAATTTTATTTTTTGTTTTTATAGTGCTTTAATAGCAACTTACGTACTCAATAGATTACCTAAGAAATGATTAGCAAACACTTACTTCATGCCTTAATTAAATTTCCACTGAAGATGTATTTTGATAAGATTATGTATTTGTACAGTGTGACAGTTTTGTTCACTTTCATTCTAGCTTTGGACCATGGTTATGAGGATCAATACTCTCAACTAAGAAAAAAATATAGATTAAAAGTCAAAAAATAAGCTTTTGTCGATATTAATTTTTAATGTTTGGTGAAGTAGAAGTATTTTAATAAAGGAAAAATCTATTGTGAACATCAGGATTTTAGTCTACTTAAACTGACTTTTACATATTTCTAGATAAATATAAAGAAATTAAAATGAAAATCACGTAGGTCAATAAAAATATTTATTATAATACTTGAAATATATGTTTCATGCTTCTATACATATAAGGAAATCAAAATTCAGAAAGATAAATGGTTGAACCAAATTAAAGTGATATCAGCATAGTTACTTCCATGTATATTGCATATTAATAATGGCATTATGTTTATGGTATTCCACTTTATTATTAATAAATACAGTAGAGTTATATCAGATTGTCAGAATGGATTATATGAAGTATATAAACTGTATTAGTTATGATCTGTTATTTCTAATTAAAACAATAGATGAACTATATTGATTATTAAAATTATGTTGGTTTTAGTGTGGAAAAACTGATAATATTCTAACAAAACTTCATTGAAGGGTTATTTTTTATTGGTGCCTAATAATTGCACTGGATAGTGGGTTTCATTGTATCTTCTCACCTGCACGTAGCTTTATTTCATTCCCCAGCACCTCTCCTCCTTCCTCCTCCAGGTCCGTCAATTTCATTAGAATCCTTTATTTTCCTTTCTCTCCCAACCTTTCAAAAATGAGAGAAACTCTGACTTAGTTTGCTCACTACTTCAATCCACTTTTCTGCGAATAGGTGTTTTTGTAGAAATCTTAGAACTGCATACTCAGACACTAGTATGTCTGATGAAAAGGATGTATGTTTTCTGTTTGGAGTAAATCTTTTGTTTTTTTTTTTTTTTTTGATTGTGAAAAGTTAATATAATTATATAAAATGCCCAATTTCTTTGTATAGTATGTTTCTGAAAATATGTTATAAAAGGCTTTTATAAAATCATATTTCCTTTTTCTACTTTATTTTCTTACAATAATGTTAAAATTTAGATTTTTCCATGATAAAGTATAGGAGTATGCAAAACACAATCACAAAATACTCATTCACACGAAGTATTTATTTGTATACATGCTGACATGCAACACTAGGAGATCATAAAATTATTCCATTTAGTTTCTTTAAGAATGTTATCCAAATGACCTATCAAGTTACGAAAGTGTACATTTTTATGATAGTATGTAATAAAAATGAACAGAGAACTGCCCAGAATGTTTCCAATATCTGGTGTTTGAATTACTCAAGAAATCATACCATCTGTCTTTCTTTTTGAGTACACGTATTCGTCATCACAGAGTACAACTTTGTTTTGATAGTTCCCAATTATTTGGTTCTTTCCACTTTTTCTTAAAATATCTTCCAATATATGTGTTTTCATCTAGTATTAAGATTATTTGGTTCATTTTTTTAATGGTGTCTGTTTTCCTTCAAGTCTAAAATAGATTTGTTTATAAAAATATAAGAAAAACGGAGTCAGATATGAATTTGCTAGAGTATGTTACAATATGACTGAAGTGACTTCTTCCTATATATTTCTTTCTATATATGAAATGTCTATAGTTAACAAAAGTTTGCACCTTAACTCTATAGGATGTCTCAGAATTTTTATTAATTTCTGTCTGCTTCATATAAGACTCCCAAGGTGGCAAAATGATATTAGCTGCAAATTATTCATTTCACTTGATTGTACTTGACTGATTTTAAACTTCTATTGAAATACAGTCATATAGATAGATAGATGATAGATAGACAGATAGATAGATAGATATAGAGATATTTTTTGGTCCTGGGAATTTAACCACAGGGCTCTTTACCACTGAGCCATATCTCCAGGTCAGTTATTTATTTATTTATTTATTTATTTATTTATTTATTTATTTATTGAGACAGTGTATTACTAAATTGCTAGGAGTCTTGCTACTTAGCTGAGATTGGCCTCGAACTTGTGATCCTCCTGTCTCAGTCTCCTTAGTTACTGGGGTTACATTATATTCACACAAAATTGATCAAAGGTTTTTGTAATATAACTTTTCATTTTGCATGTCAAGAGTTTGGAATCAGTTATACAACTTTTTTTCATTTCTCTGGCAAGGTTGCTAAATTCCTTTATGTCAAAATTTTCTTACTTATAAAGTGGAGAAACTAATATTCCTTTATGTATGTCTGCTACAATGTTGTTATTCAATTCATTAAATATTATTTTAGAACATATTTTATTTTAATATTCATTCTAGTATTTTAGAATATTTTATTCAACAGTTTGTTTCAAATCCATGTGAATGAGTAATGAGAACTATTTAGTTATATCCAACCCTTATTTAAAAACCATTCAATTCTGAGTAGGTTACTGTATGGGTAGGACACAAGAGTGAAGACATATTTATTATCTAATAATAAAATTTACTTTAGAAGGACTGTCTTCTGTGGACATGACCTTAATTTACCTGACATTTTATTAGGATCAAATTAACATCCATCATTTAAATGTTTGTAATTATCTATTATCTGTCTCTGAAATTTAACATTTGTTAAACTGCTCCTATGAAATGGCACTTTGAAAAAAAGGCAAGCAATAAATGCAACCCTGAAAATAGCAGGTTTATAAATGCATACTGACAGGGTTTATTAATCACTGCAATGAAATTAACAGTGCATAGTTAAGATGAAATCATTCAGTTCATGGCTAGAAGAATATCACAGAGACCTTTAAATGCATTAATGTGATCCAATATAAATCCAGTTTTAAACTTTCAAAATAATTATGAGGTTCAGTAAATTTCACCCCAAGTCAAAAGTATATTTGAAGTATGGGGTTTAGTTCTTTTCCTAACAAATCTACATAATGGAAATGAAGAACTTCACAATGACAATATCAAAGATGAATAAGTGAAAGTAAGATAAGGAATATACATGAAAATAGCAGAAAGTGATTGGCTGAAAATCTTGGTTTTTCTGCTGATGTCTTTAAAACAAATTTTCTGAAAGGAAAACTTAATTGCAGAAAAACTTAGAAGTATGAATTTTATTTAAGCAAGATATCATAACAGGTTCAATTTTCAAGGACTTAGGAACAGTAATTTCTTGCCATTTTACTTATGTCACTACTCCATAGTTACTAATTAGTAGTCTTCAAAGTGACTTTATCTCCTCTAGCAAGTGTGCAAGTGCATGTAAAACTTTTAGAATTTATACGGTAACATTTACAAGTTCACACTATTAAGTTTCTAAAATCCCAAATAAGATCTTAAGCTTACTACTAATATTTATGTCCTAACTTAGGTTACTTTCATAAAAACAGTCCTATGCTCTGTATTTTGTTTTAATTCTTATCAACTTGTGATAATTTTGATTTGATGAAACTCTAATTTTAATATAATAATTAAAATGAATTTATTTCTGGACAAATATTTGGTTTTTAAACTTCTTCCATGCATATATTTTCAACCTTCCCTCATTTCCCTAAATTTCCCAGTAAATAGTTAAAATCTAAAAAATAGAAAATGAAGTTAGAATTTTTTGGAATAGATGTCAATTGCACTGGACAGTTTTAATTTCACCAGCATCACTTTTATATTTTTAAGATTTGTTGCTTATAGCAAAATCACACATTTGAAAGTCAATATTTATATTTTTCTACAAGATTGTCAGATTTAACTTAATTTTTTTGGAAATAATTTTAGATATAAGAAAAGTTTCAAGAAAAACACAAGATATTCTTATGTGTCCATGTCCCAGCTTCCCAATTTGATTTCTTACATTGTCATGATACATTTGTGAAAACTAAGTTTAAAACAGAATTTTAATACTGTTACAACACTATTAACTGAAGTATCAACTTATTCAGATTTCAGAATCTTGCCATTAGTGACTTATTTATTCATGTAATTCATTAGTTGAAGGTTTGAATTCAAGATAACAAATGACCTGCAGACACCATGATTAGCCTCCTCTAGTCTGATGGTTTCATCATCTTTCTTGTTTGATTAGGACTCTTACAATTTAGCTGTGAATTATGTTTTCTTAGCCATGATGGTTATACAATTGGGGAATAATATCACAGATTCAAATGCCTTCACAAAACATGACAATGTCTTCATGATATTGTGCCAAGGATGATGAAGTCTATATCTATTATTTGGTTGTAGATATCTGCCAAATGTCTACACAATAAAGCTATATTTTTTTCTTTCCACACTTTATTGGAAGTAAGTAAGGCCAACCCATATTTAGGGAAAACCAATTAAGCTTCTACTTTTGTTGGGAGGAATATGAAATATTTAGTAGTCATTGGTTAAAGCCAACAGATTATTTAGTAAGTATTTGAGAGATAATTAATACTTGGCAACTATACCTTTTTCTATAAATATGACTTCTTCTTCATATTCTTCTGTAGATCTGGCCTACAGCAATTATTGTGTTATCTTAAAAGTTATTTTCTTTCTTTCTTTTTTTTTTTTTTTTGGGGGGGGGGGAGGAGGTACTAAGAATTGAACCCAGGGGCCCTAACCACTAAGCAACATCCTCAGCCCTTTTTATATTTTGTTTAGAGACAGGTGTCTTGCTAAGCTGCTTGGGCCTTGTTAAATTGATGAGTCTGGCTTTGAACTATTTTCCTGCCTCAGTCTCCCAAGCCACTAGATTATAGGCATACATCAACTGCTCCCTTTTCCCATATTTTTAATACTTTAATTATTTTTAGTTTTTATTTATGAATGTTTTGTGACTTTTTCACCTTTTAAAGTATTCAATGATTTATTTGTATCAATATGAATTTCTGAATATTTTATTGTAATGTTGCAGTCTGTTAGGATCATTATTTATTCTGTAGTTCAAATTTTTTCTACCTTTGACCATTGGAAGTTGTGTTGACTCTTGTAGGTTTCTGAGAAACCACCACTTCCCTTTCACTACAAGATGCATTTTTCACTCTACACTAGATTTAGCCATTTATCAAAAGAGTTCAGATCTTTTTATTTCAAAATAACATTTAGAAAATAAATTTGGGGTGCCAGATGGGGTCTCGACAATGAGGAAATTGC
The DNA here is from genome assembly GCF_902686455.1 of Sciurus vulgaris. Taxonomy (NCBI): domain Eukaryota; kingdom Metazoa; phylum Chordata; class Mammalia; order Rodentia; family Sciuridae; genus Sciurus; species Sciurus vulgaris. The sequence continues at coordinate 151,872,432 of NC_136466.1, forward strand.
AGGCTCTAAGTCCTCTCAGAAGACAAAGCTAGGAAATAAACACTAAACTTTTTTCCTGCATATATACTTTTAAGTATATGCATAAAATTATAGCAATTTTCTCAACATAGAGTCCAATGTTCTAAATTTTTATATGTTTTCATATTCATGCTTTTGAATACTTGCACATATGTCACACATTTTTGTATTTATGTTTATATTTACAATCTGCATATATGGTCAAAAAAATAAGAATTGCTTCTGTCAGTTCCTACTAGAATTCGATAAAAGAAGTTCACTGTAATTACGGTTATTTCTTACTTCTTTCTCTAGCTTTAAAAAACATGCCTGCAATTATGTATAGTTCATTTAAAAATCTATCACACAGATTGGGAAACTGGGCACCCATGTCTATGGATGATTATATTTCAAAGGATGACTTCTATATCAGTGAAAAATATTCCTGGCTTTTACAATTAAAACATCTCCAAGGAAAAGAAACTTTAGAAATGCATGTTGCCCAGTTAAATGTTCCAAAAACAAGAAGGTCTGGGAGTGTGTAGTCATGATCTGCCTAAAGTTTTGTTCAGCTTAGGGGACTGTGAGGACTCTTAGAGTTCAAAGCTTCCTGGACAAATGGACTGCAGGAAGGAGCATTCATATGTCTGCTGGATCCTGAGACTTCCTCACCTAGCTCTTACTTGGCATTTAGCAATTTGTTGAAATTTCTGGCTTAATCTTAAAAACATACACATTACCTGACTTATTTTACATTCTGCTTCTGGTCCAGTGTCATCTTGCATATTTAGGTGTTTATCATATCACGTAGGTTCTTCACTATGTTCAAGAAACATCTTAAATCTTCAGTTGTCCAGTTGTTTTCCTGTTTGTTAGGGGCAGGGCAAAGGCTCTTTCCAGCTCCCTCAATCTCTGAACTGAGATGAGAAGTACAATTGTTTATGCCTCAGATTACATCCTTTGAATGTACAAACTTGAAATCATTTTCTCCTTAATGTAGAAGGCGACCACATAACATGAATGCTTAAATGTATTTCTTGAATTAAGTTATTTATATACCTGAACATCTGTTGTAACATTTATTACCAAACTAAGAACACACACTCTTCATCATACAAATGTGTTTACTGAGGCAAAGAGGACATAAGTGCCTTCTTAAGCATCATGGGTCCAATTTATGGCCAAGGCTTTTTACTTTGGAGTGTAAGACTCTTTATATGATGCAATCATTTGTATTAATAATTCTATTTTTTCAAAATATGTTTCTATATTGTACTTACTATTTTGAGGGTTGCCTTCATTTGATAAAAATATGGAGTAGATGTACTGATATTCAATGCATACAGATAATTATGTATGTGATTAGAAAGATCATTTAATATGATAATATTTTACTATTTTATCTCAAGGAACTTTGAGTTTTTATTTTTGTACCTCTGTAGAGTCAAATATTTCCTGATTTTCTTTTGACTTTCCTCATCAAATTATGTGTCAAAATTAATTGGCATGTAATTAGTGTAGCCATTGTGAAAATTAGTAAGGATTTTCCTTCAAAAATTAAAAATAGAAGTACCTATGATACTATAATCCCACTCGTAGGTATATAACCCAAATAAATGAAGTCAATATGTTAAAGATGTGTCTTGATGTTCATGTTCATTTTAACGCTATTCCCAATAGTGAGGAAATAGGAATAATCTATATGTCTGTTGACTGACAAATGGATAACAATATAGTCTAAACACTGGAATACTATTCAGTCATACAAAAGCACAAAAACCTGACATTGTCAGCAACCTGCATCGAAATGGAGATCATTATGATAAGTGAAATCAGTCAGGCACAGAGAGACAAATACCAAACATAAGTACAAATTTACCTTATGGAAATTGAGATAAGAATGGCAGTTACCTGAGGGAGAGGAGAATGGTGAGGGGGAAGAAAAGGATTAGTTGATCAGTGTGGACTAAGTTACAGTTATGAGCAAGAAATTCTCATGTGCCTTTGCACAGAAGGATAACTATGGATAACAACAATGTACTGTGCATATCAGAAAGATCATTAGTAATTTTTAAAGTTTTGAAAAGAAATAAGAAATGCGCGAGTTGTTCTGTTCAACTTGATGTAGATATGTAATACACAAATGTATCGAAACAACATGGAACCACATGAATATGGATGATTTCACATTTTTATGTATCTGTTAAAAATAAATTTAATTTTTAAATCTTATGAATGTTCACATAGTAAATGAAGATAAGAAATATCTGGTGGCATTGTTATAAAAATGCAGAGAAATATTTTATTGTTTTGCATCATTTTCCTGATAAGTTGTGAAAATCTATCCAAAATGGTATAATTAATTTCTAAACAATAATTAATAATTTCAGAATTTAGAAACTATTCATCATTAAGATGAAATAAAGGATTGTAACAGGGTTATTAAGTTGATAATTTAATAAGAAGTGAGGTATGTTTAAAATTACAGCTAGGGCTGGGGTTAAGGCTCAGTGGCAGAGTGCTTGCCCAGCATGTGTGAGGTGCTGGGTTCGATTCTCAGCATTGCATAAAAATAAGTAAAATAAAATAATTTTTAAAATACAAAACATTAAAAAAATTACAAATAATTTCTGAAATGAAAGAATGGACAAAATGAAGAAATGAATTATGATAAAGTTTATAATACAGAGGAAAGTAGAAAAGTTTTCATTTTCTATTATTGAAAAAATTCCAAATCTAAGAGATACATTTTTAAAAAATCTGCAGACAGAAAAATGACTGACACATTGGGATACTGTGAAACACAGTGCATGATGTCATGGTCATCCGTGAAGTGCCAGTCAAATCACCAGGGAACCCCTTTTATCCTTCAATAGTCAATCTCAAACAATCATAAGGAAATATTAACATGTTCATTGTATAAACAGTAATTCAACAAAACTGCATCATGTATTTTTTATATGACAAGGAGGATACTGGATTCTGAACAAATGAAATACAGTCATCCTTATCATGATTTATACCCCATTGTAGGAAAAAAGGCATTTAAAATTTACAATGATGATTATTTCATTATGATTATGTCAATTATCTGCTGGAGAAGTAAAAGTGGTAAGAAAGCGTCTAACAGACGATTTACTGTGGCTTTATATTTCCACAGTCTTTTTGTTATTAAACAGATATTCGATAGATAAATCGAAGTTGGAACAGAAGAAGAAAATTCGTAGGAGTGATAACAGTACATGGATTTTCTGAGACATGTATGGGCAGTGTTTTGTCCAAAACCAGAAGTCTGTTCATTGTGCTTGGATTTTGATAAGCAATGTGGGAAGGGCTCAGGATGCATTTGAAGAGTCGAGGTCAGTTCACGTTAAGCTACAAAAGGGGTAAAGGCCTGTAGTCTAAAGTTAAGTCTTACAGAAGAATGCTCAGCAAGGAAAGAAATGATGAGAACTGGACTATGCACATCGACTCTCACTGAGTTGTGGCAGTGGGAGTGTTGGGGAAGGAGCAGCAATAGTGTCCCCAGGCACTCAACACCGTTGTCCCCAAAAGCATCATTATGGAAAAACTTCTCTCATGGTATTTATTTGCTCATTTAGTGTTTGCCTCTGACAAAGAAAGAATGCACAAATATTAAACACTCATTGAAACCATGTTTTTGGAAAACTAACCAGGGGTGTTCAGCCTGAAGCAGTGCTATTCATGTAAGTGTGTGCATTGTGTCCTCTGGAATCTTTTCTTATTTGATCTCATGACCTGTTCTCTGCAAGAAGGCCCCTCAAGTTGCACAGTTCTTAACTTCTTTTTCTTGTCAAATACAATTAGTTACAATTCTATTCTAATATTCAACTTTTATTTATTTACGGTTATGTTTTGGCAATTTATTTTTTTTAATAGACTTGGATTATTAACATTTATTACTAAATTATTCATACATTGTTGTTGTCATTGTTTTTTTGCCTATAAAACAACCATTTTTTAATATATACAGAAAACGTTTTTTTCAGGTGCCAGCTTGAATAGTATATCTATTTGAGCCTGTAATCCCAGTGGCTCAGAAGGCTGAGGCAAAAGAGAGAGTTCAAAGCCAACCTCAGAAATTTACCAAGACCCTAAGCAAATCAGTGAGAATGTGTCTCTAAATAAAATATTTAACAAGGGCTGGGGATGTGGCTTGGTGGTTAAGTGCCCCTGGGTTCAATCCCCAGTACAAAAAAAAAAAAAAGGCCCTATAAAAAAGTATTTCAAATGCTGACACATTGTTGTTATGTAAGTGCTCTAAAAGCTAATTATTTTTCATTTTCCAAGTCATTTATAGTCTCCCCTATGAAAACTTTTGATGGATGCTGTCAAGAGAGGAAGGTAGCAGTGAATACAGGAAAATTTGATTATTCAATGTGTATGGAAGATAGTCTCTGTAAGGTTATGTCTTTAGTTTACTTTTATTATAGTTTTGTGTGCATCAAACCCTAGATTAAAATCTATCTAAAGCAAATTTTAGAAAGATACTTTCTCTCTCAGCTTTTAGCTTATATTTCATTTGCTTTGTGCCATTAGAGCTTTACCAGTGCGGAACTAGTTTTTAAAATGCTTATTGAGAGCCAAGCATGGTGGTGCACAGCCGTAATCCCAGCAGCTCCATAGGCTGAGGCAGGAGATCAAGAGTTCAAAGCCTACTTCAGCAAGGTTGCTTAGTGAGGTGCTAAGCAACTCAGTGAGACCCTGTCTCTAAATAAAATACAAAATAAGGCTGGGGATGTGACTCAGTGGTTGAGTGCCTTGAGTTCAATTCCCAGTACACACACACACACACACACACACACACACACACACACACACACACTGCTTATTCAGCCTAGACATCCGTTACCTCTATGGTTGATATCCATGTTGACTCTGTCAATGAAGGTGATATATGTTTTGCTTATGATTTCTAATGAGTTTTTAAAGAGGTTTCATTTTCAACTTCTGCTGCATATAATTAAAAACATATAAGCTTTTATGGACTTAAGTTATTTTATTTGATTTTTCAATTATTGATCTTCAATTTCCTTGTCAATTAGTCCCAAAACTCCCAGAATCTTGGCTTTCCATTGTGGTTTTTTAAGTGCAGAGAATTCTTGAGTCCAAACCTGATATTCCTGACTTGTCATTTGCTTTAGATTCCAGCCGGTGGACGCGAGTATGGAATTTAAATTTTTACATTTCACTCCCTTGGTTCATGCTCTCCTGTCTTTGGATTTAATTGTCCTCTCCATCAAGCAAGTTCTAAAAACATTTAATTGTTATTTTAAATGGGTTTTTAAATTTTATTTTACTTTTAAGTATTTTTTAGTTGTTAATAGACCTTTATTTTATTTATTTATATGTGGTGCTGAGAATCCAAACCAGTGCCTCACACATGCTGGCTAAGCACTCTACCACTGAGCTACAACCCCAGCCCAGAATTATTATTTTAAATGGAATTTCAATACATATGAAATATATTTTTATATGCTTACAAAGAGCAGCTACTTTGGATCAGGCTTTATATTTTTAGGACTTGAAGCTACTGCTAGATTTCATACTCTAGCTTTGTAAACATCATTTTAAAAAATTTGAAATCATTTAAAATTGCCATAATCCTTACATATTACTCTTTTTAACTTCTATTTTCTATTTGTAGTAATGAAGTGAATCAGAAATTTGTTTCTTTGCTAAAAGTGTCTAATATTTTCTATGAAGGCTGGTTAATAGGTTTTTCAACCTTTGCTTTTATTTGAGTTTGGATTCTTAGAACTTGAATATTATGTTTAAATGACAAAAGATGACTGATTATTCAATTAATTATCAGACTATGAAAATTTAATCAAGCCTTCCAGAATTTATCATGTATAAACTAACATAAATTCTACCTATATATCTTCACTAAAAACAAAAATTAACAAAACAGAGGACATTTTGAGAATCATAGAAAATTGAAATGTGCATTACACAATTTTAGCTCCATAAAGCAACTATTCACATTAAAGAAAGTTCAGAGAAAGGGCTAATTTAGGACTCTCTGAGCATTTTAGTTACATTTGTAAATGTGAGGTTAAGAAAAGTCAATCTTTATCAGTAGACTTCCTATCAATCTAAGAAGAACATTATTAGGTGAAGCCTGAAACACTCAGAGGCGACCTCAGCAGCTCTGTTTCTAGGGCGTATACTGTTCCTCTTGAGGTTTTTTTGACAAAAAAGGCAGTGGAGTCGTTTTGTTCTTTTTCAACACTATTACTCCATCTTCACCCGCAGCACAGCACATTAGCTTGTCAGGAAAAATCATCACCTAGCAGATTCAAATATGTTTATAACATTTTTATGGGCTCCTTCTAATGGATGCATGTCATCAAGAAAAACCATTTTGATATAATTTTTATGCTACACAATGATGTTGCTTAGTCTATATGAGATTTTCCATTTACAAGGGTTACAGAAATTTACATATAAAGTGGGGTAGTCCAAAAAGTGCCACATCATTAAGTTAAAGCATAGCACACCATACCCATTAGTTTAAGATTCTGCTGCATTTCTTTAGTTAAGCAATTTTTGCATGCTATCATATTTGAGCAGATAAGCATAGGAAAGCAAGAGGCCATAAAATTGATTATTTGAGATAAACTAGTTTGTTTTCTAAGGTATTGTTTTCTTTTCACTAATGTTCTTAGAGCTTTTATTGGTTAGCCCTAAAAGATTCACAGCTCTAAATAGCTTCATACCAGGTTAGTAATGAAGACAGCATCATTTGTGGGACACATGGTCCTCTGAGGAGTGTACATCCTGCTCAATGGATTCAATTTCTTGAATCTTCACTATCGAGTTTTGTGATCTCTTTGTTAGGATATAATGTTCTTAATATCATGATTGACTTGGAGACAACATTGAATTCAGTGTTCTTATGACTGTAGTACAATAACCTGAATAATAAGAAACCTACTTATCATCTTGTAGGACTCCTTGAATATTTCTTTTAAAATCTATTTAAAATTTATTTTTAACTGATATATACAAATATAAAATTGTGCTTTTTAATGGCATACCATGTAATGTTTCTATATGTGTATGCATTATATAATGTTTAAATCAGGTTAAACCTATGGATCTCCTCAAAAGAACATCATTTCTTCATGGTGAAAATTTTCAAAATGATTTCCTCTAACTTCCTGAAGTGCCAGTACATTATCATTATCTATGGTTCCCTACAGTTTAATAGCTCCTCAGAACTTCTTGCTCTTATCTAACTCTAACTGAATGCCTGCTGTTCAACCTTTCCCTGGTCTCCCCCATCTCTTCCCAGCTTCTAGTGACCACCATTCTACTCTAACTTAGCTCTAAGATCAACTCTTTTAGACTCACATGAGTGAGGTCATGTGACACTTGTCATTCTTTTAAGGCACGTTTCACTTAAAATAATGATCTCCTGTCTCCAAATATTCTTTTCTTGAACTGAACAGTTTTAATAATGGTACACAAACATATTTTCATATCACAAGTCCTGTAAGAGCCCACTTGGAGTCTACTAAAAATATAGTATATTTGTGTTGAACAGTTTTAAAATTAGCTTTATCTCTGGAGTTTGCCATTCTTGGTCCCCATGATCAATTTGATGATCTTCATTACTCATGGCTTCTTCAAATAAAACCATATTACTAAAGAAAATATTTTCTGTGCCTATTGTATTTCATTTCCTTTGTTCACTTAAATTATTGTACATGCCATAATTGTTATACACAGTTTCTCAGTTTGACAGTCTTCTATTTAAATGTTAGATAAGGAGGAAAACCTCAGAAACACTTAAATAATTGAGAATCCTGAATAATTTATTCACTGTAATTACTGTATCACTGTATAGTACATTTGTTTATATATAACAGAAACCCTGATTAACAATATCTTAAATGGAAAAAGTCTTCGTTTATTTTTAAATGTAATAGTCTGTAATTAATTTTCATCTTTCTATTCTAATTTAATTTGCAAGTAGGTTTTATCACTTGATTTTAGTTGGATACTGCAGCTTCAAACATCCCATCCATTTTGGGGATCAGGGAGAATTGGAGAAAAGAAATGGAGAGGAGGAAGCACCAAATGGTACTACCTGTATCAGGAAAGAAAACATAAGGTAAAGGCAGATCTAGCAGAATCTGGCTTGTGTTTAATTGTGCAGGGTTATGTCATAAGGTCACTGTGCCTGCCAGGGATGAAACATTAAACTGTGACTCCTAGAAAATACTCAGTGATTGTTGGTAAGATGAACGAGCAGGTAAATTGTACTGTTTGCCATTGAACTGGCCCATTAATAGAGTCTAATGATCATGGTAGGCACATGATAATTAATACTGATTGTATAAATAAAATACAAAACTGATCATTCTTCTTTTGCCAAAAGACATTATCACACATCTGCCTTCTGCAGAGTCACTTGGAATATGTGAGGAATTTACCATGAAATTGGTTCTTCTTCTTTTTTTTAACATAAATCATTTTTTATTCATTCTCTCAAAATAGAGGTTGACAAATAGAAGACAATTCAATGAAGATTTTTTGAATATCTGAATGAATTAAGGAAGGAATGGGTAAGAGAATGAGTTCCTGAATAATGGAATTGTGGGATCTACCTACTTTGATGCAATCTTTTATAGTTTACATCAAATCAATTAAACCTACTAAGTGATCCTTCTCTTTGAAAAGGCAGAACAATTTCCCACCAAGAATCTGTGACTCTCTGAGCATGGAGAGACAGTATGAATTCAGTGCCATTTTCCCTTATGCCTCTCTTTTCAGCAGTCCATCTCATTCCACTGATGTTGAAAAATGTTGTAATATTCTACTCTGATGTCTGCATGCAGCAGGCTCTGTCCTTCCTAATTCAGTCTTTTGTCTTTGTATTATCATTCCATTTTGTGCATGAGGAAATTCAGGAACAGAGAGCTTAAGTGTATCCAAAATAGCTAAGAATTTGCCTAATAGAGGTTCAAACTATCCTGTCTACCTCCATTGCTAAGAAACACTACCACTTTGTTGATTCCTTGTCAGTTCTATTGAGAAATATTTCTAATAAACAGTAGAAAATGGACATTTTCATCTCAGAGGGAAGATGGAAGTGATGGAACATAATTATAAACAATCAATATGCCGATGAGTGGAGAAATCATTTTAATAGAGTATAATGAGAGATAGGATATACTATACACAGAGCAGCAAGAAATTCAAGGAAAAACTCATGGAAGTCCTAACCCTCAAAAAACAGAAAAATGAAGAGAAAGACATAATGAATTGTAGATGTTCGGAGATGGGGTCTGCTGAGGGTGAGGACGAACGATGTCTGTCTACCCCAGGGCACTCAGACATAGGAGATGGAGCTCTGAAGGCACAGATCGAATTTTATTTAGGGTTGTACAGAGCATATATAGGCACATTATCCAATCAGGTTAACATGCTTGTTAAAGCATAACAGAGTCAGCCTATAGGTGAACTATCATGGAGGTAGTGTAAACAAACCAAGCATGCCTAAGCAATTCTGCCCAGCAACAGGTCTGAGATAAAGGACTGGGGGGATGGCAAGCTCCAGCACACAGCATGAGACAAGGCAGCCCGGGGAAGCTCACATCACAGCTTTCTGTGATGCATGTCAGAACGAGGCCTCCCCTCAGCTCTTAGCTCAGCCTCAGCAGCTGCAGTGACCTTCATTCCATGGCGAGTCTTTACCATTACCTCAGTTTCTCTGTCCAGACTGTTGGGCTTACTTAGACCATGGTGTCAGTGACTGCTGTCAGATAAGCTTGAGGAATGTTCCCTACAATGAATTGAGATACAGTATTTCAGAAAAGGAAGGGAGTATTGCTTTGAAGTCTAAGTTTTAAGACTATTTGAAGAATGACATTGAATCAACAAAATTACTCAGTACCTAATATGAGTCTGAAAACTCCATTTAAGGAAATGGAGTGAGCAAGGGAAAAACTCACCCCTCTGCCTTTAGAAAAAACTTATGGTCCAACACATGGCATACGCAATTGACAATGCACATTATCACAAAAATTTACTATGATGAGCAATGTAGACTAAGAACACATAGAAGAGGAATATACTAGAACTACACGTAACACATACAGATGTATATTTAAGTTGTAAACATTAAGCCACATTCTTCATGGCCATTAATCCAGGTCCCTGGACTGGGCAGTGAGGGGTTGGGGAAAGACAAATAGACAAATAGAGAAAACATTGTATCTCCATGGTAGTGAGGTAGTGACACACTACAAGCTCAGCAGGTTTATTATATAGGTATAAACATCAAAGGGTTTATTGTGAGACAGTTTCTTCAAAGTAAGCAGAACCAAGGTCATGAGAATGAGCAGCCTGATTATGATCATCAGCTTGCACCCATAACTTTCTACCCCTGAGCAGCTGGTGTCTGAACCTCAAGATAAAGAAGTGAATAGCTCATGGCTGGCACAGAGCCTCCTATTGGACAAGGCATTACCATAGCAACTGGGAAGTCTCAAATTCACATGTTCACACTGAGAGTTCCCAAGAGAGGCATCACTTCTGTCACAGTTCAAGTCCCATAATTCAGTAACTACTCCTGACAATATTATATACATTTATTTCAGTATTGTGCATAATCAGATACATAGTTATAAAATGAAAAATAATAACTGTATTGAATCTTAAAGCATATACAAAAGTCAATCAGTTACAATTATTAGGATAAAATATACCCTAACTTTTCATGTAAGTTAATCTAGAAAATATTGTCTGTATTCACGTCTATATATGTATATATTTATATGTCTATATCTCTGTGTGTGTGTGTACCCACATGCAAAGGTGTGAGAAGTGAGTACAACCTAGATATGGAAGAAGACCAATAAGTTTATTGGGATGGCCCAGGGAAGATGTATATGAGTTGAAATATGAGACAAGATCAGATCAAGACTATAAATGAAGGAAGAAACACCAATTTTCAACTTGTTTGATAAATAAGCATGCCAATATAAGTGAATGGATTGATTAACACTCATGTTCCATCTAAAGGAATGGCAGAATGATAAAAGAAAGGGTGACAAATTTCACCCTTATATTAAGTACAAATTGTTAGAATTTTCACTGACAAAATGTGAGAATGTTTAAGAAAGTGCCTTGAGCTGTATCAGGATAGAAAACCAAGTAATAAGTTTTGTGCAACCTGGCAAGATGTCATACACTTGTAATTCCAGTAGCTCAGGAGGCTGAGGCAGGAGGATCACTAGTCCAAAGCCAGACTCAGCAACTTAAAGAAACCCTAAGCAATTTAGTGAGATCCTGCTTCAAAATAAAAAATTAAAAAAAAAAAAATGGATGGAATGTGTTTCAGGGTTGAAGTGCCCTTGGGTTCAATTTATAGTACCCCTTTGAATTGAGTTAGTGGAGAAAAATTATAAAATTGTGAACTGAAATTTATGTATGTTATATTGATGCTTCTGTTGGATATCCAAATTGAGACATTAACTGGTCAGCAAAATCTTGGGGCTTGCAACACTTGATAATCGAGACCGGAACATGAAATAACATTTTGGATATAGATGGGTCAAAGATCAGGCTATTTTACAAAAGGTATTAAAATATAAAAATATATAATTAAAATTCAAGGCTGAGAAGCCCTGGGTTTGTTCCCTAGAAACAAAGAAAAAGACAGAAATGATTTTCAGAAGTGAACACAAGATATAAAACAAAAAATAATACTTACAGAAGATGAAATAATGGAGATCTTAAATTTGCCTAATTTTAAATATATTTTTCTATTGTCTTCATTGAAAATTTTTCTCTTCTTGTATTTAAAAAAAAAAAAGAAAAAGGTAGGACCATGTGGACAGCAAAATGGACAGCATAAAACTATTTGCCTCTTTGATACATCCCAAATGTTACTACATATTAATAGTAGTAAAATACAAAAACTATGAACAACAATTATTAATTCAATAAAACAACAAAGCATCTTCACATATAGAAGTTTTCATTAATGATATCACTGTGACATGGTATGTGCTGCCTTATCAAAGAGCTGCGTGCAATCCCATTCCAATGCCAGTCAGTTGGAGGTGTCCCTGAGCCTATCTGATTCACTTTTATTCTGTACTGGATGTTCCACAAAACATGCTGAGGTATGGATGATTTAGCATTCCTCATGAGACAACTTCTTTCCTCAAAACATAGAGAATTATGCCAGATAATTTAATTCTCTAAAGGGGACAAACAGGAGTTTAAGAATTAAAAAGAGAACTTAAGATTGTATTATGTCATTTTAAAATCATGGCATGCACAACAAAAGGCAAGATTATTGCACTAAATGCAAAACAATAAAGGAAACAGATGGTTAATGGGGAGAAAGAAGGAATAAGGAACATGCAAGAAATAGAAAAAAATTAAGCATATATATAATTTAACTGAAAATACTTGAACCACCCCTTTCTAAAAGTTTTCCAAGACTGATGGTGTTAAACCTCATATTCTAGAAGCTCATTAAATCCTAATAAGAATTGCTGAAAAGAAAATCACACATCACAATAAAATTGCTGAAATTCAAAGAGATCAACAAAAATGTGTGATAGAAACACTTATTAGGGCCCATAAAATGTGAAAATAAGAAGATATTGCATATATAATCATACAAATGCCAACCATAACACATTTTTGTATATATAATAATATATCACAGAGTAGATTTTATTTTAAGAAAAATACTAGTGTCAACATTTTATAATCTAAATTTTATTTTATCATCTAAAACATCAACAACAATGCCAAATATATGTGGACATTTAACATGTGTCCTGTATATTTCTGAGTGCAGTATGTGAAATAGAACAAAGCCTAGCTTTTGTACTTACTCAACTATTTATTCTTGGAAAAGAAAAAGTGATCAATATTATATCTTGGACATTAAATTTTCACTTCTGCTTTTAAATGTAGAAGGTGCACAGGTGTCAATTGATAGAGTATGGGGATATCTCCCAAGGTTCATGCACTGTAAATTTAATACTCAATTGATAAGTGTGGACAGGTGGCCATTTTTCAAGACAGAGTTCCACCTTCATGAATGAATGAATACTTTTACCATAGAGACTTTACAGAAATTGTCTTATTCTTCCAGTTTCAGTATGTGCAGATCCAGTCAGAATCCCCTCATCAGATGCCAGTGTCTCAGTATTGAACTACCTAAATTCTAGATTGTGAGAAACATATTTTTGGTCTTTACGTATTTTTTATTTATTCTAAGTAGTTATACATGACAGTAGAATGCATTTTGACATGTCATACATAAATGGAGCATAACTTCTCATTTGGATGGTTGTAACATGATGTGGAATCATACCGGTCATATAATGCTATATGCATATAGGTTAATAATGTCAGGTTCATTCTGCTATCCTTCCTACCCCCATGCCCCTCCCCTCCCTTCACTCACCTTTATCTAATCCAAAGTAACTCTATTCTCCCCTATCACCCTTGCCCCTTATTGTGTATTAGCATCTGCATATCAGAGGAAACTTTCAGAATTTGTTTTTTTGGGATTAGCTTATTTCACTTAATATGATATTCTCCAGCTCCATCCATTTAATGGCAAATGCTATAATTTCATTCTTCTTTAAGGTTAATATTTCACTGTGTATGTATACCACATTTTCTTTATCCATTCATCTGTCAAATGACACCTAGGTTGATTCCAAAGTTAAGCTATTGTGAGTTGAGGTGCTATAAAAATTGATGTGGCTGTGTCACTGTAGTATACTGCTTTTAAGTCTTTGAGTGTAAACTGAGGAGAGGGACAGCCAGATTAAATGGTGATTCCATTTCAAGTTGTCTGAGGAATCTTTCTAATGCTTTCCATAATGGTTGCACCAATTTGCAATCCCACCAGCAATGTATGAGTGTGCCCATTTTCCCCACTTCCTCTCCAATGTATATTGTTGCTTTTATTCTTTTTTTGAAAAAAGGAAAAATAAAGTTTATTGCTTTGCTAACAAAGGAGAAATGCAGGGGATTCCTGTCTCAAAGGCTGTGATTCTCCCCATCAGCAAGAACAAGAGACTTTAAAGAGGTGACACAAAAGCTACATTCCACTTGTTCTCTGTTTGGAGCTGTAATTCATTTGTTAACTTGGGAGGTAGTCATCTCTGAGATATTCTGGTACCATCCACAAAGTCTGGTGGGTGTGTACTCAGAGACAGATAACTCTACCTAGAGTGGGGAAGAAAGGTAATCCTGTTTCCCCTGAGATTAAGGAGAGGGAGAGATTAGGGAGGAGCAGGAAGAGAGAAAGAGAAAGAAACATGTTCATTTAAAAAATAAGTTGCAGTGGCAGAGCAGCAAGGGTTATATCCAAATCAAAAAGTGGACCATTGTAACATTTCTTCACTGTCCATTTCAACTTCCATTTCTATGGAAAAATGGGTGACAACATCTCCAAACTGTTCTTTGCTGTATTGGGATGAAGTTGGGGGAAGTAACCTGAAGAACTTATTCTCTATTAGATGGCGCATGGACAGTTAAGGGTATTCAGCACCAGAGCAGTCCAGAAGTCCACAGTGGCAGATGACTCATGAGTTGATGAGGCATACATAGGGCAGGGATCATGCTAAGACAACAACAAAGACAGCAAAACATTACTTATTTTGGTAAATAATTAGCACAAAATTTATTAGTATTTTAGCCAGTCTCTGAAAACCATGAGGACAGTAACTCATAATCTTATCAGTGAAAAACAAATCAAGTTCATCAATGTAGTGGGTCAGGAAGATTTGTAGGTCTATGAGATCAGACTCAAATTAACTCAGGACAAATTTGTGACTCTTGTGGTCATTATTCTTAGGCACTCTCACACAAGAACTTTTCCTTTATAGTTTCCAGTTTCACCTCTTTTGGCAGAACTGATATAAGTGTACACCATAAGTTACATTAAAAAAAAATATTTTCCTTTTAATGTCCACATAGGACTGTGCTTTTAGGCTGTACTCTTCTGCTAGGTGCTTAAGAACAAATTGGTCAAGACTGACCTTGTTCCTATCTACTCTTAAGAATCAGCTGAAATTCCTCATTGGCACTCTTGGGGACATGTGGGAAGCTTCCTGACTCTCTTAACTTTCCTCTACCAGTGGTGCCACTTTTCAGAATGGGTCAAGGTTTGTCTGACCATAGGTGACTTCTCTTGGAAGCATCAGGGACATTTTCATCTCCAGTGACCCTAGTCTTTGCAGAATGTGTACTGATTGACTTCCTGTTCTCTGGCATCCTCCTGATCTCCCTGATTAAAAAATCAGGTGACTTACCAGAGTTGTCAGGCCTGGAGAGGGATCCCATCATTCTCTGGGTTCTGGATGACCTTAGAGGGCAAGGGTCAAAGTGTTAGCTGCTTTTTCCTTGACCCTTTTACTTCCTTGAATTTGGTTTCCAAGTTTTTGATTTTAAACATCCAGCAAGCCAGTTGCACAGTCTTAAACAGGGAGTAACAGGTTATAATTTCAATATCTATAATTTTACAGATACCCCTTTCATTTAATTGAGGTTAGTATTCATACTGAAAGTCAGAATTACAAAATATCTGTCCTGTAGATGATGGTTTATTATCTCAAATTAACCCAGATTGATTTTTTTGTAGAAGCAGTATCACTGCAAAACAATAACAGGCAACAATCAATTATAAAGTTTTCAAGGAAAATACAAAATAAAATTAACAGAGCAAAAATATATTCAGTTTGAGTAATAGCTATGAACCACGAAAAATGACTTTTTTAATCTTGAACCTTTACTTAATTATATATTATATCCCTGTTTGAGATCACAGTAATATTTACAACAAAAAAATCAATATTTTGAATGCAACTTTAAGTGAACTTAAGTCTAGCCTATTTTGGAGCCATATCAAAATGGAGTAAGGTGGGGGACAGAGCCTTATGTCAGGTAAGGTGGGGTTCTTCACAAATAACAATATAACATTACATCTGAAACATGATCAAAGAGAGGCTAAGAGAGTTTTTAACTTTCTTTTTGTGGAAAAGGTGACAGAATTTTTTCCCATGTTTTACAGTGTCACCTTTAAACAGATTAGGATCTCCTTATTACCTTCCAAAATACATGCAAATTCCAATTCCAGTGTGAAGAGTAACACATAATTGTATAAAAATCCTTATTGGCAACAGATTACTTTATCCAGCTGTAAAACATCAGTTGACATGAGTAAATACCAACCAGATTTGTTATTTCTACACAAATTCAAGAATTTTGCTACAGATACTTTTAGTTTGAATAACACAAACTTGGCAAAGTGTTCTCATAACTTTACATTTAACTAAGTTAACTTTTGAAGTACAATTTAGAATCTAGAGTGTACGATAACAATAATCACAGGTCTGCAAGTTTAACAAAAATCAAAGGATAGACTTAAATCTCTTATACATTCAGGAAACAGTGTTAATGATCAGATATTGATTTAGTCAAAACAAGCAGATATAAGACAGGTCTTCAAATGACAGTGTGGCCCTTCATGTCAGAAACAATGTATGAAAGGGAACACTTATTGGTTATCTTGCCCATAAACTTTCATTTTATAAACTTTTACATAACACTCAGGTAAGGCTTAGACATATATCATTCTCAGATGTATACATATACCTAATCACTTATATTTTGTGTGTTAATAATATTGTTATAACCTAAATAACAGTTGCTTTTTTGACCAGTTACAAAGTAATCATTTAAGACTTTAAAACTGATGCAAACCCTAATTCCTTTAAGTCTTGGTTTCCCCAATAATAAAACTTCACAAATAGAGAAAATTATCTTGACATATGAGCAGATTAATGGTTTCAGACTTCATTCATATCAGTACATTAAAAGTCAAATAACTTTGTGCCAATTTATTCACAAACACATACTTCCACAAGCCTTCTGTGACTTAGACATTCACAATTGTACATTTTGGTTTTATAATCTTTCATTTTGTACTTTAGCCCAAGAATATTTCTTTACAAGACAAAATTATGTCTGATCCAGAAATATTTCTTCTACATTTTAATTTTTGTACTGAAATATATTTCCATACCTATAATCTTCTTTTATCTTTTCTAGCTTTGGACCTTTTCTTAAATTCATATTCTGAAACAGATCTTATAAATGTTATCTGTGCATTTAGTTTATACAACAAATTTCATCCCAGAAGAGTTGGACAATCCAACATATACAAAACTGTGCTTAATCTTTTCTTCCTCCCAGGTTGCATTCAAGGGTTTGGAGCCCAGGACACTTTTGAGTTCGACCTGTCTCCATTAACATTATCAGAGTGGAATCAACTTTAAATGAGTTCCCCACTGTCCATTGTACCTAGAGTCTCCTTTTGGACCTTTTTCTTATACTATGTATATTGATATACAATGATATGCTCTTTCCATCCTTTTCTTTAGGTTTTCTTAAGATACCTTTGCAGAGGCTGCCTATAAAACACAGGTTGGCCTTAGTTTCTGTCTTTTTCTTTTTTGGGTGCAGTTTTTTCTATTCTGACATTCTCTTCAGGCATTTAGTTTGATGGGATATATAGCAAGAATTGCTTTGCCCCAGTGCCCAGGTATAAAAATGATATTGCTGGAACCTACTACTACATCATCTGGGATCAATATCCTCCATCCTCCATGAGCAAAAGGGACTGGAAGGCAGGGCAGAGACGGTCTTTTGGGTCACTTCCTCACAGCCCAGGCAACTGTACAGGGATCTCCCCCACTTCCCATATTGGTTTCTCACTAGTGTCCTTGACCACAGTGAGATGATCTGTGGCTGCCTGGGACCAGACTGGGAAATAGTGCTGGAAGTTCTGGCACTTTTCAACCCATTCTTCTGGTGTGCTGTTTTCCTTGCACGACAGAGTCAGTGCCTTTGGGAACTACGTAATTAGTTCCTGACTGTTCAGATCCTTTATCATACAACTGCATAAATGCCTGTACATACAGAATCTCTTTCATATACTTCACCCCTGACAGACCAAGTTCAAGGTCAAGAATGTATAATAATCCAGAAAAAAACATTTATAGGCTAGATTGTGTTACAGTAAACTATTGTTCTCTTAGATAGGCTCATCCCTATAGGTGGCCCATGCAGCCAAGATTTCTATACTAGCATGGTCCATTTCTTATAGGACCAGTAACAGACCAAAAAAAAAAAAAAAAAAAAAATCATAAAAGAGAGGATCACTGACCAGGGCTGACAGATGAGAACCTTTAAAACAGATAGATCTGCACATACAAATTTATTTTGCTTCTTTACCTTTGACAGACCAACTCCAACTGCAAGATTATACAATAATCTAGAAAACAAGTTAAAAGCCAGATCATTATAGTAAAACATTTTCTTAGACAGACTTACAGGTGGCCCTTTCTTTAATTCACTTTACTTCTGACAGACCAATTCCAATTGCAAGACTATACACAAAAGAAACACAGAAAAAGACAAATAGAGAGGAGGAGTGCCAAAACCATGTCCAAAAGATGGGAACATTTAAATTGACCAATAAGGTTCTTTCCCAGAAGACTACCTACAGAATCAATGCAGTACTGGCCATGTCTTAAAAGCGGCAGTATCAGATACAAAGAAACCAGACAACCAGAGAGTATTCCCAAGTTCAAAGCCAACAAACAGATAAGAACCAAGAACCGATCAGAAAGGAGTACATATTCCTAGGTGCTTGAGTCATGCTTAATGGTGACTCCTACACCAGTGGCACCACAGATGTCCCCAGAAAGAGGGACCAGATGTTCCCACAAAGAGGAGCCAGGTGTATGGAATTGAGGGTCTCAGCATGCACACAGGGGTGCTTACCAACTAGAAAATGTTGTCTTGAGTCTCCAGAGTTCAGTTTCCTTTTTCTCAAAGTGGACCATGATGGAGCAACATATACTATTCAGGGAGAGAGGGCAGAAGTTCCCCAAAGCAAAAGGAGATACAGCAGCTGTTGGGATGGTCACAGGACTCAAATGTTAAACTACTTGACCATTTTTAAATAAAGCCTATCAATTAGTTTTAACCTTCTGTCCACTTCTTTTTACTATTAAATAGCTTTTTCCATGACATTTAAAAAGGATTATTTATTTCTTTTTTCATTTTAGAGTAAGTTGATGGGTGCCTAAATTTTTGAAATTTCTACTATAAATGTGCTACACAGAAAAACAAAAATGATTTAAGCTGAATTATTTTAAAATAATTAAGAATGATTATGAATATGAAATAGTATAAAGTAATGCTAGAAAAATAAATCTTACAAAGAAATATATATATTGTTCATACTTTGTTGCAACTTGCGTGTCAATTTATCCAGGTACTAGATGGGGCAATGAGGGGTTGAAGAAGACAGACACTCAAAGAAAAAGCTGGGGCCCAGTGGTTATCTGTCCCTGTTGAGGGATGGATGACCCAGAGACAGCTCAGCATGTTTATTATACAAGTTTTAACATCAAAGAGGGTATCTGTAGGAAAGTTCCTTCAAAGCATACAGGGTGAAGGACAAACTGTTGTGGCAGCCCAAGTGCAGTTATCAGCTTGTGCCCGTAATTCTCTACTCCTAGGCAGCCGGCATCTGAACCTGAGATCAAGAACTGAGGAATCTGTGGCCGGCTTGAAATTTCCTATTGAACTGGGGCATCACCATAGTAACTGGGCAAACTTTAGTCAGCACTTTCACACAGAAAGTTGCCAGGAGAGGCAACACTGCTATCACACGACAGTTCAAGGACCCTAATTCAGTCATGCTCCAGACAATACTTAATCATAAAAAAGTGCCAATTCCAGTGTCACATAACTATATTTCAAATTGATGAGACTACAGGCAAGTTGTGCAAATCCAGTGTAAATGGTATGCAGGATTCTTTATGCAATGGCACTTACAATTCTTGTGCTGTGGGGCAAACTATACACACATGCTCATTTTTGTGTTATAAAAACTTCAACTGCAGCATTTTATATACATTCAAACTTTTTTTCACAGCTACTAAAAACATGTTCAGAAAGGATTTTGGGATTAGTGCATGTACATGTTATTTTAATCTCAAAAAGCAAAAAAAAAAAAAAAAAAAACAAGGAGAAGAGAATCTATGGGCAAAAACTTCAATTCAACTCAGTTATCGATATTGATGTTACTATTGTTGATGATATTACGTTACTATTAAGATATAACATGGAAAAATACACAAAAATGTTAAATCATAATTGGCTTACAATACAAGCAAAAGAATGCAGTGAAAAGAAGTAAAACGAGAAGAATTCAAAATAAGTTGAGAACTGTAAGTTTGTGGTAGAAAATAATAATAAAATGTTGGGTCTTAAATTACTGGAAGGCAAAGTTCAATTTATCATTTATATGTTGATTTATCTTTCCAAAACAAATAATGACCAGGAGGAGGATGCTAAGAAAAATTTTAAACAGGAATCTGTAGAAGAAAGTTTCAGGTAGAGCAAGTAGCAGACACAATTCTCTGAGCAGAGCCATGTTAGTGGATATCAGATACTCTTTAGAGTTTGGAGTGCGGGAGCTGCCTGTGTTCATGTGGGGGAGGGGGAGAGGGAGGAAAATGGAGGATGAGATGAAATTATGGGGATAGATGGCAACAAACTTGTAAAGCTTATAGAGAAGCTGAAGCTTTCTTCTCTTAGACAGGAAGTTTTCAAAAAAAATGAACAGAAACATAACATGTTTATCATTTTTATCATGGACAAGATCGTGAGCTTTCAGTCAAATGTCTTGTGAATTTAAATTCTGATTTCTTGGTACATAGTATTGTTTTTGATCATTTAAAAATATTTTTTTTTTCCTAGAAATCTCTAGGAGTTTACTAGAAGTCATGTTTTATAATATTAAGTAGATTATATCTGGAAACCAGGACAATGGTGACAGTAACAAAAAATCAGGTGAAATTGCTAAAAATTGGAGTGCATTAAAGGCATGTGGACATTCCACAGATGTTTTGTGAATATCCTGATAATTTGTCCTTCTGTTTTCTTGTGACTACGTAGTACAATCAAGATAGCTTAATTTTTAAATAATTTTTAAATATTGTCTTTCCTCAAGAGTAGAAAAAGTCCTGAGAATGTCTGTGGATGAACAAGAGGTAATAAAGTAAGTCAGGATTATTTTCCTCTTTTCTGGCACGAAAGTCTATCCTGTTTTTGTCTAACAATTTTACTGAGACTACTTTCCATCTCTCACATAGTATTATAGCATTTTTCATTGTTTATACCAGTCCCTATTTTATGGCCACACTTATCTTCTGGTTTCCAATGAAGAACTATTAATTTTCACCAGTTACAATCTGCAACTCTCTTCTATCTTATTCATCTCTGCATCCTACTTACATCTACATACAGCCTGAGATTTCTTTGTACATTCTGATTTCAAAACCAGCAAGACAAAACCATAATTAAAGAAAAGCACATTGCTGACCCACCAGCTGGGTTGTGTCCTGAAAGCTGCCTTCAGACACACATCTCTTTGTATTTCACATTAGTAATTGCAGCATTGATAGTCTGTCCTGCTCATTAATTTTACTCTTTAGTTTGATAACTGTTAATTACTTGATAATTTCTGTGACTACATTATTGTACTTCATCAAAAGCCCCTAAATCTCTTATCAAATACTGATTTGAAAAACAAAGAAATATCAGTAGGCACATTTGCAAAAAAGAAATAATTTGTGGTAATGTCATTCCCTCAAAATAGAAAAATATGTAATGTCAATATAAAAAGACTGGAATAAATAAGTAAGCATATAAATGAGTAAATAAATTTTCCTAATAACAAAGTTATATGCAAGGCTATTTATATTTCTAATGATTTTACTGAATTTTATCAAGTAGCAAAAGAGGACTAAAGATTAGAAAAAATTGTCATAGCAAATTGCTTAATAAACTTTGAAATGATTTAGAATAATTAAAAATTTTCAACATTTATTAATATAAGATTCAATGGTTAACAAGATGTATGAAAAGAACAACAATAATAAATTATAATAAACTCATTAGTGTTTGGCAGGAAATTAAATATAAACTATCTGAGGTCTATTTTACTTAAATGCTCAGCTAAATTTTCTGTTTATTTTTGAAGTGAGGAATCTGAAGTACGGAGACTTAACAAATTTGTTCAAGTAGCTCAGCTAATAAAAGGCAGAGTGTTTTAGTAAATCCGTGTTTTACTGGATTCATTTTGACTTTTTTCTTATATGATTTTCTTTCATAGAAACACAGAAATAGAAAAATGTAAATAATCCATTCTTAAAATAATTTAAATAAATTTCTCTTAGTTATTATTGCACAGTTATGCTTCATGTATTTCATTATCTAAACACTTTCATTAAAAGATATGGAATATACTTGTCTCACCACTGATCTTAATTTCCTAATTTGTAAAATGCTAAAATGTCAGTGTAATTTTTTCCATTGTGGATGTAAAATTTTGCTTTGACATTGTATACATCTAAATGTTTAACAAACACAGAGAATACTTAAAATAGAAACAAACTAAATAAAACAGAAAAAACTGAAAATACTATTATTAATTATAGCAGTCTCTTAATGTAATTGAGTTTTAGTGAATCTTGTTCTTGCACACGTAACGTTAATTTACCTTTATAATTTAATGTTTATCTGTAAACTTATATTGACTCATTCATTTTCCCCCTGAAAACTCTCTATCATGTACATATATATATGATTATAACCATATATAAGGTTAGAACGATTATTTTGTTAGTATTGTTATGAGTAGAAAATAAAGACAAATCAAACAAATTTAAACATAAAAATTTCAACAAATAAACAATATAAGGGGGAATTTTTTAAACATAAAAATCACTTGTAAATAGAGAAATCAATTTTTAAAAGCGAGCCTATTTTGGCTTTGTAAAACATAGATTTAATATATATAAAATTTGAAATATACTGTTATATTCAATTCTAATCTTTCCTCTGTAAACAGAATAAATTATTTCATGGATGCTATATTTTCCATTATTACTGCAGGAGAAGATGGAAGAAGAAGCAGGGAAAGAGGTGAGAAAAGGAGGAAGAAAGATGACGGAGGAGAAGTAATAAAGAAAGGCAGAGGGATAGGAATACAAGGGGAAAAATGGTCAGAAAAGGAAGAGAGAAAAGAAAAACTACAACCTTGTGTGGATGAATCATATAAATTTTTAAACATAACAAAAGAAGTGGATAGATAAATTACCATATTTATTATCTGCTACAATAATTATTTAGAAGAGTGGAAACACTGTCACTTTTTTTTTTGTAAATTTATTTTTCTATGTATTTAAAAAATCCATGCTCAACTTTTTTATTTATCTTTCCACTTTTTTTCACATTTTTAGATACAGAAACTTATACCTCAAATTAGATACTTAATGGAGATATCAATAACATTCCCTAAAAATATTTTATTATATGTCATCAATATGATGACACACTCTTATTTCACTTAGCATAAAAAGAGATAAAGCACTGAGAGTTCAAGCAAAAGAAAATAATTTATTATTATGACATTTTGAAATTTTTTCTTATACAGGATTATCTTCTGTACCATCAAAAATATTTGTGAGATATCATTCCTTAAAAGACTGCTTGAACATTTCCCTATTATTTTCTTTCGACCTTGATGAACATGTTTAACTCTTAATCATGGTAGTAATAATATGGAACGCAAATTAAGCAACAATTTAGTTAAATGGAAGTTGAATCATTGATGCACATATTTCAGTTGAGGTGAGGCAATAAGAGATATACATTATTTCACATGTGACAAGAATGGCTGAAATCTGGCACACGCTCTTCATTGAATTGTGCTTGATTTGAGAAATGATACTTGGAAAAGAAATGATGAAATCTATAACATGTATGCCATCAAGTGGGTAGCCTGTATACACAATAATTTTGTTATGGTCTGGAGCTTAAACAATGCCAACAGCCTGTATGGACCTGATGGCCATCTTACAGCATATTGGGAGGTGGTAGACCCCTTAGGTGGTGCAGACTGTGGAAAGGAGTTAAGTTACTGGAGTTGTACTCTGATGGGGTAATTGGGACCTTGGCCCCTTCCTCTCATTCTTTCACTTGCCAGCCTCTTGGAAGTGAACAGATCTTCTGTGCCATGTACTCCCACCATGATGTACTGTACCACACAGGGGTAAAGTGACAAAGCCAGGTGATCATGCCCTGACACCTCTGAAGCTAAGTGTCAAAAAAAAAAAAAAAAAATTCTTCCCTTCTCATAAGTTGTTTATCTCAGTTATTTTGTCACAGTGACATAAACCTAACAATCTATGATTCAGAATTAGTGGTTTTGGTTTATCTTATCTTATATATTTTCTCATTTGATTTGACATTTTTGTCACTTTTTTTTTTTTTTTTTTTTTTGTGGTGCTAGGGATTGAACCCAGGGCCTTGTGCTTGCAGGGCAAGCACTCTACCAACTGAGCAATCTTGAGCGATCTCCCCAGCCGGACAGTTTTGTCACTTTTAAGTAGATTGCTCCCATATCATAAACAATCTCAAAGTCATGATTAGATTTTGCTTTTTCCAAAAATTAAAAAGAAAGAAAGGAAGGAAGGCAAGGCAGGAGGAGGGAGTGATGGAGGAGTGAAAGAGAGAGAGCGAGAAAGAGAGAGAGGAACAAAAGAAGTAAATGGAAGGAAGGAAGGAAGGAAGGAAGGAAGGAAGGAAGGAAGGAAAGAAGGGAGTGAGGGAGAAAAAGAAAATCAATGTCAAGCAGATGATGCAGTATTCTTCTCAGATCCCTCCAAAGAACAGAGGATCTGATCCCTTTGAATGCTGACTTCAACAATTTTAATCTCAGTCCATCTCAAGTCCCCCTCTCCAGGAATTGCTCTGTCTTTTTCAAAGACACTGTCTTTTTCAAAGTGATACGCCTGACAAGGATAGTGTGCATCCCATAACCAGTTGAGCAAAATACTTTCTTCACCAAATTTTCACAGATTATAAAGTATGCTTTATATTCTTCCATACACATTGGACTCAAAAAACTGATAACAGCAAAGAAGAAAGTATATATGAAATTGTGGAGGTAGAAATCCTCTATACAAACCAACTTGGATCCAATCATGTCCCTAAGGAAACAAACAAACAAAAGATTACTTTAGACATGGTATATTACAAATAACAGATGTTTTAAAGATAATTATCACACTACTTATTTATAGTACACTAAAGAATTAGCTTTGAGAGCACCAAAAATAAAAAATTGCAAAATATGCCATAGCACTTGAATACAAGTAAATTGACAGTTACAGTCCCTTGACCTTAAAGCCTTTATGTCATTTGAATATTGCTTGCTCCAATGGATCACAAAGACCCCACATCTAGAATCTCTTGGCAGAGGTATCTAATATTTTTACCCTTACATGGAAGAATTATGAGAGTCTGTAAAGCTTAATTACAGGACATTTTCTCTTCACAGTCTCAGGTAATGCACAATTCAACATCAATTTATCATACTTACTAAAGATTGCTTTGCTTCTGATGAAAATATGAAGAAAGATGTTTTAGGAACATACTGTGTATCACATAATTATCTGTCTCATTGCCATAATTGATTACCAATGGCATTATTTTTCCAGGGATGATTGAGAACTGTATTCATATTTCAAAGGTCAAATTGAAAAAAGTTCTCTGCAATTTTATGCAAGTAAACATAGTGTCCCATATTCCTTTAAATATTTTTAACTTATAAATCTTTTCTTCTTTATGATATAAAGCCACCGTTTGTTTAATTTCCTACATATCTCATATATTTAACAGTACTTAGTACTTTCATATTCTTGGTTTTAACAGATGGGTTCACATGTCATCTTTTGGCAAGCTAATGTAAAGCTAAATTTAAGCTACATTTATTAATATTTATTTATTAATAAAGTAATCAGTCTCAGAGTTTATTAACAATGAAAACTTATTTTCCTGTAATGTTAATGAAACAGTATAAGCATATCAGTTAACTGTTACATAAGTCATCCAACACCTGTGTCTTTCAACAGCACACATTTTTTATTGTTAGAGCCTGTTTACTCGCTGGACAGTTGCTGTTCTATGCGAGTCTTGACTGGGATAGATCAACTCTGATGCCTCTGTGACCCACAACTCTGCTACTCCTTCCTCATATATTGTTTTGTTTGTTTGTTTTCATGATGATTTGAAGAGTCCCAGTGAGCTGTCAGAAAACACACAAAAATATTTCCAGCATAGATATGGAGTTGGTACTATATATTCAACCGCTTTCATATGTCATTTTCTTTAGCAAATCATGTAACCATGTTTAAAGTCAGGGACCTTTTTCACACAGAGGTCATGACAAGCATGGAAAACTTTACTCTTTAGGCAATTCTGTCTGATTTGAAATCAGAAGGATAAGCCAAACAATTGTCATATTTGTAGTTTAGAAATGGAGTATTCTAATCTAAAATCTTTATGTAATTTGAGAAGGGATACACAATAAAATTGATTACCACCAGTAAGGTTCATAATGGCATGTTTTAGAGCAGCAATAGTAGGACAGATAAGAAATATATAGTTCAAGGGTCCTAAAAGAGAAAGAAGCAACCTGACTTTGAGCCCGAGAAGGAGAGACAGATGGTGGAATACAAGTCAAGATTGGTAGTCTGACTTACAGGGAAGTGCCAGTAGAAGTCCAAGTGTGGGAGAGGATGACAAGAATGTGACAGATGAGAGGATAATTTCCCATTTCTCAAGGATATTCGAGGAGATTTTTGCGTTGGTCTTCAGACATATGAATCTGGAGTTTAGGAGAATGATTGTGACTGAGGATGTAGATTCTGGGGTTATGTGCACAAAGGTAGCAGAAGACCCAAACAAACAAACAAATGTAAAGAATGAGATGCATGAACTGTATACCCATTGACATGGGAAGGCCTTTGATGTTGGAAAGTGAAACTCGCAGAAAAGATTGAACATCATCAAATTTGAAGATGCAGATGCAAAATACAGTTTCTAAAACAAAAACAGGAGAAATATAGAAATACACTGAATAATTTCATTATATTCATTTATCCCCATCTTCTTGAACTGTATTCATGTCACATAAAAGGAAAAGTAAAGTTTACCTAAACTGGAAGAAAAATGAATATTAACTTATATTCTAATATTAACTAATATTAACTAATATTAACCTTGACTCTTTTTGGTCCCAAAAATCTCTTCTCTTTTGCTAATTATTAGGATATGGATCACCAGTTTGGAGGAAATTTAAGTTTCCTTTGATTTCCTTTGGTTTCATTTGATTAGTTTAAAAATTGTGTGAGATTTGAAAGAAACTGCAATTCTATTGTGACCTTGGGAGACTAGAAAATAAAAAGCAAATGCTATAGAAGTTACATTTCTTGAAAGTCCTTATATTTTTATTTATTTTAGCTGTGTGATCATTTTCAGGGTGCGATGTTAATGCTGATTTAAGTTCATGACATATATCACTTTGATACATGATGAAGTTTTAAGAGTACATTAATTGTGACCATGACAAGTAGAGATTATTTCACCCAATTGCTCAATGGGCTACATGCCAAATCCAGATACTGAGGGTACACATGCCTCTATTGGCAATTCTTTCATTACAGAGGAAAAAATAAGGTTAAAAATTTGTGTTGTGGTTTCAATGTGTCCCCCAAATTTTCCTCTGCTGGTAGATTGATCCCTAAATTTATTTATTAAAGATATTTAGAAGTGGTGCTTTCAGGAAGTAGTTATAATTAAATGACTCCATCAGGGTAGGCCCCCAAAAGGCCTAGAGAGCTAAAAGGAAGGCCCTGATCGGTTGCTGAACTGAGGCTGACTCCATGCTCATCTATGTCCAGGCCTCCAGAACTATGAGCCACATAATTCTCTGTCAGTTACTCAGTCCATGGAATTCTGCTATAGCTGCAGAAAATAAACTAAGACAACTTGAAAAATGAATTCAACCACTTAGGAACAAGTTCGATTTGGTTTTATAAAAGGATAATAAAATCACTCTTATTTTAAAAATCTGGGGAATTTTCTTCATGGTCTGATCTAGTGGATTTTAGGAAGTAGTATTCCTTTTAAATTTTGGTGATGGATGCATTTGATCTTGATCACCGTTAGTGTCCTGTTCCTTCAGGTGTTTCACTGTTTACCAGGATTTCATTGTCATGTTTAGAAAACATAAGTATTAAATATCAATATTCTCTACTGCCAAATCCATCCTGGCAGATTTGGAAAGTTCTGTCTGGGTCCTGATTTTAGCTCTTTCCAATGCCCACTGCCACACCCACAGACACCCTCAACCAAACAGAACAGTGGTCTGATAATTGAGGTGTGTCCACTAACAGCACAGTTATACTTCATTTCTCCTTTTTGTGTTTTTTTCAAGCTATTTGATTGAATTCAGACATTTTTATTTTATATTTTGTAGTTTCACTTCTTTGATGAGTATGCTCAGTGAATCATTTGGCATTGGTCACACTCTTTTACAGTTCCTTCCAATCCCCTTACCAAGGGTTGAAATTGTGTCTGACTCCCTATTTCCAGACCTAACATAAAGAAAAAGTTAGCTACTCTGATGAAGATTTCCATCAGTATGGAAAACTTCTGACTATAAACCATAGTGAATGTTTGCTATATGAACATATATGAATATATATGAATTATTGCTATTTTAAAGAAACTTATTATTTTATATAATTGTCCTACTTTAGAGAAGCATCTGAGGTACACAAAATTTAATTACTTACTAAAAGTAAAGTGAATAGTGGAGTCAGAATTTTGAAACTGATTTCATCATCTGTTTTAGTCAGGTTTTTCACTAAATGATCTGACCAGCACAATTATAGAAGAGGAAAAGTTTATTTGAGGGCTCACAGTTTCAGAGGTCTTAGTCCATAGAAGGCTGGCTCCATTCCTCAGGGTTCAAGGTGAGACAGAATATCATGGCAGAAGAGCATGACAGAGGGAAGCAGTTGACATCATCAGGAAGCAGAGAGAAACTACACTCAATGGATACAAATATGCACCCAAAGCCATGCCCCAGTTCCCTCCTCCTTCAGCCACACCTACCACTTCAGTTACCACTCAGTTAATGCCTATCAGAGGATTAATTCACTTATTGGGTTAAGACTCTCACCCAATCACTTCTCCTCTGAACCTTCTTATATTGTCGCACACATGAGCTTCTGGGGGACACCTCACATTCAAATCATAACATCATCTTAAATATTAGGTAATGGTAATTCTTACTACAGTTAAGTAAAAACACTTTTGCTATCAATTACTTAAAGACCTGGAAAAATTACAATTACCACACTATGGGCCTGGGTTTCTATTCTATCACTTTAAGTTGGAACATTGCTTAGATTTAATTCATGTACTTTGTCTTTTTATGTTTTTGAGATTTTAAAAAATAATTAAGACATATTTTTGATTTTTCTAATTTATTGGGAAAAATTTTAGTTCATCTTTTGATGGGGGTCATCCAAGTCATTTGATCAATGAGCTTTGCTATCTCATTGTTTAATTATTTTTCCTAATTACATATTCCCCAGTAAAATATCATGTGCATGTTACATTAAAAGAATATTAACAAACACCAGTTATTTGTATTCCTAATTTAACATAAAAGCAATCATCACATTTTTATCTTCATCTTTACTATTATTAATAAGTCTTAAAATCATATATTTGTTTCATAAGTACCAATAGTACCAGCTATTGTCCAAAATGATGTATTTGGAGATGTGGAGAATAGACATGTCAGAGAATTTATGTTTCCTTACTAGAAAACATCCCTCAGTTTACCAAATATGCACTGAATAGTCTAGTATTTATCTGTTACTGTGCATCAGAGGCCAACTATATAACAAGGTGATGATCAAGGTGCATGCTTTGCTCCTGCCAGAGGAGAAAATTTATCACAAACTGTATTTGCGAAATGCTTCTGATACACTGTTAAGAAATTATTTTCTCTTTGATGAAAAAGCAAAAAGGAATAGAAATGTTAAAGTATGAAAAGTAAAATTAATTTTAGGTCAAACATTATTCTTTAAAAGGGTATGCTATATTTTCTCTAACATCTTTTACCTTCAAGGGTTTACAATGTCATTGTGCAATTATTTTTCCTAATCAAATATTCTCCTTTGTCATTTTTCAATGTTTTGAAGGCAATGTAATCTATTTTGTAAAGCAAATAGGAACAAAAATAAGTAATGAGATAATTAGATGAGCATGAAAATGGTTATGATTTAGCAAACTTCACATGGACACAGAGGTAGGGAGATGAGAACAAGAGAAGTCAAAGTAATGCAACTATTTATTTATGATTATGGACACATACATATAAACTTTTGCCTACATATATTTTGAGATTCCAGATGTATTCAAAACTGCAAGTGCCCCAACTCATGGTTGTTTCCAAAGAAAGTTTCAGAGATTTCAAGGATTTCATTTTAGTAAAAAATAAAGTGTGGGAAAGATATTTTAAAGCATATGGAAAAATAAAATATTTAAAAGAATGCTTCAGGTTCTGCAGTTTCTATTTTCTTATAAGGTACTGAGTTTTGTACTCCACAGACTATGAACATTTTAATGATATCTAATTTATGTTTAAATCTTTAATAGTCATGTTACTCAGGTAGGACGGGTTTTAAAAATCTGTGGAAGTAAATCTCACACCTGGATAAATTAAAGGGGTGCTGAGCATTGAATGGTTTGGGCTGATACGAAACATTGTATTAATGTCATTTTGTGAAGACAGCAGTTGTCATAGAAATAGCAAAGACTGAGTCAAAAACAGTAATCCTACTCAAAGAGTAGAAACCAAAGATATTTAGAAAAATGTACCAATAAATTCAGTGTACGATATCCAGACTATGCTGTAAATGTGAATTCTCCTTAACTCTCAGCATTGTAAAAGCATGTACAGAAGCATACTACTTGTAATACAATATTGCTTAATATTCAGCACTAAAATAGATTATGACACTGTACATACATTTCTTTGACAAGTGATTATCCTTGCACAGATAAGAAAATGAGAAAGAAGAGAATCAAAGAATAATGCAAATCAAACAAACAGAAACAGAAGCCAAATGGAATAAACAACAACTCCACATCATTATGGTCAATGGGGCTCATCAAATTCAACATTTGGAAGAATTTAAAACCTAAACATTAAATACCAGAAAGTCTATATTTAATATAGTCTATGTTTAATAGTGTGTTTCTGTTGTCATAATCATATGGTATTTTATTTCATCATAAAATCAATAATAACACTATGTTGTTTCATTTCAGAAAAATATTGAACTCAGGGATAAAATATGGAATTCATTATTTGAGTAATGAACACACACACACACACACACACACACACACACACATGTATTCCCCCCCCCGACTGAAACATGTTATCAGCTTTATTTACAAATTTTTTCCTTTAACAATTTCTCATAAGCAAACACTGGATATTGTAATTCCAATAAATATCATAAATAATTAAGAAGATAAAGTTTTCATTAGTATTGCATCTGTTTTGAAAAATGCACACAGTTGTTTGGAGTGCTATTTTTCTTACACACAAGATGTCCTCAAATATTAGCTGACTGATAATTAGGTCTCATAATTCATTTTAGAATGTCCTTTCTATGATACCTCCTGGTGCCAATTGCATTTTTGTGACTTCCCAAGGAAATATGGGAAATGATAGTGATTTTCATGGAGGTAATTTAATAGAGTAACTCAAGTCAGGGATGAGAAAACAGATTATGCAAGGGGAGAAGTTGGACTGCTGTGAAGTCCAAGAGAGCTCAACTGTTTTCACAGTATCCTTCAGGCTCGGCAAAGTCCTGGTCCTTTACCACAGTATGGCTAGCAGCTGGGTTGGGAGCTTTGGGCAAAGAGGGGATATACCTCCATAAGGTCTCTCACTTCGGTTGAGGACATTCCCAGAAATGAAAGCAACAGTAATATACAGGTCCCAATATTCCAGAGCACTGCAGTGCTGAATAAGGACTCTGAAAGGGCACTGCAGAGGTTAAGGCAGCATGACTGAGCAATTAACACGTCTCTGAGATCTAATGCAAGATATCATTGAGGTTATCAAGTTAAAACCCATTATTAATAATTTCAGAATTTTAATATTGGCACAATTGAGTTTAGTATTCAATTTGAAATGATTTTTGGTGCACCGATCTGTCGTATTCCAAAATTTTGCTGGATATGAAGTTGTAGAGTTTCTTTGATTGAAATATTGAAGATGACCAACAAAGGAAATAAGAAGTTAAAATTAAGATGATTAAAGTTTGTACTAAAAACCATATTTAAAAATGCTTTGAACATTTAACCATTTCTCACAAATATTTATTTTAATAATTGTTTTTACCCTATAAAACAAAGTACTTGGGGATTTGGATTAATGTGAGTCTCTTTGGATTAATCCAAAGTAAAGGGAAAGTAAAGGGAAGCACAGGAAAAAACACAGGATTGGAAATGCATTCCTTTAACTTTTGAGCTAGGATTTTTACAGTATTCTTGAACATAGAGTTTACATGTGTAAATAATGAGATATTATGTCCATTCAATACCTACAACCATGCCAGGAAAGCAGCTGGGCTCAATTAGTATTTATTGAATGAATACAAGTAAATCCTCACTTCTCCGTTAATTGTATTATCTAAATGAGAAAATAAATGTGAATTGTAGCTTACTTTTGACTCTTTTCTCCTTTTATATTCCCACTCATTTCTCATTGATAATTGTTATCCTGATCAAGAAATTCCAAGGGGGAAAATAATGACCATATTTTAAATCAATAGCAGTTAAATATAGTCTTAGTAAATGCTTGTTTTAAAGGCTTTCTACGAATAAAGAAGGAAGAAAGCACAGAATGCGTTTTGGGATTAAATGGTTATCTCTTAATCTTATTTACTTCAAGCACACAATTAGCATAAATAATCAAAACTTGTCTGAGGTAAATTGTACATTCTTAAAAGTGAATGGACTATTGAGATCATTTAGTATAAATGCCTACTTGGGCAATAGAGGAAAATACAATTTAGAGAAGTTTCAAGTGGGTTATTTGAAACCAATGATTGTTAATCCTTAATTAAGATCCCTCATTTTATTTCCCTTCCCTTACAGTTCTGCAATAAGAAATCTCATGGATGTAGCACTAAGTTCTTTACTATTCCTTTTGTGTTAGTTTTAGTCCTCTTTATCTTAAAATAACACTTATCTCAGTAAAGTTTGCATCCATTCATTTTCCAACTTCCAGTGCAGTTAGGTTTTGACTCATAAAAACAAATACACCTGGATTATATGAACATTTTAATTGAATATGAAAAAAATCCCAAGACATATTAAATAAATATGATTGCTGAATATATATTTTTTAAATTTAAAAAAAAATTTAAAATTTTTATTTATTTTTTATTATCTAATTTAGTTCATTTTGCTTTATCCCTCAAGTATTACCTTAACTGTTTTTCTTGATTCTTTTTTTATGCTAATTGGAAATTTTGCTATTTTTCCTTATTCTCATATCCCAATATTTTACAAATTATGCTTGAACTTGTAGTTTTATGAATTTCACTCTTTAAAAGGAGAAAATAAAATAATTATATATACCTACACATTTGCCAACTTATTTATTTATTTATTTTGTGGTGCTGGGAATTGAACCCAGGGTCTTGTGCATGTAAGGCAAGTACTCTATCAACTGAGCTATATCCTCAGCCTTTTCTAATTTATTGTTAAAATAGATTTTAGTTTCACCTTCATGAAGAGTGTCTTAAAAATTGTTTTCCGAGGAAATTGTAAATACAAATTCTGTTATACAACTATAAATAAGTTGTATTTAAGTATATTATAAAATAAAATAAATATTTCATTATATAATTTTATTATTAAATTATAATAGGATTTTATACTTATTTATATTGCTGAAATAAGTTTTTCAAAATGCTGTAGATTTTATTTTATGGAGAAGTAACACTTATCAAATCAACTTCAGGTTATAATGATTTCTTTATTCATTATTCTACTTTGTGAGTGTTATAAAATATTAGTGAATAGTTAAAGTAGTTTTGGGATCAGTCTAAATACTAATAATTATTAATAAAACTGCTAGATGGGAAATTACTAAGTATCAATAATTATGTATGCATTGAATTTATAGTCATAGAAACAAACCTATATCCTGAACACATGAAATAGTAGTCTTCTAAGCTTTGTACAGAACGGTAGTGTAAATACCATTAATTTTCAGATGAAAATCAGGTGAGGATAATATTATTTCTCAATTAATATGTGCAACCCCATCAGAGACAACTTATTCTCTCTAAAGTTCAGATCTATGAGTCATAGTGAAACTGCCCAAAACTGATACATTTCCCATTTCCAATGAAATAGGAATGCTATTGAGATATCATGTCACTTCTGCAATGCAAAATGAATTGGATTTTACAAGTTTGCCCTTTTAACCCCTATTTATAGTACTGGAGCACCAGGGAGGAAGGGGGAGAGAGGGGAAAGGCAGAACTCTTGTGTTAGAAAAGACACTCAAAATGGAAAAATTCACCCAGTTAACTAAGTACAGTTAATGAATGAAAGCCCTAGGTATCTGGGAAAAGAGAATATTTGGTATAGAAATTAATAGCAAGAAACTGGGTGAGGTGTGTAGATTTTTATTTCTGTCTCTTTTATGAATATACAAAGTCTTGTTTTACAACGAGCAGTTCCAGAGAGAAAAATGTAGTTAGAGACAGAAATTAATTTTCAAAAATACCATTGGAGTCATAGTAATACAGTCTACATAATCTATGATATGCATTTTTGCTACAAGAAGGAAGTAGCTATAAGCACATTTCTCCCTGCACTGTTTTTAGTGCATTCGTAGCAATCATATTCTATTGTAATATTTCTAGAATACAGCAGAGGGCTCTGGTAGTATTGATCATTGAATTAAATGTGCTATTAACAACTGAAGTAAAACATAGAAACAGACTTTAATTAAACAAAGTATTAGAAAATCAAGAAAAATGAAAAAGGAAATGATAGCTATCGTTTGAATCTCTGAGTTTGTTCACATGTTGTTCCATGTATTTTTTCTTTTTGTTGTTGTTTGGTTTAGAATTTTACTTTGCTTGCTTAGGTTAGATCTTTGACAATATTATTATATGTACATCGTAAAGATTGGAAAAGAAGTGATGATGAGACCATTAATTCTTTCCTACATCAATTTAGCATTAAAACCATTATAAACATTATTACTGTAGTTAAAATAATACATAGTCTTGCTCTTAAAACACTTAGGATTATAGTTCATGAATTAAACAACAATTACTGAAAAATTTATATTATATACACATATATACGGCACTAGGTTACTACTGGAATGAGACAATTGTGAATAAAACCCTGGATCTTCTCTCATTGTGTACAAATAATGAAAAAGAATAATAATTACATAAGATAGAACACAGAAAGTGTCAAAGGAGATGTGAATGTGATGAGGTGTTCCAGCAGTTCAAATGAGAAAAGTGATGTAAACAGGTTAGTTAGACAAATGGGAAGAATGCAGGTCACAAATGGAGTAATGCTCTAATAGGCACAGTCCCAGGAGACTCAGGACACTTCCAGGGAATTTCAGATGCTGTTTAACAGAAAAGAATGGATCAAAAAGGTAGTGAGAAAGGTTTCATCAGTTACAGTGGATTCATTTAATCAAGAAAACATGAATACCTGGATGAATAGTTTCACTTTTTAGATGGACTTCAATATGCCCTTTCCTAAAACCAGAGGACTCGGAGTTCTAAACATGTGCATCTCTGAAAGTCATCATGTGGCCACAGATTCAAATATTCAGGTATGTAATTAAGTTCAACAAATATTGATAGGAGTCTATGTGGGACAATCTTTTCATTTTTGAATGTATCTTATGCAAAAATCATTTTTGTCTTATAAAATTTGATTACAATATGTACTGTTTGGTATTGCATCAGATTTTTATGTAGTAAAAGTCAAATACATTCAAGAAGTTTTCGTTATGTTTTTCCCAAAAATGCACAATGAATTTCTAGTAGAGAAACAAACAAAAACATTGTAACCTTCTGTAAAAGAATTGGATAAGTTTTGTAGGAAATTTTCCTGGAATTTCAGTCTATTTAAATTATTGTAATTGCTGAGTATTTTTTTTTTTTTTTTTGGTGAGGGGTACCTGGGGTTGAACTCACGTGCACTCAACCACTGAGCCACATCCCAAGCCCTTTTTTGTATTTTATTTAGAAACAGGGTCTCACTGAGGTGCTTAGGACCTCACCTTTGCTGAGGCTGGCTTTGAACTGTAGATCCTCCTGCCTCAGCCTCTCCAATCACTGGTTATTACAAGCATGTGCCACCAGCCCAGCAATTTCTGACATATTTTTTTGGGTATAGAATCTTATTCCAGCTTGCTAATTTTTTCTTTTTTTCTTTTTTTCTTTTTTTTTTTTTTCACCATTGGATTCTCTTAATCAAATACCTACAGAAACTGTCAGGTGGTACATTCCTGTAATTGCAGCAGCTGGGGAGGCTGAGGAAGGAGGATGGCTTGTTCAAAGTCAGCCTCAGCATCTTAGTTAGGTACTGAGCAACTCAGCAAGACACTGTCTCTAAATAAAAGACTAAAACAAAAGGCAGAGGCGCTGGGATGTGACTCAGTGGTTAAGTGTTCTTGGGTTCATTCCCCATTACCAGAAAACAAACATAAATCAAAACAAAAACCTATAGAAGATACCTTAGAATATCATAATACTAATCAAATTAAGAGTTTCATTGGTAATGTTTGGAGTCAGTCTCTTCTGACTGCCATAAAAATATTTGTTGGGACTAATGACAGGTTAACTAACTCAGGCTGACTCCTTACTCCCTGGCAGGTGAGCAAGATCAAGGCCTCAAAGGTGGTTTTAAAAGTTAATGACGATAAATCAGACCACCATCAGGGATTGGTTAACAACATTTCCACGAACATGATTAGCTCGTGCTTGCTATATAGTCCTATGGGACTCTCACCTGTATGAACCCCCGTGCCTTGATGACCTTTAAGCTGATTGGTTCCCGCCTAGCCCCCACCCTACATAAAAGCTGTGTGATTTCAATAAATGAGTTCCTGCTGTGACTGATCTCCCTAACACGGCTGATTGTCCTCCACCTGGAGGGCTGGGAGCAGGCGGTCAGTCGGCCCTACCTATCCCGGTCTGACCTTGTTGGGGAGTGTCCCTTTCCCTTGTTACTGGTCGAGAAGAGCAAGGGGGCTTAAGACCCCGACAAATATTCTAGACCGTGTGTATTAAACAACAGAAATTTATTTTCCACAGCTCTAGAAGTTCCAAGGTCAAGGTGCCAGTATTGAAACTTCTCTTTCTGGTTTTCATATGAAAACCAGAAATATGATTTCATATTTCTTTGTGCATGCATGGTCTTATCTTCATAAAATTTGAAAGGAAAGTGCTCTGATATATTTTTCCTATTTCTATGAAGTTATCAGCCCTATAAGATTTGGTTTGTACTCTTTTAACCTCGTTTAATAATTACTTCCTTAAAAGGATCTACCTCCAAATACAGTCATATTGAAAAAAGTTAGGGTTTCAAGATATTAGTTTTGGGAAGACATAATGAATGCCAAAGAACTGGAAAATAAACTAGGTCTGACCTTCCAATCATTGCCTAAAATTCCCATCACTGAAACTTGGTGTGTCACAGGACCAAAAACATGAGATTTGAGGTGCATTCCAGAGTAAAAACATGACAGTTTCTGAAAGAACCATGGTAGTTCCCAGAAGATTCTTTCAATTTGATACATACACTTTAGGACTAGTATGGACAAGGACACAATCATAGTTGAAGTGCTAAAACCTAGAGAGAGAAAGATATAGAGGAATGAATTTCATTTGTCACTTCTACTATTCTGTTTGAAGTACAGTTGAATCAGAAATTGAAACATCTCATGAAGATTTAGGAAGTTGTATTATGAGAAGCATTGCCAGTCCAGTGTAAAGGGAGGGGGAATACACAAAATTAAAAATGTCTCTGCTCTGCTTCCCCACCATTTCTTATAGTCAGGAACGATTCTGAGAATATTGTTTGAAAGATGTATTTTTGCAGTGTTCTGTTTAAATGACCAGCATATTATAGGGAAGAAAAACCTCCAAGAAGGTAAATTCAAACAGCAAATAAACATGGTTAGAAAAAATAATTCCATCAAGTGAAGGAACATTTGAAAACCTAATAAAATTTCCCAGTGGGATTTCACAATGTTCACAATATATGATACATACCTCCTCCTCTTATTCACCCTTTTACAAAAGCAATTAGTTTATTTAAAGGGAGCCTCACTTCTCTGTAGATCATAAGAACTTGGACTTTGAGATTGAATGCCACAATTAAGTGATATTTTGGGAAACATTCAAATGAAAGGAAAGTAAAATTTGTAGACCGGTGTATGGTAGTTGACTGTGGCAGCAGTTGCAAATTTTTCTACATGTGTTTTAAAATTGTGGTCCCAACTTTTTAGTATCCTCTTGTATTTATATAAGGATGGCCTTATGATGTGTGGGCTCAATTTCTTATGAACTGGTGTGGAGTGAATGTTAGCCCCAGAAAAGGAAGGCCAAAGTTCTAATAACACACCCCTGAGAATATTAACTGACATAACAAAAATTTTGATAAATTTGAAAATCTTGGGAAAAGGAGTTTGTCATAGATTAGACCATTGGTATCTGAATGCAGTCATCTGTATCCTACAAGAGAAAGGTGGAAGGGGTTTGAGAGAAAGGAGGAGGAGAGAATTGCCACAGAGACAGAGATTGGAATGGTTTGGCTATAAGAAAAAGGAATTTTGACAGCCACTGAAAGCTGAAAAAGCAAGAGATAGATTCTGCCTGAAAGTCCCTTTAGGAAACTTGGTCCTCACAACACTTATTTTGGCCCCAATAATTCTGAGTTTTGTCTTTTGGCTTCTAGAATGATGAGAAAATAACTTTATGTTATTTGAAGCCACTGAGTTTGTGATAAATTATTATAGTACCCAGAAGAATATAATGCATCAATATTACCTGTCTTGATCACCAGAATATAGGACAAGTAATTTTGCCAGTTTTGAGACTTTATTGTGAAAGTTCATTACTAGTTTTTGTGTCGTGAGTCCATCAGACCATTCTGAAACTTGATAATTTACTGGGTGAACTCACAGCAGAGCACTGAAAAAAAATCAAATATTCACATTTCTATGTTAGTTACAGAAAAAGGGAACAGATGTAAATGAGTAAGAGAAAAGACAAACAGGGTAGAATTCTGGAGAAACCAGACACCACCTTCCTCCTGTCCCTCCCAGTGGAATTGCATGAACAGTGCATAAATGTCACACACCACAGAAATGATGTGTGAGAACATGTGCAGGGTGTTGCCAAGCAAAGAAGTTCACCCAGCCATTAGTGTACAGGGTTTCCTTAGTGGTCATTCACCACAGGCATGCAGTAGTACCCAGGCAATGGATCTCAGCCACACAGAAGTCAAATAAATACAGTGTGGCACAAAGACTACAGTACACAAAACAATATTTGCCATAAATAATATTTTTATAATAAACTAGCTGTTGTGGCTCAAATCCTCAGGTTCATAAGAAACACTCTTACCAAGGACATGCTCTAGGGACTCAGGTGTCATTCCCTAGGACTAGAAAAGGGAGTGAGACCTTGTGCAGCATTTGAGCAAAGTTATGGTTTAGATATGAAGTGTTGCCCAAAAGTTCATGTGTGAGACAATGCAAGAATGTTCAGAGGTGAAATGATTGAGTAGGTTTCTGTAACATTATTTACAGTAATAGCACCCGTACCATTTTTTGATCCATCAGTAAATATAAGGGTAGCTCCTATAATAGGTTCTTTTCGGGTGACTTTGGGGAAAATTATAGAATGTTGACTCCAAAATTGGAGAAGAGTATCAGATGGCAAATGATTATCAAACACAGCAGAAGTACTAGTAAAGACTATAGCCCATGAATTTGAATTATTAAGAAGATATTGTATCTGATCAGTAGTATAAGGAGTAGTTATTGTCCAGGGATGTGATCCAAAGGTGGAAAGGTATACTTTTAATGCCCTAAGGATTAATTCTGCCACAGATTTAGTAAACAAGGATAAGACCTTGTTAGGGGCATAATTCATGTGAACCCATAGAATAGGACCCTTTTGCCAAAACACTCCTGTGGGTAACTTATTTGTGGCCAAGACAATGAATGATAAAGGCTTAGCTAGATCAATACAATCAAGATGAACCTTTTCCATAGCTGTTTCAACAAGCTTGAGAACTGTTCGATGTCGGGGTCTTAAGCCCCCTTGCTCTTCTCGACCAGTGACAAGGGAAGGGGAAACTCCCCAACAAGGTCAGACCGGGATAGGTAGGGCCGACTGACCGCCCGCTCCCAGCCCTCCAGGGGGAGGACAATCAGACGCGTCAGGGAGACCTGTCACAGCAGGAACTCGTTTATTGAGGAAATCACACAGCTTTTATGTAAGGTGGAGGCTAGGCGGGAACCAATCAGCTTAAAGGTCAGCAAGGCATGGGGTGTTCACACAGGCAAGAGTCCCATTGGACTATATGGCAAGCACAGGCTGATCACGTTCACAGAACTGTTGTTAACCAATCCCTGATGGTGGTCTGATTCATCATCATTAACTATTGAAACCGCCTTTGAGGCCTTGATTTTGCTCACTCGCCAGGGAGTAAGGAGTCAGCCTAGTTAGTTAATGTCTCATTAGTCCCAACAGTTCAAGCCTTAGGGATAAGCACCTGCTTAGAAAGGGGATCAGAATCACCTTTAAGAGTGTCAAACAGGGGGTCCAAACTTAAGGTGGATAAGTGAAGGTAAGGTCTAATCCAGTTAATGTCACCTAATACTGCTCTGGCAGAGGCACAGAGGTCCAATCCTGCGCTTCCTCTTGTTTGTCTAATTGGGGAGTGAAGGGGTAATGGGTCCAAAGTATGGACTGGATAGCCCCGTATATTTGTGGGCCCAGAGGCCGGGGGCCCTGATTCCCGTTTTTTGAAGGTAAAGGGTTACCATCTTTGTCTCTAGTTGATTTACAGTCACTTGCCCAGTGTTTCCCTTTTTTACACAATTTTGGCACAGGACCCTGGGGACAGTCCTTTTTTATGTGTCCATATTGTTTACACTGATAACACTGTTGACCTGGGCAGGAGTTGGCATTCCTCTAAGACCCTGTGCAAGCACTGCAGCCATCACCTGACCTTGAATAAAATCCTCATTAATATCCCTACAAGCCTTTAAATAGACTCCAAGGTCTTTGTTTTTCCAAGGTCTTATTGCTTCTTTACACCATTTATTTGCTTGCTCATATGCAAGCTGTTTGACTAAAGGCATAGCCTGGTCCACATCTCCAAATAAACGTCCTGCTGTTTGAATCAATCTGTCTTCAAAATCAGCATAGGGTTCATTGTTGCCTTGAATAACCTTAATAACTGTCCTTGAAGATCGCCAGCACCTGAAAGCATTTTCCAAGCTTTAGTGGCAGAAGCACTAATTTGTTGATACACACCAGGGTGGAAATTAATCTGATTACCTTGCCCTTCATATGGTCCTTGGCCTGTCAGCATGTCTAGATTCCATTGAAGATTGCCTGCAACTGCATTACGTTGGGCAGTATCAGAACATAACTCCTGGTTGGCCACCTTCCACATAAGATATTGTCCCCCAGATAAACATGCTTTTGCTAAATTACCCCAATCAGTTGGAGTAAGATTTTGACTTGCAACATTCTCTAATAAAGAAATGGTAAATGCAGCTTGTACTCCATAGGACATAACTGCCTCTTTTAACTGTTTCACTAATTTTATATCTAATATTTGATGATATCTCTGACTGTTTTGATCTTCAAATACCGGGAATATTGGGAACACTGATCGAGAGTCTACATCAGCCCACTGTCTGGGGACCACTCCTGTGCAGCAAGTACATGCGCCCCTACAACTTGGAAAAGAGTGGTGACCTGGATTATACGCTGGAGGGCGAGGCGCAGTAGGGGCTAAATGCTACTGAGAGAACTTCTTTTCTAGCTCTGTCTCAGATAGTTCCTGTTCTTCAGAGTCACATCCCTGTTCTGAGTCTGAACATCTACTTTCTCTTTCAGAAGCTCGACTTGAGTGTTCTTCTTTTACAGTTTCTAATATCTCTTCCCCTTCTCTTAGCTGTTCTTAAAATTTTGTTTTTTTGGAAGTCAGACAGAAATGAACTAATGTCTATATAGGCAAAGTACCAAGAGGGAGAGGCGTTAAGAGAGCCTTTGATGCAAATCTGTGAAATTTAAATAGAAACCAAACAAGAAAAAGTAACAAAAATATTAACACAACTAACACCTTACACATATTCATTTACTACAAGACGTCCTTTGCTGTCTCTTGGGACAGCCTTCTGTTAAGTTCCCTCACTAGGGGAGCCTTCCATTAGTACCTTAAGGCCACTGTTTCCTCGAATAGGGAAACCTGCTATTTGACTGCTAGTTGACTGTGCTAATGAAAAGTTTTGTCCTTTATTACTTACCTGAATGCTCACCGTTCCCCGTATGGGCCACCAAATGTCACCATTCAGCAGGACATAAAGACACGTACACCTCAGATTGTCATGAAGCAGCCTCTTCTTTATTTGGATCCCGACAACAACAACAACAACCCTAAAAAGCAGTCTCACCCTCAATATATAAGCAGTCTCATGCATAAGCAATTTTGATCAGATATGTCCATTCAATCCTGTTAAAGGTCAAGCAATCACGAGCTCAAGCATACATGTAGCCAATTGTAACAGCTTGCTGTTTTTCTCTAGGCATACCAAGCACACCCTTTGGCTCCCTGCCATCCCACAGTAACCTGATTGGTGGATTAATCCATTGGTAGGTATTAACTTGTGAGCACTGTAGGCAGGTAGAGGATGGTTGGAGAAAGTAGGTCATTGGGAACTTACCTTTGGGGTTTATATTTTGTCCCTGATGAGTGGAGCACTCTCTCTGCTTCCTGACTGTCATATCCTGAGCTTCTTTACTCTGCCTTGCCTTTCTTCCATGATGTTCTGCCTTACCTTGAACTCAGAGCTCTTGAGTCAGTTGACCATGGACTAAACCTCTGAAACTGTGACCTAAAATGAACTATTCCTCCTCTAAGTTGTTCTTGTAGGGTCTGTTGACACAGCAAAAAAATCTGATTAAAACAGAGCAGCAAAGATCCTCAGAAGTCTTTTCTAGACAGTCTCTAGTGTATTTTTTTGAATAGGGATGACTTTTGATGTTGTCCTGTCCTTTTTCCTTGTCAATTATCTAGTGTGAGTGAAGCAGATAGACTTTTACTTC
Organism: Sciurus vulgaris; assembly: GCF_902686455.1. Lineage (NCBI taxonomy): Eukaryota > Metazoa > Chordata > Mammalia > Rodentia > Sciuridae > Sciurus > Sciurus vulgaris. Next base: position 151,915,883 of record NC_136466.1, read on the forward strand.
AGTTTGCAATCAGCTAAGAGTAACATCATCTAGACATCCTGTGTGACCCATGTATTCTTGTACTCTGAGCTGGAAATGTGATTGCTAAAAATTCTGGATGCCAAGATCTGGGACTGAGCATATTTTGAATGCATTTCTTGTTTCTCATTTCTCCCTGTATTACTTTCCTAGGGCTGCTATAATAGAGTGCCATAGACCACAGAAATTTATTTTCTTAGAGTACTGGAAGATTCAAGTCTGAGAGCAAGGTATATGCAAGTTCCATTTTATTCTGAGTGAAACCGCTGTTCTTATCTTATGAATGGCTACTTTACCTTTTATCTTCATGTCCTCCTCTGAGAGTGCATGACTGTGTATTAATCTCTTTATTTCATAAGGATACAAGTTATCACAGATTAGGATCTGCCTAATAACCTCAAATAAGTTTAATTACCTCTTCATTTTAGCTAGATTTTTTTTTTAATCACTGTGACCAAAGACATGAAGAGGGCAATATAGAGGAGGAAAAGTTCATTTGGCTCCTGCTTTCAGAGGTTCAGTCCAGTCAGCTGACTCCATAGATCTGAACCCAAGAGAGACAGAACAGCATGGCAGAAGGGAATGGAGAAAGAAAGAAGCTCAGAACATAGCAACCAGGAAGCAGAGAGAGCTCCACTCAATGGGGACAAAATATAAATCCCAAATGTATGTCCCCAGGAACCTAGGCCCTCCAATCACAACTTACCTACCTCCAGTTACTTCATATCAGTGGATTAATCCACTTATTATGTTAAATCTAATCATTTCACCTCCGAATCTTCTTGCCCTGTCTTACACAAGAGCTTATATCTAAATTATAACACTAAGAGTATCTCAAATTGCAGTCATATTTTGAGGGTGTAAGACCTCAACACATGAATTTTAGTAGAACACCTTTCAAATTGTAATGCCATATATATATATATGTATATATGTGTATATATATGTATATATATGCATATACGTATATGTATTTGTTTTGTTTTGTTTTCTATGTACTGATATGGTACTCTAATATACAGTGTTTGACTGAAACATACATATTACTTTGAATAGTGATGTTAGCAAATATTTTGAAGTCAAAAGTTTTGATATCATTTGAATGATGGACTTTTCCTGGTCTTGTGCTCCTTCTATTGTGTAAGTACAGGCCTAAGCGAATCAACTAGGAAAGCAGAAATAGGTGGAGTCAAGTGCTCTCACCCTCAATTTTTCCTACTCATAGCTAGTTGACCATCAAACACCTGAGCAAAATCAGACAAGACTAGAAAATTAACAGTAGTAGAGGCCCAGCCTAGATCACTTAGCAGCAAATTCATGGGATATTTGTTGCTTTCTTATTGTGTGTGTATGTGTGAGAGTGTGTGAGTATGCATATGTGTATTTGTCTGAGTTTTGTGTTAGGAGATCACTGAAAAAAAGGCACACTAAATTGGGTGTAGGAACATGACTATAATCCCAGCAATTTAGGGGGCTGAGGCAGAAAAATCACAAGTTTGAGTTCAGCCTCAGAAACTTAGTGAGGCCCTGTCTCACAATAAAAAATAAAAAGGGCTGGAAATGTAGTTTAGTTGTAAAGTGCCCCTGGGAGTTCAATCATAGGTATAGATATATATAAAAAATGTGAATCAAAAAAGGGAGGTGCTGATAAATACATCAAGGGATGGGTTTGAAGTCAGGGATCATATGAACCAGATCAAATTGGACCTGCATCATTAACTTTAATATTTATCTTATTATCATTATTTGGCTCTTCTTATGTATAAATGGATGCATGGGATTTTTATGAGGTCAATTGCTTTACTCTTTCAGCCAATTAAATTTATTAGTTATTACATGAGGTAAGTACTTCAAATTACTCTCCCAAATAAATTTGGAAGTCATCATGGTGATCATCATGTACAGAAGTTTGATTTCCATTTAATTTTATCATTAGACCTTAAAATGTCTTTCACTATATATAGCCCTAGTGTAATTATTAAAATAATGTTTGACACTTTAGGTGCCTTTAAAAATTTCAGGATTATACCTGTACTTCTGATAAAACATGAACATTTCTCATAAGACACACAGTGTCAATGTCTGTATTGGTAACCAGAATCCATTGTTCTAACAGACCTATATCCCACTTTGTAGATGTAAACATGCTATTATGAAAACAGACTCTCAGGTAGCATTTTGAACTACTCATATGATTCCCTTGGAAAATCACTTTTGTTCCTAGGATATACTTTCTTAGATATTTCAATTAAAGCTACACACTCCACTAATTTTTTTTAATGTTATTTAGGCCTACCATTGTATTCTTGTAGATGAATTTCATTCTTTTTCCTCAGAATTGCTCTAGGGACTCCTGGTCACTTTCTCTGATTTCAGAGTGTGTATCTTTAATATTCTTTCCAGAGTGAGAGTGAAGACAGACTCCAATGATGTGGATGAACGGGATACCCTGATTGTTTGGAAATGTCATGTCCACCCATGACTCATTTCATTATGTTTATCTGTCATACACAGACAGTATCTTAGAATAGGACTCTGTCCAATATTCCTATCTGGTTGGCACATCATTTTCATCCAGGAACAACAGATTGGGATGACACAGTATTCTGTGCTGTAGTCCTTATGTGTTCATGACCCATATAACTTAATGTGTTAGGTTTTTAATTATGTTCCAGCATTCCTGTACTGTCATAGGTTCAATTTGTGTACACAATAAAAACACCATAACACTGGGTACTCCATGAAACTTTTAATAGGACATATTATTTCATAATGGCCACTCAATCCATTTGTGTCACAGAACTCGGTGCTATAATTTGAATCTTAAATGTATGTCAAAGATCCATGTGTTATCATCTTGGTCTTGAGCCCACATCACTAATATAAGTGGTAGACACTTTCGGAGATGGGTCTCAATGGAAGGAAGGTAGGTCACCGAGGGCATGTCCTTGAAGGGACTGTTAGAACTCCTGCCCATCCTCTCTTGCTTTCTCCTCTGGTCATGAAGTGAACAGGCTTCATCTGCCACAGGTTTCAACCATGATGTAGTGTACCACCACAGACCCAAAGCAGTGAGGACAACTGGTCATGGACAGAACCCCTCAAACCTGTGAGCCAATATAAACCTTTCCATTTTGTAGTTGATTATCTCAGGTATTTGTTATAAAGATGCCTAACATGTATCACAAGTTGCCTATACAAAACAACAAAAGATGAAGGCCAGTGATTTTGGTCTCTCTATCATCCCTATTTCCATTTAATCAGGACCTGTTGTCTCTTTTCTTTAAGGCATTCCATTCCCATTCGATTTAGAAGAGTTGAAAGCCTGAAGCTGTGACAAACTGGGCAGGTGACACAAATCTGCTTTTTGTCATATCCAGACATCTTTCTTAGCAAAGCATTGGTTAATTCAGAATGACACAGTGTGCATATGCTCGACTGTTCGGCAGTCTTTATCCTGAGTGATTCAGAGGTAATATTTCTCTGTAGTGCCAAAAAAATAATCAATATCATGAGTCAAATAGTAACTCTGACCAGACAATCTTCAGTTAGGGAATGCTCCGTCACATCCAAAATTTAGATTGGTTAATTACAATCATTAGGCATTTGTTGCAAGCAGGGGACTAATATTTCTTTCTTTTTTTTTTTTTTTTTTCCAGAAAAAAGAATAGTTTATTAGACTGGTTCTTTTAGCATAAGATAGTTGACAGCACCAAATCTGAGAAAAATTTGTTAGAATATTATTGTAGTCTGAGTGTTAATGTTGCCCCAAAATTCACATGTTGAAACTTAATTACTAATGTGATAATATCAGAAAATGAAGCCTTTATGAAGGTATTAGAATGTGAAGCCAGAGTCCTCCTGAATGAATTAGTGTCCTCAATAGAAAGGACCTGAGAGATGCTTTGCCCCTTCCATCACGTGGGATAAAATGAGAATATGCTATTTATGAACCAGAAATGTCCTCATTAGATACTGAGTCTCCTATCAATTTGATTGTGGACTATGCAGCCGTCATCAACTATTCTGTTGTTAGAATTTGCCCAATTTATTGTATACTGTTATAGGATCTCAAACTGACTAAGATAGCATATTATTCTATTCCCCCGAGAGAGTTGTCATGAGTTTCTTCCTATTTGCCACAAATTCTATTTGTTTCCATTTATTACTTTCACACCATGTAAAAGAAGCTTTGTTTGTCAGTACTGCTTTCTAAGCAAGTGGTAACAACATTGATATGATTTCTCCTTTTTATCCTCCATTGGATGATATCATAGGATTTGGCAGGTGAGTAATTGCACCTGTCCCTCTACTTGCTAATGAAGATTCAACAAACCAGGCATAGTGGTGCACATCTGTAATCCCAGCTGCTCAGGAGGTGGAGGCAGGAGGAACTCGAGTTCAAAGCCAGCCTCAGTAACTTAATGAGGTTCTAAGCAATTTATTGAGACTGGTTTTTAAATCAAATAGCTAAAAAAGAATAAATAAATAAATAAAGGACTGGGATATAGCTCAGTGGTTAGGTGCTCCTGTGTTCAATCCCTGATACCAAAGAGGAAAAGAAAATGAACTCAACAAGCCCATTTTAACTACATAGGAAGAGGTTACAATCTACCCTGATGTTCCTTAAGAATGCCAGTGTCACACTCAGTGATGAGTGCATGTATTTCACAGTAACATCTTCTCTTACCTGCTTTAGCTGCCATAGAGAAACATCAAGTCAGTAAAAGCTAAAGATTACTGGAAAGGAAAAAAGTTCAAAATATTTCATAAATATATCACTGCCATCTTGTGCTTTATACCCCAAATCTTCAAAAGATTGACAGTAGTGTCCCTTTTTTTCTTTTATATCCAAGGGGAGAACATATTTGCAATATCACTCCCAAAACATTCTGCTTTCCCAAATTCAACAGTGCAGGTGTTAACTGTTTTTTTTTTTTTTTTTTCTATCATGAAACTATTGCATTGAGAGTAATGGGAATGTGTCATGTCTACATAATACTATATTTCTCTGATCATTTCTGTATGTCAGTATAAATAATTTTTGTAAGAATTTTTATTTCATAAGAATAAAGTGTATCCAGGTAGACTAATTGATAGACCTGACTTTTAATTGTTGACTTTGTGTTCTACTATATTATAAGAAAAGCCTAGCAGAGAAGAGTTTCTAATCCCAATCACATTCAGATATAACTCCCCTAGAACTATTGATAGAATTCTAATATATTTGACCTGTACACTGTTCTTACATTCATAATACTATCAAAATATTGTAATTTCCATAATTCTAGATATATTGATTATATTTTCTGTAAGTGTTCTTCAACATTCTTCCCTATACGGGTTATTCTGGGACAATGGATGAACTGCCATTCTAATTACCCACAATTGGCACAATGAAAAAGGTTTGAATTGTCTGTCATCCCATACTATTAATTACCCACATATATTCTGTGATCTAAAAATATTATTTTATATCCAATTTTAATATATATGTCTTACTAAAAATTATTAGATTAGCAACAGGACATTTTACAGAATGTGATACACAGCAATTGATCCTCCCCACCATCTTGTGAGATGGTTCCTATTACACTAGTCATTTTATACAACAGAAAACTAAGACACAGGGGAGAATCTCATGTATGGTCACTAACATAGAAATTTGTGGAGTCGGCATGTAAATCAAGGTAGTCTGGCTCAATTACCTGCTGGAATTTCACAGTATGTCTTTGTAGTCTTAATTATGTAGAACAAATAAGCAGTAATGTTCAGCCATATGTGGGATAATTTTTCCATTAATTTGCTTTCAACCTTGTCACATTTCCCTCAGATGTCTTCAATACAAATGGCTGGATCTTCTTCAAATAATATTTCAAACTTTTTATAGTACTGTAGACAAATAAAGTGCAAGATGACACTTTACTTATTAAAACAGGATGTTTTGAAATTAACCTTTAAAGAAAAAATAGTGCAAGACAGGAATAACCCAACAAACTTGAGATTTGACATACAACATATGCATTTTTCCAAAGGACTGCTTAAGATTCATGATTAGAGTCCGGTAACCACTACAGTTCAATAATGTCTTTGAATTATAGTTTCTGATCTGGAAATTTGAAATGTGTAGAGAAAAGAAAGAGGGAGATAAACACACTGTTATCCTTGGAATTCTCCATTTTATTTATCTGTTCCACTTTTAAAATGATTTAGAAACAACTGTGCAAGGATTCATGCTCTGTAGATATGCTTTGTGACAGATGAATAAGCACACTTTTTCTAGTTGGTGTGATGGCTACTTTAATAAGCTTTCTCAGTGACAGGATTTTATAACCTCGGCTGAAGTAAAACATTGTGAGGTACTATCTCAGATAGCATACTAAAACCTGTAATAAGGCTAGATCATTAGAGAAGGCAATACTGTCTGAGGAAACACGGTGAGATCAATTCCAGGTGGCCATGAAAATTCACTTCTTCTATTGTTGCATACTGATTGATGGCCCTAGTTGTTGGCTCTGTGGTACTTCCATGTTCTGCATGGTGCTCAGGAGAGGCTCTCCCTAGGGGGAAACTGTATTCTTATTGATTCTCTTGGGATCAAGAGATATAAACCTTAGGGAAGATTTACATACTAGAAGAAAAAAAAAAAAAAGGGAAGTATTAAAAGAAAAGATCAGGTTCTTAAATCAGTTCATTCCCTGTACGTATATGCTTTTTTTGAGTTTGAAAAATTGAAAAAAAAAAAAAATCACAGGAGAGTAGACATGTTTTTGTAAAATTCAGCGATTTCTTCATTGTGTGTGAAAGAGTAAAGACTGTTTGCACTGTTAAGAGTTCTATGTGAAACAAACGCTTCTTACAGAAAGGGTTTTAAAAATCACCAATATTTTTCATTTAAAAAAATCACCAATCAGTAGAAATAAGCAAATTATCACAATTTAATGCCTCTCTCTACCTGCTATAAATGATAGCAAACAATTCTCAGATATTTGCCTCCTAAATTAAGTGTTTGACATGTGATGTTAGAATATATAAAATTAGATGTTTCCTAGATTGAACACATACATAGCTGGTTCATCTCAAAAGCATTGCCTAGATCACTAAGTCCCTGAATACCTGCAGTGAATATCTGCTTTGTTGTCAGCAGAGTAGATTCAGTTCACCAAAAACACACTGAGATAATTATACCATCACCTGTTTTCCCACAGCATGATCCTCAGTATCTCTGGATAGGCTAAGAATATACATTTTGGAGCAGATAAACTTTGGTAAAAATCTCAGTCTTCCAACTTATAGATTATGTGATCTTAGGCAACTTATTTAAACTCCATAATATTTTATACTCTTTACTGAAAATGAGACATGTTCACTTCGTGATTGTTTGAATGAAAACAGATGATGAAAAAATATTATTCTGGAATATGCATTTGCAGTAAAGAATTATGAAAAAATTATATGCCCTACACACATGTACTTACATACCTTTTTACATAAAACAAGAAACTAGAAGACCTGAATTGCTAATTTGTTGACGTTTATTTGGCCATTTGATCTCAGTGTTCTTGTAATTCCTCAATTATTTCCAGGTTTTTCTTTAGTAGTCTCAAGACAGCTGACACAATTCTAGCTTGTATAATGGAACTCAATTTAGCAAGAAAATAATGGGAAGAGGAGTGATTGCAGCAAATCCTTTTTTAATCTCATTGTCTAGAACGGCAGCGTGTGATCAGTTCTGCTATTGAAGGGAACTCTGCTGAAGTAGAATTCCAGCTGCCTCAGGAATAATAGTAGAGGCTGAGAAGGTAGCAGAAGATTGGAAATACAAGGCTGTTGGGAGCGGTGACAGAGGATGGGAGAGCAGTGACTGAGATCAGGGGTCTCTGATGCCCTCATGGCTGTGGCATGCCCAGTTCCTGGGAATGTTTCTGTGCAAGGGCACAGGATGCCTAGCTGCTGTGCAATGCCCTGCATGAGGAGGCTCTGTGCAAGAGCCCTATCAGTTCTAACCTTGATCTCAGGCACACAGCTCCCAGGTAGGAAGGAATTCTTATGCTAGACAATCACAATGTTTCACCAACTTCGCTTCTCCAGTTCCTGCCTGCTTTATAGTAACTTTAAACAATGGACTTTCTTGAGAACTATACAAAGCTCCTAACATTACACTTTGCAATTATGGATTGCAAATGTGGAAAAAACTACATGGGATGTCCTACTTTCTGTAACTTTTCTGAATACAAAGAATAATGTTTGCATAGTCTTTAACCTGATAATGAGATATACATAAATAAAGATTGCTGGTGTAACTTCAGATCTGCATCTCCATCAGAGAGCAGATCTCCACCTGATACTAGCTTAATCTTCAAGATCTGTCTGTGCATCCTTATTTTCCAATCCCCCTTCACCCCTTGCCAGAACCGAGAGTTTGGTCACCCTGGTCACAACACAAGGCAGTGTATATTTAAGCATAAATTTCATTAACTCAGTATGAAAAAAGTTGATCTCATAAAGGTTGAAAATGAAATGCTGGCTACCAGAGGCCAGACTGAACAGGAAAGGGGAAGAATGGGAAAATGTTGGTCTTTGGATATTAAGTTAAAGATAAATAAAAACAAGAAGTTCTGATATGCTTTTGCATGATTATCTATAATAATGGTATTCATTGTGACATATGAGTACAATCATATAATTTGATCAATTTCATTCCCTAGTACTTCCCTCTATCCTCACACTTATCTCCTTTGTCACCTCTGCTGGTCTCCTTTCTGTTTTCACGAGGTCCCTTTTTAAATTTTTTCTATCTAGCTTGCACATATGAGAGAATAAATGACCCTTAACTTTCTGAGTCTGACTTATTTTGCTTCACATGATTCTCTTCACATGTACTCATTTTCAAATGACCTGAGTGCAGTTCATTCTTCCTTTGGCTAAATAAAATCCCATTTTATATCTATAAATTTATGTGTGTGTGTTTGTGTGTATGTGTGGTGATATCACAACTACACATATCTGCTACATACATGACTATGCATTTATTTCTGTATTGTGTTTACTTTGATTTTTGTGAAAATACTGAGGAGTGGTATACCAGGGTCACGTGGTGCTTTCATACCTAGCCTTTTTTTTTTTTTCCTTTTCTCATGCCTGGTCTTTTGAGGAACTTCCATACTGGCCTCCATGGTGATCATACTAATTTACAATGCCACCAACAGTGTATGAGTGTTTTCCCCCACATCCCCATCAGCATTTATTATTATTTGTATTATTTGGTTTATTTTGCAGAAGCTTATTAATTTAATCATTTATTAATTTTTAATCATTTAATCATTTATTAATTTTTTTGTATTATTTCCTGAAATCTAAGAGTCATATCAAGGAAGTCATTTCCTGCACCTAAATGGTGTGGCATTGCCCACATGTTTTCTTCTAGAAGTTGTGGGTTTCTGGTATGATGCCTAGGTCTTTGGTCCACTTTGAATTGTCTCTGGTGAAGGGTGAAAGACAGGGATCTTTCATTCTTTTACATATGGATATCCAGTTTTCCCAGCAAAATTTATTAAAAGTCTGTCTTTTTCTCCAATACATGTTTGATGCCTTTTTCAGGAATCAGATAAATGTATATGTGTGGGTTTGTCTTCAAGTCTTCTACTGTGTTGGGCTATATATCTGAACTTATTCCATGACCATGCTGTTTTTCTTACTAATGTTCTGGTCTATAATTTAAAATTTGGTATTGCTATGTCTCTAATATTGATATTTTTGCTCAGAATTACTTTGGCTATTCTGGGTCTTTTATTCATCCATATGAATCTTAAGACTGCTTTTTATGAAACTTCTGTGAAGAATGCCATTGATCTATTGATGAGGATATTGCTTTTCTTAATGTGGCCATTTTAGCAATATTAATTCTGACTCTCCATGAACTTGGGAGGTCTTCCATCTTCTAGTGTCTTCTATTTCTTTCTGGATTTTTCCATAATTTTCATAGGACCTTTCACCTCTTTAGTCAGATTTATCCCTAGGTATTATAGTTTAGTTTAGTTTGAGGCAATGTGAATGGAATTATATTTCTAATTTCTTTTTCAGTTGATTGACTTGGAGTTTAGAAACTCTATTGACTTTTTAATGCTGATTTTGTATCCTCCTACTTTGTTGAAATCATTAGCTCTTGGAGTCTGCTCATGAGTTTTTGAAGTAAGTAGAGGATCATTATGATCTTCAAGGTAATTTCACTTCCTTCTTTCCTATTTGTATCCCATTAATTTCCTTCTCTTGTCCAATTGCTCTGGCAAAGTGTTCAGTATCACGGTGAAGGGGAGTGGTGAGCGAACACCCTTAAGTTGTTTCTTATTTTAGAGAAAGTGATTTTGGTTTTCCTCATTCACTATAATGTTAACTTTGAGTTTGTCACAAATAACCTACATGATGTTTTAAGCAATTCTTCCTATCTCTAGTTTTTCCAACATATTAAATATGAATGGTACTGAATTTTATCCAAAGGCCTTTTATAGATCTTTTGAAATGATCATGTGAATTTTTTGTCCTTACTTCCATTTAAGTGGTGAACTATATTTATTAATTTGCATATAAAGTATCCTTTCATCCTAGGAGAAAGGATTTTTAAAGTTCTTACCAAAATGAGATGATAAATAAAAAGATAAATATCTTTAATCTTATTTAAACTTTATACAACGTATATATATTATTGAAATTGGCTCCATTAATATCTGAAATTTTTGTTTTTATATGTCATTTAGAAATAAATTTTATTTTAAATATTTAAAACTTCAAAGCCACTTAAAACTATTTAGTGGACTTAATACCTTACTTTCTATGGACAACTACAAAATTTCAGTTTACTTAAATGTTTAAATGAATTGGAATCTTTTTAATGCAGTCATTAAACCATGTGAAGGTATTTGCATTATGAAATTTAAAATAATTTTATAAAAAATAAAGAAGTCTAATCAAGGAAAAAGCAAGAACACAAAAATTAACATTAATGAAAAGGGAGCTATCAAAATAACCCTACAGATGCTAAAATATATATTAAGGTAATATTATAATTGAATACCAACATAAGTGATATCTTACATAACATGGTCTATATTAGAGAAGGATCCATATGCTACTGAGAAGAAAGTGTATTCACTCATTGATGGATGAAATAGTCTATAAATGTCTGTTTAGTCTAAATTATCTATTGTAGATTTTACTTCTGTAGCTTCTTTATTTACATTTTTTTGGAAGATGTATCCACTGGTGACAGAAGCATATTAAAGTCACTCAGGATTGTTGTACTGTGGTCTATTTGATTCTTGAAATTGAAAAGGGTTTGTTTGATGTACATAGATGCTCCATCATTTGGGACATAAATATTTATGACTGTTATGAATCATTGATGTACAATTCTCTTAAGCAGAATGAAATGTCCATCTTTGTCTCTTTGGGTTGAAGTTCACTTTATCTGGTACTAGGGTAGAAATCCCTTCTTGTTTACATGGTCCATGTGAGTGAGATATTTTCCAATCCTTTTATATTCAGTCTGTGGATATCTTTTGTATGACGTGAGTCTCTTGGAGACAGAATATTGTTGGGTCTTATTTTTTAATCCAATCTGCCAGTCTGTGTATTTTGATTGATGAACTTAGGCCATTAATGTCCAAGGGTATTATTGAGATATGATTTGTCATTTGGGTTTATTTCTAGTTTTTGATTGGAATTATTTTCTCCTTTAGTTCAACCCACTTTTTACTTTTCTTGTGCTTTCATAAGTATGCCATTTAATTTTGAAATAGTTGACATGTGGAGGTGGAGTTCTATATATCTTAAGGTGACTGATTTCTAATATAATAACTCATGAAGAAACACAGTCTGCATGATTTCATATTAAAAATAGTAATGGAAATGCTTTTTATGTTGATTGAATTAGCTACATACATGTTGAGCTGATCAAATTGCATTCTTTAAATATGTGTATTTTATCATATTCAATTTTACCTCAATAGAGCTATGGAGGAAAAAAATAAATTTTAAATAACGAATATCCAGATGTTGCAGCATGCATGTGTCTTTGAGGATCATAACCTTGGAGTTTAGTATGAACATTAGAAAAAGGGACATCAGTTACCAAAGTGCAGGACTGTTGCCTGGAACTGAACCATTTCAAACATCTCATTAGGGGACACATTTTGGGGCGACATATCATTCTTCCTGGCTTCTAAAACATGATCCTTGCTATTGACTTTAAGTGTCATTTGTCTACAATGCTCTTTTTTTTTCTTCTTTTTATTGTTTTTTTTTTAGTTTTATAAAACATTATTTCACTTTGACATAATTATAAAGTCATGGCATATAATTTGTTCCAATTCTGTCCCAGTACCTCACCTTTCCCTATCCTCTTCCCTTCCCCTGTTTCTTTCCCTCTACTCCTCTGACCTTTTTGATATTAGAGTCTTCTTTGTTAAATTAGTGACTTGTGTGGATATATTTGATGGTGAGATTCACTGTGGTATATTCACATATGTATACAGAAAAGTTAGCTCAAGTTCATCCACTATTGTTTCCTTATCCTGCCCACCTCCCTCCACTTCCATTCCCTTCATCTACTCTTTATTCTATTATTTCTTTAATTCCTCCCACCTTATTTTGGATTAACTTCTGCATATTAAAGAAAACATATGCCACCTGACTTCCCAATAGCCAAGTTAAAGAAATAGCTTAGGTGCCCTTCAATAGCTGAATGGATGAAGAGAATGTGGTAAATATACACATTGATAATTACTCAGCCATAAAGAAGAATGACATTACAACATTTGCAGGTAAATGGACAGAACTGAAGGCCATCATGCTAAATGAAACAAGCCAGTCCCAAAAAGTCCATAATACTCTTAAAACAAATGTATATGAAGCATAGAAATTCTGGTTGGCTTATCCTTGGCTGAAGTCAGCACATAGTGGCAAAGCCCTAAGTGCCAAATTTATCTTACCTGCTTTTGAATTTCTGGGCTAATGGGGCACAGTGTATTCTGAGGGAACCATGGCAGAAAAATGCTGACCAGGTTGCTTGTGCAGAAAATAAGATTCTCTGTGTGCCTAAAACCTGAGAACATGGGGCTCTTCTGAGGTAGCTTGATTTTGTTGCCTGTGAAGTAGAGTATCGTATCAGAAAAATGAAAAGTAATTTCATTTTGAAAACTTCTAAAATTTTATGAAAGGAAAAATTTCATTTTTAAAAGTGTTTACCTCTTTCCTGGAATGGTTGTGTTATGTTGAAGTAGCACCATAATAATTCTCTGATAAAATTCAATAAATTAAATACTCTTATTAGCCACATTTACAAAGGGGTAAACTGAGACAGAGAGAATTAAAGGAAATTGCCCATTCAAATGGTGATTGGAAATTATCTCTGATACTCTGGTTTCAGAATTTATGCTCACAGAGTCTAAGCTGTACTGCTTCATTATATTAGTCAAAAAAAAAAAAAAACAGGATAGGAATTTGTTTAAGGTGACATGAGATCTGGATTTTCCATGAACAGATGCAGTGGAGGAAAATATACAATCATTTCTGGTCAATATCATAGATAAATCTCACCCCAAGACTTTTAAGGAATATACACAGGACAAAATAAACAATTTGCCTTATATTCCTTATAGATATTCCTTACCTATCATAGTTCTTTCACCTTGCCTACCCATTATTCTGTCTTTCTCAAACCTTTGCCATCCTAGTGCCCAACCATGTTTCTTCTTTCCCAATGTTAATAAACCTATCGATGAACACACTTTTTAACAATGAGGTACATAAGACATGATCAATTTGGGTGATAATAAAACTGTATATACAATCTGGATAGAGTTATGGTGAACAATAAGTAAAACATTTTCATGGAATCCATTACCTCTAATACATAACAAAGATATGTAGAACTAAAGTTGATCATAAAGGCATATGTTATGAATTTATTTTATAATTCATTTATCAAGGATTTAACCTGGGGCATTGCACATGTTAGAAAAGCACTACCCCTAAGCAACAACTCATGCCCTTCATTCTTTATTATTACTGGAATTTTAGTCACCTACTTTAAAAAGTTTTAGAGTTGACAAGCTAAATAAATGATATATTGAATTTTCAAACTTTCATGTACCTCAAATGATCTACTAAATGTGCAAACACATAGTTTTTTCCTGGACTAGGTATTAATCCTACTTAATCTATCAAAATTACATATTTAGCATTCTGTTCTGATTTATCATCTCCTTCCTAACAAGGAGATTAAAGATTACCCTTATGCTTTCCATTGAGAAATGTCAGAGTTATAAATGAGAATAACATTCTTGCCTTCTGGATTTTTTACTTCAATTTCAAGATAACTTTACAAGGATAAATTATATCAATTATATTTTTAAAAATTTCTCAAAATGTATAGATCTTCAGAGTGGTTATAATTGTTACTTATTTTTAAATATAAAATTCAAAATATGATTGTTCACTTTTAAAATGTTTAAGAGAATTAAGAATAAAATTAAGGACTGAATTTAAATTGCAGAAATATAGTGTGAAAGTGTTATAATTATGAAGCATTAACAAATATATCACCTTATCATCTAATTACTTTGTATAATTTAATCTTGTTTTCAAATACAATGTAGAAATCATATGAATTATATTATTGAACAGTTATGCTTATCTTCATTAACATGAAAGATAATCACTGTGAACAGAGACCAAATTTATCATTCTAATGAAAATCAACAATCTAGAAAATACACAATGAGCAGATATATTATATGAGAGTGAAGTGAGTTTTAAACGGGGCTTACAAAATTAAGATAATAATGAAATGTACAGTGGTCATGTAGACATACTTTAATTTCTTTTCTAACTTTACTATTTTCTTTTAAATGCAGCCTAATGCATCAGATAAGTGAATTAGAAATAGGAAGAGCCCACTTGTGGTGAGTCATAAATTGAATATGAAACCAATTCGCTTTGAAAGAAAGCTCTGTGTGCACATGTGTGTGTGTGTGTGTGTGTGTGTGTGTGTGTGTTTCAGCAACTTTCAGCTGAATGGGTGAAAGCAAAACAGTACAAAGAAGTTGAATTTAGTCAGGTTGAAGTTTTTTTCCCAGTAAGAGCAAAGAAACAAGCAGCACCAGAGTTGATAGTGTGTTAAAGAAGAGATTCTGTGGTTCCATGAAATTTGTACTTTGAAAGAATAGGAGTCAGTACATAAGAGGTGGATTCATTGGAGTTTGCTTATTATGGGGTGAGATTTGTAAAATGAGTTGAAAGAGATGGTGAAGATTATACCTGGTCACTTTCCAAATATGAAGCCTTCTCTGGACAACCAATATTAAGTTAAAATTCATTCCTAGGAACATGTATTCTATTTCATGCACTTATTATCATTTTAATATAATATGTAATTCATGCTTTTTTAATGGTACTCTATCTCCATCTCTTTACCTCCTAGAAATAAGACAGATTTTTCTTTTTAATTCCTCCAGTGTTTATCTCCAGTTTCTAGGGTATTTCTAAGCATGCAATGCTATGTCATATTGCTATATCTGTCACAATTACTACCAATGAAACACTTCTTTTGTTATATTCTAAAACTAGGTGAAACAGCAAGCAGAATAGCTGTTATTCCAATTGCAGTGTTTATTAAACTGAGAAAAGAATGTAAAATGATTCTCCTTTCAAATCCCTGTGACTCATTCCCTATATGTTTGAATTTATGGCAACAGCTGAGGCTAAAAGAACAACAAGGGCTATTGGGACTGGCATTAAATACCTGGAAGACGGTGAAATTCCTTGGAAGTCTGGAAATGACCACTTTTGTCAAGGAAGGTATCTCCTAATTGTACTTCCAAGTCATGCATGTGCCCTCTTTGTTCTTACCAGATTCTGGTCCTTAAGAAGCTCCTTCCAGAAAAAGCAATGAAATAATAAATATAATTATTTTTTCTAGAATTATTGTTAGTGTTATTATTTTACATTTTATTTTGCAGGAATTAAATTATTACCTCATAAAGCAGGAGAATGAGACTATTACTATTGTAATTGCATAGTGCTAGCAGAGTGGTGATATATTTTGTTATCATGTCCTAAATTTCAGTATTTAAAAAAAACAGCAACAAAAATGTTTAATCTGGAGGAGGTGGAGGTAGAAGCAATATAGACATCTCTATACACACCATGTGACTTTTTGTATTCTAGTGGAAAATATATAGCTCAAACTTGGATTACCATGATTAGATTTGGGTGTTCAAAGAGTGCAAACAATTTGATTACCAGATTCACATTACATTATATAACTAGTTGGAAAAATTTCTTGGTATGCAGGATTCCACCATTTTAATGCTAAGACAGTGGATGTCATTTGCCACAGAAATATTTTTTTTAAATGTCTTGTTTATAGGCATTGAAAACTGCACTATAGGGAGTTGAAGATTAAGTACATTTTAAAGCATATCTGGATAAAAATTTTTAAAATTCATGATATAAACTGAGATGACCAAGAATTATTTCATATTTCTGGATTTTCGACATGACCGTATAGTCACATATGTAGATATAGAAGTAGTCAAGTTTTCTAGAGTTTTTGTATCAGAATACTTAATTTCAATAGAACAGGAATTTAAGGAAATATGCATAGCAATATTCAGAGTATTTTAAATACAATCAAATGTTACCTACAAATCCCCCATAGGTGTTTTATGCACTATGCAAATAGTGTAGAAGTTCATTTGAATATGTAAATTATGTACTAGAGTAACTATCATTTGGATATTTACAGAGTATAAAACAAAGTATGTATTAGCACTTTCTATGGATTTATGCAATTTATAGTAGTCTGCAGACAGCATATGAAAAATGCTTGTTTGTGATTCTCCTCCATGCTTAAATTTAAGAACTTCAGTAATGTTTGCATATTTTTTATTGTTCCTGCATATAATTTGACTGTTAAAGAGACCAAAGTTGTTGTCATCAACTGCCTTAGATGATTAACTTTAGCATATAAGAGTAGCATAAATAACTGTCTTTGCTTAAGTTGCCACTAAAAATACCACAGAGCATGGTTTAAACAATAGAAATGTGTTTTCTTATAGTTCTGGAGACTGGAATCTGAGCTCTGCATTTCATTTCTGATTTGGGGCCTTCTCCCTATTTCCTTGCTGGGCCTTTCCTTAGTGCCTGCACAGGGAGGGAACATGCTGGGTCTCAGATGACTCTTAATAAAGACACTAATCCCAATTGAGAGAATTGTCCTCCAGTCCCACTACAGCAATGATCCTCTTTAGCTTTGATTAGTTCTCATCTTCAAATACAGTTAAATGAGACATTAAAAACTGAGGAAACATAGATATTCAGTATATGACAATATCAGAGCACATTTGTAAATTATATTAGAAACCTAAAAGTCACATTGGAAAATCAGGGATACTCTGTGGAAGATACACAGAATATCTAGTAGATGGAAAGACTTCTTGAAAATTCTAGGAAAATTTTAGTTATGGTAATGAAAAGTTATCTCAACAGTTCCATGGCCTTTGAAAAAACATATATCTACTATTCTTGACTTCATTCTCTCTTTGAATAATTGCTGTAGTCACTTTAAATCTATTTATGTTTAACTAATATTAGTATGTAATATTCTTTAGTATTAAAAATAATCAAAATCATACTTATCTTTTTCATAATTATAATCCACTCTAAAATTTAAATTTGTTTTGTTTCTGAATAAATTTAAAATAGTAACCAAAACTTTCTGATATAAGCATATTCCATGCTTCTACTACATGAATCTGTCCTTTTCTTTAGTTATATTTTTTCTTAAGATTACTGAACTGTGATGTAAGTTCAATCTTTGGCTTGTACAGTTACCTTCAAGTTCCAATGGCTTAAAATGACTGGCCATCTCTGTGGCGGACTTCAGTCTGGAGCAGCTAATGTCTAGCTCTCTGTCTCCTTTTGCTTCTCCCCATCAAGAGTCCCAGCATTTCTCTCCTAGTAGTCAGTGATCACCTCCATACTTCCGAACAGATGTATTTTGTGATTTTTAGCTGGATGTGATTCTATATGCCCCAACATGAGACAGTGATGGTATATTGTTATGTGTCCGTGAGGGAGAATTTATTGTTTTATAAAATCACAATGTAGGGAACAATGACTTCTTGAAGTGGATACATTGAGTCAGAAATACAGAAATCATTTGATTTTTCAGTCACCACTGTTTCTTCAGTAGACTCTGGGGAATAACTGATATTTAAAATAATTAATTAAACAAATTAGACAATATTGGATTTAAGAACAACAAAAAAATAAGGTAATTTATATTTTTGGGGAGATTTTGGAGAGATGTATATGACTCTGTTCATAGAAAGCAAAGAAAATAAGTAGTTCTTGTGAGTGAGAAAAATAGAAACTAGGGTTGGAAAAGTCACTTCATTTCCATTTTTTTTTTTTTTTAAGGAGACTTCAACCTATAAAAAGTATTTTGCAAAAGAGAGAATTTTTTGTTTATTATTGTGCAGAACAATATTAGTGTGAGAACTGACTTACTTAAATTTATTTTTTTGTGTCTTACTTTCCAATCTGTTTCTATGAATGTTTACCTTATCAATTAAAATATTTTCTGATATCATTTTCTGTATGACAGAATTTAACAAAAACAAAAATAAAATAGGAGCCAACTGGATCTACTTAGAAATATATGAGGTTTTCTTTTTTTATTTTTCTTTTGTCTTCATATAAGAAGTACCAAACTGAAAAGAATGAAAGATTTGAAATAAGAATGCAAAAAAGACATTTTGATGAAAACTAATGCCAGCTAGCTCTTAACATGTATTAATCAGCTTCTTTGTTGTAAATGAAAGGACTAAATGATGGATTGATTTCACCAAGAAAACAATTCTTGCCCTTGACTGATGGATAATAATAATCATTTTTAGATACACCTTTTTAAATTCAGTAGTGGAGAGGAGGGATTTTCTATTAGTCGTTTACAGCAAAATTATAAAATAAAATAAATAAGTTATCTCTTCAGAGTAGAAAAATTTTATTAATAAGTAGTATGCAAAAATTTTGCATTTACACAAAAACCATCTTGAGTATTTTTAAGAAGCAGAAGGAAAAGGTTATATTTAAAATGACATTCAAAAAATGATTCAAAGAATTCAATCCAACCGATATAATAAAAGTTTTCAGAAGATAAAACAGAAAAAATAGTAAAAGAATAGTGAATAACATACTATAATAAATCACTTCTCAGGTATACAAAGATGACTTATTGACAGTAAAAGAGTAATCTTTACTTGAAAGAAATATCAAATCCAAAGTAAAAAAAATAATAATAATTTTCTGAAAGAGAATAAAAATTAGTTGAACTTCTTTATTTTCTGCAAATTTCAGTGACTCCACCAAAATAAATTCAGCATAGTTTAAGTGGAGTCATAAATTTAATTTATTTAATAGTGTGAAATTTTCAGATATTTGTAAAGAGAAATATTTCTAGATATAAAAAGGAAACACAGGTGTGTTCTTTTCATAAAATTATAAAGGAAATGTATTATAACACTAATTAATAAATCCTGAAAGAAAACATAGAATGGGAAATTAATCTTAAATATAAAATACTAATTTTAAATTATCTCTACAAATGTAGTCAAGACACTGAATTAAAATAAGGATAGTATAGTAGATACAATTGTGGTATCTTGACATAACTTAATCTGAGGTTTAAAACTAAAAACAAACATTTATTTATTTTCTTATAACAAATATAAGACCCAGGGGTTATATTTAGTTCTTAGTCATATATGTAATATATATTCAGATGACAAAACTACATATATTTCTTCTACCAAATTAATTCACAAGTTTAAACTCAATAACAAAACATTTAGAGAAATATGCAAAACAGATTCTTGTCAATAGCTAAAATATTGAAATGTAGGAGAAAATAATTTGCGTTTAAATTTCGAGTAAAAATCAAGATATAATTTTTTGTCTAAACATGAGAAACAGACATATTATCATCTGCTATTTATACAGTGGAAATAGATTTTTATTGCATTTGTAAATCTGGCATCTTTATAGTTTCTACTCTGGCATTGTCTTAATTAATTAATTAATTAGTTTATTTATAATCTTTTATTTGTTTTAATTAGTTATACAAGCTAGTAGAATGCACTTTGATACATCTTATATAATGTAGTATAAATTCTCATTCTTGTTTTCCGTAATGTAGAATCCTACTGGTCATATAGTTATTTATGTACACAGGGTAATAAGGTCTGATTCATTCTACTATCCTTCCTATCCCCATACCTATCTCCTTTCAATCCCCTCTACCTAAAGTAACTCTATTCTTCCCTAGCTCTCCCTGTCCGCCCCCCGTTGTGAATTAACATCTGTATATCAAAGAAAACATTCTGCTTCTGTTTTTTGGGGATTGGTTTATTTTGCTCAGCATGATATTCTACAGCTTCATCCGTTTACTGGCAAATGCAGCTATTTCATTCTTCTTTAAGGCTGAGTAATATTCCACCATATATATCACATTTTTTCTTATTCATTCATCTGTTGAGGAGCACCTAGCTTGGTTCCATAGTTCAGCTATTGTGAATTGAGCTGCTATAAACATTGATGTGGCTGCATCACTGTAATATGCTGATTTTAAGACCTTTGACTATAAACTAAGTGGGATAGCTGAGTCAAATTGTGGTTCCATTCCAAGTTTTCTGAGAAGTCTCCATACCACTTTCCTTAATGGTTTAATTCAAAAGAATAATAGCTGTTATTAAATAATAAAGATTTAAATTACTTATTTTATGTATTTCATTCTTTATTTCACATATTTTTACTTAGGGAGTAATGTCATACAATTTTAGTAATAAAGTTTCTGAATTAGAAACCATATTGACACACAAGTAAATAGATATTTTGGAAAGAAGATATAAATGAATAGGTAGATACATATTCTTCCTTTGGCAAAATTTATAGTTTTATTAAATTTTTATTTAAACTATTTACATCTGCCACTCAGACATTTTTCACTTGAAACTTTCATGATTATTTTTCAGTTAGTTAATAACAACAAATTCTTTTTTATTTTTTATTGTAAACACATGGGATACATGTTGTTTCTCTGTTTGTACATGGAGTAAAGGCATACCATTTGTGTAATCACACATTTACATAGGGTAATGGTGTTTGATTCATTCTGTTATTTTTTCCCTTCCTCCCCACCCCTCCCACCCCTCTTTTTCCCTCTATACAGTCCTTCCTTCCTCCATTCTTGCCACTCTCCCACCCCCCATTATGTATCATCATCTGTTTATCAGTGAGAACATTCGCCCTTTAGTTTTTGAGATTGGCTTATCTCACTTAGCATGATATTCTCCAAATTCATCCATTTGCCTGCAAATGCCATAATTTTATCATTCTTTATGGTGAAGTAATATTCCATTTTGTATATATACCACAGTTTCTTTATCCATTCATCAATTGAAGGACATCTAGGTTGGTTCCACAATCTGGCTATTGTGAATTGAGCAGCTATGAACATTGATGTGGCTGTATCTCTGTAGTATGCTGATTTTAAGTCCTTTGGGTATAGGCCAAAAAGTGGGATAGCTGGGTCAAATGGTGGTTCCATTCCAAGCTTTCTGAGGAATCTCCATACTGCTTTCCAGAGTGGCTACACTAATTTGCAACACCACCAGCAATGTATAAGTGTACCTTTTTCCCCACATTCTCGCCAACACCTATTGTTGCTTGTGTTCTTGATAATCGCCATTCTAATTGGGGTGAGATGAAATCTTAGGGTAGTTTTGATTTGCACTTCTCTTACTACTAGAGACGTTGAACATTTTTTAATATATCTATTGATTGCTTGTAGATCTTCTTCTGTGAAGTGTCTGTTCATTTCCTTAGGCCTTTTGTGATTGGATTATTTGTATTCTTGGTATAGTGTTTTTTGAGCTCTTTATATATTCTGGAAATTAGTTCTCTATCTGAAGTATGAGTGGCAAAGATTTTCTCCCACTCTGTAGGCTTTCTCTTCACATTACTGATACTTTCCTTTTCTGAGAGAAAGCTTTTTAGTTTCAATCTATCCCAGTGGTTGATTCTTGCTTTTATTTCTTGGGCTATGAGATTCTGTTAAGGAAGTCTGATCCTAAGACGACATGTTGAAGATTTGGACCTACTTTTTCTTCTATAAGAGGAAGGGTCTCTGGTCTGATTTCGAGGTCCTTGATTCATTTTGAGTTGAGTTTCATGCAGGGTGAGAGATAGGGGTTTAATTTCATTCTGTTGTGTATGGTTTTCCAGTTTTCCAGGATCATTTGTTGAAGAGGCTATGTTTTCTCCATTGCATATTTTTGGCCCCTTTGTGTAGTATGAGAAAATTGTATTTATTTGGGTTTGTGTCCATGTCCTCAATTCTGTACCATTAATCTACCTGTTTATTTTGGTACTAATACCTTGCCCTTTTTGTTACTATTGCTTTATAGTATAATTGAAGATCTGGTATTGCGATACCCCCTGCTTTGCTCTTCCTGCTAAGGATTGCTTTAGCCATTCTGTTTCTTATTCTTCCAGATGAATTTAATGATTGCTTACTCTATTTCTGTAAGGTACATCATTGGGATTTTAATTGAAATTGCATTGAATCTGTAGAGCACTTTTGGTAGTATGGCCATTTTGACAATATTAATTCTGCCTATCCAAGAACATGGGAGATCTTTCCATCTTCTAAGGTTTTCTTTAATTTCTTTCTTTAGTGTTCTGTAGTTCTCATTGTAGAGTTCTTTCACATCTTTTGTGAGATTGATTCCCAAGTACTTTATTTTTTTCGAGGCTATTGTGAATTGGGTAGTTTTCCTAACTTCTCTTTCTGAAGATTCATCACTTATGTATAAAAATGCATTGGGTTTATGAGCATTGATCTTGTAACCTGCTATCCTTACTGAATTCACTTATGAGTTCTAAAATTTTTCTGGTGGAATTTCTGGGTTCCTCTACATATACAATCATGTCATCAGCGAACAGGGATAGATTGAGTACTTCTTTTCCTATTCGGATCCCTTTAATTTCTTTGGTTTGTCTAATAGCTCTGCCTAGAGTTTCAAGGAAGATGTTGAATAGAAGTGGTAAAAGAGGGCATCCCTGCCTTGTTCCAGTTTTTAGGGGGAATGCTTTCAGTTTTTCATGATTTAGAATGATATTGGCCATGGGCTTAGCGTAGATGGCCTTTACAATGTTAAGGAATGTTCCCACTATCCCTACTTTTCCTAGTATTTGAGAATGAAGGAATACTGTATTTTATCGAATGCTTTTTCTGCATCTATTGAAATAATCATGTGGTTCTTAACTTTAAGTCTGTTGATATGGTGAATGACATTTATTGATTTCCTGATGTTGAACCAACCTTGCATCCCTGAGATAAAACCCACTTGTTCGTGGTGCACTATATTTTAAATATATTTTTGTATGTGATTTGCTAAAATTTTTTGAGAATTTTTGCGTAGATGTTCATTAAGGATGTTGGTCTTTGTTGGTAGGCTTTTGATGACTTCTTCTATTTCATTACTTGAAATTGATCTATTTAAGTTGTGTATGTCCTCCTTGTTCAGTTTAGGTAATCCATATGTCTCTAGAAACTTGTTGATGTCTTCATGGTTTTCTGTTTTGTTGGAATATAGATTTCAAAATAGCTTCTAATTATGTTTTGTATTTCACTCGTGTCTGTTGTGATATTTCCTTGTTCATTCCGAATTTTAGTAATTTGAGTTTTCGCTGTCTTTCTCTTCCTTAGTGTGGCTAAGGGTTTATCAATTCCGTTTATTATTTCAAAGAACCAACTCTTTATTTTGTCAATTTTTTCAATTGTTTCTTTTGTTTCAATTTCTTTGATTTCAGCTCTGATTTTAACTATTTCCTGTCTTCTACTACTTTTGGTGTTCGTCTGCTCTTCTTTGTCTAGAGCTTTGAGCTGGAGTGTTAAGTCATTAATTTGTTGATTTTTTTCTTCTTTTATTAAAAGCGCTCCATGAAATAAATCTTCCTCTAAGTATTGCTTTCATAGTGTCCCAGAGATTTTGATATGATGTATCTTTGTTCTCATTTACTTCTAAGAATTTTTTATTTCCATCCTGATGTCTTCTGTTATCCGTTCATCATATAATAACGTATTATTTAATCTCCAGGTATTGGAGAAGTTTCTGTTTTTTAATCTGTCATTTATTTCTAATTTCAATCCATTATGATCTGATAGAACACAAGGTAGTATCTCTGTCTTCTTGTATTTGCTAACAGTAGCTTTGTGGCATAAAATATGGTTTATTTTACTGAAGGATCCATGTGCTGCTGAGAAGAAAGTATATTCACTCATTGTTGGATGGTATATTCTATATATGTCCGTTAAGTCTAAATTGTTGATTGTGTTATTGAGATCTATGGTTTCTTTGTTCAATTTTGTTTGGAAGATCTATCCAGTGGTGAGAGAGGTGTGTTGAAGTCACCTAGTATTATTGTGTTGTGGTCTATTTGAATTCTGGAATTGAGAAGGATTTGTTTGACGTACATGGATGAGCCAATGTTTGGGGCATATTTATGATTGTTATGTCTTGCTGATTTTTGCTTCCCTTAAGCAGTATGTAATGTCCTCCTTTATCCCTTCTGACTAGTTTTGCTTGAAGTCCACATTATCTGAAATGAGGATGGATACTCCAGCTTTTTGCTGTGTCCTTGTTCATGGTATGTTTTTTCCCCTCCTTTCACCTTTAGTCTATGGGTGTCTCTTTCTATGAGATGAGTCTCTTGCAGGGAGCATATTGTTGGATTTTTCTTTTTAATCCAATCTGCCAGTCTGTCTTTTGATTGATGAGTTCAGGCCATTAACATTCAGAGTTATTATTGTGATATGATTTGTATTCCCAGTCATTTGACTCATTTTTGTTTTTTGACATGATTTGCTTTCTCCTTTATTTGGCTATTCCTTTAGGCTAGTTCCTCCCGTTGCTGATTTGCATCGTTGTTTTTCATCTCTTCCTCATGGAATATTTTGCTGAAAATGTTCTGCAATGCTGGCTTTCTTTTTGTAAATTCTTTTAGCTTTTGTTTATCATGGAAGGATTTTATTTCATCATCAAATCTGAAAGTAAATTTTGCTGGGTATAAGATTCTCCGTTGGCATCCATTTTCTTTCAGGGCTTGGTATATGTTGTTCCAGGCCCTTCTAGCTTTTAGGGTCTAGATTGAAAAAGCTGCTGATATTCTTACTGGTTTTCCCCTGAATGTAATTGGATTCTTTTCTCTCACAGCCTTTAAAATTCTGTCTTTATTTTGTATGTTAGGTATTTTCATAATAATGTGCCTTGGTGTGGGTCTGTTGTAATTTTGTGTATTTGGAGTCCTATAAGCCTCTTGTACCTGGTTTTCCATTTCATTCTTCAGATTTGGGAAATTTTCTGATATGATTTCATTGAATAGATTGTTCATTCCGTTGGTTTGTTTCTCTAAGCCTTCCTCAATCCCAATAGTTCTTAAATTTGGCCTTTTCATGATATCCCATAATCCTTGTAGATTCTGTTCATGATTTCTTAGCATCTTCTCTGTTTGGTCAATTTTGTTTTCAAGATTAATTATTTTGTCTTCAATATCTGAGATTCTGTCTTCCAGGTGTTCTATCCTATTGGTTATGCTTTCTATGGAGTATTTAACTTGGTTTATTGTTTTCTTCATTTCAAGGATTTTGGTGTTTTTTTTTCAGTATCTCTAACTCTTTATTGAAATGATCTTTTGCTTCCCGTATTTGCTCTTTTAACTGTTGATTGGTGTGATAATTTAATGCAATAATTTAATTTGCTCTTTCATCTCAGCATTCAATGCCTGCGGTTGCTCTTTCATCTCCTCATTTGCTTCCCTGATTATTGTAATTATGTACATTCTGAACTCCCTTTCTGACATTTCTTCTGCTTTGCTGTCATTGGGTTTTATTGATATTTTATCTAAGTTTGTTTGGGACATTTTCTTCCCCTGTTTTCTCATATTGGTCAGATGTCAGTTTGTCTCTGAGATATTGCAGATTTCCTCTATTGGCTTATAGTGTCCCTGTAGATTTCCAGTGTATCACCTCCCAGCCTTCAGTAGCCTGAAGTGTTGGAGGAACTTGATAATGCAGTGCTTCCAAAGAAACCTCCCCCTAGCCTGCTACTGGGTCCAGGGCTGGGGGCTGTTTCTGCATGGAAATCTTCTCACTGGGCGGCCTGCTCCAAGAAGCTGGCTGTGGACTCCGTCTGCCATCAGAGGGAGCCAGGCTGCTTCGGGAAGCCTCTTGCTGTCCTGCCCTGGTCCCAAAAGCTCCCTGTGGGCTGGGGCCCGCTTCTAGATCCAGGGCTTGGGGTTGGCTCTGTGTGGAAAAGCTCTCACCTGGCAGGCCTGCTCCGAGAAGCTGGCTGTGGACCGCACCTGCTGCTGGAGGGAGCAGGGCTGCTTGGGGAAGGCTCTCGCTGCCCTGCCCTTTTCCGAGAAGCTGCCCATTGTCCAGGCCTGCCGCCCAGGCCGAACTTCACCCGGTGGAAGAGACTCACCCTGTGGTTCTATGTTGGTCCGATTCTCTCAATACGTCCCCTTTTGAATCCTGAGTTCTGGAGCGATGGGAGATGCAGTCACCCTCTGGTCCGCCATCTTGGATCTGCCCACAACAAATTCTTATAAATTCTATTTATTTCTGCATTCATTAAATTTCATCAATTGATTGGATCAGTAGTTGTTCAATATATCTTTATAAAATGATAGAAAGGTACTTTGATTATGTGGTCCAAACATAGGTGCATTTGAGATGTGACTACTGTGAATTTGAAATGGTATTGTTATTTTAATGATATTTTTAAAATTTGATTTTTATGTAATTATATGTGGTAGTGGTTACTATTTTCTGAAGTGCAGGTACACACAATGATCTTCATATATGTCTCGTGTGAATGTTTTCCTGGTATGGCCTCCATATATACCATTTTAAGTGTGAGCCAATTAAGTGGTATTTCAGATAACAATTAGATTTTAAAAGTCTTATTCTTTGACAACATTTCCTGGATTTATTTAGATATATATGTTATATTTAAAAACAAGTTGGTCTATACAATGATGAGATAAATGTAACTATTCATTAATTCATTGTTTATTTCTATAAAGTAAAATTATGTGATGATGAGTGAACATTTGCCTGTGATTTTGTAGTTCTGAGGTCTATATATAGGTGTGAGTATTTGGACATTGTGTCCATAATATTGGACTAAGATGGCTCATATCCTAAATGAATAAAATAATAAGTATCTCATAATAGTCAATGTTAATCTTAAACAGTTTCTGCAACATAGCAAAAAGTCAATAATTCCATTAATTCTGAGTATATGAAAAAGAATGATATTTCTGTTCATAAAGTTCTCTTCTCTGTTGTAATAGAGCCACTGAGTCCTGGCAAGCAGATTTTCTGCTTGGTTTGTAAAACTGAATTGCTTTATGAATAATTATGGCCAATGGGCCATGTGCAGAAATGATATGGACATATTATACTCCACCTCCTTAAAAGAAGATTGTCCTTCAAACCTTTTATCCTACAGTTTATAAGACAGAGTCAATGAACTAGTTGGCAGTGCAGATCAGGATAATCCCCTAGTGAGTGTTTTACAAGACAAAATTTTCCCAAGAACTTAGATGCTATTGTGGAGCACAGCCTTCTCCTCATGCTGGACCATCACATCACCTGTCCCTTTTTATGCAAGAAGAAAGAAATAACCATCTTGTCACAAAGAGGCCCAAATTATGCTCCATTAATACATAAAACATAAAAGTGTAGTGCTATCTTAAAGAAATCTAAAATATGTGCCATTGACTTTGCAGTTTACATGGTAGTGCAATATGTGATGTAGGACAAAAATTTTGTGACTTTTGTCTTGGTAATATTAGTGATAAACTATCACTGATGATAACTTAGAAGACAGAGGGCTTAGTGAGACTGTGGTTCAATATAAGGACTGAAATTATTGGTGTTCCTTGATGCTTCTAAGAGAGTAATAGAAAGATGTGCCTGAGTCATGCAAAAATCTGTTAATTTCTAAGTTGAAAGTGAAAGACATTCAGTCCTGCTCTAAGAAAATTATTTATGCGTATGGCTTACGATTTAAAATTATTGAGCACATGGTAATGTGGGTTCTCTGAGTCAGAAAAGTCAAGGATTTCTGAAACCCAAGTAGCAGAATTTAGGATTGCCATTCTCTTTTTCAAGAGCCTTCAGTTACTTACAGGGGAAGCCAGCTCAACTCAGTTCAGGACAAGTGGTGTGGCTCTCCCCAACTCACCCTAAGCTAGTTGTCCCAGTTGCTATCTCCTGAGTTGAGAGCAGCTCTTGTGATCTGGTACTGTCAAAGTCAAAAGAAGGAGATACACCAAACTCCACTGAAGGGATCTGTATACATAAACTGTCCAATCTTTATAAACTTCAATGGCCACTTCCAATGGATGTTGGACTATAAAGAATCTTCCATAGGGAAAAGTTAGAAGTCATACTGCATAATAGACAAGGGAATTTCAGAAGGGTAGAATTAGAGGGGGGACCGAGTGGATAATAATGAAAATTTATCCATTCAGAGCAGGGAGTTTTCTCATTTCAGCCAACAGAAGTTAATACCTGCTAAGAAATAGTGAATATATTTGTTTTCCACATTTCTTTTTAGTACTTTTTCTCTTTTTAGATTTGATTTCCTTCCTTCCTTCCTTCCTTCCTTCCTTCCTTCCTTCCTTCCTTCCTTCCTTCCTTCCTTCCTTCCTTCCTTCCTTCCTTCCTTTCTTTCTTTCTTTCTTTCTTTCTTTCTTTCTTTCTTTCTTTCTTTCTTTCTTTTTTTTCCCCCCAGTTATATTGCTTCTAACTCAATAATTTAGATTAGGTAGAACAGGTAATTTGTTCTTTAGTCTATAAATCATTAAGAAACAAAAAGTCATATATTGACCAGATACAAATTACAGTACTTCCCTCAAGAACATGGACAATGGATGAACTCAGTTGCTAGTATATTAATTTTAAAAAACATTGAGAATATCGTACGTAGAAACTTAAGTATACTGAGGCAGATACTTTTAATTGGTTCCTGATTTTTTTTCCTTCTGAGGCTTTCTTCTTGTTGTATATTTTTTTGTAACAGAATCCCAATTCTCGATAACAATGCTACACAAATCTACTCCCAGTCTCTCTTGTATCTAATGCCAGTGGTTACATATATTCTGGTCACTGGAATGCAGAAATGAGAAGTGTAATTTATGTGGATCACATCTATAAGAGAATATTGCTTGTCTTTTCTTTCCTCTTTCCTTCCTTTTGTAAGTTACAATGATAAAAGATAATGAATTAGTCTACTTTGGTCCTAAAAAGGCAGAAAACACCTGAAAAATGGTTGAATTACAGAATCAAGGAAACCTGAATTTCAAGTTGATTTCTTGGAATAGATTCAGTTATTCACTCTGTTCTATTCATCTGTCAGGTTCCTTCCTTGAGATTTTTTCTCAATTCTTGTCTTCTACCAATGATATTATTTTAGAAAATTATGTCTCTAACTAGAGTTTTGAATCCTAACTTGGCATGCAATCTAACTACACATAGCAAGATTTCTTCTCTTCTCATTGAAGTATAACAATTTTACACAGCTACAACAAGAGATGACTATTTTCTATCATACATTCCTGGAATGGGGCACAGCATTTCAATCTATTGATTCCAGATTTTAGTTATTTTAAATTATTTATTTTTCAGGTAGGTAAGTATTTGCTCACCAGATACTATTCAACATTCTAAGAAACATGCTGCTTTTGGTGAATTGAATTTCTGACAGTGCCATACATATTATTATAAACTTAATAGTTTTAAACAACACGAATTGTTATCACAAATTTGATCAGAAGTCAGAATTAGGCCATATTATGCTGAAGTCAAAGTATCAGCTAGTTATCCTTACTTCTGGGGTTTCTGGAGGACAATCTGTTTCCTTGACTTGTACAACTAATTAAAAATTCCTTCCTCCAATTTCAAAATCAGCAATTTATTTGCATCTCTCTGTTTTTTTCTTCTGTCCTCCCATCTCTCTCTCATCTCAAACCCAGAATGTTCCTCAGGATCTCTGTGGTTACAGTGGTCCCAGCTGAATGATCAATGATGACTGATGATTAAGAAATCTCTCCATCTCAAGCCCATAACCTTACTCATATCTTCAAAGTGCTTTCTGCAATCTAACATGACCTAATCTTGAAATTAAGACATGGGCGCTCTTGGAGGACTTTCTCCAAAGTATACGATGGAGGGTTTATTATTTCCTTTTGTTTGTTTCTTTGCTTTGGTCACTCTTCTGGGAAACAAACTGTCCTCTTGCATTTCTTGCAAACCTGTCACTTGGCTTTAAATTATTCCTACTGCTCTTCTTAGCAGTGTCTATTCTCCTGCACTGCTTCTACTTTAGCTCTCATTACTAAATGATTTTATTTTAGACTTTCATTTTTCCCTAAGCTCTATCATCTTGGATCTTATTTCTTTTTTCTCATCTCGAAGTATTTTTGTCAGCTTCTATAGTAGCTCTTTTTGTTCTCCATTTGAAGTTGTGGTTGCCTTATTGTTATTTTTCATAATTGCTTGACTAAATGTTCAACTTCTTAATTTTTGCTCACTCTCAGAATGCTTTCATTTTGCCATTTTACCTTTTATTTTTTTTCTCCTTTTAGTTACATTTTCCCTCTCCTGTCATGGGGCCTTCTGACTTACTGACTTTTTATAACATGATGACTAATAATAGGAATAACTAATAGAATTCTTTGAAAGAGGATCAGGGACCACTGTGGCAGACTACCAGTACAGTTTAAGGGAATATATAATTAGGTTTCAATGAAAGAAAGATAATTTTGGTAAGATGTAAATATTTGGAAATTTAACAGTGCTTTTCAAAGTAACCAATATTTGAACAAACATGATGAAAATTCATAAATATTTTAAGTACAATGAAAACACAAAAATAATATATATGACTATATGTACATGTATGTATTTTTATATATACATGTGTCTATGATTAAGTGTACAGGATGAAGATAAATCAGTACTTAGAAAATGTATCATTCAATAAATAATATATATGTTAGAAAACAACATGTTTTTCTTAAAAATATAAATGATATTGATCATGTCTTAGCTAATTAAGAAGGAAAAACAGAGATGGGGAACAGAGCAAAAGAAAATAAGAAAAAGAGAACACCAATCATATATTAATTATTAAATGAAATTATGATCAACAACTTTATCCCCATTTTTTGAAAAAAGAACAACATATTTGAAACATACAAGTTACATACACAAAAGAAATAAGTATGTGGACTGAGGTTGTAGCTCAGTGGCAGCACACATGAGGTATAGGATTTGATTCTCTACAACACATAAAAAAAAAACTAAATAAACAAAGTTATAAAAATATAAATGATCTAATGCTTTATATTTATATATTAAGCAACCTAGCACATGCTGTAAAAAAATTAGGTGTATATAACTCCCTTCATTAATTATAGTTAATATTTTAGAAGGAAGACAAAGCAATTCTTCTCAATCTCTTGCTGAAAAAGAGAAGTGGATACTTTCTAAATTGTTTTATTTGTCTAGAATTCCAGAATGACCTTAATATCAAAACCATACAAAAAAATCATTTTAGAAGATTAGTACTATACGATATCCCTCAATCAGGTTATACGTCTTCAGATTAACATCTAAAAACACTACAGAAAACATTTTTCAGATAGTACGAATAATTCAGTTGCAGTTTTTTAAAAATTTATTTTTGTGATCTTTTTTTTTTTTCTGTTACTATGCATGCATATCTTGTTTCTTGGATGAATGGCAAGCAAAAAATCTTTGTTTTTTTCTTATAAAAATCCATAAGTATTTAAAATGATCTTGAATTTCTTTTTCAATGTCCTGATTCTTTTTTCTTTCTACTGTACATTTTTTTTCTAAATTTTCTAAGTATTAATTGACCTATTTTCCTATTGGAATAAACCAGAATAATGTGAAGATTCACCAGAATCAAAACCAAAATCCATCCTTATTCCTTAGCCAGAAGGAAAAGATACCTTTTCAGCTTCTCTGCATATACATTTACTAGGCCCCTCCTGTTAAGTTGATTACTATTTTTTGACGTAACCATTGCTTTTGTTCCATATTCAGTTATTGCATTATGAAATTCAATAAATTACTGGTGTAAATTTTTTTTTTGATTGTGGATGCAGGGTAATAACCTTTGATTTTTTTTTTTTAACAATACAGTTGTTTACTCTAAAACATACATTCAAATAACATAGGGTTTAAATTTAAGTCATGATGAATGCATTTACCTACTTTCTTGCTAGATAAAAACATTTAAACATTTGCAATAGGTCTTTCAAGGATCATATGCACGTAGTTCCAGAAGAAAGAATCATTAAGCAAAGACAGTAGGAATTTTTCTGGTATGCTATTGCTGCTAGGGGTATAGTCAATTTATGGTAAAACCTCCTATAGGCATAATGATTATGGAATTAAGAATATCTCAAAGGACAGGTTTTATTTTTTAATATATATTCTTATGGTGAAAGGAAATTAAGCACTTCCTTGAGAGGAACCATAAGAAAAAAATTCAAACTAAATTGAAAATTAAAAAGAGGGATAAAGAGTTTTTAACATCTGGATGATAATCAATTGTTGAGCAATAAACAGCAAGAGTTAATCATAAATCATAGCAGACCAATATAATTGCCTCTTTTATAAAACTCGAAACTTAGATGCTGATTTTAGTACATTCATTAAATCTACTGTCATATTTTCCCTTGTATGCTTGACTTAATTTGGTGTGAATATGCATGATCACTTCCATATGGAACAAACACTAGTGTAGCTCTTAAAAATAGCTATGATACTATCAATGAACTATAGTTGCACATGCTAGGGCACAACTACATTAATTAATATTGTGGGCATTAAGGAAAATAGTCTGATAAGAGTTAAGAATTTTCCATTAGTAATGGAAACTAATTTTGACTAATGGATTTAATGGAATTTAGGGGAAATATTAATTTATTGATAGGTGCCTTGATTAGATTAAAAAATCTAATGACAATAATTTCCTTGGGTCATATGCTTATTCATATTATTCAGAGTGTAGAATCACTTGACCAAAGTGTGAGGAGGAAAGAATTGAGACAATATATGCACATATAATTTATAATTATATGCTAATATATAAGAATGTTAAATTATCAGAAACAAAAAAATAAAATCTTGAAAAGGATCAGGAGTTTATACAAACCTTAAATAAAACATGAACGTATCTTTTTTTCTTCTTTTTTTTTCCCATTACTGGGGATTGAATCCAGGGTTGCTCTACCAGTGAGATAATTCCCACCCCCCCCCCCCCCACCTTTCTTATTTTAAGACAGGGTTTCACTAAGTTGCTGAGGTTGGTCTTGAACTTGACATTCTTGTTTCAGCAACCCAAGTAGGTGACCTTATAGATGAGTACCAACATACCCAGCAATAATAAATGAAACTTTCAAAACAAAAACTGATAAGAATAGGTGATCTGAATTAGTCTTTTGTTTTCATTACTCTAATAAAATACCTGAAGCTGGAAAATTTTATAAAGAGAAGCCATTTATTTAGTTTGCAGTTTTAAAGAGTTATAGGTAGTGCCAGTTTATGTCTCGTGACCTCAAGGCAAATGGTACCAAGGTGGTAGGACAGGCAACAGTGAGATTTCACATGCTGAGATTGAAATCTAGATTTGGAATAGGCTGTCTTATAACAACTCTCTTTTCTGTAAACTAATGGCCCCAATAGAACTGTGTTAATCCACTTTGAGGTCACTTCCCAATGATCTAATGGTAAATCAGTTGAACACACATTTTAGGATCATCTCACTAGGGATCAAACTTTGAACAACTGAACCCTTAGGAGCAACACCACACCATAACAGCAGATTCTAATCTCATAGTACGGTGGACATGTAAGAGCAGAGATTCAACATGCTAATACCCAAAATAAAGGTGGCTTTCTATAAGGCAGGAAGAGGCCCCATACCAGAATCTGACCATACTAGTAACTGATCTCAGATTTTCAGGTTCCACACCTATGAGAAAATAAATTTCTGTGGTTTAAGCTACTGAGCATATAGCATTTTGTCGTAACACCATAAGCAGAATAAAAGGGACATATCAAGAAAACATAAGAAACATGATAAAGAGGTGATTGGCTAATTTGGGACAATGTAAAGCCTAATATTTTTAAAAGATATTAATGGATTATAACTCATTGAAAAACTTAAGAAAAATGAGTCCAGATGACACAAATAAATAGATAAGAATAAAAGTCTTCCTATGGCTAAACCCTAACTAATAATAAAGACTGATGAAGTTGGAGAAACAGTAATGGATTAAAAAACTAGTGAGTAAAGCATGATGAAAGATATGATATGTGCATACTCTCAATTTATCTCCCTATGTTATGGAATATGTGCCTTCACAATGTTCACATGTTGACATAGCCATCATGGTGATGTAGCAGGATGCGGGGTCTTTGAGAGGTGACTAGATCAGGAGGATGGAACCCTGCTTGAAAATTTATTTTCTCATAGGTGAGGAACCTGAAAATCTGAGATCAGTTACTAGTATGGTCAGATTCTGGTATGGGGCCTCTTCCTGCCTTATAGAAAGCCACCTTTATTTTGGGTATTAGCATGTTGAATCTCTGCTCTTACATGTCCACCGTACTATGAGATTAGAATCTGCTGTTATGGTGTGGTGTTGCTCACCCTGCAAGAAGACACAAGTGAGCTTGCTTCCTTTCTCTGCTTCTTCACCATGTAAGGATACAATGAGAATAAAATCATCTGTAAACCAGGGATTGAGTCTTCACCAGAAAATGATCACAGTAAAACCCTCATCCCAGAGTTCTCAGCATACACAGCTGTGGGAATTAAATGTTTCTTATGTCCACAAACATAACAAAAAAAAAAAACTAATGAATATAGAGCCATTCAAAATCATGTGACAATGTTAAACACAACCCTCTTGGATAACTTTCTTTGTCTCCAGTGATGTAATATTTATCTGACTTTCCTCCTACTTCTGGGCTGGTTGTGGTAGCTCAGGGCTGTAATCCCAGCCACTCTAGAGGTGGAGACAAGAGACCAGCCACAGCAATTTAGTGAGACCCTCAGCAACTTAGCAAAACCCTCCCACAAAATGAAAAGTAAAATGGAATGGGGTGTAGCTCATGGTAAAGTACCTCTGGGATTAACCCCAGTGCCCAAAATAACTTCTTTCTGGTATGGTACTTCATTTTTCTTTTCCTGACTCAGAAAGAGAGAGAAGGTCTTTATACCTTGAT
Organism: Sciurus vulgaris; assembly: GCF_902686455.1. Lineage (NCBI taxonomy): Eukaryota > Metazoa > Chordata > Mammalia > Rodentia > Sciuridae > Sciurus > Sciurus vulgaris. The sequence goes on from NC_136466.1 coordinate 151,951,362, forward strand.
TCTGGGCTCATTTCTCTTTGTGTCATCTTGAAAAATGGCTTCAGTTATTTATCTTGATGCTTCTAAGTTCATACAAACTTTCATAAGAACCGCATTTCCATATACCTGTCTAAGGAAATATCTGCTTGGGTAGTTTAAATCCAGCATTTACATGAGGTTATATTGTTTCCCTCGTGTGTGTGTGTGTGTGTGTGTGTGTGTGTGTGTGTGTGTTACTGTAATTGAACCCAAGAGTACTCAACTTTACCACTGAGTTTCATCCACAACCTCTTAATCTTATATTGAGTAAGGATCTCGCTAAGTCACCCAGGACGGCCTGAAAATTGTAATCGCACTGCCTCAGCCTCTAGAGTAGCTGGAAATACAGGTATAAACCACCCCACTTGGTTTGCACAAATGTTTTGCTAGATTTATTATCATACATTTTTTATCCCAAAATGGAATATTTCTATTTCTATGCCTGACATATTTTCAGAAATGATGGATTTCCTTCCTGGAAGGATCAGAGAGTATTATCCTTTCATATGCTATGTATGCAGTGTGACAATACCAAGTATTGTCAAGAATGTGAAACAAGTGAAGTTTGTAAAAACTGAAACACTCTTGGTGAAAATATAGTTCAGTATGACTCTGTTTGAAATCTATCTTGTTTATATAAAAATGAAAGCACTTAAGAATACATTTCACTTGTCTCTTACATATATAATTTTCATGTTTTGACTGAATTTTTCCCACTGCACAGATGTGATTTTTCCATTATTTCTATTAACCTATTTCTTGCATATTTGGGGGTTGTATGATTTAATGTCAGACATTATACATAAAAGCATAGTAGAAACTAGTAGTGGGGCTCAGTGAAAATGCACATATATTTTAGGCATGAATCCCTGGTTCAAACCCAGCAGACACCATGCACACACACACAGACACACACACGCACACACGCATACACACATAAGCACAGAGGAGGGGGAGAGAAAAAGCAACACAGAACCCAAACACTATTGTGAACATTTTCACCCAGAACTAAGTATGTTGTTTTTTTTGTTTTGTTTTGTTTGTTTTTTTGTTTTCCTTTTGTCTTCCTGTTACAGGAAGAATTGAATCTATCAATTCTATGCATTTGTTGAATCTGGTTACTTTTTTTTTCTTTTTTTCACAGTTCATTAGAAGCTTCACATTTCTCTGGTGATGGACTTCACTGCACTTGTTGATGCTCATGAGATCAAGTTCTAGAGCACTTTTCTCTACCTTGTCAACACTCTAACTTGTCATGCATACCTGTGCCACAGAAAATGTTTCATCTCATAATCCTCCTCCCACGAGGGTGAACTGTCCATGTCTCAGGTTGGAATTTTATTAGCATTCTCTTTCTTCCCTAATGGCAAGCATCATCTTCTTCATATTCAATGCAATGTTCAGAGTTCAGGCAGGCTTCCAGACCTTCCCGCAATAACTACGGACCTCTACTTTTATCAGAGAAGGTGCCTGGTCTGGTGGCAGATGGCTTTCTCTTCTGTTGGGGTGGATAGAAGTAGAAAGCTCTTCTGACCCTCCTGCAGTAGCATCCCACCTGTGCCTAATATCAGTGCACAGTTCATACTCATGTGTACTTTGCTTTACCACTTATCTAATATTCAATTCATTTGATTTTCACCAACTGTCATTTTGCTGATATTCCTTTAGTCAATGCTGTTTAGATGAAACTGATCTTTAAAACTTAGTGGTTGTCAATTTTAATGTTCAATGACCTGGTTCAGAAGGTATGGGGAGGAGGGTAAAATGAATTTCTGTCAACATACCAGGTGTTGTTGATGCCGATCTGAAAACAATGTATTGACAAGAGATGATCTAGGTTAAAATCATCATACTATATAGAAAATGGTTAAGTCTTCCATTTCAGTAAATAAACCTTTATTGGTACTCAGCCATGACAATTCATTGAGTAATTCTCTATGAATGGTTTTGCACTTCAAGAGTATAATCTAGTTTTTGCGGCAAAGTTCTAATAATCTGTATTACCAAAAATATACATCAATTTAACTTAAAAAATCAAGAGTGTTTGCCCTGGGTGATATCTCAAACTGCAGAAAGGAACTACCCTGAGTGCTTACATGTGCTAAAATTCTTTTTCTATTACCTGGTGATATGAAGAAAATAATTTCAGAGACAAAATTTTTGACTAATACCTTTGACTATCTTAATAAGTTTGCTTCCATGATGCCTTATATTATTGCTTTGTTGAGCAGTATGAGGCTAAACTGATTTTCTACCCTTATAATAACTTTTATTTTGACGTGAAATTTAATTTTTTTTTCAGTTTTTACCTTAAAATATAATAGATTTCTGGGCTATACTTCACATTTAATCACTTGAATGAGAATTCCCCAAATCTATTTAACTCTCTCTTGCTATCCCAATACATATATAAAGGAAACCAAACCAAAATTCCACAAGGTAATTTGAGGAAATTAGCACATCAGTTCTGGTATTTATATACCGATTGAGGCAACCTATTATAGCAAAAATTTTCATTGAAGAAAAAGATGTAGTACTTAAACTCCTTCATTTACCATAAAGTGGTTGAAATCAAGATAGTTTGTATTACCAAATGGACATTATTTAAGTTACCAGTTCAAAGGATAATTCAGTAACACATCTTGAGTTACATGGTCAGTGTCTGTCTTGCAATGATCACAAAACAGTTCTATGGGCGAAAAATATTCCTTTAATAAATGGCAATACGACCATCACCCTTTTTTTAAAAAAAAAATATCAACAACATTAGCTATTTTCTTATACCATATAATGAAATTTATTTGAATTGTATGAAAGATTAAATGAAAAATATCTAAAATTTTGAAATTCTTAAAATAGTATTTAGAATTAAAAATGTGGCCTTGGGGTTGGCAAAGATTTCATAGAGAAAAAATTCATTTCAGGAAAGCAGAAATAAAACTGCATTTCTTGCAGGTGGTCTGATTTTACAGATGTGAAATTAAGCATCCATATATATTGACCTAGAAATTTTATTATATTTACATCAAAGAGAAATTCCAATATTTGACTGCAAATAGATTTGCAGAAGTTTTGTACAGCACTTTTAGTAATAGAAGCCCAAATGTAAACCAAATAATATCCAAGTCAGAGGGAATGGGGAGACACATAGCTACATACCTGTATAATGGAAACCCTCTTGGTGTCAAAAAAATACAGAATACCAACACATGCAAGGTCATACACAATCTTAAGTATGTAATGCTCTGCAAAAGAATTGACGATTGAAATAGTATAACGGGACATTTCTGTTTACATGAACTTCTAAATTAGAGAAAACTAATTGATGGAAATGGAAAGCAGAATGCTTTGATTTGGGTAGATTGACTGGAAAGTTGAAATGGACTCTTCTGGAGTGAGAAATACTCTGGAGGTTGAGAGTGCTATTGTCGTACAAACTCATTGAAAAGTGCATAGTGTTTTAAAATTAAGATTCCTGCTTTTCACAACATGTAATTTAATACGATAACACATCAGTAATTTTGTTGACAAAAATACAAATTACATTTGGTAATATGTATAATATTAATTTCCTTATAATGTTCTTTTTGGAATTTTTGCTTACTTTTAGAATTTTCTTTGAAAATATTTTATATAGTGGCAATTTCATAGTTCTCCTAGGTATACTAAATGGAACACAAGAGCAGGTATGTTTGGAAATGTATGTATAATATCCTCTTAAAGTATTATTGTTAAAAGTACAAAGTGCTTCCTAAACATTCCATTCAGAATGTACCCAAAATAATATATGTATATGTTATTACAGAATCTATATTATCCATTTTTTTGAATTTTTTTCTTGCTATGGTCCATTGTTTTGCTACCTCTGTATTTCTCAGATTTGTTATCTTCCCTCAGTGTGATGTAACACTCTAACTTAGATTTTTGTATCATATTTTGTATTCAACAATTGATTCTTGTATTTTTAAACTTTATTTTTTTGGTAAAAAAAATTTAGTGAATTTTAAAAGATTAAAGGCAAATTTGTTAAGCTTTTTTTGCAGGATAAAGTTCTTTATTTATATATGTGTGTGTGTGTGTGTGTGTGTGTGTGATCTACTTTTTCAATTGCTTACCTTCGATCATCAAATCACCCTTATAATGTCAATACATCTTCGGGAAAAATAAAGAGACAATTAATTCATTTATTTATGTTGCTATGCCCTCAGCATTTCAACAACCTATAAAAAAATCTGGAAAAGATTCTGTATAGATCAGAAATGAGTTTTAGTATGCTGGGATGAAGATTATTAACCTAAAAGGTCTATTTCTCTTTCCTTAAGAATGGTCTATATGCATATTTCTATGGCTGTTTTCCTCTAGACTCATGCTAGGGATCAGAATATGGATTTCAAAGTGGAAGAAAGTACACAGAAAATAAAACCATTTATTCCATTTTTAAAAAAAAATTAATTCACTTATTTGGTTCAAAGGAAACTAACTTCATCCTAAATATGTTATTGCAAAATATTTTCATGTGGTATGTTTTAGAAATGGCAAAATGAAATTCACAATCTTTAATAATAAAGTATTATGTTATCTGAGAAATGGGGGATTAGTGAAATATCTCAGGCAAATATTGCTTCATTCAATTCTACCCTATGCAGTAATGAAAAAGGGAGAGGAGAATAATGTCAAATAACATACAATTTATTGTCTAATACATAGTAAAGCAAGAAATAAAACCATTTTATTGCCAAAAGGCATCACTGCATGTAAGCACTATCTCTGATATGTGTTTGATAAAACATCCTCAAATCAATTTAAGTTCTAAAAAAGAAACTGGAATTATTTATTAAAAAAGAAAACCATGTTCATTCTTGCTCTAAAAAATCCAACTGTGAAAATGAAATTGAAGCATTGAGCTCACTGAAAATCTATTAAAACCATGTGATCTCTCCTTTGGCACGTTTTCTACAGAAAACTTGAAACATTCTATTATAATTTTAGGAATCTGAGTATACATTTTATATCTATGCACTTGAAAATTTTGTAATATGAAGTAAAGTATAAATTCTATTTTTATTAAAATGACTGCATCCTAAAAAAAACTCAGAAGATAAGCTGAAGTTGTCAGATTTTTTTTAAATGGACAAAAGTAGAAGACTCATAATTGTATGTACCACTTTGAACATTATTAAACATTTTGCAAGATAATTAATTTGTGATTGAATAAAAATCTGTATTTACATATGGCAGATATACCTCATTTTTTTGCATCCATTTAGAGTAGCATGTCTCTATTTATTGTCTATCATGTCAGGAGCTTTTTTTGGTGACACTTTCCTGAATTGGATTTGGATATATCAATGAAAATGTTAAATCTTCAGATGGTAGATTTTTTCCCCCTAGAATAATTAAAAATGATCGCTAGGCTACACATGCACACAACACACACACACAAATACAAAGGAGAATATGGGATTTTTAATAATCTAAATTTTAATTTTAAGTGTATGCATGGCAAAGTAGTATACTAATTGATCACTTTGAATACTCAATGCATATACACACTCATGAAATAGTATTTTTTCTCACTTTCTGGAGACAAGCGCCTCAGTTAAAGAAAACACAGAGTGAGTAGTTTAAAGCAATACAAAACTAGTATTTTGCAGTGTTGTAGGTCAGAAGATCTAGTTAGCTCTGGTGATTTCTCTAATTTGTGTTTCACAAGACACCAATCAAGGAGTCAACCAAATGGACTCATCTAAAAAGGCTTTATGAAGAAATCACTTTCCACTCCTCCCTCCGGATTCTTGGTACAACGCATGCCCTTACAGTTCTCAGACTGGGATTCCAAGTTCTATTGGCAGAGATTCTTCCACTCTTCAAGTTTCTTTCTCGATTATTTAAACATGGGATTATAAATCCCAGAGCTAGAAAGCTGCTTTAAATCCTTCTCAGACAAGGGAAATCTGTTTCTTCACTTGTTCCTCATTTCTCTCTTGACAGAAGAAAGCACTCCATTACTAAGAACTTATGAAATTATATGTGTCCACCCGATAATCCAAGATAAAAATCTGTATTTTACAATCCCTGATTCTAATCACATATGCAAATTCATGCATGCCATGAATAAGATATACTTGAAATTCCTGTGGATTTATTTGATAGTGGTCAAAATATCTGCCATAAACAGCTTAAAGGAGGAAAGATTCCTTGTTTCAGAGGTTTCAGCCCATGGTCAGCTGGTCCCATTACCTTGGGCCTAAGGTGAAGTAGAACAACATGGTGGGAGGACATGGCAGAGGAAAGGTGCTCAGCTCATGGCAGCAGGAAGCACAGAGAGAAGGGGCCAGAGAAAATATAGAGTCCCTAAAGGGATGACCCAATGACATATTTCCTCCAACCTGTCCTGTCTGTCTACAGTTCCCATTACCTATACTAACCCATTCAAATTACTAATCTGTCAAATGGATTAATCTGGTCTCTTTCACTGATGAGACTAGATCCAACATGATCCAATAATTTCCAAAAGTCCCACCTCTGAATATTACTACACTGGGATACCTAACCTTCAAAACTTGAGACTTTGGGGATCTTACAGAACTAACCATACCAGGGGTCATTATTCTGCTTACCATGATAAACTATTTCAGTGTAAAAAGTACTAGATTGAGGGTTTAAATCTATAGCTCTTTGAAATAAACACATATTGAAAGCCTAGTTTTATTCAATCCTCAGTAAAGCAAAGCTTGTATGTTTTAAGTAGATACAGAGACATTTAATTATACCATGAAGTAATTTTGGTAAATTAGAATTCTAATTCATATTTGAGAAAATGCAGTTATTTTCATTAAACAGGTGTTTATGTACATTGAATGTATACCTATGTGTGCATATGCAAGAGGTTAGCATATTATGAAGAAAGGTAAATAGTAATATGAAATCTAATACCATCTAACATATGTGTGTATGTCTGCTTTAAATTGGATTGTATAGGTGAAAAGTTTAGAGGTTTGAGAAGATCAATCTGAGTTAGATCATGTGAATTACAAAAAGGAATTTGATTAACCTGATTGAAAAAAGAATCAAAAAATCATCTGTGAATACTAATCATATTTCTGAAAAGCTACACATTAAAGAATACCTCCTTCTATAGTATTTTTGGTATGTCAGAAAATGGTTGCATTTAATATTTATAGCTGCGCTACAGTGCACATTCTTCATTTTTTCCCTAAAGGTCAAAATACTGTTAAGATTATATCATATTTTAAAAAGATAATTACAATTTTAATCAATCCTCAGTGTTAGTTAAATCATATTTGTCACAAGCACATGGAGATTGAATGTAGAAAATGATAAAATGTTTTGACAGAACAAAGCTCAACATATTTTCTTAATGGTATCATAGTTTATTTTAAACACAATTCAAAAACGCTGGGTATTATATTAAATTTAACCTTGAAACCAGTATTCTAAGCAAAATAAGTCAGACAAAAGGACAAACATTGTGGGATTCCATGAATATTGTTTATGGAGAATAGCTAAGTTCATAGAATTTACAGAAGGTAAAGCAGAGGTTTTTCAAGAGATGGAGGGAGAAGTAGTGGAGCGTGGAGGATGATGGAAAAGTTCCAGAAATGGGCAATGATGTTAGTTGGACAATATTTTGAATTTGTTTAGTGATACTGAACTGTACTCTTAAAATTAATGAAGTGATTTCTTTTTATTGTTGTGATTTTGATATACAATGTCCCTCAAAGGCTCATGTGTTGAAGGCTTGGTCCTTAGTAGAGAGGTAGGGCTTTGGGGAAGGCATTGGACCATGAGGGCTCTAATATCATCAGTAAATTAACCTGTTCATAGATTCATAATCTAGTGGCATTGGTGGGAGATGGTGAAAATTGTAGAAAATAGGCACAATCTGAAGGAAGTGGGTCACTGAAGTGTGGCCCTGGAAATGTATAACTTGTCCCAGTCCCCTTCTTTGCCCCCCCACTTCTCTCTACTTCCCAGACACCTTGACATGAGCAGCTTTATTCCACCACACCCTTCTCACTGTGATTTTATGCCTCACTCTAGACAATAGCAAACAGGCCAAGAAACTTTGGATTGAAACCTGTGAAACTGTGAGTCAAAATAATTTTTTTCTCTTTCAAGTTGTTTTCCTCAGGTATTTTGTCATGACAATTGAAAACTGACTAATGCAGTTATGTATATTTTACTTTAATGAGAATTGTTAAAAAAAACATTATAACGACTCTGGGAAACTCTCTCTCTCTCTCTTCTCTCTCTCTCTCTCATACACACTCACATATACACATACAATCAATATTTTATGGTTCAAGGAAAAATTAAACAAATCTTTTATCTTTACTACTTTTAAGAGAACACTTTTGATAATGGTGACATGCTACCACATCCAAAGAGACAATTTTTAACAATAAATAAATATATATATATATATATACACATATATCTATATAAAGATTGATAAGTGTTGAACTTTATGTACACATTACCAAGATTAGTAAGAAAGTGAATTCAATTAATTAAATCAAAAGAGAAATGTATTATACATGAATATAAACAAGAAAAAAGTGTGTTGACACAGATAAAAAATTGACCAGTCGTGGAGGGTAACAACATAGATAATTCCTTGGGGGGAAAAGTATCAAGGAAAATATAGAAGGTACAAATAAATTGCATAAGAGGAATAAAAAAGAAGACAAAATATGGGTTGACTGTTTGTCTTTCTTCTTAAACATACTGTTTTAGAATTACAGACCTTAGGAACAGATAGATTTTGATATAGGCTCCAAAAACAACCATTTGAGAAAACATAGTCTCTTCAACAAATGGTGCTGGGAAACTTGGAACTTCATGTGCAATAGAATGAAATTTAACCCCTCTCTCTTACCCTGCAAAAAACACAACTCAAAGTGGATCAAAGACTTTGAAATTAGACTAGAAACCCTCCACATACTAGAAGAAAATGTAGGTCCAACACTCCAACATATCTACTCAGGAACTGACTTCCTTTACATGACTCCTAAGGCGCAAGAAGTAAAATCAATAATCAACAAATGGGATGTCGTCAAGCTAAAAAACTTCTTCACATGAAAGGAAACAATTAAAAATGTGAAGAGAAAGCCTATAGAATGGGAGAAAATCTTTGCCACCTTACCTCAGAGAGGGAATTAATTTGCAAGATATATAAAGAACTCAACAAGCTTAATAACAAAACAAAGAAAAAAAAAACATACCATTCAATAAATGGACAAAGGAACAGACATTTCTGAAAAGAAGAAATATGTATGGTCAACAAATATATGAAAAACATTTTCAACATCTTTTGCAATTACAGAAATGCAAATTAAAACTACACTGAGATTTCATCTCACTTCAGTTAGAATGGAAATTATCAAGAATACAAATAACAATAAATGTAGGTGAGGATGTGGGGGAAAGGATGCCCGTTGCTGGTGGCACTGCAAATTGGTACAACCACTCTGCAAAGCAGTACGGAGATTCCTCAAAAACCAGGAATGGAACCACCATTTGACCTAGATATTCTCCTCAGTTTATAAATGAAAGATTTAAGATGAGAATACTTCAGTGACACAGCCACATCAATGTTTATAGTAGATCAATTCACAATAGCTAAAGTATGGGAGCAAAATAGGTATCCTTCAACAAAAGAATGGATGAAGAAAAGGTGGTATATACACACAATGGAATATTATTCAGCCATAAAGAAGAATGACTTAATGACATTTGCAAGTTAATGGATGAATCTGGAGACTATCATGCTAAGTCAAATAAGTCAGTCCCAAAATACCAACGATGGAATGTTATCACGGATGTGTGAAAGCTAACCCACAGTAAGGTGGGGACAGGGGAAAAATAGAAATTGAGTAGATTAGACAAAGAGGAATGAAAGCAAGGGAGGGGAAGATAGGAAAAGGAAGGGCAAAGGAATGAATCCAAAATAATTTTCCTATGTATTTATAGGAATACACCACAGTGAATCCCACCATCATGTATATCCATAGAATGGGGTTCTAAATAGAATAAAATACATTCTATGCTTGAACAATTACATAAAAATAAATTCTACTGTTACATATAACTGAAAAGAATCAATAAAAATTATATATCTTAGTCTTATTTACTTACAAGCTGTAGCTTGTAGTAGGCAAAATAATGATTCCCCAAATATCTAAACTCTAGTTCAAGGAAACTGTGAATGCATTACCTTACAAGGCAAAAGGAATTTTGGAGATATACTGAGGATCTTGAGGTGCGTAGAATACCTGAATTATTCTGATGAGAATAGCAAAATTATACCTGTCCTTGTAAATGCAAGAGAGAGGCAAGAAATTCAGATCAAAATGAGATTTGAACATACTGTACTCCTGGTTCGAAAGATGGATGTAGATGCTATGAGCTAAGGTATGAAGGTGGAGTTTAGAAGTTCAAAGAAGCAGTGGAATAGATTCCCCATTAAACATACAAGAAATACATGTTATTTTAGGCCAGTGAAACCCATTTCATACTTCTACTTCCATCACTGTAAGATAATAAATTTTTCCAGTGTTATAATATTGTTTAGTAATTGCTACAACAATGTATAACTTATTCACTACTATATGCTCAATATTTAGAATAAACCCTGGCACAAATTAAATAACTTATATTAGTTGGTACAAAAATGAATTAATAGGACCAGGAAATACTGTATATGGATATGCAGTTATGTGTTCATATGTATAGAAATACACATATATATTCTCATATATGTGTATGTATGTGTGTGTTTTCACATACACACATGCATACATATGCTGTATTATGCTTACATTATGAAATATGCTGTATTAGCTTTACATTTTCATGGTATTTATTATGCATATTTTGTTCATTAAATAAAAAATGTCATGTACCTAAGAACTTTGTTCCTGTTTGAATTTTATCTTTGTAATGGACTATCTTGGAAATGCAGAATCATCCAAATTAATAAGAATAAAACCAAACACCAGTATATTAAAACTTAAATAAGGGATCTTTTTTTAACAACAGGAATACAGATTCATGCATACCATGTAAGATATATGAGAACTTACTTAACTGACACCAATTATAGGTAAGTTTTTAAAAATTACAGACCAGTTTCAGAATGTACTTAATTTATACTGTGTGAGTTTTTCGTTGCAGTGAACAAAATACCTGACAAGAACAACTTCAAGGAGGAGCAGTTTATTTTGTGTCATAGTTTCAGAGGTTTTGTCCACAGTCAGCTGAGTCCACTGCTCTGGGCCTGAAGTAAGGCAGAACATCATGACAGAAGGGTACAGAGAGAAAGAACCAGGTCAGGAAAAATATAATCCCCAAGGACACTTCCCCAGTGACCTATTTCCTCCAGCCACATCCCATCTGCCTCCAGTTACCACCCAATACCGTTTCCCTTCAAATTATTAATCCATCAAGTGAATTAATCTACTTATTAGTTTACAACTTGCATCATCCAATAATTTTGTCTTAGAACATTCCTGCATTGTTTAAAATGAACCTTGGGGGCGGACATCTCATAACCTAAGCAGAACATATACCAGTTGTCAATGAGTTTTAACAAATTATAGACCACTTGCAATTTTTAAACAACCTTGAATCATCGGATTTATACACGCTTTCCAAAAGGAAAGGTTTAAGGGGGTAGATCAGTGTAAGAGTGTTTGTGTAACATGTATTTGTCTCTGGCTTGAAAAAAAAAGAAAGAAAGAAAGGAAAGAAAGAAGGAAAAGGAAGAGACAAAGATGGAAAGAAAGAGAAATCAAGCAAAATAAATGTTACACCTCTCTAATTTGAGAAAAATTAGGATAACACTAAAGTAAAAGTCATATTATTATAAAAAAGTACAATGGAAAATTTGGTAAACCAGGAGTAGTTAGCCTATGTTGATTTTTTAAAATTAAATTTGACTAAGAAACTGAAAGAATAATTGATAAATCCTTGAGTCATTTTAATGCATATAAAATTCTACATTTTTTTTTAACAGGAGAAAGAGCTATTTTACATCACAAAACTGCAAGTAGGGGCATGGACACAGGTGAAAGATTAATTAGTTTCCATTTTAAAATATGCAGTTATCAGATAATACAAATGAAAGTTTAAGTACCATACTATAGTGGTAAAAGGTATGCTGAGCAATATTTCATAAGGTACAGAAATTTGAAACTTCAAATTAAAGTGCAGCCTTTTTGATATAAGGAGAAAACACACATTCTTATTACTTTACTTAATAAATTATAGTAAAAATAATTTTATTGTCTGCTTATCTCTATATGTAAAAATTTTCATCTTCCATATTTTCTTCATAGAGTGCTCCAAAATATTGTTTTCACTGATAGATGTAAAGTCTGTACACTATTCCCAATTAATCAAAGCTTCATTCATATGTTATACTCCAAAGTATTTTAAAGGTGCTATTATTATTGTTAATTTATTAACCAGTGTCTATCTCATCTGAGCATTGGATGCATTTCTAAATCAAGGAAAGAAACTGAGAACTGGAAATATTCCATGATTCAGATCACAGATTTCACACAAATATAATAGGATTGGGTTGGGTGATTTGAAATTCCATTTCAAGCATGGCATTACTATAACAAAAGGTCAAGAAAAATTAATTTGTCATAGTTGGCATTTTTAGAGTTCTTACCTATTTCACAGAAACTTTGCTTAATTAAAACTTATAAATCCATGTAAGAAATAATTTCCAGACTCAAAAGACAATTAGGAATATCGGACTTACAGGAATGAAAATAACAAAGTCTACTGACTTTAATTTTAAGACTAAGTATTTCACCAGGCTCTTTCTATTTAGAAATAGATATGTAGGTTTTAGTACTTAAAAGCTTCCAATATGCTATCAATACATTAGTTCATTCACCAATAATTCATTAATGGAATGCTTAGAATACGCTGACCAAGTGGCTAGTTGTGTAGAAAATAAAAAGTCAGTTCATGGAGAAGTAGATGCCATCAATACTAAAGTGGTTAATTCAAATTTGTTTGAGAATGGGTTCCATCTGAGAAAATACAAGACTATTTTAATCTTACTTGACTAAGTCTAGAGAATAACATCATATAATCTAGAAGACCTATGTCCATGGAACTCTAACTGGTTCTAGAACAGCTATGAGTATAATAATGACCATTGAAATTTTTCAGAGTCCCAAGCTTTTGTTAGCAACAGATATTATAAACAAGAATAGTTGGACAAAATACTTTTTTCTAGTCCAGGGTAAATGTACAGATTTTGTAATCAGGTGATAATTTTAAAAATATTTACTTCTTACAGGACATACGGCTTCATAAAAGTTATTTGAAAGACATAAACCCTACTCACTCTAAAAATTGACAATTGATGATATCTTTCTTTATTTCCCTAAGAATTTAAAACTAGTTCCACTGTCATGATATCCCTGGTGAATAACCCTGAGAAAGATCAACTTGAAACCAGAAAACTTTGTGTTCCCAGAAATATTTAAATCTTTATACTTATTCTTCAATCGATTCAAAATGAAAAGTGACTTTGACATAATTTCTTGCTGGGAAAGTCATTTTATGATTCCATCAAAAGATTAACTATACAGATACAAAGATACGTTTCAAGCAACAATCTTACTTATAAAAAGGAAAGAAGATTATACACTATGTAAGCATATTTTTGAAAAATATAATAATCCTCAAAGTTTCTGATTAGATGTCAGCATTTCTTGAAAAAGCAAACAGATTAGATTTACTAGGCTAAACCTCAATTCGGTTCTTTGCTTCCTTTTATTAGGTGAATATTCTAAACTACAATTTCTGCTTATGCCTGCAGTTGAACGATTGTCTTGAAAAAGAAAAGATTTTTCTATTCATACATATTTTCCTATTACGTCTCCTCATTAAATCTGATCTTCAGTTGCAAGTCCTACTTTCCTATTCATCATCCAACCTCAAAGGAACAACTGTACCTCTAGTTGGGTTGATAGTATAAATGTGAAGACAACATAGGAGGCAAGATAAGTAATCCTGTGCTTATAATCTAGCAGAAACATTAATTCACTAATATTTTATGTAATTATCACAAGTATTTAAAATTTGTTAAAAACTTTTTGTTCAATTTTCAAATATATGCTATGTCAAATTGGACAGATTGAAACTACTGTTTCCAGGAATCCACTTCCCTACATATTTCCCATTTACAGTTAAATAAAAAGAGAAAAAAAAAGCTGCATGAAAATTGGAAGGAAGAAGTAGAGCAGCATTTTTGCAGTACTGATGGCTCTGACTTCCCTTGAATTGGCTTTTTTATCTTTCAATACAACTAGCATCCTGATTTTTCCATTTTAAGCATTCAATTAATTCTTGATACAGAATCCTTGAAATTTTTAAATGCTGATGTCTACATAACCATTTCTAAAAACAAAAATGCTGACATTTCTAAATGTCACTGTGGTCTGATGAACCCAGAGAAAAAAATTTAAGGTACCGTTGGCTTTCACGTGGTCTTTGCTTCTATGCACAGTGATAGATGATGAATCCACTTCTGTAGGTTCCTGTTGGTTGTTCTCACTCTTCTGTACCTAGTTTTTTTTTTTCCCCTAAATGCTTATGTAAAGGATTGTCAGTTACCTTATCAGACAGAAGCAAATTCTTTCTACTTCTTGTTTCACTAAATGAAACAGCTTTTGCTACCAGAAAAATAACAAAAACAACTTGAAAATTATGAAAAATGCTTTTCTCTTTCGTATTCTCATTTGATTAGATCTAAAGCATCGGTGTCCCTATTTCAGCAGTAAAAGGGACATTGAAAGTAGATGGCACACAATAAAAAAATTACTCAAATTATCATCTGCAGACACCAATATCAAAGGCATGCTGAAAATAAAGTTCTAAACTTTCTACTGATTTCTTTCAAAATAGAATACTGAAAATAAGGAAGAAAAGCAAGTAGAGGGAGAGTTGGGCATTAAGTTTATGTTAAGCAAACAAAAGCAAGACAATTCCCAGGACCCAGAAAATTCTCCAGTCACGGTTCCTATTAGAGACCAGAAATCTATGACTTCATAGAAATAAACCATTATCTCTGGCAGCAACATGACTGAGGAATCTAATAATTAAAGCTGAAGACTAAAACGTATGTTGTCTAATCACAACGCAAGTTGAATTCATGAGCAGTATATCTTATTTTAAGCTTTATGGTTAGGAAAGTAAGGAATCCTGAAAACTGGTGAAGGTACCCAGGCAATGTTCATGCCTAGAATTTTGAGATGTATTTTTCTTTCAAATATAAGCATATATTGTAACTAATTTATCAATCATTGAAGTTGGTTTTATATAGATACTTATAGTAGAAGTTGAGGAGAATTTTCTCTAGTCCTGGCATTAACATTGAAGCCTACCCTTAAACTTAAGAGAAGTTTAAAACCCAATATTCCATGAGGACATTTGACCTATGAAAATCATGAGAAAATAAAAGAGTGGGTTTTTTTTGTTTTTTGTTTTTAGCCACTGTTGTTGTAATGTTTTATGTAACAATTGAATAATAATTCACAGTGCTATTTTTTTCCTTCATGGTTATCTCCTAAAACCAGGCAAAGCAATTGATAGTGTAAAAAATATCCCCTGGATGATATCATTAAAGCAATTCTTAGTTGCAGAGAAGTCCTGGTACACCATTTATGAACAGCACATATGAGGTAGATTCAGCACAAAGTCACAGGACTGGCAGAAAGGTCACAGAGTTAGAAAAAAATTAGCAGGTTGGTCACTTAGAAATCACCAATAAATAGTCATTACTTTTACCTCTACTCATCTGTATTTTGATCAGCAGCACACACATACACCTGTGCATGCTCTGTGAAGTAGAAATATATTCATCTCCCTTCTCTGTATTTTTTTCCCCACATGTGCTTAAACACCTGGACAAGAATAGCAAACACAAAATTGGGGAAAGACCATGGAGACCTTCAGTTATTAGTGAATGCTAAAATAAAATAAGTCAATATACCTACATACAAAGAACAATCACGCAGAGCTAATGAACTATGCTAAAGTCACAGAGGGATAAAAAAGCAAGATCATCATTTGATTAAAATGAAAATATCACCACACCACACATTTCAGCTAAGTATGAATATTAAAGAAGTTGGAGGGACCAACAGGATCAGGCGTGTAAATGTAGAAAAATAAAGTTATAAAAATATACTTTATTTAAAAAAAATCTATAAAAGAATAGAAGAAAGCATGGAAGAATGGCAAGATAGCCCAGGAATGTAAAATAGTTATGTTATAGCCAGGATTCAAAATCTGGGGACAACAAATAAAAATAATTTTAATTTAAATAATCCTTTGTTTCTGCCAATCTGTACCATGTTGACAAAATACTGCTAACATACTAAATGAGTATTTGCAACTTGAAGAGGCATACCAACAAAAGGATTATCTAAATAATTAATATACATCTTAAAGGGGTTGCAATGTTATTACTCAAATGGCAAATGCAAATTAAAACTAAATGTTGCAATTCCACACATTTACCATAGAGCACTAGCTATCTTGGAGTGTTCATGAAGATGTAATATAATTTGAACTCTCACAAATTGTTGGTGATGGGTTAATTTGTATAATCACTTGTTGTAATCCGACAGTATCTCCAAAAGTTAAAAAGTGTACTCTCAAAATACAATAAAAGGCACATATCAGGTGGTTTTAGAGTTCTATTTTGAACATCACCAAGCTAGAAATATTCCAAATGTCCATGCACAAAAAAATGAATAAACAAATGTTTTTCTGTTCCTATGGGAACTACAACATGCAAATGTTATCAACTATAAATATTAAAAAAATGAATGAATTTTATAGGAATAATATTGAGTGAATCAGTCTAGACACAAAAGAATAATGATGCAGGATTAATTAAAAAGAAACTGATATATGCAAAATACATTTATAATAATAGAAGATAAGTTAGTGATTACTTATGTGCATGAATATGAACTAGTTACAGAGCAAAAGGAAGCTTCTTGGTTTCAAAAAATATTCCCAGTCTTGATATATGAGTAAAAATTTAAGTGGATATTTACTAACCAAAGTGATATTTGAAAAATATGAGATCTTCATGTTTGTTCTCAAGAGATAGACAAGGGAGATCCTATCACAGTTTTTTAAAAGCATTTAAAAACATATGCCACACATTTGGGATCCCTAAATCATTAGCATACATTACAGAATATAATCATAAAGATGCTGTAATAATTAATATTGTTTTCACAATATTAATTTATACATGTTTTTCTCTGGGAGGAAAATGGATCAAATATTACTTATTGTATTCTTTTTATATATGTGATTAAAATGTCAATACTGCAAATAGATGATACATGCATAAGAAATAAAACTAAGCACAATAATGGCACTAGAATAATAATAAGACAGTGTTATGTGAAGGAAAGCAAACTTTATGGTACTATAAATGCAAAACTATATGCATTTTAGATCAAACTTCAAAATATTATATGTTAATAATTAAGTTTATATTGAGGGAAAATTTTTTTGTTGATATTATAGAATTTCTAAATATTCTGTGATATTATCCTGTTATGTATATTCCCAATTGGTTTTGTTTTCAATGCACAAATATGTATGCCTTTCTGTGTAGATCTATGCAGATAGACATGTGATACATAAATATAAACAGACACTTTGAGAAGCACATGGGCTTATATTAAGAAAGAAGATTTATACTCCGTGAGACTGGATGAAACTTATTAGAAGTGAATCAGATGAATGTTTAATTACTAGCACTTGTATTCAAAGAAATAATTACAATTCAATTCCACCTCTATTTGTAACATAAACATCTCTTTTTTATGGTTATACCAATTATTGATAAATATATACATTTATAAACAGCTCTTTATAGCTTACATCTAAAGTATTTGTTGATAAATCAGTAGTATAGATTAAATTAAAACAACCTTTAAAAAATTTTTCCATTACGCTATTAAAAATTACTAACATTTTAAATTTCATTTTTGTTCCTATTCAGAAATCTCTCTTTTCTGTCTCTAATTCTCTCTCTTTCCAGTGTACTTGTACAAAAATTAGGCTAATTACACTATTTTAATAAACATAAATAAGTCTAGTTTGGATGGTAGAAGAGCAGAGGTCACACATCTTTATTGATATCTTGATGTTGCTAACTCATCTTTGAAGAGACAATATTTTAAATTCCAATTATATTAGTTCATTGACTCTAGTCAAACACTTAACTATTCAGAAATCATGTAGTCATGATTATGTCATATTAATGATATTAAAGAAAATAGAACCAGGAATTAATCGAACCAAAGGGTAAAATAAAATGAAAGACCTTAAAAATGGGCATTCAGTATAGTAATAATATTATGGTTTGAATGTGAGGTGTCCCCAAAAGCTCACGTGTGAGACAATGTGAGTAGGTTGGGAGGAAAAATGATGGGGTTGTGAAAGTCTTAACCTAATTAATAAGTTAATCTCTGATAAGGTTTATTGAGTGGCAACTGGAGGCAGGGGTGTGGTTGGAGGAAGTGGTTCATGGGGGCGTGGCTATGGGGTACAAGTTTTAAATCTGGAGAGTGGAATCTATCCCTCTGCTTCCTCATCACCACCAGGTGAGCAGCTTCCCTCTGCCACGCTCTTCCTCCATAATGTTCAGTCTCACCTCAAACCCTGAGGAATGGAGCTGCCTTCTGTGGACTAAGACCTCTGAAACCGTGAGCCCTCACATAAATCTTTCCTCCTCTACAGATTTTCTGATCAGGTCCTTTTAGTCAGAGCAGGAAAAAAGCTGACTAAAACAAATAACATCTACATTATGTATTAGAAGTTATGTAAATGTGTAATTCTTCATCTGAAAGGTGATCTTACTTGATTAATGCACAAAATAAGGTCCAGAGTAATATTAAAATAATTATTTTATTGCGATGAACTTTTAAAACTATTTAAGTAGTGAAATATCAGGCATTTACACCAGGCAGGTACTTTGACGTGTTGTTTCATTAACTCTTCACACTTCTCAGTTCTTGAACAATAGCACTGGACAGTGATTATACAAATAATATAATCAAAATAACACAAACACTTAACAAAACACACACATGAGAATTCATAAATCCTTTAATACCCACTTTCCTCCTCTTTCTTCCAGCCCCCCCCCCCGCCCCCTTTTCTTTACCAGTTCATTTCTCTTCATACTTCATCTAAACCTCATGTTAAAAATCACCTTTTCTGGTGCAACTTAACTGACTTCTCTCTTGCTCTCTTTCTGACTCTGTCATTGTCTCTTTCTGTCTCTCTCTCTTTCTCCCTCTTTCACACACACACACACACACACACACACACACACACTTTACCAAGCCTAAAAGCATTCTTGTGTACTTGAGTCCAGGGGAGCATATACAGCTTCTATTAGAATGTTTAGTCCTCTGTATGATTATTTAATAGCATGTTTTTACCTTCTTGATGGGATGTGAAATCTTTAATAATAAAGTGTCCTTCTCACCCATGCATTAATATTAGTGACCAAAGAACATGGAATAAGTTGAAACCTAAAACATATGCAATTTATATATAGACAATTTTTGATGACTACGATTACCTTCTGTTTTCCTACTTGTTTGCAAATTCTGCTTGCTGTGTGATGATTTCTCTTGTCAAAGGCAGACTGGGAAACCAGGGAAATCAAAGCCAATAAAGGTATGGGGATTTAACCCAGGGGCACTTAACCACTGAAGCACATCCCCAGTCCATTTTATATTTTATTTAAAGACAGGGTCCCTCTAAGTTGCTTTAGGGTCTTGCTAAGTTGCTGAGGCTGGCTTTGAACTTATAATCCTCCTGCCTCAACCTCCTTAGCCTCTAGAATTACAGGCCTGCACCAATAGTTTTTGACACATTTTGCTGACTGGTGTGGTACATAGAAATTTAATCAAGCACCAAAGACAGGGACTTTTTTTCTCTCCAGTGGTGTTTTCTAAGTGCTGATTTCTCCAGTGTTGGGGTGAGTTTGCAGTATTTAGGGAGTGTAGTCCTATTGTCAGGATACTATTTAAAATAAAAGCATGAGAAAAGTTTTTACAAGGAATTGGACATATTATGAATATTTTGTTAGAAGAGACCAAAAACCTAGGCTCAAAATCTTTGAAAATGTGAAATTTTTCTAAGTGTGAGCAGGACTCACCAAGAAGAGGGGGCTATGCTAAGTCAGATATTTAGAGTGAAATCTTCAACCCTGTGGTACAGACATAATCACTTACCAAAAGCTGAACTCAGAACTGAAGCATGGAAGGGAATCTGTCACACTCCCTATCAGAATTCCTTGAGGATCTAGAATGTGTAGTTTGTATTTTAACAATTTAAAGATCACTCATCAAACATATGTAAGTTAATTTATTTAAAATATATTTATTTATAATTTGAGGAGATTTATTTGAAAAACATATGAAAGCATGACAACACTTCATAGACTATGCTACACAATAAAATAGGCAAAATAAAATATTTTGTATGTATAATGACATATATTTGTAAGTATACATTCAGGTATACTTACAATAGTCAAACAGATATAATGTTTACAAACAGGTAAAATGTATTTGTAAAGATATAGGTAAAAAAATTAAATGTATAAACACAACTATGGTTGGTAATTGTTTGTACCTGGATTTATAACTGATGGCCTCTGAAATACAGTACTTAACAAAGTCTATTATAAGATCAAAGTCTATGATTGGTTATCACCACATATGCAGTCACCCAAGGAGTCAAGACGCCAAGAAACTATCTTTCATATATACATTTGTACAGAAAGGACATTTCTTCGATTACAGAGGAAGTTTCCTTGTTTCTGCATCCATGCACAATCATTGCAAAGATCTACTCCTGTGTTAATACACTTTTTTGGAGTTGAATTTGCAAAAGGTTCATAAAATAAATTAGAACTCTTTAAGAGTATTTATACTATTCAAACCCCAGGATAGGAAATGACATGAAAATTACCATATAAAATAGCAAATACAAAATGCTGGTGATTTAAAATAGTGAGGAAAGATAGGGTAAAAAGAAAATTTAACATACAAAAGTGTATTAAAGGGATAGATGATGGGCAATTTCGTGAATAGAGTCTATAGGAGTTGGTCAACTTTCACTATCAGTAACTATATTTTCAAGCATTTCATTGCGTGGATAGCTGCTTTCTTTACCTTTAGGGAATAGCTCTCCCCAGTGAATATGTGCAACTGCATTCATTTTCTAACACCGTGCTGTTCTTTTTAAAATTCTTCTTTGATTTGATATACATGAGCATGAGCATTCCCTATTAAATTTTCCCATCTTTGTACCTTGCTTCTGTGTTGTTTTGGGCACATGTAAATCCATTCTGCATGAAATCAAATACAGATCATGAATTTGGCAGAAACAATATTTGTGATAAAAAAGCAACACATAAAAATGTGCAAATGATTCAGAAATACATCTCACCAAAGAGTTATTCAAAAGACCAATAAGCACATGAAAATTTGGTCAACACCATTAGTCATTAGGAAGATGCAAACCAAAACTACAATTTTCAAAAAACTGCTTCACCCCAATATGAAAGACAGATGGCAAGTATAACAATAGAGAAAATTTAGAAACTTACATTGTCAGTAGGAATGTAAACTAGAGCAGTAGCTTTGAAAATCTGTAAGTTCCCAAATGATCATATATATGGATCATAGAGATATATACCTATACACCTAGATATACACCAAAGAAAAATTAAACATGTCCACACAAAAACATGTGTATAGATGTTCATAGATGCATTATCCATAACAGCCCAAAAGTATCAAAAATCCAAATATCTATGAATGGATGAACAAATAAAAAAATGTAGTCTATCCAAAAAATGGAATATAATTCAGCCATAAAAGGAATGAGGTACTGTTAGATATTTCACCATAGATAAACCCTGAAAACAGTACGCTAAAGGAAAGAAAACAGTCATGGAGTACAATACGCTGTGCAATTTCATTTGTATAAAACAGTCATACTTGACAAATATAAAGAGTCAGAAATTTGTAATGTAGTGACTATGAAGGAAAGGGAAACTAGTTCGTTTGTATAAATTGTCATACTGAGATAATATATTAAGTCAGAAATTTGTAACGTGGTGACTGTTAAGTACAGGGAAATAACCGCCACTACCATGTTCCCTTTGAGGTAATGAACTGGGTCTGGAATTTAGCATTGGAACTGTTTGTACAACTCTGTGGATATGCCAAAAATATATATTGAATTACACATGTACAGTGTGTGCATGAGGATGTTGTGGCATTTGCATTAATGTTATGGCTGTCATTTAAAAGAACAGGAAGTCACCTCAGGGGATTAGGGACATCCTAGAAATTAAATGAAACTGAAATAGCACATCCAGACTTGATTCGGATCATTAATTGATTGGTTAGATATTTTCAGACCTCTGACCCTATCAGTCTAGTGTAATAAACATGAAACTTGAAAGTCCAAACACCATAGACTTCAGTCTCTGAAGATTTTTTATGTAGTGTAAAAAAGCAGAGGCATGAAATACGCGTTATAAAGGTGAAGAAAATAGAATCAAATACAGAGATAATCTAGAATTATCATTATTCAAAAAGTATTTTAAATACCTTCTATAGTATTGTGGAGATAAGAGACAGAATAATATACTAAATGAATATTCCATAAATATTTTTAAAGTCAATTTTTTAAGGTCAATTTCTTTGTTCTTCAAAAAATTGCAAATTAAAATGGTGATGAGATAGGTTTGTTTTCCAAAATAACTAAACATCTTAAAAACCTACCAATATTTACTGTTGGCAAACGTGTAGAGGACTTGGAACCATCATGTGTTGATGATAGAAATATAAATTAATAAAAAATTTCTTAGAAAGGTATTTTTTAAACTGTACTACCTTTAGATATTTGCTTATTCCATGAACTTTTAAAATCCTAACACAATACACAGTAGAAATAGAAATAAGTGTATTTATACATTAAGAACTTATATTGATATCCAAATACCATAATTTTTTATTGATAAAGACATAATATGGAAGCAATCAAAATAATCCTCAATATGAGAGTAATATATAAAATAGGACTAGTAGTGAGTTTGAAATTACTGAATCTAGATCATTTTACAAAAGATTTTTAATACCATTGTATTTAAGCTACTGTGTGTCTTTAATTTTCATAATGCAAATTTGTAAAACAGAAAAAAAATGGATGGACTTGATTAAAAACTGAATGTATTTAGCTTGGAAAAGACATACATTATTAGAATACAGACAGTTGGAAGTAAAGGGAAATGAAAGAGTATACCAGAGAATACAAATATAAAGAAGCAATTGTCATTATGATAATATCACAGAATTCAAATTAAAGCACTTGAGATATCTTTAGAAATGAAAAGAGATATTTCAAAGTGATAAAGCATTTAGCCATAAATGAACATGTAACAACTGCAAATACACACACTTTTAATAGTACAGTTTTAAACACCTGGAGAAAATTTACTGGAAATACAAGAAGCAACAGGCAACACCAAAAACATAGAGATTTAAATATGTAGTAATAGCTGAATAAAAAGCCAACAACTTTATTATAGAATATATAAAATATTTGAATAGTCAATGATGAATTTACCCTAATTAACATATATAAAATACTGTATTCAATCCTATAAAACATCTATTTTCTACTGACATAAATGGCACATATACTTCCATAGACAATACTACTTAGAACTAAAAACCAACTTTGCAAGAATTTAAAACATAGAGTATATGTTATTTCATATAGTATGACTACAAATACATAATAATGGAAGTATTCAGTTACTTTTAATTATTGTTTTAAAACTTCTATGCAAATTTTTAAGGTATAGGAAAGAGATTTCTTTCTTTTTCTTCTCTCCCATAAGATGAAAAGATAGTTTATGATGTTCTTCCTAAATATTTTTAAATCTAAATTAAATTAAAATAAGTCTTTAGAGAATTGTATCTACATAAGAAGAGGACTGCTTTATTGGTTTCTTTAGGAATTAGTATCGACAAAAGTTAAAAAGGGGAATTACTGAAATTAGTAACTGTCATAGGACTTGTTAATGTAAGAGATAGTCATTAATCTGTTAACAAATTTGGTATATGTAAACACAGAAATTTACTTTACAATTGTCTGAAGTATAGAAGCCCAAGATCAATGTTCTGACAGAGATAGCTTCGTACAACTCTCTCCTTGGCTTGTTCATGGAAATGACCCCCTTCTCACTGTGTGTATGAAGTCCTGGTTTTTCTTCCCCTCCTTGTAAGAACATCTTCCCAATTGGATTAGGTCCTACCCTTGAACCTCATTTTAGCATAATCATATTAGTAGTTAGAGCTACAACACAAATATTTTAAAGAGGCACAATTCAGTTTGTTACCAAATTATGAAAAATTATTTTCTGCTTTCTGAAATTATTAGCTAATAAAATAAATCATTTTGCTGTTTTATAAAAAGTATATTATTAAAAGTTAACTTTGTATATGTGTGATAGAAAGCTTTATATTTTAAATAAGAGAAACAGAACAAATGTTTAAAGTTCTTCATTAATTGTTAACAACCTTATTGAGATGTAATTGATAAAAACCATAAATATTTTATGTTCCTGATTTGATGAGTTTCAACATTAGCACACAACAATTATAATCACAATCAAGACAAATAAACATACATCACATCTCAATTCTCCTTCTGTCTTTTGTATTTCCGTTTTGTTTTATTTTTAGTTGTAAATACTTTCTATGAGATTGACTCTTTTAAGTACACAATGGGATATCTTTAACTGTAGGTACAATCTATGTTGTACATCGGATCACTAGAACTTATGAATTCATCAACAAAGAAATTAATAAAGAAAATGTGGCATATGCATACAATGGAATTTTATTCAAGCTGGAAAAGTTAATATGGCCTACCATTTACAACAATGATGAACCTGGAAGGATATTATGCTGGATGAAATGAGCCATCACAGAAGGACAAACACTGCAGGATTCCATTTGTATGAAGAATCTAAAATAGTCAGATTTATATATATATATGTTTGGCACTTTTTTTACTATGTTGTTTTTAGATGTTCACGAACCTTTGTTTTATTCATTAACTAATATGTGGTGCTGAGAATTAAACCCAGTGCCACACAAATGCTATGTAAGTGCTCTAACAGTGAGCCAGAACCCCAGCCCTAAAACAGTCAGACTTATTGAAGAAAATTTTGATAATGGCTTCCATGGGCTCAGGGAAAGGAAAACAGGGGATTGCTGCTTAATATTTAATTATTTATTACACCTGTGATACAGTAGCCCCTAAAATCTACAATTTCACTTTCTGTGGTTTTATTTCTTTAAGATCAGACTCAATCTGAAAATACTAAACTGATTATCTCAGAAATAAACAGTTCATAAGTTTTCAATTACATGCCATTCTGAATAGACAGCCCCTCACTGCCCCACTCCTTCCTCTAAAGACGTGTTTTGTTCCATTGCATCTTCAGTTAATACCCGGCCTGACCATCAGTCAGTCACTTAGTAGCTATCTCAGTTATCATACTGATTGTCAGGGTGTTGCAGAGTTTGAGTTCAAATAATCCTTGTTATTTTCTTAAATAATAGTCCTAAAGCACAAAGTAGGCAAGCTGGCAATTTCTTTATGCCAAAGAGAAGCTGTAAAACACTTCATTTAAGTAAAGAGGTGTAATTTCTTGCATTAATTAGAAAATAAAAAAATCATATGGTGACTTTGCTAAGGTGTATTTTTTTTTTTTAATCCATGAACTCAAGAAGAAAGAAAAAGAAATTTGTCCTAGTTTTGCTGTTGCACCAGAAAATGCAAAATTTTTGGCACAGTATGTGATGAGGTCTTTGTTAAGAATGACAAAGACATTAAATTTGTGTATGTATGCATAGGAAAAGCAGTACATAACAGTGTGTTTTCCAATCTAAGATTTCAGTTTTGCTGTGTACTATATTAGACTATGTTTAAACAAAGCTGCAGGAAATCTTTCCCAAAACTTCCATGGATGGATCTTTCTTTCATCCAAATCTAGACATAAATATCACTTTGCAAAACGTTGCTCTAGATGATCTGATAGGAAAAAGTTGTCCTTAACCCAATTTTTAATATAATTATATTTCATTTTCTATAGCATACATTTCTGATAACTTTGTTCTACATTTGCTAATTGCTTTTCCTCTACAAAGTAACTACATATTTTTATAATAGAAAACATATCCTCAAATCACCACATTTTTAGTACTTGAATGGTAAGTACCTGATAAAGAAGGAACTTCATATATTTTAAAATTTGCAATTATACTTAAATAATTATTACAGTTTTATTATTTACCAAAATAACATTTTATGAAAATTTGTTTCATGTAAAGGCATAAACATCAAAAAGCATTAATGCTCAAAGTCTGAGATAGTTACTATTAGTTTCTTTATACTTTCATTGTTTGCACTTTTCTTTCTTTTATGTACATAATATATGCCTATATATCACATAAAGCTTTTTTGTTGGAGCATTGTAATTAAGGATAATACTGTGATTCATTGTTTCATATTCATATATGCACATGACATGATTTCATCAAATGAATTTTCCAGTACCTCCCCTTTAGTGCTTTGTAGTCAGATATTTTTTATAATAGAATATATGTATGTTTTGTAACATAAGTACATATTACAGTGCAACATAATCAAAAGGTGAATGTTTATAAATGTGAGAAATAAGAAATTTTTCCAAAAGTAACCCACAATCTGATATCTTTAAGGTAAACATCGATAAATTTGACTACTTAGAAATACAAATTCCAAAACTAAATTAAAAAGAATCACCCATAATAATAAGTAAACAAAAATATTAACAAGAACATAGAGAAGATTATTTTCCAAGAATTAATTTTATTGACATTAACATTGTATAGGTTTTGAAAATAAATACAACACTAAAATTCTCATAATAATAGATAAAAGAGAAACCAGATTCGAAAACCCTATACATAGCTTGTATAAACTTATTTTTAAAAATTACTCTCACAAAAATTAACTATAATAATAAAAGTAAAATAAAGCCAAAAATAATTTCACTTACCTTATTGATAAACATTAATTAATGGTTCTTGGAAGTATGATGGTTTGTGTAAATGTTCCTTGTGTGAGTGTGAATTGAAATAAACTTTCTGGATATCACTTTTGTGAGTATTTATTCAAAGTCTTATAATATGTGTTATTTGATTCTAAAAAGATTCTACTTTTGAGATTTGAGGAAAATAATGAGAGGTAAATATGCACTTTTTAAAGTATGAGATATTAGTAAAGCTGCACTTATAAGAGTGAAGTAAGGTTTAACTGGGTTTTGAAAAGGTATAAGTAAATGTTATTAATACTGATGAAGCTGCAGACTTGATGGTTTTCAAAGTAATTTCGCAATGTATTTTCAATAAGAAGCGTATTCTTATGTGCATGGATATGTGACTGTTTTTGCCTGAGAGGATAGGACCATGGGAATACATGCACAGGTTGTTGCTCTTTTTTGCCTGTGTTTTTTGTTTGTTTGTTTGTATCCAGGATTGAACCCATGGGTGGGCAACCACTGAGCCACAAAGCCAATCCTTTTTTATATTTTATTTTTATTTTATTTTATTTATTTTATTTTATTTTTTAGGGTTTAATGGCTTTTTATTAACCCCCCTAATAATTAAAGACGAGGAGATTTTGTTGTTATAAGCATGAATAACATGTTTGAAAAAAATGCTATATATATATGTATACACACACATATAATATAAACAGTCTCACTAAGATGCTTCGGGCCTCACTAAGTTTCTAATGTGGGCTTTGACCTCAAGATCCTTCTGCCTCAGCCTCCCTATCTGCTGAGATTCCAGGCATGCATCATCACACCAGCTTGTATGTGGTTTTCTTCTTCATCCTCTTGGTTATTTTTTTCCCCTCTCTGCTAGGGTGAGGTGGACATTGGCAGCAGTTATGCCTATCTTTCAACAAGATATTACTGTGACAGTCTCTTATCCATGAAAATCACCAAATCAGACAAGTTCTTCAAATAACAGCAAAGTTAAATCCTTCATATCCAAGTTAAGGGGCTTGTTCTCTTTGATATATAGAAATATTCAAATATATAGATAATACAAAGATATAGATATATACATACAAATATATATATATATACAAATATATAGATAATACAAAGATAAATCTTTCCTTCTCTCTCTCTCTCTCTTTCAATTTCTTTTTCAGGAGCTCACACTTACTAGGTAAGTCCTCTGAACTGTACTACCACTGAACTAACTATACCACCAGTCCTAAGGTTTTTGTTTTTGTAAAATTTGCCTAGTGTGTAGTTATCAGTGTTTTAAAATGCTGCTGCCCAGAAATTTTCTTTTTTTAAAAATGAACCTACAACAAAAATCCTGAGAAATCTTTTTGTTCCACTGTAGACAAAATTCTCTGAACAAGACCTTGTTTTTTTTTTTTTTTTTTTTCTTTTTCTTTTTCTTAGCTGTACAGGGAACTGAAATCAGGATCCTCATGACATGCTAGCCAAATGTTCCTCCACTGAGCTACAGCTCTCTAGTCCCTGAACAACATTCCAATAGTGTGGAATGGTACTGCTTGAGATTATTCATGTCCTCATAAGAAAATGGTATAATGCTTCTCTTTAGGTGAAAATTAACCAGAAGGGCAAAGGTGCTAATATTCTAAAATTATGAATTCAAATTTAATCTGTGAGGCAAAATTGAGTTTTGAAACTAGACCTTTCCAAACAGATTGCTCAATCAGACATAAAAAATAATCAGTTGTTCACAGCCAATCCACTCTGTGCTTGAACTCTCTTAACACTCATTTACTCCTACCATATATTTCAAGGTAATACCAAAACAAACTGCAACTCCAGGTGGATCTAAGTGTCTAAAGAGAAGACAATGTAGCTTTGTAGTAACTCCTTAGTTTACAGATTCTGACCAATCAATTCCTTCTAATACCACCATATTAATCCCCCGTTCCGGAACACTTCACAGACCATTAACTCTTATTTCTTGAGATAATCCAAAATGCATGGGCATTTTCTCTCTTAAATAAAGTCAAGAAATTTAACTTTGTTTGGTTACAATGTTTCTGGTAATTTTTTTGAACTAAGATGTATGTCAGTAAGTGGAAATAAAAAGGATTCTCTTAATTACTGGCATTCAATTATTTGAAAATTTTCCAAATTGTATGCTAGAAATCAATGGTGAATTATTACAAATTATCCTTAATTTCCAATTAACTGAATATGAACTTAAAGATTCTTACATTCTTGATAACAAAAGATTGGAAATCAATAGGTCTAAAGAAGGATTATTTTGCACAGACACTTGCATTTTCAATTAGGTGCTGGAAGTTTTTAGATCTGAGGATAAGAGTGTAATATAGCATGATTGCATTTATGACTAAACCTAACAGAAGTATGCAGAGTGTAATTTCAGCATCCCGTGACCCAAAGGGTCAGAGATCATATACTAATGGAAATGCTAAAACTCCTAGTCTGAATCCAGTAGTGAACCATGTGTGGAGTTTTAGATAAATTGCCAGAGTTGATGTACAAGTCTAAGTTCCTCTTTGCCTTATTTGTGAATTTTTAGACAATATATCTTTTAGGATGTGTGAATGTGCATGTTACAGATTTTTTTTTGTAAATTCAGTATTCAAATAGTATTTGAATGTTGCTGTAAGATTAGATTTAATCCACATTGTGTACAACCATAGGAAAGAAAAGTTGTACCCCATTTGTGTACAATGAATCAAAACAGCCTGAAAAATAAAAAATTAAAAAAAAATTTAAAAAGATTAGATTTAAGAAAAAGCAAGAGTCATAAAAATATTAAAAGAGTTATTTGGGAAAATCAGGAAAAGAAATTAACATCTACAAAATCATTCTACAGAAGATAAAGATTTCCAGGAGAGCAATAAATTAATGGTTAAAGGATAAATAACTAACGCCTATTTCATTTTTCCAGAGCCAGCAACAAGGACAAAAGTCTATGGGTAGAAAACAAAACTACCAGATATAATGAAAACAAAGTGACTTGAGAGGGAAGGGATAAAAGAAGAAGGGGTGTTGAAGGCATAATGAAGCCTCCTAGCTGAAGCTCAGTGACACTCTCAGGGCACGGTCTGGGGCTAGCTGTGATAATTATTTCATATGTGTCTTAGAAGCATATGGCTCCCTGAAATGATGTGTCCACATATGTTGTTGTGTAATGAGTTTTCTTACTGTGCTTATGTAGATTAGTTATTCAAGTGCAGCACAGAGCACGATACCACCTGTCATTTTGCTGTGACACAGACTGTAAAATTAGTGTACTGCACATTTATGCAGGAAAGGTGGTTATTACAAACACTGAAAGTTTTACATTTAGAATGGTATCCTATTAGTGCATGCATAAACAACTCTTACTGGTAGTTCTACAAGATCATGCAAAGTCCAAAAATAGAAAAAAAGGTTTATGAGTGTGTATATATATATATATATATATATATATATATATATATATGAGCACTTGTGTGTGTGTGTGTGTGTGTGTGTGTGTGTGGTGTGAAATTAGCCTTTGAATTGTAGAACTGTTACAAAAGGTTTGGGAAACAAGGCTGGTTAATTCTACCTTCATTTCATAATAACTTGATACTGTGATTCTTGTTTGGAAGTAACATTTTCCTATTCGCTATGGCAATTTGAATTTTTCACTGTTCTTGGGAGAGGAAGTAGAAAACTTTCCTGTGATTTATGTGATTATTGTTAAAAAATTAAAGGTTTATATATAATAAATGACTCATAACAATGTACTGCTTTATTTAAATCACTACATTTACATTATTACTTTTAAATGACATTCTAGAGAAGATTTAATTGACTCTGTCCTCCAAGAGGAAGCATATGATCATGCTTTCTACTTTGCAGTCTCAGTAGATCTTATTAAGCACTGCAGCACATTCAAACTAAAGAAGCTGGAAAGCATTTTATTGACTGAGAACAGTTTGCGTCTTGAAAAGGGGTAGCTTTTTGTACTTAATTCAAAAATTTAAAAATGCATTATCATATTTTTAAAATCAAATAAATCATAAAGTCTGAGTACTTGTAAAGTTTGGAAGTTCCCTTTTGACCTAGGCTCACTGTCTTCCTAGATGACTGATATATAATCCATCATGAGTTCAAAATATATTCTGCTATAATTTTCCATATATTTACCTCATGCACATACTCCAACATACTTCTTCATGTTTTATTTTATTGAGATCCTTCTGCTTTTTTAGTTTTGAGAAAGATTGTTTTTGTTAACTCTTCTTAAATTTTATTAAGGCTAGTCTCATAGAACTATCTTCTGCAATTTTATCCAATGTCTTCTTATTTAATCTGTGTTTTACATTAAGATGAGCTTTTGTGGAAAACAGACTTTGAAATTTAAGTGTAGGAAATATGTTGCAGAGCTATAACAGATATCGGGAATGTCATGGAATAGGGCTAAGCATAGAGAAAAGTTAAAGGGTAGGGCCAGCACCATCAAGCTGACTCAATCATACTCACAGTATTCAGTTATTGCCCCTGGGCAGTTCTGGGGGTTTAGGTGAAAACATCTTTTTATTTTTTTTATTTATTTTTATTGTAAACAAATGGGACACATGTTGTTTCTCTGTTTGTACATGAAGTAGAGGCATACCATTTGTGTAATCACACATTTATATAGGGTAATGGTGTTTGATTCATTCTGTTATTTTTTCCTTCTCCCCCACCCCTCCCACCCCTCTTTTCCCTCTATACAGTCTCTCCTTCCTTCATTCTTGCCCTCTCCCATCCCCCATTATGTGTCATCATCCGCTTATCAGGGAGATCATTCGTCCTTTGGCTTTTTGAGATTGGCTTATCTCACTTAGCATGATATTCTCCACTTTCATCCATTTTCCTGTTAATGCCATGATTTTATTATTCTTTATGGCTGAGTAATATTCCATTATATATATATATATATATATATATATATATATATATATATATATATATATATATATATATACCACAGTTTATTTATCCAATCATCACTTGAAGGGCATCTAGTTTGGTTTCACAATATCTGGCTATGGTGAATTGAGCAGCCATGAACATTGATGTGGTTGTATCTCTGTAGTATGCTGATTTTAAGTCCTTTGAGTATAGGCCAAGGAGTGGGATAGCTGGATCAAATGATGGTTCCATTGCAAGCTTTCTGAGGTATCTCCATACTGCTTTCCAGAGCAGCTGCACTAATGTGCAACACCACCAGCAATGTATGAGTGTACATTTTTCCCCACATCCTCGCCAACACCTATTGCTGATTGTATTCTTGATAATCGCCTTTCTAATTGGGGTGAGATGGAATTTGAAAGTCATTATCAGAAAGAGACTCAAAGGCTGGTGGAATGAGTGTCTCAGTCTTTTTAGGAGTTGTGAACAGTGCCCTGCCAAATCCACTGCAATGTACCACATTCCATCCATCCCTTGCTCCGCTCGGAACCACCACTTTGCACCATATGAAGAGCTGGGGTGGATAACTCCCTTAAGTTTTCCTTTCTTTTCCAGGGAAAACTGACATGAATAAGGAAAGAGGACAAAACAGTGCAATCTTTCATGGATACTCATCATATTCCTTTGCTAACAACCAGTCTAGATTCCCTCATTCTTGGTAGACCATCTGCTGATCTCAGTGGCTTATCAGGGGCACCTGCTGTACCCCTCAGTGAGACCTCTGATCACCTAACTTCCAGGCTTTGCTATTACAGGATCATATAAGAGATTTTGAATCAACACTTCGAAGGATCACCTGATAAAAGAAATACATGTCTCTCTTCCCATTGTAACATAGTCACTATAACTGTTGCTGATGATTATTCTCAATTATATGTCTGAAAGTCTCAGGATATTGTTAAAAATTTTATTTTTAAAAAAGCTGTCATACTTATGTATCCAAATCTACATGTTCTTTCGGAAATATGCTAATTTGCAGTAAGAATTACAGTCTCCCCCTAGCCCCTTGAAACTGGTCAGCTTAATGAAAGTTTCACTCAGGAGAACAGGGTAGAAATTATGAACTTCAATATTGGACTTTTCTATTCAAGGATGTCTGCAACTCTGAGAAAAATCAGTCTGTATACAGTGAGAAAATGCTAATATAGTGGGAAATCACTATATTAGACCTCATTTGTAGACATCATATGGAGAGGTCCACATGGGGAAGACTTGAGGATGCCAGCTGTAGGCAGCAGCCAACCCTAGATGGGAAACTGAACAGTCCTTCAGAATATTCCACCCCAAGAGTGAAAGTATTCTTTTTGAGAATTCTGGCCCAAGGGAGGTGAGGTAAGCCACTCCCACTACCATCTGTCCAAATTCCTGATCTGCAGTATTGAGGACCCCCAGTAGTGGTATGCTTTATGCTGTGCAGCTGTGGGTTAGTAATTACACAACATTAGATGAGTAGATCAGACAACTAGCATTCTCTGGCTACTTTACGTTACATGGTTTTTGCTCAATCTGTAGCTATTAATCCTGTAGTTGATTGGTTTTTGTTGGTTCTACCTGAGTCTGTGAGGCTGCAGGTCTGACAAAACCCAGCTCTGAACACCTGGCCCTTTCATCATCAAATGTGCCATTATAATTAGGTGCAGTGACCCATCAGAATCTATTTTCCAAATACTTCTTCACTCTCTTTGGCAGATCCAAGTCCTTTTCACAGAACTTCCTTAAATTGTGTGTGTATGTGTGTGTGTGTGTGTGTGTGTGTGTGTACATTTTAACACATAATCCATTATTCTCATAGAATTTTTCTTCCCCAGATATATTTCAAGAATATAATAGTTGACTCACTCACACAGTTCAAGGGGTAGGATTGTCTACACCCCAGCCTGTGCTTGATTCAGCAGTAATTCTTTCACTGGACCCTATTCAAAACTGGCAGCCTTACTTCTTAGTCAGTAAATGTATAGACCCAGTGCTCAGTGTGTGAAATATGATGGCTCTGGATCTCAGAAGACTTTTCAAATTTGTATTCTTCTTAGCAATAATGGGTGCAAAATGCAATAATAACGTCCTTCGTTTTTGATGTGTTTTGTTTTATTTTTTGGCGGGTGAGGGGAGGAGAGAGGAGAGGCTGTTATTTAATGGACATTGCACTAAATGATTAAAAAGTTTCTTGATGCTTTCTGTCTAAAATCACTGTTGTGTTTATCTGCAGCAAACTATAGTGTATACTTTTTGAAGTAAGTTCTCCAACATACTAGCCCTGAAGTGCCTCCTTTTCAATCTTGCCAATGGAAGTGTGGAGGTTGGTGAAGGAGACATCCAAAGCTCACTCTTGCACTTTGTACCTTGGGTTGTGGAGGCAGAATTTTGTCAGGAGAGAAATAAAACAATTATGTAAAAAAATTAATATTAAGAGGTAACACTATAGGTAGGTTTTATCTTTTCTTTAATTTCCAGTGAATTTTTAAGAATTAAAAAAATTTAGTTGTTGATGGAACTTCATTTTACTTATCTATTTATTTATTTATTTATATGTTGTGCTGATGATCAAACCCAGTGCCTCACACATGCCAGGCAAAAGCACTCTATCACTGAGTCACAATCCCAGTCCCTAATTTCCAGTGTTTTTTCAAGTTACATATTCTAAAGTACGTGTTTCACAATAAGAAACACCAACAAAAGTATATATGCAAACTTAAATACATGTTTATGACTTTAAGTTATGCACAGAAATCCTTTTGGGATACTGTCCTTGGGGTTGGCATAGAGGTAACATAAACACTGTCAGAATATTTTTACAATATGGTGCTCTGCATTTAATGAAAGTAGAATCATAAGCCTCAGTGGGTATTCATTGTATTCTTCTTAGCAATAATGGATGCAACTACAGTGGAAATTATATTTACCTTAAAATTAGTATCACACTAATTTTCTTATTAAAATAAATATAAAATATGGTAAAAATACATGTCAGTGAAATGACATTCTCTTAAAAAGTCCTTTCTGTTGTTTCAGTTTAGTGAGAACATAGTAAAGTGGAATTTACTTGATGAGCAAATAAAGCTTTTAGAGAATCATTCAATTTAAGTGTTCTCTGAGGTCCATAATCATAATATGGAGAGGCACAGTAGGGGATGATGACCATGAAATAAAGGATGAAGGGAACCATTATCAATTAAAAAAACGTTTTCAATTATTTTAAAACATTAATGAAATATTCCCAAAGAAATATGGTAATCAGAAAAATGCAAACTACTGATTACACTTCAGTTAGCAGTGAATTTGCAACATATGGAGCAATTAAATCTTTATGGATCAATGAAAACTTAACGAAGGTGATTTCCAAAGTCAGTGCTGATATCACTCATGAAGTTAGAGAAACATGAAGGTCTTTTTTTAAGTTAGAGGAACTTCATAATTCCATCAAAAATTAATTTTTTAAAAAAAAGTCTAATTTCATTGCCCTTTCAACTATCTTGCAAACCAAATTTTTACTTATAAAATATAAAGGTTCTAAAACAATAGAACAGTGACTGTTTCCAACAGAATTTATAACTTGAAAAAGTGAAAAATGTAACTTATTTGAAACTTTTCAAACCACAATCTTTTTCTTTCAGATATCAGTTTATTCTGTTTCATGTAATTTCCCCCCAAAAAACTGCTTTTATATGCAAATTCCAGCAGAACAAATCAGGTAGAAGAAATATGAGCTTTTTAAATGTTATTTAGTGCCCAGTTGAAGTGTTTGATCATTTTCTAAAAATTGCCAGCCTTGAATAAAGTACCATTATTATGTGTTAATTTATAGTTTTGTTTTTCAATTTCCTAAGAATTCTAACATAAACAATGTTTAGAAACTAAACAATATAGCTGATGGCATTATAAATATAACCAATTCTATTAAA
Source organism: Sciurus vulgaris (assembly GCF_902686455.1). Lineage (NCBI taxonomy): Eukaryota > Metazoa > Chordata > Mammalia > Rodentia > Sciuridae > Sciurus > Sciurus vulgaris. Next base: position 151,987,479 of record NC_136466.1, read on the forward strand.
TGATTTCCTCAAATAAATGTTCCTATTAACTGAATTTTAGAAACCTCATAAACTAAAAATATTATACTGAATTTTTAATATCACTGTTACATGCAAGAAAAAAGAAAATGAATATCATTTCCTCTTAAAGTTAATATCATTGCCATATAAAGATACTTGATCAATAATTTTAATTAAAATGGAGAATAACTAACATCATTTTTAATGCCAATTTAAGTTTTACGGAGATGATCTTTTCAAGGAAGAAATAAATTTCTAGCCATATGAAATTTCATTAAGTTCTTAGACAACTAAGTAAAATTAGATAATTTATTAATGTCCTTTAGAATATCATACATAAAATTAAAATTATTAATCTATTCATGGATTTAAATTTTTATAACATACTGGTCTACACAGGCATACTACACATTTACATTGTCATATATCCTATAATTTGGGATACTATGTTTAAAAAGATCTAAAAAATTTGAAGGAAACTAAGCAATGTTAATATTTTCAAAACATCAACTTAAGGGAAATTTAAAAAATCTAAGTAATTTTACATTTGGCTCAAGATTTTGAAATAATTAAAAAATCGATAAGTGTTTTCCTAACTTTTCATTTGAATAAATAGAAAATGGATTAAAAATGAATTTAGCATATTACATAGTGTTATACGTTTGAGAAAACTAATGTGCAACTATTGATAGCAGGCTGTGTACCATGTTCTTCATTAATTGATACTTTATACAGTTTCAATGATTTCTTGTTTAGTTTCAATGATTTAGTTATTTTTGTTTTCATAATACAATTAATAACATTCTAAAATCTATAAGAAATAATGAAATATATCAATTAAAAATATTTCATTGTATGTAGGAATTTTTGAGTGAAGAGGCAGGCATATCCCAAAATAAACTCTGGCACACTTCTTATAAAATAAAGGAATTATACAAAATTGATTCTTTTGGGTAATATTTGATCTGAGTCCAAAAAATGATTATTTTTTAAGACAATTATTCGATGAATAATTGGACTCATGTGCCTGTGTTACAAGGGAAGTATGACAGAATTACTTCTTGAAAATGGATACCTATATAGTTATTGGCATGTATTTAGAAAACTGAATATCATTGGTCAGGTAATTGCACATTTTTATATATGTGTGTATATACATAAATATGCGTACAATATAAATTGCTCTCTAATTACATTTTTTTTATATTTTTGTGAAATTTTGGTGATTGGTTCTGAAATATTTTTAGATTTTTTTCAAAAAAAAAAATAAAAGGAATCCAAAGAGATGAGTACAGAAACATACTTTTTAAAAATCATGTAATATTTGATATTATCTCTACTTTAAATCTTACACTAAAAGTGACAGAGTCCACTTAATAATTTTGTCATTGTGCTCTCTGCATACTTGCCCTATTATATATATCTATGCTATATCTATGCTGAATTTCAGAAAATGATAATAAATACAGAACTGTATTTCTTGCCAGATTTTTTGCTCAAAATAATACTCGGAATGGAAATTTTGTATGTGTTTTTAAGAAAGTATCATTATTTAATTAAATTTCAATTTTTCCCCATCCAGCTTTCTAAAACAAACACTAAAAATATTGTGCATTTTACTGTTTCTAGTCTCTGTTGATCAACATGATCAGTACCCACGTTCAATTTTTTAATAAAACTGTTGATCTCAGATTTCCCTTTATGTTGCCACTCCTTGTTTTTGAATTTTCTTGATTTCTGTGAAACAAAATGGTTAAGACCTCAGAAGAACATAGGTCACATGATTAGAGGAAAACACAAACAATATAATTTGATTTTCTTCATTATGGCTTCCATCATGCTATTGGTATTGCCCGGATGTTTTAAAACACCATCTGATGTGACTGATTATATGAGAAATTACATTCTCTTTGTGTAGTCCCCTTTCTGGATGTTTATTTCAATCTTTTCTTTTCTGTAATGAATCTGGTAATCTTTTTTATATTATTATTATTATTTTTTATTTAGCTTTTAATTTTTTACAGACTACATTTTGATTCATTGTACGCAAATGGGGTACGTAATTTCTTTCTATGGTTGTACACAATGTAGATTCATACCATTCGTGTAATTCGTGTAATCATACGAATCATATGTAGGTAGGGTAATGATGTCTGTCTCATTCCACCAGAATCTGATAATCTTACCTAATCAACTTTAAGTTCATTTTGATATGCAGTGTCAGTATAGTTTCAGGGTTTTTGAATAAAGTTTTTGGTAGTAGTAAGTCTTCTCTCTCTCTCTCTGATTCAATTTGAAATATTCCTCTCAAAGCAAAAATTGTTCTAGGAAAAATTAAACAGACAATGGAAACTTTATTCAAGGCAACTGCAATGGGGACAGTAACTGAATTCAACTCCAACAAAACATAAGATATGAAGAATTTCCAGTGCTGGGGTGAAATAGCAAGGTAGTCCTATAGAACATTAAGAGAAAAGTTGGTCAATATTCGTACAATATAAGTGATTCTTGAGTTTGAAAATGCTTTTCTCTATATTTAGGCTACTGGTGGAAGCCAATTGGCATCAGTTAGCCTTCTACCCTGCAAAATACTGGGAGAGATGTCCTTCAGTGTGAACCGTTCAGAAAGATGTTTCCCAGGTCCATGAGAAAGAGGTTTCCTGGGTTGTAAAAATGACAAGAAACTCCAAGAAACCTTACATACATTTCAAAAGAACAGAAATAATTTACAATTACAAGATTTGTAGATGTTCAAGAAAAAGAAAGTCAAGGCCTATAGTTCTAGTAAGTACTGAAGAATACTACTATAGGAAGAATAATTTGTTCATGTGAGATTATCAGCATCTTTTCTCCGTGTCTATTAGCTTTCTGTAATCATTCAGTTCACGTGTAGAAAAAATTCACTCAGCATGGATTCTTAACTCTCTTCTGAACACTGTATTATTTGCTTTGTTCTTTGATTTTATGTTTTAATACATTTGTAGAGCTTGTGTACTGTGTATTTATTATTTGTGTTGAACATGAGCACTACTACATTTAACTACTTCTTTTCACCAAAAATTGTGTAGATACTGTTTTCAATTTTTTACTGACTTAACTGTGACCTTATTATTTACCCTTTGCTTGGGATTTAAGGGCTGTTTTGTTTCTAATCATTTATGTGTTTTTTTGAAAACCTTAGTGATAGGTGAGTCTATGAGACAAAAGAATTGGTAAACGTTTGTGAGTATTTCTAATTGATGAATTTGTACCCTTTTTTTTGTTTTGTTTTTTTCAATGCTGGGGACTGAACTCAGGGCCTTGTGCTTATAAGGCAAGCACTTTACCAACTGAACTATATCCCCAGCCCTCGAATTTGTACTCTTTTAATAATAGATTAATAAATATTTCCATGTGGGTGTCTATCTACTTAGTTCAGGATGTATGCTATTTTCATGGATTTACTCTCATTAAAAATAGTTTTGGTAGAATATTTCAGAGTATAACCCGCATGCATTTATTTTGCTAATTTTAATTTCTGGAGCAAAAACTTTTAATCAATCAATGCATCAATCCATCCAGAAAATTTCTGAGTTTCATTCAGATGTTTATAAGCAATTTCAGAATGACAGTCTTCCCTTTCACACATCAAACCTCCTTCCCTTTACATTATGTTTTATATATATATATAAAATGTATATATATATCATAATGTATACTATTATATGCATATAAAATTACAATTGTAATGAAATCACATTTTATTAAATAAATATGTTCTAAATTCCAAAATTTACACCAAACATGTATCAGTCATATTTATGTAATTCTCTGAAACATCTAATTCATAACCAATCCTTTTTAGTTACTTCACTTGGAGGTGATTTTTAGCATTATCATTTCTCCCACACATTATTTACATGTTCATCTCCTTCCTTGCTTATGTTAATAACATTCTAATTGATTGCAGTGGGTTAAACCCAAAGTAATATTGATTTTGCAGAAGTAGTGTTCTATTCTCCTATTTATCTTAGCATTATATCTGTTCTCCTATTAGTTTTTAATCAATCAATATTTTTTCCTTCCAGTTTAAATTTCCCTTTTTCTTTTCTCCTTTCCCTTCCTTTCCCTTTTTCTTTTTATTCCTCTTTTTCTTCATTTAGTTTTTAGAAATCAAATGCCCTAAGATCCCCATAATCATGATTCATTTTTCCTAATAAAATTTCTATTCTATGACAACACAGTCATCACCCTGAAACTTGTTACCTTCTCCACAAAATTCACAATGATACCTTTTAAGAAGTGTCATGTCTTAGGTTTTTTTGTTTGTTTTGTTTTTTTTTTGTTCTAAACTCTTTCTAATGTTGAAAATATTTTTCCATATTTATCTCCAATATCCCAGTATTCTCATTCTTACTTGTAGGTTTAATATGTAGTTTTACCTACATAGTAACTAAGACTTCAAGTTTTGATTTTTTACTTGTATAATCATTACTATGATGACTGAATTTATGTGTTAAATTGTATGAGCCTGCTATGCTCAGACAGCTAGGAAAACATCTTTTTTTCTAAGCATGTTCATGAGAGTCTTTCTAGATGAAATAAAAATGCAAACCAATAGACAACGCAAAGAAGATCCTTCCCTTCACCTACTTAGGCAGGCATTATCCAATTCATTGAAGTTCCAAACATAATAAAAAGGGAAAGGAAGGGTGAAGTCACTTAATTGTTTTTCCCTTCCCTGAATTTATGGTGACAAATGCCCAGTTAAAACATGTCAGGTCATTTTCCTCTGCCCATCATGGGGACTTACAACATCAGTTCCCCTGGTATAGAGGCTTTCTGAATAGGAATGGAATTACATCACTGGCTTGCTGAGTCTCTTGTCCATAGATGGCAGATCATGGAACTTTTCAGTCTCCATAACTGTGTAAACCAATTCTTATAATAAATCTCCTTTTATATGACGATTTTGTTTTGTTTCTCTGGAAAATTATAACAACTATTTATTGAGCACATATTATTAGAAAATCTTCTGTATTGGAAAATATGAACAAAAAGGATATAGTTTATCTACCATAATACCTAGACTGGTGAATCAAATTAATAAATACTAAATTTCTAAATTTACAGTTTTATTTTTACAAATAATTGTATATTTGAAGGAAATTATAGAGTTAGCCTACAGCGAGGAATAGTATAGAATTCAATGAATTTCTCTCATGGTTACATTTTGTATAGCTATTTACATATGATTGCACATTATATATAACATCAAAACAAAAATGCAATGGTTTGTATATAGTTCTATATACATCTGACTCCCAGTGCATTCTGACCTGAAGAGCTGCCCCTCTGTGAAAAAGATCTATTTTGATTGTTTCTATGTGTTCATGATACAATTTGTTCTAATTAGTTCTACATGACAGTAGAATGTGTTTTGACATGTTACACATATGTGGAGTATCACTTCTCATTCTTCTGATTGTACATGATACAGTGTTACATTGGTTGTGTAATCATATATGAACATAGGATAGTAATGTCCAATTCATTCTACTGTTTCCTATTCCCATCTCTCCTCCCTTCCCTTCATTTCCCTTTGTCTAATCCAGAGAACTTCTATTCTTCCCTAACCCAAACCCTTTATTGTGAATTAGCATCCACATATCAGAGAAAACATCTGGCCTTTTGGTTTTTTGAGATTGGTTTATTTCACTTAGCATGGTATTCTCCAGTTCCATCCATTTACCTGTAAATTCCATAGTTTCCTTCTTCTTTAAGTCTGAGTAATATTCTATTGTGTGTATATGCCACAATTTCTGTATTCATTCATCTCTTGAAGGACACCTACCTTGGTTCCATAGTTTGGCTATTGTGAATTGAGCTGCTGTAAACACTGATGTGACTGTGTCACTATAGTATGCTGATTTTAAGTCCTTTGTATATAAACCTGAGGAGTGGAGTAAGAGGGTCAAATGGTGGTTACATTTCAAATTTTCTGAGGAATCTCCATATTCCTTTTTAGAGTGGTTGCACCAATTTGCTGTCTCACCAGCCATGTAGGAGTATATCATTTTCCACACATCCTCATTCCACAATTACTGTTACTTGTATTCTCGATAGTTGCCATTCTGACTGGAGCCAAATGAAATCTCAGTGTAACTGTAGTATAGGTCGTATTGATTCTGCTCCTGGTCTGGATGCACGTTTCCCTAATGACGCTGTTGAACAACTCTGTCAGCAATAGGACCTCTGAGGTGAAATATCTCTTTGTGTTATTTCTCCATTTTTAAGGTGGATTTTTGTTCTGTTGTTGAGTTTTGAGCATTCCTTATTCTAGATATTAATTATGTGTTCTTGTGTTCTTTATGTGTTTTGTCAATATTACACTTTAATCTATAGTTTATCTTTTCATCAATAACAAGGTCTGCCACAGAAAGTTTTCAAAACAAACCTCATGAATCCTACTTATGTATTTTTTGTTTTATTTGGCAAATTGTTCTTTCTGTGTCTAATACATTTTCATCTAGCATTAGATACTAAAGAGCTTCTCCTTTATTACCTTCTAAATACTTTATAATTTCAGATTTTACATTAAAATCTACAATATAATTTGAGTTCATTTTTGTAAATGATTCTTTAGTATGAAGGTCTTATCTTGTTTTGTTTTGTCTATGTATATGCAATTGCTCTGGCATCATTTGTTTAAAACTGTGCTTCCTCAATTGAATTGTTTTCACATTTTTGTCAAAAGCCAATTGTGTATACACGTATTCCTGCTTTAATAATTTAGCAGAGTTTTGTTTATGAGTTCTCCATTCTGCCTAATTGATCTAAATGTCAATCCCGTCACCAATACATGCAGTTGTGGTCACTGTAGTTTTATAAATATTTCTCTAAATCTGTTATATAACTCATTCTGTGTTCTTTAAAGCATGTGTCAGCTGTGGTAATTTCTTTGTTATCTCATATAAGGTCTAGAATTCTTTTTTTATTAGTGCATTTCAGCTACACATAATGGTGAGGTTCATTTCAACATAATCACAAAGGCATGGGATATAATTTGCTCTCCTCCCTCCTCTCCTTCTCCCCTCACATTCCACCATTTCTCCTCCCCTGACCTTCCCACCATCTATTTATTGTTTTTATACATGGTGCTTTAGAGGAATTCATAAAGGTGAAATTCACCATGCACATTCACATATGCATCTTCTACCACAAAAGCAACCTGGCTTATATTTTGATAGAAATTGAATTAAACCTGTTAATCAAATTGAAAATAATTGTTCTTTATTGTACTATATCTTTATTCAATAAATATGATATATTTAGGCATTATTTAGGTCATTTTTATTTATTTAAATCATCTTTGGTTTATTTATGTATTCTTTAGCATGTAAGTTCTGAACACATTTTATTAGGTTTACTCTGACATTTCTTTAAGTAAATTATATTACATATGCATATACACACATATACCTAAATATATGCAAATATATACATATAAATATTTATATACATATGAATACATGTTTTTACTTTCCACAATTTTTGTTAGAATATAGATATGCAATCAGATTTTACATTTTGATTTTCTATTGTATCTTGCATTCTTGCTGAACAATATACTTATTTATTCTAAGAGTTATTCATTTAATTGTTTAAGGTCCTTGGGCTATTATTTGTAGACAATGATGCCATCTGGAAATAGAAACAGTTTTATTATTTCCTCTCCAGTTTGTGTCCTTCACTCTTCATTCCTGCTTTAATAATTTAGCTAGAAATCCAGTATTGTGCTGAATAGAAGTGGTGCAAGTGGTTGTTTTGGTTCATTTATATTTTAGGAGGAAACATTTAGTCTTTCATCATTAATAGGATGTTAGCTCTATGGGTGTCTTTGTAGATATTCTTCATTATGATGAGGAAATTTCCCTTACTCACAGGTTCAAATATCTAGAAAACTCAAGAGAAAAAAAGCAAATGTGTATACATGTAATTATATGCTTATGTATTACACTTTATTATTTCTAATTTTCAATATTCCTTTTTTACCATTTCTTTTCCATTGAGAAACAGGGGACACATTTTGTTAGTTTTTTTTTTCACCCCAAAATGTCTTCATTTCACTTTTGTCCTAAAAGATAATTTCTTCAGGTCGAAAGGGCTTTACTTTGACATTTGGACATTTTACATTTTAATATTTTAAAAATGTTATGCTACTTTTTGAGGAGGAAATCTCCAAGGTTTCTAGGGAGAAATGCATGGTTATTTGAATAATCATTTCATCATATAAAGCGTTATTTGTCTTACTGGTTTCAAGATTTTTTTTCTTTGTTTCAGGTTTTATAAAGTTGAGTATGGTGTATCTTACAAATTTCCAGAGGTTTTCGTCTGTTTGTGGTTTGCTCAACTTCTTGAAACTGTGGGATTATATCTTTTGACAAATTTGGACAAATTTCAGTTGTTTCTTCAGCTATCCTCTTCTATCCAGCCAGCATTTCAGCATCAAAACCCCTAGAACCTGTTTTAATAAATTATTTATTTTTCTATTTTTTACAAACTGCATTTTGATTCATTGTACACAAAAGGGGTACATCATTTCGTTTCTGTGGTTGTACATGGTGTAGATTCATATCATTGTGTAATCATACATGTACATAGGGTAGTGATGTCTATCTCATTCCACCATTTTTCATACCCCCTCCCTCTCATTTCCTTCTACATAAAGTTCCTCCATTCTTCTCTCACTCCCCACCGCCCCCCATTATATATATCATCCTCCTTTATTTTAGGCCCACATCTTCTTGAGCCCCTGCTCAATATGGCATCTGTTGTTCAGGTTACATGGCTTCCGTGTTCTATTCCCAAGCTTCCGCGTGCTTTACAGGGTCCCTTCCGTTCTGCTGCTGTTCCCATTCATTGAGATTGTTCTCTGCTTACTGCATTTTCATTGCTGTTGTGAGAGTCCACTTGGACTTTTCCTGAGTCTTCATAACATTTAATTTACCTCAAGTGCATCCATAAATGCTCTGCAAAGCATTTTTATAATGGTTAAAGTTCTTTTCAGATAATTCTAACTTCTGTCTCATCTCAGTGTTGTCATGTGATGACCCCTTTTTCCATTCAATTCTAAATATTCTGACGTAGAGTTATAATAAATACTTGGGTTGCTGTGTTGAGTAGAAGTTTCAGACTATGTCTATTTTCTGTCCTGGCCCTTCAACTCATCTAAATCCTCACATCAGAAATAAGTTTTTTGAGGTCTATATGTGGTTATTAAAATCTAGAAAGTTTTGAGATAATGTTAACAAAACTGAATTTTATTCAGTTAAGGCAGAGGTTGCCTCTTCACTGACTTGTAGAAGTTCAAGCTCTTCACTCAGCCTCCATTAGCATGGAGGTGGGAAGAGCTCTTGGTTACCAATCCTCCACTGATAGCGAACTGGCTGGAGAAGGAAAAGTTGCCTGCTAGTACCACTACTGCTGAGAATGATGTCCGTTGAGCTTCCGTGGACGGCACCCAGCAAAGAACCAAAAAATGCTTCATTGCCACCAGGGGGGTTATCCCCTGGGTTCCGCAGGTTGTCTTCCATGACCGGTTGGGAAGGGTTCATTCCATCTTTCAGGCATGATGAGAGTCCTAATACCTAGCTACCTCAGCCTTGCCTGTGCTGCACAAAGAAAAATAAATGATGCACAGGAACTGTATTATCCCTCTGCCATAAAACCTAAGGATGGAAAGACAAATACCTAAGTAATTTATTTCATGTTCAGAAATTAGTTTTTTTATAAAGAATATACTAATTTTTATTTTAAGAAACCCTTACATTTAATGTAAACTTGAACTTAATTTTTTTTTATTATTGTAAACAAATGGGATACATATTGTTTCTCTATTTGTACATGGAGTAAAGGCATACCATTTGTGTAATCATAAATTTACAGAGGATAATGTTGTTTGATTCATTCTGTAATTTTTTTCCCTTCCCACCACCCCTCCCACCGATCTTTTCCTGCTTTACAGTCCTTCCTTCCTCCACTCTTACCACCCTCCTTATCCCTAACCCTAAACCAAACCCTAGCCCTAACGCTAGCCCCTCCCACCCCCCATTATATGTCCTCATCTGCTTATCAGCAAGATCATTCATCCTTCAGTTTTTTGAGATTGGATTATCTCACTTAGCATGATATTCTCCAACATCATCTATTTGCCTGCAAATGCCATAATTTTATCATTCCTCATGGCAGAGTAATATTCCATTGTATATATATGCCATAGTTTCTTTACCCATTCATCAACTTAAGGGCATCTAGGTTGGTTCCACAATCTGGCTATGGTGAATTGAGCAGCTATGAACATTGATGTGGCTGTATCTCTGTAGTATGCTGATTTTAAGTCCTTTGGGTATAGACCAAGGAGTGGGGTAGCTGGGTCAAATGGTGGTTCCGTTTCAAGCTTTCTGAGGAATCTCCATACTGCTTTCCAGAGTGGCTGCACTAATTTGCAACCCCACCAGCAATGTATGAGTGTACCTTTTTCCCCACATCCTCAAAAACACCTATTGTTGCTTGTGTTCTTGATAATCGCCATTCTAATTGGGGTGAGATGAAATCTTAAGGTAGTTTTGATTTGCATTTCTCTTATTATTAGAGATGTTGAACATTTTTTCATATATCTCTTGATTGCTTGTACATCTTCTTCTATGAAGTGTCTATTCATTTCCTTAGCCCATTTGTTGATTGAGTTATTTGTATTCCTGGTGTAGAGTCTTTTGAGTTCTTTATAGATTCTGGAAATTAGCACTCTATCTGAAGTATGAGTGGCAAAGATATTCTCCCACTCTGTAGACTCTCTCATCACATTACTGATAGTTTCCTTTGCTGAGAGAAAGCTTTTTAGTTTGAATCTATCCCAGTTGTTGATTCTTGCTTTTATTTCTTGTGCTATGGGAGTCCTATTAAGGAAGCCTGATCCTAAGCCAACAAGTTGAAGGTTTGGACCTACTTTTTCTTCTATAAGATGCAGGGTCTCTGATCTGATTCCGAGGTCCTTGATCCATTTTGAGTTGAGTTTTGTGCAGGGTGAGAGATAGGGGTTTAATTTCATCCTGTTGGATATGGTTTTCCAGTTTTCCCAGCACCATTTGTTGAAGAGGCTCTCTTTTCTCCATTGCATATTTTTGGCCCCTTTGTCTAGTATGAGAAAATTGTATTTACTTGGGTTTGTGTCCATGTCCTCTATTCTGTACCATTGATCTACCTGTCTATTTTGGTACCAATACCATGCCGTTTTTGTTACTATTGCTTTGTAATAGAGTTGAAGATCTGGTATTGTGATACCCCCTGCTTCACTCTTTCTACTGAGGATTGTTTTAGCTATTCCGGGTTTTTTATTCTTCCAAATGAATTTCCTAATTGCTTGCTCTATTTCTGTAAGGTACATCATTGGGATTTTAATTGGAATTGCATTGAATCTGTATAGCTGTGGCGGGCGAGAACTGGGGCCCAGGGTTAAGCCATGGGCCCATCTAAAGATGGAGACTGGCAGAGAGCAAACAGCGTCCTGAATATGCCTGGAGAAAGGTAGAAAGCGTTTAAATTGTCTGTATGATAATCAGTTCAGCCGCCTAGCACGTTTACAGATATAATTTACATGTATGCTTCAGCAAGGGATCGCTTGACCTTTAACAGGCTTGGATGGACATATCTGGTTACAATTGCTTATGCATGAGGCTGCTTATATATACAGGGTGTTATCTGAATAAAGGGGAAGCTGCTTCATGACCTTCTGAAGAGTACGTGTATTTTGTCCTGCTGGTCGGGCCGAAAGAGCAAGGAGCAGAGCGAGTCGCTTGAAGCAACCCAGGCTAAGAAGCGGTGGTTTTCTGTATATAGCACTTTAGGTAGTATGGCCATTTTGACAATATTAATTCTGGCTATCCAAGAACATGGAAGATCTTTCCATCTTCTATGGTTTTCTTTAATTTCTTTCTTTAGTGTTCTGTAGTTCTCATTGTAGATAGAGGTCTTTCACCTCTTTTGTGAGATTGATTCCCAAGTATTTTATTTTTTTTGCATCTATTGTGAATGGGTAGTTTTACTAACTTCTCATTCTGAAGATTCATCACTTATGTATAAAAATGCATTGGATTTATGAGCATTGATCTTGTAACCTGCTACTTTACTGAATTCACTCATGAGTTCTAAGAGTTTTCTGGTGGAATTTCCAGGTTCCTCTAAATATATAATCATGTCATCAGTGAACAGCAATAGTTTGAGTTCTTCTTTTCCAATTCGTATCCCTTTAATTTCTCTGGTTTGTCTAATTGCTCTGGCTAGAGTCTCAAGAACGATGTTGAATAGAAGTGGTGAAAGAGGGCATCCCTGCCTTATTCCAGTTTGAGGAGGGAATGCTTTCAGTTTTTCACCATTTAGAATGATATTGGCCATGGGCTTAGCGTAGATGGCCTTTACAATGTTAAGGAATGTTCCCACTACCCTAATTTTTTCTAGAGTTTTGAGCATGAAGGGATGCTGTATTTTATTGAATGCTTTTTCTGCATCTATCGAAATAATTATGTGATTCTTAACTTTAAGTCTGTTGATATGGTGAATGACATTTATTGATTTCCTGATGTTGAATCAACCTTGCACTTGATCGTGGTGCACTATCTTTTTAATATATTTTTGTATGCGATTTGCTAAAATTTTGTTGAGAATTTTTGCGTCAATGTTCATTAAGGATATTGGTCTGAAATTTTCTTTCCTCGATGTGGCTCTGTCTGGTTTAGGTATCAAGGTGATATTGGCTTCATAGAATGAGTTTGGGAGGGTTCCCTCCTCTTCTGTTTTATGTAATACTTTGAGAAGTATTGGAATGAGCTCTTCTTTAAAGGTTTTGTAGAACTGGGCTGAGAACCCATCTGGTCCCGGACTTTTCTTTGTTGGTAGGCTTTTGATAACCTCTTCTATTTCATTGCTTGAGATTGATTTATTTAAGTTGTGTATATCCTCCTCGTTCAGTTTAGGTAATTCATATGTCTCTTGAAACTTGTTGATGTCTTCGAGGATTTCTGTTTTGTTGGAGTATAGATTTTCAAAATAGCTTCTAATTATGTTTTGTATTTCACTCGTGTCTGTTGTGATGTTTCCTTGTTCATTCCGAATTTTAGTAATTTGAGTTTTCTCCCTCTTTCTCTTTGTTAGTGTGGCTAAGGGTTTATCAATTTTGTTTATTTTTTCAAAGAACCAACTATTTATTTTGTTAATTTTTTCAATTGTTTCTTTTGTTTCAATTTCGTTAATTTCAGCTCTGATTTTAACTATTTCCTGTCTTCTACTACTTTTGGTGTTGGTCTGCTCTTCTTTTTCTAGGGCTTTGAGCTGTAGTGTTAAGTCATTTATTTGTTGATATCTACTTCTTTTGTTGAATGCACCCCATGAAATAAATCTTCCTCTAAGTACTGTTTTCATAGTGTCCCAGAGGTTTTGATATGATGTGTCTTTGTTCTCGTCTGTTCTAAGAATTTTTTAATCTCCCTCCTGATGTCTTCTGTTATCCATCATCATATAATAGTGTATTATTTAATCTTTAAGTATTGGAAAAGTTTCTGTTTTTTATTCTGTCATTTATTTCTAATTTCAATCCATTATGATCTGATAGAGTACAAGGTAGTATCTCTATTTTCTTGTATTTGCTAACAGTAGCTTTGTGGCATAAAACATGGTCTATTTTAGAGAAGGATCCATGTGCTGCTGAGAAGAAAGTGTATTCATTCTTTGTTGGATAGTATATTTTATATGTCAGTTAAGTCTATATTGTTGATTGTGTTATTGAGATCTATGGTTTCTTTATTCAATTTTTGTTTGGACGATCTATCCAGCGGTGAGAGAGGCCTGTTAAAATCACCTAGTATTATTGTGTTGAGGTCTATTTGATTTCTGGAAATTGAGAAGGATTAGTTTGACGTACATGGATGAGCCAATGTTTGGGGCATAGATATTTATGATTGTTATGTCTTGCTGATTTATGCTTCCCTTAAGCAGTATGTAATGTTGTTCTTTATCCCTTTTGACTAGTTTTGGCTTGAAGTCCACATTATCTGAAATGAGGATGGATACTCAATCTTTTTTGCTGTGTCCCTGTGCATGGTATATTTTTTCCCATCCTTTCACCTTTAGTCTATGTGTATCTCTTTCTATGAGATGAGTCTCTTGCAGGCAGCATATTGTTGGATTTTTCTTTTTAATCCAATCTGCCAGTCTATGTCTTTTGATTGATGAGTTCAGGCCATTAACATTCAAGGTTATTATTGTGATATGATTTGTATTCCCAGTCACTTGACTCATTTTTGTTTTTTGACCAGATTTGGTTTCTCCTTTATTTGGCTATTCCTTTAGGCTAGTTCCTTCCATTGCTGATTTGCATTGTTTTTTTTCATCTCTTCCTCATGGAATATTTTGCTGAGAATATTTTGTAATGCTGGCTTTCCCTTTGTAAATTCCTTTAGCTTTTGTTTATCATGGAAGGATCTTATTTCATCGTCAAATCTGAAAGTAAGTTTTGCTCGGTAAAAGATTCTTGGTTGACATCCGTTTTCTTTCAGGGCTTGGTAAATTTTTTTCCAGGCTCTTCTAGCTTTGAGAGTCTGGATTGAAAAATCTGCTGATATTCTTATTGGTTTCCCCCTGAATGTAATTGGATTCTTCGCTCTTGCAGTCTTTAAAATTCTGTCTTTATTTTGTATATTAGGTATTTTCATTATAATGTGCATTGGTGTGGTTCTGTTGTAATTTTTTATATTTGGAGTCCTATAAGCCTCTTGTACTAGGTTTTCCATTTCATTCTTCAGATTTGGGAAATTTTCTGATATTATTTCATTGAATAGATTGTTTATTCCTTGGTTTGTTTCTCTAAGCCTTCCTCAATTCCAATAATTCTTAAATTTGGCTTTTTCATGATATCCCATAATTCTTATAGTTTCTGTTCATGATTTCTACCATCTTTCCTTTTGGTCAAATTTGTTTTCAAGATTAAATATTTTGTCTTCAATATCTGAGGTTCTATCTTCCAGGTGTTCTATCCTATTGGTTATGCTTTCTATGGAGTTTTTAACTTGGTTTATTGTTTCCTTCATTTCAAGGATTTCTGTTTGGTTTTTTTTCAGTATCTCTAACTCTTTATTGAAATGATCTTTTGCTTCCCGTATTTGCTTTTTTAACTGTTCATTGGTGCGATCATTTAATGCCTGCATTTGCTCTTTCTTCTCCTCCTGCAATGCCTGCATTTGCTCTTTCATCTCCTCGTTTGCTTCTCTGATTGTTTTAATTATGTACATTCTGAACTCCCTTTCCGACATTTCTTCTGCTGTGCTGTCATTGGGTTTTATTGATATAGTATCTAGGTTTGTTTGGGACATTTTCTTCCCTTGTTTTCTCATACTGGTCAGATGTCAGTGGGATTCTGTGATATTGCAGAATTCTTCTATTGGCTTATATTGTCCCTGTAGATTTCCAGTGTATCACCTCCCAGCCTTCAGTAGCCTGAAGTCTTGGAGTATCTTGATAATGCAGTACTTTCGAAGAAAGCTGTCCCTAGCCCACTACTCGTTCCAGGGCTTGGGGCTGGCTCTGTGCGCAAAGGCTCTCACTGGGCAGTCTGTTCCGAGAGCTGGCCATGTGGGAGGAGCCCACTGCCAGAGTGAGCAGGACTACCTGGAGTAGACTCTAGCTGCCCTGCCCTTCTCTGATAAGCCACCCCCATCCGGGCCTGCCACCCAGGCCAATCTTCACCTGGTTCGGGAGACTCACCCCATAGCTCTATTTTAGTCCGAGTCTCTCAATGCCTCCCCTTCTTGAATCCTGGGTTCTGGATTGACTGGAAATGTAGTCACCCTCCAGTCTGCCATCTTGGATCGCCCTGTGGAAAGAGTCTGCGGCCAGAGGGGGCAGGACAACCTGGAGAAATTTCTGGCTGCTGTGCCCTGGTCCCAGAGGCTGCCTGTGGGTCTGAGCTTTCCACTGGCTCCGGGACTTTTGGCTGTCTCTGTGTAGAGAAGTGGAACTTAATTTTTATTTTCAACTCTTTTATTGAAATATTTTTGCTCTATTTTTTTATTGTCCATGTAGTACTATAGATATTTAATGCTACAAGAAATATTAGAAGATTTTTAAAAGTAATCCCTTGTGTTACACAATTGAAGATAATTAAATTTTTAGAAATAAGCAGACAAATAAAATACAGCCTATAATGACACTTGAATAGTATAATTAAGATCTCCAGAGTGAAAATTAAGTTCCTTCACAGGGATTTTGTTGACAGAAATCCATACCTGCAATCAATTTACAAATCTGATTCTCTTTATTAGGTTTTCTATATTCACTTAACTGCTGCTTTTTCTTTGAGTATTTATTGTATGATTTGCAAATGTATAATTATAAGAGTGAAGGAGGATTGTGGGGCACGGAAGCATATACCTGTAGACAGAGCTACTCTAGAATCTGAGGAGGGAAGATTGCTTGAGCCCAGGAGTTCAAGTCCAGCAAGAATAAGACCTTGCAAAGAAAAATTGAAATAAAAGTGAGGACATAAGCACAAAAGGACGGGAGGCAGACCTCCAAGAATTCACAGAAGTCTTTATTCCTCTGTGACCTCGGACACTACTGGGGCCCATTTTCCAGATGGGGAAAATGGCCTCAGTTACAGAGGGGATTTAAAAAAAAAAAAACGAGGCCATAAACACAAGTTAATTTTGTATCTTATCTTGTGCAATAGTTTCAAAAATTTCCTTTCTTCCAAGTATTGTAGATTATGAGAGAAAATTGCCCAACAGTTTTATTTTATTAATGAGTATGCTGGTGGAATTTACCAGGATGGTAGTGTTGATCTCAGGGTGACAGGAGCCATAAATGTTAAAAGCAATCTCATTGTTTCCTGAAAGGGCATAAAGTTGATGATAATGTCCAACTCACATGAACAGTGTTAAGGATTGTATGGTGATTTAATATTGTTCAGAATTTTTCTAATTTCAAAGGATTTTTAAAAGGTAGTTAAAATTTTACATGCTGTATCAGTTTCTTCTCTTTTATTCTTTTATGCTGTTGTTTTAGACATAGTTCTTTAATATCTCTTGCCTTTAGAAATGCTAACTGAACCATTTGTACTATTTTTATATCATCTTCTACTCTAATGTTCTGGAAAAGGTTAACTGTAGACAAATGATTTTATTATAGTTGCTTTTTTCAGAAAAAAAAGTTATGATACAATTTTAGTATAAGGCTTTTCTTACATTCCTTTTTTAACTTCAAATAGTAAAGAATTTAAATTACAGGTGAGATGAGATTCAACATACTTTGAAGTTTACCTTTTCTCAGACTCATAAATTGGTTGATTTATAAAGCCATTCCATTTTCTGAGTGATTACCTTTATGTAAGTAATGAGAATACTCACAGAGAAAGATAATGAGCTGGAAGAAAGGCATGGAGAAGACTGGCAAAATCAGGCACTTTCCTAACACTGTAGAATCAAAGTAGTTCAGTAATAATTTTACAAATTCCAATTTTAGATGTGGTTGAAGTCAGCTAAGAGTCACTTAAAGGATTTAGAAATAAAGATTTGGGAGCTGGGGTTGCAGCTCAGCAGCAGAGCACTTGCCTAGCATGTGTGAGACACTGGGTTTGATTCTCAATACCACATAAAAAAGATAAATAAAATAAAGGTATTATGTCCATCTATAACTAAAAAATAATTTTAAAAAAATGAAGATTTTGGAGTTCGACCTCTGAGATTTCAAACTATTATATTATCTGGGATCAAGAAATCTGTGCCACACTCTTATTAGAAATACTAATTTCCATGCATGGTGGTGCACACCTGTAATCCAGTGACTGGGTAGGCTGAGGCAAGAGAATTTTGAGTTCAAAGTCAGCCTCAGCATCTTAACAAGGCACTAAGCACCTCAGTGAGACCCTGTCTCTAAATAAAATGCAAAATAGAGCTGGCTATGTGGCTCAGTGGTCAAGTCCACCTGAGTTCAATCCCTGATATCCCCTCCTCTCACAAAAAAGAAATACAGACAGAAGTATACCTTAATAAACCACAATTTAAGACTGTGTAAGTGGTAGAATATTTTCATTTTATAAGATATGAGAATTAAATGAACTTAAATTACCTAATCAGACCAAGATTTTACTTCTTTTATTTGGAGACCTTTTTATTATTATTTTTTCTGTTCCTGTTTTTTTTTGTAGTACTTTTAGTACTATGTTAGATAGAATTGCTGACACTGGATGTTTGTTCATTCTATAAAATTTTAGAGAAAAAAATCTTTCAGATTTTCCTCCATGGATTATGATGTTAACTGTTAGGTTTATAAAAATGACCTTTATTACATTGAGGGCACTTCCTTTTGCAGTTATTTTGTGAGAGTTTCTTATCATGAAATGATGTTGACCTTTTCCACATACTTCTTCTGCATCTATTGGTTGTTTTCTTTTATTGTTTTTTATATCTGGTTAACTTCATGAGCATAATGTCCTCTGGGTTCATGCCTGTAGTCATGAATTATGTCCTTGTATCAAGGATGAATAATATTCTATTAGTATTTATATGTGGAATATTATATATAATGTGTCATATATGTGTTTGTATACTGCGATTTACTTATCTCTTCTTGTCTCAGTTGAAATGTGGATTGTTTCCATGCCTTATGAGTAATGCTGCAATAGACATAGGAGCACAGTTATTTCTACAAGTTTGATTTTATAGTTTTTGGGTATATAACCAGAAAAGGAATTTTTGGGTTGTATGATAGTTCAATTTTTAATCTATTTGTGAAATCTCAACACTATTACAATTTATATTCCCCCAGCCATGACAAAAAACTAGAGATAAAATTGTACAAAGACCGAATGACAAATAAATATAAACACACATCAGAATAATAGCAATTGAAGTCATTATCAAAAACCCCCTAACAAAGGAAACCACAGACCAGAAGGCTTCTGAGTTGAATTCTATCAACTATTCAAAGAATTAATACAAATCTTTCTACATTCCTCCAAAAATGAGTAGATGATATAACTTCAGACTTCATTTTTTGAGTCCAATATCTCTCTGATACCAAAGTCAGGCAAACAAAGAAACAAAAATAACACAGACCACCAAAATTTCTCCATGTCAGCAAAAAGATTGTTTCATTTTCTTATCATTTGGGTGTGCAATGGAGTAGCACTTTCAATTTCCCATTGGAACTTTTCAATTGCATTCACCATTTGGCTAACTTTCACAAGTGGCCTACCTTTCGGTCAAAACAGACTTTTGACAAGTCATCTTCATTAAGCTTGATCACTTTTAGCTTTTAATTTAGGAGAGACATGCAACTCTTCCTTTCAATTGCACACTTAGAAACTACTGTAAGATACTTAATAGGACTAACTTCAAAATTGACTCTCAGGGAATAAGGAGGTTGGGAAGAAGGGAAACAGATGGAAGAAGAGCCATTCAGTGAAGGAGTCAAAGCACACACTATTTATGGAGTAATAAATTGGTTGTTACAAACTTTGCTTTGTAACCAATGCAAAATCTGAAATGTACAATAAAGGAACGTGAATTAAAATGAGGTAACCTGTGTATATTAGTTTTGATCTATTCATTTTTCTTCTCTAATATCCATGTCATTTTTTCAGTGTTGAAATTTTATCTATTTTTTTTCTTGTTTAAAAATTTTATTTCTATCATAGTCTGTGAATTTTAATATCTTAAGTTAAATATCATTTGTTTTCTTCTTCTGATTTTACATGTGATGCTATACAAATGTAATTAGTACTCATGTACTTTAAGTATTGTACTTGATTTTTAAATACTTTATTATATAAAATCTTGTAAATTTCTACTTCTTTGTGCAATTTTCTGTGTTTTAAGTTGTTTATTTTACCCACCTTCATTTTTGTTGGATTGATGAAGTTTATATCTCAACTCTTTCTATTCATAATACCTTAAAATGAATTGCTTTATAGTATTTATGCAAAATTTGAATATATACCATCAAGTTGTTTAAATGAATTTACATTTCTTGTCATTTTCCTGAAACATATAAAGATTTTAGCATTATTTAATGCCCCAAAGGAAAAGGTCACATTCTTTGTTATTGTTTAAAAAAGGTAATACGATTGAAAAATTTCACTGATCCCCACCTATACATTTTATGTTCTACTGCACAAGTAATCGTTTTAGGAGTTAGAGATTTGGGGGAGTGACTGATTCAAGATGGTGTTGCCCTCTTGAAAGAATCAATGCACCCATAAGCAAGACTTGAGAGATCCCTGCCTTTTCCTATGTGAGGACACAATGAGAAAGAGCTGTCTGTGGACTGGTATACTGGCCCTTACCACACACCAAATCTGCTAGTGCCTTGGTCTTGGTTGCCCCTGCCTCTACAAGCCAAAAAAAAAAAAAAAAAAAAAAAAAAAAAACAAGTATTTCTGTTTTTATAAGGTATGGTATATGGTTATGGCATCCAAATGGAATAATTAAAAAAAAATTCATACCACGAATAAAGTTGTCATTTTAAAAAATAGAAGCAGGATTGGACTTAGGTAATGAATAGATACTGGAACAGTGTTGAGGTTCATAATAAAAAAGACTGCCACTATAGTCATGTGATTACTAAGGATGATTCTGGTGAGGGGGCCAGAAACAAAGAGGAGAGCTATGGAGACAGTTTCAGTCTTTTTAGAGAATACCTAATTGTTGTGAATGAATGTTCTTAGAAATAGGAATCAAGGGGCATTTGAATGATCTCTAGAATGGAAATGTGAAACATATTATTTGAAATTGGAGGAAAATACATCCTCTTTCTACAGGAAAAAGCTTGGCAGAATTGTATTCTTGCCGTAGTGGATTCTGGTTTCTGTGAACCAGTGTATGGGCCCTTTCTATACACTACATTAGCAGGTGCCTTGGTCTTGAATGTTCCTGACTCCATCACATGAAAAAAAAACCCTGTTGTTTATACGGTGTGGTGTATTGTTGTAGTAAGGTGTGTTAGAGTTAATTGTGAGTAGTGAGATTGGGCATTTGTCAAAATTTCTAAGAAGCATTGAAGTGTGATTTGCCTTCTCTTATTTATAGTAAAGTACAAGAAGAAATGACTTAAAGATAGAATTATTAATCAGGAAGAGTGCAACTTTAAAAATTGAAAAATTCTTAACTTACCATTATTGGTAAAAATGGGAAAACTTCTTTGGGAGGGAACATGAAGTTAGTTTGGATTGATTTTTTCAACAAAATATTGGAGTTACACATCAAGGCAGTTAGAATCGAAGACAGAACCTATTATAAATGGTAATGGAAGCTGAAACCTGAGTCCTTGAAACTCATTGGATCTGTCCCTTCCAAAACAGACCCAGTATGCAAGGGACTTGAGGCAGGACTATTTCAAGGACCAACATTGTACAGTGCTTCAAAGCCATGCCAGGTGTGGCATGAGCTACAGTAACCACTCTTTTGAAGGTAATAGGAGGTAAAATTTGGAGGCCTTCTCTTGGTGCTGTCTCTTTTAGCCCACAGACTGTGAAAGTCATGAGGGCTCTAACTACTTCCAACTTAGATTTTGAGGAATGGAACTATCTGGAATCTTAGAAGTACAAACCAGAGAAAGGGTAACTGAGAGTATAAATCCAACATAGAGATTCTTCAATAAAATGATGCTTAGTAGAACAGAGGGATAGGATGGATTCCCTGACTCTGGACCAGTCGAGTCATTCATGTGTAATTCTATCCTGGAGTAGATGCAGACACCAACACGAACCTTTAGTGCTTGCTGCAGCAACACTGTACCCAGCAAAACCTTTGGAGGAGCATCTGCAGCCTCAGAAGTCCAACTTCTGCTTGGTGTTATGGTTTGGATATTGTTGGTCCCCTAAAATTATATAGTGGAAGATTCATCCAGAATAGCTGGTGCTAAGGTAGTGAAATCTTTACGATCTGACCACTAATTCAAGACAATTAGGTCATGAGAGCATTGCCCTTTTAAAAAATGGGCATTATTCTTACAAGACCAAGTTAATTCTTATGGGAGTAGGTTGTGATAAAGCTACCTATGAGGTTGGTCCATTCTGCAAATGACCTTCTCCCTTTCTCCTCCTCTTCCATGTTGTGATACAACAAGGAGGTCTTCGCCAAAAGTCAAACAGAAAATGCTGGCGAATCTTGAGATTTGAGCCTCTAAAATGTGAGCCAAATAATTTTTTTCATATGTGATATTCACATTAAATATTACTTTATAGCAACACAAACTGAACTAATATGCAGAGTTTTTCAGAGATTATTAGGTCATGAGAATGAAAATCCCATGAATGCTATTAGTTCCTTATGAAGGAGGCCCCCCAAATTCCTCACCTCCTCCATGAGAAGACAAATCAAGAATACTCTATCTATGAACCAGGAAACTAAGTCTCACAAGACAATGATCTACTATGGCTTCGATTTTGTACCTCACAAAATCCACATCTTTGAGAATAAATTGTGCTTACAAGCTACTGATTTTGTATTATTTTGTTATAGCAGCCAATCTGGACAATATAGCAATAACATTTCTAACTTTTCATAAAATATTGAGTGTGTCGTTATTCTAATGTTATCTATCAGTGGTTAATTCTTCTACTCTCTCTTGTAATTTTTTAATTTAAGTTTTGTTTCTTATGTTCTGCAATTTGGGCACAATATTTCTTGTGCTCAAAATATGCTTACCATATTTTTCTTCTGTTGAAAGCATCTATGTCTCTATATCTTTATTAACTGAAAAAATTACAAACTTTGCTTTTATGTTTTCATCTACTTGAATGTCGGCACTTTAAGGAGATTATAAGATTATAAGTATATATACTATGTCTGCATTTTAAGGAGATTATAAGTATATAAGCTATGAACAGCCACATTTATTTATATAAATATATAAATACATATACACACATATGTATAATCTTTTTTGCTTTAAGGTTTATGTTGTAAAATGAATGCATTTTAATTATGCAATCAGAAACTACTAGCTCACTAAGAGTTCCCTTTTTTCCTATTAGAAAATCTGAAAGAAAATTTAAACAAAACATCAAAACATTTGCATAGAGAGGAATTATACAAAATTTATGCATCAAGATCAATATGTAAACTCAATTTGATGTCCTTAAATAAGTAATTAAATATTATATGAACAATTAAAAATCTCAATGTAAAAAGGAAAAAAAAATTCCCAAAACAATATCAACACATGGAAATAAGGTAAATTTCCATTTGGTTTCTTTTATAGAGTGTCTAACATTCTGTATATTTTCTCAATGTGTGAACCACATGTATTTTTAAATTGTCTTAAAATTATTTTATTTCAATTTCCTGCCAGTTTGTTTACATTTTCTTCTTTCTGCTGAGTTGGATCTTGTTTTTTTGTATGTCTTCTTTGTTCATTTTCCTTTCCACAGACTTGTGTTTCAAAACTTATACAAGTTTGAAGAAGGAAATCTTATTAAGAGAGTCAAGGTTTTCATTGTCCCTTCAACACCCATTCCCAGCAATTTGAATGCCAGCAATTTAGTCTTATAAATTTATAGGGTTCTTTCTAGAGATGAATGAACGCGCTCTTTTTTATTTTTTCCTCCATCACCAGCAAAAACGTGATTATTGGCGGAAATTCTGAGTTGTTTGCCTATGTCAGTGCAATGCTTGTATTCAGATTAAAACCACCTTCATTATTGCATCTTAACTTATTATCACTTAATTTTTCAGCCTTCCAGACATTGATGCCTTCTGGGCTTCTTTATTTTGTGTCCTTTATAGGCAAAGTTTTAAATTGGTCAAAGATCTCTTGCTAAGAGTACCTACAGATTTCTCTGCTCACTTCTCTGAGGCTCCATTCAAGCCAGCTCTGTCTCTCACAGCACAGCCATTTTGATAGAGCCAAATCCCATCCACTATGTTTGTACAACAGTGTCTCTGTTCCTTTCTGCCAGGACTCTACAGCTCTGTTACCCAGCTGTCCTAAATGGACTTGCTTTCTTCTCTTGGGAATTCAACTTCCTGGAGTCTTGGAAAACACACACCACTGCACATTGTATAGCTCCTTTCAGTAAGTGAATTAGTATAATTTAGAATACTCTGTACTAGCCAGACCAGAATTCCCTCTGTTAACATTTAAAATATAATTACATTTAAGTATTCCAGGAAGCTGTATTTCTTTTCCAGTTATTGCGCTTTAAATGGTTGAACCTGCTACTTTATTGACACTTTGTCATACCAGTATAATTTTTAGGAAGTTTTTAAGAGCCAATTTTCAATGGGAATTGTTTCCTGTGAAAGCAAACACATCTCTTCTGGGAGTTGCCCACACTAAAGGCTCCACTTTTTAAACAGTTATGACTCACTATTTATATGAGTATTTGCTGAGTGCTCCCAACACATGCATAGTGTACATCTGGATCCAGCTCCCATGCTGGCAAGGAATAGGGTTTTCTCATGCTTTTGGCCCAGTGAAACTAAATTTTGGCTAGATTAAAAACTTTAAGGTCCCTATCTACTTCTAATAACCACAGGCTATTTTGGAATCAATGCCTTTTTGCCAATCTCATTTTGAGTTTCCTTTGTGTCTCAGATATCTAGAAATTTTCTTCTTGATTTTGTATTCAGTGACATAAGGAAATTGCAATTTTATATTTAATTTAACACATTCATTGTTGTAAAGCAGTATTGAGTTGGATCATCATCTCTGTTCAGTCAACTATATTAAGTAGGAGTCCTAATACGTATTCTAATCAAAATACATTCAACTACTTTTCCTTATAAAGGATTGGAGTGCAAAGTTAAAATACTTATTTATTCCTAACTAGTTTTAAGATATGTATTAATGAATAGAAATTAATTCTATGATAACTCTTGTACTTACCATATTAAGACATATTTGATATCACCTTATATTTATCCTTAAAAGTAAGAAACATTGATAAATATGTCTTAATAGAAGTGACAGGTTTTTTTTTTCTTGAAGTATGTAAAAATTCTTCATTGAATGTCTGTGCAGGAAAATTATTATTAGTTCTTTTCCAACAAATATTTATTATTTCTTGGCCCTCTTGTAATTGCATATTCATTTAAAATAAAAGAAATGTGATTCTAAATATGAAAGTTATACAGGGTAACAGATTGTTAAAAATAGAGATTTTCTTCATTTGGTTAGCACTTGGTAGCTAAAATTAAGAGTAAAGTCACCAAATCTGATCATCTTTAGAGAAATTAAGAAACAATATGAAACTCAACGGGTAAACTAGAATCTTCCTTTGATACTTTATATGTTGAAAATAAGTGGCAAGAGCTTCTAATCATAGTGGATTGCAAAGAATGAATATACAGCAGTAAAAAGTCATTTACAATAGAAAAGAGATTAATTAACCCAGATAGGGAAGGTGCCTGATGGTTTTGTATCTCTGAATAAAATTGGCTTTGGAAATTCTATGAGTCATCTTCTAATCATATATTTTTGCAAGTTGTATATTTTATTCTGTCAAGAAGAGAGAGAAAGGGAGAGAGAGAGAGAGAGAGAGAGAGAGAGAGAGAGAGAGAGAGAGAGAGAGAGAGAAGAGGGAAAAAAAAAAAAAAGAGCAAGGGAAGGACCTAGCCTGACATTTTAAGATTAATCTAAGTATGAAGTATCATATTGTTGGAAGAGTTCTTTTCCTAAGTTATCCCTTTGACAAATTAATATCAGTAAATAGGAAGGCAAGACAAATTGAAATAAAAGTGCTACAGATTTCTGCTTCTTACACTGACTAGCATAATTTTTGTTAAAATTAAAGGCAAAATGGTCTAAACCTAAGATACTTGGCAGATATACAAGAATTGGAGAATCTGTTTTCATTAAGTATTACAGAACTTGTTTTCAAAAACATCTACATCAGGTTTTTCATAGAGGATTTTTGAAGTAAAAATATTTTGCATATTCTTTTGTATATTCTGCATAATATCAAACATTCCAAAAGTAGGAGCAAAAAATGCACATGCCCACACATACATGTACATATGCATAGCTTTTTTAAAAAAACTTCTGTTCTAGAGACATGTGCTTATTCACTGTACCAATTTTCAAAAAATTATTTCTCAACCATTAAGTAATAAAAAAAAAAAAACAAGCACACTTAAAGTATCTATATTAAAGAACACCTTAGAAGATGGAAAGATCTTCCATGTTCTTGGATAGGAAGAATTAATATTGTCAAAATGGCCATACTACCTAAAGTGCTATACAAATTCAATGCAATTCCAATTAAAATCCCAATGACGTACCTTACAGAAATAGAGCAAGCAATCATGAAATTCATCTGGAAGAATAAGAAACCCAGAATAGCTAAAGCAATCCTTAGCAGGAAGAGTGAAACAGGGGGTATTGCAATACCAGATCTTCAACCATACTACAAAGCAATAGTAACAAAAACGGCATGGTATTGGTACCAAAATAGAAAGGTAGATCAATGGTACAGAATAGAGGACACGGACACAAACCCAAATAAATACAATTTTCTCATACTAGACAAAGGTGCCAAAAATATGCAATGGAGAAAAGATAGCCTCTTCAACAAATGGTGCTGGGAGAATTGGAAATCCATATGCAACAGAATGAAACTAAACCCATATCTCTCACCATGCACGAAACTAAACTCAAAATGGATTAAGGACCTCGGAATCAGACCAGAGACCCTGCATCTTATAGAAGAAAAAGTAGGTCCAAATCTTCACCTTATTGGTCTAGGATCAGACTTCCTTAACAGGACTCCCATAGCACAAGAAATAAAAGCTAGAATCAACCACTGGGATAGATTCAAACTAAAAAGCTTTCTGTCAGCAAAGGAAACTATCAGCAATGCGAAGAAAGAGCCTACAGAGTGGGAGAATATCTTTGCCAATCATACTTCAGATAGAGCGCTAATCTCCAGAATCTATAAAGAACTCAAAAAACTCTACACGAAGAATACAAATAACCCAATCAACAAATGGGCTAAGGAAATGAATAGACACTTCACAGAAGAAGATCTACAGGCAATCAACAAACATATGGAAAAATGTTCAACATCTCTAGTAATAAGAGAAATGCAAATCAAAACTACCCTAAGATTCCATCTCACCCCAATTAGAATGGCGATTATCAAGAATACAAGCAACAACAGGTGTTGGCGAGGATGTGGGGAGAAAGGTACACTCTTACATTGCTGGTGGGGCTGCAAATTAGTGCAGCCACTCTGGAAAGCAGTGTGGAGATTCCTTAGAAAACTCGGAATGGACCCTCCATTTGACCCAGCTATCCCACTCCTTGGCCTATACCCAAAGGACTTAAAATCAGCATACTACAGAGATACAGCCACATCAATGTTCATAGCTGCTCAATTCACAATAGCCAGACTGTGGAACCAACCTAGATGCCCTTCAATTGATGAGTGGATAAAGAAACTGTGGTATATATATACAATGGAATATTACTCAGCCATAAAGAATGATAAAATTATGGCATTTGCCGGCAAATGGATGAAATTGGAGAATATCATGCTAAGTGAGATAAGCCAATCTCAAAAAGCCAAGGGACGAATGATATCGCTAATAAGTGGAGGATGACACATAATGGGGGGGAGGGAAGGGTTAGTGTTAGGGTTAGAGTTAGGGTTAGGGAGGGGGGCAAGTATGGAGGAAGGACGGACTGTATAGAGGGTAAAGAGGGGTGGGAGGGGTGGGGGGAAGGGAAAAAATAACAGAATGAATCAAACAATATTACTCTATGTAAATTTATGATTACACAAATGGTATGCCTTTGTGCCATGTACAAACAGAGAAACAACATGTATCCCATTTATTTACAATAAAAAAAATAAAAAGAAAAAAAAATAAAAAATAAAAGGGGAAAGAAAAATACATATGTGCATTAAACAGTCTTCATGGCCTACACAAAAAAAAAAAAAAAAAAAAAAAAAAGAAATACAAAATAGGGACCAGGATGTGGCTCAGTGGTCAAATGAGTTCAATCCCCAGTAACTGCCCCCCAAAAATAGGAGATGAGAATTTGTGGAAAGATTCATCAATATTTTAACCTTTCAGACCAGAGATGGCTTACCTTACTTACACTGAAATTCCATAGAAAAGAATAGTTGTGTTCAACATGGCGTGAAGAGTTGGGGAGAGTTGGGAAATATCTTTTGCCCCAGCTATTCTTTTTAAGTTGTCACATTCACTAACTTTAAGTCGTAGATCAGGATAAAGCCAACACATTCCAAGGTAGGGTTGAGGCATGATGGGAAGGGTTCTTGACAAGAGGTGAAGAAAATTTCAAAAAGTGTTGCTGATGACTCAACTAACTAAAATATTTAGGACTCTTTAAATACAGTCATTATTTGTATATGGATTTTTTTGAAGGTTGCATTTAAGGGTATTGAAACCTTATTGAAATGAGTTAATGTTATCTTGTTAAGATTTATTGGATAATAATACTAATAATTAATAATTTAATGCAATGAAAACTTTTTCAAAACCACCAAAGAAAACACTCTACTGTCACTTATTTATACATTTAATAAAAACTCCATTTCTTAATTGAATAATAATGAAACAAATCCACTAAAGAACAAATTATATACCTAAATTAAATTATGAGATAATTTCACATATAAATCATTTTATAAGTAGAACATTGAAATCAGTGCCTGAATATCTAAATAAATGTTATATATGTTCATTCTTTAAGGTGAATACATTAATAAACTAACTTTTGCTTTTGAATTCTTTAATGTAATGTTTGATGAAGAACATATGGGACTGGAATAGTGCTCAGTGGTAGAGTGCTTGCCTGGCATGTGTGAGACCCTGGATTCGATACTCAGTATCACATATGAATAAATAAAATAAAATATCCATTGACAACTAAAAAAATGCATAAAAAATTATTGACTTCATTAATTTTTTTAGTTACATGTAACTTGAAAGACATTCATAATCTTATAAGCATAAACACTGACAGATATTTTTAAATGTTCGTATTAGAGAAAATTATTTGTAGTCTTAAATATAAAAATTTGACTCCCACATGTCAGTATTTTTAAAAAACATTACAAATATTACAAATAATTACAAAACTACCAAAACAATGTTTAATCATTCCATTTTTACATAAGAACTAATGTGACATATCATTTTTATGATACACTAGATTTATGTGCATATATGTAATGTATGTGTAGACTAGTGTGTGTTTTTATATACATTCATATGTAAACATATAAAATTTTCTCCTTGTCAATGAAAAGACAACTCCATTCAACTTAACTATAGTTCAGTTTAGAGTCTGTGCTCAGAGCTTGAGTTTTACAGAGAGTAAGAGTTTGAAAAATATTTCCAAAAAAATACAACAAATCAGAGATTATTACACTAAGCTCAAAGTACTCAGGGCAGGGAGAGAGGGGAACGTGGGGACAGTCCTTTCACTGTAGTGGTTTGGAACACAGATGTGCATGCCATCTGTAAAGACAAGTCTATAATAAATTATGAAACCTCATTTAATTTCCTCTTTTTGAAATTAAAGTAGTCATCTCAATTGGTTAAAGGGTTTAATCAGATGTGAAATTTGGAGATTTCATTTCCACCGCCTACAGTTCAGAAATGAATTGAGTAAATTGCTTTGAATGCCTTAAAAAATGGACATAAATTCAAGAATTATACATGCTGGAGATAAATCCCCTCATTATCATTTTTTCTGTGGTTACCTTCAATGTGTTTGTGATCATTTCATTTCTGTTTTGTATGAAATTACTTCAGTAATTATATGAAATTACTGTGTATCCATTGTGTGATACACAGAACAATGTGGAGAAAATAAAAATCTTAACAAACTCCATTGGTAATGTATTTGTTGCTTCAACACAAATTACATTTCTGTTTTTACATTTCTTCCTTTTCCATTCCCCAACTACCTCTCTCTCTTTCTTCTCTCTCTCTCTCTTTCTCTCTCTCTCTCTCATTTTGTAAAAACTAAAACAAATATCTTTATTCTTTGCTGATAACTTCAAATGAGACAAGAAATGAAAAAAGAACTGTGCAATTTATAGAAATAACAAGTCTATAAGCACTTTCGAGGACAGGAAAGAATATTAGAGTCATCCAGCAGTGCCCTAGAGCTGTGCAGTACTATATCCTCTGTGACTGTGAATCATAGGTGAGGTTATTTATGTTTAAGTTGCATAAATCCAGTGAAATTAGATGTTCATTCTTTTCAGTCACACTAGCCATATTCCAAGTGCCCAGTACTCACAACTCACTAGCACCTGTCGTAGAAAACAGTAAAAATATCAAACATTTTCCTCATTTCAGTGCTTTCTGTTAGAACAGAGCATAAATAAGACTTCAAATCACTACAATTTTTAAGATATGTGCACCTTATCATAGTTTCAATGTTTCTGAAATATGATAAAAATCTATATTCAAAATTAAGTAGAAGTATTTAGTAATCAGACATTGATCACAAAGTTATGTTTGATATATGCAAGTTTAATCAATATTCACTTTATACATACAGTTTTACTGATTAAAATTTATCATTTTTAAATGGTAATTTTTTTGGGAGTAATTCAGTAAGACTTGATTACTATGAATTTCAGGTTAGTTGACACTTGTACAGCAGATGGCAGACCTTGACTTCCAAAGAGTAAAAAAGTCCATTCAGTGCTAGCAGTTATTCTTTAAACCTAGATCCACACGATAGCTCAAGGTATGTAAAAGTAAATTAGCTTCTAATTAGTTCTGAATATCAAACATCAGTTTAGAATTCTACTGTTCTATTAATTTTAGAAACTGAGAGAGAACACACAAAACTCAGAATACTAAAAATGACTCCGTAGTGTTCAATTAAGCATTTTCCCAATGTAAATGTACTAATCAATAGTCCTCGTAATTAAAATTCAGAAATATTTTATTATGTGTGAAATTTGTATTTTTTGAAATTTATTTTGTTAGTTCTTTAATTTGGTGACATAAAGATACTGAAACTCCAGATCTTACACTACTCTCTCTCTCTCTCTCTCTCTCTCTCTCTCTCTCTCTCTATATATATATATATATATATATATATCTCTATATATATATCTATATATATATTATATATAGATATATATATATAATTATACAAAGATATACATAAAAGAATGCATCTTTATTGGTTAGTTTGATTAAATTTTAATAAAAATATAAAAAGAGGGGTATGTTCAAACTGTTATGTAGATAAATTTGGCAGTTCTCACAATCACTGAAATGAGTCATTCATACTATAAGAAAATGATCACTTTACCTGGAAGGAAAACACAGATTTGTAAATGTTGAATGAGGCGTGACTTAAAAATGGGCACTTTCAATCATGACCTCCTTGAAATGGAACTAATCTTTCCTACTGTTAGTTACGTTAATTAGTTCACTCAGCTTCAAATCCAGTGTAAGGAGGGACATTTTCAGAAACCTCTGCTTTTTGACTTATTAACATGTATTTCTCTTCATGTCATTATTTTCATTTTTGTTTAAATCATTCTGAGAACTCACTGATTTACCAGGAGAGCAAAGTAAATTGCTACAGAATTCAATTCGGGAGCCTGTGAAGCAATTAAACTCTAAAACAGACAAGTAGTAGGGGACTCTTTCGGCTCAAGAGAATAAATTAGGAATGATGTTAACACAGTTAAGTTAAAAAGAAATTTTAATGGCTCGGCTCAGATGGAGAGTTTGTGGAGACCAACAAAACCTCAGAATGAGTGTGTTCTAGAATTAACTCAAAATCTAATTAGATCTCAAATAGAATATTATGAACACATGTTCTTTTAAAGTAGAATCTTGGTAATTTGTGGTTATATAATTCTCTTGTGGCATAACCCAATCCAGACGAAATGCATAATAAAATCATATACATTTCATGTATAGTTTAATCAACTTATAAACAAAGCGATGTATTGAAACATGGATATATAAGTTCTTTTTGTGCACATGAATATAAGTGTATATATGTGTAAATACATGTGTATTTTCTTAGTCTTTTTTTTAAATTTCACAAATATATATTGATTGTTCACTATATAATTGTATTTTTTAGAAAAACAGCAGAGTACCTGGTGTCTGTCTTTCCAGAGTACACATCCCTATGCAGAGACAGATATTTATGTAAAAATATTGTGAATCAAATAGTGTACTATGATATAGGAGTGAAGATAACATTCCTCAAAGAGTGAAACAACCATAGTTATGAAGCGATTATCTTTATCCTGTACTCTTATATTTATTAGTAGCTTCTCTAATTATGAAGCACAAATTCTATGACTCACCCTGAAATCTCTCACATGATGCTTTGTAACAAGACTCCAAGCTTCCAGTCATGCCTCCAACAAATTTAATTTGAACCATCATAGATTGTAAAATGATACCCTTAATATTTATAAGATGATGACTTTGGATCTTTATATTCAACAGTCTTGAGAAACCTCAGTTATGCAGTACCCAATCAGAAATGGAGACCATAGCAGTCAAAGAAGGAAGACAAGGAGGAAGAGAAGAAGGAAGAGAAAGAGGAACAGGCAGAAGAAGGAGGAGGGGGCTGAGAGATTTAACGTAAGCAATTGTTAACTGGGTATTTGGTTACTATCTACATAACTGAAAAGTAAAATCACATACTCTAAGATCATGGAAATACCAACTGCAAAATAATCCCTGATTCTAGTGCTGGGGGAGTAAAGGAAGTTGCCCTCATTGAATCATAACCTTCTACTAGGTGTCCCTGAAGCTGAGTGAACCTCAGATCCCTGAAGCATAGGAGATGGCTTGCTGGTGTTAATGAACCTCAGCAGAAAATAAGAACCCCACTCCAAGCCACCCCATAGAGCTGGCACTCTGACCTCTGGAGTCTGACTGACAGTTGTCTTTGAGGTGAGATTCAGTGATGCTGGTTATGCAAATGCTAGAAAAACTGAACATGTAATTGAACAACTGGTTTAGATATGACTTGAAGTTGTCAAGTGGCCTCATTGCTGGACTGCCACCAACAGAATAAGAAACTGCACAGGACCCCCCAGAAGTACAAATTTTATATACCTTTAGTTTGCAAAATCCCAGTTTCAACATACCAAAAGAGAATATCAAAACCTAGTTTTGGATCTCAGAAACAATTGTTTGGTAACTGACACGGCAGTCTTCCAGATAAAATAAAAAGATGAGTTAGAATCCACAAGGGTCTATGTGACTTGTATATGATCAACCTTGTAAACCCAGCTCTGGTCAAGCTCTATCTGTGCATTTTGTATTATAAATAATTTAATCCATTTACCTATTTACTTAACTGAAAAATCATTTAAAACCACACTAAAGGTATCATTTTTGTCCTTGCTTTATCTATGTCATATGAGCTTCTTTTTCCTTCCTTTTCTTTCCTTGTCTGTCTTTCTTTTTTTGGCCTCAAACTTGCAATCCTCCTGCTCAGGTTCCTGATTAGCTGGAATTATAAGAGTGCACCACTACACTAGTTAGACCTGTCCTGTTTTGTACTATTTGAATAATATTTTTTCATTTTCCAGGATTAGGAATAAAGTCTTACCATTATTAAACTCCATCTCTTCATGATGGCAACTCTGATCCACATTTTGCAATCAGTCCCTTGCAACCCCATATATAAATTTCACATGTAAATTTGAAATTTCACATATAAATATAAAAATATAAAACATTGATAAAATAATTGATTATATGTGATATATATGCATACATAATATTACATATAAGTTCATATATAAGTATAATATATGCATAATATACACACATAATAACATGTATATTACATATTATTTATTATAAACATATAAACTTTAATGGGGTTGGTGCCTTTAAAATTTTGTATAGTATATTTTGTTACAACAACATTGTAACCTGTCTGCTGCCATTAAACAATAAAGTCCTGGAGAATTAGTTATGTTTTCTCTTTTATTTAAAGACTTTGAAAAATGCCTGACATATGGCAAATAACGAAGTTCCATTTTTTAAAGAAAGAATTAATTAAGATTTCTAAGAGAAATCTGCATTGATGAATGTAGGCAATTAAATAGGTATTTGAAGATGACAGATATTTTATCAGTAGCATTTCTTCTAGAAGAACACTGAAAGTAAAAGCAGTCATAAGCAGATATAACTTCAGGTATGAACAAAGAGACACTTTAGGTATGAAATATGTCACACAGAATTTATTTTTAAACATACCAAATTAATACAGAAACTCGAATTACCTTTGCGATGAGAAAAAAAAAACCACAAAAATGAAACAACAAAAACACATGACTATCCAAAAATTCATTCATAATAAAATATTTAATATATATTTTCTTATTAATCTCTTCTAAACCCAACAAGACATGTTGAATTTATACAATATAGAAAATGTGATTTGGTTTAACCTGAGAAGGAAAATCAATTCTAATTTAAGTGGATGTTTGTGTTACAGCTAAGCTTTTAATAATTACTTTATGGAGAATATAGATGATTTCATCTTATTAATAAAATTTTATAAAGCATAAAATGTGGGTCAGGAAGATTTCCCCCTGTGGAAAGAAAAATAAATGAATAAGTACCATATTGCTATACTTTTTCAATGGATTTCTGCACAATTTATTTTCTGTAGTCGTCACAATAATCTTATGTGGTCCTTGTTAGGGATCTTATTTCCAGGTTTCTGTGCCACATAATGCTTAAGAAATCTGCCAAAGTAGTGAGTTCTTTGCAGTGTCAAAACACAGGTTCATTAAACCTCACACATTATATTTGGGAACACATCTGTTATTATCAGAAAAGCAACTTCTTTCAATTAGCAGGTCATACTCTGAAGGATGTGTGTGTGTGTGTGTGTGTGTGTGTGTGTGTGTGTGTGTGTGTTGGGGGAGGGTGCTTGAGATCAACCCAGGGACTCTTTCATGTTAGGCAAGCATTCTACTACTGAGATGTACTCCAGATCCTGAATGATTCCTCAGGACAAGGATAAGAATGATGATTATAAAGACTACCACAATGATATAAGAAGCATAAATTTATAGCAATATAAAGAAAAATTTTAAGTTTCACTATCTGGAGTGGGCACATTGACACACCTATAATACAATCAATTTGAAGGGTTGAGTCAGGAGAATCCCAAGTTTAAGACCATCCTCAGCAACTTAGGGAGACCCTGTCCTAAAATCAACTTAAAAATAACCAAAGGGCTGGGGAATATAGCTCAATGTTAGAGTGCCAGTAGGTTCAATCTCTGTGACAAAGAAAAAGAAAGAGAACAAAAATTCATCATCATTTTTTTATTAACATGCATTAGTTGTATGTAATTGGATTCTACACGATATTTCTAAAAATGCTTATGATGTACACTGACTTAATTAAATCACTCTTTTTCAACCCAACATTTCCTGACCCTCAAACCCTTCCCAATTTATAATAATCTCTGTTCTACTTTCAGATTTACAATTTTTATCTTCCACGTATGGTAAACAGTATGTGATACTTGTATTTCTATCTCTGGCTTTTGTCATTTACCATAATGACCTTCAGTTTTGCACATTTTGCTGAAAATGACATAATTTCATTCTTTCTGTGGCTCAGAAATATTTTATTGTGTATATATTCCACTTTATCCACTAATCCATTGAAGGCCTCAAGGCTTACAAGATTCTTCTTTGGTATATAATGATTTCGTTTCCTTTGGGGATGTAACCAGAGGTGAAGTAGCTGGACTTAATGGCTAATCTACTTTTAGTTTTTTGAGGAACTTGCATACTGTTCTGAATATGGATATATTAAATTGGGTTCTCACCAACAGTGTATACATGGTCCTTTTTCTTCACATCTTCTCCAAGATTCAGTTATTTATTTTTCATAATAGCCATTATAATTGGTGTGAGGTGGTATCTCACTGTGGTTTTGATTTTTATTTCAATGAAGGCTAATGATGTTGAACATTTTTAATCTATTTGTTTCCCATTTGGATTTCTTCTTTTGAGAAGTATTTATGAAAAGTTTCTGACATAACTTTTTAAATATACTCTGAGCACAGAGGGAAACTACACTATCAAGAATCTTCTCTTTAATATATTGTTTTCCAATGTGAGTTTTTAAACCTTTTCAATAATCATTCATTACTACATTTTTTAACCAAAATAATATGTTGAGTACTAACTTGAATGAGTTCTGGAAATATAATACTGATCATGACAAAATTACAGATTTCAAGGAATTTACATTCTGGTGGATAATACAGATAATTAGGCACATAATTTTATAGGGAGAGTATTATGTCATGACTAATAAAGTTCATCTAATGTGTTTCTGTGACTTTTCCTTAAAATAATCATTTTAATTTAAGCATAGTCTCTCATCAAGTGGTAAATTAACTAAGATATGAAGAAAATAATGGAAACTGAGCTGATTCTCTGTAGGTTGCTGAAAATGAAACTTATGTCTTTTTTTAAAAACTAATTTTTACTTTAAAGTCTGTAATTTTTAAGGTCCTAAGGGTAAAGATGCATCTAGGTAAAACCAGAGCATCTTTAGCAAAACAAAGATACATTTGGAGGGTTAAAATAGTACAACTACTTCATGTTGACAAGGAACATGATCAATGTTCACTACATATAAAATGAATGACTTGGCTCTCCATTGAGCATGAAGGGGTTATGCATTTTTTTCACCTTAGAAGTATTATGACTTCTCAAAATGGTGCAATTATTGTATCTGCCTTTAAGCTACTAAGATTGAAGATGAGCTAGTACCTTAAACAATGTTAGCACAAATTTAATGTCTCAGAGATTTGGTCTCATTAAAAAAAGAAAAAGAATTTAAAAGTGACTTCCATTATCATCCACGATAGAAAGTCAGAATTATCCTCAAATATAAGGCTGAAAATGGATCTAAGTTTTTATTCCTTCATTCAATCTAATAAATTTTGAAAACATACTTGTGCCAGACTCTAAGAATTCACTATAAGTGACACAGAAAATTCCAGTGTTTGTTGAGGAGCAGTTCTAGGATACATAGGGGCAATTAATTAACTTCTGTAACTAATTTTGATGAGACAACATGCAATGGAGAAACTCTAATATTCAAGAATTTCCAGAGATTTCTCATAGTGGACTTAGAAGGTAGTGATAAACCAAGTGTTATTTCATATGAGATTTTTTTCTTTTTTTTCTTTTTTTTT
The DNA here is from genome assembly GCF_902686455.1 of Sciurus vulgaris. Classification (NCBI taxonomy): domain Eukaryota; kingdom Metazoa; phylum Chordata; class Mammalia; order Rodentia; family Sciuridae; genus Sciurus; species Sciurus vulgaris. The sequence continues at coordinate 152,024,733 of NC_136466.1, forward strand.
TTTTTTTTTGGCAGTGCTGGGGATTGAACCCAGGGCCTTGTGCATGCAAGGCAAGCACTCTACCAACTGAGCTATCTCCCCAGTCCTTCACGTGAGATTTTAGAAATGTGTTAAAGATAGGGCAGACACAAATCTCCATAAATTCATACTATTTAGGAAGACATAAAGATCTGGGCACACTTGTGTAAGTGCAAGATTACTATAGTTTGAGGAATTCTTGTATGAGAGACAAAGGTTAACAGTTCAGGCGTATCAATGGTCAGTAGGCAAAAGGACTATGTACTATGTACTATGTGTCATACTAAGGAGTTCAATTTTATTCTAAGTAACAGGGGAGAAATTAAATTTGTAAACAGAAGAAACATAGTGGAAAAATATCCTTGAAATAAGCATCCTTGATAAGGTATTAGAAAAGATCAAACCTGACATCTTGGAAAACAAACCAGGCTATGACTTTAGTGGTGATTTGGGAGAGTAAAATGGTATCATAAAATGGTAATTGGAATCATGAAAAGATGAGTAAACTGGAGAAGGAGAAGTTGTATGAAAAAAATCAATATAGTGTGTTAATTTATGGAATATTTTGAACAAAGGCCAATTGATAGTCAAATAAATGACATGTCAGAAGTTCCTGTTTTCTATGGAGATTCTGAAACACAACAGGAGTAAAAAGTGGGTAGCAGTAAAGCTCGGCAGGTGTGTTCATGTTCTGTGTTATTTGTGGTCACCTGAGTAATCTTTTACCTATTGTTAGCTCTCTTGGGCTGAAGCTAAAATACAATGTCAGGAGTCTAGACACAGATATTATAAAGAATAGAAATAAATAGCATCACAATTAAAGAATTGTGAGAAAATAAATGAGAAATGAGCAAATAACCAAGTCAAGCACAGAAAGAAGGAGGAACAAGAATGGGAATATATTGACTATACATAAAATTACTTCTGACAACATTGGTTTAAACTACCCTATGTTTAATTTGTCTCAACATAGAGAGCCACCAAGGGGATAGTGAAATCCATCACCAATGGAAATAAGTCACCATGCCCAAAATTTTTAAAAAGGTTCATGCCAATTATGATTTATCAGGATTAAATGTGAAGATTTCATGTCAAAATTGGTGCCCCTCTAAATTATGCCACGATTAGCTTTAAAACCAAATCTTGTAAATACATTTGTGTCACCTGCTCTCCTGACATAACTAAATCCCATTCAAAATTAAGCTTTGAGAAAATTCTTCCTGAATTAAAAGAACAGGTCCCCATTTATTTTGTTCCATGTAAACAAAGTGATTAGAAATAAACACTAACAGTATATATTTTAAATAATTACTTCTTGCAGTTAGTGATGAGAGAGATGAAATCTATTCACTAGAATAGGAAAGATGCTACAGGGCATGTGACAGTTTGAGCACAATAAACCTAAATGCCTGGGCACAAATGAAAGTGACAGCACAAAAAGTCTCCAGGCAGAACTTCCTCTTCTACCTGATCTGTGGGAAGCAAGGTAGACAGCTAAATTCCAGGGACTAGGTTTATATTCTAATGTGAGGATGTTGACAAATAATCCAAACTTTAATCTGAGTCATTTTTAAAATAATTTAAAGGACAAAAGCACTGGAGATATAGACAAGAAGTAATTGACATTATAATTATATCATAACATATCTACATAGGTGACAGTTATTTTTTGTCTCTATTTGAGGATATTTTGCTTCCACATGCTTCTTTGTGGTTATAATTTATTTTACATATCTTTGAGCTTATTTATTTATTTATGTATTTTTGGTAACAGTCCCAACCCATATTAATTTTTATGTTGAGACAGGCTCCACTAAGTTGCTTACGGCTGCACTAAGTTGCTGAGGCTGGCTTTGAACTTGCATCTTCCTGCCTCATTCCCCAAACCACTGGGATTACAGGCATGCACTATTGCTCCCAGCTTTGAGATTTTACGAAACTATAGATTACATGCAGAAAATTATATGGTTATCAGTATGGATTTGCATAACTTGAGTTAGCTCATCTTAAAAACACAGATCAAGAAAGAAAATGCCAAATTCATCACAGAATTTCCCTCCTAATCATTACTTTGCCCCTCTTCGGTGTTATACTCATTTTTAACTTTATAGTTTATAATAAAGGTACTACGAGTAAAGGACAATCCTTAGCCTCCTGTTTTTGAAATTTATATAAGTATAATCCTACTATTTACACAAATTGAAATTCCTCTATATTTTCACATTTAGTTTTAGTCTATTTATTCTCATTGAAACATAGTATGCCATCAATGTACTATGATTATTCATCCATTTTACTGTTGATAGACATTTACATCTTTCCATGTTAGGTCTATTATTGAACAATGATGCTATCAACATTCTTTTAGTAAAAGTATAACAGCATTTTTACTGAAGATAAAACCATTAGCTTTTAAAACATTGCATGAAGAGAAAATACTTTTGAGAGATGAGGATTTACATTATCTTCAATTGGTAGATGACGAACATGAAATTCAAGAGGATTAACTAAGACCCATGGAAAATAAAACAAAAAGAAAAAAAAAAAACAGTTATAACCAGATTCCAGTGATTACAGATATTAGGAGTTCAGGGTACTCTGAGAAGACTCAGGAGATCAGAAAGGAGAAGTTAACAGTGGGACTGATGTCAGGGGCAGAAATTTCGATGACCCCAGGATTTCCATTCCATATGCAATCCATTCCCCTTAGAGTACTGTAGAACCGATGACCACAATGAATACCATTTCCATTACTATATCATTTTATATAGCAATGTAAAAGGGGTTTATGCTGTTTTTACAGATGTAAGGAACCTAATGACATTAACTTGAATAAATTATAAGGTTGATTATCCTGAACAAGGCTTTTTCAATAATTTGAGCACTACAAAGGACTAGGATTCAAAGACACACGTCTGCCTGGGAACCTTTTTTGGAGATAGACAATATATTTTTGAATGCTAAACATTCAACCACAAGAAACAAAATCCTGCTAGCAATCTGAAAAGACTGGAAAAACCACCATTAACTACAAATGAAAATGAAGCCTCATGCATATCTTGACTGTATCCCTGTGAAAGTCTAAACAGATGATAGGGGAAGGTCTCCATTAACTCCTAGCACATAGTATTGTAAGATAAAACATGAGAGGTTTATTAAGGAGCTAAATCTGTCATAATTTGTTGCACAGAAAGAGAAAACTAACATGGGATGTGGTACAAAGTATGGGATGGTGTTACAGCAAACATTTTAAGTGGTGGAGAAACTTTAGAACTGATGAGTAAACCAGCAGAAAAATAGGGAGTGTGATAGAGAAAGGATAAGTGGATTTGACAGACAACTGGAAGTGAGGATATTGAGCATATTGAAGATTCGGAAGAACTCACTTCCTCTCAAACATATTTTTGATGAATTAGAGAAGGTATAATCCGTGTCAGTACAGTGACCAAATCTTAGCAATCTTGAGTCCTATGGTTATATGAAAAGAAAAATTTGTAAGGAATTAACTTGGATATAGTTAAGGAGATTTCCATAAAAATTGTTGGAGGTGCTGTTTGTTTCTTCTCACACATACTGTAAAATATGGGAAAAGAATGATAAATTGAGGGAAGATTTGCTAAACATAAATGAGTCAGGACAGGATGATTTTGAAAATTCTTGACCTGTCAAGATGGCAAAAGATGCTAAGATTTGGAAATGACTGCTGAGAACCTGTCACAGAACAGACCATGCAGCTGTATCACGTTCTGCTAAAATTTCAGAAAGGTCAAAAAGTTTGAGTGCACAGAGACAGGGAGTCTTTTGTATTGATTAAGGGCATGAATCACAGAAACTTCAAGTAAAACAGAGTGTCCTTAGGAAGATAAAACATGTTGTCTTTATGAACAGGAACCAAAGGTAAAGAAAAGATGATCTCAAATAAATTTGTGCTGGTGGGGTTTGTCTCATGAATTCAATTCCCCTGAATCCATGAACACTCACAAGATTTCTTGAGACTGTTGTTACAACAGAACTACCGTCAGCCTGGAATGAAAGGGACAGAGAGGTATGTAATGAAATAAGGCTGTCAGTCTTAAGAATTGCTTTGGCAGGAAGGAGCCTGAGGAAGGCTACCCAGAGGCAAGCACATAGAACCTTTCCTGAAAAAATAAGCAGTGCCTCCAAGGGTGGAGCCAAGATCCCAGAGGTGCAGCCAAGACACATGGAACATTGTTCCCAGGCCTTGGCACACCTTCCAGGTAAATCCAACATTTGTCCTGCCAGATTTCAAAACTGTTAGGGGCAAGACACTAATTATTAATTTAGATTTTCTTCCTTTTTGAACCAAGTTTCTACAACTGTTATCCTGTGTCTGTTCCATTATTTTGCTTTAGGAATTTTAGGGGCCTATAATTTCTCCACTAATGGAGCACAATTATACACAGGGACCTGTAATTAGTTATTTCAGGTGATGAGAATTTGGACTTTGAGCTGAAGGTATCATGAAATGAAACTCCTGAGAAACTTTTGATGAGGGCAAATATGTTCTGAAGGTGGGAGACGAGTTAGACAGTAGAGCCAGAAGATGGATTATGGCAGACATGAGTCTAAAATACTCCCCAAGGCTTCTGTTCCCTGGTGTTTACTCCTGGGATCCTCCTCACTCTTGATGGTGAGAAGTAATTGTTATATGCAGAAGAAATTTTAGCTTGTGATTGAGGTAAGTAAAAGAAAAATTAGTCCAGGTTTGTCCAAATTAAATAAAGTATCTTTAAAGAAGGGATTGGATGTCAGAGAGATTTTATGGTTGGCCTTAAAGAAGCAAAAATCATGCCATGGACTTTGGAGTGGAGGGCACCAGCCCAGCATCCACTGGGAACTGAATTGACTACAACTTGAATGTGCTTAACAGAGATTCAGAGGCTTCAAATAGAAACCAGCAGAGTCAAGACCTTGACGGAAGCCCTCCCAGATCATAAGCAGATGGCACAGCCAGTGTGTCATCGAACTCCTGAATGCAAAAACAGTAATATAATCTCTGTTGGGTTTTTGTTTGTCTATTTGTTTTGTTTTTCAAGTTAAAAAGTCTGTGATGATTTTCTGTGCTGCAAAGACAGTAGGATTAGAGATCGCTGGCTAGAGGAAGACAGGGAATGGACTTTGCTATCCAAAAAAAAAAAAAAAAAAAAAAACAAATCCACTCAATCTAAGATGGAAGAAGCAATAGCAAATTATAGAAACTGTAATTATTTCAGTATGACTGTAAAAAATTACAAGGGCATTACAAAAAAATATTGCCACAGCTTCCAACACTGTTTTAGGCATAAGTATGTAATGTTTCAGGCAAAAATTTCGCACAGGAAACTAATTGTCATAGTAACGTTAACAAGTAAGTTCCATTACTGCCTCGTTTTACGGATAAATGAAGGTGGAAAGAGGTTTTTGTAACTTACTCAAAGTCACAACAGTTAAAATTGGTAAAATCATGTTTAAAATTCAGACAGCTCAGGAGAGTGACGAAGCTCTCATTATAAAGTTAAGATATAATCAAGAGGAAGAGGAAGCTTGTTCATTAATAGATGATTAAATTGCCTTTACGCTAGGATCTTACACAAGTAGTAGATACCAATATTTAAAAACCTATGCCAAAAATTCACAGGTTATTCATATATCAAACTTCTTTAAAATTCCAATACAAGATGAAGGTGAAGGCTTCCTGCATGAAAGTTTTGTAAATATAATACATGTAGTTTGGACAAGAATAAAGGAATTAGAAGATTGATGAATGATAAAAGAGGGAGAAAATGAGTTCGTTTTCAAAATTGCATTTGAAACCTTTTGTTATTCTGAATTATAAAAACATTTTAGGCTTAAAAGGCATATAATTATTATCATTTGATTAAATTGATCTAATAGATTTTAGTGCTGCCAATTCGGGGCATATAGGGTGAACTCAAAGACATCTCCAAAAAGTCATGATATAATATCTATGCATTTTAAGATAAATTAAAAAATAAAGGAAAACTGATGAAATCTTCTAAATATTAGTCGGCCAGCATGTGTTTATAAGTCGAAGTGAAAATGTGAAAATCTTAAAAGAATGTTAACAATATTATATTGGTAAAATATGCCAAATTACCAAATTCACTAATCTTGTGTTTTTATAGATAATAACATCTTAAACCATAATGATTTTTAATTATCAGCTACAAAAGTTATCTGAGGACATATCCTGAGAAATGATTCACTCTAATACACACAGATCTGCCTCTTTTTCCTTCTCTTTGATTAGCATCCTTTGGTGGAAAAGCAACCCATAACAGTCAACTGCAGTGGACTTATATCTACCTTTATCTTCTTTCCTAAGTGGTCTTAATATTGTACTATTGAAGCTTCAGATATGTGTCCACGCATATAAGTCAGAACACATAAACTACTAAGAACAGTTAGCATGCAATAATCCTGTCAATTCAAAAATTTATGACCAGGAATTAATTTCAGGTCTTTTGTGTTTGGTTCATAAGTATTTAGTATTTAATGAGATATTTTCATTTTTTCTCTCTCTCTGTCTCTCTCGCTCTCATTTTGCATATTATTCTCAATCAATTTTTTTTATAGAAGGACTATTTCATAAACTGCACTCTTTGGACATTTTTACTCCAATAATCAATCTCCTGTAATTCAAATAGTCAATCATATAATATAATTTGAGTATTACCATGTACTCACACAAACTCCTTCGTATTTGATTGTTTTGTGTAATGGTCACAGATTTAAACTATAGTTAGCAAAAAAAAAAAAAAAAAAAGGCAAAAAATTGCATCTTTTCTTTCTTGTCCTGAAAATGGTGAGCTCCCAAACACATCTCCCTTTTAATTATGAATTATTTATTTGGCAAGAATGTCCTGTCCAATTTCAAAAACACAGTCTCACATCTTTATATTACTATTTGTATAGTTTCTAGAACTTCAGAAAGCTTCCATTACCATTTGAAAAATACTGATTATATTTTTAGAGTAACAGAAATGTAGTATTTAAATCTCTGTTCCTTATCAGGGAGAAATGACTTCATTATTTTTAATTTTTCCATAGATTTTTTTCCATAATATGAACTCTCCTCTTGTTATAAGGATTTCTGTCAAATATCAAGTTGTTACACACAATTCTATAAATAGAGCAGTATACATTGCCCTGAATTATTTCTGATTGCACAACTGTGACCATTGTCACATAAAGTGAACTAAAGACACTGCAGTGAGGCTGTTCTCTCGTGATATCTGCAGTGAGGTGGAAAGATATTCCCACATACATTGGAGTGTGGAATAGAAGTTGCTGGAACTTCTGCTGGCCCATGGCTCCATAGGAACCTTATTTCTTCAAAATTCACTAGAAATCAAGTGTAATTCATGATCATCATTGGAACTAACAGAAATATTGGTAGTATGCAAATAATTTAAAAATTATATCTGTGATTTAGAGGTCTCTGCTATCTCTACAGAATATTTATTTTTGGATTTATAAGTGATATATATTTTGGTGCACATCACATCAGATCTTTGGCTTAAACATGTATTCAAACAGTTAAAGTGATTCAAAGAATTAAATGGAGCATATGATTACCATATTTTAAAATGACACAAATCTTTCATCAAGACCAAATTTATTATTCAGTAGTAGCTCTTTTTGTTTTGTTTAAATTTTCTGATGTATTATGATTAAATGCAATAATGTTACTTTACTGATAAGAAAGAACATATCTTTAAAAATGTCATAAATTCTAAACATGGGACTTTAGAATTTTGGTAGAGAACTAGTTTGTATATTAGTTTCCTCATCTGGAAAGGTAATTGATGAGGGTACTTACCTCTGAGAGTTCTTGTAACTGTTGAGTGAGTGAACACATGCAATTTTATCAATCAGTGCTTGACATATAGTAGTCTCATGAATCTGCAGAGTATATTGACTTTACACATCAAGGACTCACCCTTGATCTCTGTGTCTCATTTTACATTATGAATTTACATCATTATAGTGTACCTCTTTGCTACTGTGATCTAGGAATATTAGCATCAATCAGAAGATTGTTAGAAATTCAGAATTTCAGTTATAAGCCCAGGTTACTATTTCAGAACTTAAATTTTTCATAGTGAGTTAGGTGTTTGCTATGCATATTAAAATTTTTTTAGAGGACTAGTATAGAAACCAAGGTGATATTTCTAATTGTTCTTTGTACAAATATAATACCTTTATATACCTAAATTATTCTACTATTACCTTTTTTAATTAGTTTACTGACTTCATGAAGATGTTTTATTTGGATAATTTAAAAATACAACTTCAAACTAAATGTAATTTAAAATTAAATAGATTATTATTTGAAAATTTAAAACACTAAGCCCAAACAAAGAATATAAGCAAAGAATAAAGAGAAGAGAGGAGGAGGAAGGGGAGGAGAAGGAAAAGGGAAAGAAGAGTAATCAAATTGGATTTAAAGACTCAACAGTTGTTCAAAAATGTATCAACCTAAAAAGTATATTTTTTCTTTGTTATTTGATTTGTATTTGTGTCCTGCAGTTTGACCAGATGTGAAAGAAAAAAATGCATGAGTGTGTACAGTCTTTGATTTATATTCATTGCAATAGTAGAGCTACAGAGGGCATTGCAAAGCACTGCCCAGCACTTTGGGGCTTTAAAAGAACAGGCAAAACAGGAAAATATGAATTATTGCAGACTTTCCTAGAGCAAAATGCACCAGAGTACAACCTAAGTAAACCACGGTTCAATGACTTTCACTCTACAGAAAGAGATTTAGATTATGATGTATACGAAATAAAATGCCTTAGATATACTCACCACACAAAGTCACCCATAGGGTACCATGAGAGGAGGTCAAGTGAGGGATCGATGATGATGTGCTACTTGGAGATTGTTTGGTAGATTCTTAGTTATTGTGGGATATCATAACTGCAAGAAATATTTGTGGTTTTTCTGGGAAATAATTTGTAACACCAGTCAGAGTAATGTTCCATGTGTTTCTCCAGTGAGTTATTTTTTATGATTCTGCCTTGACTCTGTGCTAGATGAAACTATTTATAATACCCTGTGACCTTCCATATTTAGTAAAATATATATGTGCAATAATTTTAAATTAAAAATTATATATTTATTTCTTATATCCATTCATCTGTTGAAGGGCACCTAGGCGGGATCCATAGTTTAGCTATTGTGAGTTGAGCTGCCGTAAACAGTGATGTGGCTGCATCACTGTGGTATGCTGACTTTAAGTTCTCTGGGTATAAACTGAGGAGTGGGATAGCTGAGTCAAATGGTGGATCCATTCCAAGTTTTCTGAGGAATTTCCACACTGCTTTCCATAATGTATGCACCAATTTGTATTCCCAGCAGCAATGTGTGAGTGTACCTTTTCCCCCACATTCTTACCAACATACATTGTTACTTGTATTGATAATTGCTATTCTAATTGCTGTGAGATGAGATCTTAGAGCAGCTTTGGTTTACATTTCCCTAATTGCTATAGATGAACGTTTCTTCATCTATTTGTTGATCAATTGTATTTCTTTTTCTGTGATGTGTCTGTTTAGTTTCTCAACCCACTTACTGATTGTGTGTGTGGGTGTGTGTGTGTTTTGTTTTGTTTTAAGTTTTTTGAGTTGTTTATATATCCTGGAAATTAATGCTCTATTTGAGGTTCATGTGGTAAAGATTTTCTTCTATTCTGTAGGCTCTCTGTTCACGTTAATTATTTCCTTTTCTGAGAAGCTTTTTAGTGTGAATCCATCCTGTTTATTGGTTCTTGATTTTACTTCTTGCACATTAGGAGTCTTTTAAGGAAGTCAAATCCTAAGCCAACATGGTGAAGATTTGGCCTACTTTTCCTTCTATTAGGCTAGGGTCTCTAATCTAGTGCCTAAGTATTTGATCCACTTTGAGTCACTTTTGTGCAGGGTGAGAAATAGGGGTTTGCTTTCATTTTGTCACATGTGGATTTCCAATTTTCCCAGCAGCATTTATTGAATAGGCTGTCTTTTCTCCAGTGAAAGTTTTTGGCACCTTTGACTAGGGCAACATAACTGTATTTATGTGGGTTTGTCTCTGTGTCTCCTATTCTGTACCATTGGTCTATGTGTTGTTTTGGTGCCAATACCATGCTGTTTTAGCTACTGTTGCTCAATAGTATTGTTTAAGGGCTGGTATTGTGATGCCTCCTGTTTCACTCTTCTTGCTAAGGATTGCTTTGGCTATTCTGGGTCTCTTTTTTTCCAAATGAATTTCATGATTGCTTTTTTTAAAATTTTTTTATTTGTTCTAATTAGTTATACATAATAGTAGATTGCTTTTCCTAGTTCTATAAAAAATATCATTGGGATTTTAATTGGAATTGGAATTGCATTAAATCTGTATAACAGTAGTGTGGCCATTTTGACAATATTAATGTTGCTATCCAGGAGCGTGGGAGGTCTTTACATTAAAAAAAAAATGGTGTATACATATACTGTGGAATATTACTTAGCCTTAACAATGAATGAAATTATGGCATTTGCTGGTAAATGGTTAGAACTGGAGAATATCATGCTAAGCAAAATAATCCAGTCCCCAAAAAACCATAGACTGAATGTTTTCTCTGATATGTAGATGCTTATTCAAAATAAGTGGGGGACTAGGTAAGAACAGAGTTACTTTAGATTAGATAGAGGGGAGTGAAGCTGGGGAAGAGTGTATGGGAGTAGGGAGGACAGTAGAATGAGTCAGACATTATTACCTTATGTACCTACGTAACTATATGATTGGTAAGATTCTACATCAACCCAGATAATGAGAAATTATACTCTATTATATATGATGAACCAAAGTGCATTCTACTGTCATGTATAACTAATTAAAACAAATTTAAAAATTAAAATATATATTGAATATGCTTTTAAAGTACTTATTCATTAAGATATTTTATTGAATTATCTGGTAAGTAAGAATAAAAAAATTGTTTTGTTTTTTTTGCTTTGCAGAGCTAGGGGCTCAACCCAGGGCTTCATGCATGCAAGGTAAACTCTCTACCTGTTAGCTATATCTCTAGCCCTTTTTATTTTATTTTGATAATGGGTCTTCTTAAAGTTATTCTGGCTGACCTAAAAATCGTGAACTTCATGTCTCAGCCTCTAAAGTAGCTGGCATTACAGGCATTTGCCAGCACACTTGGCCTACCAAAACTTTAATGGAAATCTAACCAAAAAGGTTTATGTACAATTATAAATTATGTTACCTCTAATTATCATCATGCCGAACTATAATAATAATTAAGTTGAATGAATATTTCCAATTAATTTTATTATATTATATCATACTTAGGACACTCATAGTGAGATATTCTACAGTTAATATGTTGGTAAAAAAATACACATTTGTAGGCCAGATATATTCTTAGTGTGACAAATATTTCATCATATTCAACTGAATAAATTTTTAGGAAACATTTTTTTAAATTAAATTTAAAATTAGTGATATTTCATAAATTCTACAAGTAGGGAAATGATTTACGATTTCATAAATGAATCCCAAATTCCTTCAAATGTTGAAATAACAGTCAAACATTTAAGGATTATTAATGCTAATAAATAAGAAATTTCTTAGCAATCAATGCTAAAGTTCATTTGGTTTCAACTCCTTTGTTCTAGCAGAGTCCATCATTACCACATAAACATGGTTGACTCTTCTTCATACTTTGTATTTAATCACATTTCTTAGTAATGGAATATTAAAAGAGTATCTTACATGGATACCTCAAAACTATCTCAAATTCAATATGAAAGACAAGAATTCATGTACTCTTCCACATACAGTCTTCATGATGGTAAGATGAATCCACTCTTCCTTTCCAAATAAGTAATTAATTCAATAGTATCCTTAGCTTCTTTACTGCTAATAACAGAATATAGTATCACACTCACCGTTTTGACTTTTATCTATTTGAAGGTATGCTCTCTATATATCTTGTACATAATAACAATTTCCCTAGACATAATCTTTTGCCCAACTTCTGCAATAGTTTCTATTTTGTCCAATCTTCCTCTTCTTAAAATAATTTTTATTTCATATAGAATGATTTTACAACCTGAACACTTGATCATGATCTAATCATCTCTCCCTGATGTTTAAAAATATTTTCAGTATTTGAATATTCTATGTGTTACCTACCTCTCAAAACATGTTTAACAATATTTATCAGTCAAATTTCAACAGCAAAAGGAACCAGCAGGTAAGTATGGGATTTGTGACAAGGAAGTTGCCTGACACGATTGGGAGACCAATAGAGATAACTGTAAAGTTGTTTCTTTTTCATTTCTTATTAGATATTGATGTACAATGGACAGATAGTTGGGAACGGTGGTAGGAACACAAAAGCATGACATCATCCATTACCACAATGGACTGAAACATCTATCACTACTTATTGCCACTGAGTTTTGTAATGAATTATCCTGTGCAAGTCAAGACCATCTGTCAAGGAGCTGGCTGCACGTGCCTAACACAGAATTCAGAGTGGGTGAGAATCCAGCAGAAGGTAGTTCAGTTGCTGCCTCATTCTAATGAATTAAATCAGCATATCAGCAGCTGTAAGTGCAGCTGTATAATATCTACTGCATTCTTTTTATTCCCCAAAATATCACAAAATCCTCCCCGTTAGCCTATCCTAATGGAACACATACATGGAACAGAATTGTGGAAAATATAATTTTCTCCAGCCATGTTGACACATTCCAAAACCATAATGAGGATGAATTACAAATTAACCTTCTGTGATTCCTTTGCATTTAAGTTATATTCTCCTGCTTTGGGCACTTAGGCTATTTCACAGGATTTAATTTTTCTTAAACAATCTCTTCCCCAATCATCCTTGATCACTCTTCTACTTTACTCATTTTTTTTTGTTTTGATAATAATTCTACACCACTTCTATCAAAAAATTATTTAGTTACATAATAGCTTACATAATTGTCACTTGATAAAACTCAAATCAAACTCAGAAACACACAGAAACCAAATAGCAAGGGGACAGAAGGCTAGATACTGCTTGATCTCATGTAGTAGGTTTTTTTTTTTTTTCATTGTTGGTTACATTTTCTGTACATAGTAGTTTCAAACTTTCAAATTGTGTTATATTTGAAAACAACAAATTTGTGCTCAGTGGATCTAAGTTTGAAAACATGGTAATTTTGAATTTTTATGTTGTAAATTAGGGCACTTTGTTAGATATGGTATTTTTAAATATATATGCTTTGATTTAACTGGCATGTTATTTTACAAAATAGGTGAAATTAATAAAGTAGAGAAGAATAAAACTTCATGGAAAGAATCTAAAATTTTTAAAAAGTATTTTGGATATATTCAGTTTATTAGAAATTTATTAGAAAACAAACTCACTCAGTAAATAGAGAAGTCACTGAACATCTTACAGTTATTTCTTGGTGAGTGATTTCTATTTTACAGCCTTTAATTACCAACAGTTTCCATAGAAAATAACATGAAACAAACTTCCAGGAAGATTGAAATGCATGCTAAAAGTAGGGTGAAAACCAATCAAGTATCAATCAATCACCTCTATGTAATCTGTGGACACCAAGACTCTAGTAGCTTATAGTGAAATATAAAAGGCATTTCAAATGTAATATATTTCTCTGGAAAAGAAGGTAAACTCTTGTGCTTTGGCTTGGGGCGGGGGAGTTGCTAAGAACCAAAATAAATAGATAAAAATCTTTTTGTTAGAGACTGACTTTATTAAAAACATTTTCCTAAAAATTAAGTCATGAGCCTATTATGTAGGAACTTATCCATTCATCTCTATGGAAAACATCTGGATGGGTTCCAGAAAGAATTGCTCCATATTTTCTCCTACCATGACTCTTAGAATGAAAAACATGAGTTAAATGGAAGAACCTTTTGTGTAAAATGAGAAATGTTCTCTGTATCTAAGGCTACTGCAGAAAGGGCAAAATATTCAAAATAGCAGATAATTAATACCAACAAATCTCATACAAATGGAAAGACTGGAACCAGGTAAAAACAATATAATCTGGTGCAGACGATTTTGCTTATGTCTGTTATGTCTATTCTCACTATTTATGCAAATTAAGTTTTTGTAGCCCTTAATTTTTATATGCATTATTGACCATAAATATGTTGAAATGTAATATCCTAAAATCATATATCATCTCTTTAAACTGGAAACTCTTTTACTAAGTAAGAGAAAATTAATTTGTTCAGCAAATATTTTTATTTTCAGTGACTAGGTGTCAGGTACTATTGAAGAAATCAGATTATGGGTCCTAACCAAATAAATAAGGATACTTAACCTCTATGGATTAAATTCTAGAGAAAAGTCTAAAACCTAATCAATTAAAATCATGCAGAGGGATACAAAAAAGTTAGTAGAATACTACAAGTGGTATGCAGAAATGAAAAATGTACAGCAGTGTGTGGGGAATCCAGAGTGTCATCCACAAGGGTTACATACTGAAATTCTAAGTGTGTGTTTAGTGATGAATTCCTGGGTATTATTTGAAGAAAATTTGGGAGAAAGAACAGAGGTAAAGTTAAGCTCTATGTGTACAGGAATTTGTCCATTTATTCTGTTATGAATTTTGTTATTTATAACCATCTCAAATGATTCTTTGTATTTCTATATTACCTGCAATGTTTGTCTTTTATGATTTTATTTATTTGAGTCTTTTCTTTTTCTTAGCCTAACTAAGGATTTGTCAATTTTATGTCTTCAAAGAAATAGCTCTTCATTTAATTAAATTTTATATTTTTAGTCTTTTTAACTTATTTCTGCTCATAATTTACTCTTTCTTTCCTCCTACTAATTCTATGTTAGCCTTTGCTGTTGTTTTCTAATGTCCTGAGATAAAAGCAATTTGTTGTTCACTTGTGATCTTCCTGCTTTTTTGATGTAGACATTGATTGCTGCTTCTTACATTGCAACTAATTTTGTGGTCCATCATATGACCCGTCCTGAGAATGTTTGACATACTGTGGAGTAGAATGTGTAGTCACTGGTTTTGGATGGAATATTCTGTAGATGTCTGTTAGGTCCATTTGGTCTGGAGTACAATTTAACTCTGCTGTTTTCATGTTGTTTTTTGTTTTGTTTTGTTTTTTTTTTTTTTTTTTTTCTGGATGATTCATTCATTGCTAAAAGTGGAGTAATAAGTTCCCTTACTATTAATGCATTATAGTCTACCTCTCATGTCAGATCCATTAATATTTGCTTTATATATTTGGGTGCTCCAATATTGGGTGAATATACACTTAGAATTTTCATTTTTTCTTTCCTAATTGACCATTATATTAATATATTATGACCTTTTGTTTCTCTTATTACTTTTTTTATTTAAAATTTATTTTAAGTAAAATAAATGAGTATTCTAATATAAATATGAGTACTCTTTTATTCTTTTGAATTCCATTTGGATGAAATATCTTATTCTATCTCTTCACTCTCAATCTATGTGAATCCTAAACAAGGTTAAAAAGTAAATATTCAGATGTGTGAGAAATTATATATGCATATACTTCAGGTTTTTTGTTTGTTTTGTTTTTCTCTCAGTTAATAAAGTAACTAACATTGTCAAGTGACATCCCCAGTATCTGCAAAAAAGAAAATTAAATAATAGGAGATCAAAGTCCTCATATTTTTAAAATGTATGGTAAAAGGTCAAATAAGGGTCATCAATCTCATAGTGTTCATTATTCATAATTGGAAGTTCAGAATTTTTTATCTGATGTATTAAAGAAAAAATATCTGATGCATGGTAATGTTTCCCTTAATGATAACACAGATTTATTCAGGGATGACTACAGCAAGGTTTTGCAACAAAGTAGAATGGGCTTATTTATTAACTCAACAAAGAAAATGTAGATTTATACCTAAAGGTATAGGATGTAGGAAGGATAGTAGAGTGAAACAAATTATTACCTCATGTACACATATGGCGGCATGACCCATGTGATCCTACAATATGTACAATCAGAAAAATGAGCAATTACACTCCATTTATATGTGATTTATCAAAATATATAAATGCATTCTACTGTCATGTATAACTAATTAGAACAGATAAAAATTAAATAAAAAATGAAAAGAATTAGTATGGAGATCAGTGGATGGGAAATTACTAAGAAGAAGTACCAGGAGTAAAGGGGATTCTGGTTAAAGACACATGACAGGATTCTTTCTGAGGGAAGCCCAAGATGATCAGATATCTACTGAAAGATGGTAGAGCATGAGGAATTTGATAAGCAATTGAGTGTACCCAGACATCAAGGATAGAAGATTCTGATTTCACATGATTTTTGGTATAATTATATAATGCAGGGGAAAATGTAGAATCCCCAAACTCAGGTCTACCTGAGCAGAGATACCCCAGAAGACTGTAACTAAAGTTTAGTCAGGTCACAGTCTCTCTGAGCCTTCAAAATATTTTATAAAATTTCTAATCTCTAATTTCATAAAAGAAGTACAAATGAGTAATAAGAAGAAAATTGGATAATTTCTTACATTTATCTATTAATTTATTAACTTATAAGATGACATGGAAAACAAAAGTCTCTTACTTCTATAACATCTCATTCAACCATTCCACATTGGGAGCAGAAAATATGGTTATAGATTTTTATTTAATTTTAATAGATTAAAATCCCACTTCTCTACTTCTTGTTTTCCTTACCAGGTAGCAACTGTGTTTCTCTGCATAAAATAAATTTGATAAGTTACTGAAGCATATTGAAGTACTATATATATGCCTATCAAATGGAAGCTCCTCCTTTGTAAATACTTGTTAAACATTACCTTACTTCCCAGTACCAACACCCAGATTATTTTTCTCATGGCTACCATAAAAAAGGACCACAGACTGGGTTGCTTAAAAGAGCAGAACATTTCTTTCACATTTTTGCAGGTTAGAAATCCAGAGTGAATATATCAAGAGAGTCTTGCTCAGGGTAGAGTCCTTGCACCTTCCTACCTTGTGGTGTTAGCTTTCAGATGCTTCTCTGCAAACTGCTTCCATCTACACATGGCATTCTTCTGATGTGTCCTTCACTTCACGTGACATCTTCTTCTCAGGTCAACATAGATATAAAGTTAAGACCCCACTATACTATTCCAGAATAATCTCTTCTGAATTTACATCTTAAATGTAGCTTTAAAGAACATACCTAGGTCTTTGATGGCAGATTTTTTTTTTAATCATAAATTTACATAGGGCAATGTTGTTTGATTCATACTGTTACTTTTTTTCCTTTCCCCCCACCCCTCCGGCCACTCTTTTCCCTCTATACAGTCCTTCCTTCCTCCATTCTTACCACTCTCCTTATCCCTAACCCTAAACCTCATACTAACCCTAACGCTAACCCCTCCTACCTCCCATTATATGTCCTTATCCCCTTATCAGCAAGATCATTTGTCCTTTAGTTTGTTGAGATTGGCTTATCTCACTTAGCATGATATCCTCCAATTTCATCCATTTGCCTGCAAATGCCATAATTTTATCATTCTTCATAGCAGAGTAATATTCCATTATATATATATGCCACAGTTCCTTTACCATTCATCAACTGAAGGGCATCTAGGTTGGTTTCACAGTCTGGCTATGGTGAATTGAGCAGCTATGAACATTGATGTGGCTGTATCTCTGTAGTATGCTGGTTTTAAGTCCTTTGGGTATAGTCCAAGGAGTGGGATAGCTGAGTCAAATGGTGCTTCCATTCCAAGCTTTCTGAGGAATCTCCATACTGCTTTCCACAGTGGCTGCACTAATTTGCAACCCCACCAGCAATGTATGAGTGTATCTTTTTCCTCACATCCTCGCCAACACCTATTGTTGCTTGAGTTCTTGATAATCGCCATTCTAATTGGGGTGAGATGAAATCTTAGGGTAGTTTTGATTTGCATTTCTCTTATTACTAGAGATGTTGAACATTTTTTCATATATCTGTTGATTGCTTGTACATCTTCTTCTATGAAGTGTCTATTCATTTCCTTAGCCCATTTGTTGATTGAGTTATTTGTATTCTTGGTGTAGAGTCTTTTGAGTTCTTTATAGATTCTGGAAATTAGCGCTCTATCTGAAGTATGAGTGGCAAAGATATTCTCCCACTCTGTAGGCTCTCTCTTCACATTACTGATAGTTTCCTTTGCTGAGAGAAAGCATTTTAGTTTGAATCTATCCCAGTTGTTGATTCTTGCTTTTATTTCTTGTGCTATGGGAGTCCTGTTAAGGAAGTCTGATCCTAAGCCAACAAGTTGAAGGTTTGGACCTACTTTTTCTTCTATAAGATGCAGGGTCTCTGGTCTGATTCCGAGGTCCTTGATCCATTTTGAGTTGAGTTTTGTGCAGGGTGACAGATAGGGGTTTAATTTCATTCTGTTGCATATGGTTTTCCAGTTTTCCAGCACCATTTGTTGAAGAAGCTATCTTTTCTCCATTGCATATTTTTGGAACCTTTGTCTAGTATGAGAAATTTATATTTATTTGGGTTTGTGTCCATGTCCTCTATTCTGTACCATTGATCTACCTGTCTATTTTGGTACCAATACCATGCCGTTTTTGTTACTATTGCTTTGTAATAGAGTTGAAGATCTGGTATCAGGAGACCCCCTGCTTCGCTCTTTCTACTGAGGATTGCTTTAGCTATTCTGGGTTTCTTATTCTTCCAGATGAATTTCATAATTGCTTGCTCTATTTCTGTAAGGTACGTCATTGGGATTTTAATTGGAATTGCATTGAATCTGTATAGCACTTTTGGTAGTATGGCCATTTTGACAATATTAATTCTGCCTATCCAAGAACATGGGAGATCTTTCCATCTTCTAAGAGTTTCTTTAATTTCTTTATTTGGTGTTCTGTAGTTCTCATTGTAGAGGTCTTTCACCTCTTTTGTGAGATTGATTCCCAAGTATTTTATTTTTTTCGATGCTATTGTGAATGGGGTAGATTTCCTAATTTCTCTTTCTGAAGATTCATCACTTATGTATAAAAATATGTTGGATTTATGAGCATTGATCTTGCAACCTGCTACTTTACTGAATTCACTTATGAGTTCTAAGAGTTTTCTGGTGGAATTTCCAGGTTCCTCTAAATATATAATCATGTCATCAGTGAACAGGGATAGTTTGAGTTCTTCTTTTCCAATTCGTATCCCTTTAATTTCTTTGATTTGTCTAATTGCTCTGGCTAGTGTCTCAATAACAATGTTGAATAGAAGTGGTGAAAGAGGGCATCCCTGCCTTGTTCCAGTTTTTAGGGAGAATGCTTTCCGTTTTTCACCATTTAGAATGATATTGGCCATGGGCTTAGCGTAGATGGCCTTTACAATGTTATGGAATGTTCCCACTACCCCGATTTTTTCTAGACTTTTGAGCATGAAGGGATGCTGTATTTTATCGAATGCTTTTTCTGCATCTTTTCAAATAATCATGTGATTCTTAACTTTTAGTCTGTTGATATGGTGAATGACATTTATTGATTTCCGGATGTTGAACCAACCTTGCATCCCTGGGATAAAACCCACTTGTTTGTGGAGCACTATCTTTTTAATATATTTTTGTATGTGATTTGCTAAAATTTTGTTGAGAATTTTTGTGTCAATGTTCATTAAGGATATTGGTCTGAAATTTTCTTTCCTCGATGTGTCTCTGTCTGGTTTAGGTATCAGGGTGATATTGGCTTCATAGAATGAGTTTGGGAGGGTTCCCTCCTCTTCTGTTTTATGTAATACTTTGAGAAGTATTGGAATGAGCTCTTCTTTAAAGGTTTTGTAGAACTGGGCTGAGAACCCATCTGGTCCCGGAATTTTCTTTGTTGGTAGGCTTTTGATGACCTCTTCTATTTCATTGCTTGAAATTGATTTATTTAAGTTGTGTATGTCCTCCTTGTTCAGTTTAGGTAATTCATATGTCTCTAGAAGCTTGTTGATGTCTTCGAGGTTTTCTGTTTTGTTGGAGTACAGATTTTCAAAATAGCTTCTAATTATGTTTTGTATTTCACTCGTGTATGTTGTGATATTTCCTTGTTCATTCCGAATTTTAGTAATTTGAGTTTTCTTTCTCTTTCTCTTTGTTAGTGTGGCTAAGGGTTTATCAATTTTGTTTATTTTTCAAAGAACCAAATATTTATTTTGGTAATTTTTCCGATTGTTTCTTTTGTTTCAATTTCGTTGATTTTGGCTCTGATTTTAACTATTTCCTGTCTTCTACTACTTTTGGTGTTGGTCTGCTCTTCTTTTTCTAGGACTTTGAGCTGTAGTGTTAAGTCGTTTATTTGTTGATTTCTACTTCTTTTGTTGAATGCGCCCCATGAAATAAATCTTCCTCTAAGTACTGCTTTCATAGTGTCCCAGAGGTTTTGATATGATGTGTCTTTGTTCTTGTTTACTTCTAAGAATTTTTTAATTTCCCTCCTGATGTCTTCTGTTATCCATTCATCATATAATAGTGTATTATTTGATCTCCAGGTATTGGAGAAGTTTCTATTTTTTATTCTGTCAATCCATTATGATCTGATAGAGTACAAGGTAGTATCTCTATCCTCTTGTATTTGCTTCCTGTAGCTTTGTGGCATAAAACATGGTCTATTTTAGAGAAGGATCCATGTACTGCTGAGAAGAAAGTGTATTCGTTCTTTGTTGGATGGTATATTCTATATAAGTCGGGTAAGTTTAAATTGTTGATTGTGTTATTGAGTTCTATGGTTTCTTTATTCAATTTTTGTTCGGACGATCTATCCAGTGGTGAGAGAGGTGTTTTAAAAATCACCTAGTATTATTGTGTTGTGGTCTATTTGATTTCTGGAATTGAGAAGGATTTGTTTGACATAGACGGATGAGCCAATTATCGGGGCATAGATATTTATGATTGTTATGTCTTGCTGATTTATGCTTCCCTTAAGCAGTATGTAATGTCCTTCTTTATCCCTTCTGACTAGTTTTGGCTTGAAATCCACATTATCTGAAATGAGGATGGATACTCAATCTGTTTTGCTGTGTCCGTGTGCATGGTATGTTTTTTCCCCTCCTTTCACCTTTAGTCTATGGGTGTCTCTTTCTATGAGATGAGTCTCTTGCAGGGAGCATATTGTTGGATTTTTCTTTTTAATCCAATCTGCCAGTCTATGTCTTTTGATTGATGAGTTCAGGCTATTAACATTCAGGGTTATTATTGTGATATGATATGTATTCCCAGTCATTTGACTCATTTTTGTTTTTTTGACATGATTTGGTTTCTCCTTTATTTGGCTATTCCTTTAGGCTAGTTCCTCCTGTTGCTGATTTGCATCGTTGTTTTTCATCTCTTCCTCATGGAATATTTTGCTGAGAATATTTTGTAATACCAGCTTTCTTTTTGTAAATTCCTTTAGCTTTTGTTTATCATGGAAGGATCTTATTTCATCGTCAAATCTGAAAGTAAATTTTGCTGGGTATAAGATTCTTGGTTGGCATCCGTTTTCTTTCAGGGCTTGGTAAATGTTGTTCCAGGCCCTTCTAGCTTTTAGGGTCTGGATTGAAAAGACTGCTGATATTCTTATTGATTTCCCCCTGAATGTAATTGGATTCTTTTCTCTTGCGGCCTTTAAAATTCTGTCATTATTTTGTATGTTAGGTGTTTTCATAATAATGAGCCTTAGTGTGGGTCTTTTGTAATTTTGTATATTTGGAGTCCTATAATATAAGCCTCTTTTACTTGGTTTTCCATTTCATTCTTCAGATTTGGGAAATTTTCTGATATTATTTCATTGAATAGATTGTTCATTCTTTTGGTTTGTTTCTCTAAGCCTTCTTCAATCCCAATAATTCTTAAATTTGGCTTTTTCATGATATCCCATAAGTCTTGTAGATTCTGTTCATGATTTCTCACCATCTTCTCTGTTTGGTCAACTTTGTTTTCAAGAGTAAATATTTTGTCTTCAATATCTGAGGTTCTGTCTTCCAGGTGTTCTATCCTATTGGTTATGCTTTCTATGGAGTTTTTAACTTGGTTTATTGTTTCCTTCATTTCAAGGATCTCTGTTTTTTTTTTTTTTTTCAGTATCTCTAACTCTTTATTGAAATGATCTCTTGCTTCCTGTATTTGCTCTTTTAACTGTTCATTGGTGCCATCATTTAATGCCTGCATTTGCTCTTTCATCTCTTCGTTTGCTTCCCTGATTGTTTTGATTATGTACATTCTGAACTCCCTTTCTGACATATCTTCCGCTGTGCTGTCATTGAATTTTATTGATATAGTATCTAGGTTTTTTGGGACATTTTCTTCCCTTGTTTTCTCATATTGGTCAGATGTCAGTGGGACTCTGTGATATTGCAGATTTCCTCTATTTGCTTATAGTGTCCCTGTAGATTTCTAGTGTATCATCTCCCAGCCTTCAGTAGTCTGAAGTCTTGGAGTAACTTGATAATGCAGTACTTTCCAAGAAAGCTGTCCCTAGCCTGCTACTGGTTCCAGGGCTTGATGCTGGCTCTGTGTGGAAAGGCTCTCTCTGGGGGGGCTGCTCTGAGAAGGTGGCCATGTGGGAGGAGCCCACCGCTGGAATGCCCAGGGCTGCCTGGAGAAGACTGTAGCTGCCCTGCCCTACTCTAATAAGCCACGCGTCCGGGCCTGCCACCAGGACCGAGCTTCACCGGGTGGGGGAGACTCATCCCGTGGTTCTATTTTAGTCCAAGTTTCTCAATGGCTTCCCTTCTTGAATCCTGGGTTCTGGAGCAACTGGAGATGCAGTCACCCTCTAGTCCGCTATCTTGGAATGCCCCATTGAAAAAGCCTGTGGCCGGGGGTGAGGGGAGCATGGCCGCCTGGAGAGGTCTCTCGCTGCCCTGCTCTGGTCCCAGAGGCTGCTTGCGCGTCGGAGGTCTCCTGACTGCCCTGGGGAAGTCCCTGACTGCCCTGTCCTGGTCTCTGAAGCAGCATGTGGGTGGGCCGGAGCTCGCCGTATGCTGGCTCCTGATGGCAGATTTTGAACATAGACTTGATGCCACAATGGATTCAGACATTTAAGAATGTTAATTTGGTGCCAAAGAAGGGCATTATTATCATAGAGTGGCTGCCAAGTGTAGAATTGTGTCCTAAAAATATATGTCCAAGATGCAGAATGGTTTTCTTTGAAACTTTCAGAAAAATGCAAAAGAAGGGAAAAGTTGAAGAAGTAATTGCCAAGCAAGAACCAAAATAATATCACACAAAGAATCCTAGCGCTTGCTGATTTGGAGATTTCCCTGGATTCAGGGCCAATGCATGGCTTTAAAAACTTTTAATACAGAGACTAGGTGTATGATTTTCGGATCCAGTCAACCACTTCAGTGAAATCAAGACCAGAGATGTGATTATTGTGAAAGGATCTGCAAAGATACCCAGTGTGTTTCAGTGTTCCTGAAATAATAATAATGGTGGGCCCTTTCTACTGGAATGAGGCCTCCGTGGCATCCTGTCGAAAGACCAAGTCACCAAACTGGATCCTCAGGGATGAAGGCTTTGGCCAGTCCCCTGGAAGGAGGCCTACATGGCATGTACCACACAGAAGCACTCCAGAACTGGGGCCCCAACCCCCTTTCCTGTGCTTGTGAATAGGATGTTCTTCTGTGGTCTGTAAAACAGTTCTTCCATGGCCTATGAGCCTGTTACCTCCTGGATTTGCAGAATTGTTTGTTGTTTTCTATTATCAGCCTATAATCCAGTAGCCAAATAGGCTGTAAGTGCTTATGCAAAGTCTGAGCTTTGAGATGCATGGTTAGCTTAACTGCAAGCATATAAAAAACAATGTTATGCACAGTATAGACAGAAGCTACTTCTTCTGTGACAAGTGCTCCATTTCTCCCGAATGAAGTTCTTCTTCCTCAGACCTCAGTGCACAGAGACTAAGTCCTTTTTCCCGTCACGTTACTGGAGTTGACGCTAACCCTTAGTGCAACCTGGGCCTGCCTCCTGGTTGCAGCCACGAGCAACAAATAATGTCTTTCACAATTTTATAACAGCAGAAACATGAACTTACTCAACTTGAAGGGACAGAGATGAGAAAATGAAGGAGGAATAACATTAAGAGCAATGATATTGTCCATCAAATCTTCCATATACCAACATGGGTGCAGTGGACACAAGCCTAAGGGACAGGGTCACCTCCTTTATTCCAGAGAGTTGGATTTCTGTCCCAACTTAACAAGAGGACAGAGCATGGAGCCACAGAGAAATATTTTCAAACTTGGAAATAGAAATAATGAAATTTCCCTGGTTTGGTTTTAAACCATCTTAAAACCAGTCGATATAGGACAAATGAGGCTAGAAACTTGAGGAATTTTCATCAAGCAGGTTTATTTTTAGCTGCAATGGTCTAGAGGCACTATTGCCTAAAAAGCTCTGAACTCTGGATCTGGAAATTCTTTTAGATTTATATTCAGTTGGGGGTGGGGGGTTACATATCAGTGGGTGGGTACTTAACAGTTAAACTTTGGCCCAATATTCTCAGGCTAGACAGAGTTTTCACAAGTTTTGTCACAAAACTGGCATTTACAGGAAAGAGAAAGCTACAAACCACAAAGCTCTCTGCAGAAATTTTTGCTGATATCCTATTGACACCCTTTGTAAAATCTGTCTGACAAGATGAGAAGTTTCATTATGGCAAGGGTCTTTTGGATGGGGATACTTGATTTGTTTCACAGTAACCCCTGAATTCTTCAAATTCTTCATTTTGTAAAAGACATTTGTGTCTAATGCTTGTCTTACTACTAATTTCTTAAAGCAAATAATTTTTTTCTAGGTTCTCAGGTACACGACAAAGAGAAATTTAACCTGAGGTTTGTCCATACTCAGTCTTTCACCCACAGCTGATTTTAGTAATATAAAAAATTAGATTTGAAACTTTTTGAGTTGATTGTATTCATATGAGATTTTTGGTTTTGATTTGTCAAGGGGGATTAATACCACTGGGGCTTTTGTTATGAGGTACATGTTTTTCTTTCACATGGAAAGTGTATGGATTTTAAAGGGAAAAAGAAGCTGATTTTATGAATTGAATTGTGTTCCTCTATAAGGTATATTGAGGTTTTACTCTCTGATAACTCTGAAATAATCTTAATTTGATAAAGGTCCTTATGACATAAGATATCAGTTAAGATTAAATCATACAGAAGTAGGGTGGACTCTAAGTACTATATTGTTAGTGGACTTAAAAGGAGTGTAAGACAGAACATGAAGAAAGAAGAGCAGATTATAATGCAAGGATTGCTTCAGAGATTGAATCATGTAGGTGCCAGTCACAGAATACCAAAAATTGATAGACATTGTCTAAAGAAACAGAAAAGAAGAAAGCAACAAGGATAAATCCTACCAAGTTTCAGAGATATTATGGGCCTTGTTAACACTTGACTTAATATCTCTAAACTTTAGTATCATGAGAGTGTATGTTTCTGTTTTAAAAAGCTACCCAGTTCTTGATAATAGCCATTGTAATTGGAGTAAGATGAAATCTTAGAGTTGTTTAGATTTGCATTTCTCTTATTACTAGAGATGTTGAACACTTTTTCATATGTTTTAATCGCCTGTATGTCTTCTTCTATAAAGTGTCTGTCCAGCTAAAATAAGTCAATCCCAAAAAATCAAGGGCCGAATGTTTTCCCTGATAAGTGGATGATGATATATAATGGGGGTGGGAGACTGGAGGGTGAGAGAGAATGGAGGAACTTCAGATTACTTAGAGGGAAATGAGAGGGAAGGGGGTATGAAAAATGGTGGAACGAGACAGACATCGTTACCCTAGGTACATGTATGTTTACACGAATGGTATGAATCTACATCGTGTACAACCATAGAAATGAAATGATGTACCCCATTTATGTACGATGAATCAAAATGCAGTCTGTAAAAAAAAAAAAAAAAAATTCAAAAGAAAAGAAGTCACCCAATACTAGAGTGCTTGCCAGCACATATGAGGCACGGGTTCCTCAGCACAACAAAAAAATAAATAAATAAAATAAAGGTATTCTGTCCACCTACAACTGAAAAAACATTTTAAAAGAAGGCACCCAATTTGTGGGCCTGCATCACAGCAGCCCTAGAGAAATAGACAATAGGTTTAAGGTTCTAAGAGAAAAAGGAAGCAGCCTGTATCACTATTGCATGCTGATTTTAGTTCTTTTGGATTAGTGTGAAGGAGCAGGATAGCTGGGTCACATGGTGGTTCTACTCCTATACTTTTGAGGAATCTCCATACTGCTTGCCAAAATGGTTGGACAAATTTGCAATCTCACAATGACTGGGTGTATTTTCCCCTGTCACACACATCCTTGCCAACATTTATTGTTATTTATATTCTTAATGATTGCCATTTTAACTGAAGCGAGATGAAACATTAAAGTCGTTTTTATTTGAATTTTCCTGATTGCCAGAACTCCTTTTCATATATTTATTGGTAATTTTTTGGGGTGGTTTTTGAGTTCTTTTTGTATTCTGGTTATGAATCCCCTGTTCGAGGAGCCGCTGGCAAAAATCTGCACCCATTCTGTAGAATCTCTCTTCATGCTCTATTGTTTACATCAGGACAACTCATGATAGGCAAGTTACCCATAAGCAAATGAAGAGATGACGAAAATGTGGTGTATACACAATGGATTTTTACTCAGCTGTAAAGAAGAATGAAATTGTGGCATTTGCTAACAAATGGATGTAACTAAAGACTATCACAGTAAGTGGAATAAGCCAATCCTAAAAAGTCAAAGTCAAATGTTTTCTCTGATATGCAGAAGCTAGATCAAAATAACAGGAAAGGTGGACAAGGGTAAATCCCATGAAAATAGAAGAGAGATCAGTAGAGTAGAGAAAGAGGCACAGGTAGAGGAATAAGGGGAAGGAAAGATAAGGTACTGCAGAGTAAAGTGTAGCAAATTATATTCATGTATGTATGATTATGTCCAAATGAACTCTGATAATATTTATAACTATAATGCAGTAATAAAAACATAAGCAAGCAGTGCACAAGTAATGATCATTGATTTGTTGAGAGAGATGGAATTTCTGTTGAAGAATCAAATGCAAGTGCTAGAAACCAAGAGACCTATGACAGTATACCAGGTGAGGCTTGTCAGTAGGTTCAACCTGTCCAGGGATGTAAACAGTGAGTTTGAAGCTAGTTCAGTAGAAAGTTCCAAACTAAAACAGAAAGGATAAAAGGTGTGGGGGAAAAATGAAAACACCCATGGAATATCAAAAAATATCAAAAACTGTAATGGATGGGTAATGTTTTAGAAGGACAAAATAATAACATGGAGTAGATAAAATATTGAAAGTAATAGTGGCTAAAATTTGTCCAACTTACTGAAGACATCATCATACCACAGATCCAAGGGAAGAACTAATTATGAAGCTGGATACATGTAGATGTTTAAAATCAACGCATACATATTTTGTCATTCCTAGACTCAGAATGAAATTGCAGATAAGTAGGTTAGAGATAGGCAGGTATATTGAATTCAGTTTCAGTAAAATTAAGTTTATTTAAAAGTTTTTTTGTGTAATATGATAATTTTCTTTAAATTATTTATCAACTTTTTATCCATTGGATTGAAGCCTAAAATATAGAAGCTAGGGGATTTCTTCCCATAAGATTTTTGAATCATCTCAAAATTAAATATTTAAGGGAAGCTGTGTTTTGGGAAGATAGATTGGTATTTCTGAATTATAAAATTTCAATTTTGTAAAGTATTTGAATTCATAATACTCTTATTATAGATATCATTTTTAAAAGTGACAGAATAAGACTGATATAACAATCTGACTTAAAAAATGCCTCCCACCTCCACAGAGAGATAATTATAATTTTGTGGTTGGGATGGAAAAATCTGAGTACGAAAGCATTGACACAAAGTTGTAGATCTACATCTTGTTCCCAATTTTTTTTTCCATATTAAGAGTTTGGGTTATGGTGTGATGAACTAAAGTTCTATTTTGACTCATGGAAATTATTTCTCCCACATACGTTCCCCTTAAGGGATGCTGACAGTTGGGACTGTTTACATTGCAATTGGAAGAAAACTACCTAAAGTGGAATTAAAAAATAAAAACAGGTATTGAATTATGCAGATTATAAACTAAAAATCTTAGAGGAATCTCAGGCTTCCAGCAAGCAATGTTTTAGTCATTTAGTCATATCACTATGATCAGAATTTTTTCTACCTTTGTAAGAGAATTGCAAAGTATGATGACCTTTATTTCTGATTTCCTTTTATTTTTAATTAATTAATTAATTATTTTTGGTACCAGGCATTGAATCCAGGGGTGCACAACCATTGAGCCACATCTTCAGTTCTTTTTTGATTTTTTATTTTGAAACAGTGTTTTCCGAAGTTGCTTAGGACCTCACTAAGTGGTTGGGGTTGGTTTTGAATTTGTGATCCTCCTGCTTCAGCCTACTGAGGCACAAGAATTGCAGGTATGTGCCATTGTGATCAACAGTTTCTGATTTTAAATCAAAGTATTTAGTCTTTGGAACCTGAACTTCAGTCACATCTAGAGGATACAAAATATAAACTGGAGATTTTTTTTTTTCTTTAAGACACTATGTCAGCTATCTTCTTTATTTTCTGAATGTCTTAAATTGGGTCAAATATTTATACCTGATCCTTTCATGGTAAACTGAATAATAGGATATACTAATTTACTTAAACCATTTTATGACCACCTCCAGAGGCTATTAGGAATGACTGCTTTTATAGCAACTTTGACAAGTGGAGATTTTGTGACAGCTATTGAAAGGAAAGGGGATAAATAATTTAACAGTTTACATAGCACCTTTCCTGTGTTTGTGCACACTATAATTTATGCAACTTCCCCAGATTTTCAAAATGCACACACCTTCCTAGGACCCAATTATTTTCTTCCCCCAAAAAACTGAACTGAGTATCTTTCAGATCTAAGTCCTATCTAAGTCCAATTCCATGTCCAGCTTCTCTCAGATGTGTCCAGTTCCTTTGGTTTCACTTTGCTCCTGTATTGAGAAGGTATAACATATAATGGAAGAAAAGGATAAGTAGAGGTAGAGGGCATATAGGATATGTTTCTAATTTTAGCAACTGGAACCAAAAAATGGGACTAAAATTTTTATGAATTTCAGTAGTTGTCCACACTTCCTTTAAAAAGGAAGACCCTCAGATTGTAGTTATTTATCGATGGGGTGAACCTAACATTTATTGTTATTATTATTTTTTTTTAAGTTTTTAATTGTGTGTGTGTGTGTGTGGTGCTGGGGATTGAACCCAGGGCCTTGTGCTTGCAAGGCAAGGACTCTACCAACTGAGCTATATCCCCAACCCTATTATTATTTTTTAAACAAAGACCTACACTCCTTTTTTTTTAGTAGTCAATGGACCTTTATTTTATTTATTTATTATATGTGGTGCTAAGAATCCAACCCAGTGCCTCATACATGCCAGGCAAGAGCTCTACTACTGAGACACAATCCCAGCCCTAACATTCATTCTTAAGGGATACAAGTCCTTGATTTTCCAGCTTATATAGGAATTGATTTATCTTTTATTAACTTTTAGCATTGGATATATTTACCAAGGGAGCGTTCTCAGGGAATCTGTCAGATTCCATACATATTACACAATAAACTGATTGTGTGTTTACCCAAGGGAGTAGAGTAATCATCCAATACAAACTCACAATTCAGTTTTTACTACTTTCCTTGATGATATAAAGATCTCAAAATTGTCAAGTACAAATTTCAATTTTCAATGTGCAGAATCTTTGAATTCTTTTTGTGTTCTTTGTGACTCTTGCTTAATATAAAGTCTGAACTACAATGTCCCAAAGTTAGAAGACAGAGAACAAATTTCTGTAAATGAGTACATAAGTATAATGGTGAGAGGCCAGACCCTCCTAAAGAAAGTCATGTGCTATCCTTTGCATGTGGTTTGTCCCCTGATACTCATGCACTTGTTTAATCCCCAAAGTCATATATTAAGGGCATTTATTAAGAAGGTGGAAACTGGGGCTGGGGTTGTATAGCTCAGTGGTAGAATGCTTACATAGCAAGTGTGAGGCACTGGGTTCGATCCTCAGCACCTCATAAAAATAAGTAAATAAAGGTATTGCATCCATCTAAAACTAAAAAATAAGTAAACTAAAACAAAAATTAAAAGAAAAAAGAAAGTGGAAACCGTCGCTGGCTCTTTGCAGTTCCAAAATCCATGGATATTTGTCACAGCCTGCAGCAACAACTTGCACGGGTCTTATGGGTGGTGGAGTGGAAACTGAGGCACTTCTATCTTTCTCCTTAGTGCACTGCTTTCTTGCTTATTTATAGAGGATAGAGGAAATGAGGTTTACTTGCTTTGAAAGGAGAGAGAGACTTTGCTTATCAGAGAGAAAGAGACTTTGCTTAAGAGAGAAACTTTGAAAGACAGGCTTTGCTTAGAGCTTAGAGGAAGAGACTTGCTACACCTTAAAGTCCTGCATCCTGTTAACTAAGGGTGCATCCACCCAAGGTGCCCTAGTGATGTGTCTCAGTTCTCCCATCTGCGATCTGCCTTCCACCGCTGCCCCTACTCGCTGCTGTAGCGTGTTTTTCCCTCTGGCTGCTGTTGCGCGTGTCCTTCTTCTCCTGCTTTTCTTCTAATGGCTACTGTGTGTTTGTCTCGCTCTGCCTACGCTCATATCACCTCCAGGACGTGGAGAGCAGGGCCACGCCTCTTACGCAAAGATTAGGCGAGATGCTCCGAGCAGGCAATTAGTGCTGGAGAACACATGCGCATACTTTGTGTGCATGGTCGAGAAAATCACCTGAGTGTGCCTATGTCAATTAACCTCCTCGCTGCCGATGTGATCAACATGGCACAGCCCCCAACAGGAAACCAAATGGCTCTGGAGTTTAGATGTAAGACTTTGTGGGAGTGATAGGAATTAGACAACTTATTTGTCAGACTCCCCATCATTATACATTTGTGCCTTTGTAAGAAGATGGCGTGAGACAACACACACACATATGCTTCCTGACACTTGTCCCAAGATGTTCCAATTGGCACCCGGCCAGCAAGAAGACCATCCCCACATGTGGTCCCTCAAACTTGCTCCTTCAGAAGGCAAATGAACCTTTTTGTGATAAATTACACTGCCTTAGGTATTTAGTTATCAAAACAAACATCTAGCACATAGCCCTTATTCAGATTTATGAATCAACTTATTCAGAGTAAATTATGCATTTTACCTCTCAAACCACAAAGATGGTTCTCCTTGAAGGCACTATAGCTAAGGGTTTGCCTGACTACTGCACTACAGAACCAATTGTTTCTATATGTTGCAACATCAGCGCAGTGTTTTCTTCATTCCATCTGTGGGATTTGTGGGTAGGGTGTTCGAACATGTTTCATGTAACCTCATATTGTTAGAATTTTAAGACCTTGAGATTGCTCAAAAGATGTGACCTCGACTCCACTGATAAGCCTAAAATATGTAAATTGTCTCCATGAAGTCCAAAATGTAAACGGATGGTTTTAAATTTCTCACAGGGAATCAGGACGTGTAGTATGAATTTTGTCCCAGGAAACAGATGTAAAGTAATACCCAATGTACGCAGTGTCTGAATACCTTGTTTCTCATGACAAAGGGAAAAGCTCCTACTTGCTCTGGAAAGTTTTGCAGATAGAACTCAAAAAGTGGTTTCATAGAACTGTAAGTACTAGCATATCATGCTAAATTTGCCTTGGTCCTAAAAAAGTTTTGGAACCAACCTGCTTCCTAACAGATGATGACCTCAACTCCAATTCAAAAGAAGCTTATGAGTATAGAATTCACACAGGAAAGATCACGAACACTATGGTGGAAAGAAAAGGAAAAAGTCAGAGATGAAAAAGGAGACTATTTCAGAACATATTTCATATTTTTAATAGCTTGAGATAACACAGAATAGGCTGCTGTAGCATAAAACTAGAAAAGCCATTTCCACCCACCATTTTTCCTTTTAAAAGGATGATAAAACCCATCACATTTAAAATGAACAAAATGAAAGTTTGATTCAAATTGGAAATATCAAAGATAAAAAGATAAAAAGAGTAAACACATTAAGAAGGTATCAAAAATTTTGGAAATAGCAATAAATATCAGGAATAAACTACAACTAAAATAAAAATTATAAAATACAAAGTAGACAACATAAAAATGCAGATTAAAACCAGGGATCAACCACCAGGCAGAGAAGGGCTTGAAGAGGATTTCTTTTTAATTCAGCAGAATTAAGTCAGGAAATGGAATGATCTAATGGAAAAATGATAGCAAAGAGTGCCAAAAACATATCCAAATATGAGAGGAGTGTATTGTGGCTGTAATAGGAAGGACCTAAATAAAACAGGAGTAGAGTATTGCCATAATAAGGAGTATGAGAGTAAAAGGAAGTGCCAAACAGACAAGGAGAAAGAGCACTGGGCAGACTGAGATGGATGTAAAAGAACTATAAAATTTGCATAAAATACACAAAATAGCAACTGAAAGGCATGGATTTGTCAAAAATGTGAGAAATGAAGAGGTGTTTGCTCATGAGAATTTACTCCTGCATACTGGCCTGTGTGTCTGCAACTTCCTCACCTGAGGGTGCTCCTCATTCCTTAAAGACTGGGGAAGCCCTTGAGCCTGGAGAACTACAGTCTGAGCACTTGGAAAATTAAGATTTAGAGAAACAGCTGACAGACTACAGAGTGGGAAGTCTTGAGAAGGAGACAGAGCTGTAGGCACAAAGTCAGTGTAAACCCATCCCACAGTATTGAAAATCAGGAAGACACATATGTGTGAGGCAATAGTACACAGTTATGGAAAAAAGAGGTAGGGCCAAAATAGTCAATATTTTTAAAACAGGATTGTGTGTTGATTTCTGCTTTATTTTTGTTTTGTTTGATCTGATGTAATAAATTCAACAGAGTTTCTCTCAAAGAACCTCTCAGGTGGTGGAAAGGTGACAGTTTGGATCTTAAGTAATCAGATGTCAGATTGCATCTCGCAGATAGGAGTAAACAGCAATCCGTATGATAAAGCACATGTGACTTCACTATGAAGTTTTTGCTCTCTGGATTCTAAGGGTATATTGGTGTGTTAGGGTTCTACGAAGAACAGGTAGGATGTTCATATATATAGAAATTTATGTATTTTAAGGGATTGACCCATGTGACTCTAAAGCCTTTGTGTGTCCAAATTGGGAAGACCAGTAGGCTGTATAGGTAGGAATGAGCTGCAAGTTAAGTCCAAAGTTGGTCTGCTAGAGAATTTCTTTTTGTGGATGTCCTAATCAGGATTTTAACTGTTGGCATGGGACCCACTTACATTACAAAATACAAAGAGCTGTACACCAAAAGTTCATCAATTCAAATGCAAATTTTCATACCTTGGCTATGATGAATAATACTTTAATGAACCTGGAGATGGATACCTATTCAGGGCACCAATTTAATTTCTTTTAGATATACACAGAAGTGAGGGCTGTATTCTATAGCAATTCCATGAAGTCTGCAGAAACTTCATTCCATTTTCCATAATGGATGCACAGATTTTCATTCTCAGCAACAGTGTACAAGTGTTTCCCTCTCCATACCCCTGCCAACAGCTATCTTTATTATTATTATTATTATAGCCATTCTGATTGCAATACAGTGATATCTTATTGTGGTTTAAATTTGGAGGTTGAAGATTTTCTTACATACTTCTTGGTCATTTCCATTTTCAAATTCTTTAATCAGTTTTAAAATCAAGTTATTTGTTTTCTTGCAGTTGAGTGGTGTGAGTTCTTTGCTTATGTGAATATTAATTTCTTATCATATAGGCAGTTTTAGGTATTCTTTGTTTCTATGTAGATTATAGTTCCATTTTCTTAATTTTTCTCTGCTTTTTAGTTTTATTTAATTCCATTTGATTATTTTTGCTTTTGTTTCCCATGATTTTAATATCTTGTCCCAAATATCCTTGCATCCCAATATCCTGAAACATTTCCCCTATGTTTTCTTCTAGTGTATTTACAATTTCACATATTTAAGTGTTCGCTGCTGAAAAAATCCAAATGAGAAAATGTGATACATACACATAATAGAATACTATTTGGCCTCAAAAATAAGTAAACTGCCATTTTTGAACAGGAAGAGTCTGGAGGGTATTCTAAGTCAAATAAGACAGTCACATAAAGACAAACACTGCACTATCTCACTTTAAGTGGAATCTAAAGAAGTTGAACTCACAGAAGTAGAGAGTAAAATGGTTGCAGTCAAGACATGGGACTAGGGACAAGGGGAAGCTCTTATTCAAATGGTTCAAGAATCATTTAAAATGGACAAAAGTTTCTGGTGCTCTTTTTATAGAATTTTGCTATAGTTAAGAATGTGTTGTTTACTTGAAAATTCCTAAAATATGAGTATGTGAAGTGATAAATATACATTATATATATATATATAAATTAGTTTTATTTAATCTTTTTAAAATCTGGACATACAGTATAATAAAACATCAGGTTGAACACAAAATGTATGCTTTTATAATTTTCAACTGTACCTTAATAAACCAAGGGAAAATTTTATGAAACAAATAAAAAATGCTGATATCAGCCAAAAATACCCTCATAATACTATCTAGAATAATGTTTAAAAATATTTGCACACTGTGGCTTAGCCACAGTGATATCTAAAATTAATCAATACAATTGGTTATAGCAACAACAAACAAGCAAAATACAACTTCAACCTTATCTGGAAGTAAAGCTTTAAAACCCAACACTTGACATGTAAAGCAGTGAGTCAGCTCCATTGTATCAAGTGTCAGTTGATTATGTCAGCATGCTGTCTCTTCATCAATCTATAACTTCACATAATTTGTAATCACAATATTTAAGAGTGTCTGGAATAAAAAGCACGTATGTATTCATATTTGCAGTTAAAAATCTCAATAAAATACCACTTCCATTCATTTGTTCACTTGTTTCTTCATTTAACAAAAAATTATTGAGCACTTACTAAGTGTAAGATACTTTTCTAAATGCTTCAACGAACATAATGAACATAATGGGAGAAGTTAAGACCATTCACATTTTTTAAATTAGCACATTTAAAATCTTGGGAGGACTTTAAAAATTATTATCTTGAAATTCTACCTCATATTATCTCTGGAATGTGTTCACATTTCCCTATTCTAACTTATCTAAGTTGTGTACTTTACTGGTCAGTTATACATGGACTCAAAAGGACCATAGCTCTCAAAATAGTAAATAGTATGACAAAAATAAATTTTGAAAATTCCTTTACCTCCAGTCACCTTTGATAATGAATTAAATCCACTCGTCATGACTCATCTGTGGCGTGCCCCAACTGAGTGCTAAAATATTCTATCATATGGTCCTCCCATTGCAAATCTGGACACATATATTCAATCTCCACAAAACAGAGAGAGTGAACAGTTAAAATCAAATTTAGAACATTTCGGTTACCTGCTTCCTCCTGATAAAATAAGTGATGTTACTGAGTTGTCTGTATAGCACCCCCATGTTCAGGCACCTATTTGCAGTTTCCTTTACCTTATCTTACAACACACACCCCTCTAGCCATTTGGACCTTAGTGCACATTTTCTTTCCTGACACCTGGCATCATGAACAAGGGCTTCTAACTACAAGGGTTTTCTGCTCTTTGTCAATTCACAAACTAATTTCAAGTTTCTGCTTACTCATCAGTTTCCTAAGAATGCTTCCTTAACTTCTGAATTATTATGGGTATTGTTATATTATCCCTTAGCCTTACACCTCTTTTCATAGCACTAGTAATTTCATAAGCACAGGTCATTACTTGTTTCTTGGCTATTTTCCCAGTTTGACAATAAGCTTCATAAAGTATACTATGAGGTCTGCCTTGCTTATTCCAGTGTGGAACAACCAGGCTGAAGTGCAGCACGTGTTTAGTTAATTATTCTTGAATGAAGAAGGTAATAAATGATTATTTAGACACAGAAACAAGTGCTTGAGGGTGAGTAATTTTTAATGACTCATATATTCCCATATTTATTCCTGACAACTACCCTGATATAAATCCACTAGCCTTGCCTTGTTAGGTGATATCTCAATCCTTCTTGAAATGATTATAGATCAAATTTCAACTATTCCATGAATGTAATCTCAAATTCCTTGGTATATTCTTTCTGAGAATCATCCTAGAGATCATTCTTCAGTTGAATTTAGCCAAAAGCCAAGTTAACTCCTGTTTGTTGAATGGTCCCATTACTAAATAAGTATCTACTCTTACATTATCAACTGTCTTCTTTACTTTTTGATTTCTCACTTCTTAATTTTTAATTTTTTTACCCTGATTTAATGATTATGAATAAATGATCTCTAGTATCCTGTCTGAAAAAGATCTGACTCTTAAACTTCAAATGTGTGTAATTCATAAAAAAATGCTAATATATAAATCTTTATGTCATAAAGTTTGTAATTTTTTCAAAAGTTTAAAAATTTACAAAGATTCTAGGTTTGCAATAGTATTAAGAAGTGTGAATAAAAAGAGATAAATATTTTCTTTTTCAATCATTTTGGAACAAGCAGAATAAGTAATAAAATAATTTTGAATTATCTGCTACTCACCAAGAATAATAAATAAGCCATTTATAATTTTTTAAAAAATCATGTTTCACTTTTGTTTGAAAACCGCTTCTTTAGGAGATTATAAACAGTAAAAATTATTTTTCTAATTTAAATTAATTTTTTTTTTTATATGCTAGGCACCCTTTTTATGTGAATTTTATCTATTTTCAAAATTTGACTCTGGAAAGGAATTCCAGATGGACTCTTCATACTTACCTATAGATGGTAGTTCTGATATGTCTCTTGAATCCTAAAGCCATACAGATGGGGATGGGACATTGTTTTGAAGAATTGTACAGAAGAGGTGAAGTTCCATGTGACCACAGTTCATACCTTCTTTGTGGTGGACATTGGATCTCTCATTGGGTCCAGTTAAGGTTCCTTGGAGGATTGATGGTTCCTTCCACACTTTATAGTTCTCTGATGTGAATGAAGAACTCTGAACCTTTGCACTCCACTACTCTACCTTTCCCATTCTGCCTGGACTAGCTAGATAATTTAGTTTGGAGGTTCCACAAATATAGTACCAAGTACTACCTAAGAGAGAGGAACTAAGACATTCCTATGGGTGCAATATATACATCTCTTCAGAGATTATCAAACTGCTAACTAAATGTTGAAATGCTCATGGGTTTGTTTACTGGAGCATATATTTTGACTTTTTAATTTTTACTTCATTAATTTCTTCCTTTCTCATTATTATTTACCCCTTTCTGTATTATTACATGGGTTTATTTTATGATGATTTTTCTAATTCCTTGAAATAAATATTTAGCTTATAAATTAGTAAGTTCATGCTTTCTGCATTTCAAATATATGTCCTTAAACATATACATTTCCCTCTAAATGTTGTTTTGTCTCATCCTATAAATTTGATATGTTGTTTTCATTATCATATTATAAAAAATGTTTGGAATTATCTAATATAAATTCTTCTTTATTTATGGATTATTTAAAACAGCATAATACAATAAAAAGCTATGAATGCTAGTCATATGTTTTATTTAAAATGTTAAACTTTGAACCAGAAGATCTGTTGGTCCAAAGGGTGCCCTGGCTGTGCTCCAAGTGAATGCCTGATGCTCTCTACCAGGTCTTGAATGTGGCCTTTTGCTTGGATCTTTATTTCATCTCATTATTCATGAATTTTTTGTTATCTCTAACACTGCTGCCATTAATCTTTGTGGCTTCAGACTTTCTCATATTCATTCACAGACTACTTTGCCAGAATGTTTAGTTATCTTTTCTGTTTCAGAAGAGGTAATATTGTATAAAATGATGTTTGGGATTAATTATTTCACCAAAATCATGAATTTATTTCTTCTCACGTTGTAGTTTATCTTTCAAAGTCTTTGCCCAATCATAAAGGTTCATGCATTGACTCATAAGTTTGGCATATCATCAGCAGGATCTATTTCTGATGAGTAAAAACTGTTGGTTTTCAAAAATATGTGAGATATACACAGTATAGAACATGTCAGATATTTCATAATAAAGGTTGGAAAACAATATTCTTTATTTATTCAAGACAACTGGATCTCTTACTTCAAACCTGGATATGTTCAGTCTAATTGGTACTGATGTGACCATGACTTCTGGAGAGGAAACCTTATTCATAAATGTTTATGATTTACTTTTCCCTGCCATTTTAAAAACTGGACTAACATGAGGTAACTATTAGTTTGTCCTAGGCAAACAGTAAATGTGGCTTTAAATAGAAAGATGATTAAAAAAAAACAGAGGAATACATAAATTGTGTTCTTGCTTTGGTGCAACGCCCAGAAACTATAATAATTATTGTGTTTTAAACTCCTTGTTTTTCTGACTAAATTAATTTTACTTTTAGTTATACTTGAGAGCAGAATATATTTTGGCACAATATGCATACATACAGTATAACTTATTCTACTGAGTTCCCACTCTTGTGGTAATACACGATATGGAGTTACCTTGGTTGTGTAAAGAAGGCCAAGAAAATCATGACTAATTAATTCTACTTTCTTTCATATTCTCCTCCTACTCCTTTTCCTTCAATTCTCTTTGTCTAGTCCAATGAATTTCTGTTATTCCCCTCCCAAACCTTTCTTGTTCTGAGTTAGCTTCCACAAATCAGAGAATATTTGGCCTGTGGCTTTTGGTATTGGTTTATTTCACCCAGTATTATATACCCTAGTTCCATTCATTTACTGGAAAATGCCATAATCCGTTTCTTCTTTATGGCTGAGTAATATTTCATTGTGTATATATGCTGCATTTTCTTTATCCATTCATTCATTGAAGGACACCCAGATTGTTACCATAGCTTGGCTATTGTGAGTTGAGCTGCTATAAACATGGATGTGACTGTGTCACTACATTATGTCATTTTTAAGTCTTGGGTCAGATGGTGGTTCCATTCCAAGTTTTCTAAGGAGTCTCTGTACTGCTTTCCATAGAGGTTGCACCAATTTGCAGTCCCACCAACAGCACATGAGATACATTTCTCCCCACATTCTTGCCAACATTTACTGTTACTTGTGTTCTTCATAACTGCCACTCTGACTAAGGTGAGATGGAATCTCAGTATAGTTTTAATTTGAATTTCTCTGATTGCTAGAGATGATGAACATTTTTTCATATATTTTTGACTGTTCGTATTTCTTCATCCATGAAGTGCCTGTTCTGTTCCTTTATCCTTTTATTGATTGAGTTTTTTAAATTTTTCTGGTGGTAAGATTTTTGAGTTCTTAGTATATCTTGGAAATTAATGCCTTATCTGAGGCACTGGTGGTAAAGATTTTCTCCCAATTTGTAGGATCTCTGTATACATTCTTGATTATTTCCTTTGCTGTGAAGAAGCTTTTCAGTTTGATACCATCCTATTTATTGATTCTGTATTTTACTTCATGCACTTCAGGAGACTTGTTGAGGAATTAGATTCCCAAGCTAACATGTTGGAGAGTTGGGACTATTCTTTCTTCTAATGAGTACAGGGTCTCTGGTCTAATGCCTAGGCTTTGATCCACTGAGAGTTGAGTTCTGTGCAGGGAGAGATATAGGGGTTCAATTTCATTCTATTATGTATGAATTTCCAATTTTCCCAGCACCATTTGTTGAAGGGGCTATCTTTAATGTATGTTTATGGCACCTTTGTCTATGATGAGATAACTACTTGTGTGGGTACGTCTCTGTGTCTTCCACTCTGTTCCATTGGTCTTCATATCTGTTTTGGTACCAATACCATACTGTTTTTG
Source organism: Sciurus vulgaris (assembly GCF_902686455.1). Classification (NCBI taxonomy): domain Eukaryota; kingdom Metazoa; phylum Chordata; class Mammalia; order Rodentia; family Sciuridae; genus Sciurus; species Sciurus vulgaris. Next base: position 152,064,611 of record NC_136466.1, read on the forward strand.
TTAATATAGCTCAGCAGCATAACTTCAGGTCTGGTATTGTAATGCCTTCTGCATCACTTTCATGCTGAGTATTGCTTTGGCCATTCTGGGCCTCTTATTTTTCCAAATGAATTTCAGGATTGCTTTTTCTATTTCTGTGAATAGTGTCATTGGAGTCATTACAGGAATTGCATTAAATCTGTATAGCACTTTGGGCAGTATGGCCATTTTGATGATATTGATTCTGCCTATCCAGGAACATGGGAGATCTTTCCATTTTCTGAGGTCGTCTTCAATTTATTCCTCTAGTGTTCTGTAAATTTCATTATAGAGGTCTTTCACTTCTTTTGTTAGGTTTATTCTCAAGTATTTTAAGTAACAAATTCTTAAGCACTCCATTATTGGTGTTCTACATGCAAGTCAACAGGTAACATTAACATGCCCTGCAGGTCCTAAGTACATGGCGTGGTATTTGCCGGGCCGGTTCTCACATACCAAGTACCACAAGCTCCATGTAGAGTTTGGGGAAAGTTGTACAATACATCAAAGCTTCAGTGAACTTATCTACACAATTGGAATAGCAAATTCTCTCCCATCTATGGTGATTATGAAGATTTTCTTAAAATATCATATATGAAAGGCTTAAGATATTTACTGATACATGTTAAGCAAGTGCTACTTACTAGAAATATGCTTACACCCGGGGACTCAAGGATATGGTAACTTTCACTGAAGTAGTAATAATCAGATGTATAGGATACAATGGTTATTTTATATTTGAAATGTGGACATACTATGAATTAAAGTACAATTAAACATGAACTCTAAAACAAGATGTGATTTCCATCAAAGTTTTAGTTACTGGAAAAAACACCTGAATGAATTTTATTCCCTAATGATATACAGTGAATCAGAGGGGAAAATAATAAAAATAATACTCAATTTATAGGAAACAAACTTAAAAATGTGTTTGTATTAGTAAATAAAAATTATATGAATTCAATTTAATGTATAAGATCCTGAGCAATTTAGATTCCAATCACCCTTGACTAACTCAAAAGCATGTCATAATGATAAAGCAAACAACTCTCACTTTTCTTTCAAATAACTTTTCGAATTGGCCATTGAGCTCTGTGAATCTGTAACAAAATATACTCACTTCATTTTAAGTAAAAATATGTCAAATAAATCACTTACTTTCCATTCCAATTTTGAACTACCAAATAAAATACACTATATAAAATGTAAATTAGCTAATTAGGTTTCCTAAGTGACAGGGCATATTATCTGTATGGAGGAAAGAAACTTGAAACAGATGGCAAGATGGGCATTTAATATGTCCACTCTTTTCTGTTATTTGATCATCTTAGTCTCCATAAATCATACATAATTAAGATTTGAATACGATTTCCTATTACTGTCTTAACTAATAATTTATTACAGTTTGAAATCTATAATATTGAACATTTCCAGTAAAAAATCAATTTATAACTGGTAATACACTTAAGAGATTGAAAATAACATTTTCAAAACATTAATGTCTGCTCAAAGAAACTTTATTGCCTGAGTCATGTGTGACATTTAATGATATGCATTATTGTACAACCGTGAAGAGTATGTACAGAATGTAGATCTCAGACTTTGCCATCTTGAAAAATGGATTTGAACTGTCTTGCTCTAACTTAATAAATGCTTTGTACAAGTTACTTTGTTTGAATGAGCTTTGATTTTCTCATTTTTCAGATGTGAATAATAGTAGTATCAGCTTCTATTTGATATAAGATTTTATAAACCATTCACCATGCTTTTCAGTGTATATCATTTACTATATCAGCTACCATTGTTATTGAAATCAATATATGTTTCAAATTCCTTTATCTAATTGATGCAGAAATCACTTTAAATTTCCTTTTTGGCTATGTCACTATTATATTTTTGAAAGTAAGCAAATCCCTATTAATTGTGCAGAACATATTAATTAATTAAATTCTGAAATTAGGATATATCTTGTAAAATATGTTTTACCCTCCATAAATGGAAATGTGAATCAGGAATATATTCTAAGTAATTTTTTATCTTATTTAAAAATTTCTCAAATATCTCCAATTATTATCACTCATTGATTCACCTGGAAGATGCTGTTGTAAATTATAATTCTCCTGCTCCCTTTTTATTCTCCATTTGTCCTGTAATTGCATTAAGTGTGCTATCAGGAAAATACTTCCCACTGTGTATCCTTATGAAATAATTGGACCACATGGCATGTAAAAGGTTCATATTCAGACTGTTATTTTGGTTTCTTTAGCAACACAAATGCACCTGTTCTCAACACAATTAGGATGGGCCATATTGAAGATAATCAAAACAAATAATGAAAAATTGTTTTGCTTGATTTGGAAAATAAGGCATAATGCCTACTCAAGCATTGGCAAAGCTGTGCTAGTGATGCTGGGTGGAATTAACATATTTAATGAAAATTGATTCTGTTTATATACAGAGGTAATGGATATGCCTGCATAATTTCTGGGCACTGACTCTGAGTTATTAATTATTATTTTATAATTCACCCAAGACAATTCAAGCCAAAGGTAGCATCTGTTTGGCACCAAGATTCTACTTAGATTTAATTTTCCAGTTCAAGAGAAATAGCTACAGAGAGTCAAATAAACTAGTCAAGGTCACAAAAACAGTATTCTGCTTTGATTAGAGATATATAATCTACTGAAGCTCAGAAACTCAGAGGAGTCTACCAGCAAAATAGATTCTGCCCATATGTTATAAGGAGACAAAAACTGGAAAGTAGATAATGAATTGGGCTTAGGTTTATTTTTCTTTTTAAATAATAAAAAAACCTTCTCTTCAAAACTCCTAAAAGTAATTTCATAATTTCTAAGTTGGTAGTTTTTTACAATTTTTCTGTTCTTTCATCATCTTTCTCACTATACAGGGAAAACAGTAAAAATGTAATATATGTACTAGCAAATTATAAAATAACTATTTGAATGAATATTTATGTGTCTGAGTAACTTTATACATGTAACTAAAATTGAAGTAACTTTGAAACTGGTTAAAAAATTCATTCCCTACACCACACCTTAGAGAGCATTTTTTAAAATTTTTCCTAATATGAGTGCCCTAGAAATTTTGATAGTGCTTTGAAGTTTAAAATGGAATGTATCACATAACTTCTTTCCAAACAATAATCAAAATATAGATTGCATTGAAATCATTAATTCAGAGATGAAATTGAAACTGAGAGAAAGTATTATCTCTTTGGAACATGTTTAATAAGTGGCATGAAAAGAGTCAGGTGGTATGACTCTAGAAAAATGTCTATCTTGTTCACAACCATCTCCTCATTATGAAGTCCATTATAAATCCAGAGTGGGGTTCAATCAATCTTGGGTGGAAATAATTGTATTGAAATTCTATGCTCTTTCCAGTATACACTACACTGCAATTTTTCTCAGGTACATAAAGGTTTTGAGAGAAAGAGATAGGGGGGATGTCACAATTCTAAAGATGTTCCTTCATGAATTTTTGTAATTTTATGGGAAATTTCCCTCAGCCATCAAGTAGTGTATGGATTTTCCAGGTGAATGCCAATGAATGCTTCTGAAACATAATAATGAAGGATTACCTGCTATCCAGGAATTTATATTCCTGACCCGACTGTCTGCCTCAAAGGCAAAGTACTATTGGTAGGTCTATTTTTTTTCCTTTAGATATAAATTATAGGACTAATTAAAAAAGAAAGTATAAGCAGGACCCAGTGGCACATACGTGTAACCCTAGTGACTCAGGAGACTGGGTTGGGTAGATCTGAAGTTTAATTTCAGCCTGGGAAATTTAGCAAGACCCTGCCTCAAAATAAAATAAAAGGGCTGGGAATACAACTCAGTGGTAGAGTGTCCCAGGTTTCAATACACAGTAACAGTACCAACAACAAAAAATGGAATGTATTAGCGTATATTATTACAAGAGAGCCCACATAGGCAAAGCTTCATCTCTTGTTATATACAAGTTTATATACTATATATTCTATGAATATACATATATAGTCAATGAAGCACTAAAATATAATCTTAGTATTTAAAACAATTGTGGACGAAGTTCCGGTCCAGGTCTCCTACCTCCAGCTGGTGTGCAGGCAGCGTCTGAGCGGAGTGGAGCTGGTGTGGATGACCGTAGAGATGCATGCTGGCGTCGCTCTTCTTGCTTGTGGTTCTCTCTCACTACGTGGCCCTCCACAATTCCAAGAAGCAGGGAAAAAAGCGGCGCTTTTTTCGCCCCAGGATTCCAGGACATGGTCTGAGGCAAGATGGAAGGTGTGAGGAGCTTTCAACTTCACTCATCCCTTCTACCCATCACAACATACAAACCAACTGTGCCTGGATTTTTCCAAACAATTTTATTTCCTCAGAGTCTCCCTTAACTCTATGGAACAAGAAGCTGCCACTGAATAGGGCCCAGTATAAGGGCTGCTTTTCTACTCCCTTCCTTCCCCCCAATACAAAAATAATATATATATATTTTTTTTAAAAAGTAAAACAACTATTTTTGTTTTTATTTTTTACAGACTGCATTTTGATTCATTGTACATAAAGGGGGTCCATCATTTCATTGTGAATGATCTAGATTCATCCATTTGTGTAATCATATGTGTACATAACGTAATGACATCTGTCTCATTTCACCACTTTTCATCCCCCCTCTCATTTCCCTGTACCTAATCTATAGTTCCTTCATTCTTTTTGCACTCCCCCCCCCCCCCCCCCCCCCCAGTATATAACATCATCCACTTAGCAGGGAAAACATTCAGCCTTTGGTTTTTGGGATTGGCTTATTTCACTTAGCATAATATTCTCCAATTCCATCCATTTACCTGCAAATACCCTAATATTATTATTCTTTATGGTTGAATAATATTTCATTGTGTATATATACCACAGTTTCTTTATCCATTCTTCTGTTGAAGGGCATCTAGGTTGGTTCCACAATCTAGCTATTATAAATTGAGCTGCTATACGCATTTCAATACTGTAAAAAGAAATCCTACAGAGTGGGAGAAAATGTTTTCCACATGCACTTCAGATAGAGCATTTATCTCCAAAATTTATAAATAACTTACAAAACTTAACACCAAAAATACAAAGAACCAAATCAATAAATGGGCCAAGGAACTGGACAGACATGTTATAGAAGACATACAGGCAATTAATAAATGTATGAAAAAGTGTTCAACATCTCTAGTAATTAGAGAAATTCAAATTAAAACAACTCTAAGATTCATCTTACTCCAATTAGAAAGGCTATTATCAAGAACACAAATAATAGTAGATGTTGGTGTGGATGTGGGGCAAAAGGCATACTTTTACACTCCTGGTGGAGTGGCAAATTGGCCACCACTCTGGAAAGCAGTGGAGAATCCTCAGAAAAGTTGGAATGGACCCACCTTTTGACCCAGTCACCCCACTCCTCGATTTATACTCAAAGGACTTAAGATAAGCATACTACAGTAACACAGCCACATCAATGTTTATAGCAGCTTGATTTACAATAGCTAACTAGGTATTTCAGTTTGGAATTTTTAAAAGAGTTATCTCTTTATGTATATAGCAAATATTTTAGTTTCTTTTTCAGGAATAAGATTTCATATAACACACTAAATGATAATATATTTGAATATGTATTGATCAGATAAAAAGAAAGAGAATACATTGCCTCATTTTTACTGTGGAGTCAATGAAGCAGGAGACTGATAACTCCCCATTCACAGAACAGTTTCCTATGGTAGGTTCCATCACCTGAATGCAACCATTGTATCTAAGCATGTGCTTGCTGTTTCTCTTCTCTCCCTGCCTGCCACAGCCTAGGCCCCTGTACCTATCTATGCTTTTTGAAAATGCTCATTTTCATTCTAAACTCTATGTCTGTGCACAGTCTTCAAACTCATAGGGTATATGTGAATCCTTTCTGTGGATCCATTACTACAGACTTAAACAATAGAAAATTACTTTCTAAAATTTCTAGAGGGTATATGTCCAAGACCAGATTTTTAGCAGGACTACATAATCTCTGAGTTCACTTGGCCAGAGATCAGAATATTTTAAGCAGAGACAAAACCAAAGTCAAGGTGACAGAAGCCCATGGGACAAAGATGAAAACAGGTGATGAGGCTAGAGGGAGAGTAGGAATTTTGATATTTTGGGAAAATTAAGGTCATGATAAGAACTTAGATATTATTTTATTTACGTAGTTTTATTTCTTACAGAAAGTTTATCAGGCATATATAAGCCAGAAATACAAAATATAAGAATGTTTTTCTGAAAATACTGATGCAAAGTTAAAGATCAAATAAACAGCATTCACAACATAACAGACAATGGAACCTTTAAGTTTTATAAGTAAGATGAAATGGTATTCTCCTTTACAAAATGCAGTACCTCTCAGTGACATGTTAAAGGTAAGAACATATGCCAGAAAAATGATTCAGTAATTTAATATATATCACTGTTCAGCTTTCACTTCCCTTTGATTAAGTATCTAATTGGAAACATACTGTGCAGTTCCAAAACTCATCACAATGTCATATTCATCCTCAGCAAAAATCAGATATCCAAAGATAGAGAAATCATTGAAAACCATGTTTACACCCAGATCTCTTATTATAGGAAATGGTTATTTGACAAACAAAGAACTGTGTGAAAAAGCACCAGAATATATTCACAGATGTAAAATAGCTTGATTACACTCTAGTTCAACTGGAAGTCCAAAGACAGCTGATTCCGTGGGTGCTCATTAAATTCAGCCCCTGAAAAAGAGCTTCCAATGATTCAATTTCCTAGGGAAAGAAATCATTGAAAGAGATTTGAAATGGGTCTAAAATTGCCCCCTTTGGAAACCCAAATACTGCGAGCACTAAAGATTCACTCTGGACAACATATAGGCAAATATTTTCCTTTCTAATTTCAACATATTATAAACATCATAAGTTTTGAAGAAATATGTGATCTGTTTTTCTCATGAAATTTTCTTAATTTTATCAGGATTAAAGCATAAAGGAAATGAAATGCCTTTCTAATTCTTCTGCAATGCTTCTTTTTAGGCAAACAAAAACCATTTCTAAGCTCGAGGCTTCTTTCTAAGCAAACTAAAATCATTTTTCCTGCCCTTTCTGAATAGTTACAAATTTAAGACATTTATTGAGTAGATTGTAATGTACATAGCACTGATAAATAGAATTAATATTCTCTCAAATGCAGCATACCCACATTTTATCACACTAATGATAGGTCTAAAGCTGTAGTAATGGTTTTACTGAATCCTATACTGAAGCACACAGCTGCAAAGAAACTCTGCTGTAGGATACACTCAGTTCCTGTGTGCAAAGACTAAATGTAGAACTGTTGAAGTTTCCAGAAATACTTGGAATGTTATTTTTTTGCTGATTATCTTATTAAGGTAAAATTATTCAAAATTCCCAACAGGAATGGGAAGAGTTTCATTTAAACCTGTTTCTTGCTTCTTTACCAAACTCATGCAATGCAAATGTTTGTATATGTTGACGTATATACAGAGATAGAGGCAGAGAGATATTTAAGATTAATTCAGACAATTTTTGAAAATTTGAGATTGTACATTAGAATTACAAATCAAAAGTTTAGAGGACAAAGGAAGTCATACTGTTTGTAGCTTGTTTGCAACATGGCAAAAAGAATACCTAAGGACTATATTTGAGTAAATAATAAATCAAACTAGAAGAACACCTCTCTGAACAAACTTAAAATGATTTCTCCTGGGTAAGAAATGTGTCATGTAAAAATGGATTACCATTAAGCATAGTAGCCAGGATTATGGGATCTGTGCTATAAACAACCCTGAATATTATAATATTCTCATAAATACTATGTGGCTTAAAATACCACTGTAATCATTATAAGATATTTCTACAATAAATGTTACATCCAAATTTATGTGCAGATTTAAATATGATTTTATGCCTGTAAGTAAAATTTATATCTTTTACTTAAAAATAAATATGAATTAAGTATCTTCATATGTAATTGTTTTGCCATGTAGTTATTCTTTCCTTTTGAAAAATCTCTTTTAAAAGAAAAATGATTCAGATTACCCACACATAGGTAATATCTGTGATGAAGCTCTTATAAGTGAGATTTTGAAATCTAGAAAGTAGTTCTCACTAAATATGGCAGCTGTTTTGAATTCTTTAAATGATTAGTTGATGGACTCCTTTCTTTCTGGCATTTTCTTACCCTACATAATGAACCATTCTATAACAACAACACAGTATTAAAAGTAAAAGGAAATTTCACATGCATCATCTCATAAAGATAGGGGCATGCTACCTTTTTCTTCAACTTGGATTATGTACACTGAGGCTAAGATATAGAGGTTTGCAAAACATTTCTCTGATGAGTAGCTCCACATGATATATTAAATTATATAAGTATATAATGAATTGTTGGGTAGATTATTGTATAATTAAGATTCTACTAGGAGTGCATTTTCCAACAACACAGTGTAAGTTTCTGTATTGATTATAGAAGTCAGTGTTCCAAGTTGATGGATGCATCCCCTCACTCCATGCTTACTCAGTCACCCCTGTGACCACCACCAGTGCAGATCTGAGAGCTGGCAAGTCAACCAGTAGTCTCCAGATGGTAACACACATCCCTTTGCTATGGTCAGAATGTCCGTGTCCTCCCAAAATTCATGTTAAAAACCTCACTCCAATTATGATGTAATGAGGTCTTTGGGGGATAATTAGGTCATGAGGGAGCAGCTTTCATTAATAGGATTAGTGCTCTTGTAACATAGGCCCAAGGGATCCCTCCCACTATGTGAGATTATAGCTACGAGACAGTCCCTAAGCCAGAAAACAGATTTTCTCCCACACCCTTGATCTTGGTCTACCTTGTCTCCAGAATATTACCTTCTGGGAATGCATGACTCTTGTTTTTTTGACTGCTTACTTAATAGTATTTTGTTACAGCCTCTAAAATAATTTATAACCACTTCCATATTTCCACTAAAATTTCATATTTTAAGTCAAGTCACACAGTTATTCTTAAGTTCAAAGAGTGAAAGAAAGTTCCACACCACCAATGACTAATAACAGAGCAAAGATATTTGGATAATCTTCCTCTGTAATGTTGATCATTTTCTGCATTTCTACTTACAAAATATTTGGCTCACTCATCATCATGTTCAAATGTACACCTGGCAACTTTGCATGAATGATACTCCCAGACAATCACATTACCAACCTCAAAGTCCATGATCTTTGGATGATGCACATGGTCTTTACATCAGGTGTAAAAATATCAGAATGTAGATTATAAATTGGGAAAGCATTCTTTGAACTGCATATTTATGAATAAAAATGTAAGAACATCAGTTGCACTATCTACTACCCTCTGAATATAAATCTGATAAAAATTATGCAATAGAACACAATGCATTACAGTTACTGAGTCAGAGAAGGTATTTCTTGGGCCCTGTGTCTTATTAGTTTCTTCATTTTGGTTCAATCATGTCATTTGAGATACACTTTTTAACCATTTTCCTTCACACTCTTTAATTCCACTTTCTTAAAAGTTCTTTATTTTCTATCCACACAGAACTAACCTGCAGTATGCACTGGAGAATAGAGCTTGTTTACTGAGTTTACTGAGTATCTTTCTCAACCCCATCTTCTGCTTCTAGGCGCTTGGAGTTCATAGTTATTTTAAGAATTAAGCATTCACATATCACATAGATATTATATATGTATTTATTTCACAGTTATGTTTTCATAACTTTTCCTATCCAAAATCAGTGTTATTTTTAAAATGTTATCACCAATGTATTTAATTCTAATTCATCTTTAGGGACAATAGCCATATCTATAGGTAATCACAAGAACTCCATCCTGAGAATATTCCATGTCTTCCTTATTGCACTACATCTTTATGTCTTTTGACTTAATGTCAATGTCTTACACCTGACAGACTTCCCTTGGAGAATCGTACTGTAGTCACTTATGTGTGACACATATTTTTCAAATTAAATGACTAAATAGATGCCAACTATAATCAACACAGGTTTTAACTAAGTGCATAAAGGCCATTCTGTTGAATTTACTCTTGTCCTATGAATAATTTGCTCCAAAAAATTTTGTCCTTCTCTAGTTTGCTAAATTTTGCAGAGAAGTACTTGTTTCTTCTTGCTATTACTCCTGACATATGTTTATACTCTCTAGTCCTTTTCATTCCTGCTTGTAAATGATCCTGTTATGGTTTGGATATGAAGGGGCCCTGAAAGACTCATGTATTGAAGTGTTGGTTCCAATGTACCAATGTTCAGAGGTGGGGTTTTGGGAACTTTTTGGATCATGAGGGCTCTGTCCTCATTAGTGCATTAATTAACTGAAATATGAATGTCCTACTTTAAAGTGGTGAAACATATGGGAACTTATTTGGAGGGAGTGAGTCATTGGGGTCATGCTCTTGAGAACCATTTGTCCCAATCTTTAGCTTCTTACTAACTCACTCTGCTTCCTGAGCTGTCATGTGGTAAGGAGCTTTCTTCTATCATGACCTTTTGCCATGATGTTCTGCCTTGCCTAGAGCACAAAGCGAATGGAACCAACTGACCAAGGAGTAAACCTGATAATTTCTCACCTCCCAGCCAACTTTATATGAAGTATATCATCAGTTTTCCTATTAATGACTGTTAAAAATCACATGCTCCCTGTTTGGCATATCCTGGTGCTGTTATTCAAGACAAAGATCTCTTATCCAACTGTCTCTGTTTTTGCTTCTGGTTCTGTTATGATAATATCTGACTTGTAAGTACTGACTTCTGACTCAGGGCAGTTTTGAGGGTTGTAATATTCTATGGTAACAAACCTCCCTAAATTCCCAGGGAGATAACCCAGTAAATGTTATTCTCTTGCATACTAAATATCTAATTAAGATTAGTGGAGAATTAGGGAGAAAAGGACGTACCTTTGATCATAATTTACTCTGGGGAGTAAGAATTAATTTCTAGGCTTAAAATTTCTTATACACATTCTCTTTTTTAAGGAAAAATAGGACCCAACAGACTCTTAAACTTTAAGAAAAGGAAGTTCAGCAAAGTCCCATGACTTACTTTATTTCCTTTCATTCACAATCTAAAGGGGTATATGGAAAGGTAGAGAGAGAAGGCTTTGTTAGCTTTTTGCCATTGTTTCCTAAATACCTCACATAAACAACTTAGAGGAGGAAATATTTATTTTGGTTCATGGTTTCAAAAGTTTCTGTCCCTCGTTGACAACTTCATTGCTTTGGTAATTCATTGCTCAGATAAAGCAGAACATTATAGCAGAAGGGCATGGCAAAAACAAAAACAAACAAACAAACAAACTTGCTGAACTCATGGCAGCCAGAAAGTGGGGGTAGAGGAGATTTACTAGGGATAAGATACAGTCCCCAAGAACACATCCTTAGTGACCTGCTTATAGTTTCCAGAACCTGCCAGTATTTCATTCAGCATTCAGTGGATCAATTCACTTATGAGATAAGTGCTGTTATGACCCACTCACTTTTCAAAAGTTCCTTTTCTGTACATTACTGCATTTGGGACCAAGCCTTCAATACATGAACTTTGGGGAATTTTTCAGACCCAAGCCATACCCAAGAGCAGACAGAATAGCTGATTTTATCCTTCTATGTAAATAAAATTGTTCTCACTTGAAGTGGTGGGTAATCTTCTATAGATATTGGTTCTACATCAACTCACTTCCTTGCTGGTGACAATCAAGTAGGTGTATTAATTTCTTCTTGAGCACTTCCATATTTCTACACTGGTCAAATAATTTTGATATGCCCTTTTGCTTCTAGGAGATTTTATTTAATCTTTAAAGTACATTTTTTAAAATTACCATAACTTTTCTACTCCCATAAATGGAAGTGGATCCCTTTATCCATAAAAATCCATAAGTGGATTTATCTCCACTTATAACATTTGAATTGCCACACGAAGAGTTAGACATTAGTGGGAAATGAGGAACTGTGACTTCAGGATAAATTTGAAAAATACTTCTGTACTTTAATGACATCTCTTACTCCTCTTGGATGCCTTACCATACCCATCAAGTAAAGAACCATTATAAAACTTGTAAAACAACGAAGTACATGTGGATCAGGCACCCATATTGTTTCAGTTACGACCAAGTCAGTTGATGTCTCATATAGTTTTATTCCTCCAACCTCCCAGAGAACAGAGACAGTAGTGGTTTTTGTGGGGGTGGTGAGTGGGGAACATTTGATCAATGGGTACTAAGTTATGGTTAGATAGAATTAAGAAGCTTTGGATTACTATTACACAGTATGTTAAGCATAGATAACCATTATGTTCTGTATATTTCAAATAGCTAGAAGAAAGTATTTTGAAAGTTTTCATCACAAAGTATTGTGATTTCATCACAAAGTGTTTGAGGGGATAAATGTGCTTAACTGGTTAAAATATTATGCAACATGCCCGTGAACTGAATATTATATGGTACTCCTTTATTGAGAATTACTTTTATGTTTTAGCGTTTCACTTAAAATTAAAGCATAAAACAACAAAATGTGATAAAATATAAATAGGGTAATTATTAGTTTAGTTTGGCTCACTGTTTTAATTGACTACCACAAAACATGGCAGCCAGTATTCTCCGTCAGGTGGAATAGGAAGATAGTTTTAATTTGTATTCTTACTTGTCATATGCATTTGATAATAACACTCAAACGAAATAATGGAAATCAAAGTCATTCTAAAAATAAACCATCTGTAGAACCCTGTCATGGCAGAGTTATTGAATTTCGAATGCTATCAAGAGTAAATACCATATATCCATATTTTATAAAAATCTTTTACATGACAAACCAACAAAACCTTGTACTTTTTTAGATTTAGAAACAGTACCAAAAATTCCTTAGGTCTTGCCGTAAGTACTCTGGACAGTAGGCATGTTTTTCTCACAATGTCCACTTTTCCCTTCACTGGGCTCTTGGCTATTGCATTAACGTCCCCAAAGTGATTCTTGATTCAGGGCTAACCATTGCAACTGCATTACATATTCTGAATGCACAAGTACTTAAGTCAAACATATGAGAAAAACAGCAGACTGAATCAGATATCAAATTCCTATGTTCAAATATGAATACATGTCCAATGAAACCCCATATCATCTACAATCACACAAAAGGGATCCTAATTAGAATAAGTTATACTCCAAGTAGGTATAATGTGTCAAAATATACCCTATAGTCATGTGTAACTAAAAAGAACAAATTTTTAAAAAATATATCCATAATTACTTAATAAAGTTAATGGTAGATATAAGAGAAACACTATAAGGACACATGGACAAACACTAAGACTTGTTAAAAAGATATAGGTTAAGAAAAGAAAATCTGAAACTACACCCATTGATATTGAAGCCTAACTATAATAGGAAAGAGTTGTGTGACCCAGAAATAAGCAGGTCACTTTTTCTGTCATACTTCACCTGTAAATTGGGGAATATAATTACAACATCCTCTGAGTATTGTTACAACTAAACATAGAGGATAATGCTTGAGCCTTAAGCATTATTGCTATTCATATCTTCTGTCTTTAAGTTTTTCCTTGATTTATTACAGGAAAGATAATCCCAATGTGTATGAATATTAGAGATGTATTGATTCAACATCCAAGTGCTATGTTACATGGGAAGAAAAAATTCATACATTTAGGCTTTGCTAATGAGGTTGGCATTATTAGGTGGTTTTTAGAAACTATACAAACATAATAACCCAGCTTTTGCAGTCTTTCCTGTGACCTAGTGGTCCTTGCCAAAAAGCAGCAGTGAAACGGTGGAGTGGTTGCCCAGCAGAGTGTCCGTGTGGAGCCCAGCAAACAGGCCCAGTGGGCCTAGGTGCAGCAAGTCCCACAAAGAGTGGGGATGTCGGCAGCAGAAGCTCACTCCTTGCAGTTTTGTGACCCCACCTCACAACCTTCAACTCCTGGCTCCTAATCTGCCAAGAGAAAATGTAAGTGGTGCAGACTTGAATTAAAGTTGGAACTCAAGAATTGACCAATAGCGTTAGCACATTTCCAAACACTAATTAGCATACATTTGGACCAATATCAGTGAACCAAGTGCTATATAAGCTCCTAGACTAGCACACTTGGACAGAGAAAACCTGCTAGTGGGTCCTCGGTTGCATTGCAAAAGTTCTGTTCCTGTTCTTCAATAAATCCTCCTGTTACACTCACTCATTCTGATCTGTGGTGTTCATTCTTCAAAATCAGGGAACAAGACCCAGGAAGAGGACTGGGGCTGTGGCTCAGAGGCAGGGCACTTGGCTAGCACATGTGAAGTACTGACTTTGATCCTTCGCACTGCATACAAAAATAACCAAATAAAATAAAGGCATGTTGTCCATATACGACTACAAAAATTATTTTTAAAAATTAAAAAAACAATGCAGGAAGAAGAAGAAGAAATTAATGGTGAGCTTCTGGGGTTGCTGTAACATTGGAGGGCTTGGCCCACCATTGAGAGCTGCAGAACTTTCTTCTAGGGTACAGAAACTTACACCTTACCCAGACTTAACCTTCCAAAGAATTAGAGAAAACTAAAGTCTTACCTGCTAGCAGAAATAGAGCATCGAGTTTCATCTCAAAACTCTGGTTTCAATATGAGCTAGATAATGATAATAATACCTAAAATAACTTATTTTGAATATGTCCTGTTTGTGTAGTATTGAAGAATTGTATAAACATAGGTAATTTTTCATCAATCACAGAATAATTACCAATAGATATAAAAGATGATAACCTTGAAAAATTCTCTACAGCACTCTTAAGTTTCAGAAGCAAAATTTTAATCAGGGTATGTATGTTATTTTAACAGAAATGTGCATTGTTTATTTAAATGAACAAGGCTAGTACCCTCTCATCATATTTGAAAATGGAGAATGGAAACCTCTATCATATCATAATGTGAATATCAAAATTAGAAAAATGTCTAATATATTTTAAAATTAGAAAAATATAGTAATATAGGGAGATACAATTTAGTTCCAATTTGAAGAAATTATTTGTCTTGAAAGAATATTCACATTTCTGAGGTACCTAATATTGGCCAGTCATAATTTGTCAAATCAAAATATTATTAAGCTTGACTTAAATGAGACCCTTTGAGGTAGGTGTTATTAACTTCCCTATTTTACTCCCCTCTCTTTATAAGGAAAGAAAGTAATAGTCAAGATAGAAAAACCACATTATTCAGAGTTTGTTTGTGGCTCTGTCTAATTAAACTAACTCTGTCTTAGGTTTCAATGACATAATATGCCTATTCAACTTGTACTCTTGGTACAAGACTGAAAATTTTCTAATGGAATTATTATTCCTAATTTTCATAAACTTCTTTTTGGAAATGGAAAATAACTTTTTTGTTTTGCAAAGGATAAAACAGCCTGTTTCTTTTGAAGGATACTTAAATATTAACACTGGTTTTGCTTTTCACATGATATTCAGTGGTAATCTCTTATTTGATTCTAAATAATCTTAGCTCTAGAGAGCTAAAAATATTGATGTATTCATACATTTGGATAATAAAAAATTCAGTAACCTACTAAACATTGAAGTTTTTCACTGTAAAACTTACATTTTCCAGATAGATCATTCTGGTGTCTGAGAGTAGATAATGCTAATAATGTTTGTGTTGAGCATTTCCCTTAGTGGAATATGTGCTAATGAGCTTTACAATATAAGGGTTCTATTTTATTTATTGGGAATTAATACTTGTCAATATATTTAAAAATGTCATCCCTTCACATAAAATTTTAGTTCCTATTTTAGTCATTATATGTGGTGAATTTTAAGAATAAAATGTTTGTGCATATTTTAGTCACTTGGCTTTTCCTCAGGTAGTGGCATATGTATGTGGGAGGACACTTGTTTGTAGAATGAAAACAATCAATCATACCACATTCACAGTGCCGCTTCATGATCACATGGGAGGGACCAGGGCAAAGAGACAAGAATATCAAACAGGCAAGAGAACGTTAATTTGAAATTGTTTTGCAGGTGGAAAATAGACTTGAATGCTAGATGTCTAAAGTCTCTGAAAGAAATAGCAAGGCCAGGACTGGGGGGTGCACACCTGTAATCCAAGCTACTGGGAAAACTGAGGCATCAAGATTGCAAATTCCAGTCCAGTGCCAACAATATATCAAGACCCTCAGCAATTTAGAAAGACACTGTCTCAAAATAAAAACTAAGAAAGACCAGGGGTACAAATCAGGGGTACAGCACCCCTGAGTTCAATCCTTAGGACAAAAAACAAAAACAAAAAAAAAAAGGAAAAAAAGAAATAGCAAGAATTTTTTTTAAGTAGTATCATATATATCAGAAATAGAGTATGGAGATAAGATTTCCTTAGATTTTTAAATCATAACATTTTCTTGAGATTCTCTCAACTTCTTCTTCATTTAATTATTAATATTGTCATAATTTGATAGATATTTACTTATCTAAGACTGCACACAAAAAACTATAGTAGATTTTGAAACTCAAAGATTAAAAAAAGGTATTTCTCTGCTAAGGGATTTGAAAATAGGCTTTACATTAGAAAGAACTATCCTATAGTGTATCAAGGAGTACATCATATAATTGAGGTAAATATGAGGCTGTATGTAAGTACAGAAAAAAAATCTTTCCTAGTTTTACCTAGACAAGGCATTGGTAATGAGGAAATGAAAGGAGAAAAGGGAAATTAATAAAAATTTCATGGAGATCATATTTATACTGTACTTCAAGGAATAAAAGAGATTTGAATATGTGTATAGAAAAATGATTGCTTCGGGCACAGCAATCAGAGATGTCTCCTAGGATCTTTTTATTATGCATTATTCTCATGGCTTGGGTATGAGGTGTTCCCCCAAAGCTTCTGTGTTAGTGCTGGGATATTCCACAGTACAATGATTAGATTACATGACTGTAACCTAATCGATCCCTTCTAGCTTGAATGGACTAACTGGGTTAGTATAGGTAGTTGGAGTGTGGCTGGAGGTAGTGGGTTACCGGGATGGTGCCCTGGAAGGGTTTACTTTCCCTGAAGCCCCTTCTCTCTTTCTCCCTTAGATGCCACCAGCTGAGTAACTTTCCTTCTCTCTGCCCTTCCATCATGGTGTTTGCCTTGCCTTGGACACAAGGTGACCATTTCAGCTGACCATGGACTCAACCTCTGAAACGTTTCCTTTTTTTAGCAATTCCTAAACACTATGCTTTGTATACATTGACACAGAGCTTACTAACACACTCATCTTTTGCTCTGGGGCTCTGATGAAAACATAGACACAGTTCTACTGGCATACAATGTATAACTAATAGTAATTGTGGCAGATAACTTCCATGCACCATTCTGGAACTACTCTTCATTTCCGGTGCTACATTTAGTGCCCTACAAAGTTGATTCCTATGGGCATCTTCATTTTGGCATCTTTGCTATAGTGCTTGCTGTAGATTTGATTGACAGGAAGTCCTGAGAGGAAGAACTATAGTATAGATGGAAAGGAAAATCCAGATATTTTTGACCCACATCCCAAACTCTGATTTCTCAGCTCCAGGTAGACATTCTGGAGAAGATGACCCAACTCTCCTGGCTGCTGAGGCAACCATAGCTCCTACACAGCCAGGCCTATATTGCATTTCCAGAGGCAAAAATAATCCCCAGAGAATTCAATGTAGGCATTCAGGTGTCTTCTTTGCAAAATAAATAAGTAAATGAATAAATAAATAAATAAAGTACTAATTATTTTCATGTAAATAAGTTCATGGTAATTCTAATCAATAATGCCCACACACAGCCATTTTCACTCAGAGTAAACTTAACATCTTTGCAGTGGTCAATAGTAGGACCAGAGGCAATATTTCTTTTTATCCTCACACCCACAACAACACGGGCAGCTCCAGACCCTGCCACACACTGATGACCACTTTATCAGCCTGAAACTCCTTGGAGAAATAAACTTGAGCAGTCATATAGCTCATCTGGTTTATTTCCCCTGTGTCATGGATTGCCATTATCTCTGACCTGACATGCAATGTCTGACAACTGTTATTTTGTGTTTCGTTCAGATTTTTAGTTGTCTTCAAGGTGGGCAAATCCATTACTTCTGAAAGTTAACCCCTAAGTCAATTATGCAATAACTGAAAAAAATTAGAGAAGAAAAAAGTAATAAATTGCACAGAATAAAATAATTTAATATTAAAAGGATAATTTCACTAATAAAATATTTAAATCTTAATATTTAAACACATAAATATTGTGTTAGGCAGCTCAGACTTTTATAAGAGAATACCATTGACTGGAATCATTTGAGTAACGATTTATTTCTCACAATTGTGGAGGCTGGAGGTTCAAGATCAAGGTGCTGACTGATTCAGATTTTGCAATCTGATCCCCAATTCTTTTCCTAGTAGTTCATGCTGCAACTTGACATGGCTGAGGAGAGGGAGAGCTCATCATACTATGCGCTCTGACAGGTCACTAATCCCATCATGAGAGTTCCAAATTCGTGACTTCATCTAAACTTAATTACCACCTGAGGACAACTTCCAAAAATGCCCTTGGACTGTGGTTAGGACATCAACATATGAATTTTGAAGTGAGAGAAGCACAAATATTCAGTCCACAGCAAATGAACATACATAAAACATAAAATTACAAAGGGAACAAAAGAATTATAAAACTTCAAAAATCAATAGATTTAATTCATAAAATTAGTCATAGTTATGAGAGTTTCCAACAAATACAAATAAATATGACCTAGTGGATATCACAAATCTTCACCATTAGCAACTTAGGAATTGGTATTTTATTAGCACTCAATAAATACCAAGAAAATCTGGTTTAGGTTACAAAGAAAAAATTTTAAAAAAAAGCTTTAAAAGCATTATCTTACAGAATATATAAACATAAAACAATGAAAGAGTGACAAATGCAAGTTAGTTTTTTAAATACCACATTTCTTTATTAATCATGAATTGAGGAAACTGAAAAGGTTATTGGGGTTTTCTGGAACAGGAATGACACAAATTTTAAATAATATATCAAAGCTTATGCTAATTTCTATTTTTTTTTTTTTTTAGATTTCAAGCATTCATAAGATTTTTTTTTAAATTAACCTTAGTTGATTTTTTAAAACTGCACTTTCTGCCAGAAAGACATTACTTTGCTGTGTTTTTTTTTTTTTTTTTTCAAAATGTGGTTAGTTAATGGTCACAGGACCATTTCATTCCTGAGTTTAATTAAAAATTCTGCCATATAACAGCATGAATTTTTTAAAAGGTCAAAACAAAATTAACAAATACCTATAAACACAAAAACATGGTAAAAATCTACCCTGTGCACATGCGCTGTATTTAATGAGACTTTTCATCTCAATTTCCACTATGCAATATATTTTCATTTGAAATAGCAAAAAGTAAGATTATGCTTTTCCATATGTGTTTGAAATATGTAAGAAAAAGTGTTTCCCTGGATGCAGATTCTTAATAAAACAATTATGCCTTTGTAGGCCATTTAGATTATTCCAATTCATTTGTTTGGAGTTGATTTTCTGAAGCAATATTAACAATTAAACTGATTTTTTATGTGGACAAAACTATAAGTATGGGATAAGTAGTATATTATTGTATTTCTTTAAAAACGTTGGAAAATAATTATCTTGTAAGCTTTACTAACTTCTTAGCTTAATTATGCTTTCTTTTTTATAATAGGATGATAGTATTAGCCAACCATGGGGAGGGAATGTGCTTTGAGCTGTTTTCTTCCAGTAATTAGTAAGGTGATTGAATATCCACTAAATAAAGTTTGGGAATTTGAAAATACCACTTGGGAGAGTGTGTGCCTTAAACAAGCATAGTCTTCCTATAATCACTATGCTTTAAACCTAATTAAACTCAAGAGAATCCAATTAAATGAGGGGGAAACAAAAAACCCATAAAATGATTGGAGGATGAGTTTGATACTTTTAATCCAAAATTCTTTAGGAGTAAACCCTATGATTAAAGTTTTAGGAGAAGGTAAATGGGCTATTTGTGAAGAGCAAACTCTGAATTTAAAATTGAATTGTAAATTCTGTCTTCCAGATTAAATCATTAAATACAGATTTAAAAAATAATACTGAGTTGGTGGTTTTGCTCACTGGTGTAGTACGTACTCAGCATGGCTGAGGCCCTGGGTTTGACCTTCGGCACCACAAAATATATAAAATAAAATAAAAGGATATTGACTCGAACACTATGATTAGTGCCTTGTGTCAGAAGTTTCAAAGATAGTTCTGCTTTTCCCTTACATTAGTGCATATAATTTAATATATATATGATTAATTAATTTCTTAACACCTTAAAATTTATGCTCACTGCCTTGCAAAATATAATTTAAATTTAAGTTTAACTTAATGTGTTTATTCAGTACACACCATGCATATGTAAATATATTTCAAAAGAAACATATTTTAAAAATTACACAACATATGCATGACAAAAAATAAAACTACAATCCCTCATTTTAATTATATATTGATAAATGTCTTAAATGATTTATTGTGAACAAATCTATTGTTGAAGCTGTTCCAAAATGATGTACCTTTTCTTTGTTAGAGCTATAACTAGCATGAACTAAAACAAATAATCCAGCTACTTTGGCAAGTACATGTGGATGCTCTCTGACTGGTATTCTTCATCTGGATGATTAATCCACTCACCAGGTCCATAGAATGATGGTGGAGCCAAAAAATAATTTTGCAGATATCTGTGTTTAATATGGCAAAATGGAAATTTTATATAACTTTTTCCTCATGGAAATCATATTAAAAGAGCATAAAGGAAAAGGAAACATTTGTTCTATAGTTGAAGAAAATGAGAGATATTAGTTTTCCCAAATCATAACATACAAAGTTAGAAAGTAGAGAGAGAGAGAGAGAGAGAGAGAGAGAGAATACCAAAATGACCAGAAAAATAAAATGTGTATGTGTCAATGGGCTTACACTATGAGTACAGCATGGATCATGAACTGGAGGCTTCCTCTACCACAGAAAATTAAAATAAAGAAATGTACAGTGGAGAAAAATAAACAGATTGTTTGAAGGAATAAAAATTACCTTTCTGTTCACATTAAATCTTTCACAGTTGAGGCAAACCTCATCAGCTATGCAAGAGAGCAAACATTTTCTGGAAAAAACTAAAGGCACTGAGGATGACAGTGTTAACATGCCATGACGGAAGCAGGAGTGAGTATCATTGAAAGGTGGAGAAATCAGTTCTCTGCTATGGTTTAGATGTGCATTGTCTCTAAGGTACATGTGCTAGAAGCTTTGTCCCCAGTGTGGTGATGGTGCGAGACAGTGGAATCTTCAAGAGATGGGGACTACTAGAAGATAATTAGGTCATGGAAATGCACCAGGAAGGTTTCATGTGATTTTACACTGTAAGTTAACTCACACAAGAGCAAACTGTTATAAAGGGAGACCACCCCATGGTGGTGGTCCTTTTTGCCTGTTTCCATTTCCCTTCTACTTCTCCATGTTGTGATGCAAAAGGAACTTTACCCAAAGGCTGAACAAATGAGGCCACTTGATCTTGGAAATTCAGATTCTAAAGTTGTAAGCAGAACAAACAAACCTCTTGTCTTTCTAAAGGTACAACTTCAGCTATTTTGTTACAGAACAGAAAATAGGGGTACTTTTTTTTTTTTTTTTTTTTTACCATATAAGACCTTAGTGCTTCAGGAAACAAGTTGGAAGATTTTCCCATAGCAAAAATGCCTGTGTGTATAATTTTACCTGGATGAAATATTGTGTGTTGTTTCTCTTCTTATAAAATTGGAAGCCACATTCCCTTGTGGATAAACTTCTGGATAAAAATTTCACTCCAAAATTTACTAAATTTTTGAAAGAGAAAATGAGATAGATACAGCACGTACTGATACTGTATAGAAATACTATTTGTGAAATATAGTTGTTGAGAAGTTTGTATCTTCCTTGTGTTGGGACACAGTGTCTAATCACCACTGATAGACATGGAAATTGTTTGCACATCATCACTGATTTATATATATATATATATATATATATATATATATATATGTACACACACACACACATTGCAGTTATCATCAAGTGCTCTTAAAATAAATGATCCAAAGTATCATGCTGCCAGGCTGCTTTCCTTGCAACCATACCATCACACAACATTTTAAGTACTTAATCTATATAAATTCCTTCCTACTTATAAATGAGTTTTTATTACCTGCATTGAACCTAACTAATAGGATAACTGAACATTTTATATTGAATACCAGTGGTTTCTCCCAGCATCTTCATCCCCTTCCATAACACACAGGTAGATAGATTCTGCTCACTTCTTACATGCTTCATAATTTAATGAGAATATGAGGCAGTGGGCTTATGCTATTTGAGCTAAAACCCCACTTCCATAGCAGTAAGGAATATGTTTTATATAAAATTGAGTTGAGAACAAAAACACTTAGAAATTTGAAGGTAAATACCAATTAAAATAGCTGCATGAATTAAAAGCAGTCATCTCTGGGATCAGAAGAACTAATATAGACTATGGAAGGTCTCTCTGAAACCTTCAACAACATTATAATTTTTATATTATTTACCTAATATAGTATATAAATTGAAAAGGAAATAGAGCTGAGTTAAAATAAGTTGACCTAAATGTAATAGAACGCTTGATTCTCTTTAAATGCATGTACAGTGTTTTGTAATTGATCCATTTGAATTAACAATTGAGCTATCACTATAGATTGGTAAATATCTCCATATATTAAAAACACAGAGATATTATTTTATGTAATTCTACTTCTAGTGTATATATAAATATAAAGCATTTTATCATTATCTAATCTATTGCTACTTGACTAAAATTATATATCATTAACTCAGTAAAAAACTATCAGTTATTATAAACCTAGATTTAACAATATGAGACCCACAGTGAATTTACTATAAAACAGAAGTTAAATGTGTGAAGCACTGAGATCAAATAAATGGTCTTTTAAATATGATCCTTTTTATACTCTCCACATTGTGAGTTTGGAGTTTCATACTGTATTATGAATTAAAAGGATCAAAATGAAAGGGTTTACAATCGAAAGGAAAGGAGCAGTGGTTTATAGATTTTCATTTTAAATAAAGAACTTGAGCCTCAAAAACATCGGCCAATTCCTTTATTCCATCTTCTTTTTGAGTTTTAGACATAGTAATTGGAAAAAGTTTGTGTCTACTGGGGTCATGAGAAAAAGGTATCTATTTTCTTATTTTCTAATAGAAATTTCTGCGTCTTCTTTTTGTTAAGATGTATGACTAAGACACCAAAAATACCTTTCATTTTGACATTCAATAATTGACTAAAGCTCTCCTCTGTGAGCCACATTAAATGTATCTACTTCATCTATCTAAGATTTCTATGTCCTGAAACATAAAGATGTTGGTACATTTCCTATTTAGTGCTGCTCTAAATCAATGTTTAATTACTTGAAACTTACAAGTATGGATATTTTAAATATTGAATGTCTGTGCTAATGAGTAGACTTTGAGGGGTTTACAAAACCACAATAATTTGGATAATTGCTGAAAGTCCCGATATACATGTTTTGGACTCAACATCTCCTTATTCTCTAAGGCATTCAGTATGCCACAGCGTGAAGTTGTTGTTTAACAGTAGGAAAGTTAAAAGTATGCTGTGTGTTTAGCTGTGAAGAAGATAAATATAATCATGGCATCTGGATGCTAGTGGGAAGGCATCATTGTGACTCCCCACTGAAGAAAACGCATGGAGCGAGTGAGTCTGGGGCCGCCAAATAGATTTAGTTCCTGGGGAGGGGTGAACTTTGTCACCCTGGTATTGTGGATAGTTTTAGTAAAGAAAACCTCTGTATCTGAAAAATTAGGTGCAAAATCTAGCTGGCAGCAGCCTGAAATAATATCAGCAGCATTTTTTGTTTGTTTGCTCTCCTTTGTCAAATTTTGTTTTATTATCTCTCTTCATGGACACATTATATTTTTATAAAATAACATAGAATATTAAAAACTGCTCATAAATTTTATATGGAGAAGCCATTCCTACTAGTTGTTAAATATGTTTGTGTCTTTATGTACTTAAAATAACTCATTAAAATAATTGTGTTATTAAAATAATGATGATTTTATTTTAAATTTATGTCTGAAACACCATCCAATATATTTGTAGAAGTTGGTATAAATTATTTGGTAATGGGGCTTGAAGAGAATGGATGATTACTCCTGTAGAAAATATGATTGGAAAAACATATTGAAAAGAAATACTTGAAGAATCTGAAAATCATCAAAGGCAGTGCAGAATATTAAAAGAATTTAGTGTCAAAAGGTTGACATTGTATTATGTAAGAAATATGTGTTATATCTGGGATAATCTCCATACTGTGGTTTTCCACAGGTGGAACACAGTAGTTCTCTAGTGAGGTTTTCCATAGCAGAATGACTATAGATAATTGTTATGTTCTAGAAGAAAGGCAATTGAGTGTTTTCCCTGAAAAGAAATGACAGATGATTGAGGAGATAGATATGTACACCATTATTTACAGATCACATGATCACATACTTGGGTCTGGGGATATAGCTCAGTTGGTAGAGTGCCTGCCTTTTGCATGAACAAAGTCCTGGGTTCAATCCTCAGCACTACAAAAAAAAAAAAAAAAAGTAGACTCATCACATCTGTGTTCATAGATGACATACAACATGATACTGCATTAATCCATTAATATGTACAACTTTTGTACTTTTATGTATCAGTTATTTAATCAAATAAAATAAAAAATATACAGACTTTGAGGGCACACAGTAGAGTTCAGAACAGCTAAGCCATTTGGTACTTAATGGAACGTTCTGGAGGTGAGAATCAAAGTTCGAGATCCAATATTTGCACATAAACCCATTGCTGATCCATGGATGAATGCTTAATTGTGCATGTTGTGTGAGACCCAAGGAGTCTGGTTAGAATGTAGACATGATCCCACACACAGCTCAAGTGTCAACAAGGAGATGGACAGATTCCTGGATTTAAAAGACAAATGGCTGTGGATGGTTCTTATGAAGGACATGGACTATAGGAAAGATCCAGAAGTAAGGAAACTGGAAACACGGAGTCCAGGAATCTGAACATCTACCCCAATTTTTAACTTCCTAGTAGACTGACAAGTTTCAGGGACGATCTCCATAAAGCGATGAGTGAAAGAGAAGGCGCAGTGTGGACACAGTGACAAGAAGAAGCATATCCTGCAGATTGAGACTCACTGCTCACCAGCAACATTCCAGATTCACTGCTCACCAGCAACATTCCAAGAGTATATATAATATTTCCAGAGTCATGGGCATGCTATCTACAATATCTAGTTTTCAACCAAAATAACTACCATACATGAAAAGATGCATACATTACCACTTATGATCAGAAAAAGAAATCAATAGGCAGTGACTTCATGTGCCCTTAGTTTTTAGATTTCAGAGAGTTAACACTCATAAAATGTTCAAAGAATTTAAGAAAAACATGACATATGTGAGAGAAAAGCACAGGGGCACAAATTTTGGCTTAGCTATTTTTTGCTGTAAAACATTACTACAAATTCAGTGTTTTAAAAGAACCCATTAAAAGAAAATAGGGAATAAAAAAAAGAAAGAATCTTAAAAGCTAACATCTGAATTTTTGTTAGATAGATCTTTGTAAAAAACAACAACAATAACAACAAGGAAACAGAAAACATTGAAAATGTATCATTTTATGTCTGGGAGTGATAGTTGGCAGTCAGTCTTCCTAGGCTACAGCAAGGTGTTAGCAGAGCTGGCTCCCTCCCCATGTAAAAGATGATATGTGCTCTTTGCCTCTTCCACTTCTAGAGTTGCAAATATCCCAGGGTTCTTTGCTTTATCATCTGATCTCTATATTTGAGGGTGAGTCATCTCTCTCTCTTATAAAGACACTAAGGATTATATTTAGAGTCTGCACAGATAAGCAAAAGTTACTTTCTGCCTCAAATCCTTAACTAAATTCCATTTTCACATTCCCCTTTGTCATATAAGGTAATATTTCTAGGTTTGGGGTATTAGAACATGGACATTGTTGAGGACTAACATAAAATTGTTTAATTGCTCTGGAGAAAATAGAAATCATCGTGTCGAAAATTAACATTGTGTTTTGTTTCTTAGAGCAGCTGTGGTGACCATATGTAATATGTAGAGACTTCCATCATTCTTTGTGAATAGAGATCTATATATGTGATCAGCTCCAAATTTACTATTTAGTTTTTTTAATAAACACAATTTTACAGAAGCTTTAAGTTTACCACAACAACTTTGATCAGAAAGTATACATATTTTTCACTTAAAATCTATCCACATATACATACAACATCCCTCGTAATTAACATCTCACATCAGAGGGGTACATTTGTTACAACCAGTGAAACTATGGCAGTGCATCATTACTACCCAAAGTCCATAGTTCACATTCACATTCACTCTTGGTTTCATATATCCCATGGGTTTTAACAAGTGCTTCAGCACATGTATCCACCAGTAGAGCATCATTCATAATAGTTCCTTTGTCCTAAAACTCCTTTGTTCTCTGCCATCAATTCCGTCTCCTGCCAACCCTTGGTAACCATTGATCTCTTTACTGTCTCCATAGTTTTTCCTTTATTAGAATGTCATATAGTTGGAATCATATAATATGTGCCCCTTTCAGAATGGCTATTTTTCCCATTAAGTAATTTGCATTTAAGTTTCTTCCATGGTTTTTCACAGCTTTATAGCTCATATCTTTCCAGGAATGAATAATATTCCAACATCCAGATGCACCAAAGTTTGTTTATCCATTAACTACTGAAAAGACATTTTGGTTGCTTCAATGGTTTGGCAACTAGGAATTAAAGTGTCATAAACATTGCTGTGCAGGTTTTTGTATGGACATTGGTTTTCAACCAACTTGGTACATATCAAGAAGCATAATTCCTGCCTTTGTTTGGTTTTCTAGGAAACTGATAAAGTATCTTCTGATGTGACTGTATCATTGTGCCAGAAACTAGTGGCAACTCTTTTGCTCCATATTTTTGCCCAATGCTGTTTTAGGTGTTTTGGACTTTTGTCATTGTTAGTCATGTCTCTCTGAATGAATATTAAGTCTTGAACTTCTGAGTTTTCATATCTGCTATGTGAAACAAGCTAGAGAAAATTACCGAGCTGATTTCTCTTCAGCTGCACAAGTTCAGGCTCAAAATAGACTCCTACTCTTGCCTGAAGTCCTACCACATATTTGTTAATCTTGCTTTCAGACTCTCCAAGAACTCTGTTTCTTTCCCAGTATTCCTGGAATAAAAAAAAAAAATCCTATTTTTTATCTGCATTTCTCCACCAATTCATCATATTTGACCTCTGTCAAAGCTCTAAAAATCCCCCCAAAAAGATGTGCTCTTCATCCTACCGGAGACTCAGGCTCTGCAAATCCGGATCTGACAATCTTGAGAATCTTATAATTTTGAAAATCTTTAACTTTCTTTTTCTGCTATTGTTTCTAATTTCGAAATCATTTATCTCCATATCTTTGTTGTCAGAAGTCCAATAGCATGAAATGTATCTCCTCCAAAATAACAAAATAAATATTAAAAGTTCAAACACATTAATGCTCCCCAGTTATCACCCTATGGCAGTGTTTTTCAATTTCAAGTAATTAATATTATTTTCACTCAAGTTTTCTCAATTCTTCTGAGTACTTAGAATCCCTTTGTACTCTATTCCATATGTGTCAGATTATACTCTGGGCTCAGCTGAGAATCTTATCCTACTTCTAGTTACATGTTTCTGGATATTTCTTCTTAATTTTGCATGTTCCTCAGTCATTGCTTTCTTATTATTGCCATTTCCAGGCCTGAAGCAAGGGCTGCATGTCTTTTTCTGCATGTTTTCTTTTTATTTAACTTCCTCATTGTCCATATTTTTTGTATTATTGGCAAATTGATAGTTTTTGTCTAATAGGTATTTCAGACCGAATCTCACTTCTCCTTATGCCAAATCTCTTACTTTGATTTGCTAGTTCCTGAATACATTAAATTTAATATATCCAGAATTTGTTCTTGGTTTTAATAACAAAACTTGTACTTCATCACTTTTTTCCCATTTCAGCAAATGTCATTACCATCCACACAGTTGCTCAAGTAGAAATATTTGGCTGACTAGCTCTATGCCAGGTGTTTTGCATATCTCACTAATTTTTACAGCAAACAACTGCACAAATTAGACAATCATCATTCTCATTTGAGAAACTCAAAGCTTGTAGCTAAGAAGACCTTAGAAACTTTCCAAAGTCACTTAGACTTGACCCCAAGATATGTATCTTATTCCATGTTACTTTCTATAAATATATAAAACTTCAAAGTAACTAGTTTTAAAAATAGTCTGACTCACACTGTCAAAGCTGTTTTCTCTTAAAGTGAGGCATCTGTGTGTCTGGGCATTTATTCTAGTGATGATTCCATTGTTTAAAATACTTTGAGCTTCCCATTGCATTTGGCCATGTTTCATATTTTTTATGGCTCAAAATCCTAGCAAATATATTCATTAAGACTTTCTCTGCTATAAGAAAGAATTAAAAGTAAAACTAAATGAAACAAATGTGAGAAAATGTAATTATGACATTTTCTTTCAAAATGACATAAAAATGAAAATGAGACAGATTAAGCCACTAAAATTGTTTGTTTATCATTATGTATTTTGCATTCAGTTGTGATTTCTTTTGATGTAGTGTCTCCAAAATGCATGTGAGTATTCTGTTGAAGCTCCTCTGCTTAAGTAATTTTGCTAATCACCTTTTAGAACTGTTGAATCTGATAATTTATGAGCTACAAAAATTATTCATAACTTTGCATTTATATTTCATACTTGATTACAGATTTGTATATTCTAAATTATAAAAAAAATCCTATAAAGAGTCATGTATTTTTATCGCCTATTAATATAATGAACTGTGTATTCAACAGGGCAAAATGTACTCAACTGAGGATAGGAAACTACTTGGTTTTAATTCGTAATTGAGGCCTTGTGAAATATTAGCTAAATAGCTAGTACCTCTGCACCATCAGGTCAAAGGAAGAGTTCAGTCTTTCTGTGGTATTTGCATCACTTTTTCTTCTACCTATAGATCTGGATTTTAAAGAGAAGAACATTCCTATGTTTTTAGGAGCCGGTGCTTTCTGCTCCTAGAAAAGCCGTCTGATCTATCCCAAAAAAGAAGAAGAAATGTACATCTTTGTTTACAATATGATGTGCCTCTGAGGAGTCAAGAGTTACCCGTAACAGTGGCGGCAGTGATGACACAGGAACTGCCTGTGGTGAGGTGAGGTGAGGGCCTGATCAGGCCCAACTCTGAATAGAAGAACAAGTTAGGACTCACAGACAAGGAGCAGGCTGAGGAAGTTGGTGGGGAAAATTAAAGAAATGATCAAGGGTCAAGGGATTCTTGATAAAATCTCCCTATCAAGGTTCTTGTTGAAGTGGGGCCAGGATGACTAGATCCAAAGGCGAGAGGTGAGGAGTTTGTTCAGATCTTGAGGAAAATCAGATATGATGAATGGACGCATTCTCCCTAAACTCTGCTGGGCTCTCGCTCAAACTGGGCAATGCAAAGTTCAGCAAGAATGGGACTAAGGTCAAGACTTAATGAAGAAATGTGCGCAGGGGAGTCTAACTGAAGTTTGGTCAAGGAAAGTGTTCTTGTCACATGGATTTTGATATTTCAGAATACTGTCATAAAAGAAGAGTCACCTTTTCAAGGGTAGGGGAATTTATAGTTTTCCTTTTATTCTTAGACTTGAGGACAGAGTGACCAAGATCTGATTACTGTCTCCCACTTATTAGCTAGTTAATAATTCTCTATTTTGATCTAATTTCATGCCAAAGAAAGATGCAGTCTTTCTAGAAAACTTAAATGATTCATAGAATTCCACATTACAGATAGCACAGTAAAGGAACACGGCAAGCTAGTTTAGTTAATTTCCATTAAAGAGTTGATAAGTAAAATTAGAGTTCCTAAAAAGAAATACAATCCATATCTTACAAATTATTTTCACTTAACATTAACTATAAAATCTCTTTTCTAGAACCCAGAAAAACATAATTCACAATAACGTTATATATTATGCAGAGGTTACTAGATAACCAAAAATACGGAGGATGAATGTTTCTAGAAAAAAACACCATGTATTTTTATATGACTTAGTTGATATAGAAGTAAACCAATTAAAATGATAATTAAATTAGGCTAGAATTAAAAATAAATATCAGTGATTTGTGTGGGTCAACATAGATGTGACCTGAGGGTAAAGTCTCAAAGGCAACAAGTGACAGGGAATATTGGGTCATGTATTATGTTCAGCAAATATTTGATTGAAAGAAGTAGGTCATGAGTAATAAACTAAATTATTTGGTTGATAGAAGATTATCAAATTTTAAAAGAAATAAATGACAAAGCAGAAAATTTGGAGGACAATTATTTCGTGATGCTAATTTCTTGTGCTTGTCCAATTCATTTATTTCTGAGAGACCACAATATTTTTGGAGACATATTTTAGTTCCATAAAAATGGACTTTCTGAGGACTTACAACAATATCCATCTTCATCACTCACTGTAAATGACCAGAAAGCAATTGTGCTCTTTGGATCTTCAAATAATTAATAATTTATATGATATTTAGAATTTGACAAATATAATGTTAGATATTATATTGTCTTATTGGTTCGGACATGAATTTTCACTCTCAGCACACACACACACACACACACACACATACTCTTTTTCTGACATTTTAAATTACACTGCTTTTTGCTGCCAAGGAATTGAAATAGTTAATGGTATAATTTGAATTTAATAATGCACTTATTAATGAATTTCCCTGTGTCAAAAATAGAATTCAATCTATAATCAGATCAGTTGTTTGGAAAATGCTTGAAAGTAGACCTGATTACCCTTGAGAAGTAAAATCATTTTCATATAATCTAAATGGCATTCATGCTATGAAATTTCCTAATATGTACCACAATCTATAAGCTTAATTAAAAAAAAATCAGTGAATTTTCAACATTTCTTTCAATATTAAATAAGGATGAAAGTATTAAAAAATAAGAAAATAATGTGGCATGCTCCAAAGATGAAAGCGTTTTCATTAAAATTTGAAGAGGTACATTTCTTTGATAGGAAAATAAATGAGCCACACATTTTTCTACAAAACCAGCAAGAGCCCTGTACATGTTTGATTTCCAATCATAAGGTGTAAAATTTCTAAAATAAAACTGCATTTGTACACTAAGAAATATACAGATTGAACATGATTTTTACAGATTGTTTCACATTAATCCCTCCATGAAATGGGTGTTGCCACTGTAGGTATAAATGAAACACAGCTGACTCTGAGCTAGTAATTGTTGAAACTGTCTTGGGTACATGGTGTTTATTAAAAAAGTATATTATTTTCTCCATATTTTCATTTTTTTTAAAGTACAAAATGTCTGTGTTATTTAATATTATCATATAATGATTTTTTTCACTCTTTGGTAAATAAGATTTAAAGACCATCCTCTCCAATATGGACAGTTTATACAAACTGTATTTCTAATACTATCATATCTTTCTAACTCCACTGCCACCAACTATCCCTTGTATCATTAGTACAGCTGCCATAATTCCACGGAGCTATCCTCTGTTAAAAAAAATTGAATCAATTCAGTGGTCTGAGGCAAGAATATTTCTCTTTGGGGCATAGGAGGACTTACAACTCCTACCTACTAATGATGCTGTGCATTACTCACTCAATAGACCCCAGTCTATGAACCTAGATTTGGTCCCCTTGAGATTCAGATTTCTTTGACTCCGCACTCCATACATAATGCTCACAGAATCCTCATAATCTATTTTTTTCCTCACTTCATTTTATTTCTAATATGAAAAAAAGTGGTTTTCTTAGATATTTCCCCTTAAAGTAACACATGTCATTGCTTCTTCATAGTAATTTCAATGTCTTCCTTCTTAGCAGTTTTTAGAACTTGTAATATAATTATGCATTGGCTAAATTTTGACTCTTGTTTAATACTGTATTTCATTGGACCTACTAGTATCTTGAACTTGGTATTGACACTTGATAACAAAGAATATGTCTTTAATTAAAATATTAGTGAAAGTCCTTCATTCAGTGTCTGCTTTGTGCTAAATGATATCGTATCAAAAATTACAGTTATATTTTAGCTATCACATATTCATAATTGTTTTCTATTTATCTATTTTGTTTACAGCTAGGAGTCATTTATGTCAGTAGATTAGATATTGATTTTATTTATTTATCCATCCCTTCAAAATATATGTCTCATAGAGAATAAACAATGTCCAATTCATGAATTCATTGTATTCTTGATGAAGGAGATAACTGAACTCATGAAGTCAGATTTACTGGATTACTGGAACGTAAGATTGCCTAAGAAATAACATAAAATAGTACGAATCAATTGGGACATTTTTATCAAAATGAATATTGCTGTGTTTATTGGTATGAAGACTTTGTAACAAGGCAGAATTTGAGAAGAGTCATGGCTTAGGTATACATGTGGAACATGTAGCCATCTAGGGAAGCGTGCGGAGCAAAGGAAACTCCATTACAAAGTCCTGAGGTTGGAATGTGATTCCATGATCCAAAGAGTAAGGGAGGTAGTGTGGTTAATACAGTAATGAGTAATTTTCTATGAAAAAAAAAAAATTCACTTTTCATAAATTTAGTATAAAAATGCCTTGAAACTGTGTTACAGACTCTTATTCTCATTCTGCATCATTTTTCACAGGCAAGTTTGATTTTTCGCTTTTTTACTCATAAGAACAAGCTGCAGTTGAGACAAAAGTTCTTTATTCCTCAATTAGTGAGACACCATTAACAGCCTGATGTATTTTCCTTTGTGCTGATGTGAATGTCTTTTTATTTTGTAGACTGTTTGGTAAACATTTAAGTTGACATAGTAACATTTGTCCTTTGACTAATTTTAATGAGTGTTAGTATACTTCTTTTACTTTTCTTCTATATGCACTTCAATGTGATTGATCTGACAAAAGTATTTTAAGCTAAGTTACACATTTTTCCTTCTTAAATGCTACTGATTTGATTTGGAATCAAAGACAAACTTTGGTTTCTCTCTCTCTTTTTTTAAAAGTTATAAACCAAGATCAGATACAGAATAAAAACCAAATTGGAATATTTATTTCGGAAATAATGTGATTTGTGCATTCAACAAATTTGATTTAGGAAATAGCAATTTTAAAATAAAATAATGTGTCTTTGATGTTTCATTCTTTTGTACTAAAATAATAACCTATGCAGATTATAAATCACTTGGAAAAATGATTTGACAGTTTCTTGTGAACTTGAATATATACTTACCATACTAGACACCATATCACTCTAACACATTTGCCAACGTTCCCCCACAAATGTCTAAGTAGATGCCTACAATACTTTATCATTGATGATCCCTCCAACTGGTTAAGTAACTAATAGTGATTCATATGCAGTAGATTACTACTCAATAATACAAAGGAACGAACTCCTTAAGCACACAAGAAAAGGATGACTCTCAAAATAATTAATCTAGAAAAAACTGTAGCCCAAAATAGAACATATTATATGATTCTATGAGTTTCTTACAAAAAATTATAGGGACAAAAGTCTCAGGCAAACAGTATAAAATGGTTACCAAATACATCAAAGCAGAAAATAACATAAAATGGTAAATTGCTACTTATCAAAGCCAGTAGACCTTTTTCCCTTAGACAAAAGTTGGATTACATTTCTCAAGCTTGCTCACATTTGTTCTGATCATGTTTCAGTTGTACCTACTGTACTGAGTGTTGTGAACATGTGTGGGCTTTCCAGGCTTGGCATGTCTCAATAATCATTCTTCTGTCATCTTAGTGTGGAACACAGGGTGACTTTGGAAGTTGTTGTTGAAGAGATTGGAGCCACATGATAGAAAAATCTTTGTGTATATCAATAGAGGATGTTAGAACTCTTTCTCATCACAAAACTTACTTGATATAGGAACTTTTGTTAAAATTCCATTCTAAGTCTGTATGACTCACTATTGCCTTACAAAGAAAATCATTTTTAATTCATGTACTGTAAATTGTAGGTATGAAACAATATCTAGGCAAGATTGCTCTATATCACTGGGAACAATATATCACTATTCAATCCTTTATACTGCTGACCTCAGAAGATACTTTCAATCTGAATATTTTCTCTAACACTAACACTAATTATCTCATTCAATAATTTATCCAATGCTTAAATCATATGAAATTGCCCATATCCATCTCCTATTGAGTAATAATGGCAATGTCACATGGCCCTCTTGCATGATGTTTATTATGTCACATATCATGTTTATATGTGCTGTTTTAATCATATAAAATATGTCCTCTAGCTATTTGACTTGTTGTATTTCAAGAATAGTGATAGCTATTAATGTTTAGACTAAATGTTATAAAATTTCTTTTTAACAAAGAATCCTTATTATACCAACTTATTTAATTCCAATTTTGTGACCCATTAAGTCTGATTTTTCTTATATTTTAAAAAGACTGCTGACACAGTCAAGTAATAATAAAGAACAAAATTATTTGCCACAAATTCAAGCCTAAGTCTGTACTTTTCCTTTTCCTTAATATTTTTGATTTAAACTTTTACTATGTTGCCCAAGTTGGTCTAGAAATGATCCTCTACTTATTACATTTCAATAAGTCATAGTTTTCTTCTTATTAAAGCATAATAACTAAAATTCTTAAAAATAAAGTAAAACCTCAACCTTGGCATTTTCTACAGAGAAAAACTTAACAATGATATACAAATAAGAAATATATAAATATTTTTTCCAGGAAAGCTTTGTCCTAACTGAATTACTTATATTCTGGAACTATGAATGATAAGCATTCTTTCAGAAAGAGAAAAAAATTCAAAATGAAATTTTAGACTCTTCTCATAGTTTGATAAGCTAATTGTAATCTTTTATCTGTGCTTATTTATTTGATACCATATCAGCAATTCATACACATTAAAATTATGAATAAATTGTTAGCCAAAATCATAGCATTTATTGATTCAACAATTATTGGTCTATTAGTTGATCAATCATAAAGAAATCACCAAATGGTTTAAGCCATAGTGTTTGAATTTAGTGTTTCAAGGTTTATAATAACTCTTTAAATAATAATATGATCTCATAGAATACTTGTAGATAATTACAAGCTCGTTTATAGAAAGTCCAAACAGGTCCCTGGATGCCCTTGCTGATTCAGCTCTTCCCTTTATTTCTAGTTCTCAGAATAACTGTGCAAGGTGCTGGGAATGCCATATCCTAAGATAAGAAGGAGCAGTCCATCATAGCCGGAGTCTTTCCTATCCCTCTAAGATGATGTCCTGTCATGCTTTAACCCAGTGACACAGAGTATCTAATGCAGTATATTGCCCAATGTCCTCAGGTTAGGTGCCATGTGACACATGCAGTCTAGACTTCTCCCAGGCAACTCTCCTAAGTCTTAGTAAGTAACTTCTCCTGAGTCCTAGGCTTCTACATGTCGTTACTGCCTGTCTGTAAGCACTGCAGTTCTTTAGCTTAATGTGTTATACAACTATGCTTTCATAGTGTAATCATACAGATCATAGAATAAATGGCACATGTAGCCTGCTTCCCAGCAAGAACGAATGTCAAAATAATGTGACATCAGCGGGGAACTCATGAATAGTGTGATCAATTAATATATATGTTTGGAATAGTATAATAATTTAAGCAGTCATTAAATCATCCAAAGGTTGTTTCCATGCATTAATTTTATACTCAAGTCCTAGCACACTCCTTTCAGATGTTACAGATACTTGAGACACTTGTCAAATGAGACAATTGTCTAGGGCAAGGTAAAAATACTCAGGGTATTAAATTAGTAAAATTAGAAAGATTAGGCCTGCAGTAATCATTACAGAAAAGAAATAGAGCCACATTTTGATGTGAGCATTGGAGTCAGTGTTCTTTCCAGCTTCCAAATTTTCTTTGGCAATTCTGCATTTGGTATTCTTCCCGATGCACCTGGTGTCCTGTAGGTGTGATTCAACAGTTGGTGACACTTGACTAAAATGACGAATGTGATGAAAGAGAATCAGCAACAGGTGCTGGTAAGGTTTAATTTACAAATATGGAAACCTTCTAGATTTTCTACATCATACTGCCATTTGCAAAACTTATTTCTTTTCCTTTTTGTAATACTTTAGTGAAGCATCCAGTAGGGATTTACATGATCTCACTTGGTTTTGGCTGAATTTATTTTCATCTGTAGATTTAAACTATAGTAATTTTAACGTTAATAATTTTAGCTTACAGAGGAGTTAACAACTCAGTGGAGTCTGATAATTTCCCCAAAGTCACACAATTAATAATGGTAAAATCAGTACTTAAAGAGATAGGAATGTTGAGGTAAGTGAGGTGGTGTGCTATTTTAAGACTATGATGAGTTCTTTCTCCAGTTACAGTGGTTGCTTTCATTCACATTTTAGGAACAAGAACAAAGACAGTTTATTTTGTGGGTTCTGTACACACTGGCAGTTGAGTGTATCAATGGCACAGGGAAGACAATACAGTCAAGAAGTTTGCAGTATGTGTAGTATATATTACTACCACAAAATAATCCTGCAGAATTGCTCTAGAATATGACATGGAACACATACCTTTAATGAATGGTGGACATGAGAAACCAATGTCATGACATTCAGTAATCCCATGCCCATCAAGCAGTACTGAAGGGTGATATTATGAAGAGATGTCATGTTTCTAGGCTCCCTTGTAGCCACAGTGTGGGTCCCAGAGAGTCAGGGATAGGCCAAATTGAAATATGTGATACTGACTCTTGTACATGTGACCACAAATTCTAAAATACAGTCTTAGTCATCTTAGACTGATATAACATAACATACATAGACAAGGGGGATTAGGAAACAGACATTCATATCTCACAGTTCTAGAGACTGAGAAGTTTAAGACCCAGGTGCTGGCAGATTTGGTTCCAAGTGAAGTCTGTCTGCTTGGTTTGCAGATAGCTACCATTCCCCTTTATTTGCACATGGTAGAGAAGAAAGGAAGCTCTGTATTTTCTTCCTACTCTTCAAAGGACACTAATCCTATCAGGGGAGCTCCACACTCATGACCTCCCAAAAGCTTCAACATGAGACCTGGGAAGGAATCAAACATTCAGCGCTTAAGATAGATCCATATAATTATATATTTAATACTGACGGATCTACCCACAATACATAATGCACATAGACACTCTGTGGCCTTGATACTATTTGTTTCCCCAAACAAAGATGAATATCATGACAGCTGGAAATGTACAGAAGTTTCTTCAAGGTCATGCAAACCAAAAGTGCACAAGACTCTGAACTTCAGCTTCTATCTCTGTATGGCAAGTGTGGGTTTTAATCTGTTTTATAACTGTTGCTCAAAGAGGTGTACTTTTTCTGCATTTTATATTATTTTATTAGTATTGAAAGTTAGTTTATGGATTTAAACAGTAATAATGTAAAATGATGAGATAATATGTTTCTCAAAGACTTTCTCCATTTGGTGCTCAAACAAAGTATTTTTACAAGTTTTGAGAAAATCCACTTTGAAATAATTAGGTAAATTATATAATCATATTGCACTACAGTCATTATTGGAGGGTGCAGGCTGTTAAGGTCACTCAGGACACTTAATGGATAGTCATCACAACCAAACCATATATCTGCCTGGATGTCATTTTTAGATAGCACATACAGAATGTGTGTAGAAGAGTAGAGCTAGCATGTGAATCTAAGTATATACAGAGAGATTCACTAACAATTCTAGAGATGTGGGCATAACAGATAAGAGCAATTGTTTTTTGAAATATAAAATAAAACTCTCTTATAATTTCAGCATAGCAATTATAAACTGTATAATCTTAAGCAAATATTATTCTTTGTCTTTAGTTTTTTTATTGCACTTAGTCAAATCTGTTCAGCAAACATTTATTGAGGATCTACTATGACCCTGTCATTTTGTTCTATTTTATAGCTGCAAAGATGAGCAAGACAGGGATTTCTACCCCACAGCATGTGAAGGAACACAGATAATAATAGATTATAATCAGATTAATAGGAGCAGATGAAAATACAGGCCATCATGAAAATAAAAATAAGCCATGCTAGAAGGAGGGATCTAAGACCCTGTGTTAAGAGTTCAGGGAAGAGATCCCCCAGTGAAAGGGATTCAAGGTAAATGAGACTAAATCAGTCATGATAAGTTTGTCAGAGAGAAGCAAATTTGATAAGATCCACAGCACAGGTAAGCTCAAGAGAAAAGGGAAGACCAGTGTGGCTGAATCACTTTAAGTAATGAGTTAGCAAAAAAGTAGAAGGGGTTGTAAAGTTGGTCAGGAAGCCGACAATGCATTGCGAATTCACACTAAAATGCTTCAGTTTCACCCTGGGTAAAATAAAAAGTTCATGATGGTTTTCAAGAAGGTTGATACATAGAATAATTTCCTGTTTATCTCTTATCTACTTAGCTCTACTCATCATCCCTCTGTTTAAATCAGGGCTTACTTTTGATAGAATGGGAGAAATGGAAATGGGTGTAAATGGGCAGATGTGGAAATGATTTCAGGTAAAAAGAATAGGAATGAATTATATTATGCTAACATTGCAAGTAAAAAGAAAAAGATAAGAAAAAGAGAGAAAGAAAGAAAATCTAGCAAGAAAGAGAGGGAAGGGATAGAGAAATGAAGGGAGAAAAGGAGGGAGGGAATGAAGGAAGAAAAAATGGGGAAAAGACCATGTCTTTGGATTATCAATGAGAAGGCAAATTAATCAACCAATTGGTTGGTTGCAAGTTACAAAGCCTCTATTTAAATGTTTAATTTATTTTGGACAATGTTCATACACAAGGAATTAGGAATAAACAAAAAACATGGAACTGGATCACTCTGTCTTTCTCGATTACTTGATTTTTTAAAAAAATTTTCCTTATTGTTAATATATTCAAAATGCCTGGATTGGGAAAAATTCTTGTTTGGTACCAAGCAAAAATTAAGTGTGTCTATGGAAAGGAACCTATAGTTTTTTAGACAAGTCATATGCTCATTTATATGTGTAGGTAAGAAATTTTCATATTTAAAAGGCAGATTAGACTTCTTCACTGTCAAAATCAATCCTTACTATAGCATGGGGAATAATCAGTTCTGCATGGAAGACTCAGAGAAGTCTTGCTTAAAAATTGACATCTGAGCTGGAATTTGAAGAAGGGAATAACTCAGTTCAACTAAATATGTATTATGGACTTATTAAATACAAGGTACTCTGCTGAGGTGCTGTGAAGCGTAGAGAAGGGAATAAAATACAGTTTCTTCAATACAGGGATTTACAATCTAATGACGGAGACTGACACATACACATAAGCCCTGTGGAAGTTCTCTTATCATCATTATGTTAAACCCTGAGACACACTGGGATGCCTGGCATTCTTAAAAGGTTTAGCCACAACAGCATATGCTGCAGTGACTTGGACTAAGTCAGTTAGATAAAGATTAACCTATGGAGGATGGGTTTAGCTATAAATTGGCAAAGAATCCATTCAATAAATAGTTATTGACTATGTGTCTGATGAGGAAAATATGAGATGCTATGGATGCAGAGGTAAAAACTCAACTCATTATAAATCAGTTAAACCTATACTTTGTTGCACAGGAGTACAATAAACCACAGAAGATTCATAAAAGGGTTCGAGTAGCTTAGTGTTCACATGCCTGGTCTATTTATTTCTTACACTGACCCTTGTAGCTGGTTGTAATTATGATTTCTAAGTGCAGATGTAGAAGCCAGTGTGTCAAGAATTTAACTAACTTGCTCTGTGATATAACTAGAGACTGGAATTTAAAACCAGGCATTGTGACTCCAGAGTCCATGCCTACAAGAGAAGAAAAGGAACAACTCTGACATACAGAAAATGCAAAAGAGACTGGGAATTTTCAGCAAATCATAGGAATAGATGTGGTGAAAATTACTAAGTGAGAAAGATGGCAGAAAGGAGGATGAGACTGGAATATGGGGTTTTGATTTAAGATTTATGAATTGGAATATGATTGAGTGCTCAACTGGTCTAATATTTGGCTCTGAGTGTTGGTTGTTGGACAGGTGCCATTTAAGTGACAATTAGTCTCATATCCTGGAAATTTCATGGTTAGTTAGTTATCTACAATAATGTTATGGTAATGAGGTTTAAGAAATCAATTTTCCACCATCCAAAAGCTTACTTATTGTGTCCTTTTGCCTCCAGCTCATTGTAGCTAACAGTGTGTGCATTCTCAGTACCGGGGTTCTATCTTTGCCTCTTCCTGCTACGGGGGAACTCTATGCTCAATTTCTTTTTAAATTCATCTCCTTTCTGCTGCTGGCATGCTAGTTCAAACTGATGTATTTCTACCTTAAATAATTGTTACGGATATGAGATGTTCCCGAAAAGCTCATATAAGAAAGTTTAGAGGTGAATGATTGGGTTATCAATGCACCTAATCAGTGCATTAATCTCCTGGTAGGGATTAACTGGGTTGTATCCATGGCAGGGAGGGTGTGGATAGAGGAGGGGGTCTCTGGGGGGTGCCTTTGTGGTTTATTTCTCCCCTGGTAAGTGGTGCTCTCTGAACTCCCTTGTTGCCATGTCCAGAGCTGCTTCCTCCTCCACACCCTTCCTTCTTGATAGTCTCCCTCACTTGGGCACAGAGCGATGGAGTTGCTGTGTTTGAACTGAGACCTCTGAAACCATGAGCCTGCTCACTTTCCACTCAACTTTAATCCTTTTAATAACTCTGATTTCCTCAAATTAACTTTCTCACCTTTAGAATTTGGCATATGTTTCTCCACTTGAAGCATTTAGAGTCATTACTTTTGCCTCTGAGAATGAAGCACAATTGCTTCCACAATTATTCCCATTTTAGCTATTTGCTTACATATCATTATTTTTGTCTTTGTCATTTTTATCATTATTGACTTTCTATATATATTTTTTTTTTTTTTTTGGTGTTCTTTATCTTTTTTTTTTATTATAAACAAATGGGATACATGTTGTTTCTCTGTTTGTACATGGCGTAAAGGCATACCAATTTCTATATTTAAAGGGAATTTTCATTCTATGTTCTTTACTGATCTTCATTAAT
This sequence comes from Sciurus vulgaris, assembly GCF_902686455.1. Lineage (NCBI taxonomy): Eukaryota > Metazoa > Chordata > Mammalia > Rodentia > Sciuridae > Sciurus > Sciurus vulgaris. Next base: position 152,105,982 of record NC_136466.1, read on the forward strand.
TACTGACATTTTGCTCCACTTATTTTATAATTCTTTCTCTATATGCTCACAGTTTTACATAAATGTACAACATTTACATATATATGAAAATACAGTGTTTGAACTGAGACCTCTGAAACCATGAGCCTGCTCACTTTCCACTCAACTTTAATCCTTTTAATAACTCTGATTTCCTCAAATTAACTTTCTCACCTTTAGAATTTGGCATATGTTTCTCCACTTGAAGCATTTAGAGTCATTACTTTTGCCTCTGAGAATGAAGCAGAATTGCTTCCACAATTATTCCCATTTTAGCTATTTGCTTACATATCATTATTTTTGTCTTTGTCATTTTTATCATTATTGACTTTCTATATATATATATATTTTTTTTTTTTTTTGGTGTTCTTTATCTTTTTTTTTTATTATAAACAAATGGGATACATGTTGTTTCTCTGTTTGTACATGGCGTAAAGGCATACCAATTTCTATATTTAAAGGGAATTTTCATTCTATGTTCTTTACTGATCTTCATTAATTACTGACATTTTGCTCCACTTATTTTATAATTCTTTCTCTATATGCTCACAGTTTTACATAAATGTACAACATTTACATATATATGAAAATACAAGTTCAGGGAGCACTCATATTTTATATTGTATACTTACTTTATGTTTACTGACTATATATGGGGCTTGGATATTTAAAATATATATATATGCCTCTAATATGCTAATATGCTATAATACAGATACACACTACTGGGCTTGTTTCTTTAGAAAATCCCAATACATCAGATACTCACCAACACACACACACGCACGCACGCACGCACGCACGCACACACACACGGCTCTCTCACAATTATGTCCCTGTAGTAGTTTCCTTAGTAATTAATCCAAGTTTTCAATTATTGAAGTATACTTTCCTATAAAACTTGCCTTATACTTCATTTTTATCACACTCTTTTTTAAAAGTCTCAGAAACATATCCTTTCATGCTATGAAAATTTGGATTGAAATATTGTCCCATTTTTGAAAAAAATATTTTCTTTTACCAGTTATATTTAATCTGTATTTCCTTAATATGAAACTGCAAAATTTACTGTTGGATAAGTTTTCTTTACTTATGTATTTATTTATTTTTTTAGTTGTAGATGGACACAATACCTTTATTTTATTTATTCACCTTTTTATGTAGTGCTGAGGATTGAACCCAGGGCCTTACACATACTAGGTAAGCACCAATGAACTACAACCCCAAACCCAATGAATGAGTTTTCACTATAAGAAATCCTTTCTTCCTTGATATTGAGATCCTAGTAGAGAATAACTGTTAAGGTCATTCATGCATATCACATACTAGGTTCTTTAAATTAATGCAAGCACATGCTATGTTGATCTATTCTAGTGTTCAAAGTCTGACAATACTCAATTATATTTTTGAAGTCTTATTATAACACCAATTAGATGAGAGAATTTTGTTCTGTTCAAGTGTTTTATTCTAGTTAAGATTTTTTTTCTAAGGTGAAGGTAAACAATCATTTTTGTTGTGTTTAAGGACATGTTGTCATATTTGTTCTTTTTTTTGTCTACATAAAGTCTTAGCCAGCAAAGGTAACACATTTTTATACACAGAAAGACATTTTTCATTTGGGAGGCCTGGAGAAGGTTGTAATTCATTTGAGAATCTCAACCTCCTGGAGAATTAGAAATGTGTTCAGCTGGTATTTATAAGTCCTGATAGTCATGGAAGGTTAAATTCAGAACTTCAGGCTTTATTCTTTGCTTAATGGAGACTTCGAACCTGTAGTTTAGGCCAATTTCTATTGCGCTACCAGGCATGCTGCATACTATTGTGAATCCCAAAGTTCACATGAAAAATAAATGTGCAATTGTTTCTAAGAAAATTGTTTAAGTAGGATAAAAGCCTTGAGCTAGAAGTTGAAGGGGAGAAAATGGATTCACATAGCCTGGGTCAAGAGAGGTCATTGAAGGTAGAGAAAAAGTTTGTTTTATTCAAATGCATGAAGGCAAGAGAGTAGACTGCACACAGAGAACTGCATATTAAACCATTTTATTGCTAATAAAGTTAACCTTTACTTTTAAAAATACTTTAGTGTTCAAGGAAGTGTTGATTTTTGTTTTTCTGCATAATTTGCATTTTTATGTGTGACTGTAGACAACTTTATTCCTCTGCTTCCCTTCATCAATGATATTTGCCTTGTAGATAGAACCTCTAACTAACTCACTGGAAAAGAAAGTTCAGTACTTTAAAATAAAGAAAAAAAAAGAACGACCTTTCTTTCCATTATGTTGTTACATTACATACTGCATGCTCATTATAGGGATAAAAGATGTGTACTTCCTAGTGAATACTGCTATTCTCTTTCTGTCCTAATTACTATTTCTATTCCCAGGCTCTTCTACTCCCATTAGCATATCATTAATTTCCAGAAAACTGTCCAAAGAATATAGAGTTCTAGGAATTACAAGACCTAGTAATCGTCTGTGGAATACCGTGCAGATAAATACAAGCTTCTCCCATTGAGATGAGTCCCCTGATTAACACTCTATTCTAATCCCTCCCATTCATTATTCAAAATTCAAGGCTATTCCTGAAATGTATGAAAATTTCTGGGATCATTTTCTAAAATGTTTTAAGAATGTTGGTGTCTTTATTTTTCCCATGTATGTCATTTTAATCTAAGTTTAATATTATGATGTCCTCCTTCATAATGTTCAGTTATAGCTAATGAGTAAGTTCCTGGGACTTTACTCTTTATTTTTAAGATATTGATGAAGGATTTCTTGATTAACTCGTTCTTCCAGATATCTGTAATTCTAGGAGACAGAGTATGCTTGTAAGCATATGCACTTGAAATGTCAGTGATTCTCCATCAATGAAATAAAAGATGTTCTATTTGGTTAGGTGGCCTATAGTTTCGCTAAAAAATAAAAATCTACACAATATAGTCCAAATATATTTTTGCAAATTTGAGCTGTAATTAGTAACAAAAATGGACTGTTAACTTTGTGAGAACACAATGGTTGATCTTGTTTTCTTTTTTCTTAAATAATTAGCACCATGCTGTGTCCATAGATACAATTCCCTAAATATTTGTTGAATGGAGGGAAAAATATGAACATTCTCTTTTTATCAAACTCCTCTATTTCTTGGTCTGTTAACAAATTAATCTATTGTTTTTTGGAACAGTATTAGGTTTACAGAAAAAAACTGAGTGGAAATTACAGAGTTCTTATACATACTGCAATCACATGCAATAAAAATGTGTGCGCACACACACACACACACAATTACACCTTGTCATTCTTGTTATTAACCTCCTTTGCTTTTGTAGCATTTTTTGTCGCAATTGATAAGTGGATGTATTGATACATTATAATAAATAAAGTCCATAATTCAAGAATTCCCTGCTTATATTGTACATTCTATAGTTTTGACAGATTTATGATGACATATATCCACAATTATAGTATCATTCAAATAGATTCATGCTCTAGACAAAATATTTTTCTTCATTATTTGTTTCTCTCTTTCCTTTTGCATCATCCTGAAATTCTGGCAACAGTGGATTCTTTTACTATATAGTTTTACCTTGTTCAAAATATCATACAGTTGGAATTATATTATATATGATTCTTTTTTTTCTCCCACAGAGGCTTCTTTCATTTAGCAATGTACACTTAACTTTTGTCCATGTCTTTCGTTGGCTTGATAGATATCAATATGCAAACATTTTACTGAGATATTTTAAGAACTTTTCAAAAATTTCAAATGATTTTCCAGTTCTCAGGCTTTAAAACTTATTTCTTTTATTGACTACTCCTGCTGTCTTCCTACCTATCTAGTACAATTCATAGGTTTAAGGAAAGGAGCTTCACACAATTCATTTTTTCCACTATTTATTTCATAATTTTACTAATCAATATTTTTTCACAGAATCTAAATTTCTCAAATACAGGATATATAACTATCTTAAAATTTCTGTCACAGAGTTCAGATTGAAAAATTATCTAAGCATTTGTTCAACTTATTTGTAAACTTGTGTCTAAAGTATAGTTTGCATTTAAATCACTTGTTATATTAATGAATTTGACAAATTATCTGGGTTGTTTTTCCATTTCTAATGTTTCTAATTGTGTCACATCTGGGGTTTCAATCAAACTTGTTCTCTAAGACCCTGTAAGCAATTTGCTTAAGTTTCAAATTAAGCAGAGTAAAATCCTTCAGCAATAGTCTCCCTGCAGACAAAAGAAGCTAAAAAAATCTTCTGTACCAAACTGTCTTCATAAGTCCTAAGAAAACTGGGTGAGAGACCATGGTGGTTATTTTAGTATTATGAAATATAAGACGTTGAGGAATGCATGAAGGCAAGAGTTGCCATGTCATGACTTCTCCCAATTCCAATTAGCCAAGTGTGGAGAGAAAAGGAAGGAAAAGGAAATTAAGTTCAGACCTTAAACTTGAAGCCCAAATCCATGCCTGCCATGAAGAAACCAAGTGCTGGAGAGAACCCCTCTACTCCAAGTGCTACAGAATTACCTACTATAACTTTTGCTAGTCAGGAAACTTAGAGAGGACCTTTGCACTCTTCCCAAATCTTTGGCAGTAAAGGAGGAGCAAGATCCCATTTTCTCAGGAGCAGGGCTCAAAAGTTAGCATAGAATTTTGTCTCAAAGTTATTGACCAGGTCTGCCACAGCGAGATGAAGCAAGAGATAGTAATGAAAAATCCCACATGCAGGACCAAACACATAAGAACTGTAGACATGTGCTGGCATCAGGAGGGGACCTACAGTCTAGTGGGAGAGATTCAAGTTTTGATGTACATCATCACCAACTGCATCATGGAAGTTGGTATGCTATTGAGACTGTGCATGACTCTGCAGCTTGATATTCAGTACAACCCAGTTTATCAGCAGCCTAGGTGGTCATAGAACTGCCTTCACCAAATACTACCCCATCCATAAAGAGTATACAATGCAGGATCTCATTCATTCAGAGTAGGATACAGTAGTAAGCTCAGATATATGCCCTAGCCCTTAGTGCTACATGGGTTAAACCAAACACTGTGCAAATTCTGATGGATCTTATATCAAGGACTGCTTATGGACAAAGCCTCTGCAATAAATAAAATATCAGGGAAGACATTCAGTTCTAGTCTATTGAATTTCAATTCCAGCCAACATCATCTGTGTCTGGTTGCAGAGGTCTTGGGCAAAAGGTCCACATTAGTGGTAGTCATCCCCACAACAGTGCAGGCTTTGGTCTCACCCGACTATTGTTCTGATATTGGCAGGCTATGGATATAGGGTATACCACAATTTTGTGGTGTTGCTGATCAATAGTCACAGCTTAGGGGCCTGGTGATGGTCCATCCATTGTGACTTAGCCAGGAGCTGAGTAGAATCCTATGGGCAGGAACTGAAGAAAATGGATCCGGGTCTACCCTAGCTACAGAGAGTATTTTGGGGATGTACTACCCTTTCTGGATACTCTCATGGTTAATTTATAGCAATATATTGATACTTTGGATTTGAGAGAAACTTGGGCTTGAATCACCCTTTAGTGCTGAAAAATGACAATCCACTAATAGCTAACAGCAAACCTGGATATGGGTGCTGTCTGGTGATGAAATAGTGGAAGTGACTATAGGCTAAGAGAAAATAAGCAAACTGCTAAAAATTTATGGAGTTTAGGTATAGAAAAACAGATTAGGTATACTGGAATAAATACATAATTCTTCAATGCCCAGGCCATGTTGCATGCCAATAAGCATCAAGCTCTTTTAGAAAAACATGCTTCACTTAACAATCAAAACAGGTGCCTGAAACTGAACAGATAGTAGTCAGCATGGGATAAATCAGATAAATCTCAAATGGAGAATTTAAGGTCATTGTTTTAAGGAAAATCAATGAATTTAAAGAAAACACAGAGAAATTAGCTAGTACTCCAACACAGAAACTTGAAGCAGTTCTTAAAAAATCAAACAGAACTGAAAAAACACAGTAAATCATATTAAAAACACTATTGAAGGCATCAGTAGCAAGACAGATCAAACAGAATATAGAATAATTGAGTTCAAAGATAACATAATGGAAAATATTGCCATGGGAGAAAAACAGAAAACAAAATGAAGAAGAATGAAAAAAATCTCACAGGAACACACAACAGTATTAAATGAGCAGATTTGAGGATTCTGAGTTTCAAAAATACTAGAGAAGGCCAAGAATAGAAAGCATATTCATGGATATAATTACATAAAACTTAAAAAAACTAGAAAAGAATTCTAGTATTCAGGCACAGGAAGAAGAAAGGTCACCAGTCAGATTTAAGTCAATCAGGTCTAACCCAGGACGTTTATAACCAAATATGAAGGTGAAATATAAAAAGAAGATTTTCAAGTCTGGAAGAACAAAAAACAAAAAATAACAACAAAAACTCAAATAATTCATAATGATTTTCTAATTCACTGAATTGTATATAGTGTATAAAAACTAATATTCCTAGCATTAATATGAAGACTAAGAAAGTAATTAAAAGTTATTAACTGGCTGTAGTGTTGCGGGCTGCTGAAGGCTGGATTGCTTCGCTATGGCGGTTACCCTCAGCCTGTTGCTGGGCTGCCGAGTCCGTACTGCTGTCGCTCGCTATAGGTTCGCGACCCGGGGACTGGCGGGATCAGGCCCTACCGACCGTGAGCCGGACCCGGATTCCGACTGGGAGCCGGAGGAGCGGGAGCTGCAGGAGGTCCGGAGGTACCGCCTCTTTTCCCGGCCCTCAGCCTGAAGCTGGCCTTCCAGCCTCGGCTCTTCAGTCCGCGGCCCCTTGGCGCGGGGCATCCTTCAGCCGCCTCCATTGTGGCTCGAACTCCTTCCGTGTTGTCAGCTGCGTAGGGGCCGGTGTTCAGCTCCTTTGGAACCACAGGTCCCTTCGCTAGTGACCACCCTGATACGACAGAAAAAAGCAATTCGATTCCAGAAAATTCGGAGGCAAATGGAGGCGCCTGGTGCCCAGCCCAGAACCCTGACATGGGAAGCTATGGAGCAGATACGGTATTTACATAAAGAATTTGCAGATTCTTGGTCAGTTCCCAGGTTGGCCGAAGGTTTTAATGTCAGCACCGATGTTATTCGAAGGGTCTTAAAAAGTAAATTTGTACCCACTTTGGAACAAAAAGTGAAGCAGGATCAAAAAGTCCTTAAGAAAGCGGAGTTTGCCCACTCACTCCAGCAGCTCCAGGGCTCTGGAAATACCTTGAAGCCACTTGCCGCAGACCACTCTGTATCAAGCTCTTTGCTGATGCCAGGGGATGAAGCTTCATATGAAGATCAGCATCACAGTACAGCTTTGACAGTGATAGAGTCAAAAACTCACAGTACTAATGCAGTGAGCCAAAAGGGAAGGAATAAAGGAATCCAGGGCTTGAAGAAGGAGAGCTTTATGCCTGTCACTGAAGCTTTGGGTCATCAGAGAGAGCTGCAAAAGTACTCCAGTGATTGCGCAGACACCGGAAGAACTGACAGTAGTAGATTGCCAAGCGACGAGAAACTGGAACTATTGAAGACAGGGGAGCTAGGAAACCAGAACTTCAGCAGCAGAGTAGTGCAGAGGGGACGGGAGTTCTTTGACAGCAATGGGAACTTCCTGTACAGAATTTGAGTTGGAGTTGAACTTGTGGAGATGCCAAGATTTCTGTATGTGGATAATAACCACTTTGGAATAAGAAGAATTGATGAGCCTGGAATATGGACAGAAAGAGCTGCTTGGTTATTTAAGTTTCTTGGATCACTGCTCCCAGTCTTTGTATCTTCAGTATTCCCCCTTATTGCTTAACTTTTGTATACTGAAAATCAGTATTGTTTCTGTGATACTTGCCAATAATATGTTTGGGAGGAAGTTAAAAGTTTGCCTTCTGACCTCATTTTTTTTTCCTGATCATTGAACACTTAACAGTTTTTGAGCTCTTAGTAAATTGGTTGTTTTGTTTTCCTTAGGTGCAAAAATAAAATGTAGGAGTTTGTGTTGCAAAAAAAAAAAAAAAAAAAAAAAAAAAAAAGATATTGACTTTGGGGTATGGTGGTGCATGCCTGTAATCCCAGCAACTTGAGAGGCTGAGGCAGGAGGATCTCAAATTTAAAGCTGGCCTCAGCAATTTAGTAATGCCCTAAGCAATTTAGGTAGGTAGACCCTGTCTCAAAAAAAGAAAAAAGAAAAAAAAAAAAAAAAAAAAAGGGCTAGGAATATGGCTAGGTGGTTAAGCACCCATAGGTTCAATCCCTCATACCAAAAAAAGAAAAAACCAAAAACTTATTAACTTTCTTAATATGTTGTGAGATGATTGGAAGTTTCACTGTATTATAGATTTGATCTGTTGCATTAGATTTTAGGTGGCACAATACATTATGGCAGAATCTCCTGTTCACCTCATGACAGAGGGCAAACACACACACACACACACACACACACACACACACACACGCACTCCAAAATTAGAGGCCACACCTCAACTCCCTCTACCCATTACTTTCCTTTTAATTTTTACCAACTTTCGATAGCGTCGTGGTAGAACTAAAACTTTAACACATGGGTCTTTGGGGAATATTCCAGATCCAAACTATAGAAACCACGTATAAAAATGTTAAATGAGATATCAAAATTCAAAATGTGTGGAGAAATGGATTCCGTGTATACAGATTTCTTTTTAATATTCTCTCTCTCCCTCTTTTGCTTTATGATCATGCAGTATTTGCTGTCTTTTCTGAATGGTTTATTATACTCAAAAGATATTATAGGAAGTCTCATGGTAATCACAAAATCAAAATTCATAATACAAAAAATAATAGTCAAGGAATCAAAATACTCTACTAAAGTTAATCACTCAACCGCTAAAGCTGTCTAAAAGAATGTGAGAAATAAAAAAGAAAGGATTTGCAATAAATCTCAAAAATATGTTAAAAATATCTGAAGTGGCACCATATATATTGATAATTCATTGAATGTAAATATATTCTCCAATAAAAAACTGACTTTTTAGAACTGATTTAAAAAAACAAAAAGACCCCACTGTATATTGCCTACACTTCATCTATAAGACACAAGTAGCCTGAAAATGGTATTTCAAATAAGATAATTCATGCAAATGGAATCAAAAAGAAAGCAGATGTAGTTGTGCCTATATTAAAAAGAGTAGACTTTAAATAAAAACAGTAAAAATGATCAAGTAAGATTATTATACATGATAAAAATTAAATTTGGGAAGAAGACAAAACAAGATGGTGGACTAGAAGGTGACTGCATCTCCAGTCACTCCAGAACCCAGAATCCAGAACCCAGGATTCAAGAAGGGGAGGCATTGAGAGACTTGGACTAAAATAGAACCACGGGGTGAGTCTCCCCCACGCGGTGAAGCTCAGCCCTGCAGGCCCGGAATCGGACGGCTTATTAGAGTAGGGCATGGCAGCTAGAGTCTTCTCCAGACATCCCTGGGTACTCCAGCGGTGGGCTCCTCTCACATGGCCAGCTTCTCGGAGCAGGCCCCCCAGTGAGAGCCTTTCCACACAGAGCCAGCTCCAAGCCCTGGAACCAGTAGCGGGCTAGGGGCAGCTTTCTTAGGAAGTATTGCATTATCAAGTTACTCCAAGACTTCAGGCTACTGAAGGCTGGGAGGTGATACACTGGAAATCTACAGGGACACTATAAGCCAATAGAAGAATTCTGCAATATCACAGAATCCCACTGACATCTGACCAATATGAGAAACAAGGGAAGAAAATGTCCCAAAAAAACCTAGATACTATATCAATAAAACCCAATGACAGCATAGCAGAAGAAATTTCAGAGAGGGAGTTCAGAATGTACATAATTAAAACAATCAGGGAAGCAAATGAGGAGATGAAAGAGCAAATGCAGGCATTGAAGTAGGAGATGAAAGAGCAAAAGCAGGCATTAAATGATCGCACCAATGAACAGTTAAAAAAGCAAATACGGGAAGCAAGAGATCATTTCAATAAAGAGTTAGAGATACTGAAAAAAAACAAACAGAAATCGTTGAAATGAAGGAAAGAATACACCAAGTTAAAAACTCCATAGAAAGCATAACCAATAGGATAGAACACCTGGAAGACAGACCCTCAGATATTGAAGAAAAAATATTTAATCTTGAAAACAAAGTTGACCAAATGGAAAAGATGGTAGGAAATCATAAACAGAATCTACAAGACTTATGGGATATCATGAAAAGGCCAAATTTAAGAATTATTGGGATTGAGGAAGGCTTAGAGAAACAAACCAAAGGAATGAACAACCTATTCAATGAAATAATATCAGAAAATTTCCCAAATCTGAAGAATGAAATGGAAAACCAAGTACAAGAGGCTTATAGGGCTCCAAATATACAAAATTACAAGAGACCCACACCAAGGCACATAATTATGAAAATACCTAATATACAAAATAAAGACAGAATTTTAAAGGCTGTGAGAGAAAAGTTTCCAATTATTCAGGGGGAAACCAATAAGAATATCAGCAGATTTTTCAGTCCAGACCCCAAAAGCTAGAAGGGCCTGGAAAAACATTTACCAAGCCCTGAAAGAAAATGGATGCCAACCAAGAATCTTATACCCAGCAAAACTCACTTTCAGATTTGATGATGAATAAGATCCTTCCATGATAAACAAAAGCTAAAAGAATTTCCAAAGGGAAAGCCGGAATTACAGAACATTCTCAGCAAAATATTCCATGAGGAAGAGATGAAAAACAATGATGCAAATCAGCAACGGGAGGAACTAGCCTAAAGGAATAGTCAAATAAAGGAGAAACCAAATCATGTCAAAAAAACAAAAATGAGTCAAATGACTGGGAATACAAATGATATCACAATAATAACACTGAATGTTAATGGCCTGAACTCATCAATCAAAAAACATAGACTGGCAGATTGGATTAAAAAGAAAAATCCAACAATATGCTGCCTGCAAGAGACTCATCTCATAGAAAGAGATACCCATAGACTAAAGGTGAAAGGATGGAAAAAACATACCATGCACAAGGACACAGCAAAAAAGCTGGAGTATCCATCCTCATTTCAGATAATGTGGACTTCAAGCCAAAACTAGTCAGAAGGGAGAAAGAAGGACATTACATACTGCTTAAGGGAAGCATAAATCACCAAGACATAACAATCATAAATATCTATGCCCTGAATATTGGCTCATCCATGTATGTCAAACAAATCCTTCTCAATTCCAGAAATCAAGTAGACCTCAACATAATAATACTAGGTGATTTTTAACAGGCCTCTCCCAGCGCTGGATAGATCGCCCAAACAAAAATTGAATAAAGAAACCATAGATCTCAATAACACAATCAACAATTTAGACATTTATAGAATGGACATTTATAGAATGTACCATCCAACAAAGAATGAATACAATTTCTTCTCAGCAGTACATGGATCCTTCTCTAAAATAGACCATTTTTATGCCACAAAGCTACTGGAAGCAAATACAAGAAGATAGAGATACTACCTTGTACTCTATCAGATCATAAAGGATTGAAATTAGAAATAAATGACAGAAAAAAAAAACAGAAACTTCTCCAATACTTGGAGATTAAATAATACACTATTATACGCTGAATGGATAACACAAGACATCAGGAGGGAAATTAAAAAATTCTTAGAAGTAAACGAGAACAAAGAAACATCATATCAAAACCTCTGGGACACTATGAAAACACTACTTAGAGGAAGATTTATTTCATTGGGCCCATTCAACAAAAGAAGTAGAAATCAACAAATAAACGACTTAACATTACAGCTCAAAGACCTAGAAAAAGAAGAGCAGACCAACACCAAAAGTAGTAGAAGACAGGAAATAGTTAAAATCAGAGCCAAAATCAACGAAATTGAAACAAAAGAAACAATCGAAAAAATTAACAAAATAAATATTTGGTTCTTTGAAAAAATAAACAAAATTGATAAACCCTTAGCCACACTAACAAAGAGAAAGAGGGAGAAAATTCAAATTACTAAAATTCGGAATGAACAAGGAAATATCAAAAGAGACATGAGTGAAGTACGAAACATAATTTGAAGCTATTTTGAAATCTATACTCCAAAAAAACAGAAATCCTCGAAGACATCAAAAAGTTTCTAGAGACATATGAATTACCTAAACTGAACCAGGAGGACATACACAACTTAAATAAATCAATTTCAAGCAATGAAATAGAAGAGGTCATAAAGCCTACCAACAAAGAAAAGTCCGGGACCAGACGAGTTCTCAACCGAGTTCTACAAAACCTTTAAAGAAGAGCTCATTCCAATACTTCTCAAAGTATTCCATAAAACAGAAGAGGAGGGAATCCTCCCAAACTCTTTCTATGAAGCCAATATCACCTTGATACCTAAACCAGACAGAGACACATCGAGGAAAGAAAATTTCAGACCAATATCCTTAATGAACATTGATGCAAAAATTCTCAACAAAATTTTAGCAAATAGCATGCAAAAATATATTAAAAAGATAGTGCACCACGATCAAGTGGGTTTTATCCCAGAGATGCAAGGTTGGTTCAACATCAGGAAATCAATAAATGTCATTCGCCATATCAAGAGACTTAAAGTTAAGAATCACATGATTATTTCATTAGATGCAGAGAAAGCATTCAATAAAATACAGCATCCCTTCATGCTCAAAGCACTAGAAAAAATAGGGATAGTGGGAAGATTCCTTAACATTGTAAAGGCCATCCACGCTAAGCCCATGGCCAATACCATTCTAAATGGTGAAAAACTGAAAGCATTCCCCCTAAAAACTGCAACAAGGCAGGGATGCCCTCTTTCACCACTTCTATTCAACATTGTTATTGAGACACTAGCCAGAGCAATTAGACAAACCAGAGAAATTAAAGGGATATGAATTGGAAAAGAAGAACTCAAACTATCCCTGTTCGCTGATGACATGATTATATATTTAGAAGAACCTGGAAATTCCACCAGAAAACTCTTAGAACTCATAAGTGAATTCAGTAAAGTAGCAGGTTACAAGATCAATGCTCATAAATCCAATGCATTTTTATACATAAGTGATGAATCTTCAGAAAGAGGAATTAGGAAAACTACCCCATTCACAATATCATCGAAAAAAATAAAATACTTGGGAATCAATCTCACAAAAGAGGTGAAAGACCTCTACAATGAGAACTACACGACACTGAAGAAAGAAATTAAAGAAAACCTTAGAAGTTGGAAAGATCTCCCATGTTCTTGGATAGGCAGAATTAATATTGTCAAAATGGCCATACTACCAAAAGGGCTATACAGATTCAATGCAATTCCAATTAAAATCCCAATGATGTACCTTACAGAAATAGAGCAAGCAATTATGAAATTCATTTGGAAGAATAAGAATCCCAGAATAGCTAAAGCAATCCTCAGTAGAAAGAGCGAAGTAGAGCGTATCGCAATACCAGATCTTCAACTCTATTAGAAAGCAATAGTAACAAAAATGGCTTGGTATTGGTACCAAAATAGACAGGTAGATCAATGGTACAGAATAGAGGACATGGACACAAACCCAAAGAAATACAATTTTCTCATACTAGACAACGATTCCAAAAATATGCAATGGAGAAAAGGTAGCCTCTTCAACACATTGTGCTGGGAAAACTGGAAAACCATATGCAACAGAATGAAATTAAACCCCTATCTCTCACCCTTCACAAAACTCAACTCAAAATGGATCAAGGACCTCAGAATCAGACCAGAGACCCTGCATCTTATAGAAGAAAAAGTAGGTCCAAACCTTCAACTTGTTGGCTTAGGATCAGACTTCTTTAACAGAACTCCCATAGCCCAAGAAATAAAAGGAAGAATCAACAACTGGGATAGATTCAAACTAAAAAGCTTTCTCTCAGAAAAGGAAACTATAAGTAATGTGAAGAGAGAGCCTACAGAGTGGGAGAATATCTTTGCCACTCACACTTCAGATAGAGCGCTAATTTTCAGAATCTATAAGAACTCAAGAAACTCTACAGCAAGAATACAAATAATCCAACCAACAAATGGGCTAAGGAAATGAACAGACACTTCACAGAAGAAGATCTACAAGCAACCAACAGATATATGAAAAAATGTTCAACATCTCTAGTAATAAGAGAAATGCAAATCAAAACTACCCTAAGATTTCATCTCACCCCAATTAGAATGGCGATTATCAAGAACACAAGCAACAATAGGTGTTTTTGAGGATGTGGGGAAAAAGGTACACTCATACATTGCTGGTTGGGTTGCAAATTAGTGCAGCCACTGTGGAAAGCAGTATGGAGATTCCTCAGAAAGCTTGGAATGGAACCACCATTTGACCCAGCTATCCCACTCCTCGGCCTATACCCAAAGGACTTAAAATCAGCATACTACAGAGATACAGCCACATCAATGTTCATTGCTGCTTAATTCATCATAACCAGATTGTGGCAACCTAGATGCCCTTCAGTTGATGAATGGATAAAGAAACTGTGGCATATATATATACAATGGAATATTACTCTGCCATGAAGAATGATAAAATTATGGCATTTGCAGGCAAATGGATGAAATTGGAGGATATTATGCTATGTGAGGTAAGCCAGTCTCAAAAAACTAAAGGACAAAAGATCTCGTTGATAAGCGGATGAGGACATATAATGGGGGGTAGGAGGGGTTATCGTTAGGGTTAGGGTTAGGTTTAGGGTTAGGGATAAGGAGGGTGGTAAGAATGGAGGAATGAAGTACTGTATAGAGGGAAAAGAGGGGTGGGAAGGGTGGGGGGAAATGGAAAAAATAACAGAATGAATCAAACAACATTGCCGTATGTAAATTTAGGATTTTTAATAAAAAATAAAATAAAATGAGAAAAAAATATCAGTTAAAATGAATTTAATTTAAATAAAAATATAATCAAGTCTTTCTATGCATATATTTGACTTGTTTTCAAAGTTTACATTTGAAATAATTACAAATGTACATGTGCTTGTATGAAATTTTCCTCACTTGTTACATCTTACATAAGGATAAAGCAGCATGTATAACAAGAATCTAACTGGTTTTAAATCTATATACAGTTCTAGGTTAATTTGTTCTGTAGATAAGCTCATGGTGCTACAACAACGATTAAGATACAAAACTATTGTATCACTATAAATATTTCTCTGTACTATGTCCTTTCTGTCACAAGTGTCTTCACTAACTGTCACCACAGGAAATAACTCTGTTTTCCATGTCTATTGCTTTGTCATTCAATGAGTGCTATAGAAATTTATTAAGACAAACTTTTAAGATTGACTTTTTTTTTTAATTTGTTTTTACACAGCCTAACATCCTTATTGTAATGCAACAATTTTAAATTTTAAACTAGGAGTTATTTGGAAAAATATTTCACTGAAAAAGTTACAAAGACTTCATAGAATCCAAGAAAATTTGATATGGTCAGTTAATCTAAAAAGAAAAGGAAACAAAACTACAAATGTAGATTGAAGTTAAAAGGGAAGAATACAATTTGCTAGTACAAATTAAAATATATATGGTTGATTTTATACAATAACAACGTTTAAAAATGCTGTTCTGGACAGCAACTTAAAGGAGACTATAGATCATACCAACATATCAATGATTTTGATAAATACAGAAATTTCATAAACAAAATTAAGCAGTGCTACAAGTATTAGAACCACTACATTTTGTCAGACTTTTCCTTACTTTTAAGCACAAATGAGGATTGACAAAGTAGAAACAAGCTTGCAACATAATAAAATTTGGCACATAAGATTTGTTTTCTGACAACTTTATTTCAGGAGGATGGTGCCAGGGATAATTATCAGTCAGGACTGCTGCCCTGTCAGATTATTCAGGAAGAATCTGTCACTTTGCATTTCTCTACTTTACTTCATGCCCTAAAGCAGACCATTAAGCTTGACTTTGTTATTTTTAAGGCAATCTTGTTAAGTTTGATATTCTAATGGGAGTAAGCCCTGTCATTCAGATACTGTGAAACACAATGTCATTGTGGGAAAATTAATCTGTGTCACTAAGATTGTCATGACTATTTCAACCAAAATGTGACTACCTCATTTTTGGTTTCTCATAAGTCTCGCTGTGTGAAATACTTTAAATTAATCATAACTAAAAACTTTCTCATATTAATATTATGGTAATTTAGTCAGTGCTGTTTTTCAGATGCAAGTATTTTCATCCTTATTAACAGAAAAAGAGTCTGCCCTTTGAAGACTTTAGCAAGAAAACCGATTTCTTTTCAAAGTTTCCTGTAATTAAAATTCCTATGTTCCACTGTTGTTGAGATACCAGAATGGATGTAATGTAAATATAAAAATAAGATGCTTTGCAGAATGGATACATTGTTGGGATTCTCCACATTGCAAAAGCAAGGACTCTGTTTTACAATGATCTTTGTTGAATTTTGAAATGTATACATAACCAAGAAATTATAAAATGTGTAAGGAACAGATATTGAGTAATAAAGGGAATATCAGGATGCTCAATTCATTGTAAGAAACAGAATGTCATCTGTTTTGTGACACCTCTAATTATAATTTTTTTTACACTAAAGCCACAACCATTGCGGTCATTACAGTGTATTAGAATTCATTGCTCTCTTACATTTTGAAAAGGAGTATTTCAATCTGTTTGTATTCATGAGCTGTGAGAATGTTTAGATTTATTTGCTAAAATTTAAAAAGATTTTTAATGCAGACATAAATTCTAATATTCTAAAAGAATGTTCATATTCTCATTTAATTAACTGGTGTTTTTAACTTCCATAGGTGGTTGATGAACAGAGAAACCCCTGAAGAAAATATACATTTCTGTTAACTAATACAGAGCTGTTCATGTTTTTTCTCTGTGCTTCCACAAAACTTTGTAATTCTAGAATGTATTTTGTCTGACTTGTCATGATTTAAGCACTAATCAATTCTCCAAAATTACTTCTTTGAACTATAAAATCATAGTATATGTAATCATTATCTGTACTTAGTACATTTTGAGAAATGTCCTATTTAACAACTTTGTCCTTACAAGAACATCACAAAATGTACTGAGTATATTGAGTTTTACTTACACAAATAAGATGACTGTAAAATCAATAGGGAAGATGCTTATGGTCCCACCACTGTACATGTGATCTCCTGTTGACTAAACCACTGTTATGAAGTGCTGTGTGACTGTATTAATATGTTCCTTGTGTTGTTTCATATAATTTTGTGTGTGTGTGTGTGTGTGTGTGTGTGTGTTTATACATATATGGCTTTGATTCTGTCAGAAAACAATGAACGATAAATTACTAAATATTTTGATCACATCTTTCACATAAGAACACTGAGACACAGAGAAGTTCTGTAATTTGCCAGAGATCAATTAAATCGAGATTCTAAAAGAAGTACATAGATCTAGTCACTATGCCACAGACTTCAAAACTTTCCTAGTTCAGAAAGCTCTTAATATGTTGCTGCTTTTGTTTAAAAAAAAAATGTTTCATAGAATTTCAAATTTTATGCTTTTGAGTCTAAAATTCTTTACAAGTAGTTCTGTCTTGTCTTGACAGCATTAACAGTCATGTGAAATATAAACTCATCTAATTTGAAAAAATAAAGAGTATTTTCTTTTTTCTTTTCTTTACCTTTTTTTTTTAAATTTGGGTACCAGGTATTGAACTCAGGGGCACTCAACCACTGAGTCACATTCCCAGCCCGTTTTTGTATTTTATTTAGAGACAGAATTTCACCAAGTTGCTGAGTGCGTAACTGTTTCTGAGGTTCACTTTGAACTCGAGATTCTCCTGCCTCAGCCTCCCAAGTCACTGGGATTACAGGCGTAACCACTGGGATTACAGGGTTGTGCCACTGTGCTGGGCAAAAAAGTATTTCCATGTCAGTCTTCCATAACAACAATTATTTACATGTGGGATGTATACTTCTACTGAGCACTATGCTACTTGGAATCTTATTGTATACCAATATACTGATTTACAGTTCTGCATTGATTTTTATGTAGTTTCTGAAATAAATGCAGCTAAATTTAATTTGAAGTTTTTATCTTAACGGTATCAGAGCAATATACCCAAGTCACAGGCCATGGCAGGATATTTTACATTTTGAGAGAAACAAATTCTCATAATTTGTCAACCATTGTACAAGACACCAGTGGAAGGAGTTCAGAGTATTAATATTCGATTATGCTAAATCCTTTAGATGATAGTATTCTAGTATGTCAAACATCTGCAATTCAATGATATAAAACTTATTTACAGCTCAGTTATCTTTTATAATTGTGTCCAAATGGATTCTACTCTCATGTACGACTGAAGAGTGAATACATAAAAAGTAACATAATCTTAGAAATTCAACTTAAAGTGTGTTTTATAATAGTATTATTATCTGCTCTTATTTAACATATTAGAAGTTATATATTTCCTACACATGAAAAAGTAATAAGATGGAAGAACCTATTTAAAATAAACTATTGTAAAATGTTTATGGTGCTGTGTGACAGACAGCTTGATAATCCTGAAGTATATCCAATATACAATATACAACATATTGTAATATAAATGCTGAATTATATTTTTTTCTCTAGAAACTGTTTTTGAATTTCACAAAGCATTCACATTTTGGGGATATTTTTCTGATCATAGCAGAAAATAAATGGTTATCAATTGGACTACATGACATACAGAGCAAATTATATTTTAAATAACTATAGTAGAATGAGGCACATATTCTTTAAGAATAATCATATCTCTTTTGGTAAAAACTGAAATACAATATGATTGATGGCTATCTCACAAATGATTTTATTCAACTTGCTCTTTGAAGATGAATCAGTCAATTTTCAAGTTTCTGGGAAAACATTTTCATACACAACCACTCTCTCCATTAAAAAATAAATTAAAGCATTTGACTTTAGTAAATTCAAAATGAAGATGCCCAGACCAAGAAACTATAAGAACCCACAATATAAACATTAAAAACAACAAATTAACAGATCTAATGTAAAAAATCAGAAAACAAAATCTAACACATACCAATTAAGTAAACTTTTGCTGAGAAAAGACAAGCATAGAGAAAAAGAAAATTTGAAGTTTTCACTCCAAATAGGCTTAAGTATACTTCAGAAAATAATCGAGTCTGAAAAAGTTATCTCCTTTAAATAAGAAATTTTTAAAAAGATCATGAATAAGACTAAGCACAGGAAAAAACAAAACAACACATTTCAGAAATTAAGAATACAACTCAGCTGCCTGAGAAAGAATACATTAAAAATTTTTGATGAGAAATATAGAAAAGCAGAAAAATGTCCAAGGAAATGAAAATAATGCAGAGAAATATGTCTAATGGTTCAGAGAATAAGAAGGGGAGGTGAAAGAGAAGAACTTAACATTTGTGCTACTGAATCTTTTGAAGATGAAAAATAAAAAAACTTGATATTTAGAACTATATTCTAAAATATTAACAAACTTCAAAAAGCAGCTATCTTTTGAATATTGTGCAATTATTATGTTTATTCTTTTGTTACTAAAATAATCAATGCTGTATATGAATGCATTTATCACAGAATATTAGATAATTTAAGCCTTTTATGACAAATCTTGCATATAGATTCAGAGAGAATAATACTTTAGGTTCATGCAGGAGAGAATGCTACTGTAGGTTTATGCAGAAATGGCAGACACAAAATTGCACGCTTAGTGGAAACTTGTGAATACATGGCTGCACTCACTCATAGCAGGGCAATATGCTCCTGTAAATGGAACAGGAACAAACTTACCACTAAATTTCATCCATTCTTATACAGGACTTATGATGAAGAAAGTAGACATTTCAATATTTTGATGATTTGTTCTCTCCCCGAGCTGTGCTATAATCTGAGTAGAGCGTTAAATCTTTTTGCAAAATAGCTCCCTCTTCTGTTTCAACCCTTGTTCAAAAGGCCCTATTGTGATTTATGCTGAGTACACCAGAATGAGAAAAGCTAACCCATATATTTATTTCTCTATTACTGAGCATCCATCACCCAAGCACTATACTTAATACATGATCCTGGAATATTTACAACACAATACTGTTTGCCTTTGATGTACCAGGCTCATACTCATGAAACAGGTGGATATTTCAACGCAAGTGTAGCTGAATTTAAATTTGAATTAACAAGGTGAAAGAGTAAGCCTCTTAGGACAAAGCACAGTTATTATCAAATCCTTCTACTTCCATATTTTATAAATTATATTTTCAGAGTTTGAGAAAATAGAAAGCATGCTCCTCAGTCGTAGATGACATAGACTCATAAATCTTATTTAAAAACAATTTACAAACCAATGGGGAAAGAAATGTTTTGACAATATTGATATTTTTGCTATTATATACTTTTCACTATTTTAGTTATACTATAAATGATACTTTTAAACATTTTCATTGGTGCTTTAAAATTATACATAATAGAGGTATATTATACCACTTTTGTATATACCAAATTTGTATATAAAGATAATTTGATGAATCATTACCCAGAACATTCCCTGTCCCTCCCCTTAAGCCTCCCTGATTCCCTCTATTGATCTCCCTTCTATGATGATGATGCTGATGGTGAACATAACTTCTGTTTGTGCAGTATAATAATAAACATAATTCATTGTGGTATATTCACAGACAGCACAATTTGGTAGATTTTGTTCCCCAGTAGTTCAGCATGTGCTCCTCTCAGACCTCCCTGAGTCCCTGTCCTCCACTCTACTGAATTCCTTCTATAAAATACATATGAAATTTCATGTCAGGTAGGGAGATACATTATCTCTTGCCACTTTTATTTTCACTGGTTTGTATGTATATTCTGAAGAAAGAAAATATTCATTTTATCAGATTTCAATGTCATTGTGAGAATTTCAGTAAATAGTCACACAGTGTTTTGATTCTTTAAAACAGTACTTTTGTTTGTTTGGTTTGTTAGTTAGTTTGTTGTTGTTGTTACCAGGGACTGTACCCAGAGGCACTTAACCACTGAGCCACATCCCCAACCCTTTGTATTTTTCATTTTGAGACAGGTCTCGCTAAGTTGCTTACATCCTTGCTAAATTGCTGAAGCTGACTTTGAACTTGTGATCCTCTTGCCTCAGCCTTGAGCCACTGAGATTACAAGCATTTTTCACCATGCCCGCCTCAAAACACTTTTTTTGATACTGCTAAATCAACTAGGCTAAAAAATTATTTTATAAGTTTGACACGTTTTAAAATGTTTGTTTGGGCATGTTATTGTGTTGTAGAATATTTCTAGCTTTGCCCAGACTTCTGAATTTTAAAATAACAGACATGGACTTTCAATTTTAATTCAGTCCATTATCAATATTAAAGGACCTACCAACTTTCACCGTGATTTCATTAATAAAAGGAAGTTTTATCAACAAAATATTGGCAGAAAGATTGCAAGAGAGACTTTTAGATCAAGTCACTTATATTTATGAAACCTAATCTAATGTCTTTTTTTCTCATTTTACAACAGTGGTGAAAATTTTTTCATAAGTCAAAGTGGTTTATTGAAGGGATATTCTAAACTCACTCAGACCATAATAAAATGTGTATGTTACCCAATTTGTATTTATTCAATGAAGCATATTTTAGTTCTATGGGGCATGGAGCAAGAAAATATTCTCAATAATGAGTATGTAGACATTGTGATAACATGACATGCCACATTTGAGTCTGGTGATTTTTAAAAAATACAACATTTAGACTCATGTCTTCAGGATCATCATGGAAACATACAATGTCTTGCAAATCATTTTTTAAATTATTTTTATTAACTAGCTTCTCCTAGAACATAAGCAATATTAGAACATTGTTTTTAGCTACTTTCTGCTTCCCCAAGGTGAGAAACATACTAATATGTAGTATTTTCCATTAATAATGAAGTGATATTTAAAAATTGAATGCATACTTAGAATTTTGCATTACATTGCACATTTATTAATTTAGACTTTTGGGTATTTATATATAAGACTGAAAATAGAAGAGAAAGAACATCTCTGGTGTAAAGTCTATACATCACAGTTGATACATTTTTGGTACGCCTTCATGTGCCAAGCATATTAGAGTGCCCATGGGTACTGAACAAACAGCTTGGTTCAAAATTGAGTTGCTGCAAAACCTTTAAATATTAGAAACATCCCCAAGAAACTATAGATGGAGATGTTATGTCTTTATGTTACACAGGAACTTTCATAAAAATCCATGCTTCTACCTACCTGGGGTACACTTCACATAAAATTGAATGCTGTATAAAATAAAATCAACTTGTCTTTTGTATTAGAGGTTTAAAGAGAAATGATGGTATATCGTTACAGAAGGCAAAGTAAAGCAGAAAGCTTTAATATCTATATTGTTGTAAGAATTTTTATGGTTTATTTGAAGGAAATAGAGCCTCCTTTCAATGAAGTTAATAAAGACTACAGTTCAAGTGAATTGTCAGCAACTAGAATTGAGACAAGCGTGATATTTTTAAAACAGTTTTTAAGCTACCTGAGATAAAAAGTATTAGACCAATGTGGAATAAACACAGAGTGGGACTCCTATGTTAAAAGTAGGGGGATATCAATATTATAAAATGGATAAAAAGAAATTTTGTTTTCTTAAACACTTAAAACCTCACCATTGTCTTTGGGAGGAAAAGAAAATTAATGCAGAACTCCACTCCTGAATAGATAACAGTAGATCATTTTCAAAATCATTTTAGAGCAATGAATAAGGACTGCAAATATTTTTCCAAATAAATCATATTGAATTTAGTGTAATATTTTAAGATACAAGACATGCTAGATACAAGTCTTTGCTCAGAGTAGTTTCTGCCTGGGTTGTGGCATTGGCTCCTCCTGTAAGGCGTGATCAGCAAACCACTACTGTGGTGGTCCCTGCTCACATTTGCTGTGGGTTTCTGAGAAAGTCTAATTTATTTTATGTAGACACAGATTAAAGTCTTTTACATACTATTGTATTTTAATTTTTTTTCAAAGTGCTTAAATCAGCTTCATAACTACTACAAAAGATAGCACAGGGTTGCTAAAATGAAGTTGGTTGCATGTGCCTTGCCAGAATAATTGTTTCTGATTTGATTATTTAAGTGACTGACAGAGAAAAATCAAACCCATTTTTGTTCAGACAAATTTCAAAATTAGATTCATCAAGAAAGGTGACTTTATTTCAATTATCTAAGCAATTCCATTCTGACTTTATTATAAATTAACTCTATTATGGTTTGATTCAGCTCTGTAAATCTAAATGATAGGATACAATTTTTAGATTAGTGTTCTCTCCAAATCACAGTATTACTGAAAAAGACAATAATAATGAGCATAATTTGAAACATGCCTTAAACAATTCCAGGAGACCTTAACATACATACATATACAAAATATTTTATAAATATACAAAATTAATGAAGGCATTTACTTCAAATGCTGGGAAAAGACAAGGACAATTATACATATTACACACGCACATATATAGTTTGTGTGTGTGTGTGTGTGTATATTTAAACTTTAATTTCCAGTTATAAAAAACAGAAGCATCAATAAGAGAATGAATGAGTCTTCCACTATTGGTTAAAAGGTAGAAATCTCAAAGGATCAATCCTTCCATTCTAATAAAGAATAAATGTAAGACGATTTACAAAATCTTGTTTACACGTAAGTGTGTAGCATGTATTATTTATATGTTTATTTTACCATCATAATGCTGAGGACTCAAATCTAAATACATAATCTTTAAAACTTGATGTGAAGATTGTAAAAGAGAGCTTTCATCCCCGTGCACGGCGAGTGAGCAGAGAGAAACCTGCAGAGGGAGTAAGGAGCAAGAGTCAAAACGGAATGCTCTATTAATAGCCATGTGTGCCCTGTGGTGAAGGGCTGGATTCTGAGAGCTCTCAGCTGCAAAGCTCATCCACATGTATCTTCCAATTCTTCCTCAAGACGTGCAGCAAGTGCATGAGATAGGAGTACCTCAGGTTGAAGGAACAGCAGTTAGGGAAACCCCACCTGCAGGGACTGATACCTTCACTACTGCATGCCAGTAGAACCCAGAAGGGGAGGTGAGAAAGAGCTCCTCCATATATGTGAACTCCTCACCATTAGCAGTAACAATCAGAAAAGACTGGGACAGGGCAGAAGAACAGGAAGGAATTAGGGGGTATAGCAGGATTCCATTCAGATGAAGAATTGGTAGCTAACTGGCATTAAGTCAAGTTCCTCACTCTCAAATATCCCTTAATTCTCCAAATTCTTAAAACTAATACTAATTTCTACTTCATCATAACTATTATTAGCATAGTTATTGGCATAATAATTAACAACTCCGTTAAAAATGCAACCAATAGATTGCCCCCAAATTATTACCCTCAGTCTCAGTGTATTCTTCCATAGCTCTAGTTTTGCTTCAGTTTTGTAGTTTTAATATCATTTTATAACTTTTTACTCTATCTAGAGGGAAAATGGTGAATATTATATAATAAGATGGTGACATGCAACTTTACTACAATTTCTCATTAATTTTGTTTTTAGTTATTCTTTGGAGTTTTCTATATGAACAATCATATCATCTTTCCAATAATGTAAATATTTTTTCTTTTTTAATTAGACACACAATTGTGCCTAGATATGTGTTACCAGGTGATGTTTCAATACATGTATAAATAGGGTAATGTTTAAATCAGGTCAAGTATATGTATCATCTTTCATTTATTTGTGATGAGAACATTCATAATCCCTTTTCAAGGTTTTCAAATGTTCAGTACAGTTTTGCCTTCAATAGTCATCTTTTTTTTTTAACTTGATTAGTCTTATTGCCATTGCCGAGATCTTTAATAAAATGTAGATCTTGCAATAGCAACGACTTTGTCTTTTGCCTGATCTTTGGAGGAAATACCGTGTCTTTCATTGTGATGTTCAGTAGCAACTGTCAGATTTTCATAGTATTCTGAATTGCTTGAGGAAATTCTATTCCAGTCATTATTGAAAAAAATCTAGCATCAAACATTGATGCTACTGTTTGTTAATTTTTCTATTTCTAGGATTTTAAGGGTTTCTTTACACACACACAAACACAAATGCAGAGACATATGTAATAATTATTTTAATATTTTTGGAACCATTTGGTACATTTTTCCCTATTTTGTCATATCTCATTATGTTTTTTATATAGGTAAAATATTTTCTTCATAAAATGGTGTGTGTGTGTGTATTATTTTTTCCCATATATATATATATTCTTTAAAAGTTTATGTTAGAGTGATATTGCTTCTTTATTACTATTTGACAGAATTAACAAGCAAATCCACAAATGATGACTATTTTTTTCATGGAAAGAATGTTCAATATACATTTACAATAAAATATAATACAGGATTTTGCAATTGTCTGTTTTTTCTGTTGCAATTACTGGAGAATTGTGACGTTTGAAGAAATTTTCAACTTGATTTAAGTAGAATTTACTGGCATAAATTGTTCATATTTTTCTTTTAGCTTTTTTTTTTAATGTCCACAGGAACTGTAAAAATTTAAGCTCCATGGAAATATGCTTTTTTATTACTTTATGTCTCTCTCTCTCTCTCTCTCTCTCTCTCTCAGACTTGGTTGGGCAAGCTAGGAAATCTGTTTTACTTTATTTAAAAAAACATGAGCTTTGGGCTGGGGAGATAGCTCAGCTGGTAGAGTGCTTGCCTCACAAGCACAAGGCCCTGATTTCGATCCCCAGTACCGCAAAAAAAAAAAAAAAAAAAAAAAAAAAATCAGCTTTGAGTTTTTTTAATATTTAAAACTTTTCTATTTTTTAAAACAGTTGTATTTTAGGACTGAGGTTTTGACTCAGTGGTAAAGTGCTTTCCTGGCATGTGTGAGGCACTAAATTCACTTACCAGCACTACATATAAATAAATAAAAATAATGACCCAATGATAACAAAAAAAAAAAATTGAAAAGTTGTATTTTGTTGTTTTTTCTATGTTCTTTTATTATACCCTCATTTATGTGTGTATGTATATTTTTTTATTAAAAATCATAAATTTACATAGGGCGATGTTGTTTGATTCATTCTGTTATTTTTTTTCCCTTTCCCCCCACCCCTCCCACACCTCCCACCCGCCATTCTCTCTATACAGTCCTTCCTTCCTCCATTCTTACCACCCTCCTTATCCCTAACCCTAACCCTAACGCTAACCCCTCCTACCCCCCATTATAAGTCCTCATCCACTTACCAGCGAGAACATTCGTCCTTTAGTTTTTTGAGACTGGCTTACCTCACATAGCATAATATCCTCCAATTTCATCCATTTGCCTGCAAATGCCATAATTTTATCATTCTTCATGGCAGAGTAATATTACATTGTATATATATATGCCACAGTTTCTATATCCATTCATCAACTGAAGGGCATTCAGGTTGGTTCCACAATCTGGCTATGGTGAATTGAGCAGCTATGAATATTGATGTGGCTGTATCTCTGTAGTATGCTGATTTTAAGTCCTTTGGGTATAGGCCGAGGAGTGGGATAGCTGGGTCAAATGGTGGTTCCATTCCAAGCTTTCTGAGGAATCTCCATACTGCTTTCCACAGTGGCTGCACTAATTTGCAACCCAACCAGCAATGTATGAGTGTACCTTTTTCCCCACATCCTCAAAAACACCTATTGTTGCTTGTGTTCTTGATAATCGCCATTCTAATTGGGGTGAGATGAAATCTTAAGGTAGTTTTGATTTGCATTTCTCTTATTACTAGAGATGTTGAACATTTTTTTCATATATCTGTTGGTTGCTTGTAGATCTTCTTCTGTGAAGTGTCTGTTCATTTCCTTAGGCCATTTGTTGATTGGATTATTTGTATTCTTGGTGTAGAGTTTTTTGAGTTCTTTATAGATTCGGGATATTAGCGCTCTATCTGAAGTGTGAGTGGCAAAGATATTCTCCCACTCTGTAGGCTCTCTCTTCACATTACTGATAGTTTTCTTTGCTGAGAGAAAACTTTTCAGTTTGAATCTATCCCAGTTGTTGATTCTTGCTTTTATTTCTTCTATGGGAGTCCTGTTAAGGAAGTCTGATCCTAAGCCAACAAGTTGAAGGCTTGGACCTACTTTTCTTCTATAAGATGCAGGGACTCTGGTCTGATTCCGAGGTACTTGATCCATTTTGAGTTGAGTTATGTGCAGGGTGAGAGATAGGGGTTTAATTTCATTCTGTTGCATATGGTTTTCCAGTTTTCCCAGCACCATTTGTTGAACAGGCTGTCTTTTCTCCATTGCATATTTTTGGCCCCTTTGTCTAGTATGAGAAAATTGTATTTCTTTGGGTTTGTGTCCATGTCCTCTATTCTGTACCATTGATCTACCTGTCTATTTTGGTACCAATACCATGCCGTTTTTGTTACTATTGCTTTCAATAGTGTTGAAGATCTGGTATTGCGATACCCCCTGCTTCACTCTTTCTACTGAGGATTGCTTTAGCTATTCTGGGATTCTTATTCTTCCAGATGAATTTCATAATTGCTTGCTCTATTTCTGTAAGGTACATCATTGGGATTTTAATTGGAATTGCATTGAATCTGTATAGCCCTTTTGGTAGTATGGCCATTTTGACAATATTAATTCTGCCTATCCAAGAACATGGGAAATCTTTCCATCTTCTAAGGTTTTCTTTATTTTCTTTCTTTAGTGTTCTGTAGTTCTCATTGTAGAAGTCTTTCACCTCTTTTGTGAGATTGATTCCCAAGTATTTTATTTTTCTCGATGCTATTGTGAATGGGGTAGTTTTCCTAATTCCTCTTTCTGAAGATTCATCACTTATGTATAAAAATGCATTGGATTTATGAGCATTGATCTTGTAACCTGCTACTTTACTGAATTCACTTATGAGTTCTAAGAGTTTTCTGGTGGAATTTCCAGGTTCTTCTAAATATATAATCATGTCTTCAGCAAACAGGGATAGTTTGAGTTCTTCTTTTCCAATTCATATCCCTTTAATTTCTCTGGTTTGTCTAATTGCTCTGGCTAGAGTCTCAAGAACGATGTCGAATAGGAGTGGTGAAAGAGGGCATCCCTGCCTTGTTGCAGTTTTTAGGGGGAATGCTTTCAGTTTTTCACCATTTAGAATGATATTGGCCATGGGCTTAGCGTAAATGGCCTTTACAATGTTAAGGAATGTTCCCACTACCCCGATTTTTTCTAGAGTTTGAGCATGAAGGGATGCTGTATTTTATTGAATGCTTTTTCTGCATCTATTGAAATATCATGTGATTCTTAACTTTAAGTCTGTTGATATGGTGAATGACATTTATTGATTTCCAGATGTTGAAACAACCTTGCATCCCTGGATAAAACCCACTTGATCGTGGTGCACTATCTTTTTAATATATTTTTGTATGTGATTTGCTAAAATTATGTTGAGAATTTTTGCGTCAATGTTCACTAAGAATATTGGTCTGAAATTTTCTTTCCTCGATGTGTCTCTGTCTGGTTTAGGTATCAAGGTGATATTGGCTTCACAGAATTAGTTTGAGAGGGTTCCCTCCTCTTCTATTTTATGGAATAGTTTGAGAAGTATTGGAATGAGCTCTTCTTTAAAGGTTTTGTAGAACTCGGCTGAGAACCCATCTAGTCCCGGACTTTTCTTTGTTGGTAGGCTTTTGATGACTTCTTCTATTTCATTGTTTGAAATTGATTTATTTAAGTTGTGTATGTCCTCCTCAATCAGTTTAGGTAAATCATATGTCTCTAGAAACTTGTTGATGTATTCCTGGTTTTCTGTTTTGCAGGAGTACAGATTTTCAAAATAGCTTCTAATTATGTTTTGTATTTCACTCGTGTCTCTTGTGATATTTCCTTGTTCATTCCGAATTTTAGTAATTTGAGTTTTCTCCCTCTTTCTCTTTGTTAGTGTGGCTAAGGGTTTATCAATTTTCTTTATTTTTTCAAAGAACCAAAAATTTATTTTGTTAATTTTTCCGATTGTTTCTTTTGTTTCAATTTCGTTGATTTCGCCTTTGATTTTAACTATTTCCTGTTTTCTACTACTTTGGTGTTGGTCTGCTCTTCTTCTTCTAGGGCTTTGAGCTGTAATGTTAAGTTGTTTATTTGTTGATTTTGACTTCTTTTGTTGAATGTGTCCCATGAAATAAATCTTCCTCTAAGTACTGCTTTCATAGTGTCCCGGAGGTTTTGATATGACGTGGCTTTGTTCTCGTTTGTTCTAAGAATTTTTTAATTTCCCTCCTGATGTCTTCTGTTATCCATTCATCACATAATAGTGTATTATTTAATCTCCAAGTATTGGAGAAGTTTCTGTTTTTTATTCTGTCATTTATTTCTAATTTCAATCCATTATGTTCTGATAGAGTACAAGGTAGTATCTCTATCTTCTTGTATTTGCTTCCTGTAGCTTTGTGGCATAAAACATGGTCTATTTTAGAGAAGGATCCATGTGCTGCTGAGAAGAAAGTGTATTCATTCTTTGTTGGATGGTATATTCTATATAAGTCGGTTTAGTCTAAATTGTTGATTGTGTTATTGAGATCAATAGTTTCTTTATTCAATTTTTGTTTGGAAGATCTATCCAATGGTGAGAGAGGTGTGTGAAAATTGCCTAGTACTATTGTGTTGTGGTCTGTTTGATTTCTGGAATTGAGAAGGATTTGTTTGACGTACACAGATGAGCCAATGTTTGGGGCATAGATATTTATAATTGTTATGTCTTGCTGATTTATGCTTCCCTTAAGCAGTATGTAATGTCCTTCTTTATCCCTGCTGACTCGTTTTGGCTTGAAGTCCACATTATCTGAAATGATGATGGATACTCCAGCTTTTTTGCTGTGTCTGTGTGCGTGGTATGTTTTTACCCATTCTTTCACCTTTAGTCTGTGGGTATCTCTTTCTATGAGATGAGTCTCTTGCATTCAGCATATTGTTGGATTTTTCTTTTTAATCCAATCTGCCAGTCTGTCTTTTGATTGATGAGTTCAGGCCATTAACATTCAGGGTTATTATTGTGATATGATGTGTATTTCCAGTCATTTGACTCATTTTTGTTTTTTGACCAGATTTGGTTTCTCCTTTATTTGGCTATTCCATTAGGCTAGTTCCTTCCATTGCTGATTTGCATTGTTTTTCTTCATCTCTTCCTCATGGAATATTTTGCTGAGAATATTCTGTAATGCTGGCTTTCTTTTTGTAAATTCCTTTAGCTTTTGTTTATCGTGGAAGGATCTTATTTCATCCTCGAATCTGAAAGTAAGTTTTGCTGGGTATAAGATTGTTGGTTAGCATCCGATTTCTTTCAGTGCTTGGTAAATGTTGTTCCAGGCCCTTCTAGCTTTTAGGGTCTGGATTGAAAAACCTGCTGATATTCTTATTTTTTTCCCTCTGAATGTAATTTGATTCTTTCTCTTGTGGCCTTTAAAATTCTGTCTTTATTTTGTATGTTAGGTATTTTCATAATAATGTGCCTTGGTGTGGGTCTTTTGTAATTTTGTATATTTGGAGTCCTATAAGCCTCTTTTATTTGGTTTTCCATTTCATTCTTCAGATTTAGGAAATTTTCTGATATTATTTTATTGAATAGATCGTTCATTCCTTTGATTTGTTTCTCTAAGCTTTCCTCAATCTCAATAATTCTTAAATTTAGCCTTTTCATGATATCCCATAATTCTTGTAGATTCTGTTTATGATTTCCTACCATCTTTTCCATTTGGTCAACTTTGTTTTCAAGAGTAAATATTTTGTCTTCAATGTCTGAGGTTCTGTCTTCCAGGTGTTTTATCCTATTGGTTATGCTTTCTATGGAGTTTTTAACTTGGTTTATTGTTTCCTTCATTTCAAGGATTTCCGTTTGGTTTTTTTTCAGTAGCTCTTACTCTTTATTGAAATGATCTCTTCTTTCCCGTATTTGTTCTTTTAACTGTTGATTGGTGCGATCATTTAATGCCTACATTTGCTCTTTCATTTCCTCCTTCGATGCTTGCATTTGCTCTTTCATCTCCTCGTTTGCTTCCCTGATTGTTTTAATTATGTACATTCTGAACCCCCTTTCTGACATTTCTTCTGCTGTGCTGTCATTGGGTTTTATTGATATAGTATCTAGGTTTGTTTGGGACATTTTCTTCCCTTGTTTTCTCATATTGGTCAGATGTCCGTGGGACTCTGTGATATTGCAGATTTCCTCTATTTGCTTATAGTGTCCCTATAGATTTCCAGTATATCACCTCCCAGCCTTCAGTAGCCTGAAATCTTGGAGTAACTTGATAATGCAGTACTTCTGAAGTAAGCTGTCCCTAGCCTGCTACTGGTTCCAGGGCTTGGAGCTATCTCTGTGTGGAAAGGCTCTCACTTGGGGGCCTGCTCTGAGAAGCTGGCCATGTGGGAGGAGCCCACTGCTGGAGTGTCCAGGGCTGCCTGGGGAAGACTCTAGCTGCCCTGCCCTACTCTAATAAGCCGCCTGTATCTGGGCCTGCCGCCCGGGCCGAGCTTCACCCGGTGGGGGAGACTCACCCTATGGTTCTATTTTAGTCCGAGTTTCTCAATGCCCCCCCTTGAATCCTGGGTTCTGGAGCGACTGGAGATGCAGTCACCCTCTAGTCTGCCATCTTGGATCGCCCCTTTTAAAAAGCCTGTGGCCAGAGGGGGGCAGGGCCACCTGGAGTAGTCTCTGGCTGCCCTGCCCTGGTCCCAGAGGCTTCTTGCGGGTTGGAGGTCTCTGCTAGTCTCCGCTTGGGGACTTGTGGCTGGCTCTGTGTAGAAAGGCTCTCACTGGGCGGTCTGCTCCGAGAAGCTAGCCTGGAAAGGCACTTCCTGCTGGAGGGAGCTGGCTGCTTGGGGAAGTCCCTGGCTGCCCTGTCCTGGTCTCTGAAGCAGCGTGTGGGCAGGCCAGAGCTCGCCACGCACTGGATCAGGACTTGGTGATGGTTGTGTGCAGAAAGGTTCTTACTGGGGGACCTGCTTGGAGAAGCTGGAGTATCTGGCATGTGGGAGGAGCCCACCACCAGAGTGCTCAGGGCTGCCTGGGGGAGACTCTAGTTGCCCTGCCATACTCTAATAAGCTGCTCGAATCTGGGCCTGCTGCCCGGGTCGAGCTTCACCAGGTGGGGGAGACTCACCCTGTGGTTCTATTTTAGTCCAAGTCTCTCAATGCCTCCCCTTCTTGAATCCTGGGTTCTGGAGCAACTGGAGATGCAGTCACCCTCTAGTCCGCCGTCTTGGAACACCCATATATATATTCTAATTTTCTCCTCCTTTAATAGTTTTTTTAAAGTAGAAATAGAGTATTGCTATTAGTCTATTCTTTTTTCTTTTTTAAAATTTTATATTTTGTTTTTATTTTTATTGAAGCCATAATATTTTCCAATTTCCTGTGTCATTTCTTCATTGACATAGGTTTTCAAGTGTCGTCTTTAATGTTGAAGTATTTGAGGTTCATCCCTGATGTCTTGATATGATTAATTGATAATTAATTGTTGATATAGCATATTGTTGTCAATGTAGGTACTTTACATTACTTCACATCAGTTAATTTATTGAGACATACGTATGCAACGTAAGCTAGCCAATTCAATCCTTTGTTTTCTTGAAAAATAGTGTTTTTTTTTTTTGAATCAAAATATTTTTTTCTGTTAGTGTGTACAATAAGGTCATTTTAATTCAATTACCTCTTTAAAGACCCCATCTTCAAATACCATTACATTCCATGGTATTGAGGTTACAAATTCAATAGGCAAATTTTGGAGAAAAATAGTTCCATCCCTAATGTACCTAATTTGAAGATTCCATTTTATTTGATCTTTTACTTTTTTAAATAAATTGCTATATACCATTTATTCATTTGTTACCTTGCAATTTAATATATACATCTTTAACATCACTTTATACC
The DNA here is from genome assembly GCF_902686455.1 of Sciurus vulgaris. NCBI lineage: Eukaryota > Metazoa > Chordata > Mammalia > Rodentia > Sciuridae > Sciurus > Sciurus vulgaris. Next base: position 152,138,929 of record NC_136466.1, read on the forward strand.
TTCAAATAATATTATGCTCACCCAGTTTATTAAATAAACTTAATAGCTTTTTATTTACCACCTCTGTAATTGGTACTCTAGTTGCTGAAGTATTTCTTTCTACCTATGTAGGGAACTTCAAATATAAACTTAGCATTTCTTTTTAAAAAATATATTTGGGAAAGACAAGACACCAATCACATACTAATTCTTGCAGATAGTAGAAGAGAGAATACCCTAAAGCATTTTATGTGATTTTCACATTTTTCATACAAAAGCCTTAAAAGAAAAGAAAATTGTGTTATTTCTATTCATGAATATAGATATAAAATTATAAGAGAATAATAGCAATTCAATTCTAGTACTATTGCTTGCATATAGAATACACAAAATCCCTCATATATGAAGACATTTGACTATTCATAAAACTTACATTAAATGGTAATGTCTTTTCAATGGATGATGATCATGTAATTGATCATTTATGAGAAAAAAATTCTCATTCTTAAACTACCAAAATAAAATTTTATATGGATCGTTGTTCAAAATATAAATAATGACACAATAAAACTTCCTGAAGAATTCATAGAAGAATATCTTCATTGTTAGTGTAGAGATTGAATTGTCAAACAGAAAAAGAACTCAAAGTATTTTCGCTACACAAAGAGATTGCTAATTTAAGTGCTTAAAAATCAAGGAATACATTCACTAAAATATGTGATCAAATGAATAAAACATACAAACAATATAATGGGAGACTGAATAATGATATATATACATATACACACATATTCATATATATTTATATATCTTGCTTTGTATCAGCTATATATGTGGACATCTGTCTCAAATAATGATATACTCAGTGCTTACAGGAATTCTTTCAAATTATGAGAAAATGACACCCATCAAACCAGTGGGGGAAAAAGAATTCTGAACATTTCATAAAAGAATATGCAAATATAGAGACATATAAAATACCTTAAACCATCATAAATTTCAAAAGAATTTCCTAAATTGTCACAATTTCATCCATTGTTCATTAAAAAAATCATTTTATGTAGACTTGCAATATTTTCCATGTAAGTCATGACACCATTGCATCTATTTATAATTTTCTGTTAATTTAAATGTAAACATTATAAATGTATGGTTTTTCTTATTAAATGCCATGTAACACTTTTTCTAGTTCTGGATGAGTTTCGAGGAAGTCTACAGAGGGGAGAGAGGGACCTAAGCTCAGTCCTGGCAGGTTGTGCACTTACACCAAAAAAATGGAATTTTAGGGTGTGTCAAAAGAGGCCTAAGTAGAGACATATTTAGGAAACCAAGGAGATTTACAGAGGAGAGGAAACAATGGAGCAGGATACAGGCTCAGGGAGCTCCAGAGTGAGTCCTGCTCAGGGGCATCTTAAGCTCCTTATTAAAGGAAACCTTGTGATTGGTAAACTTACAAAGCATTAGGGGTGGAGTCAACCTGCTGAGCTGAATCCCTTTGATTGTGGGCATAGCACAGGCCAAGGTGGTTGGTTCCTTCCTCTCAAACTTAAGGTGAATATTATCTAGTTAATATGTAACACTTGTACTATACCCCCCTATGAAGGGTCTCTATCAGTACTTCTTTCTAGTCTTCTTTCAGTTAATCTAAAAATACATTCTGTAAATGAACAAAGTATAGAGGCTCTTATTAATCAGATTTATCGTACTCTAGGAGTCATTGGACCTTTTAAGAATTCAGACCTGAACGAGAAAGCCTTGGGGGTGAAGCTGAGGACATATGGAGTTTCTAGTCTTAAAAGTTACAGTCCCTTAAACAGACATTATTACCTCATGTACATATATGATTGCATGTTCAATGTGATCCTACAACATGTACAATTAGAAAAATAAGAAATTATACTCCATTTATGCAAGATTTATCAAAATGCAATCTACTGTCATGCATAACTAATTAGAACAAATAAAAAAATTAATTAAAAAAAGTTACAATCCCTTTTTCCTTCCATTTTTCCCCTTTTTACTTTTTCTTATTTATTCTATCCTACCCCACTTTCAATATGCAAATATATCTAAAATAAAGCTTCGTATTCTAATATATTTATACAAATGCAGAACTAACAAGATAATACCCCCTTTCCTCTCCATGTCTTATTTTTATAACAACTTTCACTAATATTTAAGTGACCAGTCAGGGAACATTTCTATCTTATGCATGTTTTCTTTTTTTCTAGATTGTTTTTAATTGAAGAAAAATTGAAGGTACCATATCATTTTTTTCTGAGGACCGTAACAAACAGGAAATTATGATGAAATATTAGGTAAATTTGTATGTGATTACTGAATTCTCTTTAGTTTTAAGAAATTTTGAATCAAATCCTTTTGCACGAATTGAAGTCTTCTTTCCATCCATAGTGTTTTGAGAGTTCTTTGTGAATATACTCCACAAATATTGATATTTTAAAAATTATTACAGTAATCGATGATCAGAAGTATTTAAAACAAACTTTAATAAAACATTTCATGAATGGATGCAATAACTGTTTGGAATTTAATTTTGAATTGTTGATTATTGGGCCTGTTGATAGGTGTACCAGATTTCTATGAAGTCACTGGTCTTCCCATTCCCAAATCCTCGTGTATAAAGATAAGACTACCATTTCTTTTTGCACTATTGGACAGAAGGCAAAAAACTGTGCTCAAGACATTCTAATTTAAAAAAAGAAGAAAGAAAAAGAAACAGGAAAAAACCTCTTGCGTAACAAGGCTCTTGAAGACTGGCAGTATCTTCTCAAATCAGTGACTTACATTAATCATATTGTTTGTTTTTAAATATTCTGAAGTGAGAGAAAGATGACAGCAGTAATAAAGTAAATGTGATTGTCAAACATAAAGCCCTGGAGCATAATTATTGGTCTGATGTTTATAGGCTAAAATATTTAAATCAATAACCAAGAACCCATCTTTAATTTTTTCCCTAAATTCAGACTGTTAGATAGCTCTATTTTGCTATATTAGATATCAGGTTTTAGAGAAATGGATTAATCATAATACTTGGTTCATTGCACAATTTTGTCAAAGAATGAAATCAAAGTTTTGCATTTTATTTAGTCCAATAATAATCAGTACAAAATACATTATGTTTGTGTTGTCTAAAAGATGGCCAGAATTACTGTTCTATGTTTATTCTAGAGCTGTTAACTAATTATTTGTCTGAATGAGCAGTTTATTGGAATAGGTTTGAAATCTTTCTAAAACAAAGCTGTAGTGTGTGTGGACCTCTGAAAATAGGCTTAAGGATAACTTTTCTTTTGAATGATTAGCAATGGTCAACAAAACCAGAAGAGGCTATCAGCAATCGTGTAAATAAAACGTCTAATTTTGTGGCAGAACCACACTCTGTTTTTGTATGCTGGTGCTTACGCAACATGCATATGTAAAAAATGGTCCTGGAGACAAAAATGCACGAGTTCAAAAACGTGTATGTTTCCTCAGGAAAGGTAACTGCCATGGTTTGACTGATTTCTACAAATCAGAGAAAAACTCTGAACCTCCATTCCCCACTGGGCCAAGATCGTCATATTGTGTAAATTTTATTGTATTTTAATTCTTAAAATGAAAAATGCATGGGTTTGCTACATCTAGTAGCTACAACCTTGGTAATATAAATATAGTCTCTTTTTATTTTTCAAAAAAACTAATTCAGAGCCTTATACATAGTAAAGATTACTTTATATTACATTGTATTTGTTGAAATGTCTGCAGTGTTTTCCTACTCTTGCTGAACTCTGACCAATATATATGTTGTCTATATTCCCTTTCTTATTTTTCATCATTCTATTTAAAGTGTTTAAAATTTGAATTTGATCACTGAATTTGAATACATTTGTCTTTTAGTAATCTATGCAATTTATTTTAGCTTTAATTGAATTTATTTTAGCTTAACATCAATTTTCAGAGTAAATTTTATAAAAAATGTTATAAAAAGATAGATGGTAGATGAAAATACTAGGTGGTAAGGTGATAAATTTTAGGTGTCAATTTGACCTGAAGAGACACTATTAACACTAGTGAAGCATCTTTTCTGGTGCATCTTTGAGAATGTTTGTGGAAGAGATTTGCTTGTGAGTTGGTGGACTAGGTGTCAAAATTCTGCTCTTGATGTAAGTGGGCTGAAGAAAAGAAAAATACAGAGAAAGAGGGAATACTTTCTCCTTTCTGGTCATTATTTTTATTCTGCTCTTAGACATCAGCACTGCAGGGTCTCTGGCCTTTCCACCCTGAAGCTGAGGCCAACAGCTCCCTGAGGTCTCACGCATGTGGTATATGGCTTGGAACTAAAAGCTACACAGTTGACTTTCCCATTCTGAGGTTTTGGGATTTGGAATAAACCATTGTAACAGCTTCCCCATTTATCTTTCAGGAAGTATATCAAGAAGTTTTCAGCATCTGTAATTAGTAAGTCAATTCTTCCATGAAATCCCCTCTTATCTATCTCCTTCCCTCCCAACCCTCCTTCTTCCTTCTTTACTTTCTTCCTATCTATCTATTCTGTTGGTTCTGGGTCTTTGAAAAACTGATTTAGACAAGCTGTATATGAGTAAATAATTTCTAAAAAATATCCTCAGATGTGGAAAAAAATCTCAATATTCTCAAACTTTAACTTTTCCATGAACTTAGGGAGAATAATACTTAAACTTAATTGTTTAAGAGTTAATATATATATATACATTTATTATATTGCATTCAGCTTATACTATCATTTTTATTCTTGTATTAAATTTTTCTGCTATTTTTCCACCTCCATTACTCAGATCATGCATAAAATTGTAAAAAAATGCAAAAAATTGAAGTACTTTTTCAGGGTTAATTTTTAATATAATTTCTCATATCTTTAAATGTGAGTACGTATTTGTCCATTGTGATAAAGTCTTACAGAAAAAGTTGTATTCATCTACTCCCCCATTGTTTCATTAATTCAACTTTAGTCTAAGATGTTTACAAATATTTATTGCATGTAATTTCCCATCATTCACTTATAATTCTCTTAAATACTTTGTATATACTGTTATTAATTGCTTTTTAATTTTAGAATTTTTAAAAAATTTTCGCTTTTTTGTTCCTTTCTGTTATATTTAACATTAGGATTCATTTTGACATAATTATAAAAAAATGGAAAATAATTTGCTCTAATTCAGTTCAAAGTAATTTCTTCCCTCTTCTCTTCCCTCTCCATTCCCTTACCTCTGAGACTCTACTGAACTAAATGTACTTTTTTATTAGTACAAACAGGAAAATACTGTTTATTTCAATATGTTGTGCAATATCATATATCTTCTAGGTAGTATAGAAGATTCAAGTAATGTTTTAAAAATTCATGATTTATCCCCCAGATAAATATTTGAAGGGTTGTGTCTTCATATTTATTTCTCTTATGACTTTAATCAAATATTACATTTACTTAAAGTTTTCTTAACTTTTAACTTAGCATGCTACGAAAAACTTCCAGTAATATAATACATATACATTTATAAATGGTGTGTTCCTTGATATTTTATGTATACAACATTTAAAATATCCTGAAATCTTGATATTAGATTTATAGAAAAATATAATTTTATAGATTAAAAATTGAATCATTCCCTTTCTATGATATTCCAGGGTAATAATTGATGAATACAGAACTAAATGTTTACTGCCTTCCATTTACTCATGTAATAAGTTCATAAAAGCAATAATTGGGGTTGTTAGATAATATTCTATATATGATTTTATGTACAATTTTCTAGGAATTTTTCATATTATCCAATATGAATAACCACTTAATCAATATGGAGGAATAAAACATTTAATATCTGAGAAAAGAGGCTTCTGGCATTATAAGGAGTTCTTATAAACAGGTGGGAGCACTATTGATACCTTTGCCTCAGACACATGTACAGGGGAGTTGAATCTGTGTGAAACATTCCTTTAAAATGACTTCCAATCATTCCTTACTATTGAAGTTCATAACCTGTGTAATACCTTCAACTTGTTTGATGACTGAGCTTTATAACTTGCTTCTCATAAATACAATGTAGTAAAAATGATGGGATATCACTTTAAGTTTATAGTATGGGAAACTGTGATACTATCTATCTGTGCTCTCGTGCTTGGTCTGATGAAGCAAGTTCTCATGATATGAGCAAACCTGGGGAGAACAAGGTAGAAAAGTACAGAGCATGGTTTCTGGAGAGTCTCTACCAGCCAGGAGAAAAATATGTTCATTGTTGAACATCCTCAAGAAAGTGAATGTAGTGGAAAAGCACATGAATATACTTGGAAATGAATCCCCTCTTTCTCAAGCCTTCAGATGAAAACTTAATACTGACTAAAACCTTGATAATAGTATTGTGATAGAACACAAAACAGAATACCCAACTAAGTTGTTTTTAATTCTAGATCAACACACTATCGTTTAAGAAATGTGTGTGTTTTTAAAGCCACTCAATGTGGGGGCGATTCATTAGGCAGCAGAAATAATAAATAAGACATAAGTAAATGAGAGGAAACGGTGTAGTAGATATTATCAAAAAATAATGCAGCCACATCAATGTTTATGTACATTGCTCAATTCACAATAGTTAGATTGTGGAACCAACTTAGATGTCGTTCAACAGATGAACGCATAAAGAAACTGTGGTATATACACACAATGGAATATTATTCAGTCATAAAGAAGAACAATATTATGCCACTTGCAGATAAATGGATGGAATTGGAGAATATCATGCTAAGTGAAATAAGCCAATCCCCCAAAACCAAAGGTCGAATGTTTTTCCTGATAAGTGGATGATGATACATAATGGGAGTGGGAGGTGGGGGCCGTGAGGGAAGAATGGAGGAAATTTAGATTACATAGAGGGAAATGAGAGGGAGGAGGAGGCGGGGGTATTAAAGATGGTGGAATGAGACAGACATCATCACCCTATGTACATGTATGATTACACAAATGGTATGAATCTAAATTGTGCACAACCATAGAAGCAAAAAGGTGCACTCCATTTGTGTACAATGAATCAAAATGCAGTATGTAACAATAAAAAAAAAAATCAATTAATTAACTAATTAAAAAGTTGTTATAATACATGGAACAGGTATTGACTTGCAGGTTTTGATATGTGTAGCAAATTTTACTCTGAATCTGAAGTCATTGTAGCATATGAAGAGAAAATTCCAATTTTTTTCTTTTTTTTTATGTTGAGACAGGATCTAATTTGATTATGGTCTTGCTACCTTTCTGAGGCTGGCCTTGAACTTGCCATCCTCCTGACTCACACTTCTGAGTCCCTGGGATCTCCAGGCATGAGGCATCATGCCCAGCTGAGGTAGCATTGCTTTAATAACATTATCTCTGGCACATATATTAATTATAGAACCTATATTTGAAGTCAAAACATTAGACAGAAGCCTTTTTTTATACTGCAGTACATAGTAGGAACAATAACCAGGATGCAGGTGGATACAGGAAAACTGTTCAGATTCTGGGTGTATTTTGAAGAAGCATCCTTAAAATTTTTTCTTAGAGAATAAAAGGAGTGAAGGATACCAGCATTTATCAATTAGAAGAGAATAGTCATTCAATGAGAAAAGAGGGACAGTGGCAAGAGCAAAGTTTGATGGAAATTAAAGTTAAATTTGTGGAATATAAAAGACTGTTATGTGAAATTCAGGATGGGGTTGTATACATCATCTTCCTATTGAAAGAAGAGAGCTGGATTAATTTGAGGTATTTGAATTTATGATATGAATTCATACCTATGTCATTTAACAAATAAAATTCAGAAATTAGGTGTAAACCTAAGAGGAAATAAAAGCAATCATTTCTGTCTTATATCTGGCAGAATGAGGAATGCAGATAATCACTTTTGGAGACATGGAGGTCAGTTGTAATTGAAGACAAAGATAACATTTTGTGAATAATAAAATCACCAAGAATTTAATCACAAGTCTTGTTGACCATGTAATTTGAATTTCTGGGATACAGATTTAAAAATTTGTGTTTAGAATAACATACTATCATTTTTGTAATGCACTTTTATATAAATATTTGTTACAATTAGGAAGATATAAATTTTTCACATAAAATAGAAAATTTTGTGCATAAGTACTATTAAATCTTTGGCAATAGATTGTATTTTAGCAATGTATTAATGCTTTATTTTTGCCTATGACATAATCCCCATATAGTGTTAAATTTTATTGAATACTTATAGCCTTCTGAAATAAAGTATTCTATATTTATGTAAGTTTTGGAAGTTAGGCATACTCAATCTTTATCATGGATATATTGACCCATTAAGTCCCAGGTTTTCAATTCTGCAAGTGTAATAAATATTCAAGTATTATTTCAAAGTTAACATTGTGATATATTTGTTATTTAAGTTTCTATAGGTTTTTAGCATCTGTAACAATGAGACAAAATGGGTCAAGAGAGTCTTTATAAAAGACAATCATTTAAAGTAAATTTTACTCCATTCTACTTAAACTGCTTGAGTAGTGAATGTATTTTAAATCAGACATTTAAAATACTACCTTGAATTGGTTCTTAGGAATGTTTATTTAAGAAATATGTCTTAGATGATATAATCCTGCTGCCATAATAATCCTGGTTTATAGAGTAATTATGGCACGAAGTATTGATTTTGGCACATTGATAAAAATGAAAGTGAGCAAATACTGTCTGTTGTGAATGTAGTTTTATTAGTCACCCTCCCTCACCTTGTTATTGAGTTGTAATCTAAACTACTAGAATTTATGAACTATAGATTAATAGAGTGTCTAATAACCTTTGTCTGGGCATTGCATCCACCACTATAATTAGTTTGTCATAGTTAATTTACAGGGCTTTGAATAATATTGAAAATTCTCTTGTTACCACAACAGTTATACTATCTTGAAATTAAACATGTCATGCAAGACATCTCTCCTCTAATATAGTGTAAAATTTAGTTTAAACATTTTATTGCATGACAACTGTGAACACTATAAAGTTTAGATTTATATGGTAGACATAATTGCCCATTAAAATGAGTAGGAAACATATTGTTCATTTTAAGTAATAAAACTCTCTGAATCCCAGGTGTAATCTATTCTACTGCACTTCTTGGATATGTGAACTAACACATTCTACCCTATTACCATCATTTTTATAAGGTTAATAGTCTTTTGACTTGGCCCTCTCAGATTTTTGTTTGTCCATGACTTCAGTATATGCTATTTATTTATTCAATTAGACTAAAATATATTAGTTTTGTTATCTACTTATATATATTAAATGAACTTAAATGTGTTCACATAAACTAACTTATTAAATCTCAGAATATTTCTTTGAGGTTAATTTTATTCTTCTTATTATCTCCTTTGAATAGTTGAGCAAACTGAGTCAGAGAATAGTTTATCCAATGTATAACATCTAATTACTTGCAAACTAAGACTTTTGCAAAGTTTTGCCTGGCTTCAAAGCCTGTTCCCTTAATGACTACTACTATAGTTGGGGTTTTATTTTTAATTAAATCAAATAAATTCACAATTGGATGGCCTTGTCATTTACAGTTGAAGAGACAAATATTCAGAAAGGATGATGGTAATAATTTCACAATATTCCCTTAAATAAAATAGAAAGTTTAAGAAGTATGTCAAAGCTAAAAGACTAAAAAATTACTGTATAAACATCCAAGATTATTGTGCAGTTTAGCCCCAAAAAGATGTCATTCATTGATATTCTAAATGTTGTATCTTTACATTGGATGAAAGTAGTATTTATCTATCACTATAGCTATTGGTCTCTATCCAGTCACAATCTAAATTACACGAAGTCATGTCAGTTGTGTTAGTAAATGCTTTTTTGTGATCATTATAACTTAGAGGAGAAAGAGTTTATTTGGGGCTCATGATTTCATGGGTTCAGTACACTATCCACCAGTTTCATACTCTAGGCCCAAAGTGATGTAGAGCATCATATCCCAAAGGCTCAGAGTGAAGCCAGAATTGGGGACAGACAGTTAGTGTAGAAATAGGGGATCAGGTCAAATCAAGGAAATGGAGGCCAGGAAAGCCATCTGCCTATGGAAGTTGGAGACTGCCCCTGGGAGAATGGAATGTCAAGGATCTGTAGAGCCCATTGATTACCAAATTTACCTGCACTGGTCAGGGACTACAGGCAAGGAGCTGCTAATTAATGACCCCTGGGTCCTTACCTGGCTGAATCACTTTGGCACCCCCTGCCCATCTCACCTGTAAAACCAGGCCTAATCACATAGGCAGTAAGGAGAGATAAGTGGGGAGAGAACTGGAGAAGAAAAGAGACCTTAACCTATAAAAGATGTAGGGTGTGCTCACTTCTTGGGATTCTATAACATCAGCCATGGCCTTCCAGGGAGAAGTCTATATTATTACCTTCAAATAAAACCAGTTTAATATGCTTGCCTTGGCGTGCTTCTCTGATGTTCAAACTTCAGGAAGCAGAATTGTCACCAGTCAATGGCTACTCAGTTCATGGTAGTCAGGACACAGAAAGAGAGAAGGGATGGTGTTGAAGGAAGATGAACATCCTGCCTGCATACAGGCACCACCAGTTAGTTTGTTCAAACTAGGACATACTGATTAGAAGAAGGCTCTGTAAATCTAAGAATGTTACTTCTGAATATCCCTGCATTAACATGGGAGTTTTGGTGGAGACACCCCCTTACAAACCATTAGTGGTATACATAAATCAATGAAGTCCATAGAAAATATTTTGGGGAGTTCAGAGAAGAAAATGGAAACATATTATTTTACTCTTCAAATTAGAACTGAATTTTTACATAGTTATTAAATTGCAATGGAATAATAATAGGTTAGTTTTTATGAATGTAAATTTAATTTTAACAAATGAAATATGTTAGATACAAATTAACTTCATTTATTAACTCCATTTGTTAAAATATTTTGTTTCAATTTTTTCGGAAATGTAAACAATCTTATATAAATGTATTTTAGCAGCATTAACTTTAAAGTAGTTCATTAAAATATTTTCCAAATCTAAACTAGTACTTGAACATGTCACATTTTCAATGAATGTTTATTAAATAAATGAACAGGATAATTCTGCATATAAAATTTCATGTTATATTCAAAATTTCATTGTGTGGTATATATGTAATCTTTTATTCTCACTGGATTCATTTTTGGATAATTTATTTTGAAACAAATTCTAATGATTACACTGTATCTTACCTCTGAAATACTACATTGCTATTTTAAAGTTAGGTCTGAAAAACTTACATTATATTTGAGCCTAACAGACATAACATGATAAATAAAATCAGCTATCCATTACAAATAATAATTATATTAATAACATACTAAGCAAATTACAAGAATCTTACAATTTGACATTTTTCAATTTTGCATCAAATAAAGTGAAATACGAAGAAAATGGATTTAACTAGATTCAAAACAGCGAAGCCAGGCATACTACACCTATGTAGAAGCACAGATTTTGGAAAATATTCAATAAAAAAGATTTTGTAGAAAGTTAGATAATAATAATATCAGTCCTGAAAATGAGCCAAGGAAAGTGCATTGTCTCATGAGTCACATCATTTCTTCACATTCACTATTTACCCAAAGAAATGAAGACAATTTAGCTAATTGATAGATGCATACAATAACAATACTTAGAGTGAAGCATTATGGCCTACTGGTTGATTAACTGAGAGTGTAAACTGCAAGGTTTATTCCTAACATCTCTATTTTTTATGTAAACTATTAATATCCTTTTACAGTTATTTAATATTTAGTCATGTTTAATAACTATGCCCACAAGCCATTTCATTTTAAAAATTAACCTTTAAAATTTGAATGAAGCTTTGCGTATTCGCGCTGTTTTGAAATAATAACAATATGACTCTGTTCTTGGTTTTCTGGAGAGAAGCCTATACAAGAAGTGTGTGCCATTGTCTGGAAATGCTCAAGTCACTGAGTCACATGCAGATGGGAATGTTTGAAGTTGAATACAATCCTTTTTCTCCTTTGTGTCTTCAGTTTTATTGTCCTTTTCTATGAATGAGTCCTGAGCCATGCAAGAGTGCTGAGGCGGTCTATACAGGCGGGTGTGGTCACCACAAAAAGAATGGTAAAGGTAATGGCGAGTGAAGGCAAAACATCCTAAATCAAATGGTAAATAAACATTGAGCTGCGTGACACTCTTTTATGGAATTGTTGAACAAGGAAAGACGTTTACCTGTGATAGGTTTGTGACAATTCTCTGTGAAAAACATTATGCTTATTTCTCTCCAGAGAGAGTTAACAGATGTGAGAAAATAGACACATTGTAGGAGGAACTTACAGTGTCAAATAAATCAATTCATCAACTAAAATAATATTTTAAAAAATGACTAAAAACGACGTGTTACCAACTTCAAATCTCCCCTGCTCCACCGGCCAAAAATTAAAAACTATTTTCCAACCATTGAGTATGTAGGAAAATACAGTGCTAATTCTGAGGGATGGGACCACTACTTTGAGACTAATTCCAAAATACTACTTTTTAAGTAATATATAAGGAAATATTATAGCAGTAGCTCTAGGTATATTTATGTGATATAATATCAATATTATATATATGTGTGTGTATATATATATGTGTATATATACATATATACACACATATGTGTGTTTGCATGTGTATATGGCTATTAATCATAAGATAGTATATGTCTTCTCTACTTAGGTAAAAACCCAAAATTTTAAATAAACTGTACAGCCTCAGTAGACCTTTGGAATTATTCCCTGTATATCTGGTGAATATTTTTATCTATGTTATTAACTAAAGCCACACTCACTTATATACATTGATACAGTGGCATTCTTCTGTAGAAGTTATGCTAATTCTCACAATTACAGGCCTGAAATAAATATTAGAAAATTTGAAGATATAACCGGGTATCACTTGTTTCAACAATGTAATTACCCTTTACCTTGGAACTAGAACCGATTCAAGTTATACCCTGAACAATACTGTAAACAACCTATAAATAAGTGGAAATGTATTTACAAAAATAATTTTAATCTACAGCAATAAGTTTTCCTTAATATCAATTCATATTTCATCTTTCTTCAAGGAATAAATGTATATTTTTATTCTTTCTCATCTCAATTGGATTAAATATGTATTGCTCTCATAAGGTACCTAAATTGCATAAAACTGTATACACTAAAACTTAATATATCACCCACATATTGATTCCCTTTTTCAAATGTGTGCAGACAAAAACACATTAAAAATTGATGATTTATTATTGAAATAATAGTAATCATGGGTGACCATTTATAATGATATGTACAAATGTGGATTTTAGATACTACAGAAGGAGTGCCTTTCAAAGTAAAGATTATTACTGTTAAAATCATTGTAATCAACATCAGAATGAGTCATCACATTATTTTCAGTGTTTGCCCTCAACTCACTAACAAATATTCACATCATGAAGTCTATTTGATCAACATTTATAACTTGTACATATCACAGGGGTTCAGTGTGCTGTTTCAATACATGCACATTAGGGCTGGGCTTGAGTGCTTGCCTAGCATGTGTGAGGAACTGGGTTCCATCCTCAGCACCACATAAAAGTAAAGTACTGTGTCCATCTGCAACTAAAAAAGTAAAATGAAAAAAAAAAAAAAATACAGGAACACACAGTGCACTGATCCAACCCTGCTGCCCTTGACCCACCTCCCCCTGCAATTTCCCACATTCTATGAGTTACTTCTGCATGTTTGGGTTGACTTTTTAAAACTTCTACAAATTGCATAAAACATGGAGTACTTGTTTTGTCTGTGTCTAGCTTATTTCACTTAAAATTATCCAAAGATGTTAGATCATTCCAACATGGTAATCTATATAGGAAAAAAATGTTAATCAATGAGAGAGAAGGTAAAAAGATAAATTGCTGACTGGTGAATAAATAGGCTAGATAATAAAAAAAATTTGAGAAAAATGCAGAGTCATAAGTAATTAAGTGATAGACAACAACTGATACTTTAGCACTAAGTAGCATATCTTTTTAAAAAATCTTTTTAGATGTCCATGGTCCTTTATTTTATTTATTTTTATGCAGTGCTGAGAATCTAAGCCAGTGCCTCACACATGCTAGGCAAGCACTTTACCACTGAGATACAACCCCAGTCCCAGAATATCATTAAAAAAAAAAAAAAAAAATTTTAGTTGTACATGGATACAATACCTTTACTCTATTTATTTCTATGTGGTGCTGTGAATCAAAACTATTTCCTCATATGTACTAGGCAAGTGCTCTAACACTGAGCTATAACTCTAAGCCCAGTAGTAGCATATTTTAAACATACCGTATAAACATTTATGACTGGGGGGCGGATCTTACTGTAGTTCTGATGTTCTGACAAAAACTTCATTGTAGGTGCTTTCTGTAAAATTATTTCACACACAGAAACATGCAATTCATTTGTGGTTCTGCTGGTCTTGTTAGGCTGAGCAGTGAAATCCAAATTCATTCTGCATATCACATTTTGGTGTGTGGGCTGAAGAAGCAGTGCCCCTGGTTATCAGGGGTGTGCTTTTTGTTTTTTTTTTTGTTTTGTTTTTGTTTTTTTTTTTGGTGGCGCTGGGGATTGAACCCAGGGCCTTGTGCTTACAAGGCAAGCACTCTACCAACTGAGCTATATCCCCAGCCCTCAGGGGTATGTTAATTTCACTGTGAATCCCCTCAGTGTAGGAACACCAACCAACCATGTTTATCTATTCTTGTACACTAACGATAGATTAGCCGAAATCAGATCACACTGATACACCCGGCATCAATGGAACAATGACACTCTGACTTGAGTTGGAGCCACTGAAAAATTTCATCTCAAAGAAAGAGGTGTGCTGAAAAAGAAAAACAAAATAGTCCAGCAATAGCCTAATTGAGCACATTAATCTTATATATATTTTAAAATATAGCTTAAAACAAAGCAATGTCAAGTATTTTCACAAACACTTTTCAGTTTCAAAATTTATAAACTATGTAGTTGTTTCCTCTAAAGAAAATACCTTTTTACATACAAGAAAATTAGAAATAAAACTAATACATTTTACTCCTAGGGCCTTCACAAAATACCCAATCCAGAAATCAAAGTATTAGGTCACTATAGAATATTTTATTAATTTGCTTTTATATTTTGTACAGAGATATCTAAAAAGTCATAGTCACATTATTTAGAAAAAAAGTGTGACTCAAGTGTAAATCAAACTCACAGAGAAATAATTATAAACTGATTTTATACAGAATACCAAAAAATGCACAATTAAATGCAATGTCTACTGATATTTGCATTTTGACTCTATGATATCCCTTGTGGGTGTGCAACTGTGACATTTACCATAACTAGAGGAATTGTACCTAATTTATTTAAAATGACTGAAATGCATGAATGATATCAATATAAATGAAGCACAATAATTTAAAGCATATCATTGTTGGACATTTATTGACTACCTTTAGAATATACATTTTAATTTTCAACAATTAGATAAAGTAATTGGGTGACTTAAAAGTGAAAATGTATACAATTTCCTTAAAGATCACACCAGAATTGAACATATTTGGTATTTATTAAAAAGCAAACATAACTTATGCAAAGTATTGTGAGTGGTATTTTTTCCAATTACAATGTTTTGTTGTTTTGCTGGACATGAGCAGGAATATTTAAAATTAATCTTTATTCTACTTTATTCTAGTTTACTAAGTGACCATTTCATAAGATATTTCATTAGGAAAAGAGAATCGGTCATTTCTACTCAAGTCAACTATAATAGTCATCATTTGAGTTTCAGTAAGAATAAAGATTCCAGTAAACTATATGCATTTAAATGGACATAAGTTGAAAGAATGATTTATATCTGTGTTTATCTCATGCAGTAATTGCAAGTTGCTAAAGAAATATTAGGCATGGACAGGTGGGTGTCGTCATGGGTGAATGTCTTGCTTCTTAGACCGTAAGAACAAATTAAAAGCTACACTTTAAAATTTTACTTATCACTTTGATTTTTCAGGCTGTCAGCTGTTAACACCCATAGGAATCATACACTATCATGTTCATTTTATTAAAAATAAATAAATGAATAAATACATAAATAAATAATGTGTTGTACTTTCAGTAACCTTCACCCCCAATTGCCAGAGTGTAATGAAATTCACAAGCAAATGAAGTAGATAAATTACCTGTGATTTCTAAGATCTGGGACATAGTCTTTAGAGAAGTTTTAAAGACATGTAAGGTACTTTATTCCACAATTCACAAGTAGGTTGACACTCTTTTGGTTTGACTAGCCCACAAATGAACCAAACTGTGGAGTTCAAAATTGAATCCATCACACTGGGAACACATCTATAGTGGTTAGGATTACAAATTAATCATTACACGTGTGTGAGTTTGGACCTCAGGTAATGCAATTAGTCATCACATAAAATGGGTTAGGCAACTTTGCTTCTGTTTCTCATTTAAGACAGAATTAAACATATTGATGCCATAAAACCATGCCATGTGCATATATAAAAGAGTTGAAGATGAGGATTATACATTATATTATTATATTATGGAAATGTGTAAGATTTTAACAGCCAAATGTGGCTGGTACATAAAGGACGTTATATAATTATTATTAGGTTAGTTCGTTTGTTACAGGATTGAGGATTTATCACAGACTGTGCTCTAAGTGTCAAAGGTATTAATCCATTTATTCTTCTTCAAAAATTCAAAAATTAGTGAAAACGATCATCTCTAATTTAAAGTTTACAAATGAAGAAAAGTGCCCAAGCTCACACATTTATAATTAGCACCTAAATTTAAACTCAGTAATCTGTCTCCTTTTAATCTAAAAAATGTCATTGCCATACTTTCATTCATTGTGGCTGAATAAAACTCCATTGTGAATACATCCCACATTTTCTCAATCCCTTCATCTATTGGGTGACATCTGGACTAGTTCCATAGCTTGACTATTGTGAATTGTGTTTCTATAAACATTGGCATAGCTGTACCACTACAGTATGTTTATTTTAGTTGCCAGTAAATGAATGGAAATGGAGACCATCATGCTAAGTAAAATAAACTATACTGAGAAAATCAAGGGTGGAATATTTTCTCTCATCAGTTGGAAACTAGAGCAAAATGAAAAAGAGGGGAGGTCGCATATCATAAAAATAAAGAGAAGATCAGTGGACTAGAAGGAGATCCAGATGGTGGGAGGAGGGACATGAAAAGGATGGAAATGAAATGAATCTAACAAAATATGCTATTGTATATATAAATATATCAGAGCACTTTGTAAATGTTTTGTGTATTATTTCCAGATAACTCAGGAGAGTATGCTTTAGGTTAATTTTTTGAACTTCTAACATTTTCATTGTAAGAGATTACATGTAAGTAAGTAAACTGCCACAAACCAGATATATTGCTGGAAGGAACTCATTAATCAGACATAGGGCTTACTTTTCCAAATTTGGAGCTTTATTATTTAGAATTAATACTTGTTTAACATTCTAAAAGAATAATATACTATTATTCCATATAACAAAGAAGTTGTGTTTGTTCTAACCTTTAATTCAGTAAGTTGTATTCCATCAATATCATTTTTTCTGATACTCAAATTGTCCCAAATTTGGCCAATGCAAGCTTCCCCAGCTGGTGCTAGAATTCTTCTGTCATGTTCCCATCTGGTATTTTCAGAATAAATTTGAAGCTACGCATAGAAAAATTATATTTTACAACACATTTAATATAGCAAAGAATTTAAAATATCTAAAAAATAATCTTCATATAAAGCAAGGTTTAAACACAAATGCCCTAGTTACTATGTATTCTTAATATAACTGTAATATTTTGAAGAGAACATAGTGATTACAGAAATTACAATAACACAACTTCAGGGTTAGGATTGCTGTTATAATTTATTTTTAATCTGAAAATACTGATTATTATTTCCAGCACAGAATATTGCAATATTTAAGACAAATGCTTTGAAATGACTCATTTACTTTATAAAATCTATATTGTTCTGTTTAAAACCTTTCTTTCATAGAAAACACACTTTTGTAGTTTAGTTCATAAAGTAACTAAAATTAATAATATTTTAAAATGGATTACCAAAATAGAATATTCTGTAAGAAAAATTTCCATTAGTGTTTTGAAAGATTATTGTTATTAATACTACTTATCATGCCCACCTTATGTAAAACAGAGTTTTCTACCTTGTTCTGATTGAAACAATATTAAAAAGATTGAATGGAGTTCCAGATATATATAGTCATTTTTACCTATATAGTATATTTTCCATCATAAGTGAAATATTCCCAATATTTTCTCTTTGTTTTTAGTTTCAAATTTCTGTGCCTTGTCTGGGAGGCTGTTCTACCAACCTCACATATACTTACAGCTACATCTGCCTTCATCTGTTAAATGAACTGGGGGATCTAATAGGACCTCACACAGGAGTGTCATGTTCTAAATAAGATGAGGTGTCACAGGAAAAGGCATTACATTATCCTACTTGCTTTTTCTGTCACTGGACACTTACCCATTTCCTGTACAACTTGCTGCAAATGCATGCAGTTCTTGCAAAGGATCTGGTTAATTTCCTGTGGTGTTTCATAGTCCATTGCCCTCTGTCCTGTTGTATTCTGTCTCATTGTGTTCAGGTATATTCTTTCAACTAAGTTTTGAATTCTATCTGTAAACTTAGATTCCTATTTCACTAATGCATAATAAAAATCAGTTAGATAAACACTAATATGAAAGAGTTACACACACTTAGTATTATAGTATATATCCTCACTGAAGAAGTATGCTATTTTGAAAAAGATCTGTAGGCAGGTTGACTATACAGAGTCACTGAAGGAAAGAACAAAATGAAAGCATATCAAGGAATTGTATTTAATTTAATGTCATTCTCTTTGAAAAAGTTCAAACAAGTTGATATTGGAGGAGAGTTTAAAAAATCAAAGCCTTCTTACACACTCATTTACTATTCCATTTCATTATAAGCCCTCTGTGTGTGATGCCTGAATATTATACAAAACCATCCACTGGTATCTAACATTGATAACTCTCTATTCTTCCCGGGTAGAGAGCTCAACTATTACTGGACTTTGTTCAGGTTCCTCTCAATAGATTCTGGAAAGAGTAGCCATCACACTATGGAACATATTATTGCCCTTCTACTTTAAGGCTTCTGTATACATATTTCCTTTTTTAATTGATTAATTTGTATTGAAATATAGTATTTGCATATCTATATGGGGTACTTTATAGGAATACTTGTACGCAATGTGTAATCATCAAATCATAATATGTATTTCTATTGCTTCAAACATAATCATTTTATGTGGTAGGAATTTCATAAACTCGTAGTCATTTTCAAACTATACATATTATATATGATCATGTCATTGTTCTATGAGCAGGTCTTTTGGACCTGAAATGTTTTTTGATGCTTTTGATGCTTCCTTCATACTTTGATAGTAACCCAAATGCCCATTGGTTTGATTTTAAGTGTGAACACTATATATGCATGCTTTGAAAAAGAAGATTATGCAAAAACACAGGTGTTTGCAAATATATTTTGTGATCTTTTTTCTCATCTTACTTAATATCTTTGTTGTATATTTTTGTCCCTCATGTACGACTGCCTATTATGAGAAAAAATAAAATAACTTTTGTACAAATTATACATTAAATACTAGCTGCTCATTTTTTTTATTTTTACAGACTGCATTTTGATTCATTGTACACACAGGGGTACAACTTTTTGTTTCTATGGTTGTGCATGTTGTACATTCATATCATTTTATTTGGAGTCTATATCTAAAACAGAGAATAGATGTTCAAAAAACAATATTCATGTAGCTTCTAGGACTTTTGCAGGTGTTAAGAGGATTGACCAATTGAATACTTTTGACGTGAATCCTTTGAAGTAATCACGGATGTACCACACAAAAAAAGAAAATTCTCCAGTGTATAATAAGACAAATTAAACAAACTGGTTTTTTTTTTCTTTTTGCATTTCATGTCTTCTTGAAACTGTAAATGATATGAATTGTAAATTTTTATTAGCAAGAATTTCTTTAGCTTATTGTTATCAATTTTTCATAGAAAAGAGCGAGTTCTTACTCAATCTGTAGTGGAAGAATTTAGACTTCTGACCTACTTTTCATCTATTCTTTGCTACTTACACATAGGAGCAGTATCTATTACAATGTGAGGGTCAGCTATGCTATCCCAGTCAACTAAACAGTAATGATGTTTAACTACTCCAATCAAAAATCTGAAACAATTTCTTTTCAAAATTTAGGAATTTTTTTGATATTTATATTGCACATTCTATTGGTAGTTAAATAAATGGACAGGTTTTTAACTCAAATAATGTGAAGTGTCCATCCTTATGATTTCTAGAAATGCTTATGAAACATATTTGGTCAATGGACTTGCAAAATTATAGTTACATGATAACTGTAAAGTAGTAAGAAAGCAGATAATGGTAATTTGCAGTTCATTCCTCTGAATAGTACAGGTGTCAGACTTGAATTATTATAATCAGAATTAATTTAGAACTGAAAATTTGCTGTGAAATAATTCATAAGGAAATTTTTATCCACAATAAAATCAGAGGTTTTTTTTTCTCTCATTCTTATTATTTTTTGTAGCAATCAAAGCACATTTATGTGTGATATATAGTGGGCTTATTTAATTAGTACTTTCAATATCTCAGAATAAAAGAACCTTATCAGATGATTCAAAAATATAGAATATAGTCTGATTTTGAAAACAAAAACAATTTTTAATTGATTACCCTTAGTATCCTTATCAGGGTATATTATTGCTATTCAAAGACTGGGCAATGAGGGAGAAAATAAATATTTAGCAATTATATTATTGGTATAATTTTCACATAGTTTGAATAGCAATATAAAAAAAATCAATAGATTTACAAGTCAACAAATGTGTTTTAGCATCTTAATTGATGTAACTTTTGTGAATTTCCTTAAAACGTGGTTTATACTTAGATATTTACAACAAAAATATTTTCTCCTTAGAATTAAAAAAGGGGGATCTCATGAAAATAGAAGGGATAAGTTAAGTAGAGAAAGGGAATTGGGCAAAGGAGTGGGTGAATTCTGCTTTTATGTGTATCTTTAATGCATCAGTTAAAATCAATTAATAAACGTAGAAAAATTACCTATGGTGTAGATAAAGGTGGTCAAGGAGTGGGAGGAGAGGAGGAAAATAGAAGCACTGTGAATGAGATTGAGCAAATTACATGCAGTATGAATATGTCAAATGAACCCCATTATTATATGTAATTATAATGCACTAATCAAACCTTAAAATATATGTGTATTAAGTTTAGTATGTACTAATAAAACAGAACACATATATATTAAATTTAGTATGCTGATATGAAATATGGAGACATTTTGATGTTCTAATGTAAAAATAGATTATTTTATAATAATCTATTATACTATTTATGTATAATAGATACATAGTATAATATGTATAATAGTATAATATGTATAATAAACTATTATACATGTACATAAACAATTAAATAAATGAATGGTGGGTGGTAAGGGCCACAGTTTCGTGATTTGAGTGTGAATTCACATATGAGCAAGAAAAGTCTCAAATGATTTATTTAGTAATGGATTAGAATTGAGGATATCAGTATGAAATTATGACTAACAGTACAGGTACTGATAAATACATGTAGAGATGTTTATAAACATGTATAGGAGAGTTAGCATGCACACATATTTTCTTTCTCTGTTAGTTGAGAGGTCTTGGAACAAAAGCAGCTCTGTAGCAATGAGTATACTGAGTAGCCAAATCTTTATTTGAGACATCATTCTCCAGTAGACGGAACCAGGACTCCTTAGAGAAATAGTGATTTCTCTCATAGGATAGGGAACACATATACAATGAGTCTGGAAAATCTCAGACTCATTTTAGTTTCAGAAAGAAAAAAAAAAATTGCTTAAAAACAATCAAATTTTTGTAACAATATATCCAAGCAGCAGAAGAGGCAACTGAAAGACCTCTTAAAGTCTAAAATTACTACAGCTTTAATACAAATCAGGGCTGTTTTATAGATAAAATATAAAAATAAATATCCATAAACCCCAAATGATTTAAATATGTGATTGAATTTACAATAGACAGTTTCCCACGCTTGAGAGTTACAAATACCTTTTGCATATTCTCTGTCCTTCAGAGAGGTGGGATCTAACTCCTCACTCCTTAAATGTGGTCTGTAGATACTGCTTCCTTTGAGGGCAGTATAAGGCTGGGGAGAGAAGAAGAATGTGATAATGGGGAAGCACACCAGGCTCTATCTCCTACAGATGATCAAGTTCAGGGCCAAGATTGGTCACTCATATTGCTAGCGTGTACCTTGGTAATGTGTCGACACCACTTTACTTCTCTTGTATTTTTGCCAGGAACACATAATGTTCCCTTAATCATGATAAAAGGCATCATTTATGTTGAAAAGCAGGGACATTATAGAGAACACGTGGCCTGGGTTCCCCAAAACTGTGAAGATCAGTGAAACCTAGGTAAGCCTGAGAAACTCCCAAGCACCCCAAGGAAAGGTGATGACCAAATGATAGTGGTGTCCTAGAGGGGACTTTGGGACAGAAAAGAGATACTATGGGGGAAATCAAGGAATGTGAATAAGATCTGTACTTTAATGAAAAGCAATCTGTCAATGCTGATGTATTAATTATATCAGTTGTGCTTTTTAATTGTAAGATATTAATAATAGGAGAACCTGGGCTGCAGGTTTTCTGTAAATCTCTATATTACCTTCACAATGTCTCCATAAGTGAAAATTGTTCAAAATTGTTTACCATGTAAAAATTAAAATATGGCTGAATATGTTTAACAATGAAAAATATTTTTGAACAGTCACCAATAATTAAACTTATGGAAATGCAAATGCTTTATTTTTGATAGTATATATAATGACACAAGTCCTAATAATGAAAATGAAGAACAGAAACTATACACAGCAATTTAAAATGTAAGATCTGACAAATAAAAGCATACTTCATTAGTTGCTCTATTTAAAATATTATTTAATTTCACTTTTATCCTATGAGTTGTTCTAATCACATTATCTCATTTGGCAGAGTAAAAATATTATAGTTATTACTATATTTTTTCCCATATTACAATAGAAGTAGAGAATATTTTGAGCCCAGCTCTTTTTTGATCTTGGTAACTCTTCCATGTTCTTTTATTTGTTTGCTATTTAACTTATTTATTGTATGCTATTAAACATTTGAAACACATATTTCACTTTAACATATTGGTCAGTTTTATTGCTTTGTTCCTATATTTGACATTTTCACTGAATTTTGTCTGCTCTTTCATTAGTTGTTATGTGGCTAAGCTATTACATTTTTCTTAATTATTGCATGACACTTTTATTATAGTACAAATATGTTTTTATTATCTTCCACCACATAATTTTTATTGCTTCTGTTTAGTTACATATAACATTAGAACACATTTTGACATAATAACTTTTTCTGTACCTCTTTCCTCCTCAATATCCTTTGTCTGCTCTATGCCTCTTTCCTCTATTTTGATGAAAGTTCCTCTCCCTTTTTTTCCTTTTCCTTTCTCCACCTTCTCCATTTGGGATTAGCTTCCACATATCAGAGAAAATATTTGACCTTTAACTTTCTGTGTCTGGCATATTTCACTTAGCATGATAATCTCCAGTTCCATTCATTTACTAGAAAATGTCATAATTTCATACTTCATGGCCAAGTAATACTCCATTGTGTATATATACCACATTTTCTTTATGCATTTGTCTGTTGAAGGGAACCTAGGTTGGTTCCATAGCTTGACTATTATGAATTGTGCTGCTAAATATAGATTTGGTTATATCACTGTAACATGCTGA
Organism: Sciurus vulgaris; assembly: GCF_902686455.1. Classification (NCBI taxonomy): domain Eukaryota; kingdom Metazoa; phylum Chordata; class Mammalia; order Rodentia; family Sciuridae; genus Sciurus; species Sciurus vulgaris. The sequence goes on from NC_136466.1 coordinate 152,162,918, forward strand.
TTTCAGATCTTTTGAATATATACTGAGCAGTGGGATAGCTGAGTCATATGATGGGTCAATTTCCAGTTTTTTGAGGAATCCTCATACTGCTTTCCAGAGTGATTGCACTAATTTGCAGTTCCACAAACTATATGAGTGAACCTTTTTCATCATATTCTTGCCAACATTTATTATTATTTCTATTCTTGATAATTGCCATTCTGACAGGAGTGAAATGAAATCATAATGTAGTTATTATTTTAATGCAGTTTCACTGGATATGTGAAAATTTTTTTCATATATTTGTTGACCTTTTGTGTTTATTCTTTTGAGAACTGCCTGGTTTACTTTTTGCTTTTTTTGTGGGGATTCTATGTGTAGGGTTTTTTGTTTTGCTTTGTTTTGTTTTGTTTTTGGTGTTAGAGAAAGAATAGCCTGAATAGCACAAAATCAGCTCAAAATGCATCAGACTGAGGAATTAGACCAGAAACTGCAACTGCTAGACAAAAATGTAGGCCCAATATTCAAGAACATCAGCAAAGGAATTAACTTTTTTAATGAGACACAAAAGAATAAAAAAATCAATAAGTGGTATGGCATTAATTTAAAAAGCTTCTTCACAGAAAAGGTAACAAGAGTATGAAGAGAGAGACTATAAAATGAGAGAAAATCTTTGACACCTGCACCTCAGATAGGGCATTAATATCAAGAATATACAAAGAACTCAAAAAACACCAAAAAAACCTCAACTTCTGTTGTGGAGGCTAGAAATCAGCATATACCTTAATAATAAATAAATGGATTGACTGATAATCACCATTGTCTCAGAATATTTGATTTAGCTCCTGGATGTCTTGAGACATAATATATGAAATTATTTGTCAGGGTTGAGACATTTGTACAAATACGATTATTGCAATCATATTTGAACAGAAAAATGTAAACAACTACAAATGGAACACAATTATACTAAATAATTAAGTGTGGAAATTCAGTAAAATTCTCTCTGTAGCAAAGTGTTGTGTACAGATATTTAACAATGAAGGAAATTTTTAAATAGTGACCTTAATAACAATAAAGGTGATGGATAAAGTAGATGGGAGATCCATTGGTAGGCTATTGGAGGAGTTCTGTGATGCTAGTAATGCTCTGTTTTTTTGAATTGGCATCTAAGTTACATGAATATGCCAAGTTTTGGAAATTCACAAAGGCATGAAATTTTATTTTTATTTTTCATTAATGCACATTATATAATAATGTTTAATGATTACTAAGATATAGAATTATATACATAGTAAAATAAGGGCATAGATAAAGCTGTATTTATATCTGGGCTTATTTTTTAGGTCTTTCTAATATGTAATAAATTGTACACAATGAGTTTTCAGGGCAGAGATAAAGATTACATCATAGGCTGCAACACTTTAAATTTTTTTCCCATAACTTGGCGAAATGAAGAAACGAAGAAAAACTTTAGTATAATGCATAGCAATTTTTATTTTTTGTGAATTTTTATATCAGGAAATATTAACACTTATGAAATTATTTTATACAAAATGGAAACAATTATTCATTTTATTTTTATTCTTTTTCAATTCATATATTCTTTAGAATTATATGTTATTTAAAAGAATAAGAAATATAGGGGGCTCAGAATGTGGCTCAGTGACAGAACACTTGGTTAGCATGTATGGAGGTCCTGGGTTCAATCCCCACAAAACAAACAAACAAAGAAGCAAAAAGTGCAATACCTTTTTAAAAAAGAGTAAGAAAGATGAAAGGAAGGAATGAAGTTAAAAAAAAGAATAGATTAAGAGAATAAACAGATTTAAGTTGCATACAAGAAAAACTAACAAGAAGACTAGTTAAATATTAACACCAAAATAAATGTATATATTAATTTAAAATAGAGAAGATGGAAAAATTGTGGAGACATTGTGAACAGGTGAAATTTCCTTATCTACGAGTGCATGAGCAAAAATCCTACTATGCCATCGATGTTATAGGAGTCTATGTATAAAACAGCCAATGAGTTACTACTTATTCCAAAATGCATATTCTATAAATTCAATTTTATGGTCATTTCTTAAAATTAGAATGTTTTTCTGTTACATAAGTATTTGAAATTTGAAAAATAGGAATTTTGATGCTAAATATAAGATAATGAGTATAGTGTAGCATAAGCTAAATCATACAACTATATTTAATCAAAAAGCACTAAATATTAAGATAAGTGATTTCCATTCTCTTGTACATTTATTTATTTTAATTTTGGTTTTAACATAACTTTTTTATGAAAGATTTTGACATTACTATAATTGAACTTGAGGAAATTTATTTATACTCAAATCCTAGGGAGAGAATTGAGAGAGATGACACCAAATATTGGTTTTCAAGTGTGAAAGTGGAAGTAATAATCAATCAAGTAGCAAATGTTATTCCATGTAATGCCTAAAACCTTTCAATAATTTTTGAAATTAATTTATTTTCTTGTTACGTAAAATCTAAATAGAGTTTATCTGTAGCATTTGTTTTTCATAACATACAAAGTGACAGTTATAGTACACATTAATGATATGAATCACAATTAACATATTCTTTCAATCAGGTAATGCATGGAATCCAAAGAAAAATGAAGGCAAATCAAATATTAGAATATTCAGAGTCCACTATAAGAACAGAATTGAAAATAAATTTAAAATCAAAAGTCCAAGCAATAATCTATTAAGCACAAAGTACATATTTTAACACAATAGATATTTTATTTTATTTTTATTTAATTTATTTACTGTATTTTAGATAAATATTTTATTATCATTTATAAAGAAATGTAAAGTATACACTTAAAAATCAAAACCAAATAGGATCAGTTTTAGGTGAATAAATGGGAAATGTTTGTTTTATCCAGAGATACTTGAGAAATTTGAACATATATGCTTTCTTTTCTGAGACAGATATGTAGGAATTTAATTATTCAAGATAATTAAATTAGTAACATAAATGTGCAAATAGATTTACGTGAACACCATATCTAATCTTAAAATCTCAGAGATACTAAAACAGAACAAAATTAATTTAGCGTTTATTTAGATATAGTACTTTGTGGCCACATAATCAAATTGTCCAAAGTTAACAAAGGCAAAGCCAACAAAAACGCAATGATTTGAAATAGAATGATCTTATCACCAATTATATAGGATATCAATACTGTAGGTGTACAAAGAAGATGTTTCTTCAAATGAAAATAATGTTGATATGTATTGATCAGATCTTAATTCACAATAGGTAAGAAATTAATGACCAGTACATTTTTATCTTTTTCTCACCAATGAGTTCTACTACATTTTAGTAATATGAACGGACACTTTTGAGAAAGTTTCATCATGGAATTACTTCACAAAAGGCAAAATATGAAACAAAGAATAGTTATTTTTTTTCCTCTATGGGAATTTGCTTTAGTTTTATTCAACTTCAAAATGATCAATTTGTAAAATAATACAAATATAAAATGTAGAACATATCTAAAAAGTAGATCATTATATACTAATTTCCAATAGAGCAATAAAAAGTTTAATAGTCACAGACAATTTAACATTTGCCTCTTTTATTACCAAAGAAACACTTGGTCTGTTCATGAATAGCAATTGCCATATGCATCTGTAATTAATTACAAATTATCTACTCAACTGGTAAAACCTGGCACAGCTGGGTTTTTCCCCCCAAAACTCTGTAAGCATTGAAATGTTCATTAATTTCTACAACCATATGTACATTCACGTTTTTGTAATCCATAAATCTAATTATACTTTGAGATTGTATTTCTTGTTGATCATTATAAGCATTAATATTTAGTCAATGAAATTTGAAATCTTACAACTAATTGCTAGAATAGATTTTGTTTACTCTAATCGTAGGAAGATTTCATGCCTATTGCACTTCCCATTTTTCTAGTGTGAATAGTCTTGCTAGGTACATTAATCAGTGAGTATAATGATAGTAAAGCCAATATTGAGATTCAATATTTGTCCTAATGTTTCATTATTTTCCTTACCTTGAAAACTATAACACTGTAACATGGTGCAGCTAATATAGTTCTGTGAAGCATGCAATTGGATGTAAAAATTCTCTCATTATTAAAAGAGCAACTGAAAATGGTTTTTCAAAGCAGTTGTGAGGTGGGTAGGGTTGAAGAAAGAGTGGATAAGATCCTGGATGGAAAAGAGGTTTATACACATATAAAGTCCTAGAAACATCTAAAAGCAAAAGGGTGACTTCTAGTACAACCCAAACAGAAGCATGTAATAAAATTATACTTGGTCAAGAGCTTGCATGCTTTCAAAATAGAAGGGAAATACATACTGACCAAAAAATGTACATATTTCAGAATAGAGTGATCATAATTTTTATCTTTCAAAAACTATATAAAAATAAATCTAACAATTATTTCATTGAATTAAAATTCTACCCTTTATCTTCAATGTGATATATTTCCTAATACTAGAGAAATTGAATACTATAATGTTTTATTACAAGATAAAAATGTATTTTTCGGGCTGGGGGAATACCTCAGCTGGTAGAGTGCTTACCTCAAAAGCATCAAGGCCCTGAGTTCGATCCCTAGTACCGCAAAAAAAAAAAAAAAAAAAAAAAAATGTATTTTTCAATTTACACATCTCAATGTATAAGGAAGTAACAAGAACTTGTTATGAAATATTACATGAAATATATATGTATGATTGGGATGCAAAAACACACACATAAACATCATACACATGGAGGTATATACATATATATATATGATATATGAATCAAATAATCGATCAGTACAATAAGATCCAAAATGTCATGGACACATGAATCTTTGCTATGGGGTTATATTTTAGAGTATTTTGACAAAGGGAATATTATTTAAAACTACATATTTTTAAAAATCCCAAATTTGGAAATTCTTCTGAAAAATTATCAGATTAAATTGAATTTATAAATCTATGTGTTTTGAATATAAAATATATAAATATTTATATATTTTATACTTTATTGATTTTTACCTATAGTATTTTAATGAGATAGAATATTTAGTTCATACTGAAGAATTATAAACAAATTACCTTTATAACAAAAAGTGGCATTGCACAAATATTATAGTGTCATCTCTTAATATCTGTGGGGGATTTGTTCCACAATCCAATAGATATAAAAATCCATTTGTGCTCCATTCCCTTATAGGACATGGCAGAGTATTTGCATATAAATTTGCACGCATCTTCCTATGTGCTTTAGATAATCACTAGGATTACCTATAATACCTAGTACAATGTCATTTCTATGTAAATATCTATTCTTTTGTGTTTCTAAGGAACATGAACAACAAAAATGTCTATACTTGTTCAATATAGATACAATTATTGTTTTCCAAATATTTTCAATCTGTGGATATTTTAAACCATGCATTCTTAAACTAGAGATATATGATGATTGCAATAAAAATTAATTTACAAATATTGACAAAATACTTTTTGTCCTGACTAAATTTTACATGACTTCAAGATAATAATTTAGTTAAACTAAATGAATTTCAAAATGAATGATAATCACTTCAAACGTAATTACTTCATCTCTTCAAGCATCTTTTTTGATAAAAAAGGACATTTTAGAAAATAAAACAATTCAGATGATACGCAAAAATTCAGTTGCATTTAATAGCCTTTCAAAAAAATTAAAAATCAGCACCTCTAAAACAGAGCACATTTTAAAATCCAATATTTATACACTTTCCTCTTTAGTAAAATGTATGCTTACAACCAAATAAATATTGAGAGTGATTGTTATAAATTGGATATAAAATGTCCTCAAATGCTTGTGTTAGAAAATGCAGAAATATTCAGAGATGAAAAGATAATATTATGATAGATGTAAGTTAATCAATGGATTAATTCATTTGCTGCATTAAGAATTTGAAAAAATAACTACTGTGATGGGTGGTAACTGTGGGCAGTTGGGTATGGATGAGGGATTTAAGTCAGTTTGAGTCTGTATTGGGATATATTTTGTCCTTGGTCTCTCTCTCTCTCTTTCTCTCTCTTCTTCCCTCCCCTCCAGGCTGCCCTGAGTTGAACAGCTGTCTAGTATCACATCATTCTATGTTGATGCTCTTCCTCACCTGGGGCCCACAATCATGTGGCAGTGGACTAAGACCTCTAAAAACATGAGTTAAAACAATATCTTTCTTCCCTAATTTGTCGTTGTTAGATATTTCATCACATTAACAAAAACTGATTAAAACAGATTTTTTTCTTAAGTGAGTTATAGTCTTCAGGTATGTTAGATAATATTGATTTTGTTGTCATTTATTATTAGTTGGATTATTAGTAAATAGCAAATATCAAAGTTAAACAAATATCTTAAACTCAAAACTTTCATCCTAGATTCCTTTTTAAATTATACCTTATATTAAAAACATATAGTTCAAAATCACTTTAAAATCTTATACTCAAAACAAAAATAAGTTCTATAATTGCTACAATATGAGATTTTTTTTTTTTTTTTTTGGTACCAGGGATTGAACTCAGAGGGGCACTCAGTGGTTACTGAGCCACATCCTCAGTTCAATTATATATTTTATTTAGAGACAAGGTCTCACCGAGTTGCTTAGTGCCTCACTTTTGCTGAGGCTGGCATTGAATTCCCGATCCTCCTGCTTCAGCCTCTGCAGTCACTGAGATTAAGTCATGGACCACCTTGCTCCGCATAATGTAAGCTTTTTATGTATGAAGGAACAGACATCACACAGTTATGCCCTAGATGTTAGTCTAAGATGGGTCACAGAAAAAAGAGGTAAAATAGAAATAGTCGAGTTCAAAGACCCTAAAGGAAGGAAAGGGTGTTTTAAGAAGTCAATAGAATGGTAATGGTCACAAAGCAGTGAATGGAAAATTATGTTTTAATAGGTTAAAAAAAAAAAAAAAGAATAATCAGACACTGCCAACTCTGCAAGAGCAATTCAAATTTTGGACCAGGAAACCAGAATATAATAGGATGAGAATCAAATAATGATAAATAAAAATAAATTGGTAACACACTAAAACGTTCCCTCACGTAACCAGGAAAATGTAAATGGAGGAGAAGCAGCAAGAAATACATTCCCATTGTGACCTGTGGGATCTAAACTTGGATTTTCTTGGAAAGTTATGCAATATTAAGAGGAAGACCAAAGTTGCCATAATCAGTGTATAATAAGATTTCAATAAAATTAAGAAACAAACAGGATAAAACGGAACTTGTTAGATGAGAAAATAGAGGCCAATAAAGAAAGGATGGGTTAAAAACAGAGGCAGTGAAGTGATTCTGAATAAAGACTTTAACCTGAAGTAATAAATAAAAAATATACAGGGGAACACTGCACTTAATAGTGGAAAACTTTCCTTATTAAAAAAAATTTAAAAGGGACAAAGATGGACAAAGATGTCACTTTCACTAACTTTTTTTCAACATTCCACCCAGTATTTTAACTAGTGTAATTGACCAACAAAAATAATCAATAGCATCTTTTAAAAAGAAGACAGCCTGTCTTCCTCACAAAAATCTTGAAGAATCTATTTAAAAGAAACAATGAAGTCTAAAACAAACCTACTAGTCCTATTGAGAATGTTCTAAATTACAGCAGGAAATAAACACAGGGTTTGTTATGTTTCTGTATTAGCAATTAAAAGTTGGAAATTTAAACAATACCTTTTTGAGTAGCAAAATATCGGAAATATTTTGGGACAAATCTCACATGTTGTATTATAATAAAAGCTTCGGAAATCAGAGGTTAGTAACTGTCATACTAAATTCCATCCCACTCCCTGGTGACAAGTGACAGGGATGCTTCTCCAATTCCATTTCTCCACATGTGGCTATTCTCTGCCTGGAGGATTTCATCTGAAAATTATGGACTGAAATGTACAAGAACACAGTACGTTTTGTATGACAAACTAACATGTGAAAGCTATACAACAGTCTTTCAAATGATCTAAAATTCACACAACAAATATCACGGCAGCAGTGCCCCCACCCGACACACCCGCTTTGGGAATGTGCCCAAACTCAGTGGAATCTTAGGACTCCCACTTCCTTCTCCACTCTATCTGCAGTTTAGCGTGGCCTCTAAGTTTCCTGTATCCAACAGACATAAAATTTGCATTAATTCTCTGCTCTGCATTTCAGCAGGATAGTATGATAAGATTGTTTGGCCTTAGCTCTGATATGACTTTGAGCTTCATTCCAACCATCTTTTATCTTTTAACTTGAAGTCTCTAAGTGGAGTATAGAAAGGAAAGAAAGGTGTTAAAGACTGTAAACTACAACCAACAGTAAAAAGTAAGGTCCTCAAGTTTACATTCAATTGCCAGAGGATATCAACATGGAGTAACCAAATGAGATTCTAATGTTTTGGACCATACCCTCTTTGCAGCAATGATTCATTTGCAAGTTGGCCCCTTCTTGATTTAGCAGATAGGCAGCTGGTATTTGTGTGTGTGTGTGTGTGTGTGTGTGTGTGTGTGTGTGTGTGTGTGTGGGGGGGGCACGGGACGTGGAGTGTCTGGTGTCTGTGTTTTATCAGGAATTGAAACCAGGGACTTGCACTTGCTAAAGGAAGGGCTCTATCACTGAGCACACCCATTTTCTTAGTTTTATTTTGAGGCAGGGTATCCCTAAATTGTCTAGGATGGCCTCAGTCTTGTGATCCTCCTCCTTTAGTATCCTGAGATTACAGCTGGGTTTTTAATCAGGCACCACTAAGTCGGGCTCGAACTTGCACTTCCAATGTTATCTATTCCACACTGCCACATCAGAAAGAAATGGGACAACAACCAAAGCACTATTTAATCTTACTTACACTGTAAGGAGCAAAATTAAATGTGTGACATTCTGTGTGCTGTGTAACTTGCAAAAAACAACTTGCTTTGCTGTAATGAGGTAATGATGTGGTGTTGCCCCAAGACAGGCTTGACGTTGCCCCAAGTTGGAGACATGTGCAACTGACCCCAAGTAAGACAACCAACTTCCCCGGACCAAGACCAGCTGGCAGGGTCAGATAAAAAGGATTTAAAAGGACTTACGATGAGCCTAGCTCCAGTCCCCAGTTTACACCAATGACGCCGGTGCTGCACCAAGCCTGAAGGGGACTCACTGACTTGCTCGTTGCTTGATGGACCATCCATCATCCTGACCGTGACCAAGACATTCCTGTGGAAGTGACCGCAGAGCTGCCTTGTCTTCCATGACACCAGAGCTGCCCATGTGCATCCTGCCAGAGAGGTCTCTGCCCGGCCCGCCTGTGTGACTCGCCGCCCTCCTTCACCTTCCAACTGTCCTTGCCCATCAGGACTCTGGCCAGAGGGAGTTCCCCAGTGAGATCTCCTGAGTTGTCTTCCTGACTAACCCCAGGGAGTCACTGCCCTTCAACTCAAAATACGTCAAACAGGAGTGGACCTTAGGAACAGGTCTCAGTAAGGAGTGAGCCTTGTTTATTCGGGGCTTATAATAATTTTGTGATTAAGTTATGTGTGATATTGGTGTGACTAAAAGTTAGAATAACTATAATAATTGTGTGATCAGCATCAAATAAAAGCCAATTGATTTTGGACCAAATTTACTCTCATTGACTCCTCCATGCTGCTTGTGACATCCACCTGGCAGCCTCTATATGTTTTTTTACATCTGTTGATTGGGGTCTTGTATCTCTACTTCTCCATTCAAGACTTAGGCAAGGGTATGCTCTACCAGCAGCAGATTGGACCATCTTCTATTAGCCCTTGGGACCCTTGCCTATTCTCTTTCAGAAAGACATTTGTCAGTTAGCTTCCCTTCTTCTTCAAAATCTATCAAATTTCTACTCACAATCTCAAGAAGGTAGCCTGTCACAGTTTTATGGATGCTGGCAGAAGATAGGAAGCACTGTGTCTGAGATAAAGGATATTATTACCAAAGTAGAATAAGAAAAATGAGCTTCATGTTCACAAAAATGTCCCCTAAGAGAGTATTGTGTGTGAAGTTGCTTTATGTCGCAGATGATGAACCTCATACTTAGAGAACTTGAATCTTTTATGATCAACTGCCATCAAATCTGCCTAACCTTTGCCTTGGGTAAGCAGACCTGCCTGACATTTGTCCTGAAGAGTGACATTATCTTTATTATACTGGCAAAGAAAAGAAACCTTTCCTTTATTCCAGAGGAACACAGTATCCATATTCCAAGCTGTTCCTTACACAAACCTCCATAAAAAAGGAATCTTTAACAGAAAACCTCTGCAAAATAGAATCTTTAGCAGAAGCTATTGATGTGCAACATTTGGGAATTTATGATGTTTAAATCTATTTATAATTTTTGGTATGTTATCATATTTGCCTCTTTAATTATAAGATATTATTTTGATTTTATTTCCTACAATTCATTTCATTATTTTCCTTCCATAATAAATTTTGTGTGATAGACGATTTTACAGCACTTTATTTATAGTCTGTCTCTCTCTCTCTCTCTCTCTCTCTCACACACACACACAAACACACACATATACACACGTTACAGAACTTTATTTATTACATATATAAACAATTGTATGTTTATATGATCCATTTTGCTTTTTCTCAGACACAAACTTGCCCTCAATCATTTGCATTTTTCAACATTACTATTGTGGGGCTATCTTTTTCAGTGTGTGCTATAGGTGTTCTAAATATCTTACAGCCATACAAAATTAATTACAAAAAAATAAGTGGGGAAACAAATGTTTTCCAAAGAGCCCATGATTTAATCTCATTCTCTAAAATATCCACTATTCTTTTAACAATGTAACTATATAAAACAATTTTTATGTGCCGGGTTAGAAATTTAGGTAACTATTGAGTAACTTACTTCTTCACAAAGTTTGATTATTGAAAAAATATTCCATTCTGGCAAATATTGATTAGTTAATGTTCCTGTGGGAGAATTGTTCCTTAAAACAATCGTCATCTTCACAATCTTAAAGAGAAATAATCTCGCCACTGGATATGATGTTTGAAATTTTAATTACAAGAAACTCAAGGAATAATGTCTGAAAGTCTTGGAAAACTATGTGATTTGTTGGATGAGTTATGGTGTATGACGGCTGAATATCAACTTCAACCTACTGGAATGGTTATTTTATGTTATTTTTCTAGGCGAAGTGATATATGGCAAAAGAAAACGAGGAGTTCAATGATTGTACAACATCTTATCAAGGAACTCAACACACAATTATAAATGAAAATGCATAGGAATGACCATAAATTATAGAAAGCAGAAAGCCAAATATTATGAAAGATTCTCTGTGTGCCCTAGAATTAAAATGACAATCCTCAGGCCAGTAATCTTTTATATTACGTTTTGTAATTTTCCCCAAATATTTCTCAGATTTTTCACTTTGAAGCTTTTTCAAAACTATTTTTATTAAAGATGTCAAACTCAGGAAAAAAAATATACAAGTTAAAGCCACACAATATTTTTATGCAATTTGCCTTTCTCTTAGTTAAAAAGAACTGCTAAGAGTGTTTTAAGCACTGCATAAAATTGAATTCTAGTACAAAAATGAGTACTTTTATTTCAACTAACAGCTGTTCAAATATATACTTCAAATTCATCTACAAATAGATTCCAAATGTAGTAATGTGTTAAAAAGACATTACAAATCTGCAATGCACTTTAATCCAAAAGTTAGTATATTAAATATTGCTTTTTATAAAGAAAAATACGACAAACTGAGCCAAACACTTAACTATACATTATGCCCAATAACTGGGTTTCTACATGATAAAAAATTTAAAGATGGCGATCAAACATACTGTTAAATCTGAAAGATTCTGATGCTTCAGGAACACTTATATGAAGCACTTATTTTCATCTCTTGTCCTTCAAGAGTTCATGTTTCTTTTCTGTAGAATTCTACAGGGTCTACACTGAGTCTTCTTTCCTACCCTCATTACACCCTGTTTTTCTGTGCCCCTGCTTGGCTACATGTTCCCAAAGGGTTTGGTTGCTATTGGTGCACATAATGTTTTATTCTTTTCAGTACTTTATTGATCAGCACTGTTTTTTTAAAATTGTTCATTTGTTCTAATTAGTTATACATGACAGTAGAATGCATTTATGCATTTTGATAAATCATACATAAATGAAGTATAATTTTTCATTTTTCTGATTGTAGATATTGTAGGATCACATCAGTCATGCAGTCATATGAGTACATGAGGTAATAATGTATATTTCTACTATTCTTTCTACCCACATACCACTTCCCTTCCCTTCACTCCCTTCTACCTAATCTACAGTAACTCTACTCTTCCCTGGTGCTGCCCCCTCACCATATTGTGAATTAGCATCCTCATATCAGAGAAAACATTTGGTCTTTGTTTTTTTTTTTTTTTTTGAGCTTGACTTATTTTGCTTAGCATGATATTCTCCAACTCCATCCATTTACCAGCAAATGCCATAATTTTATTTTTCTTTAAAGCTGAGTAATATATATATCACATATATTACATCATAAATATATATCATATTTTCCTTATCTATTCATCTGTTAAGGACACCTAGGTTGGCTCCATAGTTTAGCTATGGTGAATTGAGCTGCTATAATCATTGATGTGGCTATGTTACTGAAGTATGCTGATTTTAAGTCCTTTGAGTATAATCTGTGGAGAGGGATCACTGGGTCAAATAGTGGTTCCACTGGAAGTTTTCTGAGGAATCTCTACACTGCTTTCCATAATGGTTGCACCACAGAGACAAACCCACATAAATACAGTCATCTCATACTAGACAAAGGTACCAAAAACATTCACTAGAGAAAAGATAGCATATTCAACAAATGATACTGGGAAAAATGGGAAGACACATGTAACAAAATGAAGTTAGACCTTTATCTCTTGACCCACACAAAATTCAGCTCAAAGTGAATCAAAGACTTAGGCACTAGAACAGAGACCCTGCACCTTCTACAAGAAAAAGTAGGCCCAAATGTTCAACCTGTCAGCCTAGCATCTGACTTCCTTAATAAGACCCCTAAAGCTCAAGAAATTCAATAACACATCAATAAATGGGATGGATTCATACTACAAAGTTTCTTCTCAGAAAAAGAAACAATTAAAAATGGGAAGAGAGAGCCTAAGGATTAGGGAAAATTTTTACCACATGCACCTCAGATAAAGCATTTATCTCTAGGATATATCAAGAACTCAAAAAATTAACACACACACACACACACACACACACACACACAAACCCAATCAATAAATGGGCTAAGGAAATGAGCAGACTTCACAGAAGATCTACAAGCAATCAACAGACATATGAAAAAAGTGTTCAACATCTTTAGTAATAAGAGAAATGCAAATCAAAGCTACCCTTAGATTTCATCTCACCCCAATTAGAATGGCGATTATCAAGAATACAAGCAACGATAAGTGTTGGTGAGGATGTGGGGAAAAGGTACAATCATACATTGCTGGTAGAGTTGCAAATTAGTGCAGCCACTCTGGAAAGCAGTATGGAGATTCCTCAGAAAGCTTGTAATGGAACCACCATTTGACCCAGCTATTCCACTCCTTGGTCTACACCCAAAGGACTTAAAATCACCTTACTATGGTGATGCATTCACATCAATGTTCATAGCTGCTCAATTCACAATAACTAGATTGTGGAACCAACCTAGATGCCCTTCAATTGATGAATGGATAAAGAAACTGTGGTATATATATCCAAAATGGAATTTATTACTCAGCCATAAAGAAGAATAAAATTATGGCATTTGCAGACAAATGGATGAAGTTGGAGAATATCATGCTAAATGAGACAAGCCAATCTCAAAAAACCAAAGGCCAAATGATCTCTCTGAGAAGCAGATGATGATACATGATGGGGGTAGGAGGGAGGCAAGAATGAAGGAAGGATGGATTATATAGCCAAAAAAGGAGGGGTGGGAGGGATAGGGGGAAAAATAAACATACCATATTCTTCAATGTGACAGTATCTTATCATACAACATACCTATTTTGAATACCTTTTTCTTTTTCAATAAAAGTTATTTTTGCCTTTCTTGAGTTCCATTTCAGAATAACTTCTCTACATACTAGATTTTTCTCTTTTCTTCAGTTCTTTGTTGAAGACTTTTCATCTGTTTTAACATTCCTAAAGACCACTTGCCCTGTTATGGAAGGCTCATTCTGTTGCAAGTCTCTTGTTATTTCCGAGAAAGGAAATGTTTTATTGCAGTATAACTCTTTATTTTTGTAGTTTTTAAAATAACTGTAATTACTTTAATTATGATAGTACATTTATTTTGAGGATAATGACAACAGTATATTTATTTTGAGAATATAAGCAGTATAGATTTAGATCTTCACATTCAAAATAAAACTCCAACTACATTTTTCACCTTCCAACAACATAAGACACTAAATTTCTACAGAAAATATTAGCTTTTTAAAATTGCCTCTGTGATTTACACAAGAAATTTATGATGAAAGTTGATAGTATATTAACCATCAGGATGTTTAAATTTGAAAGCTGTATTCCTAGTCACATTTGCCTGAATTAGAATGACTGAAATGCAGTCTACACTACATGTGAGCATTTCAAGATCATTTTGAAATAAAACAGGGAAAACGTAAGTGATAAATGAGAATTCTCTATACTGCTCTGATGGCTAGATAAAGAGATTTCCTAAGTGATAGTTATCACTAGAAATAAGAAAAAAAAATACTTTGAAGGAGTATATTCTATCAACTTACAAGAAAAGGATACACTAGAACTAAGATAGATGAATATATTTGCTAGGCATAAATGACAGTTATTGTCAATAAGAGAATAGAGGGTAAATTGAACATTAGTCATGTGGACGTTTTATATGATTTTAAAAAATGAAAAAAGTAGGTCCATTTGTATGTTGTGATAACTGTAGGATCATCATCAGACACATTTTAATAGAAAACTGTACTCATTAATTGTTTGTCTTCAAGGAAAAAGGAAGAAAACCATTTTCTCATTACTAGGTGTAAGCTGACAAGTCCCCTGTAACCTTCATGTTGAATGAGGCAGAAACACAGCTGCCCCCTCTTCAGTGATTCACCGAGGGAAGAGGTATTCTGTTTATATTTATCTCTGTTGTTTCTGGAAGATGATCCAACTTATTACTCAACGGAGAGAAAGTCCTTAATCAGTTTACAATTGCCTTGATGCATAAGAGCACTTGCTATATGAGCAGCAGGTGTAGGAGTCAGGATGATTGAAAAAATATGTTTCAGTAACAGCAGGAAGAGAAATTAGATAGCAGGAATGGCACTTAATTTCCTCACCCTGCTCAGGGAACTGTCTTTAATGGTTTAAAGTAAGGTTAGAAACATCAGCTGCCAGAAAATGAATGTGGAAGTTTACAAAGAACAAAGTATTTAAGCAACTCTGTAGTATAAAATTACAGTTTACCATGTAACCTCTTGATGGGCATGTGATTGACCTTGAAGAAGTTAGAGGATGCTAAGGAATGGGAGTTTTAGTTAACTAGATTACTTGTTCTAAATGTGGTATGGCAAAGGTTGAGAGTGGGTTGAAGAAATAGAGTTTGAAAATGCCAGGCAGTGAGAGTTTAATTGGCATATTTTACAACCCCAAAAAATTTTGAGAGACCTGCAAACCAATCTATCAGAATGGTGAAATGGGGATGGGTAAATTAAGGACTTGAATTTTTTACTTTGAAGAAGCAGAACTCATAAGCTTTTATCTACAATATAAGATGATCATTTTTTAAAAAAAACATGGAGCTAACACAAAAAACTACATTAATCTGGATGAGAGTGGGTGCAGGAAGATCAAATAGGAGACCCAACAAATTCGGGAGACAAAGAAGTGAGATGGCCCAAAATGAAAACAAAATTTCTGCCTTGGGTAGCAGGTTGATTAGCAGTACTATTCTCAGGAAAAGGCAATAATGAAGAAAACAGCAATATTCAAGATCAGGATTGATCAGAAAAGGAAATGAAAAGGATGGCTTCCACATGTTCATTGATGTTAGTTTTACTGTAAACTATCTAAAGTAGGTAACTGATAATCTGATATAGGTCAGAAACTTCAGTTAGGACTCAAAGATAAAATACACTGTAATCTAAATGTAGGTTAATTTAGAGAAAAGTAGATACATATCTGGAGGACTTAATAAAGAAGGTTTGATGTCACAAAAGTGAAGTGAAAATTTATACAGATGAATAAAGATTTGTTTCTGAGGGTAAAATTTAAAACAAAATTTAAAGAATTAAAATAACTTATCAAATAGACAAGGAGGAAAAACACCTTGTTCTGTAGAAACAAAAGGCAGAAGAGAGGATGAGAATGCATATAAATCTGTAGTTTAGGTGACAAATAATCATGGGAGTTTCCATATGACAATGTTTAGATTCTTTATAAAGTAGCAATTGAAATTATCTATACTTTGAGGAGAGAGAAAAGAAAGTAAATTGGGGGGGTGGGGCGGACAGATAGCTGCTACAGTAACTGTGGATTAGAAGAAAAAGAGAATAGTGTCAGCAATGTAAACCCAAGACCATTAATGGCCATAAATCAATAGTGACATTTATCTGTTTTTATGGTTACTTTGAACTGACTTATCTAGCAGTTCTTAACTTGAAGGAGAAAAAAAACACATGGTGATTTTCACCAAGAATGTGTAATGTTAAAGAACACTTGTTGCTATTGTGAATTGATTTGATGTGGTTGCATCACTTATGCCCTTCAATAGATGAATGGATAAAGAAACTGTGGTATATATGCACAATAGAATATTATTCAGCCATAAAGAAGAATAACATTATGGCATTTGCAGGTAAATGGATGGAGTTGGAGAATGTCATGCTAAATGAAGCAAGCCAATTCCAAAAAACCATAGGCCAAACATTTTCTCTGGTAAGTGGATGATGATAACTGACAGAGAACAGGGAGGGGGTAAGGGAAGAATGAAGGATGGATTGTATAGAGGGAAATGAGGAGTGGGGAGGGGGCTGAGGGAAGGAAAGATGATGGAATGAGACAAACATCATTACCCAATGTACAAATGATGTGACTACTTTGTGTACAAAAGAAATGAAAATTTGTACCCCATTTGTGTACAATGAATCAAAAAATTTAAAAAAATTTAAAAGAACACTAGTAAGATAGATATTGAAGTTATTTGACAAAAACAAAAAAGGTAGGAAGCTCGAAGAATGAAGCGGGTAGGAAGAAAAGAGCTTGAAGAATTAAAGAGGAAGGGGAAAAAAGATGAGGAAATGAAGTTCAGAATGAAGCAGAAACAGAAAATATACAGATACCTAAAGAGAGAGAAAGAAGTTCCTAGAACTCCTGACAGTTCTATTTTTTCACTATATCACACTATCTATACCAAGATTTTCCTGATTGGGCTTACATGTAGTAGCACCTGGCTTCTTCAATTTAAGTCTGCTTTTCTCAACATTACACTGGCAAATTAGTCAAATGTTTTGTAAAAAAAATATAAACATATTTAACTCTTTTAGTTCCCCATTTTTTTTCTGTAATTTTTCCATAAGTTTATGCTGTGGTTTGAATGTGTATTGCATATTTTCTCTGATTGACTTGTGATTTTGGGGGGATGTGTGAATAGAGCATAAGGATTCCTCCTTGATGAATGGGTTAATATCAAGGCAGAAGAATAATTATTGTGAGAATGGACTTGATTCAAAAGTGAACAGGGCTTTCTCTTGCTCTCACTCTCACTCTCTTGCCCTTCCTCCCTTTGCTTGGGGGTGATGTAGCACAAGAGACCTTCCTGAAGGCAATACCAAGGTCCTGAACTTCCTAGGGTCCAGAACCAGGAGTAAAACAGAGCTGTGCTCATTACACATTACTCATTCTCTGTCACTGGCTCTTTGCGGTACAAAATCTGTGGATATTTGTCACCGCTTGCAGCAACAATTTGCACAGGTCTTATGGGTGGTGGACTGGAAACTGAGCTACTTCTTTCTCTTTAGTGCACTGCTTTCTTACTTGTTTGTTTATAGAGGATAGAGGAAATGAGGCTTACTAGCTTTGAGAGGAGAGAGAGAGAGAGACTTTGCTTATCAGAGAGAGAGACTTTGCTTAAGAGAGACTTTGAGAGAAGGACAGGCTTTGCTTAGAGCTTAGAGGAAGAGAGACTTGCTACGCCTCACTTAAGGTTTGCTGCTTCTTACTGGTGTGTCCTGCATCCTGTGAACTAAGGGTATGTCTACCTAAGGTGCTTTAGTGATGTGTCTCAGTTCTCCGTTCTGTGATCTGCCTTCCGCCGCTGCCCCTACTTGCTGCTTCTATCGGCTAGCCGCTTCTTCTTCCTAGCTGCCGTTCTGCTGTCTTTTCTTTCTACGAGCTGCTGTGTCTTCTGCTAGCTGCTGCTGTGCTTCTTTCTACTAGCGGCTGCGTTCCTTCTTCCTTCTAGCTGCTGCTTCTGCTTCCTTTCTTCTGGCTGCTGCTGCGTGTCTTTCTGTCTCGCTCCGCCTACGTTTATATCACCTCCAGGAGGCAGAGAGCAGGGCCATGCCTCTTACGCAAAGATTAGGCCAGACATTCTGAGCAGGCACAATTAGGAGTGCTCGAGAACACATGCGCATACATTGTGTGCGTGGACGATAAATCACCTGAGCGTGCTTATGTCAATTAACCTCCTCGCTGCTGATGTGATCAGGCGCGGCCCTGGCGCAGTCAACATGGCACAGCCCCAAACAATTCTCCAGTGTTGTTTCCACAGCAGAAAATGGACTAAAATGTTGTTTCCTTCTTTTTTTCCAGTACAGTTACTCTTTTAATTCCTTGAATATTTTCATTCTGTGACCTGAATTCTTCATTTTAATATTAAACATTTTCTCTTCTACTTTTATACTTTTCAGCATATTTTTTTGATTACACTGCTTTCCTCATTGGGAGTTATCCCTGAAAGTTATTAGTCAAATTTTTCCTAACATAAACATGCTTTCCAGATATTATCATAGTTAAACACTTCACTATTTCCTTGCACACTGTTGAAGTATTTCATTTGGTTTGTTTAAGAGATCTGTAAATGAATTTCTCAATGTGACATGAAATAGCAATGAATGGATTAGGTTTCTTGGGGAAGGACCAGTATCAAACTTTGTAATTATTGACTTAATTTTTGTGATTGCATCTTTATTGCCCCAAGTGTCTTCAGACTTCAAGCCTCCTCAGGTTGTATGTGTGGTGGGTCACTGCTCTCATAAGGCACTTTTAGATTGCCCATATATGTATTTTCTTACCCTGTCTGACCTTGCTAAATACATAAGCACCTCCTGTAAAGAATAATGCTTGGGGATGCAAGATGGCAGACTAGAGGGTGGCTGTGACGCCGTCCAGTAGAGTCAATTTGGCACGAGAGACAAACGAATAGTGAGGCTCTTGAACGGTTTATTGAAGATTCAGGAAACCTGGGAACCAGAACCTCGAACCTGGAACCCCAGTGCTGGAGGAGAGCCAGCTTATGTCCCCTCCAGGAGGTGAAGGGTAGGGCTGATGCCAATTATGTGAAGATCAGGTGAGGAGCCAGCTGCCCAATCATGGCAAAGGTCAAAACGAGCAGGCACGATCAGGAGCACTCGAGAACACATGTGCATGCATTGTATGCGTGGACTTAATTGAATAGGGCCAATGACAAATCACCTGATTGTGCTTATGTTAATTAACTTCCTCACTGCCGATGTGACCAAAACAACTTCTGGCTGACTGCCAGGCGCCATCTTGGCATAGTCTGCATGGCATAGCCCCCAACAAGGCTGCATTCCTTGTCACTCTGTAACTTCGGTTTCAAGCAGAGGACATCTGTTTCTTGGTGAGGCAGTTTTTGCTGCTTATCGATCCCTGGCCGTTTACCCCATTTGTCTACTGTGATCACCTGCAGTCTGCCAGCATATCAATGCCTTTTTTGAGTGCAGATTGCTCACTGTCAGGCGCTTATTATCCACCATTTGCCTGCCTCTTGCCTGTCCATCACCTACCTTACACCTATCCATCACCCACCACATGAGGTTCACCTCCCGATCATCCGACAAAGGTCAGCAAACTGATCGCTGACTGCCAGGGGAGTGCCAGCTGCCTGCTGTTGCCTGGAAGATCACTGTTACAGGACCAGCAGGTTTGATTACATGTGGCTGCTGCCATTTTGAGACAATAGCCAGGCCCCCTTAGGCAACAGTAGGACCCCTGGCTGGACTGACTAGCCTCGTCTCCAGGATCCCTCAGCCCACCAATCACTCCCTGCCTCCAGGCCCCTTACACTGGCTGACTGCTCCCTGCCGCCAGGACCCCAAGACCGACTGACTGCACCCTATCACCGGGACCCCAGACCAACTGATTGTACCCCGCCTCCAGGATCCTGCAACCACAACAAACACACCCGAACTCCAGGATCCCTGCCTGACAAAATGCACCCCGCCCCCAGGACCTCCAGCTGACCACATCCACACCCCGAGCTGCGGCTCCCCATTTGCCAACACATTTGGAAACCAGAGCAGCCATCTTGGATAATCTTAGAAGCCGTAGCTCCGATCTTTACGTGGGGCAAATCCCATCCTGAGATGCCTGCTGGAGACTGGAAGCTCATTGTCAGTTGTAGGGCTTCTCACCACCTGGAGTGCAAACACTGCTGGCACTTATTGATGGCTTTCATATTGTATGTTGACAGCTCCACTACTCAGGAGTAAGAATGTGGTCAGAAAGACAGATATGACCATCTATCCTTTCTAGAGAATATTTCTGTAATACAGAACATTCAGAGACCATTTCTGCTTTAGAACCCAAGGTTAGGTTGAACTCAGGATTCAAAAAGAGGAGGTATTGAGAGACTTGGGACCAACTCAGAGCTGCTGGATGAGTCTCTCTCACTGGGTGAGGATCGACCCAGGTGGCAGTCCTGGACTGCAGGCAGCTTCTCAGAACAGGGCCTGGCAGCAAGAGGTTTCCATGAACAGCCAGTCTCCAGCTTCTGCACAGAGCCAGCCCCCACCCCAGACCCAGCGGCGAGCCCAGACAGCAGGCAGTTTCTTGGAGCAGGACCAGCAAGCGAGAGGCTTCTGCACACAACTAGGCTCCCGGCCTGAGTGGCAGGCTGGACACAGGCCCAGACCAGCCATGCCCCAGGCTGCAGTCTAGTTCCCGTTTGGCAGACCATCAGTCAACAAGTGGAGGTGCCTCTGCCCACTAGCAGGGAATATACCCCACCTGAAGGACACCACCCTTAGAGGGTCAGTTTTCTTGTGGAGCACTGCATTATCAAGTTCCTCCAAGACTTGAGGCTACTGAAGGCTAGGAGGTGATATACTGGAAATCTACAGGAACACTATAAGCCAATAGAGGAAATCTGCCATATCTCAGAGTTCCACTGATACCTGACCAATATGAGAAAACAAGGGAAAAAAATGTCCCAAACAAACCTAGATGCTATATCAATAAAACCCAATGACAGCATGGCAGAAAAAATGTCAGAAAGGGAGATCAGAATGTACATAATTAAAACAATCAGAGAAGCAAACGAGGAGACGAAAGAGCAAATGCAGACATTGAATGATGAGATGAAAGAGCAAATGCAGACATTGAATGAAATAAATGACAAAATAAAAAACAGAAACTACTCTAACACCTGGAGATTAAATAATACAATATTGTATGATGAATTGTCAGGGTCTTAAGCCTCCTTGCTCTTCTTGACCAGCAACAAGGGAAGGGGACACTCCCCAACAAGGTCAGACTGGGATAGGTAGGGCTGACTGACCACCTGCTTCCAGCCCTCCGGGCGGGCGGAGGACAAACAGACTCATCAGAGAGACCAGGCACAGCAGGAACTCGTTTATTGAGGAAATCACACAGCTTTTATGTAGGGAGGGGGCTAGGCGGGAACCAATCAGCTTAAAGGTCAGCAAGGCATGGGAGGTTCATGCAGGTGAGAAGCCCATAGAACTATATGGCAAACACGAGCTGATCCCGTTTGCGGAACTGTTGTTAACCAATCCCTAACGGTGTTCTGATTTATCCTCACTAACTACTGAAACCGCCTTTGAGGCCGTGACTTGCTCACCAGCCAGGGAGTAAGGAGTCAGCCTGAGTTAGTTAACGTGTCATTAGTCCCAACAATGAATGGATAACAGAAGACATCACGAGGGAAATGAAAAATTCATAGAAGTAAATGAGAACAAAGACACATCATACCAAAATCTTTGGGACACTATGAAAGCAGTACTTAGAGAAAAATGTATTTCATGGAGCACATTCAATAAAAGAAGAAAAAATCAACAAATAAATGACTTAACACTACAGCTAAAAGAACTAGGAAAAGAAGAACAGAGAATATGAAAAGTAGTAGGAGACAAAAATAGATAAATTCAAAGCTGAAATCTATGAAATTGAAACAAAAGAAACAATCAAAAAAATTGACAAAATAGGTGATCCAAGATGGCAGACTAGAGGGTAACTGCATCTCCAGTCGCTCCAGAACCCAGGATTCAAGAAGGGGAGGCATTGAGAGACTTGGACTAAAATAGAAACACGGGGAGATCTCCCCCACCTGGTGAAGCTTGGCCCGGGCAGCAGTCCCAGATTCGGGTGGCTTATTAGAGTAGGGCAGGGCAGCTAGAGTCTTCTCCAGACAGCCCTGGGCACTCCAGCGGTGGGCTCCTCCCACACGGCCAGCTTCTCAGAGCAGGCCCATCAGTGAGAGCCTTTCAACACAGAGCCAGCTACAAGCCCTGGAACCAGTAGCGGGCTAGGGACAGATTTCTTTGGAAGTACTGCATTATCAAGTTACTCCAAGACTTCAGGCTACTGAAGGCTGGGAGGTGATACACTGGAAAACTACAGGGACACTATAAGCAAATTGAGGAAATCTGCAATATCACAGAGTCCCACTGACATCTGACCAATATAAGAAAACAAGGGAAGAAAATGTCCCAAACAAACATAGATACTATATCAATAAAACTCAATGATAGCACAGCAGAAGATATGTCAGAAAGGGAGTTCAGAATGTACATAATTAAAACAATAAGGGAAGCAAATGAGGAGATGAAAGAACAAATGCAGGCATTAAATGATCGCACCAATCAACAGTTAAAAGAGCAAATATGGGAAGCAAAAGATCATTTCAATAAAGAGTTAGAGATACTGAACAAAAAAGCAAACAGAAATCCTTGAAATGAAGGAAACAATAAACCAAGTTAAAAACTCCATAAAAAGCATAACCAATAGGATAAAACACCTTGAGAGAGAACTACAGATATTGAAGACAAAATATTTAATCATGAAAACAAAGTTGACCAAACAGAAAAGATGCTAAGAAATCATGAACAGAATCTACAAGAATTATGGGATATCATGAAAAGGCCAAATTTAAGAATTATTGGGATTGAAGAAGGCTTAGAGAAACAAACCAAAGGAATGAACAATCTATTCAATGAAATAATATCAGAAAATTTCCCAAAACTGAAGAATGAAATGAAAAACCAAGTACAAGAGGCTTATAGGACTCCAAATATACAGAATTAAAACAGACCCACAACAAGGCACATTATAATGAAAATACCTAACATACAAAATAAAGACAGAATTTTAAAGGCCGCGAGAGAAAAGAATCCAATTACATTCAGGGGAAAACGAATAAGAATATGAGCAGTTTTTTCAATCCAGACCCTAAAAGCTAGAAGGGCCTGGAACAACATTTACCAAGCACTGAAAGAAATGGGATGCTAACCAAGAATCTTATACCAAGCAAAACTTACTTTCAGTTTTGACAATTGAAAAAGATCCTTCCATGATAAACAAAAGTTAAAGGAATTTACAAAAAGAAAGCCAGCATTACAGAACATTCTCACCAAAATATTCCATGAGGAAGAGATGAAAAACAATGATGCAAATCAGCAATGGGAGGAACTAGCCTAAAGGAATAGCCAAATAAACGGAAACCAAATCTTGTCAAAAAAACAAAAATGAAACAAATGACTGGGAATACACATCATATCACAATAATAACCCTGAATGTTAATGGCCTGAACTCATCAATCAAAAGACATAGACTGGCAGATTGGATTAAAAAGAAAAATCCAACAATATGCTGAATGCAAGAGATTCATCTCATAGAAAGAGATACCCACAGACTAAAGGTGAAAGGATGGGAAAAAACATACCATGCACTCGGACACAGCAAAAAAGCTGGAGTATCCATCCTCATTTCAGATAATGTGGACTTCAAGCCAAAACTAGTCAGCAGGGATAAAGAAGGACATTACATTCGGCTTAAGGGAAGCATAAATCAGCAAGGCATAACAATCATAAATATCTATGCCCGAACATTGGCTCATTCATGTACGTCAAACAAATCCTTCTCAATTCCAGAAAACAAATGGACCACAACACAATAGTACTAGGCGATTTTAACATACCTATCTCACCACTGGATAGATCGTCCAAACAAAAATTGATTAAAGAAACCATAGATCTCAATAACACAATCAACAATTTAGACTTAATGGACATTTATAGAATGTACCATCCAACAAAGAACGAATACACTTTCTTCTCAGCAGCACATTGATCCTTCTCTAAATAGACCATATTTTATACCACAAAGCTACTGTTAGCAAATACAAGAAGATAGAGATACTACCTTGTATTCTATCAGAACATAATGGATTGAAATTAGAAATAAATGACAGAATAAAAAACAGAAACTTCTCCAATACCTGGATATTAAATAATATGTTATGATATGATGAATGGATAACAGAAGACATCAGGAGGGAAATTAAAAAATTCTTAGAAGTAAACGAGAACAAAGACATATTATATCAAAATCTCTGAGACATATGAAAGCAGTACTTATAGGAAGATTTATTTCATGGGGCGCATTCAACAAAAGAAGTAGAAATCAACAAATAAATGACTTAACACTACAGCTCAAAGCCCTAGAAGAAGAAGAGCAGACTAACACCAAAAGTAATAGAAGACAGGAAATAGTTAAAATCAGAGTCGAAATCAATGAAATTCAAACAAAAGAAACAATCAGAAAAATTAAAAAAATAAATAGTTCGTTCCTTGAAAAAATAAACAAAATTGATAAACCCTTAGCCACACAATCAAAGAGAAAGAGGGAGAAAACTCAAATTACTAAAATTCGGAATGAACAAGGAAATATCACAACAGACACGAGTGAAATACAAAACATAATTAGAAGCTATTTTGAAAATCTATACTCCAACAAAACAGAAAACCTCCAAGACATCAACAAGTTTATAGAGACATATGAATTACCTAAACTGAACGACAAGGACATACACAACTTAAATAAATCAATTTCAAGCAATGAAATAGAAGAGGTCATCAAAAGCCTACCAACAAAGAAATGTCCGGGACCAGATGGGTTCTCAGCTCAGTTCTACAAAACCTTTAAAGAAGAGCTCATTCCAATACTCCTCAAAGTATTCCATGAAATAGAAGAGGAGGGAATGCTCCCAAACCCATTCTATGACGCCAATATCACCCTGATACCTAAACCAGACAGAGACACATTGAGGAAGGAAATTTCAGACCAATATCCTTAATGAACATTGACGCAAAAATTCTCAACATAATTTTAGCAAATTGCACACAAAAATATATTAAAAAGATAGTGCCCCACAATCAAGTGGGTTTTATCCCAGGGATGCAACGTTGGTTCAACATCTGGAAATCAATAAATGTCATTCACCATATCAACAGACTAAAAGTTAAGAATCACATGATTATTTCAATAGATGCAGAAAAAGCATTCTATAAAATACAGCATCCCTTCATGCTCAAAACACTAGAAAAAATTGGGGTAGTGGGAACATTCCTTTCCTTTCTAAAGGCCACCTATGCTAAGCCCATGGCCAATATCATTCTAAATGGTGAAAAACTGAAAGCATTCCCCCTAAAAACTGGAACAAGGCAGGGATGCCCTCTTTCACTACTTCTATTCAACATTGTTCTTGAGACTCTAGCCAGAGCAATTAGACAAACCAACGAAATTAAAGGGATACGAATTGGAAAAGAGGAACTCAAACTATCCCTGTTCGCTGATGACATGATTGTATATTTAGAGGAACCTGGAAATTCCACCAGAAAACTCTTAGAACTCATAAGTGAATTCAGTAAAGTAGCAGGTTACAAGATCAATGCTCATAAATCCAATGCATACATAAGTGATGAATATTCAGAAAGAGAAATCAGGAAAACTACCCATTCACAATAGCATCGAAAAAAATAAAATACTTGGGAATCAATCTCACAAAAGAGGTGAAAGACCTATATTATGAGAGCTACAGAACACTAAAGAAAGAAATTAAAGAATACCTTAGAAGATGGAAAGATCTCCCACGTTCTTTGACAGGCAGAATTAATATTGCCAAAATGGCCATACTACCATAAGTGCTATACAGATTCAATGCAATTCCAATTAAAATCCCAATGATGCACCTTACAGAAATAGAGCAAGCAATCATGACATTCATCTGGAAGAATAAGAAACCCAGAATAGCTAAAGCAATCCTTAGCAGGAAGAGTGAAGCAGGATGTATTGCAAAACCAGAACTTCAACTACACTACAAAGCAATAGTAACAAAAACGGCATGTTATTGACACCAAAACAGGCAGGTAGATCAATGGTACAGAATAGAGGACATGGACACAAACTCAAATAAATACAATTTTCTCATACTAGACAATGGTGCCAAAAATATGCAATGGAGAAAAGATAGCCTCTTCAACAAATGGTGCTGGGAAAACTGGAAATCCATATGCAGCAGAATGAAATTAAACCCCTACCTCTCACCTTGCACAAAACTCAACTCGAAATGTATTAAGGACCTTGGAATCAGACCAGAGACCCTGCATCTTATAGAAGAAAAAGTAGGTCCAAATCTTCAACATGTCAGCTTAGGATCAGAGTTCCTTAACATGACTCCCATAGCATAAGAAATAAAAGGAAGAATTCAATAACTGGGATAGATTCAAACTAAAAAGTTTTCTCTCAGCAAAGGAAACTATCAGCAATGTGAAGAGAGAGTCTACAGAGTGGGTGAAAATGTTTGCCACTCATACTTCAGATAGACCACTAATCTCCAGAATATATAAAGAATTCAAAAAACTCTATACCAAGAATACAAATAATCCAATCAACAAATGGGCTAAGGAAATGAACAGACACTTCACAGAATAAGAACTACAAGCAATCAACAGATATATAAAAAATGTTCACTATCTTTAGTAATAAGAGAAATTCAAATCAAAACTACCCTACGATTCCATCTCACCTCAATGAGAATGGTGATTTTCAAGAATACATGCAACAATAGATGTTGGCAAGGATGTGGGGAAAAGGTACACTCATACATTGTTAGTGGGGCTGCAAATTACTGCAGCCAGTCTGGAAAGCAGTGTGGAGATTTCTCAGAAAACTTAGAATGGAACCACCATTTGACCTGGCTATCCCATCCCTTGGTCTATACCCAAAGGACTTAAAATCAGCATACTACAGTGATGCAGCCACAACAATGTTCATAGCTGCTCAATTCACAATAGCCAGTTTTTGGAACCAAACTTGATGCCCCTCAATTGATGAATGGATAAAAAACTGTTGTATATATACAAAATGGAATATTACTCAGCAATAAAGAATAATAAAATGATCGCATTTGCAGGCAAATGGATGAAGTTGGAGAATATCATGCTAAGTGAGATAAGCCAATCCCAAAAAACCAAAAGACGAATGATCTTGCTGATAAGCAGATGATGACACATTATGGGGGGTCAGAGGGGGCAAGAATGGAGGAAGGAGGGACTGTATAGAGGGAAATGAGAGGTGGGAGGGGTGGGGGAAGAAATAAATAACAGAATGAATCAAACACCATTACCCTATGTAAACGTATGATTACACAAATATTATGCCTTTACTTCATGTACAATCAGAGAAACAACATGTATCCCATTTATTTACAATAAAAAAAAAATAAAAACAAATTTAAAAAAAGAATAATGCTTTATTGGCAGGCATTATTAATGAAATTCATTGGAAAAATTAATGTGTTAAAATATTGCTAAAATTATCAGTGTTCAGTAGTGTATGCATCAATTTTTTTTATTTTGCATCAGCTATGAAACACATGCTTCTATTTCAAATGATATATGTATAATTTAGATTGTTATTGTGGAAGGAAACTTCTGGCTTTGGGGTTCCGGATATTCTCCTGGTGACAAAAAACTTTTTTCAGTATTCAAGGGTCATTTTATTGGTGCAGAAAAGAGAAATATGTAGATATCTTGGTGAAAATGGAGGCAAGGGAAAGGTTTTATGTATAAAAGAATGCAAAGAACAGCTTTATGTGGACTTATGTTTTTCCAGTCTTTGTCTATTAGAAAACCAGGATTCAGTGTTTCTGTATGTCCTTTTTCTTTTATATTAAAATTGAATTTTATTAAAAGATGAGTGTCTTTAATGAATATTACAGTAAAAACTTGTAGACTCAATGATAAATTATAATTTTAATACAAAACAATGCATGGTAGAAAATAAACTTTTAATAAAGTATTTGTACTTCTATGTAGTAGTTGTATTTATATTTTTATTTTAACATATATTTTAAATATAGAAGTACAAATAGTTTTGCTCTATTTGCAAATATTAATACTATATTTTTAAGAATATTTCTATTTTAATTGTGTATGAGTGTATAACAAACTCTACTTAAAACCAGTATTTATCTCTAATATGTAGACACAAATTAGGATTGAATTAGAGATACAAAGTCTTAACAAATAACCCACATTAGAAAATATTTAAATTATAATAATCTTACTAGTTAAATGATGTGTGAATTAGGATGCTATGTACTTTAGTATTAGAGTGTTTTTCATTAAAATATTAAAATAGTTGTAAATGAATTTTCAGATAATACAGAATGTAGAGAACTAGCAGTCTTTACAAGTATTTAATTTAGAAGTTTTCAATGTTTATTTTATCACTACTAAACTTGCATCAACTTTTTTATAGACATTAGGACCAAAGTAAAGTTACTTGTGTTGCATCCCAATAAAATGCAGCCCCAAAGGCCATGCAGGGTCTTCATGCACACCTGTCTGATTATACGAACGACTGAACATTGCACAGAGACCATTGACATCTTGTACCAAGATTACTTCCAAGACACCTGACCAGTAATTACATGACCCGATAATGCATGGACACCAACCTTGCTCTTTATCCCGGTAACCAAGATAATTGTTTCAAAACCACAAGTGTGATTTTCCTCATTTTGTTTTAAAGAACATACATTTCTTTGTCTTCCTAGAGGAGTCTGTGGTAGCCTAACCACATATGTTCCACATTGCAACCCCTTGCTCTATTCCGAAATAAACTCTTGTTCTAGAAGCCTGTCTCTTCCAGTTATTTTCCTAGACATTTTTAGGTTTTTATTTCATGGGTAAATAAAATGACTCTTTAAAAAGGAATTGCAACTCCTAAGTGTTGACTAAACAAAATTATTTTTTTTAACATAGCAGTTTCCTTTCCTTTGGAAAGAAAAAATAAAAAAAAAACTCAAAACAAAATATACATCTGACAAATAGATTCCCACATCTTATTAATCACAGTAAATAGAGAAGAATCAATTTTAATATTATTTAGTTATTATATATGCTAAATGAGAATACCTATTTAAATTATTTTGAGCTCAGTAATGATCCTAACCCATGTAAAAACAAAAACTAGTAATTCATATAGTGAATATTACTCCCAGATGTACAAAGTGCCTTACCAATGCCAGCGATCTTTATGTGGGCCTACAATACGCATTAAAGATATCACTAGGAATTATTTCATCAATGTAGAAGAAAGAAAACATAGGATTTTCCAAAAGAATTCTGAACTTGCAATTCCATCATTCTGTGCTCTTTATAAAGATATTTACCCATTACACAATCATTTTTGACATGTTTCGTTTTAAGAAAACATTTTTACAAAAATTCAAAGATCCTTATGTTTACAAAAGAACTTGAACTTTAATGTTTCACTTTTATAACGATTTTTTGCTGATGAACAAAAGGCTGGATTTTAATGTTGGTGTATGTAGATGTTTGGAGACGGGGTCTGCTGAGGTGAGGACGTACAATGCCTACCTGCTGCACTCAGACAGCAGAGATTGGACTCCGAAGGCACAGATCTAATTTAACTTAGGATTGTATGAGACATACGTAGGCACATTATTCAACCAGGTTAACACTCTTGTTATAGCATAACAGAATCAGCCTATAGATGAACTATATGTTGAGGTAAATGTAAACAAACCAAGTATGCCTAAGTGATTCTGCCCAGCAACAGGTCTGAGACAAAGGACTGAGGGAATGGTAAGCTCCTGCACACAGCATGAGGCAAGGCAGTGCAGGTGAGCTCGCATCACAGCTTGCAGGATGCTTGATAAGTGAGGCCTTCCCTCAGTTCATAGCTCAGCCTCAGCTGCTGCAAAGACCTTCATTCCATGGCAAGTCTTTACCATTTCCTCAGTTTCTCTGTCTAGACTGTTTGTCTTACTTAGACCATGGTGTCAGCAACTGCTGTCAGATAAGCTTGAGGAATTTTCCCTACATTTCCCCCTTCTTTACTAATTGAAGCAAGTAGGGTCTTGACAAACACTTGTTGTGATTTGGCACAGTAAGCTAATTGCTTAGAAAGAAGATTCAATATACAACGAAACCCACATATGCATAAAAGTATGACAAATATGAGCGCAGTTACAAAAAGTTGCTTTAACCAAGACATGTCTGGTAACCAAGAAGTCAGCCAATCTAGCAGGCCTATATCTCCAGGTTCTTGATGAATGTTATTAACAATATCTTTTAAGTGACTTAGCTCTTTGGAAATAGAATTACCATTATTGGTTAAGTTGAAACAACACATATTCTTAAGCTCCCTACAGCCTTGATTGTGTAACAGCAACAAATAATCAATAGAAACTCTATTATCAAGAATAGCTTGATGATGCTGCCTTTGTTCCTCATTGAGCATTGCAATAGCCTTAGAGGTATTATTAATATTTTCCACCATGGCACAGGCTAATTTCATGACTTCTTTATATGCCCCTGCAGCAAAGTTTCAGAGGAATTAACAATTTCTGCCAAACGAATCCAAATATTATAATGAATACAATTGGTAAAGTAGAAGATGATAGCACAGAGGCATGAGCATTGGAATTAGCAGTGATAATAGCACACATTAATAGGAATAATGTCCCAGGCCCTGGATTGGCCTCTGGCGACATCTGCTCCACTAGATGCATCAGATTCTTCATATCTCCCCATGTTATGGCATGATGTCTTCTGGAGCATGGGCGTCTTCGATCATTGTATCAGTCCTGGTGTGGATCAAGCATCTTCACCCTCAATCTTCAATTGCACAATCTGTCTTGTTGGTGGTGTCATCTGCTTTTGCTGTTGTGGCTTGTCTGACATTTCTTACCAGTACCCAGATGGGCGATGTTGCCAGTTCTAGAAAGACACAAGCAAAACCTCAACCTTTGGTTAGAAGAGGATGAGGACCATTCATTCATTTGTCAAGGGGTCTTTCCATCTAACCATTGGTAATGGTGATGGAGATGATAGAAGTGATCCCCAGTGTTTAAAGGCAGGAAATATTCCATGCGAATCAAAAGTTAAAGAATTTAAGGTAAATAGGGAAGATATTAATATTTCTCCAGGGGAGGATGAGTTCCCCCTTTCCTTTTGCATTTGAGTCTTTAAAGAATGATTTGTACATTCTACAATTGCCTGTCCTTGTGGATTACAAGGAATACCAGTAAGAAGACGAATGTTCCATGATATACAAAATTATTTAAATTGAGAACTAAGAAAACATGGCCCATTATCTGTCTTTAAGGACCAAGGCATTCCCATTATCAAGATACTTGCTTTAATGCTTGAATGGCATTTTATTTTTTTTCACCACTTAAAGCAGTAGCATAAGTATAACTTGAATATGTATCTATAAATACATGCACAAATTTTAATTTTCCAAAAGAAGTTACATGAGTGATGTCCATTTGCCATAACTCTTTTGGTTATAGACCTCTAGGATTTACACCTTGAGATTGAAGAGGCTCTATAGGCAACAAGGGTACACATTTAGCACATGTCCAGAACAATTTGCATGAGGAAATAATTAAATCTGGATACAAATGATTTAGAGACTGAGCAGATATGTAAAATCCAGCATGTAGCTCTTTTGCTTGTTGAATTAGAGAAGAATCTATGTATATTATCAATTTATCAGTAATTTCATTACCTTTAGTTAGAGGTCCTGGTAAGTTAGTATGAGATCTTATATGTTGAATAAACCAAGAATTAGTTTGATTCTCTATTAGAAGCTTCAATGTGTCCATTGTTTGATCTAGCAGGCACAATGAAGGTCTAAAAGTAGAGTATGGGAGATTTTTTACTACTTGAGTTGCATAAGCAGTGTCAGAAAAGAGATTAAAAGATTCCAGGCAAACCTCAAAATACTTAATTATTGCTAATAACTCTCCTAATTGTGGTGATCCATTAAAGTTTTCCTTTATTATTCTTTGTTTTCTTGTAGGTGATATGATTAATATCCCCCAACGAGTTCTATTTGCATCCATAAAAAAATTACTGTGGCTTCTGGCAAAGATTTAGACTGAGGAAAAACTTTTTGAGTATCAATAGGTAAAGTGTTCAAAGTTTGGAGAAGTTTGTCTTTAGGGAAATGATTATCTATTTCTCCAGTAAATCCTGCCATTAATATTTGACAATTTAAATTGTTACAGAGCCTCCTCATGTAAGGCACTGCCACAGTACCAGGCATGCCACAGCCATGAGGTCTTTAGAGATCGACAATATTGCTCTCCATACTCTCTTAAATGTACCTTATAAAGTGTGTTTATATTGCCATTAGTGTCTATGTAAACGTTAGCTAATATAATATAACATTACATCTAAAATAAAAATTAAAGAAAGGCCAAGAGAGCTTTTAACTTTTCTTACATGTAGAAAAGTGGCAAAATGTTTTTATGTTTCACAATACTAACCTTCAAATATATCAGTCTCTTATCTTTCTTTAAAAATACATTTTAACTTTTTACTTCAGTGTAAAAAGTAATATAAAATTTTATATATATATATATATATACCTTATTGATAACAGGTGCTGTTATAAAACATTAAATGATATAAGTAAAACTCCAATAAAATCTACTCTTTTATAAGTTTAAAATTACCATTACAGTTTAATTTGCAGAACAGCAGCTTTATAAAAACAATTTTTTTTTCAAATTTTCTGCTTAAAAGATTTGTAGACCTGGAAAATATGAACACATTTGATACACAAATAATGACCATTCCAATTACCTTAATACCTTTATATTAACCAAATTTAGTTTTT
This sequence comes from Sciurus vulgaris, assembly GCF_902686455.1. Classification (NCBI taxonomy): domain Eukaryota; kingdom Metazoa; phylum Chordata; class Mammalia; order Rodentia; family Sciuridae; genus Sciurus; species Sciurus vulgaris. The sequence goes on from NC_136466.1 coordinate 152,196,394, forward strand.
AAAGAAAACTTTAGACTCTAACATAGTACAATACTCTAATAGTTGTTGTTAACCATAATAGTATAAACCCCAATTTCTAAGACTAATTGCTCTAAAGAATAACTTAACAGACACAATGTTAAGAGTAAATTAGTATTTACTCTTAACAATGACAAGAAATCCTTGTCATTTGACATATAGATTAAACTTTTGTTTCTATCAGCCCATTAACATTTGACCTTAGGGAAAAACCTTAAATAGCTTTACCTGATTGTCTCACATACGTATAACCAACTTAGTTACATGCAAACTTGTTGAAATTTACCCTTTACTTACACACAGACTTTATTAGCACTTACTTAAACCCTCATGTTTTTCATCACAGAAGCACTTTCTTACCCAGAAACATTTTCTTTTCCCTTCTACTGAATATAGTTCCATACCTAGAACCTTTTCTCTTTCCTATCTGCTGACTCCTTTTGTTCACATTTTAAAACAACCCTTACACAAAATTTTTGAATTTAGATATATTACTCCATTTTATCTTTGTGATGACACAAAGCAATTTTTAAAGGAGTAACTTTGTAAATTAATCAGATGCCTCTAACAAACACATTTGAGTAAACCCATACATGCCAAATTTAACTCACTTATTCTTCTGTAAAAAAACAAGATATTAGACAAGCGTACTGAACAATATTTGCTGTCTCTTTCCTGTTGAAGAGAAGTCCTAGAAACAATTGATATTAGACATTTTATAAACATCAACATTTTATTAATTTGAGTACCTAGAGACTTGTGAGTTAATTTTAAAGGCATTTTACTTTCTTTTGTTTATCCAATTTAAATTTAACCATTTAAATCATGTGAATTAAAAGTATTTGAATCCATTTTTTAAATTTTAATTTTATGCATACTTATTCATGTCAATTTTGTTATCAGGTACATAATAAACAACATGACATTGCACAATATGATATACACATAACACGAAAGCAAAGGCCCTGTGCTGTGACCAGACAGGTTTTCTCTGTGGAGATTGCTTAGGAATGTCCTGTTCTCCATTTACTTGTGGAGAACAAAGAGAAGTAGCTAGAAGGGGGCTAACTTTTACTATCTCTGGGTGGTTCCCACCATTTTCCCCGGGCTGAACTACAGGTTTTGTTTTACTTTCTTCTATAGTCAGAGAGAATAAAATTTCTAGATCTACATTCTCTGTCAGAACTCCCTTTAAACAGGCATAAATTGCTGTTATTATAGGATAAAACAGTGCTGGTGGGACTAAACCTTCTCTCACTTCTGCCTTCCTAGCAACATATAAAACTTTTCCCCAAACTTCAGGCTCCCAGATCTGAGACACAGAGCTATTTTTTGAGCCTTTTCCCAACATGCTAATAATTCTTTCTTCAGACATTTTAACTTGCCTGCTCCGTAATAATCCTTTCAAAGCATTCACTTGAGGCTACTTCACTGAAGGAGGTAAATTACCCATTATGGAGGGTCACTCATGTAACCTGAGGAATGTCAGCAAGTCCCTGTTCTGGTGCCATTTGTAGATGTTCAGAGACAGGGTCCACTGAGGGTGAGGACGTATGATGCCTACCTACTGCACTTAGACATCAGAGATCAGACTCTGAAGGCACAGATCTAATTTTACTTAGGATTGTACAAGACACATAGTCACGTTATCCAATCAGGTTAACATGCTTGTTAAAGCCATAACAGAATCAGCCTATAAGTGAACTACATGTCGAGGTCGAGGTAATGTAAACAAACCTAGTATGCCTAAATAATTCTGTCCAACAACAGGTCTGAGACAAAGGACTGGGGGAATGACAAGCTCCTGCACACAGCATGAGGCAAGGCAGCACGGGTGAGCTCACATCACAGCTTTCTGGGATGCCTGATAAGCGAGGCCTCCCCTCAGCTTCTAACTCAGTCTCAGCAACTGCAAAGACCTTCATTCCATGGCAAGTCTTTACCATTCCCTCAGTTTCTCTGTCCAGACTGTTTGTCTTACTTAGACCATGGTGTCAGCAACTGCTGTCAGATAAGCTTGAGGAATGTACATTACAGATGTATATAATTATCTCACAAGAGTTTTCAGAGTATAATAGTTTATGTCTGATGTACATGAAACTGTGTTATTAATTATTTATTTTCCAGGGTCAGCAATGTTCTGTTTACATCGCAATAATCTCTATATGGTTTACCCTTGAAATCCACAAAGGAACTAAATTTGTCTTAACTTACATTAATATGTTTTTGTTGGATTTATAAAGATAGAAATGTGTACAAAAAAAAAAAAAACAATATGTGGGCTACTGCTGTGTGAAGAGACTGGACTCATGACAGTCATTGCCTTCTTCCTATAACCTATTGTATCAGAAACAGAAGATAAAGAAGGGTGATGATTGGAAACTGAAGTCCTTTGCCCTCTTTAAAACGATATTTGAAGGGCATATTCTGAAGACCTGGGAGATAGGAATTCGGTATATTTCATGGGGGATGTATTCGAACCCACAGAAACCCAGTAATGAAGAGACCAGTGCAATAATTCTACATTTAGAAGAGGGAAATGGAATTATTTTAAAAATGATGTTTGTCAGAAACAACAACAAAAGTAAGTGAATGTATGAAATATACAAAAAGAATTTGGATATTGCTTGTAATTCAATGTAAAACTTTGACTTCAATTTGTATAGATATTTGAAAATAAAAGTTAAAAATCTTATACTAGTATCTGTATAACATACCACATTTAATCACAGATATTAAAAGAATCTGGAAGCATAATAAAGAATAAAAGTTCCCCAAACTATGGAGTACTAGTACTCATTAAATAATAACGGCTTCTGGAGATTGATAGAAATTACTGTAAACTACAAATTCCTATTGAGCTTCATTTCCAGGAAGGAAATTATGACCAATATTACTAAAAATATGTAACTAATTAAACATAAAAATATGGTCCATGGAGTGGCAATTAGGTCTTTATTCCTTTTTACGATTTGATGCATTAACCAAAAAAAAAAAAAAAATCCCTAGCAACAAATTACTCAATACTCATCCTTTTAGGAGATTGGGTTTATAAATGTCTCCTTCTCATCCTCCACTCTCATGGTGTTCATATCCTGGGTATGTGGGAGAGGTGGGGGATACAGAGTGGGGGTAAGATGAGAAAGAAAAACTAAAACTTAAGACAGGATATAAAACTAAAAAGAACAATCTAGAAGGTAGATTCATAAGTGCAGGGTGTCGTAATAAATAAGTCCAGGTTTAAACTGAAATTTAAGTATTCACAGCTATGTTTACTTAGAGAAGCCAATTATTCAGAGTAAGTTTCAATTTCCTTCTCTGCAACATGGAGCTCTTAAGTCTACTCCATAGAGTTGTCCCACAAGACAATGGTTATGAAATATTCAGTATCATGCTTTGCATATAAAAAGAATTTTTTTCTTGTAGCTAATTTGTATCAATCATACGTATGTATACATATGTGTATTATATATAAAGCATATTTGTAAATCAGGACCCATAAGGAAAGAATATGCAAATTTTCTTATATAGGGAATAAACATTGAAGCATTATACTTAAAGTTAAGTTCAAGTATGTATTCATGTTTAAAAGACTGAATGAAAACATCAAAATTAAACTTTAAAAAATTAATGAATAGCAGGAAACAATAAATTTGTCATTGATAATAATCCTATTCCTATCATTATTAGATGAGAAGTGAAGTGAGATGTAGGAGAAGGGCAGGAAAAAAAAAATGTGACATGCTGAATTCCTTATCTTCTATTTAAAGAATGAAAAGTTATTCAATGATTATGACAACTGAAGAAAGCATCTGTGTTACCTTAGAATTCCTTAAGAATTCTTAAGAATTCCTGATGACTTGGTAACAAGGTTAGTGATGTCTAGTTGGCTTTCTCCTGGCATTTGTTTTAATATTTTTTTTAAATGAAGCTGATTAAATTGATCACTTTTAGAAATAATGTGTCTTTGTTAAGCTAGATATTTGGTGAAATTTCTGTTATATATACAGCATATGATAATTAAGCTAGAATCATATTAGTAGAAATCATCCATTTTTACTCTGAATCAGCTTTTCTAAAAGCTGATTATAAAGTTTTTGAGAAGAAAACTATAGACTAAATATTTTATGAACCTTAGGGAAATTTGAAAGATACTACTTAGACTTCCTCTTGACCATTCAAGTAAAGGAGATATATGAAATTTGGAGCTCTTGGTTGCTACCCTGATAACTGATGAGTGATTCAAAATAAAATTTTTTGGGGGTAGTAAATATCATTAGTAAGAAAAGTAACAAAAGGTTAACTAGTTCCATCATAAGTGCAAATACATACATTATATTTTTCATCAGATTAAATAATAATTTGAAATTCTTCTAGAGTAGCAACTGTTCTTCAACTGTATTCATTATTTTTAAATAAGAAATTATCTTTACTTTGGTAATTATTTAAACTTTAAAATCTTACAACTTAAATATACTACCCCATAACCTGTAAAATTTAAATAAGGAGAAGAATACTTTAAAAATTGTCAACAATACATTTTAAAACAGTTTTATTTTAAAAAATCCTCTGACCTATTAGATTAACTGTATTTCATGAGTTGTTTCAAGATTTTTCCTTCTTCTAAAAATGAGCATTTAAATGTTTATTAAAATTAGATAATATTACAAAGTTATGACTTGTAACATTGGTTAAGCTCTCTCTTTAATAATTAAAAACATAAGAAAAAAGTTAACAAATGGAGCATGAATTCTTCATGAAATATATTCTAATCATGAAATTAAGGCAGGACAGAGTAATCATGTTATAAAAGAGCATAAGTTAGAAGTGAATAATACAGGGACTTTGATGAACAAAGAAACCCACCTCAAATTTTGCAAAGTTCTGTTGAACAACATCCCTTTGCATATAACACAACACTACACATTTGGTATTTGAAATGTTGACTTTACAAAATAAGTGATATCCACAGTTATATTAAAATAATATATAGCTTATAATTCAGTCATTATATATATTCTAAAATTCATTTTGCTCTCTTCTACATAGATTTAAATATATTGTGAGCATAAATAGCCTCTGCACTATTTGAAGGTTTTATTCAGTTTTGTAAGTTATAATGAATCTTTTGGTTTTCTAATTTTCATCACTACTCAACCAAAGGTATCCAAAATGTATCACTCAGAAATGTGACATAGGAAGACATTCAATGATAATGTTTTCATAGAATATAGTCAGTGTTTTCTATTCTGTGTTACTTAATATTATAAAAGTTTATAATTCCAGAATATTTAGTTTACTGTGTGCTGAACAGAAGAAAGACAGTCTTTTAATTGTTCTTGGTTTCACCTTTGTCATTCTATAATCTACTCTCCAGACAGGAAACAAGGTGATCTTGTGAATGAAGTCTTGGCTTTGTAAGGAGGTGTCCAGGGTTCTCTGTGATCAGACACTTCCTGGTTCATCAGATGCTTGCTGCATGGACTTGAGTAACATGCATGGAGCTTTAGGATGTGATCAAGTCTGTGCTACTTCAGGGTCTTTAAAACTGCTGCATTTGTGAGGGAATGCAAGTCCTCACACAAGTTTGCTTCTTGGTATTTTTCCTCAAAGACAAGACGTTTAGCAAATATAGAAGTCTTCCCTGATTCTCATGATAAAGTAAGTTCCTGCATCTAATTAGGTTCCTCTTGATACTTTTGACATTTGTGTACCTTCTTCTTCTTTGAAAAAACCGGTACTATAGGAATGAACTGATCTAATCATCAGTCATCTACTACTTCTGGAACGGAAGTGTGATGAAACAGTAATTAGTTTACCGTTGTGTCTCTCACAGTAACAGTCCTGAACATAGTGAAACCACTCCACAAATATATTATGCAAATGAATGAAAGTGAATAAGTAAATGGAGAATTAGTTTGGGAAATATATCTATGAAATATATCTGTGAATAAGAAATTAAGTAAAATAATTTAGTCTTGCTTGACTTCCCTTTGCTCATTATGAACCTGAGCCGTCTGAATGAAGTAAACTTTAAAGTCCTTTGTATTAAAATGTCAGTCAACAAGCAAAATACGCACATTCCACTAAAAGTTTGACAATTTTAAATTGATAACAATGCTATCTTTGTACAGGCTTAAGCTGCATGTCATTTCTTCTGTAGAAGGTGGGTGGATTATGTGAAAGAAGTATAAAATATTTTTCTACATTAAAGGAAATGATCATGTCACACATTTAAGGCAGAAACAAAGCCCACTCAGACGATTTAATAAAATTGTATCAGTTGAGTAATGCTTCAAAATCAATTGATGCTCATTAAATACTATAATGTGTCCCTCTATAGTTGGAAACATTTTAATTTGAATATTTGAATTTCATAAATAGGTTGATAAAAATCTTATTTTAGTTAGATTAATTATCCCTACCTTTTTCACCTGTCATTCAGTCAAACATTAATTTTTGTTCAGTTAAACATGGAGAAATAACGAATATTTTAGGAAAATTCTTTTAAAGAATCTTCTTTTAAAGAAATTTTAGAAATTTTAGGAAAATTCTTTTAAAGAGTCATATATATATATTTTGAAATGTGTAAAAAGTTTTCTTCTATAAAAATCATTATTGGTGATTAATATAAATAAGACTTTTTTACTCATGGATGATTGAAGATTATAGTTTCTGACATGTATAATCTGTGTCTATTGCCCATTAAAAGAATGAGTTGGAATGTAGCTGGATGAGTCAGGGGCTGTGTGTCCCCACATGGTCTATGCTCTTCTTACCTCCACATCTCCACCTGTTTCTTTCTCCCCCTGATACTCGGCACTGTGTACTATGCTTTGTACCTTCCCTCCGGCTCCACACAAGGCCGGTTTCACCCAATTGGCTAGTATCATCTTTCATGTCCTGGTTCAAATATCACTTCCTGTTCTCTTCACTCCTCCCCACAGTAGAAGTTATTTCAGCTGCAAACTCTTCGCATAATGTGTATTCTACCTTTACAGCATTTAATAAAAAATATCTTTGGGTTGTGACTTAATTAATAGTGTAATATTGAGTAAGAACTCTAAGAATGATTATTTACAGTTATGTCTCTATTGACTTGGAAACTTTTACATTTAAAAAAGGAATTATAACAGATGTTTTATGTCTATGTAGCTCAGAAAATGCCTGTAATCTTACATGCATTTTCCTCCCATCTCTAAAAGCTTCCATCTTTTAGTATTTTTTAGTATTGTGGAGAATTCCAACATAAACCTGGCTATTTGTCTTAAGTAAAATAAAATAAAATAAAATAAATCTGAGAATACCTGTAACTTAGTTTTTCATTTTATTTCTCCAAAGCCAGTACCTACCACTTTCTAGATATTCCATAAGTATTTTGAAAATGCTTGACTGAATTACTGACAAAATAAATAAATTTATGTTTCCAGTCTCCCTCTATGTCCAACTCTTTACTAAATGAACTAAGCACATAAGGATTTCAAATACAAAATGCTTATGCACTTACTATTTTAAAACATTCTAAAACACTATCCATGAGAGAAACATGAATCGTACTTGATTAAACCTTCTATCTTACTTTCCATGTCTAATTGGTTTTCAAGTTCTTTTGATTCTGCTACTTCATGTCTTTTGATATGAACCTGAAAATTCACCCTTACACATACGTTAGTGACTTCATTTATACTTTTTAGTTAGTGCAGTAATAATTTATCCTCTGAATTTGCTCAACATGCTTCTGAATATGACACTTGCAATTTAAGCCTTTTGATATTTAAATTTTTTTTCTCCTTTTTGGAAGAAATTTCCTGTTTCAGCTGGCAGGAGAGATCTGAAAATAGATTACTAAAAAGATATTTAATCATATCTTCATATGCTCTCTGATCCTCTGAGGACACTGCAGGGAAAGAGATAAATAGTATGATGTTGAATCTCCCTATCTCCCTTTCCCAAATTGCTCATCCCTTTTCTCCTAGAGGAGCTCATAAAGGGCTTTAGCAGAGTTTTGATTTTACAGGAGGAATGATCTTTCCAGGACACACAGACATGGTGTGAGGAGAAGGAGGTATCTTACTGAGTTCATTAATGATTTCCAAGGGGCTGGCAGGAGAGAAGAACCAGTAGAAGCTTATTCATATGTAAAACAAAGTTTTGAGGAATACACAGGGGAAACACTTCAAGATATTGGAAGAAGCAATGCTTTTCTGGATAAGACTCCAAAAGCATAGAAAACAAAAGCAAAAAGTAACAACTAGTATTACATCACACTCAAACTTCTGTACAGCAAAGGAAGCAACCAACAGAGTGAAGAGACAACCTGTAGAATGGGAGAAAATACATGCCAGCTTTTCATCTGAAAGAGGGTTAATATTCATAATATATGAAAAGCCCCAAAACTAACAACAAAGAAAAACAAGCAATTTTATTGAAATAAAAAGCTGGGGAGGGCGGCAAATAGTGTGAAAGTGTGACTAGACACTACTTTAAAGAAGAAATACCAATGGCCAATAAATGTATGATAAACTGTTACTATCATTAGCAATCAGGGAGAAGCAGATTAAAATTACAGTAAGGTACTCTCTACCCCAGGTAGAATAGCCATTACCAATAACTAACAAAGAGAGAATGACAAATGTTGTCAAAAATGTGGACAGAAAGGAATGCTTTGATACCACTCTAGGACTATGAAAATACAGTGTGGAGGTTTCTAAAACTAGAACTACCACATGATCCAGATGGGACCCCTGGGTAGCCATCCAAAGGAAATGAAATAAGCACACGGAAGAGACCTTCATGTCCATGTTTATTGTGACCCATGTTTCTTATGACTTAGCTATGAAAAATAGCTAAGATGGGGAGTTGGCCCAGATGCTCATAAACAGATGTACAGAACAAGAAAATGTCACACACACACACACACACACACACACACACACACACACACACACACTATGGAGAATTTTTCCGTGGTAAAGAACAATGAAATTCTTTAACATCATGTTAAAGAAAAGAGGCCAGACACAGAAAGATAAGTATTACATTCCCTCCCTTACACGGAAACTTAGAAAATAAATGCTGTCTGAAAGTAGAATATTTATTACTAGGGAGTGGGAGGAGTACCAGGGTGGGGATTGAAGGGCAAAGTCAAAGAAGAGTGGATGGATACCATCAGGTCACACTGCTTGAATGGAAATATGAGAGTGAATCCCATTCGTATGTACAATTAAATGTTAATTAAAATATCTATTAAAATGCAAAAATTACATAAAAATAAGCAAATACCTTGACCATGTTGTTATTCTGCACATTTCTTTAAATGCAGCAAAACATCTTCAAAAATTATTGAAATCTGAATTAAAGCAATCTTTGAAGTTTTGAAAGTTGTACCTCATCTATAAGATAAGAGCAATTGTAATCATATTTTTAAAACATGTTTACTCATTTGGAAAATATAAAGATAAAATCAACAAACTGAAAATTTCATTATTTAAAATGTTTTTTCTATTGTATAATATGATAAGAAGAAGGACATCTTCATTTATTCTTTCCTAATATTTCTTATAATACTCTCTTGTTTCTAGCTGGTTCTCACTAAATTGGCATACAGTTTGCATTAAAACATTGATTTGGGGCTGGGGTTATGGTTCAGTGGTAGAACACATGTCTAGCATGTGTGAGGCACTGGGTTAGATACTCAGCACCACATTAAAAAATAAAATAAAATAAAAGTATTGTGTCCATCTACAACTAAAAATATCTTTAAAAATGGAATTTAGGCAAGTTTTTTTTTTTAAAAATATCAGAAAAATTATCAATTAGTTCACAATTGACAACAGATTCTTTAACACGTAATATAAATTGCACATCTGTAGATTCTTGTAATGACTTAAAATGATAGAAATTTTTGTACATAAGCACATACACATACATTTGGATCAAAGAAAGATAAGGCATTTTTTCTACCTTGCTTGTTCATACATATAATATATTCAAAGCTAATTTGCGTAGGCTAATTAACATGGGAAGAATCTTACTTAACATTCTCCCAAGTCAACAGCATTCATGCTGTGGAAGTTGGTGTATAACAAGAAAGCTGGGTCATGATAGGAGTAAGCTAGAGAACAGAGCTTTGACCATTTGGTACCACACCCAATTCTTTTTTCTTATGCCAGAATACTTATTTACAAAGAATTATTGCATCTACCTCTTTATATTCATTTTTTGATTGAATAAAGTAATGGAGAAGAAAATTATTTAAGTCAAAGATGCAGCTGTATGTTTCTCACATCTTCATAATTCATTTAAGTGTTACAATTAAAGAATGATATGAATAATCACACTCCTGTCTGGAAAACTAGTGGAATCTAGGGCCCACATTTCTTAAATTCTCCAAGATATTACTTTAAATACTTTAAAGAAACACATTAATTTTGATGATTTTGATTAAAAAACTAGATAATGTTTTGGATCTGATAAAACAAACATATTTCCATGTTGATCACCTTATAATTTAAATAATTTTCTTTTACAGGGAGATAAAATATATACTTTCCCCTGTGTAGTATCTTGTTTCCCAGTAAATATTTTATTCCATTCAAATGAAGGGTTTGCTGTTTCCTGTGTTGCCTCTTCTTTCTTAATTCATTTATGGGTAGACCATGGAAAATAGAAAGCTGCTCATTAAAATTAAGGACTATCACTCTCCATTGAGATTTGTCAGGTACATAATGTGTCACTGAGAAAACTTGTGATTCCTGTCAATGTAAATTTGGAAAGCTGAGCAATGAGCAGGGGAAAAGAGAGAAAATTCATGAATAACAATCAGATTTAGCAACTCTTGTTTTATCTGAATTAGTGAAGAATAATATTAAACAACACATTCAGGTCATTGCTAAACTCCAATATATCTCATCATGTGGAATAACTGTTGGAACAGGGGCTTCATTCCTTTTTTATTTTGTCAAGTCTGTAAAAATAAGGATTAAAGAATATTAATAAAAAAGTTCTCAGTGATCATGATGAAACAAAAAATGAATCATAATAAAGACCTTGAATCCTTCTTTTCTTTTTTCATCATTGTGGCTTAAGCCTCTAGAGATATAACTGGCATGATGTACCCCCCAAACATCTCTCTTATTGCTGTTTGAGCACCTGTTCATTCTGGATATTATTCTGAAATATGAAAATGTATTTACTTGAACATAAGCACAACTTATGTCACAATACAAAAAGGAAATAATCTGAGAATCTATGTCCTATTTTTGACAGGTAAGAACTGGTACTTTCAATTTAGCTTTACTTCATCATTTTTTCATATGTTTACCAAAGTTTTTCCTTCTTTTGCTGTCTATTCATGTTTTCTGACCATTATTGTTCAATGGTAGTTTTAATCTTATGCTTCTGGATGTCTACATGCTGTTTATAATGTGGAAATATTGTTTCTTTCTTATGGTGTGAATAATAAATATTTTTCCCTTTTGTTGTTTTACCTATTTTTGAAGTATTTTTAACTGCATCTGCATTGAATCAGGTATTATATATTCCATGACTGCAAAAATGTCACCATGTTTTCTGATACTTCTATGGTTTCATGTTTTACATTTAAATCCTTAGTTATTTGGTTTTTATCTATTCTACAGAAAGAAAAACACGGTCTTTAAATGATTTTCTGATTATCTTAATATCATTCAATAAGTCAGTTTAATCTTACTGTTTTTGAATAATTACTTCAATAATATAGAAATTGCATACATATATGCATATGTATATATGATCACTGTATTCTAATCTGTAGAAATATATTCTGTTCATGTTTCAATACCATAATGTTTTAAATATTGACATATCATCCTATGCTTTTATTATTGAAAGCTTTATATTTCCCATGAAACACAAAGCTTTTCCTTTCTGTCAGATAATTTCTAGAAAATTTTGCTGATTTATTTTAGCTTGTGTCAGCTCTGTTTCCAACTTAGAAAAGCAACGTGGTGCTTTCTTAATATTAATTTCAAGCTGCTATCTTTATAATATTTTCTTCATATATGTTTTAAACGTTTTAGTGCTTTTTTCTCATTCTTCTTATTGTGGATGGTGTGACATACATCTGCTTCACAGAGTTATGATTCATTATCATCAGGAAAGGAGAGACCTGTGTGTGTGTGTGTGTGTGTGTGTGTGTGGTCATCCATACACATACGCATGCATATGTGTATACATTCTATTGGTATATCAATAGCATGCTTCTATATTTATCTCTTTTTCTATGTCAATCTATATGTGATACACACATGCATAATGCATACATACATACACAACTATCAATACCAGAGTATTTTCTTTCTTTATGTCTCACAATAATATTTCTTGTGATTTTAATTTATTTGATCCTCACATAATTTCCTCCTATACTTTCATATCATACATTTGATAATCAAAGCTAATTTTACTTTTTTCCAGTTTTTAATTGGAACATAAATTTCTACAGATTGCCCAATTGCATTTCTAATTCTTTAGGTGTATTTATAAATACATAACTTGGAAAGAAAACCTCCATTCATAAGCTAAGTTTGAAACATTTGTATGCATATATGTGTGTGTATGTGTATACACATATGAAATCATGATTAAGAATAATCTATCTATTAATTTGTATTTATTTAAACTTAAATCCTAATGGTTTTGAACATTGCCAAATGTTGATGTGATTTTTTTCCTCCTGTAATCTCTTATTATTATGCAACAAATATAAACATTTTCAAATATTGTCACCCTTCTGCTAGTAGAATAAACTACTCATTAGTATTATGTTGTATTTATGTAGATGGAGTGTATTAGTAGGTTTTTGAGAAATAATTAGTACAGTTTGCACAAATGTTATTTTTACTTTGTGTTTCCATATTTGTATTTTTCTCTTTCACCAGTTTCTGGAATTATGTAAGTCGGTATGGTCTGATAAAATCTTAAAATTTGATAGTAAGTTCTATATGCTATTACACATAGATGAACCATGTACATGAGGAATCAGGTATGGTCTGGGGGAAATGTTATTTGATGACATCATTTATTGTAGACTTTTTTTTTTCCTGTGTATACATTTTCTTTACTTGCTTTAACATTAAAATATTAATTAAGTTTACCAGAAACATTCATTTCATCTGCTTTGTATTTCATTTACATAGGGTCAGGTAATTTATGTCTGACATTTTAATTCTATTTTCATGACTATTTATGTCTTCCTATTCTATTCTGTGTATGATTGTTTTTTTCCCTATTTTAGATTGTCTAAATTAGCTTTATGAAATAAATATTTAACTGAATTTTAAAGGGTAAACTTTAAAATGTATTCATTTTATTTTTTATAGCTCATTAATTTCTGCCTTCTTGATTAAATTCTTTTCACTTTTTTGATTTATTTATTTTTAGTTTTGTTTTTATCTTTCATACTGGGGATTGAATACAGGTGTAATTAACCACAAAGCCACATCTGTAGTCCTTTTTATTTTTATTTTTTTATTTTGAGGCAGGTCTCACTAAGTTGCTTAGACCCTTACTTAGTTGCTGAGTCCGACCTCAAACTGGTGATCCTCCTGGCTCAGTCTGCTGAGTCATTGGGATTACACAAGTGTGCCACTTCACCCAGATTGATTTATTTTGATCACTTTTGAACTTCTGAATAATTTAAAACTTACTTGTAATTATTTTTTCAGTTTTTAAATCTCAAACTTTGGATTTTCTTCCATGCTAGTTTTGTTCTTTTAAACAGTATTTTCCTCATTAAAAATATATATAAAGATTTCAGTTTGTATTTTTCTTCCACCTGAAAAGATTTGCTTAAGAAGAGCATTATCAAGTATTCACGTGGCAGTACAGTACACCACATTGTTTTTAGTTGCTATTTAATCTCAGTGTGCTTTTTGGGATAGTGTAGATCTTACAAGCTTCAGTAGTGTTGGGATATGCTCAGTGTTGTGTCCTCAGTTCCTAGGACAGTACCTAGAATATTACTAGCACTGATTAAATGTTTCTGAATATTGAAAAATCAAAGTATATTGTCTTTTGAAAATACACCAAATACGCTCAATGCCTGGAATCAGGAGATTTTTGTTTTCACTTTGTATATAAAATATTAACCCTCCGATGGGTCTATCATATTGTTATACTTTACAGACACATGCAAACCCAGTCACTCACATGGTAGTTCCAAAACACAACAAGTCTAACTTTTTCATCAGGAAGAAGAAAATTTATCACAATATATTTCTAGAACTTATTCATGATTACTTGTCATTTGCTTTTCTCAAGATTATTTAGTATTTATTTATTCACATTCAAATGTACTTTGTTTTCATTATTTTGACAGTAGCATCTTAAGTGCCAAAATGTACACTGGAGGAAATATAAAATTTTTATTAAATAGTGCTGGGAAAACTGGATAGAAGAATGAAACTTGATCCCTGTCTTTCAGCCTCCACAAAAGTCAACTCAAAATGGGTCAAATACCTGGAAATTAGACCAGAAACTCTGCAACTGATGGAAGGAAACAGGCTCAACACTCCAACATACTAGCACAGACATTGACTTCCTAGTAAGATTCCTAAAGCTTAGGAAATAAAGACCAGATTCAGTTAGTGGATGACATGAAACTAAATATTCCTGCACAGCAAAGGAGTCATTTAAGAGTGTGAAGAAAGGGTCTTCAGAATAGGAGAAAATCTTTGCTCACTACTATTAATAGGTCATTAATATCCTGAATAAATAAAGAACTAAAAAAACTTAACACCAAAAAACAAATAACCCAATCAATAAGTGAGCAAAGGAACTAAATAGATATTCCTCAAAAGAAAAAATACAGTTGGAAACGAATATATGAAAATATATTCAACATCCCTACAATCAGGGAAATGCAAATCAAAACAACATTAATATTTCATCTCACTACAGAAAAATGGCAATCATCAAGAATACATATAATAATAAATGCTGACTAGAATGGGGGAGGAAAGGTACACTCATACATTGTTGGTAGGACTGTGTCAAATTAGCACAACCACTTTTGAAAGCATTGTGGATATTCCTCAAAAGACTGAGAAGAGAATGACTATATGACCAAATAAAATCAACATATGATTGTGATACAAGCACATTAATGTATATTGCAGCTCAAGTTATGAAACAGTTCAGGTACCCATCAATAGACAAATTAGTAAAGAAAATTGACATATATGCACAATGGAGTTTTACCCAGCCACAAAGAATGAAATTATGTCATTTGCTAGTTAGTGGACAGAACTGAAGGACATCATGCTAGTGAAATAAGCCAGACTCAGATTGTCAAAGGTTTCATATACAGAAGCTAGAATGAAATAAGAGGGGAAAAATGGGGAATCTCATAATAGAAGGAAGATTAGTGGAAGAGAAGAAAGGGACTGTGGGGGAGGAGGAGTGACCAGAAAAGGGAGGAACTACCAAATGAAATTTACCAAATTATACCATGTACATACTTGAATATGCCACAGTGAATTTCACCATTTTGTGACTCTATAAAGCACAAATTCAAAAATTAAAAAATAAATAAATAAATAAATAAAAGGAAGAGCAGTGAAACAGAAGAAAGGGAATAAGAGGGAGGGAGCAAAGGGAAAGAGGAAGTACTGGGGACTGGAATGGAGCAAATTATACTCCATGAATGTGTGCTTAGTTAAAAATGAGCTCTAATATTATGTATAAATATAATGCATTAATAAAAATATTAAAATTATAACCTTAATATTTTGAGGCCTGTGTTTTGCTTACTCTGTTGCCTGAGAGTAAAATTCAAACTCTATTCATTTTAAATGGATTATTACAGAAATTCTACTTCTGTAAACAATTTCAAAGACATTACCACCTACTATTCGATAAGAAAATCTGAACCAACTAAAAATTAATGATTTTTTTTCACATGTAAGAAAACAAGAACCACAGCAAGGAGATCCAAGATGGCGGACTAGAGGGTGACTGCATCTCCAGCTGCTCAAGAACCCAGAATCCAAGAAGAGGAGGCATTGAGAAATCGGACTAAAATAGAACCATGGGGTGAGACTCCTCCACCCGGTGAAGCTCGGCCGGGGTGGTGGTCCGGATTCGGGCGACTTATTAGAGTAGGGCAGGGCAGCTAGAGTCCTCTCCAGGCAGCTCTGGGCACTCCAGCGGTGGGCTCCTCCCACACGGCCAGCTTTTCGGAGCAGGCCCTCCAGTGAGAGCCTTTCCACACAGAGCCAGCTCCAAGCTCTGGAACCAGTAGCAGGCTAGGGACAGCTTACTTCAGAAGTAATGCATTATCAAGTTACTCAAAGACTTCAGGCTACTGAAGGCTGGGAGGTGATACACTGGAAATCTACAGGGACACTATAAGCAAATAGAGGAAATCTGCAATATCACAGAGTCCCACTGAAATCTGACCAATATGAGAAAACAAGGGAAGAAAATGTCCCAAACAAACCTAGATATTATATCAATAAAACTCAATGACAGCACAGCAGAAGATATGTCAGAAAGGAAGTTCAGAATGTACATAATTAAAACAATCAGGGAAGCAAACGAGGAGATGAAAGAGCAAATGCAGGCATTGAAAGAGGAGATGAAAGAGCAAATGCAGGCATTAAATGATCGCACCAATCAACAGTTAAAAGAGCAAATACGGGAAGCAAGAGATCATTTCAATAAAGAGTTAGAGATATTGAAAAACAAACAAACAGAAATTCTTGAAATGAAGAACCAATAAACCAAGTTAAAAACTCCATAGAAAGCATAACCAATAGGATAGAACACCTGGAAGACAGAACCTCAGACACTAAAGACAAAATATTTAATCTTGAAAACACAATTGACCAAACAGAGAAGATGGTAAAAAATCATGAACAGAATCTACAAGAATGTGGGATAAGATGAAAAGGCCAAATTTAAGAATTATTGGGATTGAGGAAGGCTTAGAGAAACAAACCAAGGAATGAACAATTTATTCAATGAAATAATATCAGAAAATTTCCCAAATCTGAAGAATGAAATGGAAAAACAAGTACACGAGGCGTATAAGACTCCAAATATACAAAATTACAACAGACCCACACCAAGGCACATTATTATGAAAATACCTAACATACAAAATAAAGACAGAATTTTAAAGGCCGTGAGAGAAAAGAATCCAATTACTTTCAGGGGGAAACCAATAAGAATATCAGCATATTTTTCAATCCAGACCCTAAAAGCTAGAAGGGCCTGGAACAACATTTACCAAGCCCTGAAAGAAAAAGGATGCCAACCAAGAATCTTATACCCATCAAAACTTACTTTCAGTTTTGACAATGAACTAAAATCCTTCCATGATAAACAAAAGCTAAAAGAATTTACAAAAAGAAAGCCAGCATTACAGACCATTCTCAGCAAAATACTCCATGAGAAAGAGATGAAAAACAACAATGCAAATCAGCAATTGGAGGAACTAGCCTGAAGGAAGAGCCAAATAAAGGAGAAACCAAATCATGTCAAAAAAAAAAAAAAATGAGTCAAATGACTGGGAATACAAATCATATCACAATAATAACCCTGAATGTTAATGGCCTGAACTCATCAATCAAAAGACACAGACTGGCAGATTGGATTAAAAAGAAAAATCCAACAATATGCTGCCTGCAAGAGACTCATCTTATAGAAAGAGATACCCACAGACTTAAGGTGAAAGAATGAGAAAAAACATACCATGCACATGGACCCAGCAAAAAAGCTGGAGTATCCATCCTCATTTCAGATAATGTGGACTTCAAGCCAAAACTAGTCAGAAGGGATAAAGAAGGACATTACACACTGCTTAAGGTAAGCATAAATCAGCAAGACATAACAATCATAAATATCTATGCCCAGAATATTGGCTCATCCATGTACATCAAACAAATCCTTGTCAATTCCAGAAATCAAATAGACCACAACATAATAATACTAGGCGATTTGAACACACCTCTCTCTCCACTGGATAGATCATCCAAACAAAAATTGAATAAAGAAACCATAGATCTCAATAACACAATCAACAATTTAGACTTAACCGACATGTATAGAATGTACCATCCAACAAAGTATGAATACACTTTCTTCTCAGCAGCACATGGATCCTTCTCTAAAAGACCATGTTTTACACCACGAAGCTACTGTTAGCAAATACAAGAAGATAGAGATACTACCTTGTACTCTATCAGATCATAATGGATTGAAATTAGAAATAAATGACAGAATAAAAAACAGAAACTTCTCCAATACCTGGATATTAAATAATATGTTATTATTTGATGAATGGATAACAGAAGACATCAGGATGGAAATTAAAAAAAATTCTTAGAAGTAAACGAGAACAAAGACACATCATATCAAAATCTCTGGGACACTATGAAAGCAGTACTTAGAGGAAGATTTATTTCATGGAGCACATTCAACAAAAGAAGTAGATATCAACAAATAAATGACTAAACACTACAGCTCAAAGCCCTAGAAAAAGAAGAGCAGACCAACACCAAAAGTAGTAGAAGACAGGAAATAGCTAAAATCAGAGCTGAAATCAACGAAATTGAAACAAAATAAACAATAAAAAAAAATTGACAAAATAAAGAGTTGGTTCTTTGAAAAAGTAAACAAACTTGATAAACCCTTAGCCACACTAACAAAGAGAAAGAGAAAGAAAACTCAAATTACTAAAATTCGGAATGAACTAGGAACTATCACTACAGACATGAGTGAAATACAGAACATAATTAGAAGCTATTTTGAAAATCTATACTCCAACAAAACAGAAAACATCGAAGACATCAACAAGTTTTTAGTGACATATGAATTACCTAAACTGAACCAGGGGGATATACACAACTTAATTAAATCAATTTCAAGCAATGAAATAGAAGAGGTCATCAAAAGCCTACCAACAAAGAAAAGTACGGGACCAGATGGGTTCTCAGCCCAGTTCTACAAAACCTTTAAAGAAGAGCTCATTCCAATACTCCTCAAAGTGTTCCATGAAATAGAAGAGGAGGGAACCCTCCCAAACTCATTCTATGAAGCCAATATCACCCTGATACCTAAACCAGACAGAGACAAATCGAGGAAGGAAATTTCAGACCAATATCCTTAATGAACATCAACGCAAAAATTCTCAACAAAATTTTAGCAAATTGCATCCAAACATATATTAAAAAGATAGTGCCCCACGATCAAGTGGGTTTTATCCAAGGGATGCAAGTTTGGTTCAATATCCGAAAATCAATAAATGTCATTCACCATATCAACAGACTTAAAGTTAAGAATCACATGATTATTTCAATAGATGCAGAAAAAGCATTCGATAAAATACAGTATCCCTTCATGCTCAAAACACTAGAAAAAATTGGGATAGTGGGAATATTCCTTAACATTGTAAAAGCCATCTACGCTAAGCCCATGGCCAATATCATTCTAAATGGTGAAAAACTGATAGCATTCCCCCTAAAAACTGGAACAAGGCAGGGATGCCCTCTTTCACCACTTCTATTCAACATTGTCCTTGAAACTCTCCCAGAGCAATTAGACAAACCAAAGAAATTAAAGACATACGAAGAGGAAAAGAAGAACTCAAACTATCCCTGTTCGCTGATGACATGATTATATATTTAGAGGAACCCAAAAATTCCACCAGAAAACTTTTAGAACTCATAAAGTGAATTCAGTAAAGTAGCAGGTTATAAGATCAATGCCTATAAATCCAATGCATTTTTATACATAAGTGTTGAATATTCAGAAAGAGAAGTCAGGAAAGCCACCCCATTCACAATAGCCTCAAAAAAATAAAATACTTGGGAATCAATCTCACAAAAGAGGTGAAAGACCTCTACAATGAGAACTACAGAACACTAAAGAAAGAAATTAAAGAAAACCTTAGAAGATGGAAAGATCTCCCATGTTCTTGGAAAGGCAGAATTAATATTGTCAAAATGGCCATACTACCAAAAGTGCTATACAGATTCAATGCAATTCCAATTAAAATACCAATGATGTACCTTACAGAAATAGAGCAAGCAAATATGAAATTCATCTGGGAGAATAAGAAACCCAGAATAGCTAAAGCACTCCTTAGCAGAAAGAGGGGTATCACAATACCAGATCTTCAACTCTATTACAAAGCAATAGTAACAAAAACGGCATGGTATTGGTACCAAAATAGACAGGTTGATCAATGGTACAGAATAGAGGACATGGACACAAACCCAAGTAAATACAATTTTCTCATATAAGACAAAGGGGTCAAAAATATGCAATGAAGAAAAGATAGCCTCTTCAACAAATGGTGCTGGAAAACTGGAAAACCATAAGCAACAGAATGAAATTAAACCCCTATCTCTCACCCTGCACCAAACTCAACTCAAAATGGATCAAGGACCTCGAAATCAGACCAGTGACCCTTCATGTTATAGAAGAAAAAGTAGGTCCAAATCTTCAACATGTCGGCCTAGGATCAGACTTCCTTAACAGGACTCCCACAACACAAGAAATAAAAGCAAGAATCAACAACTGGGATAGATTCAAACTAAAAAGCTTTCTCTCGGAAAAGGAAACTATCAGTAATGTGAAGAGAGAGCCTACAGAGTGGGAGAAAATCTTTGCATTCATACTTCAGATAGAACACTAATTTCCATGATATATAAAGAACTCCAAAAACTTTACACCAAGAAGACAAATAATCCAGTCAACAAATGGGCTAAGGAAATGAACAGACACTTCACAGAAGAAGATGTACAAGCAATCAACAGATATATGAAAAAATGTTCAACATCTCTAGTAATAAGAGAAATGCAAATCAAAACTACCCTAAGATTCCATCTCACCCTAATTAGAATGGCGATTATCAAGAACACAAGCAACAATAGGTGTTGGCGAGGATGTGGGGAAAAAGGTACACTCATACATTGCTGGTGGGGTTGCAAATTAGTGCAGCCACTCTGGAAAGCAGTATGGAGATTTGTCAGAAAGCTTGGAATGGAACCACCATTTGACCCATCTATCCCCTCCCTGGCCTATACCCAAAGGACTTAAAATCAGCATACTACAGAGATACAGCCACATCGATGTTCATAGCTGCTCAATTCACCATAGCCAGATTGTGGAATCAACCTAGGTGTCCTTCAATTGATGAATGGATAAAGAAACTGAGATATATATATACATACATACATACAATGGAATATTACTCCACCATAAAGAATGATAAAATTGTGGCACTTGCAGACAAATGGATGAAATTGGAGAATATCATGCTAAATGAGATAAGCCAATCTCAAAAAACCAAAGGAAGAATGATCTCACTGATAATCGGATGATGACACATAATGGGGGTTTGGAGGGGTTAGTGTTAGGGTTAGGGTTAGGGTTAGGTTTAGGGTCAGGGTTAGGGAGGGTGGCAAGAATGGAACAAGGAAGGACTGTATAGAGGGAAAAGAGGGGTGGGAGGGGTGGGGGGGAAGGGAAAATATAACAATGAGTCAAGCTGCATTACCCCATGTAAATTTATGATTACACAAATGGTATGCCTTTACTCCATGTACAAACAGAGAAACAACTTATATCCCATTGTTTACAATAAAAAAAGTGTAAAAAAACAGTGCAACTTTTTAAGTTAATACAATCAATTGGGCTGATTTTCAAAAACAATAATAAAATAAGCCCTCCAAACTAAAAAAAAAAAAAAAAAAAAAAAAAAAAACAAATCACAGCAAAAATTTTTGTGAGAAATATGAAAAAAGTTTTTTAAGCAAATGAAAAATAATGTTAAAATATGGAATCTATATATTTATATACATTCATTACACACATATTACATATATAATCACGTATACGAAGGAACCTTGTTAGAGAAGCAATATATGAAACTTGTTTACAAATATTAAATTTGTCCAAATGAAAACTGTAAAGTTATGGTAGGAACAATGTACTGTGTAAGTGTACCATGTGGGGAAGTAAAATGAATGACAGAAATATCAGCAGGGATGCAAGGTAGGAATTAGTAATGCTATCTTTTTGGGACCCTGCACTATATCCATGTGGTACAAAGTTATTTGAAAGTGGACATTGATTGAATGAAAATCTAAAGTTAAATTTTAGTATAATTCCTAACCAAAAAAAGTATAATGTATATATATAATATATATCCTATATATAATATATATTCTATATATATTATATATATATATATATCTTCAATGGAGGAGAGTTATCTTCAAGAAGGAAAATTATATATTTGAGAAAAATGTAAAAAATGAAGTTATACAAACTCCTTAAGATCAGTGAAGTAAAAAAGAGACCATAAACAAAGAATAAGTATAATAAATAGGAACCAAATGAAATTTTTAAAATAAACACATTAAGTGTGTATGATCTAAATGCACTACTTAAAAGGCCATGGTTGGCTCCAGGAGATGTAAAGAACTTAAAAATTTTAAAACCCAAATAAACAAATAATCCAATTAATTAATGGGTTAAGAAACTGAACAGACACTTCACAGATAAAAAAAATATGAATAGTCAAAAATATATGAAAAAATGTTCAACATCTCTAGCAAATAGAGAAATGCTAATCAAAACTACTCTAAGATTCATCTCACTCCAGATCAGAAAGGCAATTATAAAAAATACAAACAAAAATAAATGTTGGTGAAGATGGGAAAATTGTACACTCACATTGTTTTTGGTATTGCAAAGTGGTGCAACCACTATGGAAAGCTGCATGGAGAATCCTCAGAAAACTTTGAATGAAACCACCCTTTGACCCAGCTATCCAACTACTCAGTTTAAACACAAAGGACTTAAAATCAGCATACTACAGTAATGTAACCATATCAATGTATATAGCAGCTCAACTCACAATAACTAAACTATGGAACCAAAGTAGGTGTCCTTGAACATTTGAATTGATAAAGAAAATGTTGTATATATATAAACCCAATTGAATATTATTCAGCTTTAAAGAAGAAGGAAATTATGGCATTTTCTAGTAAATGAATGGAGCTGGAAAATATCATGCTAAGTGAAATAAGCCAAAAAACAAAGGCTGAATGTTTTCTCTGATATGTGGATGCTAATTCAAAATAAGTGGGCAGTGGGGTATAGGGAAGAATAGAGGTACTTTGGATTTGGCAGAGGGGAGGGGATAGAAGGGAGGGTGTAGGGGGTAGGATAGTAGAATGAATTAGACATTATTACACTATGTGTACATATGACTACATTATCAGTGTGATTCTATATCAGGCACAACCAGAAGAACGAGAAGTCATGCTCCATTTATGAATGGTGTGTCAAAATGTGTTCTACTGTCATGTGTAACTAGTTAGAACAACTTTTAAAAATGCTTTGGGAAATTAAAAAACAATTTCAATTGTTTAAAAAAAGGCAATGGTTGGAAGAGTGCACCAAAATACAAAAAATTAGGTTTTTTTGACCCCAAACTCACTTATCTATAGACTCTCATGGATTAAAATAAAAGTGTGACCCAGTAGAACAAAACACACGTATTTTTGTTTCTTAATTTCATATTTTTTGTGTCTTAATTCATTGTGTGATAAAAGGATTCAGAGACCTTTGATGAAATTATTCTAGGGTCAGATGAATAAATACACAAGATAAACATGACCATTCTTTATTCTCAACAAAGACAGTGTTGGGGAAAATGAAAATGTTGTGATATCACAAACAGATAAAGAGGTCCCAATGGCCCAGTATAACACATTTGGAGAAGAAAAATAGTTTGGTCTATCTCCTTAAAGGATGAAATGAATATTCACAGTTTCTTAGCAATATTAATAAATACTGAATAAGATTGTGGGGAGAAGATAACAAATATCCCATGTAAAAATTGACATAATTTATAAAATCACCCCCAATTAAGCAGGTGAAGAATAATTCTCATTGTGCTATGCATAGTACCTTTCTTCAAGGAATGTACTCTGGAAAGAAAAGAAAAACAAAAAACTAATTTTACTTTGGAGAGAAGAGGAAGAAACTACCTCTAGTCAAATGTTCAAGGGTCATGCCAGACAATGCCCTATCTATATTATGCAGTCTTAGGATATGTTGAAATGCTGTTTGATCTCTGTGGCCTTCCTCTAAAAACATTTCATCCTGGTGAATTCATTTTGTATTTGCCAAATTACCATAGATCAGGAGGTCTGATGCAAAAGAAATTAATTTTCTTACAACTCGGGAAAGTCAGATTTTCTTGGTTGAATTTTGGTTGTCAGTAGATCAGCAGTTCCGTCAGAAGTTCAAGTGTAGCATCTTTTCTCCTGGTCCAGCTTTGGTTTGCTCATAGCTACACTGCTTCGTTCTCTGCCTCTGACTTCATGTTACCTCCTTATCCATGTGCATAAAATGTCCATTTTGTCTCTCTCAAAATATATTTGTGAAAAGATTTAAGGCTCAAACAGATAATACAGAAAAATATTCCTATTTTGGGGTTCTTAACTTTTTCATATCTGCAAAGATGTTTCACTTTGTAAGGAAATATTAGTTTCCAGTGTTTCAGAACTGATATCTTTGGGTACCATTATTAAACCTAGTACACTTAAAGTGGTCATGAATAAAACACAGAAAAATTCCAATTCAATCAAATTCTACCAGTGATTCACCTGTCATCAAGGTCATCAAAATTAAAAGAAGTCAAGAAACTGATAAAACTAAGAAAAGACTACAGACAAATGACTTCTAGATATAGTAGTAATAACTACTACTATAATGTGGTATCCTGAAACCTGGTCCTAGAGCAAAAAAGGCAGAGAAAAAGAAAGAATTTGAGAAAATCTGAGTAAAATATGGATGAACTTTAATGATAATAATTTTATAATTGCCCACATGGCACTAGAATGCATTTATGTACTTTGGTATATCATATATAAATAGGGTATCATGTTTCTGATTGTACATGTTGTAGAATCAAATTGGTCATGCAGTCATATATGTACATAAGGTAATTATGTTTGCTTCATTCTACTATTCTTCCAGTCTCCATATTCCTTCTCCTCCCTTCACTCCCCTCCACCTAATCTAAAATAACTCTATTCTTTCCTGGTTCCCCCACCCATTATTGTGAATTAGTATCCCCATATCAGAGAAAACATCTGGTCTTTGATTTCTTTTTGGGATTGGCCTATTTCGCTTACCACTCCAGTCAGAATGGCAATCAATAAATGGTGTCGAGAATGTGAGGAAAACAGTATACTCATACATTGCTGGAAGGACGTCAAATTGGTGCAACCACTATGGAAAGCAGTATGGAGATGACACAGAAAACTTGGAATGGAATCAACATTTGACCCAGCTATCCCACTGCTACGTTTATACACAAAGGACTTAAAATCAGCATTCTAAGGTGACCCAGCTATGTCAATTTTTAGAGTAGCTCAATTCACAGTAGTTAAACTATAGAACCAATCCAGGTGTCCTTCAATAGTTGAATGGATAAAGAAAATGCTCATATACACAATGGAATATTATTCAGTTCAGGGCACCATCCATGGCCTGCAAATAAAACTAGACTTGGTTGAGTTATTAATGAAATATGGCTCTCAGGAAATATAAAATTATGAAATATTGTTCCAGATTGCCCGGAGTATGTGGTTTCTGTGTAGTGGTTCACCACTGGTATTTGCAGGCCCTGGATGTGCCAATAGCCAGCTAGAGAAAAATGACTTTCTTAACTCCACAGAAGAATCTTACAGAGGAAGCTCCTACAGGTCCCCCTTTGATTTGCACCATTATAGATAAAGAAAATGTGGGCTCCTCCATTTTTTAGAACCAGACACTTCTGAATGGCTCAACCCATCACACCCCCATTCTAAAGATAACTCTGTCTCTTGTTGTGTTTTATATTTAATAAATTTCTTAGCAATTGGTACATAGTCAACCCATCCCTCCACCAGGAATCCTTTTTCTTGCCCACGCAGGACTTGTGGCAATAACTCAGTTTTAAAGAAGAGTATAATCATGACACTTACCAGTAAATGGATGGAGTTGGAGAATACCAGGTTCATTTTATAATTGGGAAAAACAGGTGTGGTGCTGTATTTATTTTACTTAATTTGTTATAGAAATAAACATTCTAAATAAGATTTTATCTCAATTTGTTAAAGAATTGAAGTTTTATTTTTTTGTCCCTTTAAATTAGCAAGTTATCTGTCTAAAATATCAAGGGTGATGGCAGATGGCATAGGTCAGAAATAAATAAATTTATAATTTTTTTGTAGGAGCAGTAGCCATAATATCAGGATTTCTGCCAGAGTCACAGATTCAATTCTGTCAGGGTGATATGAAAAGAACAAAATGATAATGTATATGTGTGTGTATATGCATGTATTTATATGAATGTGGCTTTATATATATATATACATATAGAGAGAGATCTATGTATACATATGTGTCTATATACATATACATGTGTGTCTATTTTTCTACAGAAATAATTATATACATCTATGTGTCTTAGGGTGGGGATACATTCCCAGGTACTTGTGCTGGCTGATAATCTCATCATTTTTGCAAACATGGTAAATCGTACTTGCACAAACCTATATGTTATAGTCTTCTACACAACTTAGTTATGTGCTATAGCCAATTACTCATAAGCTACAAACCTATACAAGACTGTACTAACTACTGTAGAAAACTATAGTAAGTAACGGTAAATATTTATTAAACCAAACATGGCTAAATCTAGGAAGGAAAGGCAGAGTAAAATATGGTACAAAATATAAAAATGCTACACCTATTGGATCTTACCATGAATGGAACCTGCAGGACTGGAAGTTGCTTTGGGAAAGCCTATGAGTTAATGGGGAGTGAATGGGAAGGCCAAGGACATTATTATAGACTACTTTGGATTTTTTAAATACCATATAAGTGAGCTACACTAAATTCAAATATGACAATATTACATATGAAGTTTAAAATATAGGTGATATTTCAATCTTTCCCAAATTATGACTTCAAAGATATCAAAACCAAAATTTTCCTGCAATGTGAATCTGATACTAGATGGTCAATAGCTGTTCAGAACTAGTAGAAAAGTTTGTATACCTTAAAGGTAAAGTCTCCAATACTTTCAATTTAGGCATTATTACCCAGACGTTTATCAGCTTATTGTTTTTACTCTTGAGGTAACTTGCAAAAATGAACACATTTACCCACATCAAATTTCATGACCTAATTTGTGCAGTATATGATACCAGCGAAACCTGAACCAACATTTATGTCACATTAACTGGATTCTCTCTCCGTTGAAGCTACGTGAAAGAGAGAAGATGAAATATTTTAACAGCATGCTATGGGAATATTTTACATGAAATTGTGTTTCAAAATTAAGTCTGCAATGTCCTAATAAATCATTTCTTTATAGCCCTGTGGTACACTCACATTCATACCTGGAATCACTGGCAAGTTTTAAAAGTTTTGCAACTTTGTGTAACTTGTATATGCAGTTTTAAACATTTTACAAAATCTTTCACAAGGATATCATTTTGTCATTCTAACCTGATCATGTCAACTCTAAAAGCAAACTATTGTAGAGATTTTTTTTTTTTTAACTTAAATATCTCAGAACTAGATTTACAGGCAAAAGAGCCTAACTTTTTTTTTTTTTTTTTTTTTAATAAATGACTCTTAATAGTCTCTTGTATTTCTGTTTGTCTATGAGTTCAAGACAGTACTAGTCTTTGGTCTGGACTAATATTTCAAAGATATGTTCATCATGAACTGCTTTGAAAATTAGAGGCGATGATTTCACTAGAATGAATAGAAGGTTCGTTTATTGTCACATAAAATAAAGTTAATTGTCTCCTTTGAGGCCATGTTCGGGCAGCTGACAACCTGGTATGGTGTTTTTATGTGTGAACTGGACTATGCCATGGCGGGGTGGCAGATATTTATTAGCTCAAACATTGTCCTGGGTGTGTCTACAAGGATAGTTTTGGTTGAGTTTAACATTTAATTCAGTTGACTTGGTATAAATATATTGCCCTATCCCTAATATACATCATACCATCAGTTTTTGATCCACAACTAACCCAACTAACTCCTGGTCCAGTTCCAACTCACCCTACAGATGCTGACATATGTCAGCCTACATAATTCATGAACAATTTCCTTATGACTGTCTTTCTACACACACCCACACACACACATACACACACACACACACACGTACACACTTATATCAACATGTACACATAATTGTATGTTACATAATGTTTCAGTAGGATGGAGTGCATAAACAATAAATGTTGGCGAGGATGTGGGAAGAAAGGTGCACTCATACAGTCCTGGTAGGGCTGCAATTTGGTGCAACCACTATGGAAAACTCAGAAAATTTTGAGTGGAACCACCATTTGACCCAGCTATCCCACTGCTAGAATTATACATAAAGTACTTAAAATCAGCATGCTACAGTGATGCAGCTACATCAATGTTTATAGCAGCTCAATTCACCATAGCTAAATTATGGAACCAACCTAGGTGCCCTTCAACAGACTAATGGAAAAAGAAAATGTATATATACACAATGGAATATTATTCAGCTTTAAAGAAGAATGAAATTATGGCATTTGCTGGTAAATGGATGGAACTGGAGAATATCCTAAATGAAGTAAGCCAATCCAAAAGAACCAAAGGCCAGATGTTTTCTCTGATATACAGATATTAATTCACAATAAGGGGAGGTGGCTAGGGAGGAATAGAGGTACTTTGAATTAGATAGTGAGAGGGAAAGGAGGGGAGATGGTATGGGGGTAGGAAAGAGAATAGAATGAATTAGACATTATTACCCTGTATGAATATATGATTTTATGATCTGTATAACTCTACATCCTGTACAACTAGAAGAAAGAGAAGTTATACGCCATTTATGTATGATGTGTCAAAATGCATTCTACTGTCATGTATAAGTAAGTAGAACAAATTTTTGAAAAGTCAAAAAGAAAGGTAGACTGCATATTTGATTGTAACTTTTTTAAGATTAGAGTTGACTTATTCTGATGGCCTACTATTGGCCAGTATAAAGACATAGAAATAATATTATTCATTTGTGATGACTGTGTGAACAAATGCATTTCACAGCCATTTGTACTAAGGTTTTGCATATGCAATTACATATATTGTAAGATATTTGCACATGATAATAAATAATTGTTTTACTGGCTTGTGAGTTTAATATACTATCCCTTCATTTTTAGAGTGTAAGAACACCACAGTAAAGCAGCCTCAGGCAGCTCTCAGGAGGCATTCCACAGGGAATTGGTATTAAGGAGATGACAGCTCTAAATGCATTTTTGTCCTTGAATACCTCCCAGAGGGACAAGACACACAGGTAGAAGGCAGTGCTATTTGTTATCCTGACCCTAGATAAACATTAAAAATATTTAAGTAGAAAAAAGTTTTTCGGTTAAAGTGTTGTGTGACATTACAGAGGCAAAAAATAGAGACAGAGAAAATATAGATTCCAAAAATTGAACATGAGGTAATTCCAAATGAAGGAGAAGAGAGTTTATCAGGAAATAAAATAGTCGGTGAGATGGAAAATTAAATAAGTGTGTACTGGATGGCAAGTGACCATAGTTATTTCTAGGAAAAAAAATAAGTGAATGAAATTAATATAGAATACTGCTACATAGTAAGGATATGAACTGAGAAATGGTGAATGGGTTATGCAATGTGCAGATCAGCATTAAATATGGATTTGCCTCACCCAAACTTCTCACAAACTGATCTTGGCCAAGGTGATTTTTAAAACATTTTTGTGTTGGTTATAAAACAATCTTAATTGTAAATGACTTTGGTTATTTCTTCAAAACTTTTTAACAAATTTCCTCTTGTTTGGTATTTCTTCATATTTTATTTTCTGTTTTTCTTGTATTGATTTGCCTGAATTATATGCTGATTTGATGGCATTAGGTGGCTTTTGGCAAAGAAAAATATTATATACAAAGGACCAATCTTTCTATGATGACTGTGAACAGAAATCTTGAATTCTGATGTAATCTGATATGTCAATCTCTGTTTCATATATTATATTGTTGGGATCTAATTTTAAAACTGAAATTATGAGAATAGATCATGTGTTTTATCTGTGACATTCACATCTTTAGTATCCTAGAAATTCAATTGTTATATGAGGTGCAAGATCCAACTTTTTTCCCTATATAGGAGATATTTTTGCTACATTATTGACTAATTAATCTACCCTTTCATTATTAATTTGTGCAAGTACTTCTTATTTTATATTAGAATTTTATGTATGCTTAATTTCTTTTGGTATTCTCTAGTCTATTCCATTGATTCATTTATCTACTGTTGGCCCAATGTCATATTATTTTTCATTTGTAGAATTTTATGATATTATTAAATCTCAATGTCTCTTATATAGAGACCCAATTTTTTGCTATTTCAAATTTTATTTCTATATAGACACATACAAATTTCAGAATGCATTCCCAGGCTTAATTTTGGTGAAAACTATTTTTTATGGATTTATATGAAGGAATTTATCTTAAATGCTGTCATTATGCCTGTATTTATGTTTTCATTATTCATATGTTCCCATGACTTTTAATAGATAATTAAATTTTGTAGAAGACCTATAAATTGTTTATCATTTACTTTTCGGATAGTTTATGGGGTTTTGCAGTTATATGTTGATAATAGTTTACAATGCATTTCTATTAGGTTGTTGCTGAGATACAAAAATCACTATTAAATTTTGTCAATTAATTCTGATTTGGAAAAATTGATGAGCTGTCCTTTATCTCAATAGTTTGTAAGATGTGTTGGGATTTCTGGGTAGATGATTGTATTAGACCTTTAAACATCTCTCGTCTCTTGTAGTTCTTATGATGTCTACCACAATGTCCAGTGTCATGTACACTTTACATTTTCTCTTATTTTAAACTACTCGATATTTTCTTTGTTCTGTATTTTCAATTTTGTGTTTCTATGGTATAGGCTAGCTTTTCATGTTTATATTTTTATATAATATTAGATCATATAGCCTGTGTGACTTTGATTTGTCTTTATTTTCTTTGGAGACTGTAAGGCCCCCAAAAAGGAAACCCCAACTCTGTCCCATGGATGGACGGCAACCCCAATCAACCGCAGGAGGTGTCACTTGATGCAAACCGCAAGAGGTGTTTATTCCAGCGCGCTGGGACCCAACTTGAGGAGTCGAGTCCCTAGCAGAAAATCTTGTAGGTTTATAAAGGCAGAAACCACACATCAGGAGGGGTCACACATGAAAGGGGGAAAAGGGGGAACAAAGCTGCCAGGAAATTTCAAAGGGGGTCTGGGTTTGCTGACAACATGTTTCACAATGTTTTACAACAGGCTGTAGATTCTGGTCAATAGTTTCTGGTAATCCTACTGTTTGAGCACTATCTGGCTATCAGGCTCAATTTACTCTTTTACTCTCTGTTTGGGGCTGTTTCCTGGAACAGCTTTAAGGGCTCTGTTCCCATTACTGGGAGGGAAACCTTAGGGAGTTGAGATAAAACAGACAGCTTAAAAAAATGTCCATTCTTTCAGAGACCTCCTTTATTGTGTATATTTTCTCTCTGGTAACAAAGGTCTTCCTTTTACTGTTTCTTTAGAGTAAATAACTCTATAGCTTGTATTGAAAGTATAAGTCTTGAAAAATTTATATCTTTGATTATTTTAAGTTGATTGATCTATCATTTTTGAGAGAGCTTATTAAAATCTTCATTTTGACTTCTGTAAAATCATGCTTCCTGAAATTCCTTTGGTTATTTTATGTGTTGGATGTATGATGCAATCATAACCATTGTATCTTCTCCAACTGTTCTTTGTCATTCTATAATGTGCATTATGTTAGTTGTGGGTTTTGTATGATTACTTCTCTATATTCTGATATTAAATTTGATACTCTGATTTTAATTTGCCTCAAATTTTCCCAGAATATATTTTTCTATTATTGTATTATAAATTTTTTGGATCAGTTACCCTTACATTTGTACATTTAGACAGTTAATTGCTACATCTTATGTTGTAGCAGGTCTGGTTTTCCAACTTTATTAGTGAGCTTTTTACATATATACATATGAGGATTAAGACTCAAATCTTCATTCTCATATTTTCTTTCAACTTCACAGAATTTTATTGGATGAACTTCTATAGTTTTTGAAATGCTTTTTTTAATTTCCCAAAATCATATTTATGCTAACAATTATTAAGTGCTTATTCTGTGCTGGACACTTGTCAAAACATATAAAAAATTTCTCTAAATACATAAAATAATTTCTCTAATTTTTATAATAATGTTTAAAAAACTATTATTAGTTTTATTTTATTAATGTGGTTGCTTGAGACATTAAAGAAATTTAAAAAATTGTCAAGTGTGATTACAAAGTTACAGATCCAAGTTTCCAAAACGGAGATGTGCTGCTTATTTCCTCTAATGTATACAGACTTGACAACACATTGAGAAGAAAGAAGAAAAGTCTTTTGTAGCCAGCTTTCCTTCTGTTTGGTGAGGGAAGGATCACAACTCACTTAATTTTCCATGGAGTTTTTCAAAGCATGTGCAGGTGTCTGCACATGTAGGCACACAGGGGTACTCTTCCTCTGATAGGGTTGTTCAACTGTTTTACTTTTCTTTTCTTTTCTTTCGTTTTTCTAAATCATGATACAGAATGCTAACTCTGTGACTACTTGATAATGTTGAAGCCCTTTTTAATCTACTTTTATCTAATTAAAGTTGTATGAAAACATATAAAGTAATTACAAATATGCATACATTTTAATTTAAAATAGAAACCTGTATTTTCCACTGGAATCTGACAAATTATAAAGTAGAAATTCTTCAATGCCCTTTCCTCCAGATAATATACTGATTTTGTTGCCATAATATGAAATACTAGTTTCAAAGTTATGCTACATTTTATAGACATCTACATAAATTCATAGATTTTAGAAAGGAACCATAACTTTAATACTTACCCTGAAAAGATTATAGTCAAGAATGACTTACTCTTCTTGAAAATTTACTGGATTTCATTAACTATGTTGTCACCATACTAGTCAACAATTCAAGCCGAGACAAAGACAAAGCTGTGTTGGCAAGGTGTTGAAAGATAATACTAGAAAAGAGGTAAGGTAAAAATCCATGTTAATTGTCCAGCATCAAGGTTAATGTTGTAGACTCCAGGAATTCCATTCTGATGCAAGGCTGATGATGTGTCTCATATTTGTCCAAAAGTCAGGAGAAAAGGGCACTTGCCTACGTATTACTAGCATCTGCTGATTGAGGATTGCCTCTGAGGGTACTAAGATCTGCATAGTTCAAAGTCACACTTTGGTAGGCTTTTGTGGTTTCAAAGAGAGCCCTGTGTTAAAAACAAGACACATGGAGTATGTTCCAGATGACATTATCAGTATGAGACTAAAAATTGCATAGAACTAACCCCTGAAGTTATGGCTAAAATCAAGTGAAGCAAAATGAATGCACTATAGTCTACCAAAGAAACAGCTGTTAGTCAACTGCCAACACTGAATTCACCCCATTTTAAATTCATTTTATCACTGGTGTTCAAGAACATGATTAGCCAAAATCTATAAAAATAACTTCACAAAGGAATATTATCAGAACAAAGTTCTTGTTCTCACAAAATTTAGTTATATGGCAAAAAATAATCAAATAGATGTATGTGCAACAGGTTGTTCAGGTAGTAGATGTGAATAAGTACTGTGAGGAATATGTTTCCTGTAGAAGGAGGGAAACATGGGTGGCATTGTGAATGATGGTCATTTTTTGTAATTGCAGTTCCCTGAGTAGACAGGACCTATTTGTTGCAAGACTTGACCTAATGCTCACTCAGTGTCTATGCTAGAATATTTTTCAATAGAAACCTCAATAAATGTAAACTATATAAATTTAGGATATAATGAAACCCATTTTGGATTATGTTATCAGTACCTTTGTAGGAGTCTATTTATCTTCTGCAAATACCTAGTGACATTTTCATTTTTAGCTTAGAAAATTTTACATATGCATTTTTTTCTGGAAGAAAATAAGTAGAATATTCACTATGGTATCTACACTTGATCATCTGATAGCAGAACTGCAGAAGATGTAAATAGAATGACTTGGTTGCATGTATTAGCATTCAATCTCTTATGATTCCACTTTCTTTTCATCATAAAACAGAAAAGCTTTTGAGAATTGAAAGATCTCAGCTTGTTTTTGGTTACATACTCGCATCATTGATGAGGCACTTAGTATTACAAAGCACCTGCATATTTCTAAAATGTTTTGCTTTACAGTTTGAAGTAGATTTTAACAATGTGTGGATGTGTTTATGGCCACAGACAAGAAGATAGAATAATGAAAAGGAGAACAATGTACTGAATTATTATAAATTTTCTCTCAGCAGAAATTCATACAGATGAGAGCATATATTTTATCATTATCGACAAGAGCATCTAGAAACTATAGAGCAATGGTTAACAGTTTATTTAATACCTGAAATATTTACAAGAGCACTTTGAAAAGATATTGTTGTCAGGAAACAAGAACGCTACTATCATCTGAATAACTTTAGGGAAATAATGGTTTTTACTACATATGTAAATCTCCCTTACATCAATAAGTATTTTTAACACAACTGTGGGATTGTCAAGCATTAAAAGAAATGGAAGAATTTTCTATGCAATCAATTTTATAAGAAAAAAAAAAAAACACTCACATGAAGTGAATAATAAATTACTTTTTGTGAATAATAAGGAAAGGGAATTTTAGGTTTGTCAGTGCAAATGGAAGGCAAATAACAGCAATGAAATTGAAACCTGGGAAGTAACTCCAGTCCATAAGCAGAAGTAGCACCACATCTAAAGATGTGATGAGTCTACAAATGCTTTGGCTTCAGATCCTCAGTCCACAGACATTGTCGTTCATATTTCTGGATAAAAAGTAGTAGGAATGATGAGGATTAGCCAATTCCCATGCAGAAATCCATATACAAGGAAGAGTGGAAGAATGAAGAATACCTAAGGGAAAAAAATCTCCCTCAGAATTTACTTATCTGGCTTCATCTGATCTAAACATCCTGATTTTTCCCCTATTTTTCCTTCCAGAAGTTTATATTCCAGGTCTTATATTTAGATCTGCCATCCATTTTGAGTTGCTTTTTTATTGTATGGTTTATTACAAGTTTCCTATTTTATTCTCCTGCCTATAAATATACAGTTTTCCCAACATGATAAGTTGAAAAGAATATTCTTTCCCCATTGCTTTTTCTGGGTACCCTTATAAAATTAGTTCACCCTAAACATCTGGGCTTGTCATTATCAACAAGAGCAAGCAACTTTCAGGCTTGCTTTCTGACTCTGTCAGTTTTTATACTAGTCCCATACTATTTTGATTAGTATAGCTTGTAATATAATTTGAAAGCAGAGAGAATGATGCTTCCAACTTTCTTTGTCTTTCTCAAATTGTTTTGGATATTGAGTATCTTTTTATGTTTCCATAGAAATTTTAGCCATTTTTTTTTTTTATTTCTATGAAAACACACCATTGGTATTTTGATAGAAATTGCCCTGGGTAGTATGAACATTTTAACAATATTAATTTTTCCAACTCAACAATATAGGATGTATTTCCATTTCTTTCTGTCTCCTTCAATTACTTTAATTAGTGCATCACAGCAAAAAGTAAATAAAATGAAATAAAAATGTAAAAACATGCAAAACATCTTGAGGTAGGGGAAAGACTTAAGAAGTAGGTAGAACAAGGAAATTAAATTTTAATTTAAAATTCCATAGAGTTTTTCAGGCCTGCCATCCCCAGCACCCAGTCTCTCTCCTAGGCTAGTTACTCCCAGATTCCTGGAGAATCTATAAATTACCTGTGTGCTGTTAATTACCCCCTTATCATGCAAAAAAACAGATTAAGCAAAGAGCAAAAGAACATCTTGAAGATCCTAAAATTCAGCAGAAATTCTATTGATCAGATAATGAAGATCACTTCAGCCAAAAAATCCTGAGACTGATCAGACCACCAGGAACCATCTTGCGATCACTGGAATGGTATCCTTCCTATATAACTTTCCATACCTTCCCCCACCAGGTTTCCTTTAAAAGAAGAGTTGAGAACCTTGGAACAGCAACTCTCATTCTTGAGATGGTCTGCTTTCTCTCTTGGAGGCATATTCCTTGTTTCACCCCAAGACATATCTCTCTCGAGATTGCTCACATTCTCTCTTCAATGTGTACCTACTTTCCTAAATAAAACTCTATGTCTCTGACTGACACGTACTGAAATTCTTTTCTGTCATGCATGCCAAGAACATCACTGGTCTTGAGTCTGTCTAGGTCCCTGTTCTCTCCAGGAACTCCTTGCATTCCTCAGCAGAGAAATCTTTTCTCTTGGAACAACCTGAGTAGACCTTTTTCCGAAAGAATACAGAAAATGAATAACAGATACACAAAAAATGTATTCCCTATCCCTAATCACTAGGGAAATGCAACCACAGTAAGATATCACCTCACACCTATAGGCTTGGCTATCATCAAATTGACAAGAGATTAGTGTTGTAAGGATGTGGAGAAAATGGTTCCATCCAACCCTATAGTGGGAAGAAGGT
Organism: Sciurus vulgaris; assembly: GCF_902686455.1. NCBI lineage: Eukaryota > Metazoa > Chordata > Mammalia > Rodentia > Sciuridae > Sciurus > Sciurus vulgaris. The sequence continues at coordinate 152,233,089 of NC_136466.1, forward strand.
AACATGATATAGCCATCACTGCAAATGATGTAAACATTTCTCAAAAAAATTAAAAATAGAATTATCATGTGACCCCTCAATCTCTTTTCTGAGAGATTCACATTCTAATACCAGCACACTGAGGATAAGAAATCAATGCTTTGTAGAGACATCTGCATTCCCATGGTCATTAAGCACCATTCAAAATATCCAAGAAGGGAAATAAACCAAAGTGTCTGTCAGCTGATGACTACATTAACAAATGGCACATACGTACAATGGCATAATATTGAGTCATAAAAAGGAATCCTGTCACTGTAACAACATACATGAACTTATCTATTTTTTCACTAGTGGAAAGAAGTCACATGTAGAAAGAACAATGCTGTATGATCTCACTTGCATGCATTTTCTTAAAAAGTTAAATATAGCGTAAGAGAATCAAAGAGTTAAACAGTTATTACCAGGAGTAGTGAGGAAATGAATTGGAGAGATGTAGGTCCAAGGGTATAAAGTTATGATTATGAACAATAAATATGTCTAGAGATCTAAAATACAGCATGAAGATTATAGTTAATAATATTGTATTATACACTGGAAATTTGTTAAAAGAGTACACTTCAGGTGAATTTAACACACACACATGTATGTGGTTAAATCTGTGTGAGGAGATCTTTATGTTAATTTTCTTGACTGTAGTAATCATTTCACTATGAATATGTATATCAAAGCATTATATTGTATGCCTTAAATGTTAATAATAAAAAAGTGTGACTAAGTGAAACTACTATTATGTGAGAAAAGAAGAAGAGAGAGATCAGCCAAGGGACAAACACATGTCTGCTACATCAGCGAAGAAGTCATGTTGGATTTGGAACACCTAGCATGAACCACCCCACATTGTGCCAGGTAGGTAAGAGACAGATGAGCAAACGATGCCTTCCCAAATCCCTGTATGTTGATAGCAACACTAAATGACTATGCTAATCCATTGTGTGTTTGAACAACTTATTTTAGGGCAAGTATAATAAACACTCCTGGTGTCATACTATCGCGATACACTAATTTTGCTGTCACAATTTTCACTGTTTACTTTCTGTTTTACTCAAGATATTAAGGGTACTTTTTTCTCTAGCATCTCATCAAAAATAAAGTCCTAGCTCTGTATAAAGATCCTGAAAAGTATTGTTATTATGATGACAATGAAAATAATGTATTCTTCCCACTTACCCTATATATCTGGGATATTATTAAATGCTTTCATGCATAGGTTTTACAGATTAGAGGGCATCAATGCAGTGTTGTGGACCTAACACTCTAGATTTTCCCTTCACTAATCATCCTCATTTAAACCCAAAGTTCCAATTTTTGCTGTTTTAGGATCACTGGTATTGCTATAAATTCCAAGCAGTTCCTCTTAAAACTATTCTTGGAAAACTGCTAAGTAAATTATTGAGAACCTGTACCACATGTAAAACTTGTAAAACTCTAACTTAAGGGTTCTAAATCCACCCACTTAGAATTGGACATGTTCAATATTTAAGAAAACTTCCTTACCTAAGTCCAATTACCCTTTTTTAACTCTGCTCATATTCACAGCTAGATAAGCCAGGGATAAGTCCTTTGCCTTCTATTGTCCTGTCTTGATTACTATCTTTATATTAAATTTGTGATACATTCCTGCATGCTCTGACTTCTACATATTTCTTTAACATATTCCTTTTATTCCATTCCCACTCTCACCGACTTTACTTTGGGATATGCCTCTTTATATCTTTTTAAAATTAGTTTTTTTATCTGTTATTTGAAATCTATTATTACACAAACAACGCATCTATTTTAAAAATACATTTAAATTATTCTATACATAGGTTTTAAAACTACCAATAATTCCCCCTAACAATGAGAGTTCTAACTTTATTAAGTCAAACAAGAAAACATTACTACTACTACTACTACCATATCATCAGTTATGGATTGAATATTTCTATTATCTCTAAAGTTCTATGTTGAAATTTGTTATCCTCAGTGTGCTGGTATTAGAATGTGGGACTTTGGCAGGTAATTAAGTCATGAATGTGGAGGTCTCCTGAGTGAGATGAGTGATCTTTTAAAGAGAAATGAGAGTTTTCTCTCTCCCTGCCCATAGCACCATGTGAAGACAGAATGAGACCTTGGCAGCCTATAATCCAGAAATGGGTCCTCATCTTAATGCAGCCATGCTGGCCCCATAATCACAGACTTCCAGCTTCCAGGCTGTCAAAAACAAATTTCTGTCATTTATAAACTGCACAATCTAAGATACTTCATTATAGTAGTCTGAGCTAAACAACAATTAAAAATATTACTATCATTTATGGCAATCTCTAAATTACTTAGAATAACATGCCAGACATTTTATAATCTTTTCTTAGTTTCTATTGTCCTATCTCACATCTTCTTTTTTTTGGACTGTTTAATCAAACCAGAGGATACAGTTATTGTGATTTCTTCACATTACCAAATTAATTGACAACTTCGTATCTTTCTCTACCATCTTCTTTCAGAATGAAAACAGCCCTGTTTATCCCCAGTGCCCCTTTGACTTTGTGACTTGATTCAGTCCATCTTCACCCATCTCTCCTTTCATGGAGAATGCCCACTTAGGTTCCCTGTCTGCCTGTGTAATGCCCACCCAATGTATCACACACAGTCAAGTAATCACAATTAAAGAGAAAGTGACTATCTCTTCATGTGTCATTACCATCTAGCTTGTGTGGCATATATTTAAAAAATATTTGGACAAGTCCAAAATGAGTAAATGAACTCACTACTCTCTTTATTAATCAAATGAACAATGTTCTGATAAATTAATTAATCTACTAATCAATACTTGGAAATAGTCCCCTATATCTGGCAAAATTTCTTTCTCTTTGGTAGGTCTTAGAGCATAAGATTAATCTTTTAATCTTTAATGGATTTGGATACTTTCTGCATAAAAGCACCCCTTCAGGCCTGGAGAAATTAAATCAATTGCCTAAGGCTATAAAAACCAGTTAAAAGAAAACTGTACCATCACTTTCCAGGGGATTTCTGTGTTGAAAGATATTGGCACATTTGTTTCAGCATTATTGTTATATTGCCATCTCCCAAGTTACCATAAATGTAGCATCATAAAGCAACACATATTTGTTAAGGAACTTGTGCTCAGGCTCTCACAGGCTATATTCAAGGTGTCAGCTGGAGCTGGGATCTCATCTGCTCCTCAGGGTCCTCTTTCAAAATCACAAAACTGTTGGCAGAATTTAGGTCCTTGCGGTTCTAGAAATTACTGTGTTTTCTTCAAGAGCATCAGGAGACCATCCGTATTGCTTCTGGGCTCTTTGTTCTAATGGGCTCAACTGATTGGGTCAGAACCACTCAGGAGGACATCTCTTTAGTTAACTTATACAAATGAGGGACCTTAATTCCATTTGTAGAATCCCATTGTGATATAAAATCATACAACCATAGGAGTGATATCCCATGATGTTCTTAGACCCCACCACACTCCAGAAGAGGCTGTTATACCAGAGAATGTGTCTTTAGAGTCGTTTAAATTACTACTTATCCTAGAGATGATAAAGTTTTATTTTGCTTAAAAATTTTGTTATTTCCATTAACTTTTTTAAAGAAATAAAACCTTAATAATGAAGTTGACAAAGTTCTTGACCTGACTCCACTCACACTGAGGCAATCACTATCATAAATTGGATAAGAATTCACAACTTAATATATAAGCAAATGATAAACAATAATGTTATGCATATGTAACTTAAATTATACAAAATACTGTTGCTTTAGGGTAATTACTTAATATTTTTATTTTTATAAAATGTATTTGGGAGATGGGTACAGTGGCATATGCTGTAATCACAATAACTTGAGATTCTCCAAAGAATCTCAAGGTTGAGGTCGGCCTTGTCAACTTAGTGAGATCCTGTCTCGAAAATTTTAAAAAAAATTAAAAGGGTGCTGGGAGTGTAGGTCAGTGGCAGAGCAACACTAGATTCAAACTTTTAAACTTTCCAGGACACTCTCTTGTATCTGGGTTAAAAATTGTTTATGAAGTATTTGTTCAATTTATTATTTGGTGCATACAAACTTTCTGCTTTCCTAATGGTTCTTTGACTATGTAATCTCTAATTTTCTGAGAAAAAGATGATTGAATCTTTCTAGCACATTTCCAAATGTGTAAACTTCTATCATTTTGCTTAGTTTTTCTACCTGAATATTATGACCTTGGAAGTAAGTGAACAAACACTCATAGTTTCTACTTTTATATTACCATTTCTTTGATGAGTGTGAAATGAAGTTAACCCATTTCATTTATTTTTTCTGAGTTTGTAAAGATCTCTAGTTTGCTAAAATATATCTGTAAGCTCAAAATCAATACTTAGGGCAATTTTCATGCTCATTCATTGTCATAGTAAAAAAAGTATTGAGTCTCCTGACATGGCTATTCCCAACTGAGTATTGAGTCAAAAAGTTCAGAGTAACAAAAGTATTGAGTCTTCTGACATGGCTATTCCCAACTGAGGTCAAACAAAGCATTACTTGGCTTTCTTGATTCAGTTGCAATAAAAGATCATTAAAGTGGGGAAACTCTTGAGTTGGGACATTGGACTACAAAGATCTCCAGCTCCAGGTCAGGTAGATAGGGTTTGAATGCCAATTGTGAAAACTGTTAGCAGGATTAACTGCCTATCAAACAAACAAACAAACAAAAAAACAAACAAAAAAACACCATTTAATGAACCACATATGTTTATTATATTTATTGTAATGATATATTTGGACAATTTCAACATGTTTATTTGTTTCCACAATGTTTACTCATTGTTGTTTTATTTTATTAATGTTTTTATTGTTTTTCTTGTCTTGGTTAGTGTTCTCTGGTCTAATTTTGCTGTTCAGAGGTTAGGTATTATATTATAATCCTAATTTTTATAAAATGCTCGTATTTATTATAATATTTATTCTTTTTGTATGTATTTGTCACATAGAAGTCAGGGAGCAGAATACAGTGAAAATTATGTTTTGAATTTTTTTTCTGGAAATATTTAAAAAGTATTTGAACTTCAAGTAAAATAATGAACATATAAACTGAAAACTTGCAATGATAATGATGCCAAGAGAATGAATGCAAAACTAGATTTACCTTTTCCCCTGGATGACACTTTAGACTGAAGTGACTCTAGAATTCAGAGATGACAAAAGAGAAGAGTTGATTTAGTTTCTCATCACTTCAATGCCTTTAATAATAAGCTACAAATATTGATGTCGTTTCAATGAGTTGTGCAGATGTTAACAATCACTTTGTGTCATAAAGCTATTGAAGTTTAGCATGAATTTCATTTCAGCTTGCAATACTTTTTTATTTAGTATTTTATGCAATTATTTATATCAATGGGAAGAGATTTATTTTTCTTCTGATCTTCATCACAACAGATGAATTTTGTTTATGTCTCTGAAATAAATAAAGTTAATGCATTTTGGATTATGTAGGACATTTTATTGGAATATGATATAATGCAGAAAACTAATAATTTATATCATTAACTGTCAATATAACTCAACACAATTAACATTGATAGGAGGAAGTCATGTATTGGGAGAAATTATTATTAGTAATAGGTAGTTGAAAACTAGAAAAAGTATTTTCAACTTTCTACATTTGTTTTATATCTGCTCTCTGATTATCATTCCAGAAAATTTCATTTGGGGGATTTAATTGAGTTAAACATTAAAAGTCAAATATTCTAAGGTATCATTAAGAAAAGTCTTCTCAAGAGATTATATTCTTTACTATGAAGTTTGGGAAATAATTTAAGATTTTTTTTCAAACTCTTGTCATACATACTTCAGTAAGTAAAAATTTACAAATTTTCCTTTCTTATAGATACAATATTTTATCTAAAACTCTTCTCACATATTTCCTTGGCCACTCAAGAGTTACAGTTTAAGTAATTTGCTACTACAGGGAAAATGTTCAGATTTAATGTTTTGGATTAGAGAGAGGGGAGTGAAGGGAGGAGAGGGGTTAAGAGAGTAGGAAAGATAGTAGAATGAACTGGACATTATTACCCTATGTGCATATATGATTACATGACTTGTGTGACTCTATATCATGTACAACCAGAAGAATGGGAAGTTATACTCCATTTATGTAGGATGTGTGAGAATGCATTTTACTGTTATGTATGACCAATTAAAACAAATGAAATATATTTAAAAACTACTGATCATTTATTTTCTTGATTCTTGAAACCTTTTATTTACACATAGCACTCAATGTACTAATAGAAATGCAACATGCCAAGCTTATTTTGAGTGGCACCTTAATGAATTTAAAGACAGAAAAATTATTTTTTTTTAGCTTCCATCCTTTTGAGTCTCTATTTCAACAGTATTTACTGGTACTAAAATGTCATTATGTAATATTATGTTTTATGTACAAAAAGAATTTAACATTGTCTTGTCTTGAATATCAATCACTATGTATTTGTGATGGATTATATTCTCCTGTCCCCTCTTCTTTATGGCAAAGAATACTTTAACCCCTCAGATATCATTAGTCCGTATGTTCTTGACCTCTGGATTATTCTTGCATTCCATCTATTGTAGTTATAGATCGGAGACTGTAGGCAAGAGTTACCAGAATGTCTTCCTTTCAAATTCTCCCATCTTTTTTAATACTAGCTCAGTCTGGGTCTGGTTACTCACATTACTTCATGGTCTGGTACTAAAATGTTTTGTTTCTTGCCCTTCCAGGTCCAGGATAGTGAAAAGGCTTTCCATTCTTTATAGACCCTGGATATTTCAAAATTCTTGGGTTTCCTTGACAGTGCCCAGATGTCTATTAACAGACCTCTCATTAAATTTTACTCAAATTTCTATTGCAGTGTATATTATGATACTTGCCAAAAATCTGATTTAACAAGTTTAACAGAGGTGTTCTTCCTCTTTCTAACCCTTATCAGGAATTAAAAGTATATCAAGTATGTCTTCTAGTTCAGTAGTCATAGATGCGAACACTTGCATTGAATTTCAAATTATTTTCTTTCAATCTAAACATGATTTATACTTTGAAAATAGTCCAAATCAAATGCTAATTGGCAATGTATCTAAAATAGTTAAAGATTTTTATGAATACAGGATTTTCATGCTCCCATAAGCAAAGCTCTTATTATGTGATTAATTGTGCACTGTGCTTCATTAAATGCTTAAGATGAGAATATGCAATAAGAACTTATAATGTTTCCATAACTTCCAAGTTATTCTGCTGTCTTACTTTTTTCCTCCCAATGTGCACAAATACTCAATATCTTATGTGGTTGTTTCTGAAACTCAACATATTAGACAAACGATGATTTAGTCTCTGAGGAAGATAATAGAACTTGTCACGTCATTTTATATTACTTTAACATGTGGAAACACTAAAAGCTATTAAAAACTGTTCTAACAAGATTAACTTGTTAAATCAGCTTGTTTGGAAAGATGTGTTTCAAGATGCAGGTGGTCAAAACCTCAAACCCAGGAAGATTACTATTATTCTAGATAGTGGTTTAAAGTTGTAGGAGCTGGCAATTAAAGCAGAAAAATATTGAAAATGAATTTTAAAAAGAAGATATATGCACTCCATGTTCCTTCCATACTTACATATCTTAGCTCAGTATGTCCCTTATGGAGTAGTTACAGCACAATAATCAATATGGAGATCATGTTTTTAGTAGGATGGCAGTATATTACTGCAAAGATAAAGGAAAAATTGTAGCCTTTCACACAAAACATGAAAAAGCTATCCAAGCTGCTAAGAGCTACCTCATCCTCTCCTCCCTTAGCACTGGATCACTGTCAGATTTTTCTCCCATTCAACAGCAGCTAACAGAGAGATCAATGTGTTTGAAATGAGAATGTCATAGGTAGTAACATTAAACTTAATCTCTACCATGTTTGAGAATGCCCTTTAATTTTAGATTTCTAAAAATTTATATGAATATTAAATTGTTTTACTGACTAAACGGCTACAGTAAAACCTGTATAACATAAAATTCAATTTCTAATCTACTTATAGGGTATAGTTCAATAATGTTAACCAAATTCACACTGTTGGAACAGACCTCTAGAACTTTTTCATCCTGTGAAACTGAAACTGTACACTCATTACAACAACTTCCCTATTTTCCATCTTCCTAGGACCTGGAAACAATTTAACTGTTTCTGTGAGTTTGACAATTGACACAGTACAGTATTATTCACAATGCCAAAGATGAGTCAAACCATGATGTCCATCAAAGGATGAATGGGTAAAGAAAATGTGGTGTGTTTATGTGTGTATGATATGTGTGTATGTACACATTTTAATAACAAAATATTATTCATCTTTCAGAAAAGGAAATACTATTATTTTGTACATCATGGATGAACTCTGAGGACATAATATTAATTGAAATACAACAGACACAAAAAGACACAATTATATAATTCCACTTATATGAGATATTAGTGTTAACTTTTTAGCTACTGTTAGTAACCAAATTTAAAATAATATATAGAATCTCCAGAGAGAAAAAAACATAGGATATGGACATAAATATAAGAGAAGGCATTTATCAGGGAATTTGTTCACAGGATTATGGAAAATGAAATCTTCTAATGTTAAGTCCTGACATCCACAGGCTGGAGAGCTTGGAGTTTTGATGTCCAAAGAAGAAAATGTGTGTCCCAGCTCTCAAGAAGAGATACCAGTTCACCTTCTCTATTTGCACTCTGGGACAGGAGCAGACTGGATGGGATCCACCCACACTGAGGGTCAGTCTTCCTCACCTTGTCCATTCCAATTCACATGCTAACCATTTCTGGAAACACTTTCTCAGACATACCCAAAATATTGCTTTATTTGATTTATATGTATTCCTTAATCAATTCAGGAGGCCATCTAAAATTAAACCTTATGATGCATTTATTCTTTAAGATTGTTAGAAGTACTCAAATGTAATTTATTAAACACCATGTAGATATAAGGAAATGCCACTTTGGGGGCATGAGAAGTATGTCACCTAGGTGACACTTATCTTCAAATAATTATAACCAGACCAAGTTATCAGGTAATATTTGTAAACACAGACATTCCAAATATATATCAAATATATTTGGTATTAACCCAGTAATTTAAAGTATTTTTAGAATATTCTTTCTCTTATTAAGAATGAATAAGAAACTACTACATCAATTACATACTCATAAAGTTGATGCCAATTCCATCTGCATATTTTTTCAAGGAACATTCTTATTTTGAAATAAATTCCTTTGATATTATCAGAATTTATGTATGCACCCTTTTTCTATAAGCACATGTATAAATGTTTTATGAATCTTCTTGTCTCAGATAAGTTGCAAATAAACCAAAGAGGCAATATGCCATTACCCCAAGAAAATTCTAAAACTAGAAAAAATGTCTAGTTATTTACAAACTATCTGATAAATAAATGTATCATGAATTCATTATATTCTTGTGAATTAAAGAGCCAACTAGTAATTTAGTGCCTCTGATTAGAATGAGTGAGTTCTTTTCAACAACAGTTTTTTTCAACAAAGAAAAAGCCCCCTGTAGAAACCTTAATATCTGCAACTCTATGTATATATTAGATATCAACCTAGATACAATTAAAGGAAAATAATTCACATTCTAATTATTAATTTAAAATAGTTAAGATATTGTGTACATTTACTTTTAGTTAAACTACAATAAGCACTTTCCCTAAAGAATTTTAGATAATACATGTAATAGTCATTTTAGCCCGGAAATAGTTCCTTTTAGATAAAAAAGTGATATTTAGAGAGATGCTTAAATGTAATTTTTCATTTAAATGTGACTTTTGATTCAGTTTGACATTAAGAAAATAATTCCTTAATAGTTTTTCCTTGAAAAAAATATTTATATGATAAAGTGAACAAATAACCCAATGCCTATGAATAAAATGTGACCTTGACCTTGCCAAGGTCAAGGATGTATGTGGGAATATGTTGGTGCAGATCTATCCCCATCTGAACATGTGAAGGCGCCTTCAACTCTTTTGAATACACAGCTCTGCTACCTGTCTTATCTAATGTTGGGGAGTCACAAGTTTTGGAAGTGATTCCCCATGGTCTCCTTATTTACTTAAAATAAACTTGGTGTGACAACTGTATTTGGTGTTCTGTTCCAATTTGAATTCCATCAAGAGGTGGACAAAGAGAGTCTGGCAACAAAACCTATCTACTGTAGGTTATCATGCTCACACGTAAAACAAATATACAAAAATTATTTTTAAAAAAATCAATCATGAACTTTGAATATTTTCATTGGCAATAATATTATCCATGCCCAGATGCTAAAGGAAACCTCAAACTAATTTATAGAGCCATTATTTACAATTTGATTAGATAAGGACTCCCGCTTGGCTGTGCCTCCTATACCCAAGATGAGTACCTCTTCTTTATATTAATTACATTCTATCCTCACACACAGAAACAGATTAAACATAGATTTCCTTTTAATGAAACTATAACTTAACCAACAGTAACTTAACTTTAGATGGGTCACTGAATAAACAAAGATGAGCTACTCATAATTAGTATTCAATTTGGAATTCTTTTGAAAAAAAAATAAAACAAGTAAGAATAGATCATTTTTTATTCAACAGAAATACTTACATTTTTGCATCCTCATGAGAGGACCCGAATGCAAACTCTTCCAATAGACTGAGAAAATGTACTGATCTGAAAAATACATTCCCTTGGAGTATTTTTTTTAAAAGAATGATTAACTGATTGAAGGATTTGCCTTGTAAATTACTAAATTTAGAATAATCTGTAGAATATGTGGCTATGACAAATGCAGTCAGTTAGAGCATCATTTCCAAATTTTAATTATTGTTCCATTAATTTCAGCACAGCTATTAATATAATACTAATTTTGATTGGGCAACAATATATGAGGTTCAAAGCAAAGAATATCATCTATTTTAGTCAGCTACTTTGCTACTGTGACTAAATGACCTGACCAGCACAACTGTAGAAGATAAAGAGTTTATTTGAGGTCTCAGAATTCCGGAGGTCTCATTCCATTGACAACCACAGCCAGCTCCATCCTCAGGACTCCAGGTGAGACAGGAATATGGCGGGAGTGTCACAGCGGGAAGTGTCTTACCACGATACAAAAGTATACCCCAAAGCCACGCCCCAATTTCCACCTCCTCCAGCCACACCCTACCACTTCAGTTATCACTCAGTTAATCCCTATCACGGGATTAATTCACTGATTGAGTTAAGACTCTCAAAACCCAATCATTTCTCCTCTGAACCTTCTTGCATTTGTCTCACACATGAGCTTTTGGGGGATCCCAACATCCTAACCATAACATCATCATTATAGGATTTTATGCAAATATGGATAACCATTTTTAGTGTGGTTCATCCTGTATAGTTACCAGTGGAAAAGAATATCCAAAACAAAAAACAGAAAACAAGCAAAACCCTATAAGACTGCTAAACTGTGTACAATTTGTTCCCCTTTCACAGTTTCTGAAATATAGTTTTACTCAGTTAAAGAAAGTTTAAAAATTAATATCACTCTTATTTATACCTTGTTACCAAAAAAAGCAGCAAAAACTATTCTTAATGTAACTGTGATTCCTATGATGGAATGATAGTTATACCTCAATATTCTTTATATCTTCTTCTGACAGAAGCCTGAAGTTTGAGGTGACCATAAGGTCATCCAGAGCAAACACTACTTGTCCACTCTCTCATAAAACTTTATGTCCCCAGGTATCTATTTCTGCCCAAAATATATAAGACAAAATGTCATGGCAGCATCAAGAAATTTTTGTTAACAGATAACTAATACTTCTTTTTCACTTCTTTACTCATGTTGAAACATTGAAAGTACTGTGGTAGCTAGAACCACAGTTGTTTGAATTATTTAATAAAAACCATCTAGAGGGCTGGGGTTGTGGCTCAGGGGCAGACTTAGCATGCAGGAGACCCTGGATTCAATCCTTAGCACCATATTAAAGAAAAAAAATTAACAAAAAATAAAGGTATTGCATCTGTTACAGCTAAATTTTTTTTTTTTTTTTTTTTAAATCTTGAAGAAATAAAAATTGGAGGACATTTTTGTTTCATCTGGACTCTGAGAAGCAGAGTTGCCATAACAGTCCTGGTGAGCCTACCACTATTTTTCTACACAAAAGACTATTTGTAAGTTGTTTTTCAAAATTTTTTTTTCTTTTAATATCTACTTGTCATGAACAAACTTAACTCTAAATGAATGAGTTCCTTAAGTGTTCTTCATTCCAGATAATATATTTTAAAAAATCTTATATCCTTGTATGGCAATTTTCAAAATCAAGTAGGTTTTGAAATACCTACTAGATGTGAAATGTACTGTTCACTAGAAACCATGAAGACTTTTATATGACCTGTAACCTTATCTAAGACCCTTTTCAATTTGTATTCACATTCATGGGCTATAAGAGGGAAGCTGAATTAAGCCAACCTATAATGACCAGTAAAGAAATCTATGTGGAACACTGGTCCAGAAGCAAACCAAAGATATTTTCAGGGTAATATCTGCCTTTTTAGAAGACAGAGCAAGAACTTGACTTTTCCAGTTATGTAAATTAGCTATGTTTATAAAGTCATTAGCTTTATATTCTAAACATTTCTATTTAAATGATTTGGTCCCTTCTGATTTTACACTGAAATCTTGGTTGAGGAACCATATAAAAATAAAAATCTTTCAGCAGAGAGTATTTGTGTCACACACAAAAATGATCTTCAGCTTCTTTTGAACACAGAATGTTGATTTTTTTTCCCTAGTGGGTTGAGCATCTCACAGGTGGAATTTACCATACCTCAGGATTTTTCCTGGTAAAATGCTTTTTTCCCTGTAGTTCAAATCTGAAGAAGCAGCACAAGATTGTATACTAGTTGGACAAAAATCTAGAACTGATCAAGGGAGCCTAGGAAACAACAAGATGAACTGAAATAAATTGGTCCATGTAACAGGGTTAAATATTAGCTCAGCTCATAAGGTCAAATCCCATTTTATTTAGAAAGGGGTATGAATTCCTATTTTGAAATAAGTTAACAAAATAGTAACTCATCATTTTTTCTTGCATCTTTATTTGTATTTGTTCTGTGTAACATGAGAGTTATTTGTACATGAGAGTATAGTGTATTTTGACATATTATAGATATATGGAGTATAATTTATTCTAATTAGGATCCCATTCTTGTGGTTCTAAATGATTTGGAGTTTCACTGGTGGTGTTTTCATATATGAACATAGGAAAGTTATGTTCAATTCATTCCACTGTCCTTATAAACAGAAATACTAACTAGTAGAGAAGAAGCCATGTAATTCCTAGAATTAGATCCTGATTGACATCAGCACAAGTGCTGTATCTTCAAATAGGTGATGCCTTTCCGAGAATCTTTTCCTTTTCCTTACAACTAAAGGAAACTCATAGAGAGAAGCTGCCTCATAGGGGGACTTTAGAGTGGCCACTGTAGCTCAATATGGCAGCAGATGCAGCTTCATGGCAAGGCATGACTCAATGGATAAATGCTCATCCTCATCCGTGGATGGAAGCTGTGTTTTTACATTGATGATGGTGTTAAATAAACAGGTGTCTGTTATTACTTAGTTCCAGAAAATCAGCCTACTGAGGTTGAGAGAAAGGACTTCATTACTACTCCTCATATTTAAGTTTTAAAAAATGGGAGTAAAAACAGGCTTAGTTGATTCTTCTCAAAGTAAAAATCAATTTATAGTGAAATGAAGAAATATTCCCAAACAGCTTACCTGTTCCATAGAAAGATATGGGAAAATTAAGTGCTAGTATGTGAACCTAGAAATATTCTTTTCTGTGACTTTGTCTAATAGCAGGAGAATATTACCCAGTGTCCAAGAATTTTACTATTGTCATAACCATTCACTACTTGCCACTCAATACTTTGGTGACAGAGGCCTGTTCAGTATGAAGCTTCATTACCAAAATTGAACCCTTAGGTTCAAAATTGAACCCTTTTAGAAAGCAAAATTAAAAACCTCTCTGACCTCCATGACGGTATTAATTTAGACACCAAAAATTTGCCTTTCTCTGGTTAGAGCTACCTGTCAAGTCTTCCTTTTTTATTTTATTTAAATTATTGTGGTACTAGAGATTTGAACCCAAGGTTATTCCTAAGCTTTTTTATTCTTTTATTAACACCTGATGCAAATATTCCATTTCATCTTCTTCAATAGTGCATGATGATGCTACAATACTCTCATTTACAAAGACTATACTCCTGCTTTGATTAGTAGAAATATGGATGGTATAGTGTTTTTTTGCCCACAGCTGTGACATGACATTAGAAACTGTACATCAATTTCAACTGGCAATTTTTATTCTGCTGTCTTATCTTGTGTCAAACACCTTCAATTCCTCTAAAAGTTCCTGGAGATTATTAGTGCACATTTGGGGAATTGGATTTTTTAAGATGGTCTAAGAACATTTTTTTGTAAGATTTTGGTGTCAATCAACTAGTTTCAGTAGTCTTTATTCCACCTACCTGGTCAGGATATCTAATTACAGGTAACACTGTGTGGTTCACATATATGCTGTAGAATCTCATTTTGCTTAGTTTATTGCTGTTTCCTATAAGTACTCATGATTGGTTTTGGATCTCTGAAGAAAATCTTGTCACTCCAAGTGCAAGTCAATAAAATGTTTCCACGTTTAGAGGCAAGCTGGAAATCTTGTTGGCAGTCCCGTTGAGAGACCTAGTTGTCACACCAATGCATGTTCTGCATCTCTGGTGTGGTTCCACCAGCTTCACCTGCATCTCTGCTATATCTTCCAGGGCAGTTTGTACCCTGGTCAGTCCCAATAGCTGCCTCATGCTCCTGAATTTGCTCTTTAGTGTCCAGTTGGAACCAATTTCAGAAGACCCTCCTTTCCCCAGGCTCAATCTTGGGACCATACCTTTCAGAGCCTGGAACTTACCAATTTTAGATAGTTTTGCACAATTTTGCATATTCAGATTATAAAAACACTAAAAAATAATTTTACTAGAATATTACAGAATAATAAAATCTGAGTGATCACAATTTAGGGACAATGGCCTATGACAAATAGAGAATGATTGAGGATTCCCATGTAAGGCACAGCAAATGATTGCCACTCTTACCACTATTTTCTAGGTAGTTGGGTGGGCAATGTAAGTGGAGGTTCTTGTTGGTGAATGGACTTTTGCCCTCCCTCTCTCCATAATCCCCTTGCTAGTATAATTTCTTTGATAAACTTTCTGCTTCTTCTCCAAACACTAGTGACTTTTACATGAGACTTTAAGATTGAGGTTTGGAATACTTCCATAACAAATACTAAATATGTACTTGGAGTTTTAATGGATTGTTCCTTTTTTCATAGAATCATTTCCAGGAATTCATGAAGCAATAAGAAGAAAAGCGATTTGTAGGAATTCCTGTTTCTTGGATTTATTGATGTCAAATAGCACTTAAAATCCCTCATAATTTGTAATATATTGTGTAGTCTTAGGAGGTTGAGTGAAGAGAACCAGAGGGACTGTAAAGATGGATGGAATTTTTAAAAATACATAGTTTTGTGACCAGGAAGCCATTTTTTATACTTAAAACTGATAGAGGAAGTGCTGAGTTTTGATTGAGGTGTGCTCTTCTTTCCAGCTTTCATGGTAATGTTCTCAGATATATAAATTTCTACTGAAGAAACACTTTTCATGAATTTTAGGGAAAAAATTGCAAAGTTCAGGGAAGTCTTGTCTCAAAATTTATTTTGTTCCTAAAATTGGAAATAGGACAGTAAAATAGCTAAGACTTTGAAAAATTTGACCATTTAGTGGTTGTTAGCTGGAAAAAGCCTGTATTGTTTATCTTATTTAGATCAAAATTTTGCTTGATGTGCTCCTTAATCTGACTTTCAGTTAGGTCTGAGGATAAAATAAGCTCTGCAGAGAGTCAAATCAGAGAAAGGAGAGAAAAATATGTTATTAATGCATATTTGCAATTAACTTGAAGTTGTGAAGGTTAATTAACATTCAGGGAATTAAAAGCTGAGGAGAGGCAAGATTTTGTCAAAAAGCATATGGCAAAAAGCAGGTGACATCCTCTAAGTCTCAAAAGATATTGTCTTGGGAGTTACTATCAGCAAAATAATAGAGCTAAAGAAAGTAGCAGTGTTTCACTAAACATGTGATTAGTAGAAAGCATATTGTTCAGGTGAGGGTTTCATAACCTCAGTACCATTGACATATTGGATGAAAACTGTATTTCTTTTTTTGTGGGAGGTGTTATGTGCATTTTAGGATGCTTAGTCATATTCCTGGCTTCTATCCAAAATTAACAATATGCCCTCCTTCACAACCACTGTGGTAGGGATAATCAAAAATCAAAGAGGCCATGTGTCCTCTAAAGGACAATATCTCCCCCGTTGACAATTACTGGTAAAAATAATACATATTTTCCTACTACCTGGGTTTCTTAACATGTGGAGTGACAATCATTAAGCCTTGAATATTTGAAAGTATGGAAGCACAACTGATCAATCATTTTCATAATCTTTTATGGAAGTATAGTATACATACAAAAAAACCATATTTCTCATGATGAGTGCACAAATTAATGAAGTTTAATATGCTGAACACATCCCAGAAAGTGGCACCAAGATCAAGGATTAGAACATAAGCCACAAGTTCACCTTGTGTGTCCTTCCAAGTTCTAGTTACAGAGGCAATCACCTTCTTGATGTCTTAACAGCCCAAACAGATTTTCCTACTTCTGTACTCTACATGTCTATAATCCCAAGGTCAGTCTTATTATATTTGAATTTTTCCCTCATTATTATTCTTATGAGATACATCTGCATTGTGCCATGTGATTGAGTTATTTTCATTGATGATTAGTGCCATACTCTATAAGCATAAATCAAATTTGTTAATGTATGTACTATATATAGGCATTTGAATAGATTCATTGTCTCTGATTATTATGAAAAAATCTGCTCTGAACACCTTTGTACAATGCTCTATGTTTGTGTGTGAGCATGTGCTGTGTGGGTGTGTCTGTGTGTGTAAATACTGAGAAAGAAACATAGACCATCTGCAGGCAGATAGGAGTAAGGGCAGGCAGATAGGAGTAGTTTCTTTTCAAAGGAAAGAAGGAGCCCATGGGATCCTAAAAGGAGATCCCAAGCCTTGAGCGCATCCTGGTGCTGCCCCAGGTAGATTCAACCACAGTGGCTCTTCCTTACCTATCCCTAGCAATGGCCGACCACAGAATCAACACCCACCCCAAAACTTCCGTTCACAGTAAATGTGCCCAATCTCTGAATTATGTGAATAAGGAATCAAACTAAATTTGTATACTTTTAATTGGTCTATTAAATTCAGAGCTTGATTGGTTCATATAAGGATCTTTCATTTACATGGGCTCAACCAATCACCCATGCTGGGCCATCAGAAATGCCTTTAAAAACCCCTAGACAAAGAACAGGCAGCAGTAACGTCCCTTGAGGCCCTTCCCTTTGGGAGGAACATGGTTGTGCTTCAAAACAGTCTTGCTATGCTACTCTCTGTTGTCTGTGGATCTCCTTCCTCAGATTCCTGAGACAAAGAACTGACCTGACACCAAGCTCCTCTGTTACAATGTGATTTTCTTTGTATTTGTTTGATGCATACCCAGAAGGGAACTTGCTGTGGAAGCAGCCACTGGTTTTGTGATATCTTTATCCAATATATCCAATATGTTGTGTTCAAAAAAAGCATTTTCTCCACTATAATTGAATGTTGGTTGCCACTTTTTAAAATAAGTTAAAAATATATATAGTTGTCTATTTCTGACTTTCATTTCTGATGCATTGCTTTATTTGATATTTGATATGGTGAATCTTTGAATTTGGAGATTGCCATCACAAATTTTGCCTTTTGAAATATCGTAAGAATTTGACTCGTGAATTCATATGCACAAATAAAAACTACAAATTGCTGGGATCTTGATAAGGAGAGCACAAACTCTTGTTTCTGAGTGAGTTTTATCTTTAAAATACCAAGCTTCAGCTGAGCACAGTGGTGCACATCTTTAATTCCTGTGACTCAGGAGGCTAAGGCAGAATGATTGTGAGTTTGAGTCCATTCTGGGCAACTTAGTGAGTCACAGTCACAAAATAAAAATTAAAATAAATAAATGAATAAATAAATAAATAAATAAAAGATTTCAAAAAGAGGCCTGAATGTGTAGTTTAATGTTTGCTTAGTATGCAAAAGGTCCTGGGTTCAATATCCAGTACTGAAAGAAAAATCAATTCTTCTAAATTGTTTTCAGGATATGTACCCTGTTAACTTGGGCATTTCTTCAACCTATTGTTTACCAATTCTCAGAAACATGTCCTGATTTTTTTCCTTAGATTTATTCTTCAACATGTTATATTTTTGAATGCTATTAAAATATTTATTTTAATCTGTATATTATATCTTTTTACTCTATTTATTTTCATCTAGTTTTAATATACATTATTTGCTATTCTTTGTTAGCTTCTAGTGTTGAAACTGTTGTCATTTAATTTTAACCTACTTTTTTAAAATATAGAAGTTATGGTTATGGATTTCTCTGTATGATCACTTCTATAGTTTTATCCCATACATGTCAGTATATAATATTTTCATTGCCATTCTTTTAAAATGTTTTCTAATTCCCCTTTTCCTATTTCAGTCCATGGTTTAATTAGAAATGTGCATTTATAAAATATAGAAAATGACTGATGACCTTGGGAAATTCACTGATCAATTGGCCCTGGCCCCTTTTGAGACTAAATCATAGTTCAGTTCCTCCTTTTGTCCAATCCCTTTTTCCTGAGCCCCTTAGTATTAATCTTGAGGACACATTTCAATACAATTCTTGTTTATCAACTTCCATTTCCATGTTGTTTCCTGGGAAACTCTTCCTAATAAGTGTTCAATATCAGTTTTCACCAGTGGCTGGGTGCATCGTGGGGGGAAGGACACAAAAATAACACCATTTTCATCAATTGAACCGACAGCAATGATTATTTTCTCTTTTGATGTACCTGGTTAAACAATAGTTTTGGGAGATGAAATAATAAATCTGGATATCATAACATTATGATAGACTATAAGATTTATCACTGCAAAGTAAAAAGTTCAATACATTCCACTTCATATCACTCATGGATATTGTTCATCACATGAGCACAGTGTTGAAAAAATAAGGAGAAAATGCTCATTTTCAATGCCATGAAGGGAAAAAATTTGGAAAAGTCATGTTAGTTTTCTCTGCCTTGTGGGAAACTGGCACATTTTTTAGGCAAATCTAAGGGACGAAATTATGAAAATGCTTTCAGAAAAAAAAAATTGCCCTTGAAAATACAAATTACGAAATGAATTTTAAAAATATAACAGTACACACAAACACATGCTTTCTTCCTCAACTTACTAAGCAGCAACTTGACTGCATGGGAATTCTTTAGTTAGATAACCAGCTCAGGTGGCTCATTTTCTGTTAAAAAACATACATACATACATACATACCAATTGCACTCAATTCTAGTTTTCTTATATAAAATAATCCTCCCAGAATTTTAAAGGAATTATTGTAGTTAAATTTATAAATCAAAAAGGATTATAAACTTGATGAAACTTGAGATAATTTCATCTCCCATTTTCTTCATTTAAAAGCCTAATATAAATATTGCAAAAACTATTTCCTAACTGTGCTTTACAAATATTGTTTTTCTTTTTAAGAAATTTTTAGACTCTACATTTATAAACACACATATGATATTGATAATGTGTATACTGAATCAGGAACATTGAAATCTAAAGTATTTAGTGAGCTGTTAGTAATAAATTAATTATACAAATTTTGTGAAGTAGTGCAACATAAGTTATCCTGATTAGAAAAAAAAAAAAAAAAAAAACTTCTTGAGATATGGAGGGTTGAGATAATTAGGGTGGAACGAACAATACGAGGGATGATGCTTCAACTTCAAGTCCCTTGACTGCAGAGCACAGATTGGACAACTGCTGGCCAGAATCCAGGAGGTCAGAGTCGGCCAGCTGTATCGTTAGCCAGTGGTGTTGAATGTCACTCCATTTCCCTGAGCTGAGGACATCAAGAGGTTAGGAAGTCTTAACTTTTCAACTGAAATACATGCGGATATTTCCCCAATGGACCCTGACTTACTCTACACGTTAAACTTTAGGGCAGGCAGATGGTGAGTCTGTCAAAGAGCTTGCACAGGGACTCCATTCTTTTGAGAACTATCAAAAGATGAACTCTTAGAGAGAAAGTGCACGGTCTATGTTACCATTACGTTAAATGACAGCATGACTCAGAGGCGCTTTGTGTCAAAGTATTCTGAAAATAAAATGGAAAACATATATTATATAGTTTTGTTGAAAATAACTTTAAAACATTATTTTTGAGGATGGTGGCAATTGATTAGAAATAATGGAATTAGCATCTTGCATGGAATTGTTTGTTTTGATAGGTGTTCAGAGATGGCTAGCAAAATATTCTAGTATATTATTTAATAATTACCAAAGCATTTAATATATCACTAAAGTAATAGAAAAATATCAACACTCATGGGTGGTGAAAGAAGTTGACGGTCAGAGGGAGTTTGGGGGTTGCAAATCAGTGATCATTTGGAACCAAGGCAACAGATTATCACAGGCAGTTCTGGAAGAGTGAGGTCCGTTCAGAGTCATTCCACCTAAGGGAAATATGCTAGGCCTTCTGTGCTGCAGTCATTGGATGTGGGCCATGACCTGGAATCCTATGTGACTGTTGGTAAGGTAGCTTTTCAGACCTAAGAGAAATTCCAGGATAGGATTTTAGTTAAGACCTTAACTAAACACAGATTTTGTTATCCATGATGGGTGGGCAATTCAGAACAAATCTCCACAGATACTGAGACAAATGTACTGATTTTCTAACAATCTTAAAATCTCTAAGGTTCATAGAACATAGTGTTTCCACAATTATCCTTAGGAATATTAACGTAATTTAGAGCTGAGCCTACAAAATCAGACAAGAAAGAGTTTTGAACCATTTAAGTTTAGAAGTAATGAAGGTGTGTTGCAAATTGTAATATTAGCACTAAAACCTTCTATAAAACATGTGCCGTGTTTTGAAGAAAGAGTGTCATTGGAATTGACAGAAAGGTGCAAAAAAAGAAAAAAGAAAAATTTAAAAATGAAAATAAATTTAAAGGTTCTGTCGTAGAACTTGGATGTATTCTGATTTTTAAAACTGAAACTTAAGTCAAGAATAAGGAAAGAGAGTTAAGCCATTTTGGTGAGAGAGTGTGACAGGTGCTATCAGATAGAAGCAGAGGACTATGTCGTCAAATGGAAATCTGTATTAGAAATATATCTTGAAGGATGGTAGTAGAATCCATGAGAGCAATAGTCAGTAGAAAGGAGATATACTATAAGAAAACTTAGCAGGCCAAAGCTTAATAGGGGATTTATGGCTGGTGAAGGAAAAACAACAAACAAAATTAAAATATAAATGGAAACAACAGCAAAGAAATTGGACTGATAAGTTGTTCCAAGAAATACAATTAAGTTAGCAAAAATAAATTGTTTTGTGAATATGAAGAGAGGAAGAATTTATACAAGACAGAGTTTAGTCATAATGTCAAATCCTAAAAGGTAGTCAATGAGCAAACTTTCAGAATATTCTTCCCAAATACTCAGGTGTTAAGGCTGAAAGTGGTATTGCTAATGTGATAAAATAGGATGATATAAAAATATGTCTAAGTCACATTTTAATATCTTCTATGAAGTAGGAAAAATTCAGAAACTATCTCAATCAAAAATTTTCCACAATAATGCATGGAAGCATCAAAGTGATAAATATCATACTCATAATTACATTAGTTTTCATGGCCGTACAGTTACTTGGGATATGTAATTAAGTATACTAATTGGTTAACCTTATAATAGAATAATTATAATGTTCCAAAGTATCATATGAGCTTATTCAAAGTGGAATATGTCCTCCGACTTGTGGAAGAGGGGATCTGAGAAATATTTGAAGTATGCAAAAGAAAAAAAAAAAAAAAAAAAACACGTCTGCTAGCTATGAAGACAGAGAGGGTGTCCTGATAGGGGAACTGGATGTCTCTAGTACAGATAGCAACCCTGGCTGACAGCCAGCAAGGGATGTCCAACCTAGACCTTCAGATGTATAGAATGGATCTGTATTTGGCCGGAGTGAGTCAGGAAGAAAACACTTTTCCCAGAGCTTCTAGGTGAGTTTACCCTGGTCATTGTCTCGATTTTAGCTTTGTGATACCCTGAATTTGTAGAATCCAGTTGAACCCATTCACACTTCAAACCTATAGGCCTGTGATCTATTCAGTGGGTATTATTTGAAACCACTAAGTCTGTGATACTTCATTTTTTAGAAATTGAAAACTAATATATCTGGATACTTTTGGTAAGAAACTATCCCAAATTTGTATAGTTGCATTCCCAGGGAACACAAAAGTGATTTCTCCAGAAGTTCATACTGAAGGTGATCATTAGTCAAGAAAACTGAGCTTTTAATTCTGATGAGACTCAGATATGCAATCATTTCAGTCAGCACAGGAATTGTTACAGGTGGTCTACATCACATTCTAAATCATTGCTCCTAATTAGCATTTGTAGTTACATAGGCTTTGCACATTTAAATCCAAAGTGTTTAAATTTCAAATTCTCATTCATTTCTCATGTTTGAAATTGACTTGACTCCTCTCTCGGGAATCTATCTGTATTCACTTCTGATCTATATTATTTTCTATTATACATTACCCCAATTCATTTAATAGGGATTCTGAAAACATGAATTCAAATTCCAGTTCAACAGTCAACAGGAATCCAAACTTGAAACTAGCAATTGGTGTTCTCTTTTTAAAATTCAGTTTACTGATTTTTAATGAAAATAGTAATATACACTTACTATTATGTGATATAAAGGGTAAAAGAGGCAACATATCTGAAATCACTTAACCTAGGATATAATGCTTGAAGTACATAAAAATTCTAAGCAGAATCTGAGTCATGTCAAAGATAAGAGTGTTGATTCAGTCATTTCTAATTCCTTTACAGCAGTCCTTAGGGTTTTTCATTCAAGTTCAAGATATTTTTGAAATGACTATTTTTTTCAACATTATGTAAAAAATAATGTCCAAATAAAGATTTCATATAACAGAAAATAGTCTAACTTACATGAAACTGAAAACATCTTTAAAGAATATCCATTTAATATTTTTGTCATATATTTTAAAAATAAATTATACATCATATAAAGAGACTAAAATAATTTGAAAAAAATGAGTCTATCTGGATTCTAGCTAAGCACTACCTACAGATGACTTTATTTTGACAAAAGGCTGAAATTTGAATCTTGATTATTGATTAGATAACAGTTTTGTGCTGTTTTCTCTAATTCTCATTTTTTTTTTTAGTTATTGATGTACCTTTATTTTTTATTTATTTTTATGCTGTGCTGAGAATAGAACCCAGTGCCCCATACATGCTAGGCGAATGCTC
Source organism: Sciurus vulgaris (assembly GCF_902686455.1). Lineage (NCBI taxonomy): Eukaryota > Metazoa > Chordata > Mammalia > Rodentia > Sciuridae > Sciurus > Sciurus vulgaris. The sequence goes on from NC_136466.1 coordinate 152,256,717, forward strand.
TACCAGTGAGCCAAAATCTCAGCCCCATGTTTTCTAATTTTGATAGCTATACTGTAATTCTGGAAGACCATACACTTTTTCTTAGAATGAATACCCTGAAATACTTAGGTGTAAAGGGTCATGATATCTCCAACTTGCTCTCAAATAATTAAAGAAAAAACCCAGATATTTACATACATATAGATAGATGAAAAGAAATAAACAAAAATTAAGGGACAATAATAAAGCAAATGGAAAAAAAATGCATACCATGAATTTGGGTAACACGTAACTAAGAAATTGCGCCAATCTTGCAAGTTTCCCGTACACTCAGAATGTTTTAAACTATTATAAAATAAAGAGATAGTTCATGAAGAGTAAGTAGCAGCATGTAACAGTTCACTAAGGTATATTGGTGAATGATACACAATTATAAACAACTTTGCTAGTGTATAATGGTGATTGATAGGACATTCTAAAGGAGTCATTATTGTAAGCATTTAACTTTACTAGTAAAATGCTATGAATATGATGATTTACACAAGAATATAAAAAGTTCATATACAGAAGACATCTGCTACATTATATAACTATTCTATAATAAACTGTAACAAAATCATAAAATCTCACAGCATTTTATTAATGTCCTAAATTTTTCCATCATTTGAGATGTATAACTACTTGATGAGTTAACTAATAAACTAAGCAGCAACATAAAGTCATCTTTGCACTTGTAGTAATTTTGGAGAAGTCATTTTAATAGGAAGAGAGTCAGCCAGCCAAGGTCAGCCTAAGGTAACTGGAATAAGTCAGAACTAAGTTACATCAACTTCAGCTGCCGCTTAACAATGTCTTCCGTACAGATTATTATGAACATATATCTTTAATTCTTAATGCATTTTTCCTACAATGTATGCATTTCTTCAAGGATATAACATAAAATTATCTAGAGTTAACTATTATAAAAAGCTTTGAAGTGTTGCTAGTTGAAGGGATAAAAATAAGTATCACTTGAAAAATATAAATTCAATTTCCTTTGTTGATATTCTACCAAGGGAAATTGTGAGCTATGCCAGCCATTAGTCTTTAGAGTGTGATATTACCAGCTGTGATGGTTTGAATGTGAGGTGTCCCCCAAAAGTTCACATGTGAAACAATGCAGGAAGGTTCAGAGGAGAAATGATTGTGTTGTGAGAGTCTTAACCCAACCAGTGAATTAATCCCTGATGGGAATAATTGAAGTGGTAGGGTGTGGCTGGAAGAGGTGGGAATTGGGGTGTGGCTATGGGGTATATATTTTGTATCTGGAGAGTAGAGTCTCTCTGTCTCTCTGTCTCTCTTTGTCTCTCTCTCTCTCTCTCTCTCCCTCTCTCTCTCTTCCTGATGATGCAAGCTGATTCCCTCTGCCATGGTCTTCTACCCTGATGCTCTGCCTCACCTCAAGCCCTGAGGAATAGAGTCGGCCATCTATGGACTAAGACCTCTGAAAACGTGAACTCTCAAATAAGCCTCTCTGCCTCTATAATTGTGCTTGTCAGATCATTTAGTCACAGCAGTGAAAAAGATGACCAAACACCAGCCTTTGAAGCCATGAGCTCAATAGGATTGTGCCTTCAATTTATATGAATCTTGCTATTTGAAATTAGACTTGCATATTCACAGAAACATTTTAGTGTTTTCTCAGCCAGCAATTCACATGAGAAGATACATTGTTCTAAATTTGTCAGTCATTTAAAAAAAATTACAGATACCAGAATAATCAGATACAATTTTTCCATATCCTTTTATTAAGAAGTAGACATTTGAAATATATATTATTGGATACTCTGCTTTCATATTATTCATTTAAAATTTTTCATTACTGATTTTGGTCCCTATGCATTTTTTGTGAGTTCTATAAAATGGAAAATCTTTTTTTTCATTTTGAAAAAAAATGTAGTGTAGAAGAAATATAGCCTAAGACTTACCAAGACAACATTTTGTCATAGTGCACCAGTAATAAAACTACCAAGGTGCAGTATGAATCCTTGTTTGACCACAGTCACCTTCTTCATTAACACATCCACTTTTCTTTATCCTCCTTCTGTAGGCATGACACTTGCATTAATTAGTATGTATTCTAAAGAAACATACATCTAAAAGCAGGCATAGCTCTCTCCTATATTGCTTGTCGAAAGAGATTATGCTGGACACTGGAGCTTAGAGTATGAATATTAAGCATATGCGTTTACAATTCCAGAATATTTGGAATAAAATGATATGACAAAGTGTATCCAAATTTTTGTTTGTTTGTTTGTTTGGAGGCTGGACACAGGAGTGTTTAAAAAAATTTTTTTTTGAGAAAGGATCTCAGTAAATTGTGCAGATTTGCCTCAAACCTGTGATTCTTCTGCCTTATTCCCTCAAGTCTCTGGGATTACAGGTGTGAACTCTCATGTCTGGCTCCTTTTTGTCTTTTTATTTGAATCTGTGATTAAAAATATTTCACATTACTCATCTATTCACAGTTCCTCAAGGGTGAAAATGCATGATAAACATTAGAGAAAGGGGAATGAAGGGAAGGTAGGGGTGATAGGAATAGGAAAGACAGTGAAATTAATCTGACACAACTTTCATATGTACATATATGAATATGTCACAGTGAGTCTCAACATCATGTGCATCTACAAAAGCAGGATCCTAGTTAGGCTGAGATATACTCCATGTTTGTATGAATATGTCAAAGTAGGCTTTACTGTCATGTATAACTAAAAAGAACAAAGGGAAAAAACATTCAAATTTTACCACAGATATAGTAGTAAAGGTAACATAGGTATATGAAAGTACTAGTTAGGCTGCTTCTATGGACTGGAAGGAGGACAAATGAGAATGGGCACTCACCTGTCCCTGTGCAGATGCTGGTTATAACCATACTGGACATGGCCTTCTAATTGCCTTTGTATTTACACATCACTGATCTGAAGAAAAACATTAGTCCTATTTACTATTTCAATTTAAAAAAAAAAAAAAAAAACTGGCTGTAAAATGTCTGTTCTTCATGACAGATATGGGTTCCATATTGAAAACATGGACTTGAGGATGGTGCATTAGAGCTGATGCAGTTAGTTTTGAAATAGGATAGTAGTTCAAGTCTAGTTCTGGACTCAGTGAGACATCCAATACTACAAAAGTACCTACGTATTTTAGTATCTCATGAATTAAGTCATCTGCATACAATTATGTCAATTTTTCACAATTTAAACTACATTGGTATATCTACTATATAACTGCAACCTTTTAATGAATAATTTTGATATAACAATAAAACTAAAATGTGGTTTTTTTTTTTTTTTTAGTTTTAAAGATCACTCAATCCTCATTCTTTTGGAAAAATATGAAAGCACCCTTCATGTATTACTGCTCTTCATTTTAAGAGATAGACACTTTGGTCGAGTATAACATCATTTTGAGAAAGCGGCTGTCATTTTATTCTACACATTTGGGTTGCATAAATGCTCATTTTAATGATGCAGTATTTCCTTTGTAAAATTATCTTTTATGGTGTATGAACTGATCATTAATTTCACTGTAAAGACATAATTTGTACATTTTAATGCATTTTTCAACTAATCTATTTGTGTGAGTGTAACAGCTGGTAGCTCACAAATGACGACAGGATAGTAAAAACTCTACCTGAGTTCCATAATTTCTTTGATTTCTCTTCCCTGCCACATAAAATTAAGCTTTAAAATTTTATTTCTTTGTTATGCCAGTATCATAGTTATTTTGTATACAAGTATACCCTTGGTGTGTGGGGGTTACATTGGAATAGCAATTACACCATATTGCATAATAGTTTGTTAATGCTCTATTACTTTTTCATGCAAATAGCTAAAGTGAAGAGCCTGAAACTCACTTTATTTGCACATCTCCAATTTAATTGACTAATTTTAAAAGTATAGTCATCTATATTTTCACTACGAATATTTACCATGTTCTTCTATTTCTTTATCTCAGTTATAACTGAATAACCCTGAGCTCACTGGTTTATAGGTTTGTGAGAAAACTCAAACTCATTTAATATTCAGCAAGACAAAAGGTTGAAAATATACTGGGATTTTCTGTAAATCCCCAAACTATATTTAAATTTATAATTGTAATATATATATAGAAATAAAATAAAAAAGAGTAGATATATATCAGGCACCTAATAAAAACTAGTCTACTAAATGTAATAACTTCCAATGAAAGCATGTTAGACATAAAATAAAAATTGTTCATGAAATTAAGAACTTTAATACTCTCTTAATCATTTTCTGTTGCTAAAACAAAATATATGGAGGCTGAATAATTTATAAATAAAAGAAGTTTATTTAACTCACAACTCTAAAGGCAAAGAATTGTGGTGCCAGGATCTTTCTTCTTTGCCTCTGATGAGACCCAGGTTATATGAAAAAGTAGAAGAAAGACATGTACATGTGTGAGAGAGATAGAGGGAAGACTGACTTCCTTTAAAGCAATCTGCTTTCATGGCAACTGACCTAATCCCTCCAGGTCTGACTCACTACCTCAAGAAAAGAATTCGTCTTAACAACTAGTCACCTGCTGCAAGCACCATGCCTTATAACCACCATATTGTGGAACAAAATGCAGCACCAAGTTCCCATGGGGACAAACAACTGTATTCAAACCATAGCAAATACTATCCAATTTGATGTTCTTTACTTCCTTTATAATCACAGCATACTAATACTGGTTATTTGCTTAACGTTTTTTAGAGAAAATTGCTTCTCATTAAAAGTTTCAATATTTATTTAGAATCTTTTCAATGGGATGAAAAAATATGTATATAACCAAAATAGTTCACAACAAACTGAGGAGAAAAACAACCTATCTCTAACGTCACCAGAAAAAGCTTACTGGTGAATCAAGGACACACATGAATCTTGCCGAATACCTAGATTTCTGAGCTCATGGGTCACAACAAATGCATCGCCAAAAACACAGGCAGAAAGTTGTAACACTAAAGAAAAAGTGATTCTTTCAGGATGGTAAGAAAGCAAACACTTCTTGGAGTTGTATGAACGAGGTTATTTGTATTTCTTTTTTGGTAAAGCCTGTGTAATCTAAATGTGTTCATGAGAAGTAAAAAAGCGAAGTTTGAAAACTTAATCATTTTCTTTTCGTTACCCCTAGGAATTGCCCCTTTGTGTCCTCATGAGAAAATATTGAGTACTTATGATTATTTATTATTAAATAATGATTTAGTAATAATAATTATAATGATTTCTACTATTATATCGTGTTTTCCATGAGCTATAAATGGCTACAAGTGTACTGATGTTAGAAAAGAAGTACCACAACTATGCATGAGACAGGATTTCATTTACACCATAAAACCCATGTCGAAATGAACTTAGGCAACTAAGGGAAAGGACACTCCACAAAGTGTATGTTCCTCCACAAATGATGTAAGGCATGGCAGATAGTACACAGATACAGAATTCTTAGAAAAACAGGGGATGTGTGACCTTCATCAAAGCCACTGCCAGTACACAGAATGGATGGCTAGAACTTGGGAGAAGAGAAATATGACTTGAGTTCACATAAAGGTTTTTCTTTTTATTCATGTCCCTAAATCATTAGCAATTTCTTCCCAAACTTCCCAAACTCTATTAACTGAAAAATCCATTCGTTACTCACAACTTTTACATTTGTATGCCTAAACTATTTAAGGAAAATGTGTTTTTAATCTGATTTTATGCTTTTTTTCCTCAGAATTCCAAGGTAAATATTCACATTCAGGATAAAAGACAAATTTTATGTATTCTAGTAATCCAAATCCTGTCCTCATGTAAAGGCCAGGAGTCAGCAGATGGGCCTACCTAGTTCAGAGAAGCAAACTCATTCCTCCCTCACTCACTGAGCAAAACTGGAGCAACATCAGCCCTAGAAGGAGAAAGAAATTTCTCCACAGACCAGTGTTAATACCAAGTAGGAGCTAGTGTACTATGAGAGGTGGGATAGTTCCAGATGTAAACTGTATTGACTGGGCAGAAATGGCACTCTTCTGATTTTAGCTGCAATTAGAAATTTCTCTCAAATTTATCCTGGTTATCTTGATTTTTTTCAAGGGGAATTTTAATTTGTTTTATTGGTAGTAAGCCATCATTTTCCCTTGAAAGGCCTCCTGAAATGTCACCGTGTTATTTAAAATCACTTATTAAAAGTTCATCTTTTTTCACATACACTTGTTTGAAGCTTCTCCAGGTTCTCATCACTACCCAGTTCCAAAGCCAGTCCATGAGTCAGGTGTTGTCACAGTACATGACATCCTCTGTCCTAAAATCTGTCTCAGTTAATTATTGTTGTCTAATAAATTACTATAAAATTCATCAGCTTAGAAAATAAATATTGATTCCTCCTAGTTTGTGTGGTGGGGATTTCGGAAATGGCTTAGCCAGATGATTGCACCGCAGGATCTCACGATGTTGTCAGCCAGGGCTGCAGCAGATCGATGGCTTGGATGCAACTGAAGAAATGACCTCCAAAACATGACTGCTGGCAGCAGGCCATAGTTCTTTCTTGGCCGTTTGCTGGAGACCTCAGATCTTCTCAGAGACCTCTCCATCAGGCTGTCTGAGTGTCCTAAATCAGCAGCTGCCATTTCTCTATATCCTTGATGACTTGGACTTGGAAGTGATACATCATCACTCGTTGGGTCCTCTTGGTCACTGAACCAGAGAGGGGTCTTCCCAAGAACATGACTATCAAGAGGGAGGATGCATATGACCATCTCAAAGGCTTTCTCCCAAAATTCCTTAAAGTTTATGTCCCTAGAAAACATGTGGACCTTCATGATTCTATTTTCTTTGCAATAAAATAAGTAATAATATTTTTTTTTCTGTTCACAGATTTTATAGTTAGGCACACCCTTTCTAGGAGGTCTTTCCTTTCCTTGTTAATTGTCATTAGGTCTCCCCTCCCTACTTCTTACCTCAGATCAAAAATCAATTCAAGAAGCTGAGGAGGTCATCTTAAGATACATTCATCATGATGGTTAATTTTTTGTTTGGACCTGACTGGGCCATAAGATACCCAGACATTTTTTCAAACATTATTTCCAGTGTCTACCAAGGCATTTCTGGATAAGATTAACGTTTGATTCTATAGATTCAGTAAAGAATATCATCCTTTCTAATGCAGATATGCCCCATCCTCATAGACTAGAATGAAAACAAAAAGGCTGATCCTTCTGCAAGTAAGGGGAAACTCTCTGCCTGATTGCTTTGAACTGGTACCTCAGATTTTTCTGTTCTACATTTACATTAATATCACTTACCCTTGTAACACTTAGTTCTATGATTACCAAATCAGGTAATCATGCAACATTGTTCTCTGGGCTGAAACGGAAAAGTGTTTTGGGAACTATCATGTATAATTTTACACCTTCTAGTTGAACTTTTTATTCTGGTATAACTTTTAAGTCAAGCCTAATGTCTTTCTAAATATTTTAACAGGTTTTTCTCCCTGTAGGGCTGTTGTAGCTAAATATTTAGATACACTTATATCTTCATTACAAGATTCTACCTACACAGGTATTCATTCCTGTTATCTCCAGTTAAATTTGCTTCCATGGAAGCAGGCTTCCATTTGCACCGTTTATTTTTTTATGAGCCTTTGTCTACATGGTTTTCTTCCCTGAGAGAATGTGCTTGTATTGAAGACAGACTAAGTTGGCATTAACTCAGTGAAAAATATGTGTTGCATTAGAAAATTTTTGAGTAAATATTTGATGTTACTTTTTCCACTTGTTGAATGAAAAAGATTTCCTGATTTTAATAGGATCACAGTCCAGTGGATGCAAATGTGCAAAAATTTACATTTAACTGTTTATGTAATATTTATGGGAAGAATATAAAACTCTAATAGCCATATCTATCAGACCCCTAAGATTCAGCAGAATTTGTGTCTCACTTTCAAAAGCAGATTACAGTCAGTAACAGAACAACACACATAATAAAATACTTAAATACACCATTTATTTCATGTAAACATAGAAAGATGACACCTTAAGGTTATTTTTTACTCAGTAAATAATGCAATTTTAAATAACACATCACCTAGCATTTAATAAACATTGACTAATATGACAAACATGAAAAAGTGGCCCTCCCACCCATAGGCTTGAGTATATTTCCTATTTTTTAAAATAAATAAGAATATATATGGGAAGAACGTTTGTCATTATAGTAAATTTAAAATATCATAGTAGCATAATAACAACAATGTAAGAAATTGTCATTTCTGCAAGATGGTAAATTAGTCAGCCTGCAGTTTCTCTCAAATTAGATCAACTATTAAACATGGAAAGTCAAAATTCTGGAAAAAAAATTGTGGCACATTTTGTAGGAAATCGGGGGGCTTTGTTGACCCTAAAGGGTGTTGATTCAACTCAGAGCAGAAGATATCCAGAAAGAAAAATTAGAATAAAGAACTCTTTCCCCCTGGGAAAATCAATGCTGCTCCCTGTTTACATAAAGCAACAGCCTTAGCAAAATGTGTTATTCCAAATAAGTAGCTCAGAAGTCTGTGTTCAGGAGATGAAATAAGGAGTTGAATATGTAAGGAGCCCTAGGTGCTGACCCCCATGCATGGTTCCTTTCCAACACATACACACACCTGCTTCTCTTGGAAAGCTAGAGGACTGCTCTAGCCTCTAGAAAGCTCGGTGACATTTTAGCTGAGTTGGGCTTTTTATTGATGTCAGAAGCTTCCACATCCCTATGCAGTCACACACTAAAATAGCACGACATCTGAGCAGGCGATCTATTTTTAAACAACCAAGAAATCAAACAAGATTAGTAGAAGAAAAAGTACAACAAAGTCCTAGATTTTGAATACCAATATATATGGATGTGTTAGATCAGAGAGATCAATGATAAAACGGGGAAAAAAACATTATCAATGGGAAACAAGATAGTAGTCATTCCACAGATATTTCTATTCATACATAAATATATAGTAGCTTAAATTTGTTCTAAAAACGCCGTAAATACAAAAACATGTCTGAAGAATATGTTATGAGATAAATAAACAAATAAGTTCCTTACAGATTTTATACAAAATGATCAATAAATTACAAAATCAAATATATGAATAATAAATTTTAAGAAGAATAGATATAGAAAAGATGAATAACTGGGTAAAAGAAATCAAACATCTAAGAAAAATAATAGTGAGGAGGAAACATTTGAATAAATTAATAAAGATACATTTCCTAGAAGTAAATAATGACTCACCAAATGCCAAATAATGGAAACATGGAAAAATTGTACTGAGAAATAGTTTAGTGAAATTTACAACTGTAAAGAATTACAAGAAAATTCTAGAAGCTATCAAAAGTAAGTTCCTGAGATATAGAGAGAAAGAAGAAAAAGAGTAGCATCTTAATAGTCAATAGCTAAACTGAAGCTGGAGAGCAACTAGAAATATACGTATATTTATATGTACATACAAATTTATTTTATTTTTAAAATATTTCTTAGTTGTTGATGGTTCTTTATTTTATTTATTTATATGTGGTGCTGAGGATCAAATATAGGGTCACACACACAGTAGGCAAGCACTCTACACTGAGCTACAGCCCTAGCCCTATATAAATCTATGTACATAAACTGTATATAACTTGATATATGTACACACACAGACCATTTTATGCATTGAGGTAAAAAATATTTTTGAATGAATATAGCAGATACATTGACTTCTTAAATATTTTAGTAGTCTTTAATAGTCAAAAAATTTTACATGACTTTGAGGTTGAAAGTGATACATATGAAATCTTGACTTATGATATGTCATTGGGAAAAGGATGAATCATTGCATAAATGATACTGGATAAATTGGTTATCTCCTATTAAAAAATGAAAATAAAAATTTAATTCACATAAATAAATAATAAAATGTGGATTTTATTAAAATTTTAAATTTTGAAATATGTTTATATTCTAGGTTTCAAAGAAGCATTTTTAAAGAAAACACACTAAAATGTAAATAATGATATATTTGAATACCCAGACATTTCATCATAATATGCCATGAATAGATAAGTCCCAAAATGATGAAAACAGAGTGTAAATTTTTATGTCTTTGTTGAAATTGATTTTGATTTGTTTACTCAAATTAACTATATTGAAGTTGGAATCATATAAAATTACATAAAATTATTTTTAACATATAGGTTAAAAATGGACAATATTGCCAGGTGTGGTGGCACTTGCCTGTAATCCCTGCAGCTTGGGAAACTGAGACAGGAGGATCATAAGTTCAAAGCCAGCCTCAGCAAAAATGGGGCCCTAAGCAATTCAGTGAAACTCTGTCTCTAAATAAAACACAAAATAGAGATGGGGATGTGTGCAAGTACCCCTGTGTTCAATCCCTGGCACCAAAAAAAAAAAAAAAAATGCAAGTATTGTCAACTGCCTGTGTTTTATCTGTATATGCCTTGTGAAATGAGGATTTCTGTCCTAGGTATTTCTAACAGAAAAAAAAAAAAAATCCTATTTCTCAATACCTTCCAGTACACATTTACAAAATAGATCTTAGTAGTACTATTTATTGTTAAAAAACTATGGAAAAGTCAGTTACCTATCAATAATAAAACAGGACAAGACATTGTACTATATTCATTCAAAACAACTGTACACCAGGAAAATACATGAATTATGATATATTATAATGAACAAATGCAAATCCAGATATTAAATGAAAAAGCAAAACCTTCCACCAGAGCAGACCAAAACAGACAGAACAGACAAATCTAACCAACACATTTCAGAAACTTATAAATTTGTGGTAAAAACATAAAAATTGGCAAGGCAATTGTTAGAATTATTTTTTCATAGGAAATAGAGGATAACCAGTGATGTAATCCTCCAGGTTGGAGGATTTTCTTCTCAGTCTTCAGAGGTTATTTTAGATCAGAGGACACACTTACACCTTCTTTGCATATGTGTTTATCACATTTTTCTATTTTAAAATTAAACATGCTTAGCAAGCATGGATTATTACTTCAAGACGAAAGATTGCTTTTGTAGGTCATGAACTAGGTAACGGAATAAAAAAAGGATGGTGTCGAGAGAGGATAGATATGGCATTGAATCATACAAGTCCTTCTGGAGAGTAATACAGAATTTATAGAATTTAGATTTAACTCTGATCATACATTCCAATTTAGATTTTTTTAATATCACCCTGGTTGCTCTTTGGAGAAAGATTTTTTTGTGTGTGCCAGGGTAAACTAGGATGAAGGAAAGACCAATTTGAAAACTTTTACAAAAATCCATATGACAGATGTTGGTTTAGACTCATGTGGTTGTCACAGAACTAGAAAGAAATAGACAGCTTTGAAATATAGGTAGGAGTTGAAATTTGCAGAACTTTCTGATGGATTGCTGCTGGTGGTTTAAGCAGAGGTGGGTATTAAACAGTGTTTCCCTGTCTTCAGCTTGAGTGACTGGAGGAAGGATACTTATTAATTAATGCAGAGAACACAGTAGAAAGAATTAAATTGTAGATAGAGCTAGATTACAAATTCTATTTTAGACACATACTTTTGCATATTATGTTGCATTTAGTGACATAAATGGTTCAGTCTGTGAACCAACCCAATGCAAAGCTTAAGGAACCAGTTTAAGGTGATCATCTGGAGGGCAGGAAAACAGTATAGCCTGTAATAGTGAATCATTACACAGAAGGGCTGGGGAAGTTCCGGGCATTAATGAGATCACCTGGAGCAAAGAAGCAGAAGAAGAGCTGTTAAGGCCTGGGAGGTGAATGCTTTGGCAAGTGGAGGTGGAGGAATTATAAACAAAGAGAATGAGAAAGAAAGGCCTGAAAGGTAGAACAAAAAGGGGAATGTAGAATCAGAGAAGCCAGGAGAAAGAGTTTTTAAAAGAATGATCTTCTCTGACAAGTGATACAGTGAAGTTGGGAAGGAGGAAGACTAAAAAGTACCTATTGCATTCAGAAAATGAAGGTCACTGGTGCCAGGAATAATGAGATGTCCAATTGAGCGCTGCAGTCAGAGTGGTGGGTACTGAGGGGTGAGTGATGAGCCAGGGAGAGAATTTAAAATGGTAACGTTTTGAAGAAGTTCAGGTGAAAAATGTGATAGCTTATTAGCCAGAGGTGAAAAGAAAACTTAGGTTTTCCGTTTTTTATTTGACTAATATTTTTCATGAATCTGTATCATGTCGGATAGCATGGATCTGAAAAGGCTTAAAATTGACAGTATTTTTTTTTTTTCTGGTTTAGATGACCTCTTTTTAGTTTATCTGGATTTGAATAGAGGTGTCCTGAAAATAATCTCTTTTATTCATTGGATTCAAAGATAGCAATTGAAAATAGGGGCTTTGGTGAAAGCAAGGTAGTAGTCACGGCTAAATGCCTTTATGTAGGAGAAAAATGAGCCTGAGCTCTACAAGTGAGCATTTGTTTTATTCATTTATTTATTTATTTTTTATCTAGCATGTTGAAGTCTCAAGACAATGAATGTTCTGGATACACAACAGGTGATTCTTTGTAAAGTCTGTTACTGGAACTAACACCTAACTCTGAAGAACTAAGTTTGAAATAAGAATGACCAGCGTGGATAATAGGATCAGCACAAAAGAAATAAGTATGGAGGGTGGATGATGAATATAACAACAGTGAAAATTTAATTAATTTCCTGCCAATACTTTATTTAAATTTTGAAAATTAAAAAAAAAAAATTCAAGGTTTATCCATACAAGCCCATCCCTTAAATCAATTTCTCTGTTCAAGAGGCAATACCACTTCTCATAAGATGATAATGAAGTAAGTCTTATAAGTCCAGGCATGATGTATATTTATTTTATTTATTTGTTCAGTCATTTAACCACACTTTACCAAAAAATTTTAGAATTTTAATAATGTTTGGTTACAGTTGAGAAATGAATGACAATATCTCTCTTCTAAAGAATGTAAGAAGAGGAACCACTACTACTGAAGTCACACACAAATTCAACGTAATCTCTATCAAAATACCAATGAAATTGTTCAACAGACTGGATAAAAGCAATCCTGACACTCACATAAAACCACAAAGGACTCCGAATAAACAAAGCATGCTTGAGAAAGCAAAAATCAAAACTAAAACAAATACACAAAATGAAGCTAGAAGCACCATAGTACCTGACTTCAAAATACTGCAGTAATTAAAAAAAGCCTTGGGTTGAGGATATAGCTCAGTTGGTAGAGTGCTTGCCTCACAAGCACAAAGCCCTGGGTTCAATCCCCAGCACCACAAAAAGAAGAAAAAAAATAGAGAAAACAGAAATAAGCCTATCTTCTTATAGACAACTCATTTTTTACAAAGTCACCAAGAACATTCTGAGTAAAAGTTTCTTCAATCAGTGGCACCAGAAAAACTGGATATCCACATGCTGGGGAATAAAATTAGAATCCTGTGTCTCTCCACATCCCAACATCAACTCAAAATGGATTAGACTTAGATGTAAGACCTAAAACCATAAAACAATTAGAAGAAAATTTAGGGAATATGCTTCATGACATTGGTCTGAGCAAGGATTTTCTTTTGAGTAAGAATCCCAAACTTAGGCAACAAAATAAACTATAAACGGGATTACTTCAAGTGAAAGAACTTCTAAACCAGAAAGAAAGCAATTGACAAGAGTAAAGAGAAAACTCAAAGAATGGAAGAAAATACTTGCAGACTATGCACCTGACATGATTTATGAAAATATAAGAAACTTGGACAACTCAATAGCAAAAGCAAATAATCTGACTTTAAAGGGGCAAAACAACTGAAAAAAGCATTTCTCAAGATATACAAATGACTAATGGTAAATGAAAAACTGATTAAGATCATTGATCATTAAGAAAATATAAATTAAAACCACACTAAGATATAACCTAACCTTCATTAGAATGGCTCTTATCAAGTAGATAAGAAAAAAAAAAAATGTGGAGAAATGGAAACCACTTCACACTTTGGTGGAAATGTAATTACTACAGTCACTATTGATGACAGTACCGAGTTCCCCCCAAAAAAAAAAAAAAAATTAAAAGTAAAAATGTCATATGTTCCAACTTTCTGACTACTGCATAGTTAAAAACAATAAAATCAGTATGTAAAATAGATATCTGTATTCCTATGTTTATAGCAACACTAATCAAAATAACCAAGGTTTGAAATTGACATAAGTATCAATCAATGGGCAAATGAATACAAAATATCATACACACACACACACACACATACACACACACACAATTTAATAATATTCAGTCTTTAATAAAATACTGTCATTTATAACAATGTGAATGAACTTGAGGTATATTAAGTAAGCCAGAGAGAAAACGAAAAATACTATATAATTTCACTCAATTGTGGAGTCCAAGAAAGTGGAACTCATGGACCTACAGTGGTTACAGAATGTGACTGGAGAGATAACTGGCGTATAAAGTTACATGGAAATAGGGATAACGAGTGATTTTCATTCACACAGTAGGGTTTCTATTGTTAATAATATGGAATTGTATATTTCAAAATAACTAGAAGACAGAATATCAATTCGTAGGATCCAAGAGAAATGATAAATGCTCAAGGTGATGGATATGCTAAGTGTCCTGACCTGATCATTACCCAATATGGAATGTATCAAAAAGTCACACTGTAGCCGGGCATGGTGGTGCATCCCAGTAATCCCAATAGGGCTGAGGCTGAAGGATCACATAAGTTCAAAGTCAGCTTTCACAACTTAGTAAGGCCCTTTCTCAAAATAAAAAAGGGGCTGAGAATATGGCTCACTGGTTACGTGCCCCCCTAGGTTCAATCCCTGATACCAAAAGAAAAAAAAAATGAAGAAAGAGAAAGAAAGTCACACTGTACCCCATATGTGAATAAAATTATTATGTGCTAATTAAACACAACTTATAAAAAGAACATCTAAATGATTCTATGTGATTACAACTTAAACGAAGGAGTAAGGGTTAGAAGAGAAAGTCTGGCTAAATAAAATAACTTGCTGTGGTATATCAAACAAACAGATTAAACAAAAAAATATTTAGAAATAACTAATACTGTAAGTCACTGTATATTCACTACCTGGTAATTCAGTAGTTTAAAAATTAGATTATTTTGGATTAGTGCAGGTAAATTAATTTTTCACTTATCCTCCTTCTGGAAAATTTAGTGACACTTCATCAGTAACATAAAGTAAATCCATTTAGTAGGTTAAGGTATATGCATGCTGTTATTGTTTATATATTAGGTATCACCTAAAAGCTCAGGTGTGAGAAAATGTAAGAACATCGACAGGTGAAATGATTGGGTTAGGAGAGCCTTAATTCAATCAGTGAATTAATCTCCTGATGGGGATTAACTGAGTGGTAACTAGAGGCAGGTAGGGTATGACTGAGGAGGTGGGCATTGGGACTGTGCCTTTGGGGTGTATAGTTTGTTCTTGTGAGCAGAACTCTCTTTCTGCTTCCAGATGTGATGGCTTGTGTTGCTTTCCTCCACCACTCTCTTCCACCATGATGTTCTGCCTTACCTAGAGCCCTGAGGAATGGAGCAGCGTGTCTATGACTGAGACTACTGAAACCCTGAGTCCCAATATAAACTTTTCCTTCTGTAATTGTTCTTATCAGGTCTTCTGTTCAGAGCAGCAAAGCTGACTAAAACACATGCACACTGTTTCTCAAGGCTTGCGCTCTTTGTTATTTATTTGGAAAGAAAGTACTTCAACTTGGAGTACATTTTAGTCTTCAATTGTCAGAAGCAGTTTCTGCCGCTTTAGCTAAATATATGGTGAAATAAAAGTACTAGAGGAGAAAGAAGCACCACTCCTAATTTTTAGAATATCTGCTCCCATCCAGCATTAAGAAGTCACCATGGAAAAGTTTTATCAATTTACTATGTTTGCTATAACTAAATATGCTAAACTGGGAGATTACATAAACAGATATTTATTGTTTCACATTTCTGAAGGTTAGAAGTTCAAAAGCAAAAATAACAGCAGGGTCTTCCTCCCTCTGAATCTGTAGGAGAGAATCCTTCCTCACTATTTCCTAGTTTAGGGTGGTTTACTGACTGCCTTTGCAGTCTTTGATGTTTGGCTGCAAAAATTCATTCTATGCTTTTCTTGTCACATATGACATTTCCCCTTTGTGTTCCAGTCTTCATGTGGAGTTTTCTCCTCTTTTTAGAAAACCAGTGTGCTGGGTCATTCCCTGATACATTAGGTTTACTGGGTTCTGTCCCCTCTTCTTGCCTGTAATTCCCAGAAAGCAGTATAATACACCTAAAAAGCAATGATATACGATAGGGAAGAGCTGCCCAGGACTGATGGCGTTTTGTTTTTCTCTCCTTTGAAAGCAGGGTTTCTTCTTAGCTTTACTTAGTGATTTGTGTGGCCCCCAAGGTACATCAGCTGGGGCAGGCTGTGGTTCAGTTAGGATATGGACAAAGAAGTCTCCTTCTGCTCCAGGAAGCTTTCTTCAACCTAGGAGAATGGCTCACAATGTATCGTTGGCTTCCTTTATTCTTTAGTCTGTCTGTAAGGAACAAATCTGCTTCATATGACTTGTTGGGTCTAAGTGTCTTCTGCCTCACCAGACGAATGCAATTGCTAAGACTTCAGTCCAGGATTTTCTGGATGAAATTGTTCAGACTTCTTTTAGGGGTTCGCATAGTGATGATCTTTTTTGTCGTTCATGCAGAGTCTTCATTTGGGAATCGTTATTGGTAAATCTGCTTCCCACAGTTGGATGAGTCATAATGATAACATTTTATGTTGAATACATCTTTTTTTCCAAACATGGTACATTTCTGAGGTACTGGGAATTAGTACTTCAACGTATCTTTGGAGCAACTTAATTCATTCTGTAGTAATGTGTCTCGTCTTCCCATTGAAGTGAAAGGACAGAAAGGGGGTGAGAGAGAGGCTATAGATATGAATTTATCTATGTTCTGTTTCTGATGGGCAGATTTGTAAGTAGAGAGAGAAAAGTTCTTTGCCCACTGCTTGTTCTTCTTCTCCTCAATAATCATCCAAGGGTGGAAGCTCATGACTTATGTCTTCTCATATAAATATGAAAGATTAGAATGAGAGAAATTTTAATTTCTGATTAAATAATATTTCTAGGGCTGGGGATGTGGCTCAGTGGTGAAGCGTTTGCCTGACATGCATGAGGCCCTGCGTTCAAATCACCCAACACCAAAAATAATAATAATAAAATAAAATAAGTACATAAATAAATAAAATAAATAAATAATATTTCTCACTATAGATGACTTTTCCAATTCAAAAGTCTCTTTCCTATTTGTCCACTTAGAAATTACTTTGATCTTACCCCATCTTTAACCTTGGAACCAACATAATCATTCCAATAGAATTATTGGGAAAAAAACAACTAATATCTTTACATTCCTGAGCTTGGAAAAAATAGTCACAGTCAGTGTCTTAGGGACTTAGCTATAAACTCTTATTGCTTTTTAAATTTTTTTTCAAAGAAGGGAAACTGTTTCTGACAGTACAGCTTTTAAGGATTTTCTCTCTTAATCCAGAGGTTCCAGGTTATGAATTGTGAATTACTTGCAGATATACATATCTTGAAATCATTAGAATATTTAACAAAGTGAACTGTGCTTATCAATTGTTTTTCTAAATACTTTAATTCTTTTATATGCAAAAAAGTACAGAAATTCATCTTTTAGTAGCTTTCATGATACTCAGTCATGGGTAGGATTGAGAACAGTCAGAAAATTATAAAATATGTTTTCAAGAGTTCAATGAAGTCAAACATGCTATATTTATCCAAATCATAAAATATCTTAAACATGTGATTAAATATAAGACAAATTTCAGAAATGTTAGCATCTCAAATTATTAGTTTTGTTTTTGTACATGAATGAAATGCATATGACAGAATACAGTCCCTTTATTTAGTTGAAACCATTCATGTAAGACTTCTCAATTTCTTATCTAAATATCCTTGTGTCTGAGATGCGTCTTGTGTTTTGAATGGGAGGTCATATGACTAAGGTCTGTGAGATTCTAGGTCCTTTCTTTGAAGACTCCCTATTCAGAAGGCTGTTATAGCTAAAAATATGCTGAGACTACTAAATTTGCTGGAATGTGAAAAAGCCTGAAAATTTTGTACTATATTATCTCATTTGTTGAACTTTAATCACATATAACTTTGCAGTAGTTCAAGTTAGGATTCCATTTGTGTTTTTCTACTCAATCTTCCAATTTTGTAGAAGTTAACTGAAATAAATACATGTACTTTTCCTCTTGAAGAACATTGTAAAATACAAAAAGTCATGGTGGTGAGAGAGATCTTCATCTACTTAAAAGGGTGCAGACTTAACAAATTAAAGCACCATCCTTATGACCTTATTAAACCTAATTACATCCCCAAACCTGATTCCTAGACAGTCTCAGTGGGGTTATGCCTTCAACATATGAATCAAGCAGGAGACACAACCCAGTGCACAGCAAATATTGATCAGGTATTTTGTTTAAGATTCATCAGCTGAGATTTGCATGATTTTTGCCTCATTATTACCTTTGGGTTATAGAATTTGGGGAGGAAGAACACAATGATATAGATGAACCACCTGGTATGATATGATCAAGGGTACATATTATGGATCTGACTTAGTGATTTTGCTATTAACTTTTGCTATTAACCTATCACCTGGCTGAGGTAATATTTGTCAAGTTTCTTCATTGCAAATATACTCATTTTTTAAAAAAATTTCATACTTTATTCATTGGAAGTCACTGCAATCAGCC
Organism: Sciurus vulgaris; assembly: GCF_902686455.1. Taxonomy (NCBI): domain Eukaryota; kingdom Metazoa; phylum Chordata; class Mammalia; order Rodentia; family Sciuridae; genus Sciurus; species Sciurus vulgaris. The sequence continues at coordinate 152,275,526 of NC_136466.1, forward strand.
CAGGACTGAGAGGTTATGGTTCATCTGTTTGAGGGTAAAGTATCTACAATAATTATTTTAAAAATTTCTTTATCAAAAAATTGATATTCATTCATTCATTCAACTATTTATGGTAGTATGCATTTTTGAATAATTATTTTATAAATTGAGCTATAATTCAATATTACACTGTTACTACATTATTTTCCCATTTTGTTCATTGGAAGATGTTTTATTTCGATCCTGTGTTACTTGACAAATTTCCATTATTGTGGATGTGTCTGTATGTGTATGTGTATATGTATGTGTATGTGTTTAGTACTTTCCTAGTTTTTGGTGTTGCAAGATACTGTAGGCTTATTTTGTACACTTTTTGTCCCAATTTTGAAACTCACTCGTTATCTAAGAAGATCTAATTCTTTTCATAGAGGATGGTGCATAAAAATTAAGATTTGGCTGTGAGCTGGTTGTTTTAATGCAAATTTCACCAATTAAAAATGAGTTAGTTCAGTTGATCATTTCATGTTTTGAAATAATTTTAAAAACACATTAGATTTTAGTACTGCAATTGTCCAAAGGTACTTCTTTGTAAACAACATTTTGAAAATCAGTGTATAAAATTTAAAACATCAGGAAAAGATCACTTAGAACATACAGTTTCAGCTCCAAAATATAAAAAATTATAAATCATCACTCCTGTTCATATAATAAGAAAAAGCTTGGGCGGGGGCGGGGGGACACTTTAAAGACTCTCCTTGGAATTGAAACCACAGGTAAAACTGTCACCTCAAGATCTGGAGGCACTGAATCAGGGAGTCCTACTGAAGTTTGCTTTACTGAAGCAGATGTCATTGGAGACAGAAATGGGTGCAAAGAGCTAAATAGAGATTTTGGCAAATAAATGATGGATTTTGATTATTTACAGGAGGCTAAGGGTAGACAATGAGGAAAGTGAAAATTGGGAGCCTCAGATTTGTCCTTCATGAAGGCCACCAGTTGTTTCAGTGAAAAAGCAGAAAAATGGGTACTTTGGAGTACCCATTTCCTGATTTCCAGTGGGAGTTGGGGAAATTGGTAGGTTTGGAGACAAGGTGAATAATCATTTTGAAATACCTCTAAGGCCTTTTACATAATGTAATGAAAGCATACACTTTGGAAAAAAGGACATTGTAAGAAACCTTATTCCCACAAAGAAGGAAAGCCATTTTCCCCCTTCTATCTCCCTCTAGTCTTCTGATCTCACCCACAGGGAGGAAAATGTACACAGGAGTCTGGGCTTCAAGTTTAGGAATGTCGCAGCAAGAAATGGATCATCGGGAAACAGGAAAAAAATAAAACAAACCAAAACTATACCACTATATAAACACTTATGAGGGTCACAGTTCCAAGATACAGGATTACTAAAATATCCAGATTTAATCAAATTGTAAGATACTTGTCTCTTCTACACTCTACCACTGTAGCAACAGTTCCACTACAACAAACTGGATAATAGTCAAAAAAGTTACAAGACACATTTGCACTCTGAGGATTATACTAAGGAGACACTAAAACAAAAGCAAAGAAAAAACAAGGACATTAGAGGAATCTCATCTTTGAGAACTATGCCTACATCAAATAACACAGTCCAACTCCAATTGTATGTATAAATCTTTACATTATTTATTTCCATTTCTTTTACCCATATAACCTATTTAGTTTTCAACAACAAAAATACAAGCCATGAGAAAAGGCAAAAAAGCACATCTAATAATGCAGTCATCAGGTCAATAGCAACTTCCCCAAGTCCAAAAATAGGAATGAGTGCTTATTATGGTGAGATTTAAATTTTAAATGCTTTCTGAATATCTATTTAAATTGTTTTTTCCAAATACCTGAAAAAAATAAAACACACGTGATTTAACTACCTAGTTTTACTTTTTTAAATATTTACTAAAGAAAGAACTGCACAATTATCATATTATTTTAACTTATCACAAAATTCTAAATCCTTGAATAGTATCATGGTAACTAAACAAAACAGTCTGCTACTCAGTGTCAATTCAATTGTTTTACCAGTTTAACTAAAGATGACAAAAAAACTAAATTTCTCTTTCTCTCTCTCTCTTTATCTCTCTCTCTCTCTCTTTCTTCCCCCTTACCCCCCTACACACGCCTTCCCTCTCTTTTGTTTTTACAGTGCTGGAGACTGAATCCGGGGCCTGACTGACTGACACAAGACAAATGCTCTACTAAGACACTTCCCAATCTCTCTCCTTTTCTAATCAGAGAAAAATATTTTTAAAAACTTGTAAAATAAACATGATGTAAAATGATTCCCGTCCCTTAGATAATGTAAAACGAAGGGTATAAATCTAATATATGACTATAGTTTTAATATGTGATATAAAACATGAATGATATAGTCGTGAAAATCAAACGGTGCTGGAGTTCCGTCAATGGAGATGACGGTGACAGTGCTCGTTTTCACAGTTTGCCCTTCACTTTGTATGAGGGTTTTATTTCCATGATATTTTATCTGGACATTAGAACTATTTAGTCAAAGACATATTACATGCAGAATACCACTTTCTGTTTGTTCAGAACCCCCAGGATGCACCAGACCTAATTTCCTGGCATAGGATTCTCAAGCTTTGGTGATAGGTTACATGATCAACCTGATGTCCTGTTTTCTGTACTCGCTCACTTTATGTCATAGCAGCAGTGTTTTCCTTTATCAGTAATGTATGTGCAGATGAAAGTGCCCATTCTACCTTTGCTTGTATCATATTTCCACATTGTTGTTTTCATCTACTCCTGATTGGTTTCCTTGTTTCCAAACACCTTCTTGTTACTGAAAATACTCATCTCTTTCTTGTGTGTTTTGCAGTACTGTGGACTGAACTCGAGGCCTGTGCATGCTGGCCAAGTGTCTCCCACTGAATAGCATCACCAGCCCTTTTGATTTTAGTTTGAGATCGTATCTCCCTATGTTGCCCAGACTAACCATGGAATTATGATCCTCCTTTGCCAGTCGCCTGAGTAGCTGGAAATACACGTCTGTGCTGCCTTGCTTAGCCTACTCATCATCTTACCAACGCTCATTCAGTGAAGATAGCTGCATCACTGTCAGTCATTCTTTTTGTCCTGATACTCTTATGATTCTTGACATAACATTCCATTCTTTTCCAGTTCCCCAATGCATGGTCAGTTTTTGAATCCAGAAAGTATCAGTTCAAAAATCATGCATAAAATATTACATTCTTTTAACAACAAATCCTTATTTTTAGTTTGGGCATTATTGAGATTTTCTTAACTCAACAATTGCCCAATGGAGACGATAGCTCCCTTTGTCTTCAAATGTATTAATCTTTATTTTTATTTTATTTTTAAAGAGAAACATTTATGAAAATATACAGAATAACACGCTTGAGTAATATAAAACAAACTAACATCTCCAGATCCCTTGCATTTCTCTTCTCATCCACAAGCACAGAAGAAGATATCAGCATCCACTTCATAATACTATCTACTCATTTTTTGTCTTTCTAGCAAGTGACTTGTGCTTTTTGCATTCCCTTAGCAATGTTTAGTGTACTTGTTCTAAAAACCTAAAATACAAATTCTACATACAATATGTGCTTTGTCCAGATTTTACAGCAATAATCGTCACTAACAACCACCAAATTACAGTGCTACTGAAAACTAAACACGCAATCCTTTTTCTCATTCTTTCATGTGCGGTCAAACAACAATGCTAGAATGCAGATTACTGAGGCCATTTGGAGGAAATCTGACTCAATGTATCTCATTATAGTGTACAGTGTGAAGATGTAGTTCCATCCCAAAATATGCTCTCCAAATTGATGGCAGAAATATAAAAAAGAATACCCAAACACATGACAATATTAAAGACTCTTTTGGCATTAATTCTACAAACATGTAATCAAAGAATGTGACAGAATCATGCCTAAATCATGGTCAAGTAATCACGGAAAGGAAAGGATGGAAAAGAGGATCAAGACCAATGATCTTTAATTTATTACCGTGTAAGGAACAGTGTTTTGATCATGAATATTCATGACCTTCACACCATAAAAATACAGTTATGTTCATTCCAAGATTCATTAAAGTCTTAATCATTAATAAGCTAGAATGTACAGATCCTATCACTTATGTCTGTTTTGTACAATTGCTCCTTTTCATAGGCTCACTGTTATTGGTTGAATGTTTCCTCCTCCAGAAAATACCTATTGAAGTTCTGTATACTTATACCTCTAAATATGACCTAGTTTATAAATATGATCTTTATAGATTCAACAGTCTTAAGAAAAGTTCATACTGAATTAGAGTAATTCTTAATCCAAAGTGACTGGTGTCCTTATAATAAGAGGACATCAGATTTACAGGCAAAGAAAGAATGTCACATAACGATGGAAGCAGAGATCATAGCGACATGTCTACAGGGTCAGCAATGCCAAGGATTGTCAGCATCTGATAGAAAGAAGGAGAAAAGCATGCTCAAGAAGAAATCAAAACTTACATAAACCTGATTTCAGACTTCTAGTTTCCATGACACAAAATGTTTCTGTTGTTTTAGGCTACCTCGTTTATAGTATATTGTGGGGGCAGCCCAAGGAAACCAATATAATGAACACTTAAACAAAAAATCCATTTCACTCTTAAAAAAAAAAAAAATTTAAAGGACAGAATATACTAGAGTATGGATCTTAAAACTTGTAAATCCTCTAAACACTCATATATTTAAAGACTGATTCCACAGACTGGTGCCATCCGGGGTGATGAAATCTTAAGAAGTAGATTCAAACAAGAATTCTTTAGGTAATTTGGGTGTTATCTTGAAAGAGATTGTGAAAATCCAGCCATTTCATTATTATCTCCTTCTTCCTGACTCATGAAGAGAACAGTTTGCTCTATCATGCACTCAAAACCATTGATACCTGGCATGCCCACCAGAGACACAGAGCAAAGGGTCCACTCAGTCTTGCACTAGAGTGTCCCAAACTGGAAGTCAAAATAAACATTTTTCTCCTACAATTTAATTATCTCAGATATTTTGATATAGAGACAGAAAACTTACTGATCCAGAAAAATTGTACCAAGAAGTGGGGCCTTTTACATAACTATACTTAAAAATGTGGAGAAACCATCAGAAGTGGTTTAGAAGTCAAATTTTAAGGGGTTAGGAGGAACCAGCCAGGGGAAACACAGAATGCGGTATGCAGAGCTTAATAGGTGATTCTGGTAAGGACTCAGAATGATAATAAAAATGAGGACAATAAAGAGAAAACTGAGGAGATTTTAGGTGGAAATGAGAACCCTATTTGGTACTGGACTAGAAGCTATACTTGTTACACTCTAAGAAAGAATTCGAATGCATTTTGTCCTTGCTTTGATATTTTGTGTGAAGGCTTAGTTAAGGGTGATAGACTAGATTACTGGGAAAGAAATTTCACTACAAAAGTTAGAGAATGATAAGGAAGAATCAAAATAAACATATTTTGAGTCATCAACTCTATACCTAACCAAACTATCATGTTTAAAGAAAGTTAAATACTATTCTTCCAACATATAACTAATCTACACTTTCCTCAGGAAGTAAATGGACATATTTTTTTGACAAACACAGAGATAGTAAGAAAAAGGAAGTCATGAGGCCCTGGAAGCAAAGATTACCAAATAGGAAAGACTGGGATGAACTTGAAATCAGATAACAGTTATGAATCAGGCCTGGACAGAAATCAGTTCATATGGAGCAGATGAGCAGGGTTCTAGAAAAGAGACTCCTAGCCCATAACACACAGCAGCAATGAAAACTGCTCTGTGACTTGGGTTTGAAACTCAGAGAAACTCTTTTGTGGTGTAATGGGAAAAGTTTTGGAGGAAATTAACTGTGCATATGCAGAAAAATAAGTAATTCCAGGAAAAAAAATAGGTTGGGTAAGAGAGTAAACCTCATCGCAATGTGGTTTAATGTACACTGTTGATAATTTGAATAGTGACGATTGATTCAACCAACAATCATGAAGTGTATTTTCAGACAATGGGAGAAATAAATATGGAGGAAGTTGACAGATGCTGAGTCTTCATCTTCTGTAGTAGATGAATGTATAAAAATTGATGAAGTAGCTTTATGAGCATGTTATTTGAACAGGAAAGATAGAATGAATCAGTCATAACTTTCCTATGTTCGTATATGAATACATGGCCAATGAAACTCCACATTATGTACAACTACAAGAATAGGATCCTTATTAGAATAGGTTATAATCCAATTATGTATAATATGTCAAAATACATTCTACTGTCATGTGTATGTAGTAATAAAAAAATTTAAAAGGTGAAAAATAAACAATTTTAAAAAGAAATTTCAAGGTGGTAAAGTATTCAGGCTGTGGTCTTAGTATTATGGGATGCTTTTAACCAAATTTATAATGAAAAAGAGAAGCAAAAATGAACAGATTGAAAAGATTTGGAAAATTTGCTGCCTGGCAGAAAAAAAAAAAGCAAAAATGTGGGTGCAGCAAGAAGGGTGCCATTGCTAAGAAAATTAGTACTGATAAAAAAGAAAGCGAGGGCTTGGCATACAGCCAAAGGAAAGAAGTCCTCAGGGAATTCCAGAAATTTTTAAGGTTGCCCATTTATCATAGACTCAAAGGTGCAGAAATGAAATTTGGTTTCAAAAACTTTCCAGGGTGAAATCATTCATGAAAACAGATCAAGGGGCCTTGACCCAATTGGGAATTCATTTCCTCATGGTCATCCAACAAAACATTTAGAAACTGTAGCTTTGGTTCAACTGGGTACAGCACATACCAGTGACAGATCTTGGCATTGCCCATGTAGGGCTCATTTTTCAGGTATGAAGAATGCAAGCGTTAAGGGTCATAGCAGCTTCCATTGAGACTTCAAAGTGAAACCTCGAAAGGCACCCTTGTGCTTCAGGTTCACAGTCCATGTAAACAGCCTCAACAGGGCTGTATGGAGCTGTGAGGGCGAAAGCAAACTGGGATGAAAATTCCAAGAAGTTAGAGCTGTCAGGAACATAGAACACCTGTTAGAGAAGCTGCAAGAAGAACGCAAAACCCGGTCATTAGAAATGCCATGTGGGCCACAGTGGATGAAGTCTACAGGAGAGGGCCATCAGGAGCCCATTTTCAGAGAGTGGGCTCTGGAAGTCAGGGAGGGAGATTTAGTAATTAAAGTTTGCCTTTCTGGGTTTCACTATTGCTTTGAATTGATCCCTCTTCAATATTTTCCTATTCCTTCATGTTTATATAAGAACATTGAAATCATTTCCATCTCATCATTGTATATTAGATGTATATATCTGCATTTTTAAAAAACATTATTGGGGCTCACAACTGAGTTTTCCTTGAGACTAATAAGATAATATGGACATGGATTTTTGAGCAATCATAACATTGTAGTGACCTTAGTGAGATACACATGACAGTTGAGGGCAAGAGGCATAGAGATATATATTGGATCTTGAGTTTCACCCAAAGACACATGTGTTAAATAAAGGGTTGATCCCCAGGGTGGGACTATTTGTAGAAGGAGGGATGTTTTGGAGGAGGTGGGAATTCCTTTGATCATTGGTAGAATGCCTTTAAAGAAAATTTTGGGACTCCAGCCTTTATTCTCTCCTTTCTGGTTTATGAGGTGAGCAGTTTGCTCTTCCACACACTTGTGGACTTTGCCATTTGGCATGCCCACCACAGGTTGAAAGCAAAGGGCCCACCTAATCTTGGATTTCACCCTCTCTAACACTGTGACTAAGACAAATTTCTGAATTAATTCCACTTTTGTTCCATGGAGTGACTTTCAAGTCCTGTTGATTGGTTAAAAACCACACCAAGATATCTTTAAAAATTCCATTATTTTTATGTTTATGAACAAGTGCTCTTCTTAGAGTTCAAAAATTTCATACTTTTGAAACCATCTTTTTCTGCCTTAAAAGGTATATAGAATACTTCCTGTATATTCCACAAGACTTGAAAAATTCTGTTAGAGTCACAGCCCTTGATTTTTCACTTGCCTTAAAGTAGTGCCTTTCTTAGGGATTTATTCAATAATTTTTCTTCTGGAAGTCTTTTGTAATTTCCATAAATCTCTTCACTATTGAGAAATATGTTTATTTTATAATTGCAAAATTTTTATGTTCATTCTGTGCTTCTACATCTGATTTGTTAATTGGTAAACTTATTTTTGTAAAATAACACATTGTTTTCAACCTGTGTTCAAAATTCCTTCCTAATCATGATCTGTGCATTTCATGTATTTTCTTTTTTTAAAAAAATGTTTATAGTTGTAGACGGACACAATATCTTTATTTTATTTATTTATTTTTATGCAGTGCTGAGGATCTAACCCAGTGCCTTAGACATGGTAGGCAAGTGCTCTACCAACGGAGCTACAATGCCAGCCAACTTCGTGTATTTTCTATCTCCTAACTTACTGTATACAACACTTTAACATTTTATGTCATGGTTCACCATTTTTCTACCTCTTTAACATTTCCTAGTTTATCTTTCATATGTCTGCAGATCAGTTGAGATGATTATGACTCAGATTCTGTGCCTGCTATTCTTGATAACTTTGAAATATGCTGAAAATCTGCAGGTCTGAAGAGGTAGTATTGCTCCATGTCTATAATTTTGCAACTGTGACACATGGCCAACTGCTAGATGATATTTCATCCATATGCCAAAACCAAAATGCAAGACGAACTATATAAGCATAGGTTAATAATTGCTATATTTACATCTAATAGCATTCTGTTGCCCTAAGCAATCACATGGGGAACATTCAAAGTCTAGATCATGCCAATTCTGTGAATGTAAATGCTAGTATGCTACAAAGGAAAACTGGAATAACATATAAATCTACCTAAATAGGTGTGCACACACATGTACACAGGAAAGAAGCACAATACAGAGTTAACTGATTCTCTCAGTGGTGTACAAATTAGAAGGGAAAGCAAAACATATCGTTCCCTCTTCAATCAATTGCATCTTTAGTTCCTTTCTTTTCCAATTAAAAATGTTCTTTACAAATGTAATTAGTTCAATATTTTATTATTCAAATGATTCCTTTGAATCTTTTTTCTACTATTAATTGTATTGTGTTCATTGACATATCTGCAGACTTTCAGGCAATATTCCCAACATTTTTCCTTGAAGCTGTCAGTTCTATGGGCTCTTTTCTTGTTCCTATCACTATTCTCACTTGTCTCTCTCATCACATTCTTGCTTGGCTTTTTCTTTTATCTGACGTTTAAATCTAGGCATACTTTGGATTTCTACTCTAGTGTAATATATTTCTTCCTTCTGTTTTTCTCACTGGATTATGTCATTTGTCTCTATGCTGCTGATGTTACATTACATAAAGTTAGCTGAAGATTACAAGCCAAATCCAGGCTTCACATATCATCTCTAACCATCCTTATATTTCCAGTTTTACTGTCTGTAACTCTTGAACTCAGGTAAGTGGCACACGTACTAGCCTCATTTACTTGAAAATCTCAAGTTGTTTCCTGCTATGATTCTTGTGTATTTACTCTTTTCTCTACTCAGTGTGTCTTCACTTACAGTTTGTTTTTTTTTAAATGCAAACAAATTTATTGAATTTAATTTTGAAAACAAAACTTAAAGGAGAGCTGGAGAACTCTTAACATGTATTCTTTTAAAGATAAAATAATAGAAACCCTGATATTTGAGAATAAAGTATAACATTTGGAAAATTTAGTTTTGCTTTTCTTCATTGCCTTTTCTAAATGTGGACTTCTGAATTTTCAATGCAAAATTGACATACTGCAGTGTGAATTGAACTATACAAATTCCTGAATATTTAAGATTAAATAACTTTTTTCTACAGTTGTAAATTTTGCATTGAACTTTATGTCTTTTTATGGTTCTTTTTAGTTATGCATGAACAATAAGGTTCATTTGGACATAATTGTAAAAGCAATTATAATATATAATTTGCTCTAATTCAGTCCCCATACTTGTGAATATACATGACAGTGAGATTCACTGTGGTATATTCTTACATGTACAAAGGAAAGTTAATTACAGTCTTGACATGTCTGTCATGCTCTTATTCTTACAGTGTCCATTAAATTTCAAATCCTTCTCTTACCAACAAATTAAAAATGACATTCCAGGAAGACAAGTTGTGCATGACTATAACCTCAGCAACCAGGAGGTTGAAGCAGAAGGATCACAAGTTCAAGGACATCTTCAGGAAACTAGCAATATCCTGTTTCAAAAATTTTTAAATGAAGAATTTAAAGGGCCATGGATATATCTCAGTGGTAGAGTAAACCTGAGTTCAACCTCCAGTTATACACACACACACCCACACGCACACACACACTCATACACACACAAAGTGACATTTTGTTACCCTCCAACACTACTATTGCTTTTTCAAATGTTCTATTCATTCGGTGTCTTGGCTGTCTTCCCCCACTGAAAGCACACATTTGTTCCTTTATTTTTGATCTTTCTTTTCTAGTTTCTAAAAGCTACAAGAAAATGCTTTCCCTGTGGAGGATGTAACTGATTACTACATCACTTTACGTATCATAATTAGTAGATCACTTAAATCTTATTAAACTATCAACATTTTTTCATGTTAAAGATCTATTTGCTCTTCCTATGTCTTTCCTAAGAACATAAAATGCAAACTAATTAGGGGCCTGTATTGTCTTGTGTAGAACTTCATTTCAAACACTTACAATATAGCTTGGCATATACAAAGTATTCAATAAATGTTGGTTAAATAAATGAATGGAAATTTTTCTCATGTATTCCTCCATGACTTTTTATGTATTTCTTTTAAAATTTTGTAATTTATTTTAGTTATATATGACTGTAAAGTATATTTTGACATATAGACAAATACGCAGTACATCTTGTTCTAATTAGGATCCCAGTCTTATGGCTGTATATGATGCAGAATCAACATTTTTTAGTGTATTGAATAGCTTTGTACAATCATCATTATTTAAAATGTTGAAGTAAAATAGCATACTTTAAAAAATAAGGCAATTTTTAAAAAATAAAATCACATTGAAAGAGAATTTACAAATATTGAAGGAAGCTTCAATGGTACGATTCATTTACTTTATAACTAAAATGAGCACAGTTATTTAACTGATCCAATTAAAAATGGTCTGTTCAATCAATAAGAAACTAAATGTATATAATGTATTGATATCTTTGGTGTAAGAAATGAATAAAAAATAAGGAAAATTTATACTGCCCAAATTATTCAGAATAATATTTATGTAAGTGATTGTCTCTGTGCCATGGAAAAGAGTTTAGTAGTATCCACACGGTGACTGTGGAAACATTCTAAGCTATGTTTTAATACCAGCACTACTACTTTCTACCCAGAAAAACATGAACAAATTACATAATGATGCTGATTTTTTTAAATTTGTCAAAGCATTAATGAATAAAGATAATAAGCTGGATGTGCTGTGCATGCCTCTAAGCCCAGCTTCCTGGGATGCTGTGTCAGGAAGATCTCAAGTTCATATCTAGCCTAGGTGACCTAAGGAGACCCTGCGTCAAAATAAAAGAAAATAATAATAAAATAGAAATAAAAAGGGCTGGAGAATGGGAATGTAGCTCAGTGGCAGAGGGTCCCTGAATTCATTTATTCTTTATTTAAGGAAAAAAAAGGAAGAATGTGATAAAATATTAAAATACCACACACGAAAGATATGTAGAATTACAGCTACATTCCTTGACAAAGATGGAGCTCAATGTATAACAAGGTTTGTTCTCTTTGATTTTTTTTAATATTGTACATTTCTATTTCTGTTATTATTACCCTACACATTTTCTGTTCTAAGGAACTAATTTTGTGAAGGTTTAATTATTAAGCAAATAAGAAAGAAAATATGCAATAAGTAAAGTAATGTTTTAATTTTCAGTATATTAGATATTTTTATTTTCTTCATTAAACTTATGGGATTAAGAGCATGAGTCCCCCTAAAATATGGTGGTTTTCCAAATGCTGAGAAATCTGATCAAAAGAAAATTTAAAAGTTTTAAAAGCAAATCTAAATTCCAGGTCCCTGTTTCTGCCCTGTCAGTGCATGGAGAAGATTTCTGCAATGTTTACATGTTTACTTAAAGTCTAAACCCCCATGGAAGAAAGCAGGTATGCCTGGTTCCTTGCCTAAGTTTCTAATAACTAAACTCTTAAACAGGAAGGGAACAACTCCACTTTTGCCAACATACCTGGACAGTTGACCACACACCATTTTCCTCTATGGCCATCCCATGAAGAATCACAACCAATTGTCTGCTCCACAGGTTACAAACTTTGACCCAGGCTAGCTTTTGTTATCCAAGCCCATGGTGTTACCTTATTAATCATTTACTAGCCAGGTACGGTAGTGCACGCCTGTAATCTCAGTAGCTTTGGAGGCTGAGGCAGGAGGATCGAGAGTTCAAAGCCAGCCTCAGCAAAGGGAGGCACTCAGCAATTCAGTGAGACACTGTCTCTAAATGAAATACAAAATAGGGCTGGGGATGTGGCTCAGTGGTTGAGTGCCCTGAGTTCAACCCCCAGTACCCCCAGCCCAATCATTTACTATTATCCTCTTTTTCATTCCCCTCTCCTCTTTTGGAAGGGGACATATAAGTTTTGAATAATTTTGGGCTACTGGATAACTACATTTATGATTTTTCTCATACTGTGATTTTTCTTCTTTTGCCCTTTGTAAATTTGCACATTTGCTCTATTTAATCTATCTTGGTCAATGTGTTCCAGCAAACCTCAGAGAACTAAGTGGAAATTTCCCTTTGGCTCTACAAATATATTCCATAATAAAAAAAAATAGTAAGGTAAGACATCTTGCCTAAAATCTTAGAACAAATACAAAAGAAAATCACAAATAATACAAGTTGAAAGATAGTGAACTAAATGGTAACATATGGGTGGACTTAAATAGCATGTGTACAAATTAATCTGTATTAATAGGACACAGAAGACTGTCTACTTTGAGGGAAACTTAATTTATATGAATCTCCATGATGGTGTTATTGATCCTCCCTATCAGAGACCCCAGTCACTTCTTGCTTTTTGGAACTACCACTGTAATATAATTATGCCTATATGTGTGTGTGTAAAAATTTGCCTAATATCCTAGGTTAGGATTGAATAACTAAGTAAATAATGTATCTTTGACTTGTACATAAGGTGGCACCAATTTGGAGCTTCTCTGCCCATATTTTGATTAGTAGTAATTCTACCTCTCCCACCATATAACTATATAGTAGTAAATGTATATATGAGGTTTGCTCCATTGGAAAGATGTTGAAGCTCACCAAATAAGCTTCCTTGGGATTTTATAAACCTACAACTTGTTATATTAGTAAAATTAAATTCAGGGAAAAAGCACAAATTGTTGCAGATAGTCTATTCTCTTGGGAAAAGAGTGCAGACCAGTTGTCATAAATTGGAATCTGATTAAGAAAGAGAAAAAGAAAGAAAGAAAGAAAACTGCTTAGGGAACTTATCTTGATTTATTCATTGAATATTTGTGCAAAAATAGATTCAAAATTCCTTATAATCTTCTTATTCTCTTAGTCAATAAATATGATACTTTCTTTTGTTTATTTATATTGGTGATCAAACATTGCCTAGATGTCCCAGAATTTTAGGGAGTCATAATTTTGATATCCATTAAAGGACTTGCTTTATCAGAGAATATTTTATATGCTTGGCCTGAATTGCACAGATTTATGAATAAAATTTCTTGTTTAAAGAAGAAAATATAGTTTTTAAAGAAGAATAAAACACATTTCCACCCATAAATTTTAAACCTAAAATATTTTTCAATCTACCTTTTTTTATAGGCAGCTATTATCTATATTTCAGTTATTTACAGAGGAATTGATTATTCTCAGTTATTTGGATTTATCTTTATTACTACACATCAAAACACTGGGCAAGACTATATTTTTGAAATAATTTTGGAAATTTATTCAGAGATTCCAATGCCTTTTACATAATAAATTTATTGCAACATTTCAATTTTAAAAATTGTATTGCTTAAAATTAAGACATTTTTTGGTTCAAATTATAAATATTAATGGATGAATTTTGTATTGTGTAGAAGGAAATGAGAGGAGGGAGGGGGAAAAGGCATGAAAGACAGTGGAATGAGACAGACCATGTACATGTACAATTACAAGAAATGAATCTACATCATGTACAACCACAAAAACAAAATATTTTACCCCATTTGCGTAAAATGAATCAAAATGCAGTCTGTAAAAATTTAAAAAATAAATAAAAAACAAAGTATGAATATTATTATTTTTAAAAATGAAAGAAATATTTGAAAATCATAACTCCACACCTGTTAGATGAGTTGGTTTTTAATATTAGAAGTATAAAATCTCTCCAACAATGACACAAAGTATAAATACTCTAATATGAAATCAATTGAGACACAATTGGATTATGTTAGCCAGACACTTTTAAAAGAAATTAAAATATATTAACAACATTGGAAGAAAAAAAAATGAAGTTGAAATACTAGTGTTGGTCATAATCAAGATTAAGCTGTTTTATTTGTGATATCAAAAATAATCATTTTTTAAATAGATTACATTGATAAGAAGATAATATATAAGGATATAGGAATAAAAATGCTCAAATTTTAGTTGAATAGTGACTCTTTGTGAATAGTTGCAGTGCCAATGTTTAAATACTGATTATTAGTCCCCAGAAGCATTTTCTTATAATTAATACATTTTGACTATGATAATAAACTTTTTGGTATGAAATACGTGAAAGATAGAAAAATATTTGAAAAGAAAACAATAATATAAATTTTCTAGACTTTAAAAATTCATATAAAATAAACAATTTTTGCAATTCTTTAGAGTTAATAAGCTAGTGAATTTTTTGCTTCAATTTTTGAATTATTACTGTTTAAGAATGAGATAGTGGGATTTATTGCAAATTGAATATATAAAAGTGCCTCAGTCCCCTACATTGTTAGTTGTTCCCGAATTTATAACACCTTCAGTTGTAATATAACTCACAATATTACTCACAAAATTGTTCAATCAGATAAAATAAAATAATTTAGTTTTCTACTATTGTACTCAAATTTGTAATTATGGAACATCCTCCTCAAAATAATAGGAATGTGACCTATTCCTATTATAGCTCTGAGACCTTCTGGGAAACTGAGGGAGCACAGAGACCCTCTGGTCCAAGCTCAATTCTTGCAATAGGATCAGAGATTTCAGACATGTCACTCAGCATATGGCATGAGTTTATTAGAATGTATAGGAAAGAAAACAGGTGGACACTCAATGGAGAGAGTGGTTCCTCTCTGAGAGGAGACAGATGGGATGTGCCTCCTGCCCTTTGATTTTAAAAGGAGTCCCAGGGAAGTTTCCAGAGAGTCCTACCCAGGTTCACTTCCTGACTTCTGACTGGCAGCTCAATGACATCAGAATTTCAAGTCTTCGTTGTGCATGACAACTCTGGATCACTTTGGCCCATGCTGACCAGTTCTAATTTTAGAATCTATTGTTACAGATTTTACGCTTAGGGGAAATTATCATTATCTCTCTTCGTTCTGGGATCTGGTGTAAGATTGCCAAAGTTTCTCTCAAAATTGTGTTCTTCCTATTAGCTTTCCCAGACCTACATTTATCTTGCAGAAAACAGGTAGTTTTCTGGGGAATGTAGAATATCTCGTAGACTTAATCCAGGTAAATTGCTTTTAAAAAGTGAAAGTGTGTGGAAGTCAGCACAGTGGACCAGTTTAGAAACATTCTCTGAACTCACATCTTTCCCCTATCAGAGTCACCATATGACCCTACTATATCACTCCTTGGTATTTATCCTAAACAACTAAATCCTAAATACTGTTTGGTATCTACCCTAAAGAATTAGAGTTAGCATACTATAGCAATACATACATATCTGTTTACAGCAGCACAAGTCACAATAGCAAACTATGAAACTAGCCTAATTGTCTACCAATGGATGAATGGATAAACAAAATATGATATATATACACAGAATGGATTTTATTCAGCCAGAAAAGAAAAAGAATGAAATCATGTCATATGCAAGAAAATGGATGGAACTTGAGAATATGATCTTGATATAAGCCAAACTCAGAAAATAATTTTTCTTGTATGTGGAAGTTACAGAATAAGAAGGAAAAGAAAACTGTGGGTAGGGTATCTCAAAAAAAAAAAAAAAACTGAAGGGAGATCAGTAAAATAGAGGAAAGGAAACAAGGGAAGAGAAGAGAGGGAAACAGAAAATACTGAGGAATGAAATTGACAAAATTAGATTTTTTGTGTGCATGTACAAATATATGACAATGAATTCCAACATTATACACAAAATATGATACACCAATTAAAAAATGAAATAAATAAAAGTACAATCTAAGGCCCAATCAATAATCTGTACCATGTCCATTTATTTTCTTAAAGACTACATACGATACAGCGGTGCATAAGCACCAGTTTCTCCATCCTTGCTAACATCTCCCGTCATCTGTCTTTAATTATAGTCATTCTAGTGGTTATGAAGTATTATCTCTTACTGTGGCTCGATTTGTGCGTTCTTATATGTTCATATTTTAAATCTGGTGAATTAATGAATAAACTTTTTCCATTAGTTAAAAAAATATATTTCATAAAATAGATGTTTTAAATGACACTGAAAATAAATAAATAATCTCAATTTCACAATGAATAAAATTATTTAACCACGTTGTTCTTATGTTTAATTTTTATTAAAACTTTTAAATTAGAAAACTAAGCTTTTATTTTTTATTACATATTTATGAAAAAATCACTGGCTCATAAAATAGCCACAATAGGGAAAATACAACATATAATTACAGTTAAAATACTGATAAACTGTAGAAGACTGTGAATATACATGTTGTAAAGAGTCTGTTAACATTAATACTCTATATTTTTTATGAATAACTGTAGAGATTAATATGATATAAGATTTCATAATGCTAAGCTTATTTTCTTTTCTTGTGCTAATAATTTCAAACACAAGACCAGATATGTTACTGCATTGTTTTGTTTATATTGTAAAGTATCTATCTTTAGTCAACTTAATATGTTTTTAGTCTAGAAAGTATTTTAATATGTCTTTTAATCCTATTTAATGTAAATTAATCAATAACTCTAAAGATCTTATGGATTTTATATTCAGACTTAGTGCATTCTTCATATTATTTAATTATGAAACCAATTGATACCAGATAATGTGTGTCAAAGACTTAAAACTTAACAGAAGAATACTCTTCTGTTGTTTGTTTTTAAATATATCAAAGTTATTGATTTTAGTATAACTAAAATAATAGAAGATTCCTTTCTTTCTAAAAGAAAGTTATTGAAATTATTTTGTCCATTTATGTACATATTTTAGTCAAACAAAAATGTCTATGTAGATCAATAGCTCTATGTTTATGAACATATCCAAAAAATGACATCAAAGCTTACAATTTGGAAGAACACTTCACCTGACTGAGCACATTGGTAAAATTTCTACATTTGTCTAGATTTTATGTCAGTAATAAAGCAAAGTTAATGGTTCCTAAGTCTTTCATCTGCAAAATTTATATTTTAACTTTTTAATTTATTTTTTCATTTGAGAGCTTTTGAACTAAGAGTTGAGCTCAGATATATATTTAAGTTCCAGGCTTTAGGCTCACAGCTAAGCCAGATCTATTTACGCTAACGATTTCCAACAGCTGCATTCTGCATTATCTGAAGCTTCTGGGAGGTGTTCCAAGGGAACTTCAAATACAGCATATTGCAACCATCTAGTCTGGAGTGCTGGAAATAATGTCCCACCTGCAATGATTTTTGTGCCACAGGAAACTCACTGTGGCTACACAGTATCTTATCAGAGAAAGAGAGACAGAGATGGAAACAGAGAGACAGGGACAGAGAGACCCACTCTACTGTTTCCAAAAGTTTATTCATCCTCCCTCTGTCTATCCTTGGCTTATTAAGAATAATGAACTGTTATCTCAATCACCCCCGTGCACCAGGGGTCCATTCTCTTTCCATATTCTACCTCTTGCCTTTTATTGCTTCCTGTGATGTGAGCAGCAACCCATAGAAAGAACAGGAGTGAACCATATAACATCATTGCTATTAATGAGCTTAAAAAGCACAGTCCATGACAAAACACTAGTTCTGCAGGAGAAAAAAGAGTGGAGATTTTACCACCCATCATTCAAATGATGAATGAACATCCTGGGCTATTTCTGTGAGACAGATGAACAATCAGAGATGAAGAAGGTTGTTCAGAGGGAGGGCGTCAAAAGAAGCACCACTCATGAAAAATGACTGCAGTATGTGCTTTATTGGCATTAATGGTGCTTAAAGTGCTTTCTTGAGCATACATATATGCTTACACTAGTGCACAGACACGAAAGTACTCTCTCCCTCTAGATATTTTTGAACCAACAAATTAGTAGAAATGATTTCTGTAGTTCAGCTTCATAACTTTTCTAATAAAAATTGAAAAAGTTTTGTTATAGTTTGATAAATGATTCAATCTCCAGAAACCCTTGGAACCATAACCATTTTTTACATGAAGATATGACAAAATATTTGAAAGTAAGTTAGAAAGAGAACCTACTACACTATTTGCTGGTTTAAGAAATTGCCTTTAACCATTTGCCTCTCTTCCTTCCATTTGAATGTCTTATCCAGGAAATTACTATGGGCTACCATAGAACCCATCTGAAGCATTTATTTAAAAGCAAAACAAAACAGTTATTGACATTTGTCCATTACATGATCAAAAGAATGAATATTATTTAGAAAACGTTTCCAAAAGTAAATTATGAGAATTTTTCAGGTTTGAGTTGATTTTCAGAATATTTTAGATCAATGTTTAAAAAGCTTATTTGTTTCATTGATTACAGAATGAAAGACAGTAGACCAATATTTCTATGGTTTTCATGAGTAAATGACAGTTTGTAAAGGAAATAAAGTGTGTAAAGTGTTAGTATATAATATTAAATTAGGCTTTAATGGTGATTCCTGATTTGACCTAAAAAATGATCTTCAGTTCACATCCTACTTTGCTTTTAGCCAGTTTAACAATTCTCAATATTCATTTTTATTTATTAGTATTTATTATTTTTAGTGATATTACCAAAAGTGATAAATTCTCTGAACTACATAAAACCCCTGACTTCTTACAATAGAAACGTGGAAAGGAATGATATAGAATTCATTGCCAGTGTAAGCCCTACACCAAGGTTTCGATCACCTGACTCAGGAATAGAAGTTTTCTACTTCATTAGGTCTACAACATTTGGGAGAAGCAAGGAAAAGTCTGTGAAAATCCACAGTGGCAAAATGGAGAGTCAAGTAGCCTTTACAATCGAACTTAAAGTTTTGGCAGTTCCTCTTTGAACACCCAGGGATTCGTTAATAATAATCAAACATTCCACAAAATGCTTCTGGACATGAGCATCAAGGGGTGTAAATGATTTTAAATGCTAACTCATGTCTTTATGGTATTAGTGATAATCATTAAAAGCATTTTACATCTGACTTTTATGCTGTTAATTTTGCCTGCCAGTCTTGCTTTTTCAAAGGTCACATTTAATGCTGAAATTGCCAGTTCCAAGGACTTTTTTTTTTTTTTTTTTTTTTCAGTCTTCTTCAAAAGTACTTTCCTATTTCACTTGCCCATAACCTTCCTGGGTATGTTTCTACCTTAATGTGTTTCTCCTTATTAACCATTCCTGAGTCTCTTTCTATCAACAGGATTGCTCTTGGTTGGCTTATGTCATTTTCTACTTCCTGAGATAGGACTCTTTTTTCTCTGGATACCTTCTGCTTGAGCAACCACATTGACTTTCACAGCTTCAACTAGAGCCTGTATGGTGGCACTCCAGAGATAATATTCCTCTTGGACTACAGATATGTCATTTCCAGTTGGAGACATCTCTTATAATTGGGTACATTCAAGAAAAATTCACATTAATTCATAAATACAATGCACTGTATTTATAAAATAGTCATTTATAGACATATTTCCATGCATAGTTTCCGTTTCTGTGAACTGATGATAAATCCTATGAGGTCAGAAACTTTGTGTCTTGCTGACCATATATTTTTGGTTCAATTTCTCTTTGCTCCATTTGGAAGAGTCCTCCCTTCTTTCCTGGGCCACTACTATATGGGACACTCATCTCAACTCTTTAGGTTACACAAGTCATCTAAAAAGTAGCTTCTTCCACTGAAAATAGTTCTGAATCTTTCACTACAACTTTCAAAATTCTAAAACCTTAACCTCTAGCAACTACAGAGATTCCATTTTAATCCAGTCAGAATGGCAGTTATAAAGAATACAATTAACAATAAATGTTGGCGAGGATGTGTGGAGAAAGGTACTCTCATACATTGTTGATGGAACTGTAAAAAGGGGCAACCACTATGGAACACTGTATGGAGATTCCTTTAAAAACTTGAAATGGAACCATCATTTGACCCTGTTACCCCACTTATTGGTCTATACCCAAAGGACTTAAAAACAGCATACTACAGTGACAGTGAAATCCATGTTTATAGTAGCTTAACTCACAATAGCCAAGTTATGGAAACAACCCAGGTGATCTTCAGTGAATGAATGGATAAAGAGAATATAGTGTATATATATATATATATACATATAGTGTATATCTTATATATATATAATGGAATATATATATATTCCATTATATATATATATATGAATGAATGGATAAAGAGAATATAGTGTATATATATATACATATAGTGTATATTATATATATATATAATGGAATATAATAATAATAATATGGAAGGTGATCTTCAGTGAATGAATGGATAAAGAGAATATAGAATATAGTGTATATATATATACATATAGTGTATATTATATATATATATAATGGAATATAATAATAATAATATGGAAGGTGATCTTCAGTGAATGAATGGATAAAGAGAATATAGTGTATATATATACATATAGTGTATATTTTATATATATATAATGGAATATATATATATTCCATTATATATATATATGAATGAATGGATAAAGAGAATATAGTATATATATATATACATATAGTGTATATTATATATATATGTATATAATGGAATATTACCCTTAAAGAAGAATGAAATAATGGCATTTGCAGGTAAATGGATGGAAGTGGAGAATATCATATTAAAGGAAATAAAACAATTCCAAAAACCCAAAGACCAAACATTCTTTCTGATATGTGGAAGCTAACCCAAAGTAAGAGAAGGGAAGTATAGAAATCCACTGGATGAGACAAAGGGGAATGAAGGAAAAGGAGGGGGAGGTAAATATGAAGGACAGTAGAGTTAACTGGAAATAACTTTCCTAGCATTGGTTTGAATACAGTATCAGGACAAGTCCACATCATGTACAAACACAAAAATGGGGTCCTAAATAGAATAAGTCATACTCTATGTATGCATAACTTGCCAAAATATATTCTACTGTCATGTGTAACTAAAAAGGCAAATAATAAAATAAAACCTTAACCTCATCCATTAATACCCAAGTCCCAGGGGGTAGCTGATGCTTCCTGTAATCACCATAACTATTACTATAAAATTCTATACATTATAGTATTCTACTTCAAAAAAGTCATTGTTTCACATTTCCTGATTTAACCCTAAGTAGATGAAAATGTATTACCAATACAATTTCTCATGTTGTGCCTATTTTATTTTAATAGAGGTTTTGATATATTAAAATGTTACTTAAAATATAGACAATTTATTCATATTTTCAATAAGAGTAGGGTTTTTATCACATGTAAGAAATCTTTTCTTATTCAAGACTTGTGTACATATTAATTATAGTAAATTTACTTCCTCAGACATCTCATTGGGTTTCTATATTTTGTTTTATAGAGGATTTGAAAAAGAATGTTTTCCTTCTCTCTCATGTGTATGTATGTGTATGTATACTTATACATATATATACCTACATGTGTATTTATGTGTGTGTGTGTGTGTGCATGTGTGTGTGCATGTGTGTATACACATAACAGAGGAGAAAATTGCTCAGAAGTAGTAATGAAATCTTTTGGAAATATTATTCTTTCCCTACAATCCTTTTATGCAATTCTGTCCCTCTGTCATCAGCCCATCATGTACAACCTGCTGCATTTTTCTGTTACATTTGTCTTTGTGTCCTGTGCCTTTTCTCATCATCTCAATACACGTGATTATCTCCAGTAACATGTTTCCATCTTTGTTTAGGAAAATAGTAACAAGTCATGATATTTCATAAGTATGAAAGTATTTAAGTTTAAAAAAAATAATACTAGATTACATTGACACTATTGATCTATTTGGAAAGAACTGACATCTTTATGATGTATATAAACACAATTGAGTTTGATCTTTTCAAAGAAACAGCAATTTGTTGTTTATATTCCCTTAGTATATTCTTACTCTCAATTTGATTTCTTTTCTAATTTTTTATTTGTTAATTGTTCTTCTCTTTGTTTTAAGCTTAAATTATCCTTCCATGTCTAGTTTCTATGAGTGAAAACATATTTTTACTTACATTTATAGCATCAAATTTACTCTGAACAATCTTCTTTCCAATCTCCTAATTTTTGATAAGGGGTTTTACTTTAATTGACATGCATTTTAATATTCTTGAAATAAATTCTTTACTTATGGGCTAGAGATATGTTTATAATTTCAAATATTTTCAATCTTTCTAGCTATCTCTTAGTTTCTATTCTATATATGGGAATTTACAGATTAAATTGTGTCTTTCCAAAAGAAATATTTTGAGTTCCAATGTCTCAGAATGCAGCCTCACTGAGAAATGGAGTACATTACATGTGTATTTAGCTCAACTGAAACATCATCATGATGAAGAGGGTGGGGCACTGATCCAATATAACTCATGTCCTTATATAACATTGACCATGCGTAGACAAACCATGTGATATTGAAAGCACAGACTAAATCAAGAGACGACAAACATTGTCAGCAAACCACCAAGTATAAGAAAAGGTAAGAAGGAATTCTCTTACAGGTTTCAAGGAAAAACATGATCCTGCCAAAAGGTTGATTTTGGACTTCTAACTTCCAGGACTATAAAACAATAAGTTTTTGATGTTTAAGCCAGTAATTCATGATAAGAAGTTATAGAAAATTAATATCACCTCTTAATATACTATTCATAATCATTTTAAATTATCTGCTTAATAATTTTAACATCTATATCATATCTGCATCTATTTCTGATGCATCTTCTATTATTTTTAGAATTTATTTTTTCCCTGATTTTTCTATGCTTTATTTATTTATTTATTTATTTATTTATTTATTCATTTACTTTTGCTGAAAACCTGTCATGTTTATTAGGCAAAAGGGGATGATATATTTGGGTCATTAGTGTAAGGAACCGTATTACTCAGGGTTAGAAATGGTTTATGGTTAACATTGTTTATAGTTATAGATATCAGCAGCTATATATTCCTGAACTAATCATGTCTTTGTCTCTTCTCTTGACTTTGGGAGATACTATTTATTTCTTCTTGTGAGAATCTGCATCTTGCAGCTCTTACAGCTGCAATACACTGAAACTGTACAATAGGGAGACCTGTTGTGTTGGTGAGCAATGAGAGATGGAAAGCATTCTATACCTTTCCAACAACTCTCACTCACAATCATATTTTGTGTGCTACAGTTTATTTTTCCTGGTACCTTATTTTTTTCCCAGAATACATCATTCTTAGATGATTTCCTTTAAGTTCTAACTCCTTTTGACATTGCATTTTTTTCCCCCTATTTGTAGGGACAAGATGACTGGGGAGGAATGTCATATATGAAATCCAATTCCCTAGAATGAAACTAGGCTCCTATTTTTAATTTCACATTTAAATATTCCCTTTAAAACTCCAAAGTGTTGTACAAACTTTTTTTTTTTTTTTTTTTTTTTTTTTTTTACTCTTTGGAAAATTATTCAATGTAGTGCAAACTTTGCTTCATAAATACTGAAGCTAAATATTCTCTATTCTTCTTAGGTTCAATGGAGGGTAGTGTAGGTGAAAAATTTAGATCTGGGGAAACTGTGCAGGTTGAAAAATAAAGTTAAACAATTTGTAAGAAGGAAATGAAACTTAAGTACAGTGAGTGGTTTTTGAAATGGTGTTAAGAAGTTAAAAAATAAAGTCAAGGAAATCAATTGATTCTCAAGGAGTTTTATCAAATGTGGCAAAATATGATACTATAAATGAATAAGAATTATCCATTAAAAGAAATCTAAGATCACACATATATTGAAAATATCCTCCAAAGTTACACATAAGGATTCAATATTGAGGTCAATTAAGAAATCTATCAAACTTGTACCTTAAGAATATAAGAAGCAAACACAGAAGGTGACTACAAAATAATAATGCATGAAATTGAGAAGTAAGAGTTAAAAAGTCCAAATTATTGTAATTTATATCCCTTTTAATGTCAAAGTGTCATCATAAGTATAAGTTGAATAAGGTAAGGAAATGTCCTAGTATTGAGGAAGGCTAAGTCATTTCATAGATTACTGAAGAAACATATTTTTCACACAAAAGTCATTTTTATATATCCATTAATTATTGTAGTGAGAAATACAACAAATGGTTCTGACTAAGATGGTGTGAAAAGAAGTACTGGTGAAAGATGAAATGCATATTCAAGCTGAAGTTGGAACACTAGATAGGATTTAAGTGTCCTAGAAATACATGTTTTAGTCCTAGTAATGGGGTGTGTGTGTGTGTGTGTGTGTGCACGTGCTGTGTTCCTTGGGAGGGAGGATGCATTACATTTAGAAGTAACCTCAAATAAGCAGACCTTATGGTATGATAATAATTGATGATCTTGACATAATTAAGGCCACTGTAACTGAAGCATGGTGACTGGCCAGGAGTCTATCCGTCTATATTTGGAGAATTGGACAGAGATATAACCATGTGATTTAAATCCTCAGTTAAAAACCTTAAAGACACTGAAATCAAGGGTTCCTGTGATCAAATTTGCATTAATAGAGATCACTGATGCTAAGAATTTCTCCCACTATGAAGTTGAAAATGGCAGAATTTGCTAGAACTGGATGTTTAAAAAGAAAATTCAATATTTGCTCATAAATCCACAAGACATAAAATTTTTAATAGCTGAAGGGAACAAAAAAAAAGTAGAAAGAATGAAGAAAATCTCAATATTAAACCTATACTATAGATTGGACAAAGAAGAATAATACCAGCATTTGTGACATTTAAAAACTTTGGTGGACCTACAACAAGCATGAAAACATAAAATGGAACCTCAAAATCTGAGTCCACATGTTGAATTGACGCAGTGGAAACCCCTGTTCCTGAGGTCTCTAAAGATGGTCAATTGCTTAAGGATCAGAACAGTCAAAGTCACAGCTTATTTGTCCTCCTGGGCTCCTAAAGTCTTGAATTTGAAATCAAAATTAAGGGCTCATCAAATTCAGAAGTTGATTAAACATTTCTTTCCCTGAGGAGAAATTAGTTGCAGATGGTTGCAATAGAAAAATCCAAAATACCTTGCAATCCTAAAAGGGATGCAAAAAAAGATGACGAATGTGTTGAAGATTGATATTGTGGGGAGTAGACACTATGGACTTGCTTGGAGAATCCTCTTGCACAAACAGAAAGTTTGTGGGTTGTAAATGTGGAGAAGACAGAGCTTGTCTTTGGCAGTCCCATCACAATTAAATGTGGTGTATCTAGAAAGGCAACTGCACAGGAGAATTATACACCAAGACTCAGTATTACAGATGGACGGCAATATTCACCAACTTTACATTTTCCCTTTCCATAGCTAAGTACTATCATTCAGAAAATATATCCAGTTGAGAAGCAAAGAATATTCCTCCCCAGCATTTTGTGACATCTAGAAGGGAACATAGGAGTATGATTGAAGTGTATCCCTTATCGCCAAGACAGTTTAAAAGTGAGTTTTTCTATAGTATCGCATCTTCCTTGTTGATGATTCTTGAGGAGCCATGGCATGCTGAATTTACAAGTTGCAGGGAAGAAGTTCAGATCCCTCAATCAAAGTGCATAAAAATCACCTACAAATCAGAGATGTCCACTTTAGAATAAACTGTTATGAAAAATGATGTATTATTTCATGAACCAATTGAAATTTAGGGTTGGTTATAATTGGAGGTGCCCTAACTAGTTGAAAAATTTCTCTTATTTATTTTATAAAGCTCTCTTTAAGAAATTGAAAAACAACAGTTTTAAGAAAGATTGACCTGCATCCTCACAACATTGAAAGAAAGACCCTTTTTGTTATTCTTTGTATTCACGAAAGTGAAACAAAAGTAAGGTGGGTCCAGGTTATCACATAAGTAACATTGTGGGGACACTATGTTATCTTAGGATAAGGTACTGAGAACATTATAGTCTTAGTTTTAAACTACTACAGTGTTTCTTTTTTTTTTTTTTTTATTTTGCTGTTATGACTATGAGGTTTGTCTGTGATTTTTAACTTATCACACTCCAAAACTTGGAAAATAAATAAGACACTTGAGAGGTTTGAGTTAAAATATATGGACTGTGTTTAGAATGAAATTCATCAGTTCTGAAGAAGAATTAAAGATACAGAGTTCTTTTTCCCTTTTTTCCCTATATTGTATATTTTTTATTTTTTATTTTATTTGTTCTAATGAGTTGTACAATGCATTTATATGTTTTGATAGATCATACATAAATAGAGTGTAATCTCTCATTTTTCTGATTATACATACTGCAGGATCACATCAGTCATGCAGTCATACAAGTACATGAGGTAATAATGTCTGTTTCACTCTACTATCATTCCTACCCCCATACCCCTTCCCTTCCCTTCATTTCCCTCTACCTAATATAAAGTAACTATATTCTTCCCTAACCCTGCTCATGACTTATTGTGAATTAGCTTCCGCAGAGCAGAGAAAACATTCAGTCTTTGGTTTTTGGGGTTTGACTTGTTTCACTTAGCATGATATTATCTAACTCCATCCATTTGCCAGTAAATGCCAGAATTTCTTTCTTTTTTAAAGTTGAGTGTTATATATATATATATATATATATATATATATATATCACTTTTTCTTTATCCATTCATCTGTTGAAGGGTATCTAGGTTGGTTCCATAGTTCAGTTATTGTGAATTGAGCTACTATAAACATTGATGTGGCTATGTCACTGTAGCATGTTGATTTTAAGTTCTCTGGGTATAAACTGAGGAGTGGGATAGCTGGTTCAAACCATATATTGTATCTTTAAAAAAGTATTAGTTTTAGCTGGACACAATTCTTTTATTTTATTTGTTTATTATTATGTGGTGCTGAGGATTGAACCCAGCACCTCATACATGCTAGGCAAGTGTTCTACCACTGTGCTACAATTCAGATGTATCTTTAATATATCTGAAGCTTAATGGCAATTTCAGGCTATGCTTTGATTTGTTTTTCTTTCAAAAAAAGAAAGTGTGTGTGATAGGGATTTTGAAAAATTCTTCCTGATATTTTATTTTCCCTCCAGGAATAAAATATTGACAAAGAAATAGGTTTTATATTGTTACACTTCAAATTTTGAAAATTTTACATTTCTAAAATTGTGCTGGTCTCGTCGAGGTGTTTTATAAAACTCTGACTACAGATATAGTTGGGCATCAGTGTTAAACTTACCTTTAGGAAGTAAAATGAGACCAGAAAAGGCATCACAAACTTACATTGGAGAAAAGATACCCTCTTCAACAAATGGTGCTGTGAAAACTGGAAATCCATATGTAGCAAAATAAAATTTAACTCATAGGTCTCACCTTGCACAAAACTCAACTCCAAGTGGATCAAGGACCTAGGCATTAGACCAGAGACCCTGCACCTAATAGAAGAAAACATAGGCCCAAATCTTCATAACGTTGACTTAGGACCCGTCTTCCTTAACAAGACTTCCCAAGTGTAAAAACCAAAATCAAGATTCAATAAATGGTATGGTAGCAAACTAAATAACTTCTTCACAGCAAAGGAAACAATCAAGAATGTGAAGAGAGAAGCTATACAATGGGAGAAAATCTTTACCACATGCACCTAAGATGGAGCATTAATTTCCAGATATAAGAACTCAAAAACCTTAACACCAAATCCAAAAAACCCAATGAAGCCATGACAAACTGAAAAGATGCTTCCCAGAAAAAGATATTCGATTGACCAAAAACTACATGAAAAAATGTTCAACATCTCTAGCAATTACAGAAATGAAAATTAAAACTACACTGAAATTTCCTCTCACCCCAGTCAGAATGGCAATTATCAAGAATGCAAGTAACAACAAATGTTGGCGAGAATATGCAGAGAAATGTGCACTCATACATTGCTAGTGGGACTGCAAATTGGTGCAACCATTCTGGAAAACAGTAAGGAGCTTCCTCAGAAAACTTGAACTATAACTACCATTTGACCCAGTTATCCCAGTCCTCGGTTTATACCCAAAGAACTTATAATCAGCATACTACAGTGACACAGCCACATCATTTATAGTGACTCAATTCACAATAACTAAGATAAGAAACCAACCTATGTGCCTTTTGATAGATGAATGGACAAAGAAATTGTGGTATACATACACAATGGAATATTACTCAGCCATAAAGAAAAATAAAATTATGATATTTGCCTGTAAATGAATGGAAAGGGATACTATCATGCTAAGTGAAATAAACCAATACTTCAAAAAACAAAGGAGGGGGTGGAAATACGAAAGAAAGTAGAATAATCAAACATAAATTTTCTATGATCCCCTATGATATACAACCAGTGTATGAGAAGTTATACACCATTTATATATAATATGTCAAAATATCTTCCACTACCATGTATATATAAAAAGAACAAATGAAAAAATGACATCAGAAAGGGCACTGTGCATTGCTGTGCACAACTTAAAACAACAAGCTTTTCATGTCCCACAATCTTTAAAGGCCAGGAATCTTGAAGTTACTCATTTAGGGGTTCTTGGCTTAGCTCTTTATGGAGACCTATTCTCAAAGTGACCATTGGGCAAGTGTGTCAGACAAGTGTGTAAATAACCAGAAGTCAGTTAAAATTTGGGGTAAACTTAAAGACTAGCTACTGTTACCCCCAATCTTCCCTTATGTGATTTATGTCTTTCCTGAATGTGCAATACATTCATGCTGTCCAGAAATATCCAGAAGCCTTAAATAAAAATACCCACTATTATATCTGCTCCAAATCTAGATCTGAATCTCTTCATACAAATCAGGTACAGATGTGAATGAGAATCTTAGGTTTTCATACCTTAAATATAATATCTCAAGAAAGCAAAGAAGGAGAAGATCCAGGGACAAACTAAGCCCATTAGATGTATGTCTTCAGTGACCCATCTCTTCCAACTGAGACTTGTCACCTAAAGTTTCCACTGAATCCCAATAGCACCACCAACTAAGGACCAACCCTTCAACACATGAGACTTTGAGTGCAATTCGAGATTTAAACTACACTGTTATATCCCTGGCCCCCAAGGACTTATTGAATTCCCACGATGCTGAATGCATTTAGTCTAACTTTAAGTATCTCAAAAGCCTGGACACTTCCGGCATTGCTTGGAAGTCCAATCCTGAAGTTTCCTCTGAGATTCAAGTCAAACTCCTATCTGTGAACCCTTATAAAAATAAATAAATAAATATAAATAGAAGGAACAAGTTAATAGTTACAACGTAACAATAACACAAGGTAAACCTCTCCATTCCCAAAGGGTGTCATGGCGTAGAAAAGGAGAAAGGGACTACAGAAAGACGAAAACCCACCAAGGCAAACACTAAGTTGTGTAGTCCCATATCCCGCATCCGTGGCCAGCATCCACATGACGTGAGGTCTAAAGGACCTGGGGAGTCCTACCCCTACTCCTAGGGTCTTGCAAGCTGTACTTCACTCTCTGAGACTGGCTCCTCCTACTGCCTTCAGTTTTCTTTGGCAGGCTTTCCACATTTCTGGCATTTCCAGTGTCCTGGGTTCTCCATTCCAGCTTTGATTCCACTCTCACGACTGCGCATGTTGTCCTCCTACAGCTGCCCACACAGACTGGGGCCCTTCCATGTTCTTTCTGGCCTGCCAGGCCTTCCTTTCAAGTATTGGTGGAAGTCTTCCATGACTCCACAACTCTTAAATTTTGTATGCTTGCAAAACCAGTATTAGGGTGATAATGCCAAGGTCTGCCTTGGCCTCCAGCAGTAGCCAGGTCTCCTTAGTCCACAGCCTCATTGTCCTCTGACTGCCTGCTTGACTGAACTTGGTGAAAGGAAGCTGGAGTATCAATTGCTCATGTTAGTCAGTTTTCTTCAATGTGAAAAAATACCCGAGAAAATCTACTTAAAAGAGGACAGACTTACTTTGGTTCATGTTTTCAGAAATTTCTTTCCATGATCAGTTGGTTCCATTGCTTTGGACTTGAGGCTAAACAGAATATTAGGGCAGTAGGGACACTGCCATAGGGACAGAAGCCAGGAGAGAAAGAGGGACACAGAAAGAGTCCAGGAAAGGTCACACCTATAAACACATTTGCCAATGACCATCTCTTTCAACCAAACCCACCTCCTGAATTCTCTACCACCTCCCAATAGTGGCTGCAGATGGTGACTAAAGCTTCTTCATGAGACCTTGGGAGAAATTCACATCCAAACTATAATAGGGTTTTGATCATTGTCATTCTACTTATTATCTGCTCATATGTTCTATTTCTTCATGATTCAGTCTGAGTATAATGTATGTTTTGGAGAATTTGACTATTTCTTCTAGTTCATTCAGTTTAGAACACAATTGCTAACTTTGTTGTTTTTGTATTTTTTATTTTTATGACAATTTATAATAAATTTGCTTTCTATTTAGTTAGTTGAGTGCCTTATTTTTTCATAGTATATCTAG
Organism: Sciurus vulgaris; assembly: GCF_902686455.1. Classification (NCBI taxonomy): domain Eukaryota; kingdom Metazoa; phylum Chordata; class Mammalia; order Rodentia; family Sciuridae; genus Sciurus; species Sciurus vulgaris. Next base: position 152,306,531 of record NC_136466.1, read on the forward strand.
CTAGGTGTTTGACAATTTTTTAATTTTAATAAATTCTTAATTTCATTGATTCTTTTTTCTATTGCTGTTTGATAAATAACTTATATGTTTACACATTGCCAGTTACATTGTTTTGTAAGATATTGACATTTGTGAGATCATATAAGGGTGTAGCATGCTTTTTCTTCCCCCCAAATAAGAGTATTATTAAAAATCTACAAGCACTCAAGGAAGTATTTGGTTCATATATTTAAATTTATTAGTCATCCTGTTGTTTTTCATTTTTTGGTTTTTATTTATTTTGTTTTTAAATGAATGATTAACTTTGTTCCCAAAATACTATCTTTATGGTTGTATAATGGAAGACATTTTACATTTTTCTACAGACAAAATCAAACTATTTTTACTTCTCCAGTTATAGCTTACACTTAACTACCTACTTCATTTTACATAAAACCTACGTAATCATGACCCTCAGAGGTGACTCTTTCGTCAGAATTCTTGGTACTGAAACATCTAAACATGTTTCCTTAACACATGGAGATGTAAATGGGGTCTTCTTACCATCTTTCTAAGGGAATTGCTTTCTATGCAATGTCCAATATTGAATGTTTGCATTACCTGGAAAAAGAAGTATCTCTGTTACATTTATATAAATATATATATATATTTTACTATTTAGTTTTGTGTAGACTCTAAAATATCATTCCCACTGGGCATTTTTCACAGGACACTTTTGCAGTCCTCCTTACACCCTTACACCTTTACACTTTCTCTTCTATTGTTAGATGTCTTCTTATTGCCCAATGAATGATGAAATTCCAAAAGAAGATCCTTTTTGTGTTTTCCCATGTTACCAGTTAGTAAGTATGTGTGTGCGCGCACGCGCGCATGTGTGTGTGTGTGTGTGTGTGTGTGTGTGTGTGTGTGTGTTATCTCTTAAGTTGTCTTCGTCTCAGGTTCAGTTTACACCTTTAAAAAGAAACTTTACAAGCTTAATATATCTCACTCTCACAACCTACTCTGTCCCTGGGCTCTAGGAATTTGGATTCAACTCTCCATATATTATTTGGGGTGCTATTTCAAAGTATAGTAATCCAAAATGTTACAACTTACTGATGTAGCTAAATCTGTTTGTTAGAATGGTTATTTAATGGATGGCAATATATTGGAGTGTAACCTGGGTAGCAAATGCACAATTCATTCTTTCTCTATGTTAGACATCTCACTTTTTGAGACCTCCAACTAAACTTCAGGAAGTAGCCATAACTTGTAACCTGAATCAGTATATTATACTGAATACTTTACACTTCTTCTAAAGTATCTTGGGAGTACACATAAATAAAGGCATCTTAGAAAAGAATTCAAGCTAACTTACCTCTCATGACTTAGCATTGATGAAGAATATGGAGAACCAAGGGCAAGATGAACACAGACAAAAATATAAAAATAAGTAGGACTAGGGAATATTCTTAATATTCAATGTACTTTAAACCAGGAAGTGCTACACCACATTTTAAATTGCATATGGGGTTATTTAATCTCAGCTTAAATGTTATTATAACATAATTCAGTGGCCACAATCATTAATATTAATTAGAAGTGATGAATTAAAAAAAATAAGAGCTAAAAGATAATACCAAATAATTGTTTGATTAATTATGTAAGACAGATATCTAGACAGATTGGCAACACTAATTCTGAAAAATTCATTTCCATTACCTGATAAATCAAAAGAAAATTCAATAAATTAGGTTGAGGTCATTACATAAGGTAGAAAATGTATAAATGAAAAGAAATTGCTTAATTTTATAAAAGTCTATCATTATATCAGAACATCTAACATTGCTATAAAAGAGTATTTATTTTATACTTTGACATTATCTTGGTTCATTTCACAGAAATGATGATCTTAAAAGTTTTAAATAAATACTGTTGAGAGAGAATGGAATTTGGCATTAAACATTAATTTTATTTTCTAAAATTATTTCTAATATAGCAATAAAAGTTAATTTAGAGAAATAATCTTCCTCTTAATTTTATTACAAACTATTGTTTTAGTTATTTAAGAAAAACAATAGGATTTTAAAGCATATTTAATGCATTTCATGCTAAAAAAGACATAAATAACAGTATTTATATGTGTGTATATATTTATGCACCTATATATTTATAAATATATACATATATATGATTAGTTGGCTCAATCATAGCTGAATTAAGCCTTAAAAGATATAAATTGATAGAATATTTAGACTGATTTTACTCACCACACTGATTTACATTTTTTTTCAATTTCATTGAATAAGTAATTGCATATATTCCATATATTAAGTCTAACCTTGAGTGTCTTTCTGATTTTTTCTTTGATTCTCATTTCTCTGAAGTATGGCTCGATAAAGCATTCCTCTTTTATTCTTATAATATCAAAGATGTATTTTTACATGCTACATACCTTTTAAAAATTAAGTGCATAAGCATGTTTCCCCTATGGGTTTATGTTATTGTTCTATACCTAACTTATTTGAAAGTTATCCATACACAGCATTGTCAAATCACATTATTTTATCCCTTTGAATGTAAGCAATGAATAATGAACACAAGAGTACCTGTTCTGGTCAAAGAGAATAAATTAAGTACTCCATTACATACCTGGGAGGTACATATTTCCTTTGAATTTAGCTTGACTTGGGCAGGTGGGTAAAGAGACTAATGTTTTTCTCTTAGTGTGCCATTCATCAACCACCACAGTGGCTCAAAGCAATTTTGTTCTCTCTTCATATCCCAGGGGTCCCAATATAGATTTTCATTTTGCCAGCTAAAATGAGCCTGAAAACACTACCTGATTCTTGGTCTTGATCAGCTGCTGGTCTTTATTGACTAAGCAATTAATCATTTTAGTGCCATTAAGTTGGAGAAGTAACCTAGCCTATGAGTGACCCTGTAATTCACTTACTCTTTTTATTATACTAAGCTATTCTGTTGAAGGACAAAGTTGCCTTGGTTAAATAAAAAAAAAAAAAAAATCTGTGTCACTGGTCAAAGTTTCAAATGAAATCTACTACACACACACACACACACACACACACACACATATATATACTATACAAACTATATACTATGTAGAAACTATACTACAGATACTACAGACTGAACTTCTTAGCAGCATTGAGCAAAAGATCACACACACACACACACACACACACACACACACACTGGTTCATACACTTCTGAATTCTTGAGAAAAGCTCCATATATTTTTTATTCTCATCCCCAAGCTGTCTTTTTCATTTGAAATTATAGCCAGTGGTGCAATCTTTTTATTATTTCAACCATCAGTTTCTATAGTCTCTAAACAGAATACCTCAGTGCAATATAAAAAACAAATGGATTAATGAATTACAAGGCCACTCTTATGATAGGTCACCTTCTTAAATTTAGTGCAGTATGACTTTGTGTGTATTTGTGGTCACCAGAATTCTGTTTGGAAGAAGCACTGAATGTTCTTAGTGTTCATCATTACAGAATAGAACTACAGAGATGCTGATTATTTACTTGATTATTTGTTATAAGAATAATTTTACTGCTTATTAAAGGTGAAATTACATCCACACAATTTCTTGATTAATAGAAATTCCCTTTAGTAAACTACCTCCAACATTTTACATGCAAACATTTTCAAATGTCTTTATCAAAGAAACACTTTTTGGGCTTTTTTTTTGTGCACATCAATATGTTAGATATTGGGAATGCCAAAATAAACACCATACTTATTTGGAAAACAAAATATATTACTTTTTGAAGAACCCTGAAAACACAGATGTGCTAAGCAATAGGAATCATCTTTTACTTATTTCAATTAAAATAATATCAAAATTCATGTTAACATTTAAAACCTCTCCTCAACATGTTTCCATTTATCTAATGCTTTGAAATAAAAAAAATATCTAGGTCTCACTGCACAGAAACCCATCCTACCACTCAATGGTATGCAGAAATAGTCATGGCAATATGCTCAAGGATTCTGACAGAAATTTAGATGGAACACAGAGAATATAGTTTGGTTGTGTTCCATGATGCCCAAGAATTAAAATGGGAATATATATAAACACCTATGACAGGCCAAGTCAGAGTTGAAGAATCCATTTCCATCTTGATTTTTACTTTTATGTCAGGTTGTTGGGCTCAGCTAATCTGTCCATATTTCCCCAGAGCACCTAAATGTGGGATCATCATATGGGGAGGGTTTTTCTGCTGTATTTGAGAGGGGAAAAAACATCAAATGATGTTCCTAAGCAGAACATCCCAGAGACTGAGTTTGAAGTGTCTTGGACTTTGGGGGTCATGGCCTCAGAAGGCACTTGGCATCCTTTAGGCCATATTTTATTGATAGGACATTGTCTTATTAGGCAAAGGCTTGCTTTCATTCATAGATGGCAGCTTCTCTGTCTTCAAATAGTGGAAGGGACAAGACAACTTCTGTGACATTTATTATAAGACACCTTTTCATAAGGGCAGATCTCCTGTGACCTAATCGCCTCCCATAGGTCCCACCTCCTAACACTATCACTTGGAGATTCAACTTATGAATGTGAGTGTTACATATACACAGACCAGAAAGAGAAGCAAAAGTCTTTCCTTCTCACTGGGATAGATGGTAAAGAATCTGGTGCCCAACTTAAAACTGACACAATATTTAAGTATGTTAGTTTCTTTCTATACGAAAGTACATTATACTTCTTTTTTAAAATTTATTTATTTTGTAAACTCTGTTCCCAGTTTAAACAATTTATATTCATATCTGTCTTGGAGCTTAGTGATAATTTGTTAATGGATAAAACAAAAGAGAAACTATATTAACCAAGGTATCAAAATAAAACATTTTGTAAACCCTACAGAATTATAACAAGTTAAATCATGTTTAACTTTGAGAACCATAAGAGATATTCAAAAGTAATGATTTTATAGTAATACACTATTCCATTTAATGCTTAACATGTAATTTAGAAAATAAATCTTCTACTTTTTAACATGTCATAAATAAGTCCTCAACCTTTTCATCTAAATCTAATACATAGTGGATCTAATAAATATGCATATTAGAATATTAAAATTTTTCTCTGAAAATATGTAGGCTGAAAATGGAAGGAAAATTGAACAATGTTAAAGAAGAAGAAAAAGTTTAAAAGGCTTTTGTTTATTTCATTTGATAACAAGTGTAGAGATAGTCTAATGGAGTCTGTTAATAATTTGCAAGATTTTTTTTAAGTTGTTGCTGTGATTTATGTACATGCAGTTTGACTGTTCAACTCAGATTTTTTTGGAGAAGTAAAAAAATGAATGTATTAAAAAAATAACAAGTGTGGAGATTTATACTTGTTGACAACCTTTCAGACTGTACAAGATCAGGGTATTAAGTTCCCTTGAGTTCAAAACATGTTCACATCAGCTGAAAATGTTTTAACATTCCTCTTAGTTACCTTGCATTGAAAATAATAAGATTATGATTATGTTAGAAAGAAAATAATCTTTTTTAGAAACATGTTTTATATCCTCTGTATGGACAAAATGCCACCTGTGCTGTCATCTTTATGATCAAAGGTTGGGAAAGGCAGTATTTAGCATTTCTGAACTTCATAATGGGGTACAGGTAAGTAACAATGTGTTTGCTGCAGAAACAATTCAACAATATGCAATTTTGAAGTTCTTTCCCTACACTTATGATGTCCATGTCCCAATCCTGAAACCCTGGATTGTTATTTTACATGGCAGAAAAACATTAGAGATGAGATAGTTGAGGATTTTGAGATGGAAGTTTAAATCTGATGGTCTGGGTGTCCCAGTGCATCACCTGGTGCCTTGTAAGTGAATAAGTAAGGCAAGAAAGCTCCTGCCAGAGTCACATAAATTGAGAAAAACTTGACTGGCCAACATTGGCTTAAAGATGGAGGAGTGTAACAGAAGAAAAGAAATGCAGAATGTAAATGGAAAAGGAAAGAGAGTAGATCTTCCCTTGGACAAACACAAGGAAGGTAGCATGTTGACAATTTCAGTTAAGTGAAACCCTATTTTGAACTTCAGATCTTCAGTACTGATAATGAATTTGTCTTGTTTCAAAGCACTAAGTTTGGGTTAATTAGTTATAGTAATGATAGGAGTCTAAGAGTAATTCTACATCAAAAAATCTACTTCCATCCTTTGGTTTTCAAACTTATTTTACTATAGAACATATTTTGTAGATAAACTTATTCAGATCTTTTTACATATATTTTCTATATGTCCAACATAGATTTTAATAAAATTAGTGATGATCTATTGTGATAATTTGGAAATAATATCCTATTCATGTCTAAATATTGCTCTTTTTAATAGTTTCAGAGATTTATATAAAAGAATGATATGAAAAATTCTTTTAACTGTTTCTAGGATGAGATAATTAAGAATAATAATTAATAATTGATAAATAAGGCACATATACATATAGTATAATAAGCCTTACAATGTCTGAACATAAACATTGCCCCAATGTTCTGTCATTATGATATAAAGCTCATGTTATTATATCAATGCCTTTATTGTGTTTTGAATTATTTTAAAAGATGATAATAATACTTGAAAGGGACAATATATAATGACTCATTCAGCTCCCATGTTTATAGAAGCTGAGAAACAGGCAAATAAATCAAGTAGTTTTTTTATGATAAAATTTGACTGCAGGAAGTGGTCTGGATATGGAACTCTGGTGCCCTTTATTATATTCCCTTCAATATTAAACTTAGTTGCTCTGTCACAGAAGCAGGGACTCATAGACGACCTCAGTGCAGTAGAATTAAAAGTGGTGGTGAGCGAAAGGAAAGGCCTCTCCTGTTGACCAGGAGAACCACACCAGGACCGGGGAATTTCCTCTAGGATGCTTGGTGCTCTCTTACAACGCAGACATAGTTAAAGCTCATACATTCCAAAGCCTGGGATCTAGAAGAATTCCTCTCATAAAGACACGGAATAAAGGAATACATTGTCCTACAACTCTGTGATATACAATGAAAAAAAATCACAATATTTTTTAGGACAAAACATTTGTAAGACTAATGGGGTATTAATTAATTTAAAATAAAGGATATCTGAAAACTATGGTTTTCTCTGAATAGTTTATGGAAATAGGAGTAATTATACCATACTGAGACTGAGCAAGTTATTTGATCATGCTACCAGACTAAATGTTGGGAAAATAATAATTTCTGTTGTTGTCTTTAAATAAAGTGATACTATGTTGAATGGTTACCATTTCTTGAGTATCAAATCATATTATAAAAGCTATACCAGATGAGGAAAGATGGTAGAAAAAGTAGAGAAAAATTATATGTTAAAAATATAAGGAACTTAGAAAGACCTCTATTGGAATAAAGGTCAAAAGCAAATCTTAAAGAAAGCAGTGTTTATACATTTATTGTGAAATTAAATATTAATGGTGCAGTCAGGTTAACCAAAAAAGAGGAATACTCCATTTAAAACCTGATGCAAATCAAAACCACATGACATATTACTTCAAACTATAAAAATGTTTATATCAAAAACACTATAGATAACAAGTGCTAGTAATGATATGGAAAAGAGAGAACATTGACACACTATTGGAGGAAATATAAATCAGTACATTCATTATAAAAATAGACTGAGGTTTCCTCAGAAAATTAATAGTGAATTGCCATATGATCCTGTAATCACACTACTGGGTATATGTTCAAAGGAAATGAAATTGGTTATATCTAGTGAATTTCTTCACTCCCATGTTCACAAAAGTAAAGAAATTGAAACAAGCTAAGTGTTCATCAGCTGATGAATGAATAAATAATATATGGTTCACATACATAATGGAATAATATTCAACCATAAAAGGGAGTGGATATCCTGTCTTTGGGGCTTCATAGATAAAACTGGAGATAATTATGTCAAGTGAGATAAACCAGGCACAGAAAAGAAAGCAATGCATGATGTCTCTGATATGTGGAATCAAAACATTTGATCTCACAGAAATTGAGAGGAAAATGGTGGAGAGTATAGGAAGGGAGTCTTAATCAGTGTGTGCCAAGTTGCAGTTAGAAGAGAGCAAGATGTTTTGGTATGTTATTGCACAGTGCGTGACTATAGATAACAATAATATCCTATCCATTTCAAAAAGCAAGAGGAAAGGATTTTGAATGTTTTTATGGTAAAGAAATAGTGTTTGAGATGACAGATTTAGCCTGATTTGAATGTTACACAATATATATATGCATTGAAACTTCACAATACCCCATTAATATGCAAAATTTTATAGTTTTATATAGCATTTATGAAACATAATTGAAAAAAGGAAAGTAATATACAATATAAAGTGACTTTACTTTTACTACCTCACAATTCAAAGATGTTATTTTTCTGTGTTGTTTATTAGAAACTTTCAGTACTTCATTTACATATTTGAAGTTAATAGAGGCATCACAGGAAGCAAAGCACTAATGAATCTAAATATCACCTTTTTAAAAACTCACTTTAAGGCATAGTTTCTATGTAGGCAGAGAAATTTTTGGTCAGTGACAAAAAAGTTTATGAATTAGAGTGGTATCCCTGTTACATACTCATCACATGTTCTTGTTAAACTTCCATGATGAAAAATAATATGTAGAAGAGTCAGTGCTACAGTGAGGGATATTTATTGCAGTTTTTTGTAAAGTTTCATACTCTGCTTTTATCTTTAGTTGTTTATCTTTCTACATATGTATAATAGATAATATTCACTCCCATTGAGAATAAAATATTGGTAGGATCCAGTTTGAGGTTTTTTTAAAAATTTTCTTAAGAAAAACACTCAGAGCTACAGTACATAAGATGATCAAAATTAAATGAAATCCTTGAAGATAAATTAACAAATTTAATACTAATTCAGTATGAGTCAAGTGTATAAATGGGTATTTAGAATCATTCTGGGCTTTTTAAATATGTAGATCCACAATGCATGATAATTGCCAGGTACTTCTTTTATTTTTCTTTTCAGAATGAGAAAATCAATAAAAGGAGTAAAGCTAAGCTAGGATAAATCGGTCATTCCTTGAATCCATGAGTTACAAATCATCAAATAGAACCTGTGCGATATTACCCCAGTTTGGAAGAAAACTGCATGAAGTGTTGCAGGGATTTAGGGATAAAAGGAAAAAAATTGAGTAGTGGGTTTTCTCAATTCAGTATCTATGAATACACGGAATATTTTGCATAAGGTAAATATACCTCTTGTTTATCGAAATTTTATTTTATTTCATAAGCTTTTATTGATCATTTTACTTGAAAAAAGAAGACACACAGCACACATACACACACATACACAAGTATATTATACCACATGAACAATTAGGGAATATTACCACATGGTAACATCTGGTTTAATCAGTCATTTTGTAAACATGATGCAAAATATGTTGTGATAGGGTGAAACCGTATTATTTATCTGTTTTTTTCCCCTTGCAGTTGAAAATGCATAATAAAAACAGCACTGCTTGATTGTTGATATTTTTCCTCAATTAGCATAAAAGAAAATTGATACATATATATTTTTAGCTTGAGGGGTGCAAAACAACAGGCAGTTGTTTTCTTCTTCCAGCTGTATTTCTATCAAGACCCATGTTTACTGCAGACTATGTTTGTATCTTAGGGAAGATATTTTCATTCTTGTAAGTCAGAAATAATTTTCAATTGCAGCTTTCTATGTTCCCTTAAGGAAACACATTGGCTACCACATGGTGGTTTAAATGCACAATTAGCTTTTTCCTCACTCTGTCTATGTAATATATCCACATAGGTGGTCTTTAAACACTCAAGTAGTTATTCCAAGGGCTTCGTGCACTAACTAGTCTGGTTCTTCTACTGGGGTCAAATATTGAGTGTATTTAATCAAGTTTGGCTTTAAATGAAATGGTTTCAAACAGTAGGAAAATTCTGTGAGTCATTCTTCACCAAACGCCAAAGTCTGATGAATGATAACCTGCCTAGAAAAAAAGAATGCTATTAGAATAAACATTCCAATCACCCAAGAGAAGCAGCAGGAAAATAAGAAAGATTTTCTCTTTTATAAATTCTTTTGGGTACAGATCATTGGAAAGAGATAAAAAGGCATAAATTGTTTTTGATATAGAAATAAAGCCTGGCTACCTTGTAGCAGGAAATGATGCATATTATCTGATTATTCTTGCAATGTAATAAAGTTACTGGGAACTTTATTTCATTACTGTAATAAGTCACATTATTGATTAATGAGAGTGAAAAAAGAAAGTTATTATTTATTATGTGCAGGAAGCAAAAGTTGAGGAAATTGCCCAAACTTACCTGGAAAATAATTCACAAACTGGAAATGAAAAAGTCCCTTCTCCATTCTGAAGTTATTCTATTCTCAATCCTAGGTGCCTGGAAGTCCACAGACTCCATGGAGGCAGACACCCACAGTGTGCAAACAGCATCTATTCAACAAACACATTGTTCTGGAAAATTTCAGCAATAAAGAAAAAGAAAAATTGTCTTCACATGTGCATGATCTACAACTCTTTACACATCTAAAGATGTATGTATCATATGAATAAGACATGAAAGCAGAGTTCATTTGCATGTTCTCTTCTTTCAAAATGGTGTGGCAAATCTTATCCAAACCCCAAAGGAAAATGATTTATCATCATATCATTAAGTGTGCAAAACAGAACTACATATACGTAAAACTACTGACACAAGGTAAAGAATAAAGCAAGCCATCATCCAGAAATGAACTATCACAACTGGAAAATGCTTCAGAAAATATTTTGAAGAGGGCAACATAGCTTTTGTAAGATGTTGTGTTTTATTGACTCTAACTGTGATTTTTTAAATTTTTGTCCTCAAGAAAATTGCAGTAAAAACTTTAATTTTTAAGTTTGTTTTCAGGTAGCTTTATTATAATTCATTGCCTGAATATGAATTTATTTATGCATATTGTTTGGAATTTTGCCATAATATGTGTATAATGAGTTGAGAAAGTAAGAAATATAATTTTAAACTTCAATTTTACAATTTTTAAACTACATATTATGAAATTAGTCAAAAATCTACATTTTTTCCTTAAATAGATACTTTTCTGTCATTTATATGCTGCACTGTATTGTTCATATGCATTACAGTTTTTTTATGTATTTCCAAAAATCTGACCATAATACTGTAACTCCTGATTCCGACATGATGAAGGTGTGGACCTACTTTTTCTTCTATAAGGTGTAGGGTCTCTGGTCTGATTCCAAGGTCCTTGATCCATTTTGAGTTGAGTTTTGTGCAGGGTGAGAGATAGGGACTTAGTTTCATTCTGTTACATATGGATTTCCAGTTTTCCCAGCTCCATTTGTTGAATAGGCTATCTTTTCTCCATTGCATGTTTTTGGCACCTTCGTCTACTATGAGAAAACTGTATTTATTTGGGTTTGTGTCTGTGTCCTCTATTCTGTACCATTGATCTACCTGTCTATTTTGGTGCCAATACCATGCCGTGTTTGTTACTATTGCTTTGTAGTATAGTTGAAGTTCTGGTATTGCGATAACCTCCTGCTTCGCTCTTCCTGATAAGGATTGCTTTAGCTATTCTGGATCTCTTATTCTTCCAGATGAATTTCATGATTGCTTGCTCTATTTCTGTGAGGTACGTCACTGGGATTTTAATGGGAATTGCATTGAATCTATATAGCACTTTTGGTAGTATGGTCATTTTGACAATATTAATTCTGCCTATCCAAGAACATGGGAGATCTTTCCATCTTCTAAGGTTTTCTCAAATTTCTTTCTTTAGTGTTCTGTAGTTCTCATTGTAGAGGTCTTTCACCTCTTTTGTTAGATTGATTCCCAAGCATTTTATTTATTTTTTTTTTTTTGAGGCTATTCTGAATAATAAAAGCAAGAATCAATGACTGGGATAGATTCAAACTAAAAAGCTTTCAGCAAAGGATACTATCAGCAATGTGAAGAGACAGCCTACAGAGTGAGAGAAAATCTTTGCCACTCTTACTTCTGATAGAGCACTAATTTCCAGAATATATAAAGTACTCAAAAAACTTTACACCAAAAATACAAATAACTCAATAAACAAATGGGCTAAAGAAATGAACAGACACTTCGCAGAAGAAGATCTACAAGCAATCAAAAGACAGATGAAAAAATGTCCAACATCTCTAGTAATAAGAGAAATGCAAATCAAAACTACCCTAAGATTCCATCTCACCCCAGTTAGAATGGTGATTATCAAGAATACAAGCAACAATAGGTGTTGGTGAGGATGTGGGGAAAAAGGGAGACTCATACATTCCTTGTGGGGTTGCAAATTAGTGCAGCCACTCTGGAAAGCAGTATGGAGATTCCTTAGAAAACTTGGAATGGAACCACCATTTGACCCAGCTATCCCATTCCTTGGCCTATACCCAGAGGACTTAAAATCAGCATACTACAGAGATAAAGCCACATCAATGTTCATAATTGCTCAATTCACAATAGCCAGATCGTGGAACCAACCTAGATGTCCTTCAATTGATGACTGGATAAAGAAATTGTGGCATATATATACAACGGAATATTACTCAGTCATAAAGAAGAAGAAAATTATGGGATTGCAGGCAAATGGATGAAGTTGAAGAATATCATGCTAAGTGAGATAAGTCAATCCCAAAAAAACAAAGGATGAATGATCTTGCTGATAAGCAGATGATGTCACATAATGGGGGGGTGGGAGGTAGGCAAGAATGGAGGAAGGATGGACTTTATAGTGGGAAAAGTGGGTTGGGAGGGGTGGGGGAAGGAAAAATAACAGAATGAATCAAACATCATTACCCTATGTAAATGTATGATTACACAAATGGTACACCTCTACTTCATGTACAACCAGAAAAACAAGTTGTAACCCATTTGTTTACAATTTTTAAAAAAATATGCCTTTTAGCCAGGTGCATTTGTGTACCCCTGTAAGCACAGCAACTCAGGAGGTTGAGGCAGGAGAATTGCAGGTTCAAAGCCAGCCTCAGCAACTTAGCAATGTTGTAAGCAACTTAGTGAGAACATGTCTCAAAATAAAACATAAAAATGGAGGCTGAGAATATGCTTCAGTAATGAAGGACCTCTGGATTCCATCCCTAGTACCAAAAAAAAAAAAAAAAAAAAGAAGTAACTCTTTACTCCTATTGAGACCCAAATTATTCACCTGTGAAATGGAACAATAATAACTGTTTTACAACAGTCAGAAATATTACATTTGTAATTTATTCTGTTAAAAATGTCTATCACATATTAAGTATGTTCTGAGGATTCCTGCTTATTGAATTGAGCAGCTACTGAATCCTCTGGTTCTTCAGTATGCAAAGGGCCATTGTGGGACTATCCAGCCAATGATTTCATAAGTCTCCTAATAAACCTCTTGTAATTACATGTAGATAGATAGGTAGATATGGATAAAGAGCCATAAATATGATTTTATTGACTTTGTTCCTCTAGAGAACTCTAATATACATATGTTGAATTCTAATAGGCAATTTTTAAAAAATTGTTTGTTAATATCGTTTTCTACGAAATGTTCATCTTTGCCAAATTAGTGCGTTTTTTTTTTTTTTTTTCTTGGTTAATTCTACTAAGTCAGCACTGGTATGTAGATATTTTGGATATGATATGTATTTTCTTTATTATGTGTGAGTATATTTTCATAAATTTCTTGATCCATCAGATATAAGGACTACACTCTTGAGGACATCTGTTATACAAATTTTTCTTTTTTTAATTTTTTATTTGTTCTAATTTATTGTACATGACAGTAGAATACATTTAATGATTTCTCATTTTTCTGATTATACATTTTCTAGTATCATATCAGGCATGCAGTTATGTATGTACGAGGTAATAATATTTATTTCACTTTACTACCCTTCCTCCCCTCATGTGATCTTTTTTAATCTACATTGAAACTCCTTGCTAATTTCGTATAGTTACAGTACACTTTTTTGTGACTACTAAAGTTATCAATTTTATCAGTCAATTTAAATCTGTTTCTATTATGATCAAACTGCCTAAAATTGTTGCCTCTCCCAAGTTCATGAAGTTATTCTCCCATGTTACTCAGTAGAATTTTATTACTTGCTTTTACATGTTTAGTTATACAATGCATGTGGAATTGAATTTTATACTTCATGTTGGGTGAGGTAAATGTTACTTTCTTTCATTTAGATAGGTAGGTAGCATTTAGAAACAAATGCTTAGCAATATTTGCTGCCTAGACCTTCCTTTCTCCAATGCTGTATAGCCTGCATCAGGTTGCAAACTTTTTCTGTGAGGGCCAGATGGACAACACATTGAAGCCAGAATGTAGTTATAGACCATTTGTAGGTAAATAGAACTTCATCCGCAAAATCAGGCAGGAGGTCACATTCAGACTCCAAGCTACAGGTTCTGACTCCACCTTTGTAGCCTGGGATTTTCCTTAGGAATGCCCTGTTTTCTTGTGTTGCCTTGTTAACTAGTGTGTACAATCATATTTTCTCAAATATTGCAGCGGTATAATAGGTGTTGATATACAGCAGTGAAGTATTTCAGCTTATGCTTGTTTTTCCAAGATTGCCTTATTTACTCATGACGGAAATGACATTAAGCCATAGATAACTGAAGAAAAGAGAAATTGTCTTACAATTGATTTAACTTCCCAATCTCCATTTCTTTAGTTCTTGCTTAATTTCTTTCATCCAGTTATTATAAGGGCATCAGAAAGTTGATGTAATATGACTCTCCAGCACTTGTACCCCACAGAGAAATCAATTCAAATAACTCTTCAGGCATAAAAGTACCTCTGCAGAGCCAAAGAAATTATCATCATAGTAAAGAAATAATCCAAAGAATGGAAGAAAATATTTACAAAATGCATCTTTGATAAGGATTGACATCCAAACATATAAGAAACTCAAATAATTGAATGGAAAGTTAACAAACAGCTTGACAAAAAAAATAGAGGATCTTAAAAAAACATATCTCAGAATATGAAATACAAATGGGCAACAGGTATCTGAGTAAATGCTCAACATCAGGGAAATATATATTAAAATGACAATGACCTAACATTACACACCTGTTAGGGTGACTATCACCTAAATGATAAAAAACAAATGTTGCAAAGGAGATGCAAAAGAGGAAATCCTTGTATACTGTGGGTAAAAATGAACATTAGTGCAGACTGTAGAAAATAGTATGAAGGTTTCTCAAAATATTAAAAATAGAACCACATTATGATCCAACAATCCCCTTTGAAGGGTCACTTCACTACTGAGATTCAAAACGAGTCACCAAAGGACTCACATTATCTCACTTTGATGTGGAATTTAAAAAATGAATTTAAAGAAGCAGCAGTTATAGGATGATGATTATGTAAGGTCCAGTAGAGGTTTAGGGAAATAGTGATCAAAGGAAACAAACTTTAAGTTTTATAGAAAGAAAAGATTCAGGAGATTTTTTTGTATAGCATAGTAATTATAATTAATGACAGTATATTGTATACTTGAAAATTGCTGAACATAGGTTTTAGGAGTTCTCACCACATACACACACATACAAATATACCTATATTAGCTAGCTCATTTTGGCCATTCTACAATGTATATATGCTTCAAGACATTTTGTCTATTAAAAATATATGCATATTAATTCACCAATTAAAATATATTCTGCAGAAAAAAATTTTCTTTTGATAGCTTATATATGATATGGAGATGTATATATATGATATGTATACATACATATTTAGATTCATCTGTATTTATTTGATAACTTTGATCATATGGAATGTTACTATATTTTATTTCCCACTTTCTGTTGCTGGATTAAATAAATAATATTAATCTTTGCACATTGTTCTTGAACCCCATGACCTCTCTAAATTGACTTGAATTATTTATTAGTTTTTCTGTAAAGACTTTAGGGTTTTCTGTATACTAAATTAAGTGATCAAAAACATGTAAGTTTTATTTCTTTCTTTAAAATGTGAATCTCCCTGTGTTTTCTCCTTTGTGGATTCCCTTGCTAGGGGCTTTTGCCTGTCACTAAAGGGAAATGGTGACCTTTATCTTCAATTTGTTTTATTCTTTCAGATTCTGTACCATGTTTGTTCTAGAATTTTAAAGATACCCTCAGATTATGAAAATGTTCTTGTACCTGGCTTTTATACATTTGGGTTTGAATTTTATCAAATAATTTTACATCTATTAAAATGGTTATATGAGTTGACTGGTGCAGTTGTTAATTACACTAATTTATGTTTAAACATATCTTTCTGAATAAAAACAGCATAATAAGGCATTCTCATGGATTATTGAATCTTATTTACTAATGTCTTCTAGAGGACATAACTTTATATTTAGATGATTTGAACATGGAATGCAGACTCAGTGAGGGTGGTCTATTTCTGCTTTACTATTTCCTAAGTGTCAGATTCCCTACAGAATATCTGGGGTACTTAACAAATGCCATCTTGCTTTCAGGTTCAGAAATTAAATCGTTAGGAAGAGTGAAAGAGGAGCAATAACATAGCTAATATTCAACAAAGGAGAAGAAATGCCTTTCTGGTCCCATGACCCAACATCCCAAGTGAGGTGTGTATAAAAGGTAGTGAGAACGAGAGTCAAAAATCATTGTGAGTCCATTCTGAGTCCATTTTTTTAACTCTTTTCTAAGTTGAAAAATACGTACTGCTTACACTCCTTCATTTGTCACTATTAGTTCAATGACTTTCGTGATGAAAGACATATCACAGTAAGGCTTCAAATGATCCAGAGTGGGAAAATCAGAACTCAGAAAATTTTCAAGGACCAGAGGAGTGTGACTGCAGTCGGCTGATGAGTCAGAGAAAAGATAACACTGCAAATCGGAAAAGCATCTGCATTGGAAAGGCACCACAGATGATTCCGAATCAAAGTAAAAGATCGTGGTAGTCGAACTACAAAGAATAGAAGAGGATAATTCCTGTGAAACATGTCACCTTTCACTGCAAGATACTTGGCCAGCTTCTGCAAGAAACAAAATCTGGCATGCAGTGTTGACTTCCGCATCAGAATCCAGAGTTTCTTACTCTAATGGAAGAGCTTCTCTGTCTGATAATGGATAGATCTAATCTGGGACACACACAGTCTCAAGAATACATCCATCTGCCATATGGTTGCGGTCAGTCTCAGAAAACTGCCCTTACTGGAGGCATGAGTGAAGCAGACAGTTTACTATGTAGAAATGATCTGTTTCCAAAGCTTGTACCTTCTAAGAAGTGAAAGCTAATTTTCCAAACTATAGTTTCCCTGATGGCGGAATAATAGATATCAAATGTACTAAGAATCAACTTTTTAAAGTTAACTAAATATATATATTTAAAAATATGTATATATTTTGACTAGAGCTAGGACAATGAGAATGAACTTAACATCTGGAGGCAGAAATAAACTGAACTCAGTGTTTGGTTCTGAGGCAGGAAGGTAGACAACCCATAGGCAGGTAGCATAAGAGCCTCAGAGAAGAGAAAAAGGGAAGGAGACCAGACTATCCTGAAGGCCTCAGGGCCATGAGCACATTTTGTAGCTGCCCTTGAAAGCCGCAACCACAACATCTTCGTAGTTATCCCTTCCCATACCCCTAGCAATGACTGACCACAAAAGATGCCAAACCACAAGGTTGGACCAGCCCTTTTAATTATGTAATTAAGGGATTAAATTTATGCCCTTCTGTTTGACTTATCAAATGCAGAGGTTAAAGAGCTTGGTTGGTCTGTGCTCGCCTCCCACATTAACATAGGCCCCACCAATCACCTATTATAGGTCATTAGATATACCTTTAAAATTCCCCAGGCAAAGACTGACCTTCTCCCTTACTGCTGGAGCCTTTCTCTGCTTTAAATAAATCTTTACACTCCACCCGCTTGGATCTCATTCCTTGAATTCACAAGACAAAGAACAGGTTGACATCTCATTTGTCCACAGTAAAAGAACTGAGAGGAGAGAAAGCAGAGCTCCTTGTCCATATTACTCAGCAGTCCATGGATCCTGAATGAGCCTCCAAGATGGAACTCATAGATGTCATGATTAAGTGCTTTTTTCTACTTACATAAGAATGAAAAATAAAAAAGTGACATTTGAACAGCACATACCAACCTCAGGCACAGGTGTCACTGCTTATCCTCCCCATGTGAACGTAACTCTTGCATTAGCAGCTGCTTAGAATCCTTGAACACAATCCCGAGGACATTGTCTGTCTCTTCTTGAAAGACATGCATTCACCAGCGTCCAATCCTCATTTACACAGTGAATGCTGTGAAACTTTTTATCCATTTTCAAGCTAACTACTTAGTTTCAAAGTATCATAGTTGCTGGCATGGGACACTAGACTTTAGGGTCCGAGACAAAGGCTATTACTACTCATGGTACAGAAAGAGCATGAGACTGCCATCAGCTTCCCTTGCTTCTTACTCCCACGGTGGAGTTCCAGACAGGTTCATATGAATGCCTGCATGCACACTGGGTGGAACATTTTATGAGAAAACAGAGTTGAGGTCATTTGAATCCTTTATAATGGGTAGTAAACATGCCTGCTCTTTGCTCCAGGTACAGATATAAGCTTTACTCCACTGGGCAGGAAATGCACAAGTCCTTTTCTCCGAAGAGAGACACCAACTTTGTTTCCCAAGGCTCTCGGCTCTGTACATGCCTTGTAAAGTTAATTCAGAAAAAAAGTGTCAGTGGCTCTACTCACAAGATCTTAAGAAACACTAGATAATAATTACAGAATTATGTCACAACATATGTAAAAGTACAGAATAATAGAAAATGAATGATCTTATTAAAAATACTTCACTTTTGTCATTATAAAGTGTTAGACAAAAGGAATAGTGAATATTTTAAAACATTATGTTAATGTATTTTTAACTTTTAAAATTCCCATTTTGGTATTTCGATTTTTATGGGGGATTTGTTCCATATTTGATAAATGCAAGGATTTCTAGAATTCTATGTATTCTTTATCAAACTTTCATATACACACGGGTTTGTGCATGTCCATAAATATACATGTGATTTTTAAACTATTGTTATTAAAATCTAGGTACACAAGTATGCAAAATTGTAAATTTATCTTAAAATATATAAATAAGAATATATTTTATTGGACTATCTTTTGGCTGTTTAGTAACCTTGCATTAAATTTTATTACACAGCATACCAGAAGTTATATATTACTGACAAATATATATATATATTTCTTTAATTTCTTAAAAATAGTTGACAGAGAATATATATTCTGTCATTTCTGTGATAGATACGACACAGGCTAACTTTAAACTCAAATTGACATTTTAGGTATGTAGAAAAAAATTGTTAAGTATATTTTAGCAGCTGGTTTGACAATTATATACTAAAGTATATAAAAACAGCATCAATAGTAAATAATGTAATTTCTCAGTTATAAAATCTTATACATTAACATGCATCTTCAAACTATTGGATAATTGTGTATCACCTGATACATACAGACTTTAAGAGTTCTGCTTTTAATCTTGCTCAGAGAAAGGTCATCTTTTGGTTACCTTTAAAGATCTGGTGTAATCTATACTTATTCATCATTTCATCTGGGAAAGGCTTGTTCACCAGACATTTTTTTTCCTTAATTGAGGATATGCTGTACAGTTAATAGAAATGAAAAGGCAAGTTTTACAAATGAATGAACCAGTTTGCATAATAAAATAACAATTTCACAATAAAGTAAATATTATAGAGATTGTTGACTGAATGAGAGAGAGGAGTAACTATGTTTGCTTCCTGTCAATGTCACACCTGCTTAGAGATTAAATTGCATTATTTTATGCTACATTAAAATGGCATTTTCTAGAGTGATATTTTATGATTCTGATAGGCAGCTGTGAATGCCTTTGTGAACTCAGCAACATTCTTCTTTCTGCAGTGAATATTTTTATTAGTGACAATTCATCCATAATTTTACTTCAGAAAAGAAGGAATGTTAGCCAGGACACAGTTATACACATCTGCTTTTTCTGAGTCAGAAAAATAAGACGTTTTAACATTGCTAATAACTTCTAAATTCAGGCAGGTGGAACTTCAATTTAATGCTTCATCTGAATATCACACCCTACAAATATTAATGCTGAATAAAAGCCTGTGCTTTGAAGAAAGAATATGTATTCTATTTCATAATTTTTCATTAGATTCTATTTACAAACCGAATATAGTTAACTTGTAATATATGTATATGTTACTTTTATTAAACATTTTGATTTCCATGTGTCCATAACTTAGTTATTTTTCATTTTCTATTTGATGAATATTTTAGTACTAAATTCATCTTCTTAAAATTACAACCCCATTGACCTAAGGGGACCATAAATTTTAATCATATTTTTAGCATTGTGTTTTTTATTTAAATATCATGGTGACTATTTCAGGAAAAATATCTGCGTAATAAGGATTTAGAAAGGATAAGGTTGGTGTTATATTCACTTGGAATTTGTAACTGCTTTCTTATAGTGAGGCCTACCATTTTCTTAATGGTGGAGGCAATGGAACAACTTGGCTCCTGCTGGACATTGCAAGATGGTACCTTCATCCTTTCTTTCAGCTCCTCCTTCTCCATCAATGCCTCTTTCCACATTGTCTATGCGAAGTCTTATTAGTCTAGAGTAGTAACATTAGCAACCTTCCTTCTGTGGGTCACACTCAGTCAGGAGTCTATTTGTAGAAATCATTTGAGTGAAACTGGTTTTAACGTTTTCAAAGGGTTGAAAAAGAACTAGGAGGAGGAGGAGAGAAAACAATAAAAATAAAAGTAAAAACTAGAACCAGAACAAGGAAGAACAAAGCAAGGAAGGGATAGGGGAAAGTGACATAGATCATATGTGACTTTGCTTTCTTTTGGTAGCAATTCAAATTTTTGACAGAAAACTACCGTGTTAAAAAAGTAGCAATTTTTAAAATATTTGAATAATTTGGAAGGATAAACTTGATAATAGGTGATACTTTTAAAATATATTTACAAAGAAGAGCAAGAGGGATAAAATTAAAAGAATATCAAATATTATACTTTGATATATATTTTCAATCAGAGGATGCAAATGGTGGCAGAGAAGCCCCTAGAATTTATAAGATTATCCTCAATTTTTTCTCATTCAGCATATTTTCATGTGCCATGTAAAATATTAGAAAAGCTATTCAAGAATGGATTAAAACATTTTTGTGGGACTTTATTTCTGTTCCTACTACAGGAAAATATTTCAAACTTAATTATTTGGAAATCCAATTACTATTAATCTTAGCCATTCTTTTGTAAAAAACGATAAATACAATAATTATTGAAATAGTATGTCCAGTGAATTAAACATTCCAGTGAGAAAATAATGCTATAATAGAACAGTGATTTTATTTAAGAAAATACAATGGTAATCCCGGCAAGCAAATTATACTAACATAACCCATGACAGGAGAAGTCACTGCTGTTACCAAATTAAATGAAGAAATCAAATGTTCCAATAAGGACAATTTTCATTTGGAACCTTGAATGCATACCACTCAGCATTTCCTATGATGTTTTGAAAGCCATATTTAAGAATTCATTTCTGTTGAAATCAGCAAAACGTTCGGAGAATATATGAACTCAATTCTTTCATTCCACATAAAACTCCCCTTTTGAAAGACTCAACCTACCACCTATCTTAATCTTCAGTAAGGAAAGAAACTCCAATAATTTCAAGGTTTTACATTCTATGCATATTTGCCTTTAATACAAAATTACTTGCAATGTTCAGCATCAAAGTGTTTGAAAATTGTCTTCTTCCAATTCAATCTATCTTGCACAGCAGTACTTTTGAGATGAAAACAGTGACCTACCCAAGTCAAAGGCTAAGAATAAGTATAAATGGGATAGGGCACTATCAAAATAAAACTAGTCTTGACTAATTGAAAACCATTAGACACTGGGGTAGATGAATACTTAAGTTCATTTTACAATTAGCATCAGTTCAGGTATATGAAATGAAGACAATATATATTCATTGTCCAATCTTTAGTTTAGTACATCCAATCTTTAGTTATCTGAAAAGTACTTTAGGAAGAATTGGCAAGAGGAATGTTAGGAATCCTACAGCAATTTTTTCCATTCTGTTTATAAAATACTTTTTTACTTCACCCATTTATTTAATAAAACCACTACTGTTAGCATGAACAGGTAAGTCATGCTTAAGTTAGCAATGAGCACACAATTCTTTGTGATCCACCAACACTTTTAGCTTCTCACCTAAATCATATAATTGATATAAATTGAATTCTGATCTTCTCTGAGAGTCAGCACAAGAAA
This sequence comes from Sciurus vulgaris, assembly GCF_902686455.1. Classification (NCBI taxonomy): domain Eukaryota; kingdom Metazoa; phylum Chordata; class Mammalia; order Rodentia; family Sciuridae; genus Sciurus; species Sciurus vulgaris. Next base: position 152,328,905 of record NC_136466.1, read on the forward strand.
TATTATCTATGCATTTCATGGTATGAGTTCAAACAGCATTGACACTTGCTATTAGAAACTTCTAAAAGCTATTGTTTTATAATATGTCTTAGACATAAAATTCTCTTTAAAATACAAAGTCTGAAGTACCCCAAACAAATTTTCTTTGATTTGCCTAGATTACTGAAAGCTAAAAATTTCACTAGGTATTATTTATATGCCCCATGGGATAGTGTTAGGGACAATTCATCCCATTTTTATAGTTGTTTTCCCAACTGGGAAAACAAATCCTGCAGCTCCACATCCAACATTTCAGAAACATAGCAACGTGATGCTTTTTCCAAATGGCTTGTGTAGCTCCACCCAAGGCCTTGCTGGCTGCAGCCATGTGACCTCTCTTGGCTTTTATTTATTTATTTTTTTTCCTGCTTGATTCCTGCAGTTCTCCTTAGCAGACATCCCACATTACTGTCATCTCTTAATCTTAGGGGTCTCCACTGAAGCTTTGATTTCTTCTCATTTCTTCATGCATCACCCTCTCAGGGGCAGCCTGCAGAGACCTTGACATTTCTACATTTGCCTGGCCTCATAGGCCTTCCTTTTAAATCTTGGTGGAAACCCCCATGATGCCTTAACTCCAGCATCTTGCATTCCTGCAGAACCAGCAGCACATGGTTGAAACCAATGTCTGCCACCATCTTAAACAGTAGCCAAATCCCTTGGGACCCTGCCTGCAGCAGCCTTTGGATTCCTGGGCAGGTGCATTTGGTGAAACAATTTGCTAGACCATTCTGTACAAGCAGGGTGCCCCGCTGGTCTGTTCTCAAAGGAACTTTTGTTATTATACCCTTGAGCCTGAGATGGGTGCGGTCTTGCCAGTTCCTGAGATGTCTTCAAGCTATCTGTCCTATTACTCAGGATAAAGTATTTAACATTCCTTTAGTGGTTATAATCTCTTGAACTACCACAACTCCTTAGCTTCAGTTTTACTCAGTTTCCTGAACAAACTATAAGTTTTTATATATTTCTGCCTTTTTTTTTTTTTTTCCTGCTCCTGGTATCATAGCTAAAAGCTGCCAGAAATATTCACGCCACTCCTGAATACTGTACCACCTTCCTCTGCCAAATTAACTAGACCATTACCTTTAAATTTAACTTACAGAAAGTCTCAGAACATGGGCAACATGAGGACAACTTCTTAGCCAGAATGTAATACTTAAGTTCATTTTACAATTAGCATCAGTTCAGGTATATGAAATGAAGAGAATATATATTCATTGTCCAATCTAATTCAACTTCCAAAGGAGTTCTCCTTCTCAGATACTCAGGAACACAGTTTTTACTGTCTACAATCCTTCCGTATTCCAGTCTTTCATGCTCCTACCAGAATCTTGCATTAAGATCCACTTCCAACAGTCTAAAGTTTTTCCAGATGGCAGCTCTAAATGACTCAGAATTTCTCCACAAACCCTAAAAGCTTCTTAATCACGTGATCAGGTTAGTCACAGCAATAACCCCTCTCTTAGTACCAATTTCTGATTTAGTCAGCTTTCTCATCACTGTGACAAAAAGACCTGATGAGAAAAGTTAGAGGAGGAAAAGTTTATTTGGCTCATGGCTTCAGAGGTCTCAGACCTTACACAGCTGACTCCACAGCTCTAAGCCTTAGTGAGGCAGAACGGCAAGGCAAAAGTGTGTGGAGGAGGAAAGCCACTGAGAAACATTGCCCCAGAGAAAAGAAAAAAAGTTCTGAACACTAGGAAGAAAATATAAACCCCAGGAATGCCTTCAGTAAGCTACCTCCTCCAGTTAATCTATCCAAGTTCTTTCACCAACTGATTAGATTATAACTAATCTTTTCTGAATGTTCTTCAATTGTCTCATACATGACCTTTTGGAAGACACCTCATTTCTAAACCATAACAACAATGAATTGAAAAATCTGGTTGAATGGTATTTCCAAGGGAACCTTTTTCCACAGAGAATTCCAAATATTTAGTGGACAAGTAAAAAATTCACATGATAAATTGTATTTACTTCTGATCTATTTGTTTATAAATTACATAAATGGAATAAGAAATCAATCTGTGATTCAATTTTTAAATCACATAAAACATTATCTAAAATTACAAAATAATGAAAATAGAAGCACATGTTCTGTTAATTCTCTCAAATAAGCCAGGGTCCCATAGCAACTGGGTCCTCTAGTGAGAAGTTGGTAAGCTTTGATTCCAGAGAACATGAAGAGTGATCAGATTTTGGAGTTTAAGTGAGCTTTGAGGAGGTCAATTCAGTATGTTTTCATTATTCTTTTCTACATAAGAATTACAGTCTATTCATACCATACGAACAAATAAGATTGATTTGCATTAGATTTATGAAGTATTTCAATAGCATCACTTCAGTCTCCTTTAATCTCTTTAATGTGTGATTTATGTCATACAGATATTCATTCAAAAGAGTGAAAATGTTAATCTGTCCATAAATTTCTCAGAAGGCTACAAGGATGTCCTTTGATGATTGAGTGAAATGACATAGAAAAACACAAGTCAGTCCAATACACTCTCATTAGGAAGCACAGATCTCTTTCCCATTACAGGTTTTGTAGTTGGTTGTATATGCAAGGATATATTTTCATTTATCACTTTGTAGCATATTTTCTCACTGGAAAAATATTGTGAAAGATCATATTCTAGTGAACCACTGTGTGGAAAAGTGTCATTTGCCTTGTTCAGTTTTTTCCCAGGAAATAATACTTCCCTATATTTATACAGAAGACACATAAAATTGCTACATTGGATTCTCACCTACAAAATATTCTAATGAAGTTATTGTCATTTATATAGAAAACATGGTTTTTATGAATGAGTCCACCTTGTTTTTTAATATTTTATTCTACATAATAATCAGGATTAGCATATGATATGCGCACAGAATAGAGATGAGTATCAAATTGCATATTCCACATGATGTTAAATTCTCATTGAACCACAGCTATATAGTGCCTAGATAAATTCTTAGTCATCAGGGTGAAATAATTTTTAGCAATAAATCTTAGGGTTCAGTGTAAATCATGTATAACAATATGATTTTTGAAGAAAATAGGAAAAGGTGATTTTGGACTGCTCTCAGGAAAGAAAGGATAAATTCAGGAGAATTTTGCATTATACAAGCATTTCTTACTTTGTTCAGGAGGGTGGGGTCAGTAGAATTTTAAATAAATTTGTGGAGTTAGACAAAAAGAGGAAAAAGTGCTGATAACATAATGTTCAGTGCATAATAATAGCTGCTTCTTTAAGAATAACTTCCCATATCTACTGAATTAAGAATTGTTCATTAAAAATGTTTACTTTTCAGAAAATTGAGATATAGCAATACATAAAACACCATCCTCTCTTCAAGAGGCACAGAAAAGTAAACTGGTGATTTCCCTTCATCAGAAATAATGGGACAGATGAATGTTCTATGGTGACATTAAAGACACACTTAACTATCCTAGAATAGACAGAAAATGAGCTCATTCCTGAAAGCCATGCAGAGAAACAGAAGGAGAATTTGCAGGCAGTGAAAGTGCAGGGCATAAAGGCAGAGTCAGAAGAGAGTAAAGAAAGTGTCGTGGGAGAGTGGCAAGCATGGCAAGGCAGGTCATTATTTATTTGAAGTAATCAGACACCTTTAACCAGGTGTACGCTTCATGAAGAATACGCATGCACCTTGTGATGTTTAGAGGAGAGGGAACAGGACAAGTTTCTTGCTGCTATGAACCTTGGTGTACAAATGGAAATAGGCCATCAGTTGACTTTCTCCTCTTTTGGTATTTTGTGAAATTATATTTTGAATGTCAGGGGATGAGATATAACTCCAAACAGAGTGCTTGCCTAGCATGCATGAAGCTGTGGATTCAATCTCTAGCACTGAAAAAGAAAAAAATCTGGCTCTCAATTTTTGGTTCTTAGCCTCATGACATTTGAACATATTCTAGTTTTATACCTAATATTCCTACTAGGAGTTTGCAGGAGCTAAATGTACTGCTGTCCCTTGTGATCGGTGATGTATTTGAGAAACTGACAGAGGAGTCTGATTTAAAATGTTGATTTCATTTTCCAAAAACATTTAGATTACTTAATTTTATTTGCACAATACTACCATGAGCTTTTGGACAGAACAGGAAATGATGCACTTGTGGAGAATAATATATGAGTTTGTGAAGATTAAGTTCACAAAATGTGAGAAGTTGAGTCAATTGGAGAAGAAAAAAAACTAAACACAGAATAAGATTCTAAAATTCACTGAATTCTAAGCAGGGCTGGAAAATATTTGCTGAAACTGGTACAATTCAAATAATATCCAGAAGAGTTGTACCTTATCAGTAGGGCTAAACTAGCCCTAAAAAACTAAAGATGTTCCTATAGGCTTGCCCTAATAAATTTGAAAAACAAGAGAATAAACCTTAGGAGGATTAGTTTATCCTCATAATTATCTTAGTTGCTTCCTAAAAAAAAAAAAAAATCTTACAGGAAAGAAACAAAATCCAATTATTTAACAATATATTATCTGTTTTACCCAACAAACAATAAGACATTAGAAGACATATAAAGAACCAAAATAATCACAGAAAATATGCAATACATAAATGTGACAGAATTACCAATATAAAAGAAAAGATAATGGCATTAACAATAAGATAGAGGGGAATAAAGTATGTTTTTGAAAGCTTTTTACATAGTATGTGGAATATTAAAATTTAGGTCTTATAGTAAGACTGTGGACAAAATTAATGGTAAGCATCATAAACCCTAGCAATTCTTTAAAAAGATCCAGCACGTAAAAATTAAGAAAATGCAGGAAATATAATGGCTCAATTAGTTTAACAAAAGTCAGGAAACAACGTAGGAAAAAAAAGATAATTTCAGATCTAAAATAAAAGCAAGATGGTAAACTTAAGTCACATGTATTAGCAATTACAGTAAACAAAGGGTTTTTAATTTAAAGCCAGTTAAAGACAAATAATTGTCAGTGTTCTATCTATAACATACATACTTAATCCATAAAGTAAAGTAATGGAAAGAGACATAAGGAGAAATCTAAGCATAAGAAAACTGGAATGTTTATTTTAATATTAGGCATTGTAGACATCTGGAAAAATATAACCAGAAATGATTAAAGACATTTTATCATCACAACAGGATGAATTCAACACAATGATATAACTGACTTAATGATATATATACCTATTAGCACAGGTTCCAAATAAACAAAACATAAAACAAATAAGCAGACAAAAGAATAGAGAAATCCACAATTTTGGCTGAAAATTTCCTCATTCTTAGTCATATACAGAACAAGTTTAAAGAACAGAAAACAACAGTACCATTCAACTAAACTTTGCTGACATTTATGAAAATTTACATGTATCTATATAAAAAATGCAAATTCATGAAGTACAGATGGTATATTTACTTCCTTAGCTATATTCAATGCCATAAAATGTCTTAGTAAATTAAAAAAAAACTGAAACAATGTTGTGATGTTTTCTGACCAAAAGAAAATTGAATTACAATTCAAAGAAAGGTTATATAGCCAAATAGTTGTAAATTAAACAGTTGTTGTATTACAAAACAGTCGTCAATCAAAAATATCAAATTGGAAGTTTAAAACTTTTTGAATTTAACTACTAAGACAAATAATCAAAAATGTGTATAATACAGCTGAAACAGGGATTAGATGAAAAATATAGCATCAAAATAATAAATACTGAATTCTTAATATCATTTATATGTTTTCCCTAAATACTATGAAAAAAGAGAAAATTAAATCTAATAGATTTTAGTAAAAGAAAGGAAAGCAACCACAGAACAGACAAGCAATAGAAAAATATCAATAAAGGTAATACGAAATTGAATTAAAATCTAAAAGTGAAAGTCTACAACAGACCAAAGAAAACTAAAAGCAGAAGGCTCAAATTGCATGCATAAAGGATAAAAAATGCACAAGTACAGGTCCTAAAGACATCATGATAACAAAGAATGTTATGAGGAACGCCATGCAAACATAAGGGAAAGATCTGTTCAATGAACACCAAAATTGACATAAAATTGATATATAGAGAAATATAAAGTGTAAGTATATCTGTAATTATAAAATAATTAATTTGGGGGGAAGATTTTATAAAATATAATTTAAAACCATTTTGTACCAGTAGAATATATTAATTTTACAAACATGAAATTTTATCATCTGTTAAAGTATTTGCAAAAATCATACTTTCTACTTCATCTTTATTGCACAATATCTACAATAGAATATTAATTTTTAAATGAGAAAACAAAAGTGCTTTTAATACAGAAAAGACAATCTGAATTTAAAGGATCTTTAAGGATATCTACCTAGATAACTATAAGTTTCATAGGATATCCACCTAGACAGAGGCTTTGGAAAATCTTGTACGAAGCTCTATTTAAAATCATTCCAAGATACTTAATTCAAACTGTATCATCATTCTTCATTAGAAATCTAGGCACCACTTGTTGTGGTTTCTTATACTTTAAAAAAGCTAAGACAGTTTTCAATGTGAGCATTCTGAATATCTCTTACATGTTAAAAACAATGCTCCCAATTTAATAGGTATTTGTAAGCTTTTTATCTTCATGAAGATTATCCCTGACAAATTTTTTATGTATTTTAATGTCCAATTTTATTTTATGATGATAGAAATCATTAATTAAATACATTTATTCTTATTTATTAATTTAGTGCTAAGGATTAAACCCAGGGATGCTTTACTACTGAGATCAAGCTGAGTCTTTTTTATTTTTCTAGACAGGGTCTCCTTAAGTTGCAGAGGGGCTAAACTGCTGAGTGTGGCCAAGGACTTGGGAACCTCATGCGTTAGCCTCCTGGTTCACTGGGATTACAGGGGTACAACACTGCACTCTACTTCAAAAATCTCATCCTTTACTAGATCAGTTTGTATATTAGCATTATAAAAATTATTGTCAAAGCCACCAAGATGTTTCTCATTTATATGATTGTATGTTAGTTGGTTTTCCCAGAATTGGGGTGGCAGATGTCCTACTTTTCTAAGCAATGTAATCGAAAATAAATCCAAGCCCCCTAAGCTAGAATCCTAAGACAGTCTGGTTTATAAGAGTGTATGATAGAAATTAGTGGGATATAAACCTCAACTTTAAAAGTTTCTCATAAAGAAAACTCTGTGCTCAGGTGACTTCTCTAGTGATCTCTAACATTCTACAATGCAATAAAACCAACTCTTACAAAAACTTTTGAAGAAATAAACAAAAAGAGCAGAAACACATATTTGCAGCCCATTCTAAGTACTGCATATCATTGCACTAAACTTGTGTTAGACATTTTTAAAAGCAAAAGTTACAGGCAAATATCACTGATTAAAATAGAAGTAATTGTCGTAGGACATGAGTTAAATTAAAACTAAATAGTTATATTGGATATCCTTATAACATAGTGTGTATTATAATTTTATAAATATAAACTTACACAAATTGCATTAAACACACGAAACATTTACCAAGAGAAAAAACCCATCGTGAATACAGGAGAAAGGAGAAGTAGGTTGGAGAATTATTGGGTCAGTATGCAGATCTGTCATATGTTCAAGAATAGTTAGGAATCAGAAGTATATAGTAAGAATCTTGCACCACAGCATTGAACAGTTCTGACAAAGTCCTGATGAGTTTAGGGCATATTTCTTGAGCAAGGGTTGACAATAAATAGAACTGAACTCCATACAGAATGGGCCTTGCCGAGGATCCTTGTTGCATTCAGTCACTGGCTTAAAGCAGCTCAGGGTGAACATGGTCTAAGCAATCGATGGATTTGTCAGCCAAGACAATGGATCCATTGTGTTCTGAGACCAGTCTTCAGGAAGCAGATATGAACAAGTGTCTCTCCAGGATGCCAAAATATTTAGTGTGGTTTATCACAAGTTATTTTGAATAGTTTAACGAATTCATTACTTTTTAAAAATATCTGTATTAATCAACTTAAAAATAAGGAAAGACTTATTTTGACTTAAAATTGTTGAGTTTCCACCCTCACTTGGTTGGCCCCCTTGCTTTTTGACTCATGGAGGGAGACACAAGGAAGAATGAAGACTGCTAAACTCATGGTCAAGAATTGAAAGAAAAAGGAAAAGGAATAGACCAGAGTCCTAAAATTCCTTCAAGGACATGTGCAAATGACCTTAGAACCCCCATAAGTCTCCACCTCTTAAAGGTTTCATAACCTCCCAACACTGCCTTTGGCTAAGGACAAAACTAACACACCAGCCTTAGGAGACATTCAAGATCCAAACCATAGCAAAGTTCATTGTATTTACAGACGAATACCAAGGAATTCTCTGCAATGCTCTCACTAAACATTTTTTAAAAATTAAACAATCATTCCTATTAAAAAATAATACTCTCAGGAGTTTAAAAATAGAAAATACTTATTTTGGCAAAAGATGAATGTCATCTATCAAAACTTTAGATTTAATATAATACTTCATAGTGAAAAAATCATGTTTTTCACCTAAGATTAAGAACAACATAATGAAATCCTCTTTCACAACTTCTCATCAACATAACAGTGGTTCTAGCAGGGGGAGAGACGAAACATAGAAAAAGTATAATAGTTTAGAAAGGAAACAATAAACATTCTCTTCACTTTACACATGACTGCATGTTAAAAATAACACAAGTAATTATTTGAAAATCTATTTAAACATGTAATTTTATTTAGCAAATCCATAGGTTAACTTGTCAATACACCAAAATCGATTGCAATTTATATATAATTTGCATAAAGCATGAAAAAGCAGAGCAAAAATCAATGCTATAAATAATATGAACCAAAATAACAACTACACAGGGATAAAGCTAACAATAGTTATGCAAGGACTCTAAAGAAAATACTAAGAAATATTGCCGAGAACAACTTGAATTAAATAAGTAGAGGAATAAACTATTTTCAATGATTGGAAACTTAAATATTGTTGAAATGTCAATTCTGTTCCAAGTGATTTAGGTAGACTCAATAAAATTCTAAGCAATGCAATAGAATTTTCAGTTTTTTAGCAATAGATGAGCTGATTTTAGGTTATAGAGCTAAGTATGAAAAATATAGAATACTTCAAAGAATTTTGAGAAAGAACAAATTTGAAGGACTTTAACTGCCTGATTTTTAAGTCCTGAATTTTCAGTAATCTAGACAGTATAATCTTTTTGTGAAGATAGACATAAAACTCAATAGTGTGTAAACAGAGAAAAGACACAGGCTTATTACACATGCCTGCTTAATGACCAATTTGACAAATAAATACTTTGAAAAGAGGGTGTTCATTATGACAGATGTTGACGGATCAACTGGATATAATTTGTGAGGAACATTTTAATGACCTCAATCTTTACATTGTGATGATATACACAAAAATAACACAAAATATAGCACAAAACTACCTTAAAGAGCTAATCTTATAGAAGCAAGTAGATATAGAGGTAATAGGCAAAAACATACATGAGATCTTTGTTAAAAATGGAATAAGAAAGAAAAGAAGGAAAGAAAAAAGAAAAATGAAAGAAACAAAGTGAAACAAAACTGATTTTGAAGCAGGCAAAGAATTTCTAATAGAAAAAACACACAATGACAACATTAAGCACACAAAGAAATGATTCAGGTTATCAGAACTTATTATGCATTCCCTATAGATACATTTTAAAATTTTTATAATTGTTCTAAGTAGTTGTACATGACAGTAGAATGCATTCATACATTTTGCTAGATCATACATAAATAAAGCCTCAGATGTGCAGAAAAGATATTGACATATATTATGAGAGAAAGAATCTGATTACACACTTCATAATATCTTTTCCATTTCAAGAAAGTCAATGACTGGGGAGTGTAGATTTATCCTTGGTATACTACTGTATTTCCTGTCCATGTGTTCACAGTAGTGAGATCAAATAGCTAGATCAAGGTAGTTGTGCATTTCATCTTTTGAGGAACCACCATAGTGTTTTCTATAATGGTTGTGCTGATCTAACTTTCCACCAAGAATGTGCAAACGCTCTCTTTCTTCCACGTTCTTGGCAGCACTTGTCATTCTCTGCCTCTTTTTGTGTTAAACCCAGACCCATACCAACCGGATGCTCTACCAAGCAGAGGCAGCTAGTGTGTTTGTCTTTCTGACAATAGTCATTCTTACTGGTGATGGCGCATTGTAGTTTTGATTTGCATTTCATTTTTGATGAGTGATATTGAGGATTTTTTTATACCTATTGTCTATTTGTGTCTTCTTTTAATAAATGTTATCATTATCTACTGACTGATTTTTATTGAGATTATTTGGGCTTCTTGTCTTGGAATTCTTGGAATTTCTTACATATTCTACATACTAACCTCTTCTCATTTTTAGTTTGCAATTTTTTTTTCCATTATACTGTAGATTGTGTTTTACTTTCTTTCTTTCTTTTTTTTTTTTTTTCTTTGCTGTGATGTAATCTAACTTGTGTATTTTTGCTTTTGGTTCCTGTGGGGTCTTGTCCAAATGAATAAATACAAAAGAATAAATAATAAACAAACTTACCATTCCAAAGATATTTATGGCAGTATTATTCACAATAGTAAAGAAAAGGAAAAAACTAATTATTAATGAACTGGTGAATGGATTAAAAACTGTGGTACTTATATGTGATGGAATACTCTTCAGCCCTAGAAAAAATGAAAACCTATCTTTTCCAACTGCATAGATGAATCTGGAGAACATTATGTCAAGTGAAATTATCCAGACATAGAAAGACAAGTACTGCTTGATCTCACTTATATGTGGAATATAAAAAGTTGATCGGATAGAAGTTGAGTGTAAATGGCAATTCCCAGAGGCTGGGGAGGGTAGAAGGAAAAGGATGAATGGTAGGAAGTTGATCAACAATTACTAAATCATAGTTAGAGAACAGTAAAAAGTTCTGCATTTCACAGGATTTACACAATAGGTTATAGATAATGGTAGTGTGTTGTACTTTTCAATGAGCTAGAATAAAAGATTTTGAAAGTTTTCACCACAAAGAAATGATAAACATTTGAGGATATATTTAACCTGATTTACATATACCTGTTAAACATACCTGATCTACATCTTATACAATGTACCCATGTGTTGAAATTTGTTATTTCAATAGTGTGTAAAAGTTTTATGTACTAGTCAAAAGTTCATTTATTCAATATTTTTTTTTCTTTTCTTAGAAAAAGAATAAATGAAACTCATTTGACTGTTAGAAATCAGGATAGAGACTTTGGAATAGAGGAAGAGAAACTGGAAGGGTGATTCTAAAAGTTTAATATTGTTGCTATTTTGGAAAAAAAATGGGAACAATGTAATAAAAAATAGGAAAGAGTTTGAAAATACACTTTTTAAAGGAGATTCTATGTATTCAAACTAGACATTCGATTTTAATAGTTATCAGGAAAATGCAAATTGAAATATAATGAAATATTACTACATAACAAATAAAATAGCTAAAAGTTAAAGACTTACTAATTATTGGTGAAGATGTAAAGCAACTTAACTATTCATATATTTCTGGTTTAGATGTCAAATAGTGTAGAAATCCCATATAAACTTGTGTATACACTTTAAAAAGAAGTAATTTCGCTTTTAGTCCTTTAACCAAATTATAAATTGTACACAGATATTCATAGCCATTTTATTCATTAAAACATCCAAAATTATAAATAATACAAATACCAATGAACAGGTGACTAAATAAACATTGTTACATTATACATGTATATACATAATATACATATCATATACACAACATATAATATTACTATGACTACTACCTAGTCATATTAAAGAATGAACTGTTGAGCACAGCAGCAAAGAGGAATCTCTAAAACAGCATGCTGAGTAAGAGAGGCAAAGACAAAGGAGTTTAAACTTCAGCATTTTATTTTTTTGAAATTTGTAAGTAGGCAAAACTACTCTTTCATCAGAGAAAGCATAGCAGGGATTGCCTGAGGCCAAAAGATGGCATGTGGAGGGGTAGGGTAATTGAAACAAAAACCTTACATGATTATAGGAATGTTTCATGATCTTTATAAGTTGGTACTGCAATGGTTAGATATTTTTATAATTTACCAAAGCATGCAACCAAATGAGTTTAACTTGTATGAAAATGAGATCTTGATCATGTTAATTATCTAGAAAAAAAAAAAAAACTCAAGGTAATGAATTGATTTATTTTATGCTATAAATGTGAAAAATAAAATATGCTGCATTTCAGGCATGTGTAGACATTAATGCATTGGTTTGAATAGTACAAAAATTAGAAAACTATTTCAAATATCTCAGATTTGTTATGAAGCCTTAATATGATTGTAAAATTAAGTAATAAAACATCTTTATTTCATTCAAAAAGCAGTATTTTATTATTGATGCCTAGAAATAGGATGATCTCGAAAATTAACTTACTGAGTTAAGACACAAAGCATTATAGATATTTTCATATATCCTTAATTTGTATTAAGTAGTCACTACATTTTTTTGTTTCTGGTCTAGTTTTCTGATCTCTTTCATTCAGCAAATAAATGCTAATTCCTTAAATAAATGTATTATACCTGCTATATGAGTAGCTATGCCTCTCATACATAATGTTTTCAAGTTGAAAAAATTTTAAATGCTGAAAACCATAAATTAAATATAAATTTTATGAGAATCATATTAATTAATCCATGTGAAAACCAGAAAATTTTGACAAATAATCATATTCTTCTGTGAAGAACAATGATTTAAGTAGGTCATCTGTCAGTAAAGAGACAATTGTATTGGGGCAGTAAATGGACTACTAGAATTCATCTCAAGTTCAGTGAAGTCATATGAAAATCTCAGTTTAATGGTAAAGAAAATAATGAGAAATGCTTTTAGACTCAAACAACAGTTAACGGAAAAACTGACCATAAATAAACCCCACAATTTTCATGTACCAGGCATTGGGAAACCTGTCAACAACTGAAAAACTATTTTCTAGTAAGAGTGAAAACTGAAGGTGATTCTGAGGAATTCAATTGAAATAAATTCATATGAACCATAATTGACTGTACTGGAGAGTAAGACAAGTTAATTCTTGCTGAGTAATGCTGAACTAACAGACAAGAGAGATTTTCTTTATAAATTATTTATTAATTCTGCTTAATTTTTAATATTTTGGAAAATTGTGATAAAAAGCATATATTATGTGATTTACCATTATAAATCTTCATTCTACATACAGTATTATTTACTTTAAGCACAATTATGTGAAAGAGACAAAAGCATATACTTTCATTCTCAGAATATTTCAGAATATTTGTGTTCTACATGACTGAAACTTTATTCCCATTGAACATCAACTGCCCCCTTCCCCATTCACCAGCTCCTGATACCCCTGAGTATTTTCTCCTTCCATAGATTTGCTTACTTTGGATACTTCATAGAAATGAAATCATGTGCTGTTTAACCTATGGTAACTGGTTTACTTTTCTTTGCATAATGTCCTCTGATTCATCCATGATATACCATGTGACAAGACTTTTCATAATTGAATGATATGGTAGTGTGTGTATATATAATAGTTTCTTCAACTATTCATAGATACCTACGTCATTTCCATATCTTGGCTACTGTGAGTCACATTGCAATGACTTCAATGTACACATATATTTGAGGTTCTGATTTGAAATCTTTTGGAAAATACACATAATTAGTACTGTGGCATTTTGTGATAATTAGGTACTTTTTAAATAACTTTTATACTGTTTATTAAAGTGGGTACTCTATTTAGCATTCCCATCAAAAGTGTACAAGTTTTCCAATATGTCTTGTTATGCTTTTGTTTTTCAGATAATGCCATCATAACAGGTATGAACAATATATATATTTTTTAGTTTTAATTTGCATTTCCCTAATTAGTTATGTTAAGCATCTTTCTGTAGACCTTCTGGTCATCTGTATATAATCTTTGGAGAAAAATCTATTTGAAAGTATTTCTATTTTTAATTTTTGGGGTGCTAGATATTGAACCCAGAGCACTTTACCACTGAGCTACATTTCCAATCGTTTTTAAGTTTTTATTTTAAGACAGGGTCTTGAGGAGTTGATTAGAACTTCATTAAATTGCTGAGGTTGGCCTCAAACACTTGGGATCCTCCTGTCTTGGCCTACCAAGTTGCTGGGATTAAAAGCATGTGCCACCTTACACAGCATTTATTTTTAAGTTTAAATATACATTTTTTTTTTTTTGCTAATTATTTGCAGGATAATCATGCTTACGATTATTTACAGTTTCTGCTTTAGAGACATTTTTTAAGACAATGCTTTTAAATATTTCATATGAACCATGTGACCTGATGAAAATAGTTTCTGAATATTTAATAATTTTTGGTTAAATTTTAATATTGATTGTCTTTTTAAAAATTAAGTTTGTTTGTTTTATAATTTTGACAAAACCGAATTAAATTCAGCAAATACATTTCAAAACAGTGTAAATCCCACCAGCCAAAGGAAATATTAGTACCTCTTTAGTATATTTATTTTCAATTCTTTTTGCATATTTTTGAATCTGTAATTATGTAAAGCATATAAAATATGCAGTCATGACTTTGTATCTTTACATAATGTACATTTGTCTCATTAAAATATTTTATATTAATTTGAATTTTTCTATGTGGTTGGTAATTTTATTATAAGATGGGACCATAATATAGCTCTTGGAGGCTGAGATAGGAGAATCTCAAGTTTGAGTATAGCCTGGGCAACTTAATGAGAGCCTGTTTCAAATTGAAACATTTTAAAAAGGGATGGGGTACAGCTCTGTGGTACAGCATCCCTGGTTTTAATCCCCATGATTTTTGTTAAAATTAGTTAAGTATTTATTATTTAGGGGAGAACTTACCTTTTTTCTTTCTTTCTTTTTTGAATTTTCCATACAGAAACACAGAATGCAATCCAGCATTTGTCTTCAGTAGAGGTTTTGTGTGTTATTTTATTTACATAAGTCTTACACATTTATTAAAAAGTCTGCAAGCTTATCTAATAAATATAACTTTAAGATTTTGCTTCTTGTTTCTGCTATAAACAAGGCACTTCTGTTCCATTTTACACTTCTAATATCATAATTATCAGTTTTAGAAAATGTTTTCAAATTTGTATCATTACTTTTCAAAACTTTCATCTATTTCGAAGGTATCTTGAAATTTTATACTGAAAATACTTTTTGAAAATAATGATGATGAATTTTATAATATTTAAATTTAATGGTTTAGAAGATTTGATAGAAAATCTTTTTTCCTTAATTACGTGTTGCTTAAACTAAATAATTCAAGCTGGGTGCAGTGATACACGCCTATGATACCAGCAATTTGGGAGGCGGAGACAAAAAGATTTTGAGTTCAAGGTTAATTTCAGCAATTTAGCGAGACCATCCTGATGTACTAGTGGAACTGTTTCAAAATCAAAAATAAAAAGGTGGGAATGTGACTTGGTGGCCAATTTCTCCTGGCTTTAATTCTTGGTGCTTAAAACAAAAAAAGAAAGTAAACTAAATAATTCATGTTCTGAAAATCATGACCTTATTATAACTTCTAATGTTTACTTTCCTGCTGTTAGGCATGTATTTAATAGTTATTCAGTTTTTAGTTATTTATTCAGTTTATTTCTCTGTGTCTTCTTACACCTTGACTACCTCATTTTTACCAACTGTACAACTAAAAACAGACAGCTTTTACTTTTCTACAATATTCTATTATTCATTGTTAGGTCTGGAACAATTTTCTACTTAATATCCAATATTAGTTTTTCCTCGTATATGTCATTTTTCTACAAAATTCTAGCTTTTCTGTTTTCACTGGATTTTAAAATTTAAAAATCATATGAGACATCTGATATCAATCAGCATGTGAGTAATTACATTTTAACTAGGCATTGTGGCATTGATTAGGAGAGTCATCTTATATACCATTCTTATATACCATAATGAGCAAATCCAACAAATCTTAGTGAATTTCCCAGCAAATCTTTTATTTCTTGCTCATGTCCAAGCCAGTAAAGAACTGCACCAGAGGGAATCAGGAGATTACTGCTCAAGGGTCACTCTTAAATCCTTCAGTTGAAGCCTGATATATTCTAGAGCACCATTTCCCCCTGCAGGTACTTTGCTTTTGGGGAAAGAACCGAAAGAAAGTCTAGAGCTACATGCCTCCTTTCATCACATGCCTTCTGCAGACCTCCTAATCATTCTAATCTTTAATTAGAAAACTTTAAATATTCTCACCTAGATTCAAAAGAGTTGGACACATTATAATGAAGAGAGAAAAGGATGAATATTTTAAAAATGCTCTTCCATATCACATATTATTACATCTTAATATTTGTGCTTTTTTTGTCCCTACCAATAATGTTTATTTTCTATTCTTACTTTAAATATGTAAGAAGAAAAAATAATGCTCTTTTTCAGTGCAAGATGAATTTATGACAATGTAGTTCATATGAACAATTTTACATTAGTCCAAATGAGGAAATTAACAGTAAAATTCCAGAGCAAGTGGAAATGGCCTCAGAATAAGATTTTTAAAAATACAATGAAAATACTAGTATTCATGTTATTGAATTGTTTGTTATTTGTGATCAATCCTAATTTTATTTATTTTATTTTAGAATTGTTTGTACATATTCTTAACATTTTAATTTCATGGTAACATATGTTTAATAGCAACTTGAATAAAACTAGTGAGCTAAGCATATCTGAGAAAATGACTTTCCTTATTAGTAAATAAACACAATATGACCATTAGAGAGAACTGTACTTGGTAAATTTGAAGGTGCCATAAATGGGCAGCAAATGGTTTTATGGTGGCATGAGTTTATTCCTCTGGCAAATAATGTCCAAAATAATTTTTCTAGTCCGTATGTCTCTACCTTTCTTGTAACGATTCAGAAATTAAGAATCGTTCCATCCTGGGACTTTGCCATATTCAACACATGGCTTGTAAATTCACTATTGGGCTGACAGAAGGAGATGTGGTGAAGTAACTAAGGCAGGAGAGTTTCATGGCCAAGGTCGCACAGTTGTCCATATGTTTTCTGTTCATGTGTCATTGACAATATCAATTCTTTGTATATAGTTTCAAGGAAGTCTTTAAAATGTGAAAAAGTATGTTAAAATGTATCACTGAAAAAAATACAACAGGTTTTGATGAGAAAATTGCATTATTCCCTGTTACGTTTTTAAATACATTTATAATATCATTAACAATTTTATCTGTAAACAAATAGATTAAATAATGGAAAATAAATGCTAAATTTAAAATGTATCAAAGACAATAGAGGAAATGACAAACTACAAAACAGATATCCATATCATGTATGATGGAATGAGAAACAACAGATTCCTAGTCTAGAACAATAAGTAGTACAGATCAATAAAATAATATCTTCAAAGACTATAGGGTAAAGATTTGTCCAAATGAAAATCATAAGACAGTTAAACACAGATTGCAGCACATAGGCAAAATGAAAATATTTGAGATCAATTAAAAAAGATATTTTGTTGTCTCAAGTTCTCACAGAAAGAACCAGTAATCATGTACTTCACCAAAAAAAAAAAAAAAGCAAGAAAGAAGTATGAAACAAATAATTTACTACATCTAAATTCTAATTAAGCATCAAAACTCTTGCATAGGTAATACATGCATTTCAAGATATTACTCTTTATGATTGTTCCATTTAAGAGGTGATAATAAATCTAAATTAATGAAATATTAATATGTAAAGGTGTTTTCCCATTTGCTATTTTGATTCATGAAAATACTTTTAGTACCTCATTTCTCTAACATACACAATTTCTTTCTAGTCAAGAGATAATAGTTCAGGAATTTCATAAATCATGGAAATATATTCCTCAGTGTATTCAGTGTGCCATGCATTCTGTACACACATTTCGAATATGTAGATTCTGAACTCCAGGTTCAAGCATTTTTGCCAGAGTTTGAGAATGTAGGTATATTTCTAGTCTGGTATCATTATACCAACACAAGTAAGAATATTGCCAATGAACTTCAACACACATCTCACATATGGATAACTATCCCTCACATAATTTCTTCAACCTCCTAAAAATATAATATGTTGCAGACAAAAATAGAAATCTTGACAATTCATGCTGAATATATGTCAAAAATATTATAAAATTCCTTCTTACAAAATCTGCTGTATTCTGACTAAAATTAAGGTAAAATAATTATCAGAAATAATTTAATTAATTGATTTTCCTTATATTTTTCAGGGATCAAAGATAAATTTAAAATAAAATTTAGATTACTTTGTTTTCTATATGAAATGATTTTGGAATGTACTAGATATCACATATTGGTCATACATAATTTTGACAATTTATAGTAAAATTATCAAAAACTTCAAATTTTCCAAATTCTAACAAGTGAAGTTGTTAATTAGCCATATATATGTTAGGTATTGTTTTATGTAGTTAATTAAGATTTAATATATTATTATAGTTGTTCCCTTTCTTTTCTACAAAAATTTTAATATAAAAATGAGCAATTTTTTTCAGTTATTGTGCATAGTTACACACTGAATTATATTCAAATATGACATTTACATGTGAAAATTTTGTAAACATTTCCTTCAGATAATTAAATATAGGTTAAAATTGCTATATTTTTACATTTAGATTCTTCCTCTGTTTGAACTGTTCTCAAATATTTTCTAATGTAAAAAAGTCATGTTATGAAATTTTTTGCACTAGAAATTGGGAAAAGATAATTAAGACTAATACTTTTATTTTTATTGCTTAAAATATTGTGGAGAGTCTATAAAATATTTAAAAATTATGAAAAAATAAGAATCTTCATCAATATTCCTGTTTTGAATTGATTACAGATGTGCATACTTTTTTCAAATATGTTAATGAAGCAATAATGTCACTTCATTGTCAATGAAGCCAAGTATTTTAAGTTAAATAACCGTCCCAAAAGATCCAGGGACTTTAATTTGTATATTAGAAGGGAAAGCTTAATTCCTCCTTGCACACTAAACACTTGTTTTCCTGAGATGTAGGGGAAGTGATCCTTTAAGAACACAGCATTAGAATAAAGCCAGGCCTGTGAAAGGTGAATATCACTAGAAAAAGTTTCCTACACAAGAAAGGTAAGAAATAAAAGATGAAATTAAAGAAATAAAAGATGAAAGGTAAGAAATAAAAGATGAAATTTTATTTTAATTGAAAATCATAAATTTACATAGGGCAATGTTGTTTTATTCATTCTGTTATTTCTTCCCTTCCCCCCCACCCCTCCCACCCCTCTTTTCCCTCTATACAGTCCTTCCTTCCTCCATTCTTACCACCCTCCTTATCCTAACCCTACCGCTAACCCCTCCTACCCCCCTTATATGTCCTCATCAGCTTATCAGCGAGATCATTCATCCTTTAGTTTTATGAGAATGGCTTATCTCAGCATGATATCGTCCAATTTCATCCATTTGCCTGCAAATGCCATAATTTTATCATTCTTCATGGCGGAGTAATATTACATTGTATATATATGCTACAGTGTCTTTATCCATTCATCAACTGAAGGGCATCTAGGTTGGTTCCATAGTCTGGCTATTGTGAATTGAGCAGCTATGAACATTGATGTGGCTGTATCTCTGTAGTATGCTGATTTTAAGTCCTTTGGGTGTAGGCCAAGGAGTGGGATACCTGGGTCAAATGGTGGTTCCATTCCAAGCTTTCTGAGGAATCTCCATACTGCTTTCCAGAGTGGGTGCACTAATTTGCAACCCCAGCAGCAATGTATGAGTGTACCTTTTCCCCCACATCCTCGCCAACACCTATTGTTGCTTATGTTCTTGATAATCGCCATTCTAATTGGGGTGAGATGAAATCTTAGGGTAGTTTTGATTTGCATTTCTCTTATTACTAGAGATGTTGAACATTTTTTCATATATCTGTTGATTGCTTGTAGATCTTCTTCTGTGAAGTGTCTGTTCATTTCCTTAGCCCATTTGTTGATTGGATTATTTGTATTCTTGGTGTAGAGTTTTTGAGTTCTTTATAGATTCTGGAAATTAGCCCTCTATCTGAAGTATGAGTGGCAAAGATATTCTCCCACTCTGTAGGCTCTCTCTTCACATTACTGATAGTTTCCTTTGCTGAGAGAAAGCTTTTTAGTTTGAATCTATCCCAGTTGTTGATTCTTGTTTCAATTCTTGTGCTATGGGATTCCGGTTAAGGAAGTCTGCTCCTAAGCCAACAAGTTGAAGGTTTGGACCTACTTTTTCTTTTATAAGATGCAGGGTCTCTGGTCTGATTCTGAGGTCCTTGATCCATTTTGAGTTGAGTATTGTGCAGGGTGAGAGATAGGGGTTTAATTTCATTCTGTTGCATATGGTTTTCCAGTTTTCCCAGCACCATTTGTTGAAGAGGCTCTCTATTCTCCATTGCATATTTTTGGCCCCTTTGTCTAGTATGAGAAAATTGTATTTATTTGGGTTTGTGTCCATGTCCTCTATTCTGTACCATTGATCTACCTCTCTGTTTTGGTACCAATACCATGTCATTTTTGTTACTATTGCTTTGTAATAGAGTTGAAGATCTGGTATGGCAATACCCCCTGCTTTGCTCTTTCTACTGAGGATTGTTTTAGCTATTCTGGGTTTCTTATTCTTCCAGATGAATTTCATAATTGCTTTCTCTATTTCTGTAAGGTACATCATTGGGATTTTAATTTGAATTGCTTTGAATCGATATAGCACTTTTGGTAGTATGGCCATTTTGACAATATTAATTATTCCTATCCATGAACATGGGAGATCTTTTCATCTATTAAGGTTTTCTTTGATTTTTTTCTTTAGTGTTCTGTAGTTCTCATTGCAGAGGTCTTTCACCTCTTTTGTGAGATTGATTCCCAAGTATTTTATTTTTTTGATGTTATTGTGAATGGCGGAGTTTTCCTAATTTCTCTTTCTGAAAATTCATCACTTACGTAAAAAATGCATTGGATTTATGAGCATTGATCTTGTAACCTGCTACTTTACTGAATTCACTTATGAGTTCTAAGAGTTTTCTGGTGGAATTTCCAGGTTTCTCTAAATATATAATCATGTCATCAGCAAACAGGGATAGTTTGAGTTCTTCTTTTCCAATTCGTATCCCTTTAATTTCTTTGGTTTGTCTAATTGCTCTGGCTAGAGTCTCAAGACCAATGTTGAATAGAAGTGGTGAAAGAAGGCATCCCTGCCTTGTTCCAGTTTTTAGGGGGAATGCTTTCAGTTTTTCACCATTTAGAATGATATTGGTCATGGGCTTAGCGTAGATGCCCTTTACAATGTTAAGGAATGTTCCCACTTCCCCAATTTTTTCTAGTGTTTTGAGCATGAAGGGATGCTGTATTTTATTGAATGCTTTTCCTGCATCTATTGAAATAATCATGTGATTCTTAACTTTTAATCTTTTGATATGGTGAATGACATTTATTGATTTCCGGATGTTGAACCAAATTTGCATCCCTGAGATAAAACCCACTTGATCGTGGTGCACTATCTTTTTAATATATTTTTGTATGCAGTTTGCTAAAATTTTGTTCAGAATTTTTGTATCAATGTTCATTAAGGATATTGATCTGAAATTTTCTTTCCTCGATATGTCTTTGTCTGGTTTAGGTATCAGAGTGATATTGGCTTCATAGAATGAGTTTGGGAGGGTTCCCTCCTCTTTCATTTTATGGAATACTTTAAGAAGTATTGGAATGAGCTCTTCTTTAAAGGTTTTGTAGAACTGGGCTGAGAACCCATCTGGTCCCGGACTATTCTTTGTTGGTAGACTTTTGATGACCTCTTCTATTTCATTGCTTGAAATTGATTTATTTAATTTGTGTATGTCCTCCTCGTTCAGTTTAGGTAATTCAAATGTCTCTAGAAACTTGTTGATGTCTTCGAGGTTTTCTGTTTTGTTGGAGTATAGATTTTCAAAATAGCTTCTAATTAAATTTTGCATTTCACTCCTGTCTTTTGTGATATTTCCTTGTTCATTTCGAATTTTAGTAATTTGAGTTTTCTCCCTCTTTCTCTTTGTTAGTGTGGCTAAGGGTTTATCAATTTTGTTTATTTTTTCAAAGAACCAACTATTTATTTTGTTAATTTTTCCGATTGTTTCTTTGGTTCAATTTCGTTGATTTCGGCTCTGATTTTAACTATTTTCTGTCTTCTACTACTTTTGGTGTTGGTCTGCTCTTCTTTTTCTAGGGCTTTGAGCTGTAGTGTTAAGTCGTTTATTTGTTGATTTCTACTTCTTTTGTTGAATGCGCCCCATGAAATAAATCTTCCTCTAAGTACTGCTTTCATAGTGTCCCAGAGATTTTGATATGATGTGTGTTTGTTCTCCTTTACTTCTAAGAATTTTTTAATTTCCCTCCTGATGTCTTCTGTTATCCATTCATCATATAATAGTGTATTATTTAATCTCCAAGTATTGGAGAAGTTTCTGTTTTTTATTCTGTCATTTATTTCTAATTTCAGTCCATTATGATCTGATAGAGTACAAGGTAGTATCTCTATCTTCTTGTATTTGCTAACAGTAGCTTTGTGGCATAATAGATGGTCTATTTTAGAGGAGGATCCATGTGCTGCTGAGAAGAAAGTGTATTCGTTCTTTGTTGGATGGTATATTCTATAGAAGTCGGTTAAGTCTAAATTGTTGATTGTGTTATTGAGATCTATGGTTTCTTTATTCAATTTTTGTTTGGACGATCTATGCAGTGGTGAGAGAGATGTGTTAAAATCACCTAGTATTATTGTGTTGTGGTCTATTTGATTTCTGGAATTGACAAGGATTTGTTTGACGTACATGGATGAGCCAATGTTCGGGGCATAGATATTTATGATTGTTATGTCTTGCTGATTTATGCTTCCCTTAAGCAGTATGTAATGTCCTTCTTTATCCCTTCTGACTAGTTTTGGCTTGAAGTCCACATTGTCTGAAATGAGGATGGACACTCCAGCTTTTTTGCTGTGTCCATGTGCATGGTATGTTTTTTCTCATCCTTTCACCTTTAGTCTATGGGTATCTCTTTCTATGAGATGAGTCTCTTGCAGGCAGAATATTGTTGGATTTTTCTTTTTTATCCAATCTGCCAGTCTATGTCTTTTGATTGATGAATTCAGGCCATTAACATTCACGGTTATTATTGTGATATGATTTGTATTCCTTGTCATTGGACTCATTTTTGTTTTTTTTGACATGATTTGGTTTCCCCTTTATTTGGCTATTCCTTTAGGCCAGTTCCTCCCGTTGCCTATTTGCATCGTTGTTTTTCATCTCTTCCTCTTGGTATATTTTGCTGAGAATGTTCCATAATGCTGGCTTTCTTTTTGTAAATTCCTTTAGCTTTTGGAAGGATCTTATCTCATCATCAAATCTGAAAGTAAGTTTTGCTGGGTATAAGATTCTTGGTTGGCATCCATTTTCTTTCAGGGCTTGGTAAATGTTGTTCCAGGCCCTTCTAGCTTTTAGGGTCTGGATTGAAAAATCTGCTGATATTCTTATTGGTTTCCCCCTGAATGTAATTGGATTCTTTTCTCTCACGGCCTTTAAAATTCTGTCTTTATTTTGTATGTTAGGTATTTTCATATTAATGTGCCTTGGTGTAGGTCTGTTGTAATTTTGTATATTTGGAGTCCTATAAGCCTCTTTTACTTGGATTTCCAATTCATTCTTCAGATTTGTGAAATTTTCTGATATTACTTCATTGAATAGATTGTTCATTCCTTTGGTTTGTTTCTCTAAGCCTTCCTCAATCCCAATAATTCTTAAATTTGGCCTCTTCATGATATCCCATAATTCTTGTACATTCTGTTCATGATTTCTTACCATCTTTTCTGTTTGGTCAACCTTGTTTTCAAGATTAAATATTTTGTCTTCAATATCTGAGGTTCTCTCTTCCAGGTGATCTATCCTATTGGTTTTGATTTCTATGGAGTTTTTAACTTGGTTTATTGTTTCCTTCATTTCAAGGAATTCTGTTTGTTTTTTTTTTTTTTTTTCAGTATCTCTAACTCTTTATTGAAATGCTCTTTTGCTTCCTGAATTTGCTCTTTTAACTGTTGATTGGTGCGTTCATTTAATGCCTGCATTTGTTCTTTCATCTCCTCGTTTGTTTCCCTGATTGTTTTAATTATGTACATTCTGAACTCCCTTTCTGACATTTCTTCTGCTGTGCTGTCATTGGGTTTTATTGATATAGTATCTAGGTTTGTTTGGGACATATTCTTCCCTTGTTTTCTCATATTGGTCAGATGTCAGTGGGACTCTGTGATATTGTAGATTTCCTCTATTGGCTTATAGTGTCCCTGTAGATTTCCAGTGTATCACCTACCAGCCTTCCGTAGCCTGAAGTCTTGGATTAACTTCATAATGTAGTGCTTCCGAAGAACGCTGACCCTAGCCCACTACTGATTCCAGGGTGAGAGACCTGGAGAGTTCTCTTGCTGCCCAGCCCTGGTTCCAGAGGCTGCTTGCAGGTCGGAGGTCTCCACTGACTTGGGGACTTGTAGCTGGCTCTTTGTAGACAGGCTCTCACTGGGCGGTCTGCCCCGAGAAGCTAGCCTAGAGAGGCGCTTCCCACCGGAGGGGGCTGGGCTGCTTGGGGAAGTCCCTGGTGCCCTGTGCTGGTCTCTGACGCAAACTGCCGGTGGGCCAGAGCTGGCAGCAGGGCGAGCCGGAGCTGGCCGAGCTGCTTCTGTGCAGAAAGGCTCTTACTGGGGGGCCTGCTCCGTGAGTCTGGAGAATCTGTCCCTGTGGGAGGAGCCCACTGCCAGAGTGCACAGAGCTCCCTGGGGGAGACTCTATCTGCCCTGTCCTACTCTAATAAGCCTCTCGAATCCGGGCCTGCCGCCCAGCTGAGCTTCACTGGATGGGGGAGACTCACCCCGTGGTTCTATTTTAGTCCAAGTCTCTCAATGCCTCGCCTTCTTGAATCCTGGGTTCTGGAGCAACTGGAGAGGCAGTCACCCTCTAGTCCACCATCTTGGATCGCCTGAAATTAGTTTTAAAGGATAAATAGGAATTCACTAAGGACTTGAAATATTGAGTAACCTGATATCCAAGGAAAGGGAAATATCTGAATAAAAAATGTTGCTAAGAGTAGATTTTAAAATTCTCATGACAAATATATGAAGTGAAACAAATATAAATTAGCTTGATTTATCCATTCCATAATGTATAAATATTTCAGAATATCAGGTCATACATCATAAAAATATTAAAATTTTATGTTAAAAAATAGAAACATATTTTGAATAACATATATATCTTATTATTATATATATATATCACATATATCACAAATACATCTTTATTTTGGATATTAAGGTCTTTATAATGCAGGACAATTGAATGATACTCTCTTTAACTAGACTGTTTTCTATCATTAGGTAGATAATATCAATGAATCAAAATTTTAGAGAAAAAATGTATAGCCTGATATTCTACACCACTGTTTTCCAAATGCTTATCCCATTGTCAAACAGTTACATACTAAAAACTATTAGGAGGTTCTGTTTATCAGCTATCTTATATCCCTATTACCTGGAATTGTAACCAGCACATTTGTGATACCAGTATGCATTTATAAATTGATTTGATTGGTTGTAAATCCTAGTATTAGGTTTGAGCTTTGGAAATACACTGAAAGAATCAGAAGTCTTGTAAAGTTGAGAATATAGAGGAAATGAGAGCAAATTAAAGGTGTTGGAGACAAAGGGGGTCTATAAGAAACTAATTTTTAGAAGTGATTTATCTAATGCTGTTCTGAGAGAAAAAAATCATCAGTCATGCATGGCCAAAGGCACGTGAAGAGTCAAGAGAAAGGCCACATCACGTGACAGAGATTGATTGGTAGCTTTGGACTTTGAGTTAATTGACAAATTGGTATTAACTTCCTAAGGCTGTTGTAATAAAGTACCATGAACTGATGGCTTAAAGCAATAGAAATTTATTACCTGTTACCTTCCACAGGCTGCAAGTCTGAATCTAATTGCCAGAGTTCAGTAGAGGTGAGATGGTCCTCTGTGTACTCTTACTTCTAACTTTACAGATGGACTCCCTGCATGGGGTTCAGAAGACTTGGGAAGACCTACCAGACCTTAGGACCATGTTCTAAAACTCAGTTTGACCAAGACCACATAATTGACATTATGAGAAGTAATTTTCACTCCAATGACTATGAGTCATTGAGAAAATGTGGTTTGGAAGGAAAGATAAATACAGAGCGAGTGATAACAAAACTCTGATTCCTGGATGGTCCAGAGTCACTTTATGCATAGAATTTTTAGCCATTCTAATATTAATTTCTGGATTTTTTTTTTTGGGGGGGGGTGTACCAGGGCTTAAACTCAAAGCCCTCTTTTGTATTTTATTTAGAGACAGGGTTTCACTGAGTTGCTTAGTGCCTCACTTTTGGTGAGGCTAGCTAGCTTTGAACTTGAGATCTTCCTTGCCTCAGTCTCCTGAGCTACCTAATACTCATTTCTGAAGATAATGATTACTGAAGGAATTTGTAAATGAGGAATGTAATGCACAAGTAGTTGGCTCACGGGACACCTGACAAAATACAGAGTGACAAGAAACAATATAAATGTGCAATGCCTTGGTGATTGCTATGTGCAATAGGTATCATGAAAATAAGAAAGAGGACACAGATTCTGACACAGAACAAAGCCTGAGCTAAAGCTGCTAGTCATAGAGCCAGTTTCAAAGAGAAAAGAAATAATGAAACACCAGTAATGAAGAAAACTAGACAACTATTAAGAGTCTGTTGGTCCAATTGCTATCCTTAATCCAATTCTAACACCATGTTTCCATTGTTAGGTATTTGTTACGGCAACATCTCACTCTTGGTGCCAAATCTAGGCGACTTAAAATGAAAGAAGTATATTCTCTCACAGTTCTGGATCCAGTAACTCCGAAATGAAAGTTTCAGCGAAGATATGTTCCTACCTAAGGCTCTAGAAGAATCTTTGCCTCTTCCAGCTTCTGGTGATCCTAGACATTTCTTGACTTAGGATAGAGTAACTCCAATCTCTGCCTCCATCTGCAAATGGTCTTTAACATGAGTGTATTTCTTTACTCTTCTATAAGGAACTGGATTTAGGTCCTGGGCAAAATTCCAGATAGTCTCATTTTGAAATTCTTAGTTATCGCTGTAATGAATTCATTTTCAAATAATGTCATATACTGAAGTTGTAGGTAATCATAAATTTGGGGGGATATTATTAAATTTACTTCAAAATTATATAAATTTATTTTAAGACAAATAATCTATAAACAATAACTCAGTTCAAAATGTGATATTTAAGTAGCATATTTTCACTAGAATCCATTCTCTGAATTCTCCTGAATGAAAATGACAGATATTGTTCTAAACCATTTCGATTCTTGTTAATAGGCAGCATACTTTTCAGCTCTTTTACCAAGACACATACTTTCTTAGAGAAAACAAAACAAAACAAAGAAAAAAAAAAAGATCCGACTACCCAGCATTAAGCTTTTTATAGTGAAGTCACTGTTAGTAGAATAGCCAGGAATAGTCGCTCTAGGGTCTAGGTAGACTATGCTGAGCACTCATTTGCTAAATGATTTAAACTGTGAATTAAAACACAAGTTATCCAAAAGTATACATGACAAAAGTCATGTATATTTATGTCCTTGCCTCAAATTATTGACCAGAAATGACATGCCTGGAGTTAATTTTTTAGGTTAGAAAACAAAAATATGAATAATTTGTGAAATCCAATTGCTACCTATATGGTGCTTGTGATACACCTTCCTTTACTCTTCTAGTTCACAAAATTACCCAACTTAATTTCCTTGAATATGAGGGATCATACTCCCAATGATCATAAAAAAAAAACTTAGATCATCTTAGCTTTCATAATTAATTTCAATAAGAAGAAACAAGGAAAAAATTAATGTCAATTAAAATGATGGAATTATATGCTGACATGTTTTTTCATGTGTACACGATATATTAAAATTTGCAATTAACATTTCTTTCTAAAATGATATGATTGATACTAAGGACATAGAGAGACCAGGTAATTTTCTGCTGTTCTGCTAAAGGTCAACTATATCAGCATCCATCTTTAATATATACACATAGCCTTAAAACATAAGTTCAGATCTTAAGACTTCAGATCAATTTTAAAAATCTTCTTTCTTAATGCTGCTGTAGTGTATGCAAAGTTTGGCATCTTTTCATTTGCCAAAATTTTATACTCACTATTAGAAAAACTTTTTTCTCTGCAATAAAGATTACTGTCTTCCACACACATTTCCAAATCATTATTCACTTTATAAGATGATTCAGTTCTGTTAATGTTCCATAAGATGGAAGAAATAATATAGTAAGCTATTATTTTACTTTTATATCAAATAAGTACTAACCTTCAATTTCTATTTTCATCAAGACTCTTTATTGTGTACATTAAGTAGTTTTCCAAAATGTCCCTAGAAGCCATGTTCTCTGCAGCTATATAAAGTCATGACTATCTCCATCCTTTGTCTCATTTTTCTCAGACATATTACTCTAATATGTTGAATTTGTTGTCAAATTATACAAGTGTAGAAGGTAAGCATCTCAACATCATTAATCAAAATAAATTGATATTCTGGATAGACTAGTGGAGCAATAAAGAGAACAAAATGACTATTTTGTCTTATGTAACAATAGAGTTTAAGATGTATTTTCGCCAAAATTAACTAGTACAAACATAACAAAAAAATCTCTACATATTCTCAAAGTTTCTTTCTACATGATATTTATTAATTATAAAGAGGAAAACTTCACTGTTAACTTGCCATAGCCCACCTTAAACAAGCATAAAAAGTGAATATACTCAATAATGAATCACACTATTATCATCTACCTGCTGAAATATGTTACCTTTTGGGGCACAGACTTACTTCTATTGCATTCTTACTAAAAGTACATAACAAACTGAGGAAAAAAAAATCAGATAAACTCTCTTTAAAAAACAGTTTACATAATACTAGTCAATACTCTTTAAAAGTTTAAAGGTCATGGAAAAAACTATGAAACAATGAGGATTGGTGTTGGAAGACTAAAGAAACACGGCACCTAAATGTTTTATTTAGTTCTCAATTGGATTCTCTCCCAGAGCATGAAAATTTGTGGGACAATGAAATGAATTTGAATAAGATAAGTAGGTTAGCTTTTACTTATAAAATAATTTAATTTACGCTAATTCATCTACCATTACATAATATAAAACTTTGAAAAACATGCATGAAGGATATAGTAGTCCCCCTTACTTACCAGGTGGGGACCCCAGTGAAACCTTTCCATGAATATGTCGTGTTTTTCCTCTATGCACATATCAATGGCACAAGAAGAATTAACAACAATGATCAATAATATAATAGAACACTTACAGCAAAATGTTGTAATAAAGTTTTTAAAAAACTTGTAATTGTGCATTTTGGGAATTTTGCATTTGATACTTTGGAGATCAGAAGTCATTTATCCATTTAATGTTTTTTGACTATATTTAACCACATAAAACTGAAACCATGGGATATGAAACCAGGGCTAAGAGGGGACATGCTGTCTGTGGGAATTTGTTATAATACTTTTATCCCTTTTAGTTAAATCTGAATTTGTTTTGAAATAAAAAATTTTAAAAGTAAACATGCATGACATGAAAAGGAGTGACAATCAGTTTAAAAACAGTTGAAGATACTAGTGAAGATGAACTTATGTCTTTTTTATTTCTACAATCTGTAAGAAAGCAACTACAGTAAATCTCAAAGAGTTTTGAGAAGGTAGTCTAACAAGAAGCAGGAATTAGGTGTTTCCCTCAAAGAAGGGAAAACATTGTCTATGAAGTTGTGGTTGATTTGTATCAAGACTAGATTGTTGGGGGCTGTGCCATGTTGATCACATCGGCAGCCAGGAGGTTAATTGACATAAGCACACTCAGGTGATTTTATCCTCCACGCACACAATGTACGCACATGTGTTCTCAAGCACTAATTGCTCTTATGCAAGCACTAATTGCATAAGAGGCGTGGCCCTGCTCTCCGCGTCCTGGAGGTGATATAAGCGTAGGCGGAGCGAGACAGAGACACAGCAGCCATTAGCAGAAAAGCAGGAGAAGAGGGACACACGTGTGGCAGTAGCCAGAGAAGACACACCACAGCAGCCATTAGCAAAAAAGCCAGAAGAAAGAACACAGC
The DNA here is from genome assembly GCF_902686455.1 of Sciurus vulgaris. Classification (NCBI taxonomy): domain Eukaryota; kingdom Metazoa; phylum Chordata; class Mammalia; order Rodentia; family Sciuridae; genus Sciurus; species Sciurus vulgaris. The sequence goes on from NC_136466.1 coordinate 152,359,207, forward strand.
AGCGAGTAGGGGCAGCAGCGGAAGGCAGATCGCGGAACGGAGAAAAGCCTGTCTTTCTAAGTTTCTCTCTTAAGCAAAGTTTCTTTCTCTCTGATAAGCGGGGTCTCTCTCTCTCTCTCCTCTCAAAGCAAGTAAACCTCATTTCCTCTATCCTCTATAAATAAGCAAGAAAGCAGTGCACTAAAAAGAAAGATAGAAGTGCCTCAGTTTCCACTCCACCACCCATAAGACCCGTGCAAGTTGTTGCTGCAGGCGGTGACAAATATCCATGGATTATGGAACCGCAAAGAGCCAGGGATGCTAATGATACCATATTTATTTTTTTAAACATAAAACCTGTTATTTAACTTTCATGGTCAGTGAGAGCACCCACAATGAATTCATAATAGAGATTATCCAAGTAATGTAAGAAATTTAAATTGGAATGTTATGATGCATTTGTAATTATTAATATACATATTCACTTATATACATGTGTCTACATATGTGCTTACGTATATAAATATAAATATCTGTGCATTGTCAACTGTGTATATATATGGAGGGGGTGTGAGAGAGATGAGAGGGAGAGAGGGAGAGAAACAGAACGACTGGCAGACTGGAAGAGATAGAAACTAAAATTGCAGCCTATAAAACATCTCTCATTCTACGCGATGAGATTTTGAAGTGGGTATGAGAACACATTAGAGCTTCTAAATAAATCAAAGTTCAGTTAGAAAAAGGTTAACGAAGGAATCATGGATTGTAGGGAGCCATTTATGACCAGCAATTAAAACCAGGCTTGGTGAGCTGTCAGACATGGAAATCTGGTTTTCAGGAACTGTCAATCCTTGAGAAATTGTTCCAGTTTGTCAGGAGGATACGGTATCCCTGTAGAGTGACTCACCACCCAGAATTTGCTGATCCTACTGGGCAAATGGCTTCCTAACTCCACCCCATTCTGTTCCTCACAGAAGAAGTTCCTCCTACTCCCCCTTTTACCTCTATGACTATAAATAAAGGGAGATGGGCTCCTCTGTCTTTATGAAAGCCAGAACTGTCGTGACTGAATCCATAGCACTCCCTCTGATTCAAAAAGATAAATTGTCTCTTGTGGTTATTCTATTAAATATGTTTCTTGGTGATTAGTCTACAGCCGGCTCATCCTTCCAACAGAAACCCTTTCCCTCAGCCACGCTGGAAGTGTGGCTACAAGGATGTACCAACTACACTCTAGCAACAAAGGAATGATGAAACACTATGACTGTTTTTCCAAGTAAAAATGAAAATAGTAAACAAGCATATTCCACCCCTCTCAGGGATAGGAAATGTAGCCCAAAGTAGCAGAGATCAGAAGGAAATGATAGGACAGTATGCCTGTTGTGAACAGGTGACATCAAAGACTGAAGCCAATTCTGAAAGTGATCTAGTAGGTCAGGGACCAGTGCAAGAAATGAAGTTTAGTTCATAAGATGAATCAAAGCAACAGATTTAGAGAAGAACAAACTAAATTTGGCACAATTTATAAGTGATTATGTTAGTTAGAAAAAGAAATGTTGGAGGTGGTGTCCTTACCAAAACATTAAATTATATCTAGTTGTTGGCTTTAAGAAATTTAACTTTCTGTGTGTATTTCCTTGCTGACAAGTACATTCATCAATTGAATAACTTTTTTACAGTGATAGGAAAAGAAAGCAACTAGAGTAAATCTCAAAGAGTTAATTATACGCTGGAAGGTATTCTAACTAGAAGCAGGAATTAGGTTTGTCCCTCAAAAAAGGGAAAACATTCTCTATGAAGTCGTGGTTGACTTTTATCAAGACCAGGTGATACATATTTATATGCAGGCAGTGTAGTTTGCTTGGTTTCATTTGAAGGGGTCCCAGAGCAATTTGCTTCTTATAAATAAATATCTTGTGAGGAGTTATTTTTAGTTATTTAGAAAGTTTAAATAAACACAAAGTCAACCTTAAAATATTGGAAGGTCAGTCTTTCAAACAAACTAATTTAATTATTTTACTTACATTACAAAAGTTAGAGATTCTTTGAACTGGTGAAAGCTAATCTGACCAAAGTTCTGACTTCTTTTTTTCTTCCTCTTTCAATTTCTGTTTTCTTCTCAAATGCCATTATATAAAGTATTGGAAATATGGTTGAAAATGTTTATACATTCATGAATATGCATTCTTTTATCCAATAATTAAATATACAAGTCAGGTGTTATTTTTAACTAATTTTAACTCTGATTTCTAAGAGGTTCATAGACTACTATCAGACCTAAACAAGTTTCTATATATTTTTCTGTAAGTCAAAGGAGATTTCAAAGTTAATATTTAAGTTATATTGCCTGAAGTTAGAAACCCCTAAATTTAATTTGCTTTCAAATAAAATATTGTCTCAAGACTTCAAATTTGTCAGTTAAATCCACCTTTTATTTCTTTTATTTTTACTTTGTTCTTGAAATAGCTTCTGATCTCTAAATATTCACATGTTTATAAGTCAAAACTGACAGAGTAAAAAACTTTATTTTCAAGTTATAAATGTGAAATTAGAGTATTTTAATTAATAGTATAATAAACCATATTTACTAATTGATTTTTTAAGAAATTGTTGCAACACTTAAATTTATAAATTATTGTAAAATATCTATATGAAAATATAGGCAATAAATAGTAGATCTATAACTTATTTTAATGCATTAAATTATAATTAAAGAAAAACCCGTGTCTCTGCATTATTCAATAGAATTTTTATGGCCAAAGAAAATCATAGAAAATAATAAGCTACATAAGCTTTTATACATTTTTCATATATGACAAAATTCATGTATATGTGGTTAAAACAACATGTAAGCACATAAATGGAGTTAGAATAATATTATCATGCTCTACATATGGTTCTGAAACTTATTCAACTGAGCAGAAAATAATGGACATATTTCAGATCACTAAGTGTATATGAACCTAATTCTTTAAAATTATTTTAATATTCAGATTAATTGTTTTTACATTTTACCAGCTTTTACATTAATCATATACATTTATTTTTCTGTGATTTTATAATTATAACCCAAACTGATATAGTCTAGATATATTGAATTTTTGAGAATTTATCTTTAATGTATACCTAACTTTTTTTTTTTTTTTTTTTTTTTGTGCGGTGCTGGGGATTGAACCCAGGGCCTTGTGCATGCGAAGCAAACAATACCAACTGAGCTATATCCCTAGCCCATGAGTGCCGGGGTCCAGCCCCAGCAGGGGTCCATGGGTTCCACACTGGTAAGGGGGCACGGGGAGATAGCGTCCGCAATGGATGGAGAATGAAAGACACAGACTCTAGTTCTGCTGCAATCAATCCCACTTTATTCTGGAGAAGGCTGGGTTTATATACATTTTTCTTCAGGCTTTGATGACAGGCTTGTGACTAATAAAATCAAAGAAGTTTCCAAAGCACAGGCAGAAATTGTTTTTACCGAAAGATTATGAGAAAACAGTAACCTTACAGATTATCCTTACTTAATCACCAGGGCTTGCCATTGATAAAATAAGCAGGTCCATATCTAGTAGCTAATGTGGGAGGTGCTTTGTGCTTAGAACTTGGGGAAACATTGTTATCTATAAGTTTCTGTGCCCCAACAGGTTCTGGCTGTGCCAGTAAATGCAGTGTTTGGTTTTTAACATAATAAAAACATTCTGCTGTTGTGAGGTTAATCATCACAGGGTTTCAACATGTGTTTTGTCTCCATGATGTTTTCCTGAAAATTTATAGAATTATTCCCATCACCTCTAGCAAGATCCCCAGACTGAAGTGAGTAAGATATTATTAGGAAAACTCCACAGAATAACATCCAAGCTAGGGAGGCATACATCTGGCATGCAATCCTTTTAGGATGAGTCTTTACAATCATCCTTCAGTGGAACTCTGTCAAGCACTGTAAGGAGAGTCAGGCGCCCCGCACATGAGCATGACTATCATCAAACATCATCAAAAATTTAGAAGTTATGAGACACAAATGTTTGCTGATCCAATAGAACAATGTTCAATTTTATTTTAATGGGCACTATCTGATTAAAGTGAATAGAGCATCTTTTAAAATTATTTTTAAATATTTTACAGGCTGCATTTTGATTCATTGTACACAATGGGGTACATCATTTCGTTTCTATGGTTGTACACTATGTTTATAGCGGCTCAGTTCACAATAGCTAGATTGTGGAACCAATCTAGATGCCCTTCAACAGATGAATGGATAAAAAAAAAAAAAAAACTGTGGTATATATACACAATGGAATATTACTTAGCCATAAAGAAGAATAATATTATGGCATTTGAAAATAAATGGATTGAATTGGAGAATATCATGCTAAGTGAAATAAGCCAATCCCAATAATCCAAAGACCGAATGTTTTCCCTGATAAGTGGAGAATGATATATAATGGGGGTGGGGGTATGGCAAGTGAGAGAAGAATGGGGGAACCTTAGATAATGTAGAGCATCTTTTTCAATAACTTTAATTGCTATGAACTTTTTTTCTGTTGTGAATTGCCTTTTTAACCCAACCTTGGATTTATTGATTTTTATTAGCTCTTTGTATATCCAGGCTCACTATTTTTATCTTTAAAACTATTGTCAATATTTGCTACCAGGTTCTAGCATTTCACTTGGAAACCTGTCATATAATATAAAGAAATGTATTTAAAAAGCTTTAGAATGTTTTAAATTACCAAATTTATTACACAATATCCTAATCAAACACTCAACATAAATATTCTTATCTTTTCCTTTTTGTGTATTTTTTTATTTTTTTGGAGTTGTGCTTGGCTGTGTCACCTAGGCTGACCTTGAACTCCTGAGTTCACATGTGTCTTCTTCCTCAGTTTCCCTAAGAGGAACACTACAGGTTACTGTCACTGTGCCCAGTTGTTCTTATGGTTTCAGATTTTACTTTAGCTCATACTTTCCTCTTTGTTTTAAAACATTATTCCCTCTTACACAAAAATACATGGGGAAAGTTGAAGTGTATGAAAAGGCAGAATTCCTTGCATGCACATCATCCTGGTATATGCACCTATTTTCTCACTGAATAAATCCATTATTTTGAAATATATCTCATATAAGTAATCAAAACTTAATATGTTTGGAATAAAGGAATATTTGGTTTATTTCTATAAGTACTTGGGGAAAATATTAAAATACATGTTAATCTTGTCTACTTATTTGTTTATAAAGCATAGTATAAAATTTTAAAAGTTAAATTGAAGCAGAATCAATATCTACATCTTCCAGTGAAAGAGAAAATTAGCCAAACCAGGTTGCAAAAGCCTTGTTGTCTGTTTTGGGGATTGTTATAGGGTATTAGTTTATGATAATCTTCTTACATTCATCTTTTAACTCCTTTGGTTTCCCATGTCTGTTCAATATTATTTCCATAATCTCATGGATTCCTCTTCAATTTGACTCTCCTTTATTTTACTTTATATTTTCAGAGTTTGTCCTGTTATAACCCTTTGAGAGACCTACCTTCAGTAAAACAATGATTTTTTGTATCTATTTTTATTCAGAGATTACAGTTATCTTTATTAAATGAGATAATGCTCAGCTCATTACTGTATAAAGGATAAACAGGATACTGATCTTTCTTGACTTCAGTTACAGCTGTTAACTCAAGCATAACAAGGAATTAATGAATATATGGCATAAACTTTAAGATTCAATTAAATAAGAAGAATTTAATTTTATCATACCATTTTTGAAACTAAGAAAAAACATACATGTTTGTCTCAAAGTTCCCACTCTGGACATAGCCAAAAATTTAAAAAAAAGAAAAGAAAAGAGTTACATATGAGCCTAAGGTTGTGGCTCAGTGGTAGAGCACTTGCCTGGCATGTGTGAGGCACTGGGTTGAATTCTCAGCACCACATGTAAACAAATAAAATAAAGGTCCATTGGCAACTAAAAAATACTTTTAAAAATGCAGTTGCATATCAAATGCACACAGCATTCATGTGCTAAACATCAATTTGCAAGAGAGACCATGACAGATGTCTTTGCGCCTCAGCAGGAAGACTTCTCTCAGAAACAAGGGAATGCTCTTGATGTCATTATCCACTCTGCAGTGGACCAAAAATCCACTATGTGAAGAATAATAGATATAACAATTATACAGAGGCAGAGATATTGTTCTAGGCTAATTGGGAAGTGACAATGATTTATCAGGATCCTCATCTTAATTTTGAACTCATGAAACTGAGATTTTGCAGCTCTAGGGAAATAACGTATATTGGGAGATTGGCACTGGCTGTCAGTTAATTTCACCCATGCCAACTTTCAGACATGTGCTGGAGAGAAGTTCTAGTGTCGGTTTACTGTGGAATTATCAAAATTTTGCTGTGGGGGCTTCCCCTCCCTTCTATTTCTGCTGCCCTGAATGTCTTCAGCTGTTTCTCTTATGCTACTTTAGTTGTTTTAACATCATTCTGCCCATAAAATTCTTGATTCCTGATCTTGTTTCTGAGGAAATTCTGCCTGTCAGTGTACATGCTACTGCTAGTTAGCTCCTTTTTGATACTGATAAACACTTTTACTGTGGTTAATTAGTTATCTTCCTCATAACTAGTTGCATTTTTATGTGTGTGGTGTTCTCTACTGTGCTTCTAAAGACATCATTTATCAAAGACAATCATGCATTTGATGTTTCCTTTTATCTTGGGGCTCTCCAAGTGTGAAGAAGGACTCACTGATTCCCTTTTAAGATGGTTTCTTCCTGACTAAGTCATGGTTTAATAAATACCCCTGAGTTTGATTCTGCTCAGCTTAGCCTTTGTTTTCTGTGAAGAGGCAGACGCTTGCCTTGTGGTTGTGAGAAGTGGGACTGTGACCAATTGTTCATGTGAAGTAGTGGCATAATTTCTTCTGTTAGTCTCCAGAGCCAGGTTTGCTCTTTTTCCCAAAAATGACTATTGGTTTCTTAAGAAAGGGACAATATTATCTGGATTCTAGTGGTCTCATAATGAGGATGTGGCCTAAAATTATGCCAAATAACCTGGATGCTCCGTATTCAGCATCCCAGACAAACACTGACCGTCTCCTCAGGGCACTCTCTTCATCTCATATCCACTACCCTCAAGCTATTTACATTCCTTTTTTTGGGGAGTGGAGGCAGGAACTAGGGACTGAACTCAGGGACATTCAACCACTGAGCCACATCCTCAGCCCTGTTTTGTATTTTATTTAGAGACAGGGTCTCACTGAGTTGCTTAGCACCTCTCTGTTGCTGAGGCTGACTTTGAACACAGGATCCTCCTGCCTTAGCTGCCCCAGCTATTGGGAATACAGACATGTGCCACCAGACCCTGCAGACCATGATTTAGAGAGTGGTTTCCTCCATGGATATGGCTATATATTTTTTTTATTATTACAGGACAAATTTTATGTACTTAGTAGCTTAATATATGTTTATCATCTTGTCAGTCTGTGTTATGAGTGATATAATTTGCTTTGCTATACTTTATTTTACTGTATGGAATGATATGAATAATGCAGTTTTACCTGTGATATAATGTAACTGTGTGAAAACCCAATGATATAACCCAAAAATGAGGTGTAATCAATTAGAGAACTCACAAAAGAGGTGTAACCAGTTGGAGAGAGTTTAGAGCAACCACACCTAACACCCCCAGTTCCATCCACCTTATGGAGCCACGACAGACCCTAAGACTATAAGAAGACCAATTGCAGAGTAGGAGCTCCAATGGGAGAGCTGAGTCGAGACCTGGGTCAGACATCAGACAGTTGAGGACACCAGGAAGCCGAGACCCTGAACGAGTTGAGACAAGAGCCAGACCAGATGCTGGAGAAGAGGCCGCCAGCCTCCGCTTCCTCCTTTGGTGAATCCCACATACACCCTCTGGGTCAGATAGACTCCCAGCGAAACAAACCTTAAGACACGTCACATGGTGAGCCCTGGGATGTTGGTGTGAGACTACTGTTAGGTTAGGACTAGAGTTAGATTAAGCAAGTGTGTGATTATGTGCAGTGAATAAACCAGCATTGAGAAACTACCTAACTCTCCTATCTTCACTGCTCCTGATGGCCTATAAGTTAGATGTCTCAACAGGTTTAACTTGACCCTCTGCTTGGCGCCTCACAAGGCTGAAATCAATGTGACACTCGGGACATAATCGTTTTGGAGAGTCTGGGGGGGAAGATCCTATCAATTTTATTCAAACTACTGGCTAAATGGAGTTCTATGAGTCATAGGGCCAAGTCCCCCTTTCCCACTAAAGTCAGTAGTGATTGTTGTTGATTTGGAGAGGTAATGCACATTTTTTGACCTGTTCCCCCCCCCCCCCCCAACATTCAAACCCAGGAGTTGTTCCTGGAATCCTGTCTGCCCTTCAAATCTCTCTGATATTCTCACCTGCTCCCAGCAGGACATCCTCTTCCCTTAAGGGCTCCGTGTTGTCATAGCAATGGGCCCACCTGTGTAATCAACCTATTTTGAGTTCAGCTACAACGTTTGTCATAACATAATCATGGAACTATTCTCCAGCATATTCACTCATTCTTGGTATTACATTGGGACATCTTGGGCCATTTTAGAAATTCATTAACCTATTGTGCTTTCTTATGTCCCAAGAATCTTCATATTACAGGTTTGTCAGCAGAGATTGCTCAGGATGTTTAGCACTGATACAGATACTGCTCTTATTGTTGTTGTTTTACTTTGCTAGCAATCAAATCCAGGGCCTCAGTCTTGCTAGCCAAGCACTCTACCACTAAACTACACCATCCAAGCCCTGCAGATAGATTTTCCTCCCCTTTGGTAAAGCAAAGTCTCTGTGTTTGTAATCATCTATAATATGAGTATTTGTAAGGATGTGAAGAAGGAAGGGATATTGTAGTAATCATTCATTTATCAGAGTCCTTAGTGATGCTTATAAAGTAAAGCATTATAGTAATGCTTTAATATTATTGAAGGGAAAAAGACATGAAAGTCTAGGACAGATGATGTGTTTGGTTACATGATTGTAGGTAAATACCCCACAAATTAATAAATAAAAGTGTGGTTTCATTTGTTTCCACCTCACCCCATTAGTGCAGGAGGAATTCCTGCCAATATGGTTGAGGGGATGTCAAACTGGGTAAATGACTGATACAGCAGTATTTGTTTTTTTTTTTTTTTTTTTAACTCAACCAGTGTAGGGAAGACAATGCATGCCATGTAGCCTAACGCTCAGGATGCACTCAAGAGAAGAATAAACCAGCGAGGGCCATAAGAATCTAGCTTTGCAGTATTATACACGTGAGGCGCGACATGGTTTCCATGGAAAGCTATAGCTGTTTAATAATTCTTCAAAGTAACAGGCAAGTAAAATCCTCTACTCTGGATTCTGTAGTAACAGTGCCAGGTCTCCTTGACAAGGAGCGATACTGGATGATTGTACCTTACTCCTGGGAGCAGAATGTGAAGCAGGATGTGAAAAGAGGTCATTCACCCTCTTGATTTCACAGAATATCAAGGCAGCACATACTCTGGCATCTTAGTTTCATGCCTTATACCATGGCAATTAATGGAAAATTCCTAGTAGTTAAACAAAATTAGAATTTTGACAGGGTGGTGATAGGGTAGTTAAGGAAGTTCCTTGGTGAAAAAGACATGTAAACTGAGATCTGAATGATAAGGAGGTAGCAGCCCAAGAACCAGGAAAAGCACATTTTAAAGATGAAGCCCTAAAGGAGAATTAAAGTTTTCCTTTAATTAAAAATAAAAGACATCAGTGGACTGTGATCCTGTGAATGAGGCAGGGAGCCATGTAGGGTGAGTTGGAGAGATGAGCCATTGACAGGTGCTTGGACAGGTTTTTATGTCAGGGCACCACAGGTGTTGATGCTGGGTGCATCTGGAAGTCACTAGGGGATTTTAAACAGGTAGGTGACATGGTTGGACAAACCTTCAGTTAGAAGCAATGAGAAGAGTCTGTAGCAGTGTGCACTTTAAGGAGGGAAGGACTTGTCACTGAGGTCTGAGGCTCTCTGAGACTGTCTAGCAGTGGAGGAGTAACAGGCTGAGACAATGTCTTAGCCTGCTGCCTGGTGATAAGTCTTAACTTACTCCATTAGGAATTCAAACAATAAATACAGTTTTCTATCATTTATATCCTTGGTAATGAAGAGAAGAAGAAAATTACTATACTAACTAAAGAGGAATACCAATAACATAATTTTTTTCTCAATTCACAGAAGCATAATACAAGTTATTATCAACATTATAGAATTGAATATTTTTAACATCTGAATAAGTTTTTAAAAGATGATTGTATATATTTTCCTATTAGTTGTTGTCATGATATTTTGTTATAACCTTCTAAAACACTAAGAGAAATGTGTAAATCATTAAAATGTCTGTGTGCACATAAACACACACATATATTGAAAAATTCAAGTTGTGTTTTCTTGTCATTCTGCATCCTTTCCTGCTCATTCTTGGGTTATTTAAGAAAAACATATTTTCCTTAAATAATGCAGCTTCCTTGTCTTTATTCCAGTAAATTTATTTAATAATTTTATCTCTAAATATGGTACCATAATCCTAAAGGTCACTGCCATGTTTATATTATTTACTTAAAAAAATAAATATAATCAAACTAAATTTGATAATGAATGAAAAGCAAAGAGCTAACAATAAATCTAGTTTATTGGAAATTTACCCAAAGCTGTGTAGGTGGCAAGTAATTGAAACCACACTTGAAAAGCTACTTGAAATTCTTGCTACCTAGTGTAATAAGAATATCATGAAAATTGAGAAAGCCAAGGAAATAGCAATCTGCTTGAAAATATTATCTCTTCACAATAGTTGAGGAAATTGCATTTATAGTTCTGGTAATAGCAAATTATGTGAATACCTAGTGAATGTGGCAGAAAAGCACAAAGGATAATCAAGAAAAGTTTGTGAATATAACTTTGAAAGAATAGAAAGGATATTAAAAAATTTAAATTCCAGACAAGACAACTACCTGATACTTCAGACTACACAAAAACTTAGGGAATGCTGCTCTAAAGTAGTATAAAATGAAAATCATTCTTCAGAGATTGTGATTTCTCTGCTCCAGATTGAGATTCAAGGATCCTTGTTGTAAAACCATGTGTCTCAAACATCCCACAGCACAATCTCACAGCCCACCTGTGTTACTGACCTAAGAAGTCTGAAGAAAACATCTTTTTATCTAACAATGCTCAGATGCAAACAAAACAAATACAATATTTACAAATTCTCATGGGGAAAAAATTAAAATTTTGAATAATTTTATTATTAAACATGGATAAATATATATAGTTTGTGCATATGTATATTATACATACACACACACACACACACACATACTGAGTATTAAAAAGAGAGCGGTTTTAACACTGAGCCACATTCTCAACCCTTTTTATTTTGAGTCAGGGTCTCATTAAGTTTCTTAGCACCTCACATAGTTGCTGAGACTGGCCTCCAACTTGTGATCCTCCTGCCTTAGCCTCCTAGGGTCTCTGGGATTATAGGTGTGTGCCAGTATATCTGGCAAAAACAAATGTATTACATTAATGTTTATGACAGAATGTTAGGTCCTTAGGCCAAACTAACTCCATTTTGAAAATCCCATCATTTATCCCTTTCCCCTCCTTTTGATCTCAACACCACATCTCCCAATCCCACCTCTCCTTCTTGTTCTTTCTCTCCTCTCATACCTTGTCTGGTGCTCCCTCCGACACCCTTCCTCCTACCATTGGGGGAGGTAGCTGAAGCCAAAGGCGTTTTATGTGTTCACGTTCCCTTCTGGCTTACTGACCTCTCCCAGATTGAGAAATGTTTGGGTTCCTATTCTACTGATCCCAATTCCTATACTAAAGAATTCCAGTGTCTTACCCAATTCTGTGATGTGACATGGCATGATATCTATATCATTCTCTCTTCTACCCTTCTCCCAGAGGAGAGACAGGATTTGAGCCACAGCCCACGCACATGCAGATGAGACGCATAGAACCCAATGAGAATCCAGCCCAAATTCTATCTTATCTCACAGAGCTCTTCCAGGCTATACTAAATTTGACCCACAATCCCCAGATGGCATTATCATCCTAATGACTCATTTTATCCCCTAGTCTGCCCCGGACATTCAGAAAAATCTTAAGAGGTTAGAGGAAGGCCCCCAATGCCCCAATCAACCATTCTTAATGCTGCCTTTAAGGTTTTTAATTTTGGAGAACAACAAAAGATAGATAAAGAGAAAAAGAGATTAAAAAAAAAAAAAAAAAAAGAAGAAGAGATAAAGCCAAATTTCAACTTTCGGCACAGGTACTGCAAGGCAAACCCAAGGGTATGGCTTCCAACAAAGGGCGCTGCAAGGCACCTCCTGGACCTCGTTTCAAGTGCAAACAGGAAGGACACTGGGCCGGCGGGTGCCCTAATCTCCAACCAACACCCAGCCCTTGGCCTAAGTGCAAAAAGTGACAGACACTGGGGAGCCAATTGTCCCTCCTCCCAATGGGGCGAGGAGCCAAAACTTCCCTCTTCCCCCTTCCTAACTAACCTCATAGGGCTGACTTCCAAGGATTGAAGGTACCAGAGCTCTCTGCCCCAACGGGACCACTGCCCACCGGGAGCCCAGGGTAAATGCCACTGTTGAAGGCAGACCAATCTCTTCCCTCATTAACACAGCAGAAACTTTTTCAACTTTACCCAAATTTTGGGGACCAAACCTTTGAAAACCTCTGTGGTCTGGGTAAAGGGAATAACTTCCAACCCACGTATAACAAACCCTCTACAGAGCAGCCTTGAGGGGACTCTTTCTACATTCCTTTTTAATTATAACTCTTAATGGAAGTGATCTCCTCTGAAAATTTCAAGCCTCCCTCAAACTTCATTTCCCTTCCATAAGTCCCAAAATGGAGCAACTCACCCTGGCTGCTAGATGTCTCTCCCTCCTCTTCTTGCCAATCCTTTGTTTTCTCTTCCATGCACATCACATTGCTTTTTCTTTGGTCCCCAGTAACCTACCTCCTCCACTCCTCCTGCTTCTACAGACTCAGTTTGGGATTTGACCCATCCAGCTGTCACCTCACCATATGCCCATCCACATATCCCTGAAGAGTCCCTCTTTTCCCCATGTCAGCCTCATTACTCATTACTCCCGACTCATCTCAGAGGGTTGCAACCCATTATAACAGACCTTTCTAAAGGACTTTTTCATCCCTACTCACACTCTTTTAAACACTCCCATCCTACCCATTAAAAAACCCAACAGATCTTATCATTTAGTCTAAGACCTCCACAGCATCAACAAAGCAGTACTTCCAAGTCATCCAGTGGTTTCCAAACCATGCACTCTATGGTCTTTCATTCCTAACACCTCTTATTTTATAGTCTTAGATCTTAAAGATCCCTTTTTCTCTTTCCCCATATGCTCCAACTCACAAGTATCTTTTACCTTTACATGGACTGACCCTGATACTCGTCATTCTCAACAGCTCACCTGGATAGTCTTTCCCCAGGAATTTTGAGACAATCCCCATTTATTTGGCCAAGCGCTCGCTAAGGATCTATCTTCTCTTTCCCTGTCACCCAGTCTTGTCTTGCAATACGTGGATGATCTTCTTCTCTAGAGTTCTACCCCAATTTCAGTCATGGATTTCATCCCTCCACCTACAAGTCACCCTCTCCGACTTCTTTCCAAAGAAATCTCTTATTTCTCTTCCTTACTTCTATTCTCCTTTTCTCTTCTATGCACTACAAAGTGTTAGGCTATTGGCAATTCCAGGTTCACAAAAACTAGGGCACACCAACTCTTCTTAACTCCACTTGCTGAGCTGGCACACCAACACTCCTCTCATTCTCCAATTTGATACCTGTGCAAACACCATGCCTCAAAATTTCATGACAGTGTGCTACTCCCTGTGTTGGGAATAGGGATATGCTTTCCAACACAAGTACATATGCTTCAAGCAGAAACAAATGCCAGCTTCCAAAGGTAGCCCTGATGAGGCTTATTGTCCCCGTTAGTCTTGCCATCATGTTCATACAGCTACCCCAGGAAATTACTTTCTCAAACTCCATCCCCCCACTTACGGTAAGAGTAACCAATGTAACCCCATGCAATATACCATCCCTGACCCTCAAAACCCACTTTGGGACTCCAATTTAAGGCTGGGGTTCATGTAGATGGGTGGGGTAGAGATCCAGCAGGAATAATCAAAATTATTAAGGCCTATATCCAATTGGATGACAAGCCAATAAGCAATGTAGCTCAAACCATCACAAAAACTACTAAATCCACGCCTAGACCCCCTCTGCTCTCATTTCTCAACAGAATCTTACAATTCCTCAACAATTCGAACCCATCCTATACTTGTGACTACTGGCTCTCGTGCCTCTTATCCATGGATCATTGATAGCAAAACCTATCCCTTCTCCACGGACTTCCAATCTACCCTCTCTCTTCACCCCTTCCCCCTGTAATTGCTTGGGACTGCTTTATTACAATGTCTCCTACTTTGCTGCACCCTCCCCACCCTATGTCTCTACCCCACCATGCTACCTAACAGTGCCCTGCACAACACAACCTACAATGTCACTTAGCCACTCCAGAGTCAACCAGGCATTTTCTTCCTCTGGGGAAGCTCCATTCTTCACTGCTGATACCTCCTATTCCCACCTTCTGTCTTCCTGCCCCCCTCACACCTTATAGAACCATATACTCTGAAAGGGAGGCTGAACTAGCCCTTTTCTCCCAATTCTGGACTCCACTTCAATGTTCCAGATGCAGAAGAGTAAGTCCTCACCTCAGTCCTCATTGGATCAGGCATATTGGGAGCAGCTGGCATGGGGGTGGCAGGAATAGGTACAGCCACCCATCTTTACTATAAACTCTCACAAGAATTGAATGAGGACTTTGAGCAGCTGGCAGATTCCCTAGAGTCTCTTCAAATCCAAGTCACCTCTGATGCCAATGTAGTTCTCCAAAATAGGAGAGCCACTAACTTACTAATGGGAGAGAAGGAAGGCACTTACGTCTTTTTTAGAAGAGGGATGCTGTTATTTCACCAAGGAAAGATAACTGAACTCTGGGAGAGCATCCAGAAATGCCACTGGGAACAGCAGCAGTCATCTCCCTGCACCCTTTTGGGTCAGACTCTCCCCTGGCTGCTCCTGTCGATGGGCCCTTTCCTTACACTCATCATACTGCTCTTAACAGGACCTTGTCTGGTAAATTGCTTGAAAAAAATTTTTTACATAATCAAGTAAAGTCACTGACTAATCAGACTAAAAAATCAGCTCTTTATGAGCCCATATAAGCCCCTCCCTAAAATTCCAGCCTAAACCCTTCTATGCCCCCGTATAGTTCAAAGAAGCCAGAATGTACAATGCCCCTTATCAATAAGAAAAGGGCCGGAATGTTAAATCCTTAGGCCAACTTAACTCCATTTTGGAAATCAGCAACTGCCCACCAGGCATGACCTTCCCAGAAGGCCCACCCTCAAAGATCTAATAACCTAAACAACAACAAAGACAGCAAGTAACAATCACAGGACCTGACAGGTTATTTTTAACTACTCCTTTGTACAAGACCATATAGTTAAGAAGTTTTTTCCAGCAGGCTGCTGCACTTTGCAGAAGGGCAACCTGGCAGACTTTCTCTCTCAAGAAACCTTGGCTTGAACTCAGAGATGTGTCTCATGGATATTTGTGCCAGCTACCCTATCACAGATGAATACATACAGATTGACAGATTATTTAATTATTTTTGTTTTGAAAAATAAGAGAAACAGATGTTTTAAATCTTCAAAATAGAGACTAGAGTGAAAGTATGATGAATTTTACATACAAATTATAAATAACCTCATAGAAAATAAAAATGAAGCTGACAGAAGATAGAAGATATAGAGCCTTGGTTTGGGAAAGGGAGAAGAGAGACAGAGAGAGAAGGAGGAAGAGAAGCTCAGCATTCAGAAGAATGGAAATTTCTCAGCTCGAGTAGCAAGGATGAAAGAGGGTAAAATCCTCAGTGTTGCATTCACCACATTTGAGGACTTTAAAGTTCATTTGGAAAATTTCTTCATAATAATGCATTTTAAAACTTCCTTTTATCACAAAATTATTGAAAATGTTGCTGCTATTGGGAGTGGTGAATATAGACAGGCTTTTAAAATCATACTCTTCTGAATAAGATTCCATCATCATCACGAGTCTCACCCAAATATGTATTGGATGTCATTGGCACTGATCCCATAGACTCGGTAATGATAATGGAGAAAAATTGGGCATCCTTCTATGCTCTAAATTTAACAACTTAAATGAAATGGAACTCTTCTTTTTAGGACACACTCCAAAACCTAACATAAGTAGAGATAGTAAGCTCATCGTTCAGGCCCAGCCATAAGTCAATCGCAAAGGCATTATTGGCCAGGTAAAATGGGGGAAGTGAGTTTCCCCAACCACACTTGGTGCACAGGAAATGTATTCTATTGTCTGGAGAGAGCTGCAGACAAGTACTCTCTCCCCAGGCTCCAACACCTTTTATGACAGGCCATGCTTTGGGGCATACCTAGTGTAAGTGCAAAAGGAGGGGAGGCAGACCTAAACGGATTCAGAGAAGCCTGTATTCCTTTGCGGACTTGGGCGCCATAGGGGTTCACTTTCCACATGGGGAAATGACGGTCAGTTGCAGAGGGGATTTTGGTTTTATAGGGTACAATGATGTTATCATTCCAAACTGTGTCCATGCAGTTTTGACCATCAGGGGCTAGTTGTACAGGTTAAAATTTTATTTTAGGAGGGTAGCTGTAAAAAGGCCGAAACTCATTGTTGTCTGGGGAGATAAGAGTCAGGATCCCAGGGATGAGTACTCAAATCTTGCTCATTGTCATTTAGGACTAATTCGCCATATGAGAAGGTCAAGGTTTAGGACCCAGCATTCAGTATCTGCCCCTATCCCCCAGAGTCCATTGTTATCAGAAAAGAATGCTCTGGGAGAGGTTTAATGTTTGGCCAATTTCTCCTCCCTCCTTCCAAGCCACTCCATCTCTCCATTTTCTTGGGGAGCTGTCCTATAGGAATATTATTTTCCATAACCCTTCACCTAGGAGTCTGAATTCAGAGTTCTCCCCATGCAGGGAGGGAAGACTTTACTGTCAGTCTCTTCAGAAGCTTGGCGGAGACTTTCTTACTGGGAACCCTTGTGATGCTTTTCTCCATGTGGACTCCGAACTTTCCCCTCATTACATTTCTTGACCCCCTGGATTGGTAAAAAGGCAATGATTCTAGAGTTGAAAATCAGAATTGGGTCCTTTTCCCTCACCCCCAGCCACTCTTCCCCCACCCCCATGTTGAAGATTAAACACCTAAGAAACAGTGGAGCAAGCACAGAAAAGGAATTTTATTTAAAGGATAGAACAGAGACAGACTTCTCAGGAAGGAGAAGGAGATCCAGAGCTGGTTTCGGTGGGAAAGGTTGTATCTTGCTCTTTTATAAATTTCAGGTCTCCTTTCTTCTAATGCCCCTTCCTCACATCCTGGCTATGTAGTGACCAAAAGGTGGGAATGATCCAAAAGGCTGAAGAGGAGCCAGTCGGGGATGCTCATTAACAACTCCTTGCTGGGAAGAACAATTCCCTGGATTTGGAGGTGACTTTGGTAGGGTTGTGAGGAGGGGTAAATGCTCTGGAGGTATGAGCATTTTTAGCCACAATCTTCCTGTCCCAATCATCTATCCTGACTGCCTGCCATTTGTTCTTACCTCATCAGGAGCATTTTTGTTTTGGGTTCCCAGGGAAGTGAGACAATCCTCTTACTTGTGCAGATTAAACTGTTATCCAGTGCTTTACAATTGGGAAAAATGGAATATTGTGGGAACTGGAGGAAGAATTCCATATAATATATGCAAACAGTTCGCTCTCAAGGAAAAGAAGACACATCTTCCCATTCCTTAAATGTGGTGGGGGGAGGAGAGAGTAACTTATCCTGGGGAAACCTGACTGGTACTACATGCCTACACCATATGCTCAGGGTCAACATCAGTAGTCATAAATGAGGTTTATAATATGTCCCTTTAAAAGGGTGGTGGTAATGATGCTCTACTTCTCTGATCATTACCTCAAAACCTATATCTCCAAGATAACCATGAGAAAAACTTCAGATCAATTCTAACACAGAGATATTCTACAAAGTAATTGGCCAAAATTCCTCAAAATTGGAAAAGGCACAAAAAAACTGAGAAAGTCTTAAAGATGTCATTGTTAGGAAGGAGCCTAAGGGGACATGCTCAAGAAATGGAACATGATATTGAAGCTGGGGGACAAAAGGCAGTCAATGTAGACAATAAATTATTGGGCCTGATGGGGAAGATGGGGGCTGAAGGGAAAGGAAAGGAAATCAAATGCTAACATCTCCAAAGCCCTTCCCCCTCCTCCTCCAACCTGTTGCTAAGGTAACCTGCCCCAGGAATTGTTCCTCCTTGCAGGGAGTTGTAAGAATTTTTGAATAATGCCTAGTCCCTTCCTTACGGTATCCCTGGGCAGCTTCATTCAGTCCTTGAACAGCTCCACCTTCACCTTTGGCCCGCTAGTCACTTATGCAGGAAGGGGAGAGGAGAGAGGGAAGTCAGGGGAGGAGAGAATAAGAGCAAAGGAAATCTAAAATGTATCAAAGGGCAGGACATCCCCACTTCTTTGGCTATCCAGCTCTGAGGCCCCTTCTCTGATGAGAAGTCTATCTCTGTTTTATCCTTTAAATAAAACTTGCTTTCTATGCTTGCCTCAACATTTCTTGGACATTCAATCTTCACATCTGCGAAAACAGAACCTGTGATCCCCATAACAACATCTTAGATGGGATCCTGGAACAGAAAGGGTACTAGATAGAAATCTAAATAAAGCAGGAACTCAATAATAATATACCAGCATTGCAAGAATTATATCAATGCAAGATGTTAAAAATTGGGAAACAGGGTATAATGGTCATGGCAATTCTTTGTACTATCTGTGATTTTCCCAAAAACATGTAACTGTTCTAAAATTCAAAGCATTTATTGGTTTAAAGATTTATTATATAACCACTGCATTGTCAGGTTATGACTAATGGAAATTTTGTTTAAAGCATGCATGAAATGTTCCACCCTCCATCAGACTCAGTTCACTCTTTACAGCACCCTCCCCCAGACAAACTCCATGTGCATTTTCAATCGGCTTGTCACTTTCTGGAAGGTTGAAATGGTGAGCCTGTTGGTCCAGGGACCTATCACCCCACTCAGAAACCATTTTCATTAACAATGAAGTCAGAATTACCAGGAACGCTGCCCATCACAGAGACAAGGTGCAGAGTGAGGCTGAGCTGTCTCTGGTAAGCAGATAGCACCAATAGGAGGCATTTCCCTTTAGTATGATAAGCAACAAGAGGTACAGAAAGAAGAAACAGGGCCTTTTCTGGCATGAAAAGTGTGATCATAAAACCACAAAAATAAACTGAGAAGATGACTTTCCTTCACTGTTTAGATAGAGGTCTTTCTTTGTTCTTTTTTTAAAAAAAAATTTTTTTGAATGCTTTTAAGCCTCATGGGCCTATGGTTTCCATTATTTTCTTCTTCCCATATTTTGAAGGGGACTTCCCTGCCCCTAGTCAATATGGTTTTTACACACAGTTTGATTTTTGTTTAAACCTAAGTTATTTACAAAATGCATTTAAGAAAATGGTTTCCTATTACTCAATTTATCCATCCTAAAGTGGGATAAATTTTCTTAGCTCATAAGATTGTTGTTAGTCTTGCCACATAATCAAATAGAAGCTTTCAATGTGCGTCCATTGCCATCATTAACAGAATTGTTACTTCTGGTGCTTCTGGTTTTTTGATATTTGTTTCTTTCACTTCTGATTAAATAGAAAGCTGTTGTGTCCCTCTAACGAGTGAGTCAGTTTCCAGTTGCTTCTGAGAGATGTCCTTTCAAACACTGCTCCTTTTTTCCCTTTCTGAGATTTACATTAATACCTTTCTACTCCTAAAGTCTATAGATTCCTCAAGTGATCACTTTAGAATTCTAAATACTGTCTACCCTGATGATTTTTAGACTTGTATTCCCAGATCAAATCTCTCCTCATATTTAGAAGCAGATGTCTACTACATACATCTATGGATATGCTACACAGAAAAATCTGTGTAGAAACATCTAACTCTACAGCTCCAAAATCAAATTCTCTTCTTCTCCAATTTAGTGCCTCTTCTGCTAGTTCCTATTAACTTGAATGACACTAAGCACAAAAGAGTTTTGAAGTCCCAAACCTGGCTATCGTCACTGCTAGCTACCTCTATCTCCTTTCTCACATTCCACAAGACACCCCAGAGCATTGATTCTTTAGACAAAAGAGATCTCCAATTAGCCTACTTTCTGCATTTCTACCTCCTAGACTTATTGGTAAAGGGTGGCTGACATCAGAGAGCAACCGCAATCTACTGGAATTTTGAAGAGAATTAAAGGAAGGGACGAGAGACAGTTTTAATGTGAAGCTAATGAAGCTTGAACTGCAGGGCTCCCATTTGCAGGAGACTCTGAAAGTTCTGGGAGCTGCTGGGAACATTGTGTTCTGAATGGAGAGAGGCAACCTGCTTACAGTGAAGAATCATTGCATGTCTGAGAAATGTCTACAGGGATTGTAGAAGGAATTTCCATTCCACAGTAACATAATTTCACTCTTATTCTAAAGGTGCGTTTTCTTTGATGTTTATAATTGTGAAATCCTTTTCTGAAAACAAAATCGCCACATAGTACAGATTTTAAACTCTTAAAACCTTTATCTGTCCCCGAAAGGGACAATTTCATTATGTATGAACAAGTTTAAAGCATCCAACAAGTGATACTGAGACAAGTAGTCAGGAGACAATATAAAGTCACTTTCATTTAGAGGTTCAGAGATACAAAGGGATACTGGTTTTATCAGGACTGAATGAGAAATAGATCCTTCGATGGTGCAATTGCAACATTATTTAAAACAATCTGAAAGGAAGACTCTGGAGGTTCCTAAACTGTTCTCATTTTCTGTAGTTATTTTTAAGTAAATTTTAGGAGAGTTTAAAGAAAAAATGACAGTGAAAATTATTAATTTTCCACATGATTCAGTTTCCCAATTTTTAACCTTTATGAGCATAGTATATTTGTTATAATTAATAAATCAATATTGATACCTCATAATTACCTAGAGTATATACTTTATTCATATTTCCCTAATATTCTTCATGTTCCAAAATCCTATCTAAGATATCCCAATACAGTAGTCATGTATCCTAAGAGACATTGTTGGCAAATAATTTATCAGATTTGCCGTATTTTAAAGATTGTTTCATAGTTTCAAAAAGTATTTTCAGTGTTCCTCCACTGAGCTTTTATTGGTATTTTTCTAATTATTTTAGTAAAATTTCTTCTTGGGAGGAAGAACACAATGGTAACATGCATCCTAATCACAAAACATCAACAATCTGTACCATTAGCACGGGTTACATCTTTTGACGTTGATTTTGATCACCTGGCTATAGTAGAGTTGGCCAAATTTCACCAGTGAGAAGTTATTATCTTTCCCTCCCGTCAATATTGCACTATTACAAACAGGACCCACAATTTTGGAGTGAGAGATATGCACCCCTCCTTGAGGGTGGAGAATCTAGGAAGATGATTTGAAAAATTTCTGCTCAGGGAATTATTTACCTATTACTGTGTCACTTATGTTTAGTGAATTATATGTATAGATGAGTTTGTTCTCATGCACATTTTTTGATACAAGTTATTAGCCAAGACAACATCATCTGTTGTTTACATTTTTACAGACTTGTCTACAAAAAGCTATGTCATTTGACTCTTTTTTATTTTTTATTAGCTCATTTAGTTATACATACTCTTAGGATTCATTTTGACATAATTATACAGGCATGAGATATAATTTGTTCTAATTCAGTCCCAGTACTTCCCCTTTCTCTCTCCTCCTCCTTCCTTGTTTCCTTCCCTTTCCTCTTCTGCTCTTACTGCTAAATACTTATATATATATATAAATTAGCACCTTATAGACATGTATGAAGGTAAGATTCACTGTGCTTTGTTTATATGTGTACATAGGAAAGTTAGGGCTGGATTCAGTCCACCTTTCTTCCCTTATATACAGAAAAATCTTCTTGCAGGACTTCTTTTAATGATATCCTTACACTGTTGACTTTTCCCAGTCTTTGTTTTTCTAAAAAATTATTTTGTCTTCATTTATGAGTGATATTTTCACAGGGAATTGAATTCTAGGTTGGCACATCAAAGATATCAGTCTATTGTCTACTGCTTCTATTGTTTCTTTTGGGAAGTCTTTCTTTGAAGGCAGTATGCCTTTCTTCTTTTTTATTTTATTTTCTGGCTGCCTTTATAATTTTCCTCTTTGTCTTTGTTTTTGGCAGTTTTACTATGACATTTCCGCTTTTGCTTTTTTTAATCCTTTTTGGTCTGCTTTCAGTTATTTTTTTGTTGCATGCCTGATTATTTTTACATGAGACCCAGAAATTATGTGTGATACATGGCAGGACAATTTAAAATTGAATGTTTTCAAAAATGTTTACTTCAAGAATCAATTAAACAGTGGGAAGCAGTCCTTAATACAAACTCAAATTGACTTTGTTTGAAGATGGCTTCAGTTCTTGTAAGACCTGGATGATTTTCTGTTTATTAAGTATAAAATATATCCCTTTGGGCTTCCAACCAAAATTTTAATGTGTAACCCCAGATTCTCTTCACACATTGGCCTCAAGTTCCAATTTATGTCCTCCTTTTAATGCTGTGCAACTGTCCATTAAGTCTGGTAAGTTTCTCAGCCTTTCAGACTCAGCTGATTGTTCAGCTTCCCAGATTCCTGTCCATCTAGGAAGTAGATTCTTGATGGAAAAGCATGCCAGGAGGGCTGGGGATATGGCTCAGTGGGTAGAGTACCTGTCTCACAAGCACAAGGCCCTGGGTTTGCAAAAAAAAAAAAAAAAAAGCATGCCAGGAGTCTGCCTCCCACCTCTGTAAGACTCTGTTGTCAGGGCAAAGACCTCTAAGATGTCCATGCTGTGGAAGACCTTTGAAAACTGCATTTCTTTTTCTTTTTCTTTCTTTCTTTTTTTCAGTTTTTTCTAATTAAGGATCTGTTTCATTGCTGCGAATTGCTGGAAACTTTTAGTTTGACCATGCAATACAGCAGTTTCAAAATGCATAAAATTATGACACAGAAACAATATCAAATACAAGATTTCTACATTTTGGTGAGATGTAAATTGACCTAGTAGTTCCAGATTAAAACTATATTTATAATATACTATGAGATAGTGTAGTTTTAACTAAAATTATACTTTAAAAAATTCTGGGTATACCATAGATTTTGATGAATGCCCAATGAAATAATGTGATCTTTTAAAAAAAAGCACGTTTAAATGCACACCTGACTAATAAATTTTAATAATTTATTTCTAAACCATCCCTTAACATGAAACATCTATTCTAAAAATAAATTGCTTCATGATAAAAGTACAGGTTAATATGTAGTTGTCCCAGAATTGGAGGTTCCTATTAGTGGACATGATTTGAATTTGTTAGTTAAACAGATTTTCTCCTTTTTATAAGCTACATGTGTTTTAATCACATGTTCTATTCTCTTATTAATGTTAGCTTACTGCCTTTTCATGTTTTCCATGTTTTACGGTACTTAATAAATATTTCAAAAAATCTGAGAAAACATTAAGAGAAAAATTTTAATGTTGGATCATTTGAGATGTTTCAGATTCAAGTAACAGAAGAAGCATCTTTTTGTTAAGAAATTTAAACACTGATGATACAGCATAAGAAAGAAAAAAAAAACATAAATTATATCTTCTCACCTTTCAGGAAAGTCTTGAAACTGTGAGACAGGAAGTGGTTTTCACACTCTTTTAGGTGCTGTGGTCATAGTGATTCTTCTTTAACCTTCTTTCATCCATGAGCAGGTCCACTCAGGAGTCCCAGCAAGGACAGGCATGCCATCAAACTGTAAGTAATTTGTGGCTATTATGTATATTGTAGTGAAACTCATTGATAAGTATTCCTTCTATTTCATGGCTGAATCTGTGTCCATGCACCAAATTTTTCTCATCCTTTCATCAGCCCATGGACACTGAGGCTGTTCCTATTTCTTACCTATTATAAATAGTGCTATCATACCTAGTGGAGGCACATGGCTCTTTGCCAGCCTGATTTCATTACCTTTGGACATATACCTAGAAGTGGGGTGACTGGATAATAAGCTATTCATATTTTTAATTTTTTGAAGAATCTCCTGTTCTCCCTAATGTGTGTAGTCATGTACATTCCCCAAAATATGGACATTTCTCCTTGCCAATGCTTACTATCTTTATTGATAGTAATCATTCTTACTGGGGTGAGGTGATGTCTCATTGTGATTTCAATTTTCATTTCATAAATGCATAATGATATCGAACATTTGTCAATATAACTGTTGGTCATTTGCATGCTTTCTTTTGAGGAGTATCTTATTTTGTTTTCTCGCCTGTTTTTTAACTGTTTCATTTGAGGATTTTTGTTTTTCTTTTTGTTTTTTTGGTACCAAGGATTGAACCCAGGGTTACTCAACCACTGGGCCACATCCCCAGCCCATTTTTGTATTTTATTTGAAATGGTATCACTGAGTTGCTTAGACCCTTGCTTAGTTGCTGAGGTTGGCTGTGAACTCACAATTGTCCTACCTCAGCCTCCTGAGCTGCTGGGATTATAGGTGTAAGCCACCACAACCTGTTGGTTTATTTGATTTTTTAACTTTAGATTGTTTTAATATACTTTATACATCCTGGGTATTGATCCCTTGTCAGATAGATATTTTTAATAAGTATTTCTCCCGTTCTCTAAGTCATTTCTTCACTCTGATAATTGTTTTCCTTGCTATGAAGTAGCTTTTAAGTTTAATGTAATTCCACTGGTCAATTTTTGTTCTTGCCTGCTCTGAAAAAATCCTTGTCTGTTCCTCTACCCTGAAGTGTTTCCTCTATGTGTTTCTTTAGCAGTTTCATAGCTTATAGCTAATATGTAATCTATTTTGAGACAATTTTTTAACTGTGAAGGTATAAGGGTCTAGTTTCATTCTTCTGTGTGAGAAATTTCCCCAGTAAATGGGATGATATGTCAAAAGCAGTGCTAAGAGAGAAGTTTATAGAGATCAATTCCTATTACTTTTGACATGATAATACAACAGGATCACAAAGATACTAAAAAAGCAAAAATGAGAGAAAATATACCAGTAAAACCTATACACTTGACCTCTATTACTCCCCCATTTAAAATTTTTGATGTCCAGTTTTGCATCTTTTGCCTTATCTTGAAATATTAATGTTGTTATTTTTGATTGGTTTGTTTTTAGTCTTCATACTAAAGAAACAGGTGTGTTACATACCATGTGTATTGAAACATTTTGAATTTGCAAAAGTTTTATTTTTGGTACCAGGAATTGAACCCAGGGGCACTCAACGAGTAAATCACATCCCCAGCTCTTTTTAATGTTTATTTTGAGAATGGATTTCACTGATTCCCATAGGATGCCACTAAGTTGCTGAGACTGGCCTCGAACTTGTGATCCTCCCATCTCGGCCTCTCAAGCAGCTGGGATTACACATGTATCCCATGATGGCATACCTATTCTTAACAGTGAGTTTTCAGTGAGTTTTATACTGTATGATGTTTTCTACTCATTAATTTATCTTTTAGTTTGAGGAAGTCTATTTCGCATTTCTTTCTTTCTTTTTTTTTTTTTTTTTTTTGGTGGTACCAAGAATTGAACCCACTGAGTCACATCTCCATATTTATTTAGATACAGGGTCTTGCTAAATTGCTTTATGCCTTGCTATGTTGTTGAGGCTGACTTCGAACTACTAATCTGCTGGCCTCAGCCTCTGCCCAGCTATTTAGCATTTCATATAGTACAGGGCTGTTGCAAATATATTCTCTCAATTTTTCTTTGTTTATAAGTGTCTTTGTCTCTCTATTTCTAAAGGGTAGCTTTGCTGGGTACATATTCTCATTAGTTTCAGTTTGTTTTGCTTTTTCTTTCAAGTCTTTGGAAATCCGTGGCCACCCCTGCCAGTCTTTTCAGTTGGCACTTAACTGTCAGGCGAAATGGGGCTCCCTTCTGTATTAGTTGATTCCTCCCTCTTATGTTCATATTTTCTTCATAGCGTTCACTTTTTGAAATCCTGATTACAACATGACTTGATAGAGTTAAATCTGACTGATAACTTTTACCTTTCTTGTTCCTGAATATTTAAATCTTTCCCTGTGTTTGGGGAATTTTATGTTATTATCGGTTTGAATAAGCTTTTTACTCTTTGGCATTTCCATGTCCCCCTTGAGCCCTAGTAATCTTATATTTGTTCTATTCATTGTGTCCCAGAATTCTCTTAAGCTTTCTTCTTTCTTCATCCTTGTCGTTGTTGTTGTTATCATTTGTTTTTTCCTCCGATTATCTTCAAATAGCCTGTTGTCAAGCTCACTAATTTAGTCCAAGGATTACACCAAGGTCCAGGCTACTGCTTATAGTGATGTAGGTGGACAGCTGAGTCCTTCCCACCAGGACACTGGTCTTTGGATTGTGCTCGGGAGATTCTGCAGCTCAATCTGTGAGAACTGGTCTGGTGATAATTATTCTCCCCAAGGCTGACGGATGGTGGTGGAGACAGTCCTTGGGTCCCTGGACTAATATTAAGTTGTATCACACCTGAGTGTCACACCCACAGGCACCTGAAAGGGCTTGGGGAGGATTTGTGTGTACCCCACTCCAACTAAGGGCAATTGACAATGCAAGCCAAAACTCAAATCTGTCTGACTAATGTACTGGTTTCTACCTGATGCCGAGATCTAGCCTCTGTCTACAAGCTCTGACCTGAGAAACAAAGCCTTTGTTTTCTGTCTAGTGCTGTGCTGTTTTTTACCACCCAAGAATTGACACTGAACTCTAAGACCAAGTCCTGTACTATCTTTCCCACCCTGCTTCCAAGAGAGTGGGGTCTTGCTCCTTGCTCTTCTGCCTGAGGGAGGAGTGTTGGTGGAAGTAATCCTGTTTTCCACTGTCATGGGGCGCAACTGAAGAACAGACCAATCACCACTGAGAAGTCCAAATTTGAGAGTCTTTATTAAGCTGGCCGACAGAGTGTCTCACACAATGCCACAAAAAATGGCTATTGGGAGAACAGCCCTGACCACAGGGTTGTAGGGGTTCTTATATCAAAAATCACATCAATCATAAGTGTCTGTTGCTATGATTCAAAATTACAAACTAACATGATGAGATCATCAACAGAGGGAGAAGTGGGTCAAAATGACCCTGACCTAGGTACAAACTAAAGAATGGTTACTAACATCCACACAATCCAAGAAGTTCCATGTTTTATTCTATGGTAATGCTAAAGACCATGCTGAAAAATATTATTAATTATTTATATATCATTTCTGATACATTGTCTACTCATTACATTTTACTCAGTACTATTTAAACTGAACACATAAATTGAAAAAAGGAAGCAGAATGAAATCTGCAGTATTGAAAAGAAATTTTCACTTGCAAGATCCACTGAAATTTTTAAGACAACATCTAAAAGATGAGGAAGTTGCTCACAAAATCCATATCCTGTTAACCTGCATAAAACTGCAGTTGGAACCATTTTGTTTTATATGACTATCAGAGAGTTCATCCTACTTATATTTAAATACCTTTAAGCAGAATACGCATACAGAAAAGTATACATATGGCAAGTATAAAATTCAAAGTCTAATCTTTCCTGTGCAGTACACATCAGAAAGTGATATACCACAGTGAATTTGTGTGAGAATCCAGAATAATTCTGATGCTTGTTTCTATTCATTTTCAAAATAAGCATTATCTGAACTTGTAAGACTATAGATTTTCTTTGCTTGTTAGAAACCAGTTTTAAACTATTTTTTTCATTTATAAATGTATCTTTTTGTTTTGTAGAAGATAGAGAAGGTATAGGGAAACAAATTGAAGAAAATAAAAGTCACTACCAAAAGAAATATTTAGTACACATACTTTTACAACTAAAGATATATATAGTTTTTTAACATTGTTTGTGCAGCATGTATTTTAAGTTTCACAGTGTAATTATCTTCTTGTGCCATCAAATATCTTTGCCACATGAATGATGATCTCATAGATTACCTTGAGTGGTTCTACCTTAAGTTAACTTACTGCCTATTATTGGCTATTTAGCATATTCATTATTTATGTTTGTTATCAAATGCACACTTGCTTATTTTCTTTATGCATATTCTGTTGTGGTAAAATATGCATAAAATAAAATTTTCCATTTTAAACATTTTTGAAATAAGATTCAATGGCATTGATTACATTCACAATGTTGCTCAAACATTCCCAGATCCATTTACAAAGCTTTTTATCACCCCAGATAGAAAATCTATACTCCCTAAACTGCAACTCCCCATTCTACAACCCCAAGCTCTAGTGACTTGAATCTGGTCTCAAAGTCTGAATTTGCTTATGCTTGATATGTTATAAAGTTGGACCTAAATAATGTTTGCCTTTTGGTGTCTGCCTTATTTCACTGTGCATAATGGTTTCAGGGTTTTGCATGTTGTTCCTTTTATCAGAAATCCATTCTTTTTATATGGTTGAAAATATTCCATTACTTGTATGTAGATTTTATTCTTTATCATATCAAATCATAAATATTTTGTTCACTTTGTTGTGTTCTGTATAACAGATATTCAAATTGCTCCATGTAGTTAAGATACTATTTTTTTGAGATTACTGCATAGTAAACCACTGTGAGAAAAAATTATATATCTGTAGTCTTTTAGGCATTTGGTCACTTTAAAATTTTCTTTTGGCTACTCTAAATATTACTGCTAAGAGCATTCTAATATGTTTGCTAACATAAATATATGTGTTTGTTGTTAGTATGAGATGTCTGGTTCATACATTGTATTTTAGCAAAGTCAAAGAACTTTCAAATGTAGATATAGCAACACTCACTTCCACCACTATGCCTATTTCAGGTATTTACAAAATGAACTTGGTAATAACAGATTTTCTTTTTTCTTAATTTTTACCTTCTGGCAAGCAGACAGTAATATATCATTATATTTTAAATTTTCCTTCTTCCCGAAACTACATTCCTTTGTATTTTGCACACATTCATGTTGGGTTTTGTATATTTTTCTCATTCGTTTGTTGAAATTTGTTATATAATCTGGTTGTACTTGTTGGAGATGTGCACAAAGTGATTGTCTCTGATGCTGTGTCTTATCTTTTACTCTTTTAATAGTTGGCTTTTTAGACCGTGTCACTATATTGCTTGTGTTACTCTTGATCCCGTGATTTTCCCACTTCAGTTGGGATTGCAGGTATGGGCACCCCCTGGATAATTATGTCTTTTTAAAAATAGAAATTCCTATCCTTAACATAGTCTAATTTATAACCTACTTTTTCTCTGTGGGTTAGAATTTTTTTTGTTTTTTAATTTAAGAATAGTGTGTTAATGCCATGGTCACAAAACATTCTATTTTACTTTGTTTCACAATTTGAAAATCAGAATGCTCTGAACTCAGATGAAGCATCCTTTGCCTAGAGATGATTACTGAAGTGTTGAGATCAGAATAATCTGATAAATTAGACAATAGATAGAGTAGAACCAGAAAGTATAACTGTTCTCCTTGTTTTTATCCATTCTTCACAAATAGTAATCATCCCATGTTTTGATGTGCATGAAGGTGGTAATGGATTAGCTATCAAAAATTAATTAGATATGATTTTACTTTCCATTTCACATTTTCTACATAATTATGCATAGATCAACATGCATGATTATTAAAAGAAATTCTATGTATAACTACACTATAAATATTAATTTTTAACCTAGATCTGGTTATTAAAACCCAAATTTGATGATACAAAGACTACCATTAGTAATAAGAAATATTTTATTTGCTATCCTTTATAGAAGACATTGCACTGAAAATGTTCCCATTCCTTGAGTAACTTTGGCTGTAGGATTGATTTATGCATAATTAGAGCAAGCAGCTGCTCTATTAATGTGATTTGAGGGACTCTATGAAAATCCCCCTTGAATAAATTAACTCCCAGTTGTATCTTTTTAAATTTTCAGCATTAGTGTTTTTCCCTATAGACTTTTTGTAGAAGATGTATATGAGAGTTAGGCATTACATTTCCTTGGAGAGGTAACACATTATCTAGCTAATGAATTAACAGAGAATAATTGGTTGGGTTTACCACTACTGTCCATATTTATTCTTTTGATCACTAAATTCTGAAGGGAATAGGGAAGTAGAAAATTGAAGATCATCAGCAGAGGAGAAGGCAATGAAGTCAGTGAAATAAAGCAATGTAATACAGAGGGGTATTTAGATGGTAGCAAGAAAAGACTAAGATAAATGAAAGTGTGTGTGTTCATGTGTGCATATACACAAATGTATACATATGCATCTGATTCTGATATTTATTTCAGAATATGTATAATATTCTGATATTATTTCAGAATATGTATAATATAATAAAATTTGCTCTATTTTCTCAGCGTATTACAGTCATATATAATATATTATATGAATACCTATCTGAAACACTGCAGTTCTCTAGTTTGGAAGCAAGCATGATAAGACATGCAGAAAATTAGAGACAGCCTGAAGACCTGTTATTATTCAAAACCAGTAAAAATTAACTGAGAATGTATTTTTGCTTTCTTTTTTGGTACTGGGGATTGAACTAAGGGGCACTCAATCACTGAGCCACATCTCCAGCCTTATTTTGTATTTTATTTAGAGACAGGGTCTCACTGAGTTGCTTAGTGCCTCACTTTTGCTGAAGCTGACTTTGAACTCTCAATCCTCCTGCCTCAGCCTCCAGAGCTGCTGGGATTACAGGTGTGCAGTACTGTACCTAGCTAACTGAGAATCTCTTCTCTTCACAGTTGGTTGAGAAGCTTCTCAACCAACTGAACTATATCCCCAGCCCTGGATGGATCATTTCTAGTTAATACTAGGAGTTATGCAAAGTGGCTTATGGAAAATAAAATAAGGTTATGATGTTATAAACAAACCCAACTAACTGTGGGGGCAAAGCATGAGACAGAGAAAGAGAGAACACGGAAACATGTAGGTGACTAAATTCTTGAGTAATTTGTAATGTGAGAAAGCCATCTGGAATCAAGAACATTTGGAACTATGGAGCGAACTCTACCAGTGTTCCACCTGAATCCCCCTTGCCATTACTACTTTATTACACACCGGCCCCATTGTTTAATTGCTTACACATTGCTGGAGGACTTTCACTAGCCTGGAACCCACTCAGTCCCTTGTGAGTCAGGCCACAGGTGCGGGAATTAATGATCTCTGACACTAATTCATACTCTACAGCAGTCAGGGAGTTTGTTCACAAACGTCTCGTATTTCTTGCTTCTCAGGAGGAATAACTCTGAGGAGCGTGTTCTACACCATTTCTCAGTTTTCTCCATTGGGCTTAAGCCACAGTTCTAACTTTCCCCATGATGTAACTTGTGCAGTTTTCTTCCTGTACTTTTCTTAATTCCATTCCCCGGTTAGAATTTCCTGGGAACACCTTTCTAATGAACTGCTTCCATTTTTTGTAAAGGTCTGCTTCTGGGTAAATTGAGATTATGGCTATTGGTGCAGGAAGGAGTCCTAGAGAAGAGAATATCGTCATGATAGGACTTTCAAATTGATATGTTGCCTTGCCAGATGGCAGTAAGAGCCATATTACTGACAGTCAGTGAGGTGGCAAATTCTATAGCATTGTAATTACTAAAACACTCCCATGTTAAAACTCACACATCTCAAATTGATCCACAGAGATGCGAATAAACTAGCTTACAGAACATGTCCAGCATTTGAGAAAATGGAGCAGTATGAACAGTGAGAATCTATTGATTTTTAATCAAACTCTGGAATTATGTGTATAAAAATATAAAACAATATTGAGTCTCTCACAGTGATATTTTCTTCCACAGAATTTGTTTGATCTCCATTCTGCAAGAAGTTTATGGGAAAAAAAAATAAGTTTGGCTAGATGTATCCAAGTACATCAAATTAGCTATCGATATAATTTGAATCTAGGATTTATTTTTATGTGAGCTTGCCAATCTCTAATTTACCTGGTATGTAAATATTTAGTGTGAAATTATTTGCCTATGCAAGTATTCTTGATAAACAGTTAACTTTTTTTCCCCCTTATTCCAATACATTGGCTAAAAGCATTTCTTTAGTTACCCAGAAACTCAGGGCATCCTGTGAACCTCTCGAGGGGAATGGTAACATTAAAAATTGAATTTGATTTTTATTTTTCTTGCTTTAGGGATCTTATTCCTTGAAGCCCCCATTAGCTTGGAAGCTCTCTGATGAGTTCAAAGAGATATTTTATTTAATTTATGAAGACTTTATAGTTTTACATAGTTGTATGCTTGGCTTGCAAATAACTAGTGTTTTATATTAGAAAAATATCTGTCTACATAATTTTAAATAAATACATGTTATCACTTCATGTAAGTATATCACCTTACTAATGGTAGATTTCATAATTTCTGTCTTTCTTCAAGAACTATCTGATTACTTACAAGTACATAAGTGCTTTGGCTTATACTTTATAAATATCTGCTTAACTTAGTCCCTTTCTCTAAAAGTATGCATAAGTATAATGTTGGAAAAAAGATACAAACTATTTAGTCATACCTCTTGTGTTCAAATCCTAGTTCTAAATATTTCTGACTCAATTACCTTGAGCAAATGAATAAATCTTCCATTGCAACAGCTTCTTCATTTGTGAAATGAGGATTATAAAGACTAATGTAGCCTGAAAAATAACTAAATAATTTAATACAGAAACAGTGCTTTGAACAGTGCCTGACACATTTAAGACCACAATAATTGGAAACAGTTGGTAATTGTATGTGTATGTTAATCTGCTACAAGCTAAAATTTGCCTTAGATATTACATTGATAAATATTATATTTATTTGATGGATATGATAAATACCTTCAATTAGTACATTTTCTATGAGATCAAGAATTCATAGCACATACTAATAAATTTTTTATGAAGTAGGCAATTTAAGAAATCTGAAGCAGAATTGTGTTTTATAAATTAGATAAAATATAAAAATCAGAAGCTTTTGAACTATAGAAGTGATGAATGTATATGATACTAACCCAATAGAATCTATGATGCTTTGCTAAATAATGCCCTATCTGGTATCAATTCCTATTGAATTACTGTAAGTAATGTCAATTAAAACAACAAAATAAAGCTATTTCGTTTTATGCATAATGAAATTATGTTAAGGAGGTCTAAACTTCCATGCCACTTTAATATTGAGTGACTCCTTTTCATTACTATTGAAATAATTTATTATAAGAAAAGAACTCCTTCAAAAGGGGTCAAATTTCTTAAGTATACCACAATGGATATTTATTTATTTATTTATATGTGGTGCTGAGAATTGAACCCAGTGCCTCACACATGCTAGGCAAGTGGTCTACCACTGAGTCACAACCCCAAATCCCTGTCATCATTCCTGGACATAGCTTAAAACACAGTTTTTAAAATGATTTTGGCTTCAAAGATAAAAATTCACCCTAACTGATGTGTTTCTTTAACTCTGGGTAATTTCCCCACTTTCCTTCATGAAAATGATAGAAATTGGAAGATTCTGGGATGATTGTTGTGTTGCTTCCTGTCATAGTATATGATATTCCATTCTTTTGTGAAGTTGTAAGCCTTGAAATCGTATTTAGAAGTAATTTTCCCTTAGGAAGCAAATTCTTAGATATACATTGTACTTTAAAACACAAAGACTGAATATTTTATGTGAATTCATTAGATGCCATAGAAATGAAACAAAGAGTACAAACTAACCAAACATTTATATGGTTTTTGTAGAGTTAACTTGTCAAACATGTCAATCATATCTTAAATCATAAATTAATAAACTTTGTTTTTAAAATGCCTAGTTTTGTTTTATTTAGCTTATAATAAACTAATAATATAAAAAAATTAAGCAGATGATATTTTCTATTACTGATTATTATTTGGAATAAAAAAATATTTGAATTTTAAAATTTTATTTAGATAATCTTATAAAAATTAGTGATAATAGTTTGGTTAAAACAAAATTACTTTGTGTCTAGTCATATAATCTTTTTCATTGAAATCTCAGATTTCATAAGTTTTCATAAAACTTGTTTCAGAGGAAAAATAAATCACTATTCCTCTGAAATAAGTTTTAGAGGAAACAATGAAAAACACATTTAAATTCTATTATTATTATACAATTATGATATTAATCCATATATATATATATATATATATACAGTTAGTTTGTGAGTCTCCACACTATTGAAAAGAAATCATAGTAGGAATCAAACCTACTGATGGTCAACTTTCACTAATTTTCAGATGACATACTGTGTTAATCAATTTTTGTGTCACTGTAACCAAAAGAAGTGACAAGAACAATGTAGAGGTGGAAAGGTTTTCTTGGGGCTCAGTTTCAGAGTTCTCAGTTCATAATTGGTTTCCTCTGTACCTCTGGACCCCAGATAATGCAAAACATTATGGTGGAGGGG
The DNA here is from genome assembly GCF_902686455.1 of Sciurus vulgaris. NCBI lineage: Eukaryota > Metazoa > Chordata > Mammalia > Rodentia > Sciuridae > Sciurus > Sciurus vulgaris. The sequence continues at coordinate 152,393,887 of NC_136466.1, forward strand.
CACAGCAGAGCAAAGCAGCTCAGGATATGGCAATCAGGAAGCAGAAGGAGAGCTCTACTCACCAAGGACAAAAGACACATCCCAAAGGTACCTCCCCAGGGACCTACCTCCCCAGTCACACCCAAATTCCCTACAGCTACAACTAAATTAATCCAAATGGATGGATTAAGCCACTGATTGGGTTAAAACTCTCATTTCACCTCTGAACATTCTTGTGGTACTCACAATTGAATTCAGGGTCTCAAACATTCAAGGCAAGTAATCTAAAACTCAGCTAAATCTCCAGCCCCCACTCGCCTCTGAACATTCTTACATTGTCTCACACATGAGCTTTTGGGGGTACACTGCATATCCAAACTAAAAACATACTAAAATTTACAAACAAGAAAAACAAGTGGTGATAGGACGTGAATAGAAACTATAAATATTAAATTATAATATGTCAACTTACATTTCCAAAAAAATTCCTTTTATATTTTGAATGCATATGAATTATGAAGAAACACCACTTGATCCTTCTCAAAATTTTACCACAATGAAATGCTAGTGGGACTTAATTTTTTTTTAACTTTCCTTAAGTACAACTTGGAAATATTTATTATTTCTAGTAAGCATTAAAATTCAATCTTCAAATATTTAATTTATAATCAGGGTTACAATATTGTAGGGATAGTGCATCTTGAAAATAAATTAAATTATAATAAATGTCGATATGGCCATAGGGTATACATTAGTTTTCCAGGATTTCCTAACAATTATTGCAAACTCGATGGCTTCAAACAACATGAATTTATTCTTTTGCATTCATGGAGGCAAGGAAGGATTCCAAACCAAGGCATCAATCAGGGTTGGTTTGTTATAGAGATTCTGAAAGAGAACTTTTCAATTTTTTTTTAATTCTTAAATGACTGTGACTTTTATAATAATATATTTTAGATTGTTGAACTGCAATGTATTTTCAGCATTACTCTAATAATATTATTAATTGAAATATAGGAAACAATTACATGTATACTTAGATTTATTTGTATGTACACATATATAGTATTTCATATGTCAATATTACTTTGCCTCTCAGATACAATCACAGTGAAATCATAGGAAAACATTAGAAACAAATTTTTCTTGTCCTTGGAATACTTTGTGAAATAGAGGAGCTCCTACAAACTAATTTCCTTAAATTTATCCTATTATTTTTAGGTCCTATTTAAAAATTAAAGCACTTGTTGCTCTATGTAATTTGTTAATTCAACAAAAATACTGCACAGTAAAAGTCCAGTATTACTTTTACTTGGAACACGCATGACAACTACTGTTTTTACTTTGGACGAAACCTATAAGTCTAATGTCTTCTCTCTGCATCAAGCATTTGGGATGATATGAAGTTTATTTTCACTGAGTAATTTTTTGTACTTATAACTTTACAACTCTTTACTCCCTCCAAGTACTAATCAGAAGTAAAATGAGCTCATGTCCAGTCTGTATGATTTCAGAAGGGATGACTTTGAATGGCTTATTTCTTCTCCAATAAATCAGGAAAATGTTGAAATGTTCATGCATCAATACGTAACATTCCTTCAGTTTATTCTAGTTAGGAGTCAATAAAAAAATACCAGAATGGAAAAATGCTGATGACAATTAATTTGCACTAATGATAAAGCTAATTGGGCAAAGTAACTTCAGAAACCTCACCAACTGTTATGCTAGCAATCTCTGCTAAAGACAACTTCAGAATAACTTATAGGGAACACAGTCTAATCCAGTAAGTTTATGTTAAGAATAAGATACAGCCTGTGTGAAGGTTGAAGGACTTGAAAAAGACAAACTAAAAAGTTCCTGTCTAGAGAAGAGTCTTCTCCGATCAATCTACCATATGGAAAATGCCATTCCTTCTAGTCTAGAGAGATCATTAGTGGAGTTTGCAAAAGTAGGCTCGGTTTCCATATTTCCTTTTACTTTACTTCTGATTTCCCCTTCAGTGGAAATATAAAGAGTCATAAGCATTCTCCCTCACACAGAATTTGTCCTTCCTTCTTCTGAGGTTAATATGAAAGTTCAATAAAAAGTTATTTTTACCTTATGACCATTCATTTCTAACCAAACACAATATAAAAAGAATCTACCACAAGGGTGTTTCTGAACCAAACATTGTCCTTCTTTCTCTTTTTGTTGTTATTCTTTCATTATTCCAACATGGCATTATTCCCTTCATTTAATTAGGCTCTTGTACACCATATAGCAAATTTAATTCTTTTCTTTCATATCCAGAAAATTATCTTTCTATCCTGATGATAATATTCAACAAATTAGCATTTGACTTCTAAATATCAATAGTATTTATTTTGATTGTCTAGTATTCATTGGTCATTATGTATCTTAAATATGTTCCTTGTTTGTTTCATTACATTGTGATAGTTCAACAGTTTTTCCCAATAGTTAGCTTAATTTGAAGTGCCCTAAAGGATGGTTTTGATTATTTATATCTATCTTATAAGATGTGAATGTGTTTATCACTATGAATAATATACATGTTAGAAAAATTTCTAAGATAGAAACGATATGTAATATGAATTCATTTTAACCCACTTGAAATTAACTGATTATTCAAAGGTAATGAAATACAAATACTATACACAGGGTATTAAACATACCCATACTAGGGCTTATCGAATCCATTTATGCATTTCCTAATTTTCATAACTCATTTTTATCTTTATGAAAACATATTGTGCTGGGACTAATGACACGTTAACTAACTCAGGCTGACTCCTTACTTCCTGGCAGATGAGCAAGATCAAGGCCTCAAAGGCGGTTTCAAAAGTTAATGACAATAAATTGGACCACCATCAGGGATTGGTTAACAACAGTTCCGCCAACGTGATCAGCTCGTGTTTGCCATATAGTCCTTGGGACTCTCTCCTATGTGAACCGCCGCCCCCACCTGCCTTGCTGACCTTTAAGCTGATTGGGTCCCGCCTAGCCTTCACCCTACATAAAAGCTGTGTGACTTTCTCAATAAACGAGTTCCTGATGTGACTGGTCTCCTGACACATCTGGTTGTCCTCCGTCTGGAGAGCTGGGTGTGGGCGGTCAGGCGGCCCTACCTTTCCCAGTCTGGCCTTGTTGGGGAGTGCTCCCTTCCCTTGTAGTTGGTCGAGAAGAGCAAGGGGGCTAAAGACCCCAACAATATTGAAATATTTAGGTTATTGAGATCTAATGGAAAGGCAGAAAATATTCATTATTTCTCTCCTTGTTTCCTCTAACTTCTTGTAGCACATGTTGGTTTTATACATTTCAATATAGAAGCTTATAGAATGTTCCTTTTTGTTTCCCTATTTCAACGTAATCATAGAAGCGTTTACGCAGGGTTCTTAAAACTGTCTCAACTTATTCCCCTTCACACTATGAATTGAGGCCCTATTATGTTCCACATTTCTCTTTCTAGAACTTACTATGTTACATATGTGAGACAAAATTATCTTCTAAATATAATACACATATATTAATTTTACTATCATGTCAATTATCTGGAAGTTCTATACAGTAAATACACTTCAGGAAACTCTGGGTGATAAAGAAGTGGAGGGGTGATAAGTGGTAGTATCTAGGGTGTCCAGTAAACACAGGGCTTTATACAAAACAGTCGCTAGAACTTAAATTGCCTTAGATCACAAAGCATTCCTTAAGGTGTGACCCATTGGTCACCTGTATCAGAGATGCCTGGGGTGTGTCAGTATTAGCCCCTGCTTATTTCATTACACTGTGATAGTTTAATATTTTTTTAAAGTTAATTACAGGTTTCTGGGCAGTACTTCTAAACAGAAATAGGTTGGATCTTGTCTATCTGCATTTTTAACAATGCCTTGGCTGGTGGTGTTACTTACTAACTTTTAGAAACACCATTTGGCAAGCACTGTATTCACCATCTCAAGGTTTGTCAAGGTTTAATCCATCAGTCTCTATTAAAATCAACCTTGCTTCATTTGTGAATTGAATGAATTCTATATTCAGTTGAAGATTCTGACTTTCCATTTAATTTTATTATGACTTCTTGTAGACAGTGATGAAACTGTTGAAGTCTAAAAATGATTAATAAGACATTTTCAAAATTAGAGGCTTAAAATTCTGCACTCAGTTCTCATTCTGTAATCCATTTGCTGTGTCTGGAACTTGACAATCGCTGAATTTTCTAAAAGAATGTCCATTCCTAGGTCTATCAACACTTTGTTATAAATGTGTTGTGCTGAGGTAGGAGATTTCTGAGAGAGCACTCAACTTTATTATGCTAATGTAAATCTTGGCCTACACATAGGAATTCTATCATTCTGTCTCCAGTTATCTTCTTTAGATTTTTCAAGAAATAACATTTACAACATAAATGGTACTCACTGTGATTCAGGAGATCCTGTGCCCATCTTTCAACATGATGAGAAATAGTGTTTTACTTGGCAACTCAATTTTTCTTTAACTCAGCTTTATCACCACCTATCATGAAGATGACAAGACAGACAATGCTTTCACCCCATAATCCTAGTATAGTAACCATTCTTGTAAGATACACATAAGTATCTATTTAAGAGATGGAAAAATTTTTATTAAAAGTTCTATATGTTTATTAGAAAATGGATAATCCACAGATTGCTTATACAAATATAATAAATGATTTGTGAAGAAATTTGTTATTATATTACTAAGCAAAATATTAATACAAAGTGTATTTTTGAAAATATTTTATTAGTTCTTTTTTAGTTATACATGGCAGTAGAATGTATTTTGACATATCATACATACATAAAGTATAATTTCCCATTTTTGTGCTTGTACATGATGTGGAGTTACACTGGTGGAGTATTCACATACAAACATAGGAAAGTTATGTCGGAACCATTTTACCGTCTTTCCCATTCCAAACACCCCTCCCTTAACCCTCTTCCCCCCTCTCCAATCCAGTGAACATCTATAATCTACCCACCCCCATCCACTGCCCACCCTATCACCCCACCCCTGCCTATTGTGAGTCAGCATAGGCATATCAGAGAGAACGCTAGGCTAAACTCTAATTTTTTAATTAATGTATTGTTACATTCAATCTATGTCGATGTAGTTTGGAATGGATAATAAGCATGTAAAATACTTTAAATTAAACCAATAATTATGTGAAATGCATATAATCATTAAGTTATATTGGATATAGTTACTAAACTAAAATAATACAGAAAATCTTTGCTAAATATTCTTTTACCTAGCAGTTTTCTTTTCAACAACACATTGTCAAATAAATCTTAAATTATTATAGAAGATAAAGTTACCATTTGTCCTTTTCTGATTTCTTTTGTTTTAATATTGTTTTTCTTTGTGCAAACATTGCAGTCAATCTTGTGCACCAGCATTTGGAGCGTGATTCATTTCATACTGCTCTAGGAAGTCCTTCAAGGCATTACTGGTCCTTGTTTTGCAATGGTTACTACTCTAGAAAAAAAAATTACTTAGATTATAACTGTTCATCATTCTAGAAACATTTTCATTTTATTCTGAGTAATGTGCTAAGCACAGTAAAATATATGGTTTATTTAATCCATAAATATTGTGAGATATTTTGTGGACATGGTACTTGTTTTTATTTTTTGTGGTTAGTAAACTAAAACTCTCGAAAACTTTAGAAATAAGTATTATCACCATGTTTTCCATTTATCTGTTAAATAAAAATAAGTTTTTCAAGACACGATGATTATATTCAAGCAATGAGTTAGAAAAATACTTGATTTTAATTTATTGGTAGTTTTATACTTTTATTCAGAAAATTTCAAATTTTCTTGCTTCTTCAGTTAAGACAGCAGTGAAGACTTAGAAAGTGTGCTAAAAATGAAATAATGCTTGTATTCAAAACTCTCAATTATCTACTGGCTGTGTAATATCTCCTCCTCTACTACTAGGAATTTTTTATATTAAGATATTTTATTGTGCACAATCATAATATAAACAAAATTTAAGTAATATTAACAAGAAGAGAAAAATGCAATAGTCTTCATTAATTATTAGTATTACAAAAAATCCACAGAAAATAATAATAATAAAAATCATGTGTAATTGCAAAATATATGGACCTATTTCTAATAGGTCATGAAATTTCGATGAAATAAGTATACATATCATGAGGAGTTCAGTGTAAAAATGTAAATAAATATGGCCAGTATGAAAAAAACATGGAGGTTCCTCAAAAATATTACTAGATCTATCATAACATCCAGAAATTTCACTACTGTGCATCTATACAGAGGAGATTAAATTAGTATGTTTAAAGAAATAGAATCACATGTTCATTACAGGACTGTTCATAGTAGGCAAGAAATAGAAACAACCACAGTGTCCATCAGTTGATGAATAGATAAAGAAAATGTGTTACATGCACAAAATAGAATACTATTAGGTCACAAAAAGAATGAAATATTGTCATTACTGACAACATGAATGAAACCAGAGATAATTATATAAAATAAGCCAGGCATAGAAAGATAAGTACCTCACAATTCATATGTGGAATCTAAAACAGTTGATCTCATTGAAGTTGGGTTTAAAAAGGTGGTTAACAGAGACAGGCGAGACTAGGTGTGGTATAGTGAGGGGGAAATACAGATCAGTGGGCAACAAGTTATTAGATAGGACAAAGTAATCGTCTTTAGCCATAAGTAGGTGACTATGGCTAACAAAAATGCTGAGGAAAGGATTTTGAAAGTGTTGGGGGCAGTGTATGAATTATGGGATTGTAACAAGGCACAGGATTTGCTGTTCTGAGAACTTATGGTGTGAATCCACTGGTTGCAGATTGCTCAGATTAAATCTGATACACGTTAGCTCACAGCCGAGGTTCAACTGTAGCCGCCAGAGGTGGATGTAACCTCCCTATCCCAAACAACTTGTTTTACCCATGTTTATCCTTTTCCTTAAGAAACCTGCCACTCTGCAAACTTTTGATGCATTTACCCTTAAGAAAAGATTTTGGGCCTTTTTCCTCATTCAGCTTCCGTCCCTGCCAGGGCTGGAAAACCCACCAGGCTATTTTCTACCTGTTGTCTTTTGCTCCTTATTGATTATTTTCAGACTTATTAATTTTCCTGCTGGTTCATACCTCCAGGCATGAATCTGCTCTCTTGGGGTGCTGGTAACTCCAACATGAAAGTTTTCTCCATAAAGAGATGATACATGAGGGGAAATACATGATGATGTTGATTCAAACATTTCATAAAGAACACATGCATCAGATCATATTATGTATCCCATTAACAAGTAAAATTTTAATGTTTTATGTATAGGGTTAAAATAAATTAAAAAATAAGCAAAATCACTGGATTAAAAAGTATTTAAAATATTTGAACCACAAAATATGCTTACTTTTATTATATATGCATACTTATGTGTGTATATTTATATAAGTGTGTGTGTATGTGTGTGTGTGTGTGTGTGTGTGTGTGTGTGTGTATTATAATTATATTACACACAACAGTGTCCAGGCAAAAATCCATCAAAGTTTCTGCTTTGTGCTGAGCTATACATTGTCTTCAATATTTCACAGAGTTTCTGTGTTGCTTCCAAAAGAAAAATCTTTAAAGCATATTAAGATATTTTACAACTGCAATTACTAAAGTTATTTGCCCATTTTAGGATTCTAAGTATTTTAATGACTTATTGTACCTTGTGTTACCACCATTCCATGTGACAGAAAATAACCAACTTATATATGAAAATAATTGTGTTTACTTATGATACTGATTTAGAAGGATAAGTTAATACATTTGCTACAGGACTGAAATCATGTAGAAGACTAGAGTAAGATTACTAGGACATAAAATGCATAGTCCACTCAGAAGCTACTTGGGAAATAGAAGTGGGTTTTGGTGGAGATACATATAATAACCTCCATGTACTTTTAGGACAGTAGTACAACCACAAGATTAATCATAGCAAGATAAACCTCCAAATCCCAAGTTGATCATGACATTGGAAGGTCAGAATATATTTTGGATTAGAAGAAGAACAAGTGTTTTAGAAGTAATAAATATAATAAGAAATACAGTAACTTCAGGAAAAGTCCTCTATCAACAGAGGTGACAGTGGAAAAAGAAGCAACTTGAAGTCCCAGATAATAACATTTTTTAAAAGATACTGGGACCCTTAACCACTGAGCCACATCCCCAGCTCTTTTTTATATTCTGTTTAGAAAAGGGTTTCATGATGTTACTCAGGGCCTCACTAAGTTGCTGAGGCTGGCTTTGAACTTGCAGTCAGTCCTCCTGCCTCAGCCTCCCAAGTCACTGGGATTACAAGCTTGTGCCACCACACCAGGGGAAGATGGTAGCTTTTTAAATGCCCAGATAAGTGAACTGTGTAAGGCAGAGAAACCAGAAAAAGTTATTTACACTCTGCTATCTTTCTGTTTTGTAGTATCCCCAAAGACCCACTTGCTAATTACTTGGTCCTCAGCTTAAGGATATTAGATAGTAAAAACCTCCAAGTGATGGGAGTCTATGAGTGACTTTAGATCATTAGGGACATATCCTAGAAGAGAAGTATGGAAAACCAGTATCTTCCTTTCTCTTTCTGTTGTCTCCTGGACAGGAGGTGGATGGGATTCCACCACAATGTGCTCTTTCGCTCATGTGCTGCCCCACTACAAAACCCAAAGAAAGTGGACAGCTGACCATGGAATGAAATCAAAATTTCCAAAACCAGGACCTAAAAAAGTATTTCTTCATTTTACATTGGTTATCTCAGGTATTTGTAATAGTAATAGAAGACTGACTATCACACACTATGCAACTGTGAATTGGAAACCCGAAAAGCCCTTTACAATTCTAATTTTGTTAAGAGTTTGTGTTCACTTAATCATAAAAATGATGAATCAGATTGTCTATATACTCATCAAGAAGAATACCTGCACTGTTTCAAAAAAGCAGTTATAGCATTTGTACTTTATTCTAATAACTACCTCTGCTGATTGTGGTCTGTTCATAAAAAATCTAGTTTAGTATCATTTTAATTATAACTCACTATAGACTTAGCTATCAATTGAAAGAATCATTGGGAAACCCCTGTATTGCAACAGCATGCCTTGAAATGGTTTCATCTTCAAACCAGTATAAAATCTAGTTCTAGGACTATGCATTTTGATTGAAACTTTTATAGAGAAATAATGGCTAATCTAAAGATTTAATACAATCATCAACACTAGGAATATAAGATGTTTGTTTTCTCTCTAATATGCCCAGTTTTTCTAATTCGAAAGTTCAGTAAGTTTTAACATGGATTGTTGTTACTATAAAATAAAGTGAACATGACTAATAACTAACCATTGTATTTCTGGATGAGAGAGAGAGTGTATGAATCATGTAATGTTATCCTTGGGATTAAGCAATGTTTGCATATTTATAATTATTTCAGCACTGTTTATCTCTTCAAACTTCTTCATAAATCTCTGTGCAAACCCTGGAAATCTTATGTAGAGTGGCAAAGTCTCCAAACCTATATACATTGGTCCGAAGTGAGGCTGGACATTTGACATACCTCTTTTCCTGAACACCAAAAGATGTGATGCCATAACATGGCAGTCTTTCTGGAACCCTCCTCAAACCATGATGATGGCTTTTCTCACCATTCTTGTTTTCTTTGTTTAGATGAGTTCATTCCTGGAAGAAAATTTTAGAAGTTTCGAATCCTCTCATCTTCCCCTAATAAGGGTACCTATTCTTCAATAATTAAATACTTTTGGAGAGAATGCAAACAAACTTACCTTTTCACAAATTCCTTTTCATGAAAACAAAGTTCTTTCTAAATAACCAAGAGTCAATGACTGAGAAAAAAATATCAACAATACAGGTTGGACATAAAAGTGGTTCACTTTTTAATTGGCCAAAAAGACAAATGAACGTGCAAAGACACTTTCAAAATAAAAAGCAATAATTTGTAAAAGTAAAAAGATTTTTTTAAAAATTGCCTACTCAGGTGTCAGAACATGTGTGTAGGCGTGATTAGAATTGGAAGTAACTGAATGAGGCTTGCAATGTAAGTTCCAAGGAATTATGGTTTGTACTATGATATTTATAGAAATAAAAACTAAAACAGTGTAATGATTCAATAGGCCATTTAACAAAATATGTTAAGATTTTTTAAAATTTTGTATAATTTGAGGCTCAGAGAGGCATATCTAAAATAACAAGGATTATTCACAGTGGGATCCCACTATTGGCTGCCAATTACTATGCAGCAAAAGCAGCTTGTCTTGATGTAACACAGCATGAATTTTTCCCAGTGGATAATAAAGTTGATTTTTTCCTGCCTTTGTGTTGGTGGTTATACACAATATTAACCCAGGATCAGATTTGCGAAATGAAACATGCCTTCCTTGTTTGCAAACCCAATTTCTCTATAAGCTATTTTTGTTCCAATTTTGTTTCAAAGATATATAAATTCCTAGATTAAAAATTTAAATTGTTTTAGTTTAATTAGAGTTACTATGCTTTTATAAATCAATATACTACTTGAAAATGTGTGTGTGTTTTGTTTTAGCTGAACATAATTATATTTGTTTTTAGGAAGGATGAAAAAAATTTAGTTGCTATATAATTAGCTACTTATAAAATGAGGAAAAAAAATTACGAAATTTTTTGCAAAGTTGTGTTCTAGTTGCACTGCATGATAATATTTTATACTGCTTTTGTTCAGAAAAATAAAGTTTCATGTTTCACACAAATTAATAGTATTCTTTTAGATTTACAATTTATCTGTAGTCATGAAGTTTTATAGCTAAATAAAGAAGTAAAATTTAATATTATTCTATCTTGGTAAGGAAAAGCAGGTTAGTGTAGTAATAACACAATAATAACAAAAGGAAGTGTGAATTGTTCATATTAATGGTTTCAAATTTTAGCATTCCTCAGACTCATTTGGAGGGCTTTTTACAACAGAGATTGCCTGCTATTTTCATCAGATTTTATACTACTGTGACCAAAAGACCTGACAAGAACAATTTTAAGAAAAAAAAGTTTATTTGAGGGCTCATAGTTTCAGAGGTCCCAGTCCATAGAAGGCAGCTCCATTCCTCAGGGCTCAAAGTGAGGTAGAAGATCATGGCACAGGAGTATGGCAGAGGGAATAGCTCACATGATAATCAGGCAGCAGAGAGAAACTCATTCACCAGATACAAAATATACACCCCAAAGACATGCCCCCAATGACCCACTGCCTCTAGCAATACACTACCTGCCTTTGGTTATCACTCAGTTAATCCTGAACAAAGGATTAATTCACTGATTGGGTTAAGGCTCTCATAACCCAATAATTTTACTTCTAATTCTTTTTGTATTGTCTCACACATGAGCTTTTGGGGGATACCTAACATCGAACATAAACTCGACCCTAACCCTAACGTAATATCTAAACCATAAGAGCTACCAAATTAGCCTATTCACACACACAATGTACAAGCATATGTATCTCTCTATATAATCATAGTGTACTAATTAAAATAATAAAAATAGAAGAGAGATGAGTAGAGTGGAGAAATCACAGAGAAAAGGAAGGAAAGGAGAATGCTGGGGAATGAAATTGATCAAATTCTGTTATATTCATGTAAATGAATCTCACTATTGTGCATAGCTGTCATGTACCAATTAAAAAAAAACAATTTTAAGTTATTAAATGCACAAACATTCATTATCAATCAATCAAGATTTGTAGTCCCCATCCTTGGAATGTTTCTGTATTTCTAGAGCAGTTCTCAACAGTCTGCGTTTCCAACAAGTTAGCAAGTCATACTGAGGTCACCCACACTGTGAGAACAACTGGTCCATGGACTGTTAAAATGATCTTTTTCAAATAATAAATAGGAAAAAGAAAACATGATAGCAACACTATAAAATGTGATTTCTTCCTTTGTATTTCCACCTATGCAATGGCAATTCTAAACAATGGCAGTATTGAAATAAATGTTCTATGGTAATTATGTAACCCACATTGTGCAAACACTCTACCCTTTTTGAGAAAGAAAGGGAGGGACAAATTAAGAGAGAGGAGATACATAGATGCAATTGATACCTCCAGTTACCTTGATGATTGTGAGTTAAGTAGTGCTTTGTCTTCTTTGCCATTAGTCAGTCAGTTTCTGAAATGCTCTGTCCTGTGCTCTCTTCGGCACATATACTAAAATTGGAACTATGCAGAGAAGATTAGTATGGCCCCTGCACAAGGATAACATGCAAATTCATGAAATGCTCTGTCCTAATTCTGTCCCTCAAAGATTTTCAGGTCTAGTCAACAGGAGTGGGTAGGATCCAGAACAAATATAGTGCAGAATTCTAATTAAGGGAAAATAGAATATACATAAATTTGATTAAAGAGAATAGAGGTAGGCATAGATATAAGTATATTGATATGTAATTTACAGAATATAAAGTAGAGGCAATTAATGCAGTTGCAGATTGATCACTGAACTTCTAAATAATGTTGGGGAACTTCTCAATATTTCCTTAGTTTGGTGACTAGAATATCATCTAGACCCTCCTGCAGGACATAGTCATCTGGTAAGTGGTTCAGACTTACGTAGTATAACCCATCCGGCATGTCTTATTCTCTGCAACTTTTGATACATATTTTTAATATTTGCAGTGGAATATTTCACATTTTTGCTCTATTTAATATGTACCATTGTTTTCCCCAAGATTTTAAAAATTAAAAATTTTAAATGTTCCATAAAACATAAAAATGGAGAATTTTATGGGGTACTATGAGATGTTTTGATACATGTATATGCTTTATAATGGTTAAATATGGTTAAACATAGATATATTCTCAAAAATTATAATTTTTTTGGTGAAAATATTCAAAATCTTTTCTTATGTCTTACTGAAATTTCCCCAGGTTTTAAGAGACAAATCATCACCATGATTGTCTGTATCCTAGGCACCTTCCTGGATAGTATATTTCATAAAGTCTATGTATTTATATCTCCTTAAGGACCCCTGTGACCTTAATAAAATTTTCATCTCGCTGGACAGATTACATTTTTAATTAATCCTAATTATATGGCTTATAGTCCAAAACATAGAAACATGTATTAAGGAGACCATATTTTGACCCTCAGAGTGAAGACCTCTGCATTTTTTTCAATCAAGGAGGACCTGCTTTACTTCAAAAAGTGGTGAGCCATTTCTTTAGATACAGGGGGTTCAAGAAAATCTGGGGATTCAGGAATATTACATGTATTAACCATACATGTCTATCTCTTAGTACAGGGTCTTATTTTTTCACATAAGTCCTGGACATTAGCTATAATGCATAATTTTAGGTTGAAAATTTAAATTTTGGAGGGAACCTAGTTACTCTTATGATTCCTGAACTTTATTCTCTTACTATAGTACATGAGTATCCATTAAGAAGTTGTTAACTTTGCTGTTTATAATGTATAGACTTAAACTCATGAATAAAGTTCTTTGGGCTTTTATTGTCTTTGACCTCTCCAAAAGCTCTTCATTATTGCTGTCTTTATAATCACTATTTCATATACATCACTAATAATAATTGATGTAGTAAATTGCATTTCTTTCTATTGTCATATCATCACATTTTACCACTGTTGACACTTCAAGAAAATATTTTACTAACTCATGCCATGGAAAAGCAGTATCCATGCTTGACAAACCAGAAATGTGGGCCTCATTACACACTCTTTGGACAGTGACTCAGCACAAACATCCCATCTTATTGGATGCTTTCTCAGACTAGTTTTGAGTCCATTACTAAATATAAATTTGTCAAAGAAGCATCTACTCTAATATAAGAATGACGAACATTTGTTGAGAAGTGAAGAAATGATGATTAGGCAGAAGAAGCAGGACTTAATTCAGTACATCTAAAAGTCTCAGCTGACCCTGTAAGGATATTGAAAATTGAATGGTCCTTGAGGAATGTGTTGTATTGAGTCCACAATGAAGAGTCACTAGATGAACAAAAATGTAAGAAGTTGTGAAAAATGAGATTTTAAAATTTCATTTGTATTCATTCACAAATTCTTCCCAAGAAAATAATAATAATAAATATATATTCATTTATTAGTATATACAGAAAAATCCAATAATATATTAAAGCAAATAATTATTTTAGTTATTATATACTACTTTGTCTCAGAGATGTACATTCATGATAAGAAGAATAAAGAATACTTTTTGGCTTAAAATTAGGCCCATCAATCATTCTTTTATCTCTTATCATTGTAAATTTATTCTGCTTACAGTCGAAACTTTCTAATCATTAAGTTCCTTTTCATACTATTTCTTTCAATACTTCTAAACTCACTATCATTTCTTGCTTTCCTTTGCATGTTTACATCTTATATATTAATGTTAAAACATAATGAGATTTAAGATATCTTAAATCCCTTGTTGCTTGCAGACTTAATATTTGCTTCCATATTTCCTAATTTCCTCAATAAAATTTAATCATTTTTAAATACCAGTATTCAGTTACTATACTATTTAGTCTTAGAAAATATTCCAAATCTAAAACCCAGTGTATGGTATCATCACATTATCTTTATTGATTTTTGTTGTCCTCGTTAAAGATTATAATTGACTCATTTCTTTCAGATGCTGATTTTATGTACTTGGGAATTAATTTCAAACACTGACAGAGATGAAAATTTGGTCATTATTTGTCATAGATATTAAAGACTAAACTTTCTAATTTTTTTCTCTCTTTCCCTTACTTTCTTCTTCCTTTTTAAAATTCTGTCCTCAAAATACATTTCTTGCCTCCCATGATGTCAACTGTTAATCCCCTTGGCATTTTAGTTGTCCATTATGCTGAAATTTTGTTGGTCTCTGAATTACAAAAGGTCACTTATTTACAATTATAGGATTCCTTACCTTCCTCTCTGTATTTTCTACCTCAATTTGATGGAATACATTCTTTGGAAGTTTCTTCAGAGAGTTCACACTAGTGTTGGTGAAGTATCTGCTTAGAGCAACTCAAGTGATAATATGTTTTTGACACTTTTGCATGAGTGGGAGATTTACTACAAAAAAGTAATTCTTCGTTGCAAATAACATTCTCTCTGAATTGTAACGGTTTATTTTTTGCCTGTAATCCTGGCAGCTTGGGAGGCTGAGGCAGGAGAATAGGGATTTCAAAGCCATTCTCAGCAAAAGCAAGGAACTAAGCAACTCAGTGAGATCCTGTCTCTAAATAAAATACAAAATAGAGCTGGTGAAGTGGCTCAATGGCTGAGCGCCTCTAGAGTTCAATCCCTGGTACCTCCCCACACCCTCAAAAAAGGTTTACTTCTCCTCTTCAATGTAAGTTCCAGTTTTGGTTTTAAGACATATTAAACCATTTTGATTCCTAATCATTTTTAAACCAATTTTTCCTGTACAGTGGTATGAAGTTGTCAATTTATGTTTTTCATTTCTTGAACTTTTTTCTTTTGAAACTTTCATTTGGTCTCAAAACAGAAATTTCCATATTTTAATTTAGTAAATTTTTGTTTGTTTTACTTCATCAGATTCTCTTTTTTGTTTCATTCAGTGATTTATATTTGGATGTTGAAGAATATTGATATTTATGTTTTTACTTTTATATTTTAAGAAAAATTTTATTTTTTCCTAGTCCATAATAATTTCCTCAACTTGTACTTTGTAATGTCTTGCATATTTCTTCTCTGATTCTCAATTTTTCAAGAGATACTATTTGTTATCAGATTTTTTTTGTTTTCAAACCTTTATTTATTTTACTTAATTTTTTTATTTTAATTAAAAATCATAAATTTACATAGGGCAATGTTGTTTGATTCATTCTGTTATTTTTTCCCTTCCCCCCACCCCTCCCACCCCTCTTTTCCCTCTGTATAGTCCGTCCTTCCTCCATTCTTACTACCCTCCTTATCCCTAACCCTAAACCTAACCCTAATCCTAACACTAACCCCTCCTAGCCCCCCCTTATATGTTCTCATCCGCTTATCAGCGAGATTATTTGTCCTTTAGTTTTTTGAGATTGGCTTATCTCACTTAGCATGATAACCTCCAATTTAATCCATTTGCCTGCAAATGCCATAATTTTATCATTTTCATGGCGGAGTAATATTCCATTGTATATATATGCCACAGTTCCTTTATCCATTCATCAACTGAAGGGCATCTAGGTTGGTTACACATCTGGCTATAGTGAATTGAGCAGCTATGAACATTGAGGTGGCTGTATCTCTGTAGTATGCTGACTTTAAGTCCTTTGGGTATAGGCCAAGGAGTGGGATAGCTGGGAGAAATGGTGGTTCCATTCCAAGCTTTCTGAGGAATCTCCATACTGCTTTCCAGAGTGGCTGCACTAATTTGCAACCCCAGCAGCAATGTATGAGTGTACCTTTTTCCTCACATCCTTGCCAACACCTATTGTTGCTTGTGTTCTTGATAATCGGCATTCTAATTGGGGTGAGATAAAATCTTAGGGTAGTTTTGATTTGCATTTCTCTTATTACTAGAGATGTTGAACATTTTTTCATGTATCTGCTGATTGCTTGTAGATCTTCTGTGAAGTATCTGTTCATTTCCTTAGCCCATTTGTTGATTGGATTATTTGTATTCTTGGTGTAGAGTTTTTTGAGTTCTTTATAGATTCTGGAAATTAGCGCTCTCTCTGAAGTATGAGTGGCAAAGATATTCTCCCACTCTGTAGGGTCTTTCTTCACATTACTGATAGTTTCCTTTGCTGAGAGAAAGGTTTTTAGTTTGAATCTATCCCAGTGGTTGATTCTAGCTTTTATTTCTTATGCTATGGGAGTCCTGTTAAGGAAGTCTGATCCTAAGCCAACAAGTTGAAGGTTTGGACCTATGTTTTATTCTATAAGATGCAGGGTCTCTGGTCTGATTCCAAGGTCCTTGATCCATTTTGAGTTGAGTTTTGTGCAGGATGAGAGAGATTTAGTTTCTTTCTGTTGCATATGGATTTCCAGTTTTCCCAGCACCATTTGTAGAAGAGGCTATCTTTTATCCATTGCATATTTTTTGCACCTTTGTCTAGTATGAGAAAATTGTATTTATTTGGGTTTGTGTCCATGTCCTCTTTTCTGTACCATTGTCTATTTTGGAACCAATACCATGCCGTTTCTGTTACTATTGCTTTGTAATAGAGTTGAAGATCTGGTATTGCAATACCCCCTGCTTCGCTCTTGCTACTGAGCATTGCTTTAGCTATTCTGGGTTTCTTATTCTTCCAGATGAATTTCATAATTGCTTGCTCTATTTCTGTAAGGTACAGCATTGGGATTTTAATTGGAATTGCATTGAATCTGTATAGCACTTTAGGTAGTATGGCCATTTTGACAATATCAATTCTGCCTATCCAAGAACATGGGAGGTCTTTCCATATTCCAAGGTTTTCTTTGATTTCTTTCTTCAGTGTTCTGTAGTTCTCATTGTAGAGGTCTTTCACCTCTTTTGTGAGATTGATTCCCAAGTATTTTTTTTTTTCGATGCTATTGTGAATGGGGTAGTTCTCCTAATTTCTCTTTCTGAAGATTCATCACTTATGTATAAAAATGCATTGGATTTATGAGCATTGATCTTGTAACCTGCTACTTTACTGAATTCACTTATGAGTTCTAAGAGTTTTCTGGTGGAATTTCCAGGTTCCTCTAAATATATAATCATGTCATCAGCGAACAGGGATAGTTTGAGTTCCTCTTTTCCAATTCATATCCCTTTAATTTCTTTGGTTTGTCTAATTGCTCTGGCTAGAGTCTCAAGAACAATGTTGAATAGAAGTGGTGAAAGAGGGCATCCCTGCCTTGTTCCAGTTTTTCACCATTTAGAATGATATTGGCCATGGGCTTAGCATAAATGGCCTTTACAATGTTAAGGAATGATCCCACTACCCCAATTTTCTCTAGTGTTTTTAGCATGAAGGGATGCTGTATTTTATCGAATGCTTTTTCTGCATCTATTGAAATAATCATGTGATTCTTAACTTTTAGTCTGTTTATATGGTGAATGACATTTATCGATTTCCGGATATTGAACCAAACTTGCATCCCTGGGATAAAACCCACTTGATCGTGGTGCACTACCTTTTTAATATATTTTTGTAAGTGATTTGCTAAAATTTTGTTGAGAATTTTTGCATCGATGTTCATTAAGGATATTGGTCTGAAATTTTCTTTCCTTGATGTGTCTCTGTCTGGTTTAGGTATCGGGGTGATATTGGCTTCATAGAATGAGTTTGGGAGGTTTCCCTCCTCTTCTATTTTATGGAATACTTTGAGAAGTATTGGAATGAGCTCTTCTTTAAAGGATTTGTAGAACTCGGCTGAGAACCCATCTGGTCCTGGACTTTTCTTTGTTGGTAGGCTTTTGATGACCTCTTCTATTTCATTGCTTGAAATTGATTTATTTAATTTGTGTATGTCCTCCTCGTTCAGTTTAGGTAATTCTCATGTCTCTAGAAACTTGTTGATGTCTTCGAGGCTTTCTGTTTTGTTGGAGTATAGATTTTCAAAATAGCCTCTAATTATGTTTTGTATTTCAATTGTGTCTGTTGTGATATTTCCTTGTTCATTGAGAATTTTAGTAATTTGAGTTTTCTGTCTCCTTCTCTTTGTTAGTGTGGCTAAGGGTTTATCAATTTTGTTTATTTTTTCAAAGAACCAACTATTTATTTTGTTAATTTTTACGATTGTTTCTTTTGTTTCAATTTCGTTGATTTTGGCTCTGATTTTAACTATTTCCTGTCTTCTACTACTTTTGGTTTTGGTCTGCTCTTCTTTTTCTAGGGCTTTGAGCTGTAGTGTTAAGTCATTTATTTGTTGATTTCTACTTCTTTTGTTGAATGCACCCCATGAAATAAATCTTCCTCTAAGTACTGCTTTCATAGTGTCCCAGAGATTTTGATATAATGTGTCTTTGTTCTCGTTTACTTCTAAAAATTTTTTTATTTCCCTCCTGATGTCTTCTGTTATCCATTCATCATATAATAGTGTATTATTTAATCTCCAGGTATTGGAGAGGTTTCTGTTTTTTATTCTGTCATTTATTTCTAATTTCAGTCTATTATGGTCTGATAGAGTACAAGGTAGTATCTCTATCTTCTTGTATTTGCTAACAGTAGCTTTGTGGCATAAGACATAGTCTGTTTTAGAGAAGGATCCATGTGCTGCTGAGAAGAAAGTGTATTCGTTCTTTGTTGGATGGTATATTCTATATAAGTCGGTTACGTCTAAATTGTTGATTGTGTTATTGAGATCTATGGTTTCTTTATTCAATTTTTGTATGGACGATCTATCCAGCGGTGAGAGAGGTGTGTTAAAATAGCCTAGTATTATTGTGTTGTGGTCTATTTGATTTGTGAAATTGAGAAGGATTTGTTTGACATACATGGATGAGCCACTGTTTGGGGCATAGATGTTTATGATTGTTATGTCTTCCTGATTTATGCTTCCCTTAAACAGTATGTGATGTCCTTCTTTATCCCTTCTGACTAGTTTTGGCTTGAAGTCCACATTATCTGAAATGAGGATGGATACTCCAGCTTTTTTGCTGTGTCCACGTGCATGGTATGTTTTTTCCCATCCTTTCACCTTTAGTCTATGGGTATCTCTTTCTATGAGATGAGTCTCTTGCAGGCAACAAATTGTTGGATTTTTCTTTTTAATCCATTCTTCCAGTCTATGTCTTTTGATTGAATAGTTCAGGCCATTAACATTCAGGGTTTTTATTGTGATATGATTTGTTTTCCCAGTCATTTGACTCATTTTTGTTCTTTGACATGATTTGGTTTCTCCTTTATTTGGCTATTCCTTTAGGCTAGTTCCTCCTGTTGCTGATTTGCATCGTTGTTTTTCATCTCTTCCTCATGGAATAATTTTCTGAGAATGTTCTGCAATGCTGGCTTTCTTTTTGTAAATTCTTTTAGCTTTTGTTTATCGTGGAAGAATTTTATTTCGTCGTCAAATTTGAAGGTAAATTTTGCTGGGTATAAGATTCTTGGTTGGCATCCATTTTCTTTCAGGGCTTGGTAAATGGTGTTCCAGGCCCTTCTAGCTTTTAGGATCTGGATTGAAAAATCTGCTGATATTCTTATTGGTTTCCCCCTGAATGTAATTTGATTCTTTTCTCTCGCGACCTTTAAAATTCTGTCTTTATTTTATATGTTAGGTATTTTCATTATAATATGCCTTGGTGTGGTTCTGTTGTAATTTTCTATATTTGGAGTCCTATAAGCCTCTTGCACTTGGTTTTCCATTTCATTCTTCAGATTTGGGAAATTTTCTGATATTATTTCATTGAATAGATTGTTCACTCCTTTTGTTTGTTTCTCTGTGCCTTCCTCAATCCCAATAATTCTTAAATTTGGCCTTTTCATGATATCCCATAATTCTTGTAGATTCTGTTCATGATTTCTTACCATCTTTTCTGTTTGGCCAACTTTGTTTTCAAGATTAAATATTTTGTCCTCAATATCCAAGGTTCTGTCTTCCAGGCGTTCTATCTTATTGGTTATGCTTTCTATGGAGTTTTTAACTTGGTTTATTGTTTCCTTCATTTCAAGGATTTCTGTTTGTTTTTTTTCAATATCTCTGACTGTTTATTGAAATGATCTCTTGCTTCCCGTATTTGCTCCTTTAACTGTTGATTGGTGCGATCATTTAATGCCTGTATTTGCTCTTTCATCTCTTCGTTTGCTTCCCTGATTGTTTTAATTATGTACATTCTGAACTCCCTTTCTGACATTTCTTCTGCTGTGCTGTCATTGGGTTTTATTGATATAGTGTCTAGGTTTGTTTGGGACATTTTCTTCCTTTGTTTTCTCATATTGTTCAGGTGTCAGTGGGACTTTGTGATATTGCAGAATTCTTCTATTTGCTTATATTGTCCCTGTAGATTTCCAGTGTATCACTTTCCTGCCTTCAGTGCCTGAAGTCTTGGAGTAACTTGATAATGCAGTGCTTCCAAGGAAAGCTGCCCCTAGTCTTCTACTGGTTCCAGGACTTGGAGCTGGCTCTGTTTGGAAAGGCTCTCACTGGGGGGTCTGCTCCGAGAAGCTAGCCTGGAAAGGTGCTTCCTGCTGGAGGGGCCGGGCTGCGGGCTGCTTGTGGAAGTCCCTGGCTGCCCTGTCCTGGTCCCTGGAGCAACATGCAGGCAGGAACTCGCCGCCCTGGTTCAGGGAATTGAAGCTTGGTTCTGTGCAGAAAGGCTCTCACTGGGGGCCTCCTCTGAGATGCTGGAGAATCTGGCCCTGTGGGAGGAGCCCACCGCCGGAGTGCGCAGGGCCGCCTGGGGATGACTCTAGCTGCTCTGCTCTACTCTAATAAGCCACCCAAATCTGGGCCTGCCACCTGGGCAGCGCTTCACCAGGTGGGAGAGACTCACCCCGAGGCTCTATTTTAGTCCAAGTCTCTCAATGCCTCCCCTTCTTGAATCCTGGGTTCTGGAGTGACTGGAGATGCAGTCACTCTCTAGTCCACCATCTTGGATCGCCTCAAACCTTTTATAATAATTTTTTTGCTTTATTTATTTTCTTCTTTGTCTTAATACTTGTTTTTTATTAGATATTTTCTTCAAAGAATTTGGTCACTTACATTTTGATATCATTAAGAATAGCTACATTATGCTAAAATAAAAAAAAGAAAATCTACAGATTTAGTAATAAGGCATTGTTTAACTTCCACCTCCTGCTGTCTGTCCACTAGGGAATCAACTGTGCATGATTATCACATTCTCTCTCTGATGTCACCTATATAATCCTGGTGTTGATGGAATGGAAGTTGTGAATCATATCTAATGGCAGAAGAGAACATTTAAATGTTTCTGCCCCAAAGTGAAAGAATCCACTTGGCTTACATTCTATGAACAAAATAAGTATCTTGACCATGTGTAAATTCAATGTAACTAAAAAATAACTCTACCATCTGGCAAAGAGAAACAAATAAAAGTTTATGCAAAAACAATGAATGTTGGAAGTGTTACTTTTAGAATGACTGCTAAAACTCTAAAAGGATAATTGCACACTTCAAAGCCTGAGGGGTTTTAGTCTACTGGTGGGAATTACATTTTTTTTTTTTTTAAATAGGGACCTGGATTTTATGTCTCAAATCTTTTCTTTTTTGCAAATAAACTTAGAAGGAAGTCCTTCCATTCCATTCTGTGGGAAATACACTTAGGGAATGAGACCACCTGAAGCTACCATGGGACATAGTCTGGTGGTAGTTGTGGAGTTTTTGTTTTCAGGATGTAGACTGACTTCAGGAGGGTTTTATCATGTCTGCTGCATTCACAGACACCACCTGAGTCTGCAATTATTGTTCTTCTGTCTATAACCAATAGAATCCATAACCTTTAAACTTTTGCTTGGGACATTTCTGTTGAGGTGGAGAATGGCATCTGTTCTTCTAAATTCTCCTTTAAAAAGTCTTAAAAGAATCACTTTTTTATACTTTGACCTGTTCCAAGTAGCACCCTACCTATGTTATCCATTAGATTTTCTATTTTCATCAATTTTCCTCCTCTCCTTATGTATATATGATTATATATAAAATGATCATTATTCTCAGCTTATCCACTTTGATTTGGCAAACATTAACAAATTTAGAACTGTTTATTTGTACTAGCCATAGGAGATAGAATAAAGTGACAATTTTACCTAGTTTCTTAGGGAATGCTTAAATGATCTTGTGACAGCAAGAATGCCAAATGAAGATGCTTAATGCATTCATTGAAGCATTAATACAGTTTTATTACCTGAAATTATGTAATACTACATCTTAAACTACATATTCTCTATGGGTATACACTCCTGATAAGCTTAAAAATGCTAAGCATATGCTAATGTAAAATGTGAAATTTTGCGGAGTGTAGTTAGGTGGTAAAACAAGAATAAGGGTAGGAAATTAAATGATGATAGACATATGGGGTTGCTTTTAAAATTCAATAACAATTGTAAATAAATTAGAACTTCATAATCATTTAATCTGCTGTAATTAGGATAATCAAAACTTACATAAATTTAGATAACAGATAATTTAGAGAGTATCTGAACATAAACACCTACAAAATAGCATTCAAAGTGTACTCTGCCATTAAATAGCATTTTCCAATCAATAACTGCATATGAAATGTTCAGTTGTTTTTGGAAAAAATAACTTTATAAACTTTAATAAATATAGATAAGTATAGGGGATCAATCAAAATACTATATATGATATTTTCTGCTGAGATATGCAAGAATAAATTTTCAAATAGCTAGGCAACACAATTCAGTATGAACTTACCTGGTATATTTAGAGCTTGACAAGTGTGTTGGTCAGAAAGTCTCTTTCTTTGAACTGCAAAGGTTCTTTTCTGTGTATTATATTGTGATGCTAGTCTTGTGACTCTATATATCATATCTTTTCTCCATCAGGTTCTTCTTACATGAGGTGATAACAAACTAGAAGTCTCTTTGCTTCTTTTTCCTTTTAGCAATACCAAATTATCAATCTTTACTCTGACTCTGGCAGTTGGTCCAATTGTAAATAAGTCCAACATCCTTTCTTTTTTTTTTATTTATCTTTTAATTTTATTTGCAGACTGCATTTTGACTCATTGTACACAAATGGGGTACACCATTTTGTTTCTATGATTGGACACGATGTAGATTCATAACATTTGTGTAATCATACATGTACATAGTGTAATGGTGTCTGTCTCATTCCAACATTTTTCCCCACCCCCTAGTCCCATTATATGTCATCATCCACTTATCAGGGAAAACATTCAGCATTTGGTTTTTTGGGCTTGGCTTATTTCACTTAGCATGTTATTCTCCAAGTCTAACGTCTTTTCTTTGTTTCAAACTCACAGCACCAAGCTCATCACCCTGTACACTGTGGCATAATACTAGAAGCAGCTGGGCTGGAGGTTAAGGCCCTCATTCAAGTTCTGAGTTCCAACTTCCCTGGCTTTTTAACAGTTCAAATCTCATTCTATTTTCCCTGCCACTTCAGGAATTCTGTCTTCTTCCTGCCATTTTTATACCCGTTGTGACTCTTTCCTGTATTTTGCCTTTTCATTCCTTTTATTCATGGTTTAAAATTGTTTGTAAATATTCTGTTCTTAGAAGTGAGTATTGTGTTTCTTTTTTTAAAATTTTTTTTGTTCCTTTTAGATATACATGACAGTAGGGTGTATGTCAAATTAGTATTGTGTTTCTAAGGAGTTGGTACAAACTCAAGCAGTTGATGAGACTTAACAAAGACATTAAAATTTCTGTGCACTTTGAAAGATGGTAAATATTTATATGTCAGAGAATGTGCCATGGTTGAGAATAGAAAGCAGAAATAAAAATAAATAAATTCTTTCATGAATGGAAAGAAATGGGAGAAAAATAATAAATGAACTAACGAAAACATTTATATTTATATAGATATATGTACATATATATAAAACCTACACATATTCATATATATAATATATATTAGAAATTAGATAAGTGTAACAAAGGGTTTGTCGATAACTCATTCTAGGGTGTAAAAAGTTTCATAATAAAATGAGAAAACTAAGTGACATAAAACACTGATGTAGAAAGCCTTGAATACCAGGAAGGTATCTTTTAAATGAGATAACATTGTTATTAAAAGTTGGGTCAACTACGAGGAAAGATTTCTATGAATAAGAATAAATCTTTCATTTTTGAATTTCATTATGGCTATAGGCATGGTTACTTTGAAAAACGTATAACCACAGAAGATATTTGAGACTGACATAAAAGGATATTGGAGATATATTATCTATCAAAATGGAAAGAAATGCAAGTGTCAAAGTGACTTTATGCCTTGAACCGATGCTGGAATTGCAATACTACTCACAGAAATGAAATAGTAGACTGAAAAGTCATTCCAAAAATACAGGAGGTGGAAACAATAAGAAGGTTAGGTTTTGAATTTTGATTACATTGAGTTAGCAGTAATGGCAGGATCTTTAAACGGAGATGTCATATAGGTGGGTAGAAATATATTCTTCTTTTATTATAGGAAAAAAAAAGAGGGAGAAACAGCTGGGTAAGGATACTAAAATAGAAGTGTAATTCCAATACTGTAACATGAAAATTAGTTTGAAGTGAACCATTTTCAAGGTATACCTTAGAATATAAAAATTTTCCCACAGTTGGAATGTTAGAGAGATCCAATATTTATTAATATAAATAAGCCAACACTACAACACTGAAGAACAATGCTTTTGTGTAATACTCTTTCTTATATATAAATTCCTTTCTGTTCTACTGATTTATTTCAACTTATATGACATTATATTGGTTAAATTTTTCAAAGGTCACAGATAGTAACTGTGTTTGTACAATTTCTCTCTCTCTTTTTTTTTTTTTTTTCATTTTGGTCACGTATTATCTTGTCAAGTTAAACTCCCAGTTCATTTCCATTTATGAAATGTAATCATGCAGAGACTTGATTTGTGAACAAGGTATATAAAGTGGAAAAAAGACTATGGTGATCTTTTACTGCTTGTGCTCCAGGACTGAAGCAGGCAGAGGAGGATATATATTTCCCAGAGGAAATGCTGGTCTTCTACTGGATCAGTCACTCCCAGTGTTTGCATATGGGAAAGGTGGAGCAATGAAGGCAGAGTCTTCCTTAATATTAATGGTAACCACCAAAGCAAGGGATTCCTTTGTCTCACAGTGATTTGTTCTCTGTGACTGGAAGCTCAGACTCCAATAGATAATGTGGATATGTGATTTCCACTGGATCATCTCAGTTTGCTCCAGTTACTTGTCCCACTAACAAGATTCAAGACAGTGCAACCATGTCTTACCAATCTGCTAGTGGGACTTCTTTCAGTCTTTTCCAGGGGTCACTTGAGAAGCCTGATGCACCTGCATCTTTTATATTCCTGATTCCTTCAGTTGTGAATACTAGAACAATTTAAGCCTCTTCTAACTCATAAAAGATCAGAGTAAACAACATGGAGACTTGGGTACCAGGATTTAGTCACCCCTTTCTTCCCAATTTTTAAGTACCACAGAAACTGAGTTCCTTTTCCCCAAATCTCCATACAAGTAGTTAAGTACCATTCACTATCATAAAGGTTCACATCTACAGGGAATATAGATTAGGCTTTCTCTAGAACTCTCTCATTACTGTTTCCCTTTTGTGGAGGGGTCTGTAGGTTGCCACATTAAGCTTGGACCAGGGAACAATGTGTCAGAATCTGCCTCACATGGGGTAAGCTAAACTATGCATATCATTGTTTGTCGTTCATGGTGTCATTCTTATGGTTTAAGTGCAATAGTATACATTTAATCCCTTAAATGTATAGACATTGGCAAACTTTAAGAAAATGCCATTGTAAAATACAGTAAGTTCTGAAAGAGAGACAAAGATGGTTATGTAGAAGCGGGCTACAGACTCCAGTTTCTCTGCAGTTTGAAATTTAAACAAGAAGAATACAGCTTTTCAGCATTGTAGGTGACAGAGGGAATACACTGCAGCACAAGATTAACCTGTCAGAGACTTGGAGAGACTCAGATATTCTGGTTACTAGAACAAACACACAAGAAAGAATTCATCTACCTAAATCTGCACCTGAAGCAATGAAGCAGGTCTGGGGAGAGGAGTGACAAATAGAGAAAGAAAGATGGTCAAAACTGACAAGCTTGCCTTGGAAACAGTGATAGAAGAGAGCTCAGGCTGAATCAGGCGAGGGCAGAGCTAAAAAGTGCACTGATGCATGGGAAGTGCTCCAATTTTCTCATTCTGTTGGGGGAGAACTGTGGCAGGTCCTCATTTTATAAAGACCACACACGACCTGGCAGCTCTGAAAAGAACTGAATTCCTAAAGCTGTGTCCTACCTAGAGATACCTGCAAATGTTTTCAAGGGAATGCATTCCAATAAGGCCATCTAATTAGCTAATGTAGTGGGATCACTGTGAGATCAAAGCTGACGAGCCCTGCTGTGATGGAACTGATAAAGTGGGCAGAGAGGAGCAGGTGGGCGCTGAAAGTATGTGGGAGCAGTGCCTTTATCATTGCACTGGGAACTATGTGGGAACACACACCCACTGCTACTTGGCACATTTTAATTTGCCAGAGTAGGAGAAAATCAAATACCAGGATTCATCATGAAACTTTTAGAACCACCACGATCCCACTAGAGGAGAGTGGGGTGAAATCAGAATTGACAGCCCCCAAGTCAGTTCTTCCCACTGAGCACACAGTCACCTCTGAGCCAGGAAGAGATCTGACTGCTGGACCAGGGACAATCCAAAGCAACTTTCTCAGGCCCTCCAGAGAGCTCCTAGGAACCTGGACATGGCATGAAGCACCAGGGCTTTCTAAATTCATGCCAGAGATGGGCAGAGTGAGGTTTGTGAGGAAAGATGCCAGAACTTGAATTCTGTGCGTTTTGGAAGCTACACACTGAGATAGATAGGAGAAAAACTAAATGTATAACTCCCCAACCCAGACAGAGGTGACTGGTAAGGTTACCTCATTCACGCACAGAGAATTCAGAGGTCATGCATTTGAGGGTTGGACTTTCACTATGCTTCCCAACACCTGGCAAATCCAAACCTGGAAGCCCTGGTAAAAACTATCTCCAACACAAAATCCCTGGGAAGAGTAATTTTAGGGTCTTTATGGCTAGTTTCAGATTCCACTGGTAATGTCTTTTGAGTCTATTTAATAGCTTCCCCCCCATTGTTTTATATCAAATTCTTTAATCCGATTTTAAGTTGTTTTATGTTTTAATGTGTTAATAAAATATTTTATTTTTCTTCTTTGTGTTTTTACATGCTGCTTTTTATCATTTTCTTTTCTTGCTTTTTCTTCCATGTCTCTTCCCTGCCACTCTACCCTTATTTTATTTTAAATATTTTTCACATATTCTTTCCCTTTTCAAATTCTTAGTTTAATGTTAACTTCATTTACTCCAATACCAAATTTTTTAATCTATTGCACAGTATTACTCCTGTTTTCCTTCTTTGGACTCCTGAAATAATAGAGAACATTTTCAATTAATTTTCATTTTCTTTTATTATATCATTTGCTTTCAAGAGGTTGCAGTTACTGGTAATGATTATCTCTTCTCCAAATGGCATAAGACACAGATTATAACACTGTAAACAAACTGAGTGGTGCTTTGAGGTAGAAATATACTCCTCTGATGGAGACACATAGAAAAGAGAAGGCAGTTCACTTAAAAGACTCTCACTTAACAGTTGAAGAGATATGCATTTCAGTATATTTGCAAATCCCAACGTAGAAACATTGAAAACATGCAGACACAAGGTAACAAGACACAAAAGTTCAAAATGCTTCAATAACTGAACACATAGATATTGAGGTGGAAGATACATTGAACAAAAATATTCAAAATGTTTATCACTAAGATGGCCAATAAATTAAAAGAAGAACTAAGAAATAAAATGAGGGATAAAACAGAGTATGTGAAAGAATATTACATAATGAGGTATAGACTGAAAAAAGAAGAAAACAGGATTTTTGGAAATGAAAACCATGAACAAAAGTCTCAGTGGACAGTCTCACCAGTAGTCTAAAGGAAGCAGAAAAAGATCCATGTGGAAGGAAGATGGATATGAAGGCATAGGAGGCATTTTAGGAATAAATTTTTCTTGAAACATTATTGAGATGCCCATAATTCAGAACACAGACAAGTTTTTTTTTTTTTTTTTTTTTAAACTACAGGATAGAAGCAAGGTCACTTATAACAACAAATTCATCAAAATGACAACAAATTTCTCCACAAAAATTTCAAAGTCCAGTAGAACAATGAGATGTTCTACTTCATGCTGTGAAGGAAAACAACTAAAAACTGCATTATATCCAGAAAAGCTATCTTCCAGATTTAAAGGAAAATAAAAACCTTTAAGACAGGTAAAACTCAAGTGAAGTCTGATGAATAAGCAAGCATTGAATAAGAAAATTAAAGGACTTCGATACATAGAAAAAGATGAAAATAACCCAGAAAGCATGGGAAAGAATACAGCTTATTAAAATAATTGAGAACAGAATTATAAATGATTTGTACATTAGAAATAAAATGAAATGATGGAAAATAACACATGCATCTCTATAATAACACTGGTTCTAATTCTCTAGAAAAAGGCAGAAACTGGCAGGTTGGATTTAAAGTAAGAACTAATTTTATGTTGACCCCAAGAAACACATCTATCTCACAGATGAAAACATTCACAGACTTATAGTGAAAGAATGAAACATGGTATTCCAAACAGATAGAATCCAAAAGTAGGCAGGAGTAGCTACTCTCATATTAGAAAAAGCAGGTTAAAACTAAAATTGGTCAGAAGAGATAAAAACCAATTTATGTTGGTAAAGGAAAAAAAAAATAATGATGTTAAAAATCTGTGTCCTGAACTTGGTGTGACCAATTTCCTAAAATAACAATTACTAGATGTAAAGAGATTGATTGACCCTAATATAATAATAGCAAGGGACATCAATATATCACTTTCATTAACAGGTCATTCAGATGGAAAATCAAGAAAGACACTTTAGACACTGAGGTCGGATGCCATAGCTGAGCTGCCTGCCTGCCCCCCTACAGCTGAAGAACACTGCACTTGCCTCCGTGCTGACTCAGCACACCCTCACTGGGGCTCCCCAGCTTCTTTGGAGGCTGGTGCAGGCATTTTGAATTATTCCTGAGGGCGTGGCCATCATCATCAGAAGGGCAGCTCCCTTCCTGAGACACCTACAGGAGAGTGGAGGTCCTTTGACAAGACTCAGGAGTCAAGAAGAAGAGGTACTGGGAGACTCGGGACCAACTCAGAGCTGCCGGGTGAGTCAATCCCACTGGGCGAGGATCCCTGGGTAGGTCAGTAGTACCGGAATGCAGGAAACTTTGTGGAGTAGAGTTGGCCAGTGAGACTCCCCTAATGGAGTTGTGAACCCAGACAACCAGGAGCATTGTAGAGGAGGACCTCCCAGTGAGGGGCTTCAGTACAGAGCAAGGGTCCCAGGCCCAGGCAGCAGGATCAGTCCCCAGGGAACATGACAGAGGAAGACACCTCAGAGAGAGAGAGTCTTTCTCAGGGCCAGGCTACCCAGCCCAGGCAGTAGTTCCAGATCCCAGGGAAGGTCACAGAGGGGTCTGCCCAGCGAGAGACTCACTCTCAAGGCAAGGCTCCCTGGCCCAGGATAGGTCCAGACCCCGGGAACATTGCAGAGGAGGGCTGCCCAGCCCAGGGGATAGTTCTCGACAGAAGGAAACTTCTCAGAGGAGAGGTGCCAAGTGAGACTTCCCCACCAGGTGAGTCTTCCCCGCCGAGCGAGGCTTTTCCACCAGGGTGGTAGAACCAAAGACACAGGCCCAGACCAATCAAGCCCCAGCCCTCAGTCTAGTCCCCCATTGGCTGACCATCAGTCAGCAAGTGGAGGTGCCTCCACCCACTAGCAGGGAATATACCCCACCTGAAAGCCACCACCCCGAAAGGGGCAGCTTCCTTGTGGAGCACTGCATTATCAAGTTCCTCCAAGACTTCAGGCTACTGAAGGCTAGGAGGTGAGTTATTGGAAATCTACAGGGACACTATAAGTCAATAGAGGAAATCTGAAATATCTCAGAGTTTCACTCCCAGAGGGATAGATACCTGAACAATATGAGAAAGCAAGGGAAGAAAATGTGCCAAACAAACCTAGATGCTACATCAATAATATCCAATGACAGCATGGCAAAAGAAATGTCAGAAAGGGACTTCATAATGTATATAATTAAAATGATCAGAGAAGCAAACTATGAGATGAAAGAGCAATGCAGGCTTTGAATGATCACACCACTCAACAGTAAAAACAGCAAATGCGGGAAGCAAAAGATCATTTCAATTAAAAGCTAAAGATACTGAAAAAAAAATAGATATCATTGAAATGAAGAAAACAATAAGCCAAATTAAAAACTCCATAGAAAGCATAACCAATAGGATAGAACACCTGGAAGACAGAACCTCAGACATTGAAGACAAAATATTTAATCCTGAAAACAAAGTTGACCAAACAGAAAAGATGGTAAGAAATCATGAATAGAATCTACAAGAATTATGGGATATCATGAAAAGGCCAAATATAAGAATTATTGGGATTGAGGAAGGCTTAGAGAAACAAACCAAAGGAATGAACAATCTATTCAATGAAATAATATCAGAAAATTTCCCAAATCTGAAGAATGAAATGGGAAATCAAGTACAAGAGTCTTATAGGACTCTAAATGTACAAAATTACAACAGACCCACACCAAGGCACATTATAATGAAAATACCTAACATACAAAATAAAGACAGAATTTTAAAGGCTGCAAGAGAAATGAATCAAATTACATTCCGGGGGAAACCAATAAGGATATCAGCAGATTTTTCAACCCAGATCCTAAAAGCTAGAAGGGCCTGGAACAACATTTTTCAAGCTCTGAAAGAAAACAGATGCCAACCAATAATCTTGTACCCAGCAAAACTTACCTTCAGATTTGATGATAAAGTAAATCCTTCCATGAAAAACAAAAGCTAAAAGAATTCACAAAAAGGAACCCAGCACAACAGAATATTCTCAGCAAAATATTCCATGGGGAAGAGATGAAAAACAATGATGCAAATCAGCAAAGGAGGAACTAGCCTAAAGGAATAACCAAATAAAGGAGACACCAAGACATGTCAAAAAAACAAAAATGAGCCAAATGACTGGAAATACAAATCATATCTCAATAAAAACCCTGAATGTTAATGGTCTGAACTCATCAATCAAAAGACATAGACTGGCAGATTGGATTTAAAAGAAAGATCCAACAATATGCTGCCTGCAAGAGACTTATTGCACAGAAAAAGATATTCACAAACTAAAGGTGAAAGGATGGGGAAAAATATACCATGCACATGTACTCAGCAAAAAAGCTAGAATATCCATCCTCATATCAGATAATGTGGACTTCAAGCCAAAATTAGTCAGAAGGGATAAAGAAGGACATTTCATACTGCTTAAGGAAAGCATAAATCAGCAAGACATAACAATCATAAATATCTATGCCCCAAACAGTGACTCATCCATGTATGTCAAACAAATCCTTCTCAATTCCAGAAACCAAATAGACCATAACACAATAATACTAGGTGATTTTAACACAGCTCTCTCCCCACTGGACAGATCTCCCAAATAAAAATTGAACAAAGAAACCATAGATCACAATAACACAATCAATAATTTAGAATTAACAGACATATGTAGAATATACCATCCAACAAAGAGCAAATACACTTTCTTCTCAACAGCACATGGATCCTTCTCTAAAATAGACCATATATTATGCCACAAAGCTACTGTTAGCAAATACAAGAATATAAAGATACTACCTTGTATTCTATCAGATCATAATGGATTGAAATTAGAAATAAATGACAGAATAAAAAAACAGAAACTACTCCAACACTTGGAGATTAAATAATACGCTATTGAAAGATGAGTGGATAACAGAAGACATTAGGGAAAAATAAAAAAAAATTCTTACAGGTAAATGAGAACAAAGATACATCATATCAAAATCTCTGGGACACTATGAAAGCAGTACTTAGAGTAAAATTTATATCATGGAGCACATTCAATAAAAGAAGAAAAATCAAAAAATAAACGATCTAACACTACAGCTCAAAACTCTAGAAAAAGAAAAACAGAACAATACAAAAAGTAATAGAAGACATTAAATAGTTAAAATCAGAGCTGAAATCAATGAAATTGAAACAAAAGAAACAATAGAAAAAATTGACAAAATAAATAGTTGGTTCTTTGAAAAAATAAACAAAATTGTTAAAGCCTTAGCCACACTAACAAAGAGAAGGAGACAGAAAACTCAAATTACTAAAATTTGCAATGAACAAGGAAATATCACAACAGACACGATTGAAATACAAAACATAATTAGAAGCTATTTTGAAAATCTATACTCCAACAAAATAGAAAATATCAAAGAGATCAACAAATTTCTAGAGACATTTGAATTACCTGAACTGAACCAGGAGGACATACACAATTTAAATAGATCAATTTCAAGTAATGAAATAGAAGAAATCATCAAAAGCCTACAAACAATGAAAAGTCTGGGACCAGATGTGTTCTCAGCCGAGTTCTACAAAACCTTTAAAGAACAGTTCATTCCAATATTCCTCAAAGTATTCCATGAAATAGAAGAGGAGAATAGAAACTCATTCTATGAAGTCAATATCACCCTGATACCTAAACCAGACAGAGACACATCAAGGAAAGAAAATTTCAGACCAATATGCTTAATGAACATCGACGCAGAAATTCTTAAAAAAATTTTAGCAAATTGCATACAAAAATATATTAAAAATATAGTGCACCACGATCAAGTGGGTTTTATCCCAGGAACGCAAGGTTGGTTCAACATCCAGAAATCAATAAATGTAATTCACCATATCAATAGGCTTAAATTCAAGAATCACATGATTATTTTGATAGATGCAGAAAAAGCATTTGATAAAATACAGTACCCCTTCATGCTCAAAACACTAGAAAAAATAGGGATAGTGGGAACATTGCTTAATATGGTGAAGGCCATCTATGCTAAGCCCATGGCCAATATAATTCCAAATGGTGAAAAACTGATAGCATTCCCCCTAAAAACTGGAACAAGGCAGGGATGCCCTCTTTCACCACTTCTATTCAACATTGTTCTTGAAACTCTAGCCAGAGCAATTAGACAGTCCAAGAAAATGAAAGGGATATGAATAGGAAAAGAAGAACTCAAACTATCCCTATTTGCTGATGACATGATTATATATTTAGAGGAACTGAGAAATTCTACCAGAAAACTTTCAGAACTCATAAATGAATTCAGTAAAGTAGCAGGATATAAAATCAATTCTCATAAATCTAATTCACTTTTATTCATAAGTAATGAATCCTCAGAAAGATAAGTTAGGAAAAGTACCCCATTTAAAATAGCCTCAAAAAAAAAAAATACTTGGGAATTGGTCTAACAAAAGAGGTGAAAGACCTCTACAATAAGAACTACAGAACACTAAAGAAAGAAATTAAGGAAAATCTTAGAAGATGGAAAGATCTTCCATGTTCTTGTATAGGCAGAATTAATATTGTCAAAATGGCCATACTACCAAAAGTGCTATACAGATTCAATGCAATTCCAATTAAAATCCCAATGATGTTCCTCACAGAAATAGAGCTAGCAATCATGAAATTCATCTAGATGAATAAAAAACCCAGAATAGCTAAAGCAATCCTTAGCAGGAAGAGTGAAGCAGTGGGTATCGCAATATCAGAACTTCAGCTATATTAAAAAGCAATAGTAACAAAAACGGCATGGTATTGGCACCAAAATAGACAAGTAGATCAATGGTGCAGAATAAAGGACATGGACACAAATCCAAATAAATACAGTTTTCTCATACTAGACAAAGGTGCCAAAAACATGCAATGGAGAAAAGACAGCCTGTTCAACAAATGGTGCTGGGAAAACTGGAAATCCATATGCAGCAGAACGAAATTAAACCCTTATCTCTCACTGAGCACAAAACTCAACTCAAAATTGATCAAGGACCTTGGAATCAGACCAGAGATCCTGCATCTTATAGAAGAAAAAGTAGGTCTAAACCTTCAACTTGTTGGCTTAGGATCAGACTTCCTTAACAGGACTCCCATAGCACAAGAAATAAAAGCAAGAATCAATAACTGGGATAGATTCAAACTAAAAACTTTCTCTCAGCAAAGGATACTATCAGCAATGTGAAGAGAGAGCCTACAGAGTGGGAGAAAACTTTTGCCACTCATACTTCAGATAGCGCCCTAATCTCCAGAATATATAAAGAGCTCAGAAAACTCTACACCAAGAATACAAATAACCCAATCAACAAATGGGCTAAGGAAATAAACAGACACTTCACAGAAGAATATCTGCAAGCAACCAACAGATATATGAAAAAATGTTCAACATCTCTAGTAATAAGAGAAATGAAAATCAAAACTACCCTAAGATTCCATCTCACCCTAATTAGGATGGCAATTATCAAGAATACAAGCAACAATAGGTGTTGGCAAGGATGTGGGGGAAAAGGTACACTCATATATTGCTAGTGGGGCTGCAAATTAGTGCAGTCACTGTGGAAAGCATTGTGGAGTTTACTCAGAAAGCTTAGAATAGACCCACCATTTGTTCCAGCTATTCCACTTCTTGGCCTATACCCAAAGTACTTAAAATCAGTATACTATAGTGATGCAGCCATATCAATGTTCATAGGCGCTCAATTCACAAGAGCCAGATTGTGGACGCAACCTAGATGCCCATCGATTGATGAATGGATAAAGACACTTTGATATATATAT
Organism: Sciurus vulgaris; assembly: GCF_902686455.1. Taxonomy (NCBI): domain Eukaryota; kingdom Metazoa; phylum Chordata; class Mammalia; order Rodentia; family Sciuridae; genus Sciurus; species Sciurus vulgaris. Next base: position 152,429,286 of record NC_136466.1, read on the forward strand.
ATACATATATATATATATATATATATATATACATATATATATATACACACAATGGTATATTACTCAGCCATAAAGAATAATAAAATTATGGCATTTGCAGGCAAATGGTTGAAGTTGGAGAATATCATGCTAAGTGAGATAAGCCAATCTCAAAATACCAAAGGAAGAATGATCTCACTGATAAGCTGATGATGATATATAATGCAGGGTGGGAGGGAGGTAGGAACAGAGGAAGGAGGGACTGTACAGAGGGAAAAGAAGGGTGGGAGGGGTGGGGGAGAATAAAAAAAAAATAGTAGAATGAATCAAACACCATTACCCTATGTAAATGTATGATTACACAAAGGGTATGCCTCTACTTCATGTACAAACAGAGAAACAAGTTGTACCCCATTTGTTTACATTAAAAAAATAAATAAATAAAAGAAAGACACATTAGATTTAAACTTTTTGTAGATCATTTGGACTTAACAGACATTTACAAAATATGTTCTTTTCATCTGTTCATGGGACTTATTCCCAAATTGTTCATAGATGGGGCCAAACAGCAAGTCATAGCAAGTCTCTTGACACTTTTCAGATCATAATAGAAAGAAATTAGAAATTGTCAAGTAACTATACAGAAGTTATATAAGTACATGGAGAATGGGATGAACACTTTTGAATGATGAGTGGATCACTTAAAAATAAAAGTGGAAGCTAAAAACGACTTAGAACAAAACAAAAATTGGAAACGCAACATGTCAGAAATTCTAGGAGAGAGCAATAGTAGTTCTAAGAGGAAAGTTTATAAAGAAGAGCACCTATGAAACAAAAACAAAGAAATTTATTTTAAATAAAACTATCTAATGCAGTTAAAGTCTTTAAAAAAAGATCGAAAAGATCGAACCCAAAACTAGTAAAAGAAATAATACAGATTAGAGTCGAAATTTAAAAAAAATTAAAACTAAAGTAACAATGTAAACAAATACTTCCTTGTTTGAAAAAATAATCAGGATAAAAAAGAATGAGAAGACCCAAATTAAGAACATTACAATCATGTAAGGCTAAGCAACATCTGACCACCAGGTACGTTATAGGAATCTTTTCCCACGTTCAAGTTTTTATAGAAATCTGGGTCTAAACTGGTAAGTTTGAACTTCAAATTTACCTCCTCTGAGGAACTGTAACATGACAGAGGAAAAAGACCCACTGATGTAAAGATAGTGAGCCATTATCCATTTTTATCCCAATCTAGGCTGTGTCTAGCTCATGGATTCATGTGAAACCATGAGCCAAATAACAATTTTCCTCCACAAAGTTTTTCTTACAGCTGTTTTCATTACAGCAATGAAAAGTCAATTAACATATCTTCTTAGTTCTTTTTATGTTTATTTTCTTAAGAATTGACATATATTGATTCTTTTGTATGGAAGAAAAACAAGAATATAAAAGGCCTTGTGGAATGGCAAAAAAAAAAAAAAAAAGAAAAGAATTATAGTCAACTGGGAGATATAACTTATAAAATCATTGGTATTTATTACTTTAACCTGCTGTTAACCAGTGGTTGTGCTAAGCAGTCCATGATGAACAGAAGGAGGGCTAACTTATCCACAGGGAAATAAACAAAAAAGCCTTTGTGTTGAATAGTAGGGATATCCAGTCAGTAAAAGGAAGAATATGGGTTCAGGGTGAAAGGGTGAGAGTAATGGAGTTTATTGAGTTTATTTGGTAAGAGGGAGTTTATTGAGTTTATTTGGTAAGAGTGATAAGGAGAAACTCTGGAGATGGATGTAATTTCCTCGGATAAATTTTACTTACGTTTCTTATTAGACGGCCATCCTTTATTGCTCAAGAAATACCCTCAAAAGAAATAAATCTGATCCTTAGAGAATTAGAGTACCTTGCCCTTTTCTCAGCCTCAGTTACTTTAAAGATAATCCTGTTATGAGTGCCCTTGATTTCAGAAATTGTTTCAGGATTTGTTTTTATATTAATCTTCTTAGACCTCATTCTTAAAGAGCAAGGACTTATCATTCTTGCTACCTCTTCTTTTTATGTGGTTTCTTCTTAATGGCAAGAGCTCAAAATTCACAGTATTGATTTGTTTTCTGGAAATTGTTATTAAAATGGAAAGTCACAGGAATAATAAATATATGAAGCAAATAAATAATATCTTTAAAAATAAGGATGCATTCATTATGTATTGAATATCTCAGTAAAAATACTGAGATATGTATGAAAATCTCAGTAATAATACTGAGTTTTAAAGTATGTTAATGTATATTTTTGTATATTTCATAGATTATATTTAGCTTACGTCAGACTATTTTACTGTGTAATAAATAAGCATTTGTTTTCACATTCTTAAGTTGAATTCCTTTATTTAGTTACATTAGCGAAAACATCTACACGATTTATGATCAAAAATTTTAAGAAGTATTCCTTTTCATATATAAATTAAATCAATGGTTACTTTTCACTCAAATAATAACATGTAATTACATAGCTAAAATGAAATCAAGATACCATTTAGGAGAGTCATTCATTAGAGATCACCTAAAGATTTCAATGGAGTTAATTTAAAAGTTTCATTTCATTTCACAGAGTAGTAAAATGAACTTTAATGGAATTAAGTCCTTTGAATAAAATGAAGTTAATGATGGGTGAAGACAATGGTAAACCCCAAATGTCCCAACTGCTACATCAGCACTTACTCTTCTATGTAAGGAACAGCAAGAAAAAGAAAAGATGGGAAAAACAATATATAAGAAAGTCTTTTATTGAGACACCAATTACCAAGAAGAATTGACATTTCCTCATTATTTTTGAATATAGACATTTATAGCTATTTATTATACAAAACTAATACTGATAATAAGTATAACAAATAAAAATTTATTTCAAATGTGCATTTTACTGTTCAAGTGATAGAGTTTCAGCTATACAGTAGTTCCACTATCCACTGGTTACCCACAGAGGTGACTCCAGGTAGACAGAACACAATCCCACACAACAAATTACATGAAGTGGGATTATTCATTACAGAGAGGCAGTAAAGGACTTGGTGCAGGAACCACTGTGAGCTGTTCTCCCAAGGTTCAAGAAAGGGGCCCAGGTGGATGGAAGATTGACTGGATATGCTCCATTTGCTCCACAATTGAAGTACAACAAAAGGTATCACAGGATTGTATATCCCAGGGTCAATGTGTCTCACTGGGTAAAGGTTTAAGAATATCCTGTTTCTAGGGAAGAGAGGAATGTCATCTCAAGTAGTTCCTCCCTGTCTCAAGATGTTATATTCCCTAGCAGGATCAGGAACAATGCCCAGTTTATTTCAGGTAGCTTCTTCCTATCTCAGGATATTATGTGTTCAGTATATTCTGTGGTCATTCTTGAAGAAATAAAGTCAAATTGAAAGAAGAAATGGGTTGGCCCACAATTACACAGAACACTGTCCTTCATTACTAAAAATGAGAAAGCGTACTGAACGAGGAAGGAAATACATACACACTCACACACACATATGAAGAATATTAACTGATAGAATATCTCATAACAATTTTGATTCTCAAACATATTGGATACAATTTCAATACCTTCTTATCAACAAGAGAAATCCAAAATGTTGGTCACCACAGTATTAATAATAGTTAAAACTGCTACTACAGGCCATTTTCTAGTGCAAAAGTCATCATTAGCTGCCCCTTCCAATGCCTACCCAATCCTTCTTTCCCTTATCTTTGATCAGTAACATGAGTATATGGAGTGTGCAAACCTTATTACTGCAGGTGCCTAGTATTTGATAGTCTTCTCTTTATTAAGTTGCTATAACTTTTACTAATTGAGACTATTGTGTGATAGGATTTTTAAGAGACCTCATTCAATTTCTTTAGTTATAGGTAGTCCTTTCAATTCCTAACATATAACATAACCAAATGTCCTCTAGGTGATTTTGTCGAGCTTACTAGATAACACAATGAACCTTTTTATTGTTGTTCAGTTGCACAAAGATCCCAAAAGAGTAAGGGCAAAATCTCCACTTCCAATTCATGAGAATTGACTGGACTATCTGATGAAGTAGTTCTCTCTTCAGCACTAGGGCTCACCAACTGACTACCCATAAGACTTAGAGACTATAAGTAAAAATTCTTAAGCTCTTTTCTTTGGTGCTAGAAGAGCAATCACTTCTCACTCATGGTTCCTTAAAATATGAATTCATGCTATGGAGAGATGGAGTAATATACTGAACACTCAGAGCTTATTTTTCATATTAGGACTCAAGCCCTCAGAGCAGTATGCCTTGGATGGTAGTATAATTTAACTTCTAGCAGACCTCTGGTACGATAGTTTACTTCAACAAATATTCGGTGTTCTCCTCTCTCTGCCTAGAGAAAATGTACTGACCCAGGAAGCAAACACACAAACACACACACACACACACACACACACACACACACACACACACATCAGTTTGACCTCAGACCCAACCCAGTGATTTGCTTAAATGGATAGAAAATGAGCAAAGTAAAAGTATTAATTATGTTCCAAACCAAGGTTTAAAAGACATTACATGCTTCCTTTTAGTCTCTTACATTCTTTCCATAGGGGAAAAGAAAAAAAAAAAAAACATGCATACAATAACTAAGCTTCCTTCAGTCTGTAGTTTTTTATAACATGCATAGGGAATAGTCTTACAGTGGAGGCATGCTAAGTCCAATGATTCCCAACAAAGATTTGCAGATTCATAGTTGGTCAGTCTCTGATTAAAAAAAAAAAAAAAAAAAGTTTTTTTTCTTTCTTTTAAAGTCAGTGAGGATTGGTGGTGATTTAGTGTTCTCATTGCATTCCCAGTTCCATCAAGACAACTGCTTTGGTTGAGGGGACACAGGACATCACAGTGAATTCTGTGAGCACAAGGCTATTGTCTCACTGTCTTTCCTCTAAGGTGATAATTTTTAAAAATTATGTTGACTTAAATACCACAGAGGTGCTACAAAGGATGGTGTCAATGCACATGAGGTTTAGTAGAAGTACTGCAAGGAGAAGAGATAAATCTGTACTTGATTTAACTGTCTTTTCTTCTAAAGGAAAGCACTGCCTTGTTGATAATGGGCAGGCACAAAATAATCAACTTGGCACCAGGTTGCTAAGTGATATGATTAGGGAAGGTTTTGCAAACCATAGCACTTGGGTCAGGTACTGCTTCTGCGTTTTGAAACTAGATTTTACTGGATCATAGCTAAACCCATTAATTTTCATACTGCCTATGGCAGTCTTTGTGTGATAGTAGTAGTAGTCAGAGTTCAGTAGCTTCACAAAGATAATTTTTATCACAAAGCCTAAGATATTTACCATCTATTTACAAAAAAGGTTGCTGACTCCTGCACCAGCAAAAATCTGCTAAATTCATACATAAAAACTCAACTTTGATTTCTTTTACTGGTAGGTTGATCATCTAGCACATAGCCACAGTCAGATCAATTTCAGTGAGGAAAATGATAGATTTAAGTCATATATCACCTTTAAACTTGCCATCATAGCTGCTTTGTGTATATGGGCCCTTTGAACAAGCACCACACTGGTTGAAAAAATAAGCTCACAGATGTCCGCAAAGAAAGTTCTATCTTTACTCCAGATCTCTTGTACCAGTTTTCCTGTGCTGTTCTTTCAAATTCCTGACCAATCAACTTACTTTTAGCAATGGAATTTGGAATAGTTTGAATGCACAAATGAAGCCATGGGTCCCTCCACAAAAAGTGGGCAATTAATTGTATTATTTGAAGTCCTGAACACTGGGGAGTATTTCTTCCAATGCTTTGATCCTAGTCCACCCCAGACTAAGAAAGCCTAACCATGTACACACAGAGAAGGGACTGAGAGTTGACACTAAAAGTTTAAAGTTTTGTCAAGTTTAAAGTGTGTCAAAGCAATAATGAGTAGAGTATTATGGATATATTGCCTGGGTTTGCAACTGAGTCTCACTACACAGTTTACTTTTAAGTAAACTTACTATGCTTCAGATTGTTTATACATAATTTGGAGATAAGAGTACTAACCTATCTCATAAAATTGTGAAGAATATGTTCTCTAATACATGGAAACTTCTTAGAATAATATGTGGCACATATTATCTATTTGCTATTATTTGAAAATGCTGCAGAGAAAATGAACAACACTCCATCTGTGCAATAGATAGGCTTTCAGAGAAGAGTCTGGCATTATAAAAAATATTCTGAATGGTAAGTAGTGGGATCCAGCAAATATCTTGAAAGATTTATAGAAAAAGACCTGTGAAGGAATGAAATCTTATCTGAGAAGATTTGAGGGTCTGATTTTTGCTGAGAGTGAATGACTTAGGAGTCTGGGAATTCTAAGGCAGGGAAGATAGTATGACTAGACCTCTACATCAGAGATTGATGCTTGGAGAAAACCATGAGTCAGTTTCAAAAAGTGACTATATCCATAGGTTAGAGTCACTGGTGGGTCACAAGATTCCAAGATTCAACATCACCCTGAGGACCTAACAATTAATGACTTCCATGATTGCTGTCTGAAGACATGTTTTTGGAGGAAAACTCCTGATGCTCTTCTGAAGAGCACAAAGGTAGTAACATACCTTTAACTTGATGAAAGCATAGCCCACAGATCTCCTTATGAGCTTCCAATTCACCTTGCCTTCCTGACTGTTCCTGTTATGTAACCTAATAGACCAGTCATGAGAAGCATGGTATACACCTTTAGGGGGAAGAAATGGACATTAAAAATGGACTATAGAGGATAGATAGGCACAAAGGTATTTTCACAGCTTTGTTTACGAGAAAACCAAAATACATACACGTATGTGTTTTATATGTACATAAATTCATACATATATGTGTATATAATTGCATTTTTATAAAATATATAATATTTCTTGTTGGAACACAAGGGTGTAAAACCATAACAAAATAAGAAAATGTGATTGTGTGTGTGTGTGTGTGTGTGTGTAACTGGATGCATATTAGGTGCTTATGTTTGTTGGTAAATACATGATGTTGGGGAGGGTGAAGTAAACTAGGAGCTTTGTCAAAGCTGTAGAAAGTGAAAGTCTGATCTTAAAATTCAAAGAGCTGAATTAGATTGTAATAAAAATAACTATATATTTGTCACACTTATGAATGTATTTAAAATTATGCAAATGTGTGGGAATATAGCTATATAAAAAGCCTACAAATGCGGGGATGTGAATGTGGAGGTTTGAAAACTAAAGGAGCAGCTTCTCCTACTTCACAGTTTGTATCGGGCCATGTTCAGCATGTGCTTGCTGTGGAGGGTTCCAGAAAGCTTGCAAAAAGCAAAAATAGATTTTCTGCTCAACAGCTCCCATGTAGCTAAATGTCTTCAGAGTAGATTATAAATGATTTAAAGTAGTTATAATTATTGTCTTATATAAGGTGTAGCCTGGTGCCCCCATTTATAATTATTTGGATATAAAAGCAAATGTTAGCAAGCTTAAATTAATCATATAATAATAGGACCCAGTCTTTATTTAGATCTATGTGTTGTTCTAGGCATTTTGAAATCATTTTAGTGTACATTTACTCCTTTAATCCTCTCAGGGAACTTATAAGGCAAGTGCAGTTTTCAACCAGATTTGAGGATATAAGAGAAAAACACTTGTTTTCTATGTTCTGCTACAAACTATACAAACTTAGTAGCTTCAAATTTTAAATGCATTTTCTCACAGTTTCGACAGGCCAAAAGTCCAGGCATGCCTGAGTTGTATGCTCAGCTTAGGGATGCGATTGACTAAAATCAGGAGGAGGGCTATGCTGTGGTCCTCATCTCAAAGGCAGAGTCTTGTACAAATGGTGACTAAATGTTGTTCTCTGTGGGTATAGGACAGGGGGCCTTCAGCACCTCAAGCCTTTCCCTCTCCTCTCATATTTTACAACTTGGTTGTTTGCTTTTCTTCTACCATCCTGAAGTGAAAACACTGGCCTCTGTTCTGAATCATTCTATATGATTTATTTTTCGAAACTCCAGGTCATCTTCAAAATGGCTCCACCAGTGTAGGTCAGGCCCACCCAAGGTGATCTCTGTTTAATGTAAAGACAACGTGTTAGTGATGTGTGTGTATTGTATATTAGAATTTCAGGCTTTGTATTAAAGGTATCTGTTTTTGTATCAGAGGTGCAGGCCTAATTTCATTATTGTACATGTTCTCTAACTTTCTCAGCAGCATTCATTGAAAAGGCTTTTCTCCCACTATGTGTTTTTGGTGTATTTGTCAAGAATCAATTGACTCTAAATGTGTGGATTTACTCCTGGGCTTTGTTTCTGGTTCCATTGTTCTATGTGCTTATTGTTACATCGGAGTCATATTGTTTTGTTAACTATAATTTTGTCATAAATTTTGAAAGGATGGATTAAACATAGGGGGAATCTGCATGATATTGATCTGTGGCATGAATTTTTGGACATAGTACAAATAACAGGCAACCAAAGCAAAAATGGACAAAAGGGATTAGAAATATGAAAAGCATCTGCACAGTATGGGAAATGGTCAGTAGAATATTGAGACAGCCTCTGGTGTGGGAAAAATTACTTGCAAGCTAAATATTCGAATGAGGGGGTGATATCCAAACATATAAGGAACTAAAACAGCTCAACAGTAAGAAAAGAAAAAAAAAAAACTAAAATGGGCAAAGGATATGAATAAATAATTCTTAAAAGAAGACAACCGTCCAAAAATTTATTTAAAAAATGCTCAATGTAAGTCAAAACCACAGTGTGATATCATTTCTCACTTGTCAGATTGGCTATTACCAAAAACCTGAAAGTGTTGACATGAAAACCCTTGTCTACTACAGGTGGTATTGCAAATCAAAGCTACCATTATGGAAAACAATCCGAAAATCCCCAAACTGTCTATATATTCCAAAGGAAATTAAGGAGTATTTTGATGATATATCTGCACTTCCAGGATTGTTTACATATTACTTATAGTTGTCAAGATATGATGTAAGTTTCCAAGGACAGATAAAAAAAATCATATACACAATGGATAAAAAAGAGGGAAATTTATGATTCATAACAACATGGATGAATCTGGAGAACATTATGTTAAGGAAATAAGCCAGACCCAGAAGAAAACATTATATGATCTTACTTATGTATGGAAGATACAATAGATGAACTCAAAAAGTGTAAAATGATGGTAACAACAAGAGGGGGATTGCAAAAGTTTAAGAAACTCTTAACAATAACAACAAAATTCAGTTTCACAGGGGAAATAAAATCAAGACATTTTACCACATGGTAACTACCATTAATAATAATTTATTTTACACTCAAAAAATGCTGAGGGTAGATTTTAAGTCTTTCCATCACAAAATATGATAAGTATGTGAGATAATGCATATATTAAATAGCTTGATTTAGCCTGCTAACTACTTCCCTCCCAAATATGTGTATTTGTTTGGATTTATTATTAAATTAAAATGATTTAAAAAATAGGAAAAAATAAAAAGACCCATTATAGATCTCTTCCATGTTCAATGAGGTAATAAAAATTATGCATATATCAAGTGACAGAAATCATGTGAACCTTAAAGTCCTTCCTCCTTCAAAACTAAATTCAAAAAAGGAAGTAAAATTTCATCCACATTAAAAAAGTCATACCTGGATTGGAATTTAAGCAATTTATATTGAAATTTTGTGTTGATAGCCACTGTCACAATTTTAACAAGAGAAGAGTTTCACTTCAAATCTTTTAGTTCCAAAAATGGTCATGGGTGATAGATTTGTTCCTTTTTAACAGCTAGCCTGCTATTCTTAATCAGTTATTTGTGAACTGGCACAAGACCAAAGTATCATGAATCAAGAGATTAAAGATACTATATTACTTGCAGAAATACCACTAGCCAGAATATAAGAATTTTAACTGGTTTCCTGTGGCTGATTTGCCATAGGTTGAAACAAAGAGAAATATGTGATATTCACACAATCACTGCATTGTGTTACAAGTGAAGAATCCTTCTTTTAAGGAAACAGATTATCTTATGTCAGACACAAAGTTTACCTAATGTTTGCACCACAAGGAGATATTATCTCTATCATACTGGACAATGAGCAACTCTGACATTTATCTGTAAGGAGACACTACTTTTATTTACCAAGGCATCTTTCTTTATACCCATCATTGAAAAGAAAGTACTGTGCACAATAAGTTATTGCCTTGACTTGTAAGTGTGCAGAAGCATAAAGGCCCATGGAGAATCATTGCCTATCAATATCCACCTCTTGTTTTTACATGGTTTCTAGCAAATTTTCTAGTGAATTTTCCCACAATTACATTAGTGTATATGATTGATTTTGTAGAGTTTGGAACCAAACTCATTCAACTTGTCACATAAGGTCTTTAATTAAATTTACTACCAGTAACATTCCCAAAAACAAGAGGAAGTCAATCTGTAGTTTTAACCTAATTATGTCTAATTTAGGACTTGTGACCAATTGAATACATATCAAAAATCATGAGTGTCTACCTTACCAAACCAGGGGAATTCCTCCAGAAGCTGTGGGAAAGATCAGTTAATTTAATTCAGGTAGAGCAGGATGAAATTAGTTATTGCAGAGACTATACCTCTCAAAGTCAAGTACAATCTGGGACAATCTATTTCATTCATAATGACACTGGTCGATGAGTTTAGGATGATCTATGGTCTTCAAGGGACAAAGTAGTATTTTTGATCACTTGAAATGGTCAAGCACAAATTTAAAACAAACATTTTTAATTGAGTGAATCTGTTATAAAGAAAATGTCTACCATATTCATTTAAATTAATCAGGTATCTTTAAGGAAAGCAACTTGAATAAACAAAAGTAGTGGGATTTAGAGTAATAGTATTAATTCTGATCTACTGACAAAAAGAAAATAGCAATGATATTCAGGAAGCATTTCAAATACACATTCTCAAAATAATATATTTACATAAGTTTCTTCCTTACTGATATAACCTCTTCTGGATTATATATGCCTTTATATCATAAGTCAGCAATGAACGTCACAACAATACACTAATTTTTTAAAAAGGACCACACTTACAAGATTATATTAGTTCCCCACTGTGAAATTTCTCCATTCTTCATCTGTTGATTTGGGTCATCTTCATACTCAGCAAGGAATCAAAAATGGTTACTTGTGGGTCTATATCTAATATAGCAATAAAATTTTGTGTTTTGTGCCTCCTTGAAGTTCCTCAAAATATGCAGAGTAATCATATGACTTTTAATAACTATGGACAGAGGGACCTTGAGCCCATCCTTGATTATATTTATTCTTGTAGCAACATTTCTCATGCTAAGAAGGATGGAAATGGGTAAGAGATAAATAACTTGTACCATTAAGCAAATGCATTTAATTTTACTTCTACTAGCAACTGCCAGTCCTCAATTGAAGTTTTGGCTGCCTTTGGCTGGTCTGGTACAGCTATAAATTTTTAAAAAAGGATATCTTCTCTCTCATGTTCATGATAACATCTCTAACATTTTTAACTCACTTCAATTTAAAAGCTACAATATTTTTCCAAGATATTGGGCTGATCACAAGAACTTACCCAGGATTCCTTTAGTCAGCATTATTGACTGAATATTTGTATACCCCCAAAACTTATATGTTGAATTTATAACCCTTAATATGGCTACATTTAGAGATGGGAAACCTAAGGAACAAATTAAGTCCAAATAATGTGATAGGACAGAGCCTCAATCTAATGGGATTTGCATCCTTTAAAAATGAGAAGTCAAATAAAGCTGCTACAACACAAAAAAAAAAAAAAAAAAAAAAAAAAAAAAAATTAAAAGTCTAGGGTTTGTTCTACATCTCCATTCACAAGCACCAAGGAAATTCTACATGAGTGAGAAGGTGGCCATCTTCACCAAGAGAATCTTCACTAGGATTCCTATCTTCTGGTACTTTGATATGGAGTACATTATCTCCAGAACCATAAAAGAATAAATTTATTTTGGTTAAGCCTCTCTATGTGTGGCATCTTCTGATAGCCTGAACTGATCTGCAGACAATTTTTCACTAGTAGCGTACAGTTACCTCCTCCCTCAACCCATTCAGGCTTTTTAATCTTTCTTTCTGCTGTGGTTTACCTCCATCATAATTATAAACCTAATCTAGAATAGTAAGGGCCTAATACAAATCAACTTCATTTGATGACTTGCTGCAGAAGTTTTTTTGTTTCAGGGAAATCACGGCCTATAAAACTGAATTTCTATTACAGTGGCCAGAACCCAATATATCTGGTTTTTAATACCTTCTATAAATAGGGGAACCATCATGGTCTAAGTTTGTCATGAGAGTGAAACAGGAGCTAAGCCTAAATACAACCCAGTTTTTCCCATTCCTCCTTAACAAGAATCACATGTCCTGCTCCATAATCCCCCCATTTAACCAACCATATTGTTTAAAACAATAAATAAATTTCCTAGTTTTTCCACAAAAAAAACATACATTTCCCTTATTACATGCATTTCATAGTCATATATCTTACTGTGGACTGCAAGAGGGTGGAAACTTCTGTCCCTCAGGAAAAAAATCTTACTAATTGTCTATTTTGGTGCTGTAAACCTGCACTATTTACCACAGTGGCAACCAGTTTCCATATTCCATAGTATTCTGGTTTCTCTGGAATAAGCAGGAGCTATTCCAACAACTATTTAAACCTACTTCTTTGATACGGTCTATAAAAATAATTCCAAATTATTGGAATGGCCTCCAAAGTTATTCCTCATTAACAGGTAAGAGGTAATACCACTCATGTGTACTAGTAAACCATACAATTTGGTGGATATACTTACTCTACGTCGTGTATTTAATATTTACTAACTTACTGTTTTCTTTCCTCATGTCCTATTAATTCATCCTAAGACTCATCTTCCTCTTTTAGAAGTGTATCCTTTTATTGATTATTTTGTCAAAATTCCCCAAAACATTGAAAAATATGAGACTTTATCTACTTGAAAGTTAACATGTTGGCTTGTTCATGGCAGAAGGCATGAAAATTTTGGGTTAGAGACAATGGATTATTTATTACATCCAGAAAAATAGCAATAGTCAGAAAATTATCTCTTATGCCTATTCTCCAGGCTCTAGAACTATGAGTTGCATTATAGGTGAGGAACTCCAGAAGGAAGAAATCCATTTATTCTTTTTTGCGGCATTAGCTTTTGAACCCAAGGTCTTACATATTCTAGGCAAATGCTCTGCTACTGAGCTCCCAGCCATGTTCATGTTATTTAGAGTCTGGGTCTTTCTAAATTGTCCAAACTGGCATCAAACTTGTGATCCTCATATCTCAATCTCCCAAGAAGCTGGATAGAAGTGTGGGCCACTGTGCCCAGCTAGGATTTCCCCATTTTGTATAATGGATCATGAATCTTTCTGATGTAGAGGAAGACAAAATGTTTTCCATGTGTGACAGTAATTAGACCTGCTAATTGTCCTCTGTTGGATGCTAACTGTATGTTGCAAAAAAAAGGGCATTTTTGATACAAAATCCTTAAAAGACAGCCTGGAATAAAGGTAAGCAGTGCAAACAAAAGCAACCATGTTTTATTCAGAAAGGAAAAACACATAGACAATTGCCTTTAAAATTACCTTTTTAAAATGACTGTCTTTCCTTCTAGTAGAAATGCACTAACTTTCTTCAAGAGAATATAACTTTTCACATGATGAATATTTTGTAATGACAAAATTTATTATTCATTAGGCAAGGACTAATTTATATGTATTACAAATTTAATCTACATCACATCCCTACAAGATAGATGTTGTTATTTTTATCTTTATTTGAAAAATGAGCACAATAAGCAGCACACAGTAAAGTAAAATTTATAAGGTGGTATGACCAAAATCTGAGGAATTTTAGTCTGAAGTATTATTTAAATTTTTATTTTTATTTTTTTATTGTTTTGTGATGCTGGGAATAGAACTCAGGACCTCGGATATGCCTAGGCAAGCATTCTACACTACATTAGCAACCCTAATCCTGAGACATCTGACTTGAGCACCCAAAGTAATATTACAAGGAGGATCACGTGCACTTATAGAACACTCTGGATCAAAAAAGCCTTCATCACTGACTTGTATGCATGATAATCTATCAATGGATGATTAATCTTAGGTACCCTGATTTTCTGTTTTCTTCAGTTTACAAATGAATAAACAAAGACTCAGAGAACACCTTCAAATAATAACTGTTAGAATATTTGCTTTACATATAAATGAATAAAACCCAGTTCTTGAATTAATGGGACACTTATTTTATTGGGGACAGATCCCTGAAAGCAAATGAAGTTTACATAAAGTTGTGGTGCAAAAGAATTTTAAAAAATAGCCGAGCATATGAGACATTCATTCTGGAAAATAAAATTCATTCTAATTTTATGTAACAAGGTAAACTGCAAATCAAAAAGGTGATACTATTTGGTATTGCAGGCATATACAAAAGTTTTATAAAAACAATATCATAGTGCACTCTCTATGATCTTTCTATATTGGAAACTTTCTAATGTGTGAATGAATTTGAAACTTGGCACACTTTGCTTACATTTTCTCTTAATTTGGAAATAAAGTATGTGTTCTTAAAACAAAAGAAAAAATGGAAAAACTTAAACATGAATGTTCATGGGTTTTTGAAGCACTACAAAAAAATTGTGTAGTGACACATGAAAATCAGGTAAGAAATTAAGGGCATTTAGCATCATCCAGGAAAGATAAGATTTTATTGTTTAGTTTTTCTGGGTTGTCAGAAGACAACACAGGCCATGTACCCTTGTCCATAGATTCAGAATTCTTGCCAGTATGAATTAAGAATCTATAATTAAATGCCCAGTTTAATCACACTGTATGTGAGTTGAATGCATTGACTGAACAGGTAGCATTTTGGGTAGGTAATTTTAATAGCCACGAGAGAAAGAATATGTGGAAGACAAACTGTAAAAGAAGAGAACAAATCAGGAGGCTATTTATATATTAATGCAAACAGAAAATGATGGCAAGTGGGTAAGTTACAGCAGGGTAAGTTTTTCGAACTCTTGGTGCCTACATTCTTCCAGAAAATCATGTGGGTTACAGCTAGATCCCTGCATATTTTAAATGTGAGTTTAAGGTGCTTAAGGGCAAATACATACTGACCTAACAAGATGAGTGAACCAAGGAAAGCTTGAAGGGGGTGATATGTGCTCTTTGACTAAATAAGTAGAAATCATGTGGGTAAATTCTAAAAGCAGGATAGAGGAGAGAGTTTTCAAAGTGAAAGGAATAGAATCACTGAGAGCCCTAAGGTATGAGAAAACATCGTTCTTTGGAGTTACACAGTATTTCTTATTTTGACTGGAGGACTTCTTTAATAGTACAGTATAAATATATTAATCCTCCTAGGAATTTAAGAATTCTTGTCATTTGTAGGCGATACATTACAAATTATGACAGAATTTTTATATTAGGCTTGTATTTTGAATGTTTTAATAAAATCTTTTATAACAATCTAAAATAACCCCTTTATAGATATTTTCCATAGGCGATTTTAGGCACTTGAACAAAAGCAAAGCATACTGTTGACTTTAAATAATTAACTAAGGAAAATATAAAAATAAGAGATGAATGAATATTATGTTGTATGTGAATTATTTTGGAGGGGCAAAGAACTGAACATTCACTAAAATGTATATTGAAATGCAATTACATTCATCTAATATAGATAAAAAAAACTTTAATTAACAGTTGCTTGGGTTTCTTGAATTTTGGGGCTAACATAAATGGATTTTTTATCTTAATGTTTGTATTTTGCTTCTCTAACTTATGAGATAGAGAGGATGTTAGATTGCTACTTGAAATCAAAATATCACATTAATATTTCATGGTTGTACATATTTTATGCCCAAGAAATATAAAAAAGCAATTTTACAAATCATCACTGTTGTGTTTTCTTTATTTAGCATTGAAACTTGTTTTAAATGTTGGAACATTTTGATGTGATATTCATAGTTTCAGTATGAGTGAAACATAGGTGCAACCAAAGTCATCTTGCCTGTTTGAAGATCTAGTTTTAGCTTGTAATCCAACAAAATCATTGCTCATACTTTCTATCTTCAACCAAGAGTTCAATTTGGAAACAAATTAAAAACATTTTTTAAATAAGAAATAAAAACTGTATGGTCAAGACAGTTAAAGTAACTGTCAGATGAATTATTGGCTGAGTCACTGACAAATTTATCTGAAGTCAATAAACCCTTATGTGAACTCAGTCAGTACAGATAGCTTTCATACCATTGTATTTTAAAGTGGAAATATGTGCAGAACACATTTAGTTATTAAAAAGAAATTTAAACAAATGTAATTATCACCTTTAAAAAATGTTTACCCAATGAAAGACCTTTTCAAGAACTCAAAATTGAGAGAAAAATCTTAGATTCGGAAAAAGTAGGATGTGGAGATTTGAATACAAACCAGTAAAATACTTTAATAAAAACAGAGTGAGATGGAAGAGACAGGTATTTCAAAGCTTCCAGAAGAAATGTTTGAGGAGTTTACTCTTTTTTCCATGTAACCTTAATGAAAAAATGTAGACTATTAACCTGAAACTGGCATGATTGTATTATATATTTTTGTTAAGACAATCTAAATGAACATTCAAAAACCAATCTGGTAGCTAAGATTGAATAGAAATTATTATAAAAGTTCAGGCAAAATTAAGATGGAAAGTAGACTTCCATACTAGTGGGGTGATAAGAGAATTAAACAGATTCAAACAACTTAGCATAAAATATTTATAGTATTTGCCCAAATGTGAGGGAAAAATGAATCATGGACTCCATAGTTGATGAACAAGTAGATGTTGGCAGTGTTTTTTAGAAAGGATTATTAGTGAGGATGAAAGACATAAAGAGGATTAGAATTTTAGTGGTGATCATGGTGGTTAGTTTTTAAACATAAAGATAAGACTATACAAATTCTGACAGAAGGAATAGGTACAAAGAAAGACATTGAAAGGGCAATAAATTTTATTATAAAACTAAAAATTATAAAACTAAAATTTTGTATGAGAATGTTATAAAAAAGATACTTCATCTCTAATATTGATAATACAAAATATAAGATGGAGATATATCAGGAAATCTGTACAGAGCTCATGATTTTTGAGAAATAGTGACATATTGGCCTTAATTGATATACTGTCCAGTCATATTTTCTATGTGTGGTAGGAGATGATGACAAAGAAAAATGTCGTAGATTTTAAAAGTGTGGAGAAAGTATTTAAAATTTTGGGGGGATGGGTATGAGATTAGAATTGCATAGTTAGGGATCCAGTTAAATTTGAATGACCAAGAATTCATTTTCATGCCAATGTTCTCAGTGTAAGAATTTCTCACTATCAAATTGTTGTCAGGAAGAAGGCCAATTAGGTTCCATTTTTCTAAAATAGTTTGACTACAAAAAATAAATAAAGAGGCAAAATTTGTGACAAGTGATTCATAAGGAAGGTGACAAAAGGCAGTGATCACTGAGAGAAATGATGAAGAATTTGAAGTTTATGTGACTTCTATTGGGATAGAGAATTATTTTGAAATTGAGAGAAATTCTGAAATTGAAAAAAAGATGAAGATTGGGTCATGGGTTTTTTTGTGTGTGTGTGTTCGCATGTTCACATCTGTGAACGCATAAACATCCATGTATTATTTGATGTGGTGGCTTAATTAAGAGGAACAACAATTCTGCTTTATTCTTGGATGGCTAGCAATACAGTAAATAGGAGAGCAATTCCAACTTTCAAAGGGTTAGATTATGAGTGTAATTTCAAACTTGTGAACAAGTTTTAGGTGTTTGTAGATCCATCATTTAGGAACCTAACAGAAGAGGGAAAAATGTTTTGAACAGGGAAATTTTAGCATATGTAAATATTAACTGTACCAGGTGATTGATGTTCACAAGGAATTTGTTAGAAGGTAAAAGAGAACCCTGAAGAATTAGACATAAGAGGGTTGATCATTACAACATTACACCTAAGCTAAGTGTCCTTGGAAGATCCTCTTGTGCACAATCCCCAGACTCATATTCTGAGCTCAGTGGAAAGCGCATGGCCTTGGCTCACTGAAGGGCAGATAAATAAGAGGTGTTGTCACAGTGTAACCTGCTGGAAATTTGCTCTCTTGTTCTGAGCAAGCCATTCACAGGAAAGTGCCATATTAGGAAAACTGCTTGAGGTTTGATCAGCTAAGCTATTGGCTACTCTGCACAGTAAGGACCAGATTCTGAAAAAGCTATTTACTGATGGAACTGAATTGCAGAGAAACTATGCACTGCAGGAATCTGCTGAGAGAAGCACCCTGAAAACCTAATGCCCATCCTTCCTTCACAGTTCCTCTCGTTCCCTTTATTGACAAAGTTTAAAATCATGCCAGTCAACAAAGTTCCTATATTTAAAGAGCTTAGATTCATTTTAATGGGGAAATAGAGGGTACATTTGGAGCAGATAGTTAAAAATTTTGATAAATATCATGGTGGGACATTCATTGAAAGTAATTCACTGAAATAAACTCATAGCTGGACAAAATTGCAAAAAAAAAGGTTTGGAATTTTAAAAAAACAGGTTGATCCCCATTGTTTACCTATAGGAGATCATAAAATTTGCCTTATAAATCAATCCTTAAAAATAAGTGAATGACTGACATTTTCCCAAAAGAAAAAAAAATGTATATTGTCATTAATCAAAACTTACATATCTTTTACTCTTCTAGCATATAGGTAAGCAAACTTTTTTTGGTACAAGGGCCACATAGTAAATCCATATATATGTATGCCATCCAGTTCTACAGCAATTACTCAACTTGTTCACTATAGTCAAAAATAACCCTAAATAATATATATGCAAATGAGTAAGGCTGTTTTCCAAAGGCACTGTTTATAAAGAGAAGAAGGAGGTCAGATTGTTCCACCATTTCACAATGATGGTCCTGATCAGTGATTTATACCATTGCAAGAGGCTAATTGATGAGTACATACAAACAGAATACACTCAACAATAGCTACAATGGTCATTGCTCTTTCCTATAAATTTTTCCACTTCTCAAAATTCCCAACATGTATTTTAATTCAAATTATATCCACATTGTAAAAGTGTTTTAATTTTAGAATACAAACATCCTTATCAATTTGATGTACTCTAAAAGAACATTCTACATATGCCTTTAAGGAAAATAAAATTATGAACTTTTATTGCCTGCATTCAGAATGTAAATTGATGACATGATGCTCGACTTTATTTAAATTTAATTTAGAATTGGTCAAAATTCCCAAGAAAAACAAAAATATCTGGAACTACACTTTCATTTCTACTACTTCAATATTCAGAAATTGAACTACAAGTTTTAAATCTTTGTTTTTCAATAAGTAAAGAATGACAAATGTTGATAAATAAATTACAACTGTGTAGATATTCATTAAAGTATGCTAAATAATTAAAGAAACTTTAACAAAACTTATAGCATTCTGTCAAAATCTTCTGTATCACACATATGCATGTACTATTCTGGCTATCAAATTCCTAACAAAAAATATTAAGTACTGGAAGATGTAGCTATAGTCTGAATATTGATGTTCCTCTCAAATTCGTAGGTTGGAACCTAATGCCTATTGTGATAGTATTATGAGTTTGTCCTTTTTAAAATGATTGCATCATAATACTTGAAACTCATGACTGGGATGAAGGCTCTTATAAATGAGGCTTGAGAAAGCCTCTCCATTTCAGCCATTTAAGGATACAAAGAAGACACTAGGACCTAACCGATGCTGAATCGGTTAGTGTTATCTTGACTTCCCAGACACCTGAACTGTGAGAAATAAATTTATATTGTTCATAAATTGCTAAGTATAAATTACCTTGTTATAGAAGCCTGAAAAGACTAGGATAGAAATTCAGAAGTTTGTTAGACTATAAAGAATGGGAGGTCACTCTTACCAATGAAATAGCATAAATCATAGAATGCTTAAGAAATACTAGCATGTCCTGTTCAACAGCAACAAGGAAATCAGTGTGTTAAAAGTTCAGGGTTTAGGTCTGGGGATATGTATGGCTCAGTTAATAAAATGCTTGCCTCACATGCACAAGTCCCTGGGTTCAATCCCCAGCACCACCAACCAAAAAAAAAAAAAAAAAAAGTTCGGGGTTTATAAAGGAGTAGCAGAACAGAAGGTGAAAATGAACAGGTTTGAAGGGAAGGCACCAGACTAAGGAAGAGATAAGAGGAGCTCCCTACCAAAAGTAGATGCAGAGGAGCACTGAAACCACAAGATAGTGATAAATGCCAACAGTTTTGATGTGATTGTCTGTGAGCACTGTTTTAGTCAGCATTTTCTTTGCTGTGACTGGGGAAACCTGACCACAATAATCGTAGAACAAGAAAAGTTTATTTGAGGGCTCACAGTTTCAGAGGACTTAGTCCATAGAAGGCCCACTCCATTCCTCAGGGCTCCAGGTGAGGCAGAACATCATGGTGGAAGAGTGTGGCAGAGGAAAGCAGCTCACAAAATGATTGGGAAGCAGAGAAAGACTCCACTTGTCAGATACAAAATATATACTACAAAGCCACGCCCCCAATGCCTCACCCCCTCCAGCCACACCCCACCTGCCTTCAGTTACCATTCAGTTAATCCACTGATTGGGTTAAGGCTCTTGTAACTCAATCATTTCTTCTCTGAAGCTTCTTGCATTGTCTAACACAGTGAGTTTTTGGGGAACACCTCACATCCAAATCATAAAAAGTGTTTAAGTAAGAAAAAAAAAATTGTTCACTTTTCTAATTAGTTTCAACTAATAAAGCAAAAAACATGGAAAACATTTAATGAAACCATTAGCTTAAGAAGGGATTTTTCACACTCGAAATGGTAGAATGAGTAAGATATTTATAAAAGAAATGGAACTGACATGGAAGAAATACAACAGAAACAGGAAAATAATGATTAGAAAGCCAAGTGAATTTCAAGAGTGTGATTGATACTCTGAGAAAGTGAGAAATCCTACAGAATGAGGAGTGTTGTGATTACTCACATTTCAAGGTATTAGTGGAGATGAAAAGGGAAACCATATTTTACAGATGATGCATTGTTCCTGTAATTGTACTTAGGTTTAAATTCCCACCATTCCATTTAGAAAGGATGTGCCATTGAGAAGAGTTTTTAAAAACTTTCTGAGCCTCAGTTTTACCTGGAAAGTAGAAGTGGCAGTTGTGGCTTTTGCAAAAGTTATAACTCAGAATCAAATCATTTACTAATGTTGAGTAAATTTGAAACCTTTATTTTAAGACAACGACTTTTGCTTATGATGGCATTGAAGACTGAACAGGAGTTAGAGTGCTAAATGAAAAAGGAGCCAATGAGCTTATAAATGTACAAGTATATTTCAGGAAGCTTGACATTTATGGGAAGGAACAAAATCTATTTCAGTTAAGTGGGGCAGGTTTTTGATTTGGGTTCCAGTAGTTAAAAGCTACTGTGTAAGGCAAGTATTTAAAGTGATAGAAACTTCTCTGCATAAATCACCAAACCCAGGAAGTGCTACATGTCATTTATGTTTGTTAATCAGTAGATAGTCAGTATTTAAAGTGCCATACATAATACAACACGCAAAAGAGTTAACATACCGCTACCTAAATCCACTACTCTGGGCTTAATCATGCTATTTAATTGCCAAGTTTAATTTGAAAATAATTGTTCACAGCAATTAAGTAAATGCCCCAATTTCATTAACAGACTTTCTAATTAGAACCTACAACATAAAAGTGCTAATGTTGCTTCATTAGCTTTGATTTACTGTTTCTAATACTAACTTTTTTTTTTTTTTTTATGATTCTCTTCTTCAAACCTGAGACTGTATGTTCGGGTTAATTATGTTTGGTTCTTTCAAATATCAAGAGATAATTGTTCCTGCATTAAAATACAGACACATTTTGTATTAAAATTTCATTTTAACTTTTCACATTAAACATATATTGGGACCAACATTTTAAAGTCTTCTTATGTGCTTTGAAGCAATTAGTGAGAATTGCATTTGGCTTGAATTGTAAGCAAACAGGTTTTGCAAAATTGAATATGCTCCTTCACATATGGTATCCAATTGTAAAACAGAATAGTAAAACAAAAAAGTTTAATTGTAACACAAGCCCACTATTGAAATCTTGTTTTAATTGGCAATTGAAGAGAATGGAAGATAACTTAAGTTAATAATATTGTACTCCAAGACATACCATTAAAAAAAATAGAAGCTATTGTTTGCTAATGAAAAACCTAAGGAATTGATTAATATTTATATTACAGTTTTGTTTTGTCAAATGAAAGAATTTATATGTAAGAAAGAAAACAGTGTGCAGCTAAATAATTGTTATGTGAATTTATAAACACACACACTAAAACATTTTTCATGGAAACATTTATGAAAATATACATTGCATATTATAATGGCTATGTAAGAAGGTTGAATATTGGAGATTGGAGTAAAGAGAAAATAAAACATGAGAAGTCATACAAATCGACATGTTTCTAAGGAAGCAGCTTAATCCTATTAATTCCATTTTTCATGTACGAATCTAAAAATACAAAAAGATTAAATTTAAAAATATCTCTCCTAGCTGTTTGAAGTTAATAAACTTTAAATCTTGACAATCTTAGGCTCACAGAAAAATTTGTTAACTGTCCCCACACACTTACAACCTTCTCCACTATTAAAATTTTGCACCAGAGTGACACTTTTGTTATAATCAATGAACTTAAACTGACACATCATTATCATTTGATCACCATACTTAGCATCAGTGTTCACTTTTCATGTGTACTTACAATGGGTTTTGATAAATGTATAATGACGTATGTTCACCATTACATTATGATACAGGATAGATTCACTGTCATGAAAGACTTCTGTTGTTCATCTTTCCCTCCTTCCTAAACTCTGGCAACCACTAATCTTTTTAGCAACTACACAGTTTTGCCTTTTCCAGAATGTCATAGAGTTAGAATCGTGTAACCTTCCCAAATTGACTTATTATATTCAGTAATGTGCTTTTCATGTCTTCCATGTCTTTCCAAGTCTTGAAATCTCATTTCTTTTTAGGACTTTCATTGTTTTGGTGTACCACATTTTCTTTACCTATATTCATCTATTATTCTGTGGAAAGGCCTCAGGCGGCTTCCAAATTTTGTCAGTTATGAATAAATTTGCTATTAACATTCATGTGCAAGTTTTGGTGTGGATTTAAGTGTTCAGTTTTTTTATAAGGTTTCAATTCCTTTAGGTAAATGCCAAAAAGTTCAATTGCTGAATAGTATGGTAAGAGTATGTTTAGTTTTGTACAAACTGCCAAACTGTCTTTCAAAGAGACTGTAACATTTTAAATTCCCACCAATAATGAATGAGTTTCTTGTTTCTCCATGTCCTCACCAGCATTTGGTGTTCTATTTTGACCATTCTAACAGGTGCATGTAGTAGCATTTCACTGTCGTTTGAATTTGAAATTCTCTAATGACATATGATGTTGAATATCTTTTCATATGCTTACTCCCCATATGTTTATCTTCTTTGTTGATGTATCTATTCATTTCTTCATCTATTTTTCAATTTGAATTGCTCATTTTTTAATTACTGAGTTTTAAAATTCTTTCATGTTTCTGAAAACAGTTCTTTATCAAATGCAAATGTTGCAAATATTTTCTCCAAGTCTATGACCTACCTTCTTTTTTCTCTTGATATTGCATTTTATAGAGCAGAATTTTTAACTTTAATGAAGTCCAACTTATCTTCATAGATTATGCCTTCGGTGTTATATCTAAAATATCATTGTTATACCTAAAATTATCTATGCTTTCTCTTCTGCTATCTTGTGACTATTTCACAGGTTGTGCTTTGTATTTTAGTTGACTTTGAGTTATTTTTTATGAAGACAGGAAGATTCTGCATTCATTTGTTTTGCATGTCTAGTTCTTTGAGAAATTTTTGTTGAAAAATCTATTTCTGGTCCATTGTATTGCCTTTGCTCCCTTTCTTGCCTTACAGTACTCCTATTTTACCAACATAGAACTGTCAATGTTTCCCCTCAGTCTTAGAGCAAATTTGGCTAGTGGATTTGTCTGGGTTCACCATTGTGCTTTGGAAGATTTTTAATTATTGATTCAATTTATTTAATAAATATAGCCCTAAAAGATTGCTTATTTTTTATTTTTTGAGTTTCAGGAGATCATGCTTTTTAAAAAAATGGTCCATTTTTATTGAGGTTATTATATTTGTAGGCATAAACTTATTCACAACATTTGTTTATTATTTTTCCAATATCCATGGGATCTGTAGTGATGTCCACTAACATTTTTAAAAGATGTAGATTGTCTCTTTTTTAATTTAAATATTATTTAGTCTGCCTATAGGTTTACAGATTTTATCTCTTTAAAGAAGAGTTTAATTTTCTTAATTGTTTCCATTAATTTCCTACTCTCAATTCTGTTGATTTCTACTTTAATTTCTATTATTTCTTTTCTTCCTGCTTTCTTTTGATTTAACTTAGTCTATTTTTTTCTAGTCCCTGTCATGGAAGATTTGGAGACTGATTTTAAATCTTTGTCTTTTCAACATATGCATTCAATGGTATTAATTCCACTCTCCACGTTATTTCCACTATATACCATGGATTTTGATAAATTATATTTTTATTCTTATTTATTTAAAAAAATTAAAAAATATCTTGAGATTTCATCTTCTAACCACGTGTTGTTTGAAAGTACTTTTTAATACCCAATACTTTCCAATTTTCCAGATGTTATCTTTCTATTGTTGATTTTTTACTTTCATTCCATTGCAATCTGAGAGAATAAATTATTATATCCATTCCTTTAAATATGTTAGAGTGTTTGGTGGTAAGGAAATCATCTACCTTTCTAAGTGGACCATATGGATTTGAGTGAAATGAGTAATCATGTCATTGGATAAAATAGTCTGTAGTTGGTAAATTATATTCAGTTGATTTATAGTGCTTTGATTTTGGCAATATCATTCCTGATTTTCTACATGGTTAAATGTTTGGTTTTTTTTTTTTTTTTTCTGAGACAGGAGTGCTAAAATATTGAACTATAATACTAGACTGATTTATTTCTCCTTGTAGTTCTATATTTTTAAACATGAATTTTTATACACTTCTTCATTGTTCATACAAATTAGGGATTTTTATTTCTATTAGATATTGGCTCCTTCATTGGTATGTAATGTCCCTTTATCCCTGATACATTTTCCTTCTCAGCAATCTGCTTTATCTCAATACAGCTCCTTCAAACTTCTTTTGACTAGTGTTAGAATGATATCTCTTTTTCCATCCTTTTACATTTAATCTGTGTTACTTTATATGTAATGTGGCTTTCTTTTACACAAAATGTAGTTAGGTCTTGGTACTTAATTCACTATAAATATCTCTCTTTATTTGGTGTATTGAGAAAATTGACATTTAAAGTTATTAGTGATATAGTTGGATTGATATCTACCATACATGATATTGTTTTCTGTTATCCTTGTTCTTTGTTCCTACTTTTGTCATCCACACTTTTTCCTTTGTCTTTCCAAGTACTTATATTATTTTATGTTCTCTCAATTTTTAGTATAACAGTTATATTTCTCTTTTTAAAATTTGTAATTAGTTGCTCTAGAAGTTGGAATATACATTTACAATAAACCCATGTCTTATCCAAAATGGTATTACACTAAATTTTATATTGAACAACAATAAAACCATATATATGTGACATATATATAT
Organism: Sciurus vulgaris; assembly: GCF_902686455.1. NCBI lineage: Eukaryota > Metazoa > Chordata > Mammalia > Rodentia > Sciuridae > Sciurus > Sciurus vulgaris. Next base: position 152,455,104 of record NC_136466.1, read on the forward strand.
ATATATATATAGTAATCTTGAGAAAAAAATAACAAAGCGAGAGGAATTACACTACCAAACCTCAAAATACACTACAAAACTGTCATAAGTAAAACAGAATGTAAAAGAGTATGTGGAATAGCAGTTCTCATAATCCAATTATTTTACCTTTAAGTTTTCTTGTATTATATCACATGTGAGCTTTTGGGGGATACCTAATATCAAAATCATAACAGACAATGAGGTTTTACAAAGGATCTAAGGGCGCACATTGGAGAGGGGGCAGTCCTTTCAATAAGCAGTGCTGGGAAAATTGGACATCACATGTAAAAGTGAAACTAGACCCTTGTGTCTTGCCAGTTACAAATTTCAAAACTGATTAAACACATAAATGAAGGACCTGAAACTATAAAACGAATAAATGAAAATACAGCAGAAACACTTCAGGACATTGGAATGGACAAAATTTGGTGGGGGCGGTGGCAGTTAAGATCCCAAATACATAGGAAACAAAAACAAAAAGAGACGAAAGAGATTATATCAAATTAGAAAGCTTATGCACCAAAAATAAAGCAATCAATGAAGTAAGAAGACAATTCAGAGAATCAGAGGAAATACTGCAAAATATATCTCTGCCAGGGGTTGAAATGTAAATGTGTAAGGAATTCCATAAACTCAACGGCAAAAACACAAATAACCTAATATAAAAATGGACAAAGGAACCAAATGAGTGTTTCTCAAAAGAAGCATACAAACATCTAACAAATGTTTGAAAAAATGCTTAACAACATTAATCATCAGCAAAATACAAATCAAAGCCACAAGTTATCACCATCACCAAATATGTCAAATGCTCCTGAAGATATTCAGATAAGAGATATCTTGCTCACTGTTGGTGGGAATGAAATTAATCTACACATTATGGAAACCAGTATAGTGCTTCCTCAAAAGATTAAAACTTTAAAAATATTTCCCATTCCTGTGTATGTGTATGTGTGTGTGTGTGTGTGTGTGTGTGTCCAACGGGAAATGAAATCAGAATGTTTCTGAAACATCTACACTTCCATGTTTATTTTAACACTATACATAAAAAATAATAAATGGAAACAACCTATGTACCCTCAACTACTGGGTCAATAAAAAAAACTATTACAGGTACAAAATACTACTCAGACATAAAAAGAATAAAATCATGTATTTTGCAACAACATAGATAGAGCTGAAATCATGTATTAAGTGAAATAAGCCAGGTCCAGAAATACAAATACTACATGATCTCACTCACATACATAACCTTAAAAAGTTTAACTTACAGAAATCAAGAGCAGAATGGTATTACCATAGGTTGAGAATATATGGGAGCAGAGAGGGAAGGAGAAAGGTGAATAGTAGGTACTAAGTTAAAAAGGAAAAAGAATTTCTGCTGTGCTGCGTAGGGGGTTGATTATAAGTAATAATACACTATAAATTTCAAAAATCTAGAAAAAATATATGAAAGCTTTCACCATAAATACATAATAAATCTTTGAGGAGATTGATATGTTTTACATTTTTTCAACATAACACAATGCACACAGGTATTAGAATCATACATGGTATTCCATTAATATATACAATATGTTTTTATGTCCTAGTTTTAAATAGCTTTTAAAAATACTGTTATATAATTTCACAGGAATTGTAAATATCTTTTCAAAAAATTCCTAAATTCTCACTTCTATTCCTTGTATTGTCATTGCATTCATAGATTACACTTATACATAGGTATACATAAGTGTAATATATATTATATATATATAAACATGTAGTCATAAATAATTGAATACATTGTTGTTATTAATACTTTTATACTTATCATCTTTAGATGAAATAATAAGAAGAAAAAGAAAAGTGTACTTACCTTTTACCTTTACTTTTTCATTATCAGATGCTATTTATGCAGATCTGAGCTTCTGAACTTGATCATTTTCATTCTCTATAAGGAATTTCTTTTAACTCTTCTTGCAAGGTAGATCTGTTAACATCAAATTGATTTAATTTTTGTCTGCCTAAGAAAGTGTTTACTTTTTCTTTAGTTCTGAAGAATAATTTAGCAGGTAAGATAATTCTACCTTGGTGGATCTTCCTGCTTTTTTTTTTCCTCAACACTTCAAAAAATTTGGGGGTGAAGTTGTGTCTAATTCTTATTTTTGTTTCTTTACAGGTGAAGTATGTTTTTTCAGCATTTTCTTTCAGAATTCTTTTCTCTATAGTTTCCTATAGTTTTAAATGATATTTTTAGGTATACTTTCTACTGTTATTTTTCTTGCTTGAAGTTCTCTGAGTTTCCTGACTTTGTGTCTGACATTAATTTGGAGAAATTCTCAGTAGATCTTTTTTCAAATATTGCTTCTGTTCATTTTTTATTTCTTCACCTTTGGTAGCCCATTGTGTTTATTGCACTTTTTTATTATTTTTTTTGTACCACATTGTTGAATATTCATTTCCTCATTTTATACATATATACATACATAAATCACATATATATATATAAATCACATATATATACATATATACATAAATTTTATACATATATATACATAAATCACATATATACATATATACATAAATTTTATACATATATATGCATAAATCACATATATATACATATATACATAAATCATATATATACATATACACATATATATATACATATATATATATATATATATATACATAAATCACAGTTACTTTATCCATTCATCAATTATTGAAGGACATCTAGGTTGGTTCCACAATCTGGCTATTGTGAATTGAGCAGCTATGAACATTGATGTGGCTGTATCTCTATAGTATGCTGATTTTAAGTCCTTTGGGTATAGGCCAAGGAGTGGGATAGTGGGGTCAAATGGTGATTCCAATCCAAGCTTTCTGAGTAATTTCCATACTGCTTTCCAGAGTGGGTGCACTAATTTGCAACCCCACCAGCAATGTATGAGTGTACCTTTTTCCCCACATCCTCACCAACACCTATTGTTGCTTGTGTTCTTGATAATTACCATTCTAATTGGGGTAAGATGGAATCTTAGGGTAGTTTTTATTTGCATTTCTCTTATTACTAGAAATGTTGAACATTTTTTCATATATCTGTTGATTGCTTGTAGATCTTTTTCTGTGAAGTGCCTGTTCATTTCCTTAGACCATTTGTTGATCGGATTATTTGTATTCTTGGTGTAGAGATTTTTGAGTTCTTTATATATTCTGGAGATTAGTGCTCTATCTGAAGTATGAGTGGCAAAGATATTCTCCCACTCTGTAGGCTCTCTCTTCACATTACTGGTAGTTTCCTTTACTGAGAGAAAGTTTTTTAGTTTGAATCTATTCCAGTTATTGATTCTTGCTTTTATTTCTTGTGCTATGGGAGTCCTGTTAAGGAAGTCTGATCCTAAGCCGGCATGTTGAAGATTTGGACCTACTTTTTCTTGTATAAAATGAAGGGTCATACGTGAATTCGATAAAGTAGCAGGTTACAAGATCAATGCTCATAAATCCAATGCATTTTTATACATAAGTGATGAATCTTCAGAAAGAGAAGTTAGGAAAACTACCCCATTCAAAATAGCCTTGAAAAAAATAAAATACTTGGGAATCAATCTCACAAAAGAGGTGAAAGACCTCTACAATGAGAACTACAGAACACTAAAGAAAGAAATTAAAGAAAATCTTAGAAGATGGAAAGATCTCCCATATTCTTAGATAGGCAGAATTAATATTGTCAAAATGGCCATACTACCAAAAGTACTACAGATTCAATGCAATTCCAATTAAAATCCCAATGATGTACCTTACAGAAATAGAGCAAGCAATTATGAAATTCATCTGGAAGAATAAGAAACCCAGAATAGCTAAAGCCATCCTTAGCAGAAAGAGCGAAGCAGGGGTTATTGCAATACCAGATCTTCAACTGTACTACAAAGCAATAGTAACAAAGACGACATGGTATTGGTACCAAAATAGACAGGTAGGTCAATGGTGCAGAATAGAGGACATGGACACAAACCCAAATAAATACAATTTTCTCATATTAGACAAAGGGGCCAAAAACATGCAATGGAGAAAGGGTAGCCTCTTCAACAAATGGTGCTGGGAAAACTGAAATCCATTTGCAACAGAATGAAATTAAACCCCTATCTCTCACCCTGCACAAAACTCAACTCAAAATGGATCAAGGACCTCAGAATCAGACCAGAGACCCATATTATATTTTTTTTATTCTGTAAAAATTTCTGTCTCTGCTTATGTTATTCTTTTGTTCTTCCATATCATCTTTCTATTGAACCCCTTAGTCTATTAATTATATAGTTTTTTTTTGTTTGATTTCTTAGTCTAATAATTGCAAGTGATTCCTTTTCAAAATTTGTTCAATCTCTTCAAACTTTGTTTTTTGCCTATTATTATGTCTTGTAAAATTTTGTTGACAGGTGGACATGATGCATTGGAAAAAAAGGAGTTAGAGCAAATAGGTCTTTATAGATGGAATGGTAGGTTGTGAGGAATGTCAAAATGTTTTATTGTCCTTAGAATTGACTTTAGAATTTTGGCAAACCCGAGGCTCTGCACTGTAAATATCATCATTTCCTTTTGGTTTGTCTCCCCTTGCATGGTGTAGGATGCCTCAAATGGACTAGAGCTATGTATTTCCCTTCTTCCTTATAGAGGGTTAGAGACAAGTGAAGTTGGATACTTTATTTCCCTGAGGTAAGAAAGTCTATGATAAAATCTTCACACTTAGGTTTTGTTAAAATGGTTTGCTTGAGACCAGGCTATCTTAAGAACAGAATGATCTAACATTTTTAAAGTGGTTACTTTCCTTGTCCATGTCAAGAACTTAGGGAATTTTCAAAGGTATTCTCAGTGAGAACCTAGCAGAACTTCTGAAAGTAAAACTAAAAATAAATGTGGGGACCTCCTTACAACCAGGTCTTCCTAGAATTTGTATTCCTGAGGGTTGTCCACACTCTTCTCCAGCAATCCACTAATTACATTTCAAGTTTTCCTATCATGCCACTGGTTCCTGTAGAGATTTCTGACAATGGATTTCAGTTCACATAAATTGTGACTGCCTGTATCTGCCTGGCTGTCTATCTAGTTTTTTTTTTTTTTTTTTTTTTTTTTTTTTTAGGGGAGAGGGGTGTAATGGTTTGTTCTGTGATCCTTTGTTCTGTGATCCTACTTCTCTGCCAAACTTAGAAGAGTCATTTAGTTTTTGTTTTGGTCATCTTTTTATTAATATGAAACAGTGGAAACATATAAACTTCTTATACTCCAGACTATAAATAATAGTTCCCCCATTAAATTTTGAAATTCTTCATAAATGCTAAGGGAGTTCAGGAAGTCATGGGTAAATGTGCATTGTATTTGTGTTATGTACCATTGAGACAGTGATCTGGAAGATATTTTGAGTGTGTCCCAGCTGCATCATATGACATGGTATTACGAGAAAAAGGCACAATAGATAGTCAATACCTTCTATATCAACATAGATACAGACATCTCTTTAAGGCAGAAAAAAATTTGAGCTTTGTCAAGCTTTTTAAGAATTTTATTTGAATATTTTAAATTTTCATTGTGGCAGCTGAATTGTTTCTGAATTTGACCCTAAATGGAACTTAGGGTCAATTTGTGAAAGGGGAGGTGTCTCAGTCATAGACTGCTATGATAATGAACCAGAACCTGGGTGGCTTATAACAGCACCCATTTGTTTTCCACAGTTCTCAAGGCTGGTAGTGACAGATCAGGGGCCATCCCTGTAGGCTTATGGTGAGGCTCTTCTTCCATGTGACAGAAGGCCCTCTCCTCCTTGTGTCGTCCCTTAGAATAAAGAGGTTGGAGATCTCTCGGGGTCTTTATAAGGACAGTAACCTGTGTGAATGCTCTGCCCGCTTGACCTTATCACCTTTTCAAGGTCCATCCTCCCAATACCATCACATTAGGGGTTAAGATTTCTACATATGAATTAAAAAAAAATATTTTTAGTCATAGATGGACAAGAACACCTTTATTTTATTTATTTATTTTTATGTGGTTGTGAGGATCAAATCCAGTGCCTTATACATGCTAGGCAACAGCTTTACTGCTGAGCCACGACCCTAGTCCTCTATGAATTTTGAGGGGACACGAATACTCAAATCCTTAACAGTAGAACCTATGAAAAAGTGAAAGTTTGTCAAGAAGTAAGAATGCTGGAAATGATAAAATTATCACTCCCAGAGTCCTCATGAGGAAAGTAGTATCTGGTGGGAGAAGCTCATCTCCATTAACAGAAACAACTCTGTTGACAACAGCAGCCTGCTGATTTAACACTGGTGACTCAAGGCAGGAAAAAGCACCAAAGTCTGTACCAAGGCCCTCTGCTATATTCCTATACACTTACGTGGCAGTGGAGGTGGTTTTGACACAGCAAACAGGGGAGTTGGGTGGCCACTGTTGTAGAAGAGATAATGTAGGCCCTGTCCTGAAATACAGTCTGAGAAAAGAGTCAGCTTCAGAGAGTCATTTTTTTTAATAACTCTTTCTTTTTTATTTTTATAGACTGCATTCTGATTCACTGTACACAAATTTCCTTTCTATGGTTGTACATGATGTAGATTCATACCATTTGTGTAATCATACATGCACATAGAGTAATGATGTCTGTCTTATTCCACCATCTTTCATAACCCTGTCCCCTCCTCCCTCTCATTTCCCTCTATGTAATGTAAAGTTCCTCCATTATTCTCTCAAACCCAGGCTACCTCCCCCATTATGTATCATCATCCACTTATCAGAGAAAACATTCAACCCTTGGATTTTGGGATTGGCTTATTTCACTTAGCATGATATTCTCCAGTTCCATCCATTTATCTGCAAATGCCATAATATTATTGTTCTTCAAGGTTGAATAATATTCCATTGTGTATATATACCACAGTTTCTTTATCCATTCATCTGTTGAAGGGCATCTAGGTTGGTTCCACAATCTAGCTATTGTGAATTGAGCAACTATGAACATTGATGTGACTGCATCACTGTAGTATGCCTCAAAAAGTCTTCACCAACAGGACTATGTACCTTCTACACTCCTTTGCACTTCCAGGCTGCCAGAGAAGTAGCAAGGAAAGTGACAAAAATTAGATTAGGAATTGTGACTTCTGTCCAGAGGTGGGGGGAAGGGAAACAAACACTTCACTAAATCTGAGTTCCATTTTTAATTTTGTGATGAATGATGAACACATGTAAATTTAAGCAAGTTCCTAGTCATTTAATGTAGACACTGGGACTATTTTCAGCTGTTCACTAGGTTAAATAAAGTGTACTTTGTATTGAGTTATCAACTGTGCTAAATATAATTTGTGAGGAATTCAGACACCTTGGATTCCTAGTGAGTTGGATGCATGCCACTTATTTGGCATTCCAATGTATTCTTTGTGTTTCCCCACTTTGCATTTCCTTTCTTTCATTTTGTTTTCTTGAACAAATGGTAATTAAAGTGACTCTTTTATTATGTATACCCAATGATTTCTGCATAATAGATAACCCATAAATGTTTGTGAATTAAAATTAAAAATTGCTCTCAGCAAGAGGTTTTATTGCAATCACTATAAGTTGATTCCACAATATATAATTTGTCTATTATTTTCAAAAGGATGCTTCCTAATTCAGCATTGTAAGGCAGATTTTCAACTAAAACTGCCTGAGAAATGCCACATTGTTCCACCTATGCTCAAGATAGAATGATCATGTTATAATATATGTTCCTATTAACAAATCAATTATAATTATATTCATGCTCCTAGAACAGATTTCAAGACTATAATTCTATTCACAGTGATAAAAGTATAGTGAACAAAATGGTTATCAGATTTAGAATAATTAACTTTGTAAAACTTCTACCCATACTAATACATATTAATTATATATGGATAGAGAATTCTGACTAGAATTTCTCTTTAATGACAACTTCATACTATGTTATTAACATCCAGTAGTTATGGAAACAAAAGTAATCTTAGTGACAATATGAACTCCTTTTAGCTTAAAAGGAAGGTGCTCTAAACCCACCTGTTGTAAAATAAGATTTCCTAAGGAATACATGACAAGTTATTCAGCATGATAACATGATAGCCTAATTTAGCTAGTTTACATGTCTCTAGTGATAAAATAGTTTTTCCTTATGTGAAGTTGAAACCTTCCTTTCTAGAATAAGCAAACATCTGGTTTTGTGGGCATAAAAGGGACATGTAATTGCTTCTGTGATGGTTTTCTTTTTATTCCCATGTGATATAAGATGCAAATGAGGTTCTTCTTATCATGTAAGTTTCAGCTAAACAACAAACAAATTCCCCACAAACTTGTAATTCTACAGTCTTTTTCTACCTGTTAATATATATTGTAGGTTTGGTGCATTATACAGTCTGTGTCACATCCATTTACTTTTTTAATAAGTCAGAAGGGCAATAGACAATGTTTGAATGAGTATGATTCTGTTCCAATAAAGGTTTATTTACAAAAACTGGTGGCTGGTAGCTGATTTGGCCCATTTTCAATCTTTTCATCAACATCAGTCTATAAATTCTTTTGGAAAATCATACGTATTTTAAAGTTTGCTAGAGATTAAATACTGGGTTTATTTTTAAGTTGGGCTTAAATAACATTATGATTTTCCCATGAATTAAAGCATTTCTTATTATTTTCTTGAAAACAAAATTTGCCTTTTTTTCTTACAAAATCTTAAATACACTTACATACTTGGAATAAATTTATATTCATTTGTAGAGGTGAGAAGAACTAAAACAGATGAAAGAAAAATATGTAAATTTCTGGATAACTTTTCATGAAAACATTTGCTAAAAATACTGATTTATCTTTCAACTGGTAATTAAAATATAACTTTGACTTACTTTAAAGTGTTTAGGGGTATAATAAAAAAGAGATACCGTGGTATTTCACCACCCAGCCAAACTAGCCTCTGGTCATTGGTCAGTTGTTCTATGTACTCCTCCCTCTTTCTCTGTTACCATATTTTGAAATCCCTTCTGCTCTGCACCAGAAAATAAACAGACCTAGTAACTATGTTTTTTGAAGCTGTCATGTTACTAAGTTTGAGAAGTGACTACAGGATTAGACTATTTGTTCCTTGCTTCTCCTGGATAAACTTGGACCAGGGAATACCTATCCCTTTTGGTCCTCCAATAAAACTGTAGTTGATTTGATCTTTCCCTAATTCACTGTCTGAGGGTGTTAGATCTTACTTGATCAGAGTAAAAATTATCTACACTAAATTTTCACTATTTCCACATTTTGTTTTCTTAGCATCTGTCTGATTCATATTAGCAAAAAATAGTTAAGAACTCAAGCTAGGCTTCATTTCATTAAAGCCATTCTAACTACCTGATTATCTTGTGATTGTTTTGAACAGATCAGGTAATCTTTAGAAAAACTTATTCATTTTTCTACCAGTTGGATTCAATAATTTTCTGACCATTTTGACTATCATTTTTGTTTTTGCATTTTTTTGGAAATATGGTAAGTGCTACTGTATTTTGAAATCATGGTAAATGTTACTGTAAATATCAAGATCAAGTTAATGAAATCATTTCTGGAACATTAGTTCTACTTTAATAGAAAAATCAACTTATGAAACATGGGATAATTGATTTAATAGCTTTGATAGAGTTTATTATTATATGCTTTAACTTCAATTTCCCATTTTGCCATGAGTAACTACATAGGTAAAAAGAATATGATCAGCTACTTTATAACATGTATTCTTGCAACTGTTCTTTATAAAATGTATGTGTATGAACCATTATCTTTAAGTGTTGCATCTTAGACTCTTTTAAAGCCAATTTGATATGAAGCAAAAGGATTCCTGTCATAGTTAAGGTGCATAAGTTAATCAACCTCTAAGTCGTTTATATATTACACTGTACAGATAAACAATGAGCTGCTATAAGAATTAAAGAAAATAGAAATCATGTATCACAAAGTTTGAGACTCAATAAATCTTGGTTTCTTTTCTCTAAAATAGATCATTCTGCTGATGGTAATTCTTAATTAGAAAGGGCAAAACTCCAAAGTTGAAGTTTGATTCCACTTTACTAACAATGTTTATTTGTTTCTTTGTTTCACACAAAGCCAAATTGTTAGTCATATAAATCATTCATGTATTCAGGATGTGCTTGATTTCTGAAATGTGAAAATTGTTTTGTCTGACCGTGTAAAGTTTGCTTCTGGGGGCAAAGATTAAACATCAAGTTTTGAAATATTCTGCAATTTTTTTATGCTTCTGTTTCAATTTTTAGCCTCTGTATGTAATCGGGAAATTAAACCTATTTATAAAATTTATTTTAATGAGGATAATTCCTTCTGTGGCTTATTTTATTAAACTCTAAAATGAGTGCTCTGAGCTGCATAACACCCTGCTGATGAAGATATTTTGTGTCTGACATTTAATGTATCTTTCAAATGAAAGCTTTCTACTGCCCTCTCTACCTTCAAACCTGCTACTCATAATTAACTCTAGTAATCATATTTCATATCAAGGAATTTAAAATAAATCTCTATGATAATGGTTTAAGTATTTAATAGCTATACAGCCTTTTTATTTTTTATTTTTATTTTTTGTGGTATTGAAGATTGAACTCAGTACCATTACCACAGAGCAACACCTGCAGGACTCTCTTAAGTTTTTTATATTTTAATTTTGAGACTGGGTCTCATTAAGGTGCTGAGGATTCAGATTTGAGAGCCTCCTGCCTCAGCATCCAGAGTGGCTGAGATTTCAGGTCTGAGTCACAGTCTTTATAATTTTAAATCTTGTTCCTATGCCTAAGCCTGCAGTTTGCAACATAGGTCTACATACATAAATATTTAAATAGATCCTTTAGGGAAAGGAAAGTGACAGGGCAAGAGTTAGATTCTATTTTTCAATTCTCAAGATTCTGGAAATATATATTTTTTTAAATAAACAAAGATAAGAGTATATCTTCATCCAAACTGAAACTAGATAGCAGTAATAACAGCATATTATGAAATGTTTGAGCACTACTAGGTATTCGATTCTATAATTTATTCAAAATAAAATAAAATACCCAGAGAGAAATTACAACACAATTGCTGTTCCAAGAATTAGTAATAAGTCATATGGAGGGTTGGAGCTGTAGCTAAGTGGCAGGGTGCTTGCCTAGCACAGATGAGGCACTGGTTTCAATCCTCAGTACCACATAAAAATAAACAAATAAAATAAAGACATGCAGTCCATCTAAAACTACAAAAATTAAAAATAAATAATAAATAAATCATATGGAAAATATACATATATACACATATATATTTATACATACACCTACATAATATATGTATTTCCAGTATTCTGCCATATGTGATTAGAGGAAATGGTGAATTAGGAAAGCCAGTCTCCTTGTTGTGAAACAGCAAGGGCAGAAGAGGACCAGAGGGCAAATCTCACTAATGACTTCTGTCTTGTTCCATTCTAGAGATGACTCTAGATAAGTTCAAAACTCTAGCTCTTGATGCAAAACGGAATTCTTTTTTTATTCTTATTTTGGGTAATTCATTATTGGCATAAAGCAACAATACTGGTATTTTTATGTAGATCATGAATACTGCAACTTTTCTGAGTCCATTTAATAGTTGTAGTAGATTTTTGGTGGAGTCTGTGCTTTTCTGTGTATAAGATCAGTGACAATGTGACTTTATTTTTTCCAGGTTGTATGTTCTTTATTTATCTCTTGCCTGATAGCCCTGGCTAGATCTTCAGTATTATGATAATAAAAGTGTTAAAAGTCTATATCCTTATCTTATCCCAGGCCTTAGAAAAAAATCAGCTTTTCCCCATTTAATACAATGTTAGCTGACACACATATTACCTTTATTATGATGAGTTATGTTCTTTCTATACCTGATTTCTTAAGAATTGTAATCACGAATGGGTTTTGAATTTTGTCAAATGCCCTCTAGGTATCTACTGAAATTATCTTATATATCATGTCCTTCATTCTGTTCATGTTGTGTATCATGTTTATTGATTTTCACATGTTGAAACACCTTGCATCCTGGAGGAATCTCAAATGATCTTGGTGAATAAGCTTTTTAATGTGCTATAGAATTCAATTGGTTGTAGTTGGCTAAGAATTTTTGCATTTGTGTTTATGAAAGATATTAACCTATAGCTTTATTTTATTTTTATGTCCTTGTCCAGTTTTGGTATGAAGGTAATACTGGCATTGTAAAATAAGATTGAGAGAATCTTCTATTCTTTAATTGTCTGGAGTGATTAAAGAAAAATTGGCATAAGTCCTTCAAAAGTTTTGTAGAACTCAGTACTGAAGTTATCATGTTGTAGACTTTGATAAGAGACTTTTATTACTGATACAATCACAAAAGCAATCTCATTTAAAATAGCAACCAAAAAAATACATAGGGATAAATTTACCCAAAGAGGATTAAGAGGTCTGTAATGAAAACTATAAAACAGCAATAAAAGAAATGGAAGAGAACACAAAAAAAGTGGAAAGATATCTTGTGTACATGGACTGAAATAATCAATATTGTTATAATGCCTCTTCTATCAAAGTAATCTACTAACACAATGCAACCCTAGTCAAAATAATGATGACATTATTTACAGAACCAGGGAAAACAATTGTTGCACCTGAATAAAAACAAAACAAATGAAAATTTGCCAAAGTTTTTTAGGCAAAAACAACAAAGCCAAAGGCATTACATTATCTGAATTCGAAATATACTACTTATTTTTAGCAATGAAAACATTGTAGCATTGGTACAAAATCAAATACAGTCCAGTGCTGCAAAATAGAGTCTGGACCTTAACCTACACATTGACAATGAACTGATTTCTTTTTTTAAAACAAGGTTTTTGTTTTGTGTTTTAGTTGTAGATGACACAGTACCTTTATTTTATTTACTTTTATGTAGTGTTGAGGATCTAATCCAGTGCCTCACATGTGCAAGAGAAGTGCCCTACCACTGAGTGACAACCCTAGCCCCAACAATGAGCTGATTTTTGACAATTGTGATAAGAACATGAGTTGGTGAAAGGACAGTCTTTTCAACAAAGGGTGCTAGGAAAATTGTACACAAAAGAATCCAATCAAGCTCATCTGATTTCCAGTTTCAAATATCAACTCAAAAGTTTACAGACTTAAATGCAACACCAGAAACTATCAAGCTACTAGAAGAAAACACAAGGGAAGTGTTTCAGGGTATTATCATGGGCGAGTAGTTTTTGGAAAAGTTCCCAAAGCACAGAAAACTGACACAAAAAAACACCAATGGCAGTATATCAAACCAGAAAGCTTATGCACAGTAAAGGACATGAAGAATAGCACAGAGACAGAACTATAGAGTGAGAGAACATATTGGCAAACTATACATATGACAAGAGGTTAAAACAAAGAATACATATGAAATTCCAGAAACTAGCAAGAAGGAAAATATATCAAATAAACATTTACAGTAGATACAAGGAGACAATTTTCTAAAGATGTGCAAATGGCCAACAGATGAAAGAAACTTGTTCAACATCACTAATAATTAGGGAAATGCAGAGAGAAAACGCAAAGCAAGATCACCTCCATCCAGTAATGAGGTGCTATTACCTAAAAGAGAAAAGATAACAAGTCCGCAAAGTTGTAGGGAAAAGGGAAGCTTTGCACACTGCTGACAGCAATGAAAATTAGTGTAAGCATTATGGAAATCAGTTTCCATAAAAAATTAAAAATGGAAGTATCATATAACCCAGAGCATTTATCCAAAGGAAATGAGATGAGAATGTTGAAGAAACATTTGTACTCTCATGTCTAATGCAGTACTAAATAAAATAGCCAAAAAAATGGAGGACCCTAGGTTTCTATCAATGATCACCAAATAAATAAAATGTGCTACATATAGTTAATGGCACACTATTTAGCTATAATGAGAATAAAACCTAGTTATTTGCAACAGTGTGAATGGAACTGAAGAACATTTTAAGTGAAATAATCCAGGCACCTAAAAGACAAGTGGTACATTATCTAGCTCATATGTGGAATATAAAATATTTGATTTAATAGACATTGAGTTTAGAATAGTATTTTCTAGAGGCTGGGTAGAATGAAGGGGTAGGAAGAATGGAGAAAAGTTGATTAATGGATACTAATTTATGGTAAGATAAGAGCAAGATTTTCTTTTGTGTTTATTGAACAGCAGGGTGATAATAGACAACAGCAATGTTCAAAAAGATAGAATAAATAATTTTTAGTGTTTCACCACTAATAAATTATAAATTATAAATGCTTGTGGAGATACAAATTATAAATTATAATGCTTAAACTTTATTTGTGTGCTTATTGAAATATGACTTGGTACTCCATAAATATGGACTATAGATATGTTTTTATATGTCAGTTAAAATATATTTAATCTAAAAAAAATGTTCCTCAGAAAAGCTCAGTGGCCTGTGCCTAAGTCACTGTCTTCAGGAGAAAATCAAGACAAATATACCTCACTCTTGTTTGTGTACTGAGTAATGAGAATAATTTACAATTCTATCCAACATGTAAAAGAGCACAAATACCTGGAGTTAGTCCCTCTGTTGTTTTAAATCTATCAAAAGCTTAAAGGGACAAATGCTATTATGATTTAGAAGATTACATAAATGAATAATGAAATTCCCTGGAGGTCAACTGATGATGAACATGCTGCAGATTATAAACCAATTACATTTTGCAAAGGCAGGATTATTTACCCTTTAAATCTCATCTTTCTGCAGTCTTCCTTGCCTCAGTAATTGGTACCTCCATTTTTGCAATTGCTTAGACGAGTAAACATCTTGTCAACTTTGATTGCTCTTTTTGGCTCATTCTATGAACTATTTCTGAGCAAGTCCTATTGGTTTTACTTCCAAAATAAGCCTCAAGGTCATCTTTCCATTTCCCCTTATTCCTGTGTCATCAGCTATGTATAACTCAGGGAAAAGGTATGGATGTTTATAAACTCGAATTCCCTAATTCCCCACACAATAAACTGTGTCAACTTCAAAAAAAGCAACTGAGAACAAAGGAAAAAAAACCATGAAAATATAAATAAGCTTATTTCTCTTTGTTCAAAACCTTTACTAGTTTCTCCAGGCACATGAAACAAAATTCCAACTATCCACTCAGGGTGCTGACACGTGTTTTATAATCCCAGCACCTAAAGATGCTGAGGAAGGAGGATTGCAAGTTCAAGGACAGCCTCAGCAACTTTGCAAGAACAGGTCTCAAATTAAAAAAAAAAAAAATTAAAAAAAAATTAAAAAAATAAAATAAAAAGAGCTGGGGATGTGGCTCAGTGGTAAAGCACTCCTGGGTTTAATCCCCAATGTGTGTGTGTGTGTGTGTGAACCTCAAAACATCCATCATGATAACTAAAATATTACTGCTATATTTTGTTACTGTGTTTCTTGGTGTGAGATGGGAAAAGCCAAAATACTCTGGCCTGGCTCATCTCTGCCTGAAACTCCACCTTCATAACCCACATCATGACTATGGTCGTCTCTTTTTCATCCTTTAAGCCATAGCTTAAATATTGTCTTCTTCACCAAGTATTAGCATGTTTCTATTACTATCCTTCCATTTTTTTTCCTCCATAGCACTCAATATAATTATAGTCTTGTCATTTATTTGGAGAATATTCTTACTTAATATTCTCCTACCTTCACTTAGACAATTATATTTCCAACTTTTGGCATATATCCTGACATTATATAATTCATAACCAAAGTTAGATAAACAAATAAGTGAATGCCTGAACATTCTGAGAGTCCTTCTAATAAATGGTATGACAATAATCCAAAATGCAGCCAATTCAGTATATGCTTAAAATATTAAAAAAAAAAAAAAAAAAGCTGAAAGCAGGCTCACATGTGAAACCAAATCTACTTGTTGCTGCATTCTGTCTGATTGATCGTGACAGCAAAATGAGCAATTAAAATTATCCTGGGAATCATTTAAACACAAAAACAAGTGTAATAAATACAGTTGTGAAACCAATGCAGTATTATGAATAGATAGACAAGGTAATATGAAATAATAATTACAATCATTTATTGGGAGAAATCCTAGTTCTTGGCTGAATAGCTCAAGTGTGTAAGGAAAACCTTTGCATATATAGGCCTGACAGGAAAACCTGCAGGAAGGAGCGTTCTGCTCCAGCCATCTGGGAAAGTATACAACTTCCCCAAGTTGATGTCAGTGTTACCAAGGGAACCAAAGGGCAGGACTTGAGAGACCTAAGAAAAGGTTGTCAATTCGGATAGGACAAAGGTGTAATCATAGCAAATGATGACTGGTCAAGGGAACTATGAAAGTCTTGTGGGCTTCCACAATAAACGAGTTTGTAGGCTGCTCGCCACATGCTTGCTCCACCCAACTCCCGGAGAAGTGTAATAAATATAGTTGTGAAACCAATGCAGTATTATGAATAGATAGACAAGGTAATATGAAATAATAAATACAATCATTTAATTATTATTAGCATTATCATTTTTCCTTTGGAAAGGTGAAAAAAAATTTAAGACCATCCTAACAAATGATATATTAAAAAAAATTCAAAGTATATGCATGAAATATCTTATTTCATACAAAGATCTTACTATTTATTTTTACAACATTAATAAATTTAGAAATTGTGCTGCATGCTGGTATAAAAACAAGTAAAACTATAAAAAAAATGTGTTTTTATAACCAGTGAGCATTTCCAGAGTCCATGATGACATCAAAAACTAATATGGATTTCATCACAAATAGAAAGTTAAAAAAAAATTAAGGAAGCATTTGAAACAAATTAGAAACCAAGATAACAGATATGACATTCATTCTATTTCTCTTATTTGAGTCATATAAATAGTATTTATAAGAATCACCTTTATAATGGTATAACATAGTAAGTTTATATCATTCTGAGAACAAACTGGTTTTATAGGGAAAAGAAAAGTTGTAATTAAAACCAGCAAAAAGAAACACTATCATTTTACTTATGATCAATTTTACTCAAGTGTAAAATTAATTTCTTTAATTTGGGAAAAAGTATAGGTTTGATACTAAGATTGTAGCATACAATTGAAAATGATTTTAGAAAGAAATAATAAGAGATTTTTTTCTCTGATATGTTATTAGCATAAGTAATACAAACTGTTAATGTAATATAAAATATAATGGAATTAATAGAGAAAACATGTTAATAACCTATGGACATTTCTATTTTGTACTGTGTATTAATAGTCATAAAATACATAAGTTGATTTCCATAAAATCTAGGTGGGTCACAAAGTTTTTGTGAGAAGCAAAGAAGATACAAACAGGCTGAATTGACATTATTTTCTTGCTGTCTCATAACTGAAATAAGTGCAGAACCAAGGTGAATTTCAACCAAGTGGTAGTGAAATCTTTGCTGTACATACTATACTTGCATATAGTAATTCTGAAGTGAGTTATCAGGGCACCTGTATTTTAACTAGTTCAAAGTAAAAGTCAAGTTCAGGGAAGGAGATTAAAGGAATATGTATAGCCCACACAGGACAGCAAGTCTTGTGAATAAAAAGAAATGATCTTTTGTTTTTTTTTTTTTTTGGTACGGGGATGATTAACCATTGAGCCACATACCTAACCCTTTTGATTTATTTATTTATTTTTTTTTCTTTTTGAGACAGGGTCTTGCTGAGTTGCTTCGGGCCTCACTAACTTGATGAGACTGCCTTTGAACATGCAATCCTCCTGCTACCATCTCCCACATCGCTGGATCATAGCCATGCACCACCCGCTCTGTCTGGCAAAAGGGAATGAGGTAGAATGGGACCCCCCAGTTTATTGCAGAGTCGCTGCTTAATTTGCTGGCTTGTTCCTAATTGGGAAAAGTGAACTGATTCAGAAACTTCTTTCCTTTTGCCACAGTAAGCATCAGTTCATGGAAGGAAGTCGTCACTGGGAAATAGCAATGCTTGTAAACTTCAGTGTGGTTCACACAACCCCAGCTATGTGCTTGAAATTTTTCTATTATTAATTGTAAAATGTTTTTAAAGACTTTTTAAAAATTTCTACAGTGTTAAGCATGCAGTTAGAATTAAACCCAAATGAAGAAAATGTGTCAATGTTGCCTCTTTAAGAGACAGAGCACATGTAAATTTTTTTCTATATTTCTAAGGAACATATACTTTATCATTACTAATTCACAACACACTTCTCTGTTTCCCTCCCACCCACAGACACACACTTTCAGCAGTTGCTGAATTCTGTTCATTCATCATTGTAGGAAGTCCTCAACATGCCTGTTTCCTCTGTGATAGGAGCAGGGGGGCTATCTCACTTGATTGATCGTGAAGCCTGCATATGCCCTGATTAAATGAAAGTTAGTTGATTTCTTGCTTTACGTTAGGCATTATGCCAAACATTTAATATATTATGTTATCAATAGCTCTGCGTATTAGTGTGCTCGTCATCT
This sequence comes from Sciurus vulgaris, assembly GCF_902686455.1. Lineage (NCBI taxonomy): Eukaryota > Metazoa > Chordata > Mammalia > Rodentia > Sciuridae > Sciurus > Sciurus vulgaris. Next base: position 152,473,602 of record NC_136466.1, read on the forward strand.
TAATTTTACCAATAAAATATACTGAGACCTTGAAAGGTTAAATGAACATGGCCAAGTTTAAAGAGGCACATAAAGTCCCAGAGTGACACTTGAAGCAGTTATAGATAGAAACAGTGAAACAGTGGCTTGATACATCAAAGTGATAGGTGAACAATGCCTTTTCAGAGAGTTCCTAGAACAAAAAGTCATTTGCTAAATGAGTGGATGCAATAGCCTCGTTCTCAGGTAGGTATATTTCCTGCGCATGCCCAGGACTGTCTGCAATATGCAGTTTGTTATATTTGATTATTAAAATAGGGAAGATAAACATGATATTATTTGTAAAATGTCTTCCTTTTTAATTAAACATTGACAGTTTTTGTGAGTTTTTTTTAATTTGAAGGGCTTCATTTTTGACTTAGACTCCTTCCCATGCATTTCATCATCTCCATTCTGCAAAATAAATATTAGGGTAAAGTGAGGGAAATGAGGTAAAAACCATGGAAATTTTTAATGGTCACATAGCTTGTTTGCAGTGGACTTCATATTTGAATCCTACTGTCAAACTATTGCTATGGAAATGATTTGTAAACAACAAAATTAAATAAACAGCATATTCTATTTATGTTTTGCTCCTCATCCAGCATGAAATAAGCTGAACACCATGTAAAGAGCATTTTTTTTTTAGTCAAGAGTCAGATGTAGGTTGTTTATAACAAAACAAAATCAGGCAAGCTGACTTTGACCTCTGCCTCTTATGTCTAAATGCAGATATTCTTCTTGTTTTATTTACTTGCTGTTAGTTGGGACAGGCATAAATGAAACAGGACAGTTAGAAATTCGGGGTGCCTCTACCTTAAATTTATCTGCTTGTCTCTTTTAGTTTAAATCCTCAAATAAATCCCAGAGAAGGAATGAGCATGGGTGCAAGAAACATAATTTCTAAAACCCTCAATTGAACTTTAAATCACAATGTGAAGACACAAGTGGAGAGGAAAAGGTGACAGAGACAGATGTTTGTTGGAAAGAATATTCAGAGATTGAGAGAAGATGGAATTGAGAAAAAAAGTAAAGGCAAGAAAAGGAACATCACTAGCGTTGTCCAAAGGGATGGAGACAAATGGGCAGGTGTGAAGCCAGCAAGTGGGGAGTTGAAGGACCCCTTTCTGGTAGGTTCTCTTCTGTCAGGTCAAGTCCAGCACCACAGCAGCACCTACCCCTCCCCCACACTGGGGCATCACAGGTGCTGGGGCACAGTCAATTGGGTTCAAATCCCACCTCGGCTACTTATTAGCTCTGTAGCTTTCATCATTTAACTTAAATTCTCTTAATCTTGACTTCCTCTTATAAAAAAAATGATCACAAATAAAACTTGAGGAGGCCTCTGGATGCTAAATGAGGTAGAGTCACATTAGAGCCCCATCAATATTAGCTGTTTCTAAAATATTTCTAATCTTGTCTCTCTTTATAAGAGTGATCCATCTAAATCATACCCAAGCCTCTCTCTTTTCTGCTGCATCTACACTCTTAAGTGACAAGAATGATTAAAAGTCCAAGTGCCCTGGAATGATATATAACCTCTTCTGGGTTTCTGCAGCTTCTTTACTCTGCACTTGAAACTTGCCTGGAGTACCTGCTGCTGTAGCATAAACCACCTGCAGCTCCCTACAAGAATGCTTTTGTGTCTTGTCCCCTTACCTTGCTAAGTACACTCTGCATGGAGCTTTATTCTTTGCTGCACATTTACCCCATCATTAAATTCTACCACTCATTTGACATCTCAACTGATATAGGTCTTATACAAAAATCCACATTTGTTATCTTTGGAGGCATAACAGGTTACTAAATGTTCAGTTATTTAAGAACATGTACACACATTTATTCTCTGATTTTATGGGCTAGCTCAGGTGAGTCCTCTGGCTCAGTCTCACTTGTAAGAATGTAATCAGGATGTCAGGAGGAATACCTTGGTAAATGTATATTGCCTTTGAACAAGTAGCAGGTGTACAGAGAGTTTTTCTTACACCTATTTTTTACCAGTTGCCTCTGGCTCAAAATAATAGTTAAGTCAAAGTGGTATATAATAGAGGGACATAATACAGCTTCTGCGATATTGTACCTAAAACAAGTAGTGAGTCTCCAAACCTGTTAGACATTGTATCTTTCTGTTGCCTCTTTAAGGAAGTCCTCCTGCCTGTCCAGTGCTAACAAAAGTAATCAAAATTATCACATTATAGTTATAATATAAATTATAAATCTTAGTCCTTGACCTCCATGACATCGGGGTCTATTGCCTTAGTCTTCTCTTTCTGCAGCATAAGTAGGGGGCACAAATTACTAAAAATACGTTTAGTCTCTTCCATAATAAAATATGTATGTTTGTAGTCACTTTTTTTAAAATGAGATTTATTTTTCTGTAACATAAAATAAATTCCATTTATGAACTAAATTTATGAAACTTTATTTATGAAACGAAATTTTTTCCTTGTGTAGAAAACCGATATATAGAGCAGCTGACACCACATAGAAGAAAACAACAATGTTAAGTACAGAAGCCTTGAAGTATAATTCAAAGGGACTAAATGAATATTTTGTATAGAAATGATAATGTCAATAGATAGCATTGTTCAGGAAACCACTGCTGTTTAATATCTACCCAGAACTTCAACACAGTTGAGCTCTTGCTAATAGTGAGAGATGAATTAGCACACAAAGCATGCTTATTAAATTCTTTTAAAACAGATTATGAAATATTGCTACTCAGTGGATTTGAAGAAGAGTGGGTCAAAATGGAAAACCACTTATCAGCATATGCACAGAGAAAACATTGTAACTATTTTACCTCTGTACCATGTTTCTGAATAAGTGTCAACAATTATAAATTTTCTTGTAACAGAATTAACTTGAATTACTTTATCCAGTTTGTCACTGAGATACTTCAGAGCAATTACTAGCTTCTGTAAGAAAACAAAAGTAGCAATCACAATGATTTGGATTTAACAAGCAGTATGTATAATATAAAACTTTTTAGTTCAAGCTGAATGTCACAATTAAAGAGCAAAATTATTCTTGGCTGAATGAGGTATGAGTTTTTGTACTGTACAAAGAAAGGTAATTATCAAGTTGATTCAAAGACGTTCACAAATTCTTACATAAGCAAATATAAAAGACTACAGTTTCTTGAACTATCTTGCTCTTCCATGTTTTCATGGCAATTTTCTCTGCCTCCAGATAGAAAGTTCCACTGAGCCAGGAGTTAAGCCTCAGATCGTGGGAATAACAACCAGTTCCTTTCCTAAGCAATATAGCAGGCGTCTTTTTTTTTTTTTTTTTTTTTTTTTTTTCCTGGATGTATCCTCTTTTGTACATGTCAATACTCTAGACCTTTTGCTGTAGTTTCTGTTCTTCCATTTTTGTTATTGTTCCTTATAGTAGCCACCCTACCCAAATCCACATAAATCCCCTTCCTTGCTTATTGTCTTAGAAACATTTTCTTTGGAAGCTTCCTTTCTGTGGCATTTCAGTTAAGGGAGGGGAGCTTTTATTTGTTTTAACCTCACTGCTTATTTTAAGGCATAATTGACTTTATTTTATCTAGTATTAAAAATTTAAATGTAAGTTTTTTTGTGCTTCTAAAGCAACTCACAGAAGAAAAAGGTTTTCTGTGTTCTTTTGGGAAGCTAATTGTAAACTCTGAATTAGGGATCAAATAGTGAAAATAAAAAACACATTTTATTACTAATCTGTTTGAGGAATGAATTTTATAACTCTATAAAACTAGGAAAGGTAAATTGTTTCCCAATGTGTTTTCAAACCTTAAATTCTTCAGGACATTTTTGCAATAGCATATTTTCTAGTGTTTTACAGAATTGCATTTGTACTTATTTTTGGTCATGTGTTAAAAAATGAAATTAGAGCTTGAGGCTTGGCTCAGAGGCAGAGCACTTGTCTGTCATGTGCATGATCCTGGGTTCAATCCTCAAGTACTGTAAAAGAAAACATAAAAATAAAAAAGAAAGAAAGAAATCAATTATTTTCTCATCTTGCAGTTAATACAAACCTCATTATTAGCGAAATATGGCAATGGAATTTATACTTTTCCTGAAAAAATCATGAAAGTCGATCAAATAAAGGAAATTTAATCTCCTTTTTCACCAAATGTCAGAATTGCAGCTAGGAGTTTCAGTAATCTTCTCAGGATTAAGCACACTGTTAGAAACTGTCAGCATTCTAAAAAATGTAATTTGTTGTTCAAATATAAAATTTAGTTAAACATTCATTTTACTAAATAATTATTTTATCTAGATTTTGAAATGTTAAAAGGAACATTTTTTAAAGGAAGGAAAAATTAGTATATGACTCGTTGAAAGGAAAAACAAGAATGGCAGTGATAATTGTTCTCATTAATCTAATAACTACATACAAAAATATCAAATAATATGTAAAATCTGTATTGAACCCCATTTGATATAGAACCACAGAATTAAACAGAAAATGTATTCAAAGTATAATTTAGTGATGTTAATTTTATAATATACTTAAATCTAAAAAACATGTATATATATTGTATTTTACATATATAGCTCAATTACAGAACAGTAATTAATATTAAATAGGATGACAAATTATCATGTCCTATATTGTTTCTCTTCTGTTTGTTTCCTTTTTTTTTTTTTTTTTTTTTTTTTGGCGGTGCTGGGGATTGAACACAGGGCCTTGTGCTTGCAAGGCAAGCACTCTACCGAGTGAGCTATCTCCCCAGCCCCTTTTTTTGTGTCTTTTAAGAAGATTCTTGGTGTATCTTCATTAGTGATTCTTTAAGTGCTAATGATGCCATAACATTTTATAGGGTGTTTATTCCAAATAGTTTCCATATTCATGAAATGATTTCATTAATTGTCCTTTATCATCTAAATGTTTTTATTCTAATGTGTTTTTAACTTTTTAAAGTACTATAATTATTATAATGAAATATTTATTTTTCCTCAGTTCACTGCTAATTTACCATTTTGAAAAAACATTACAAAATTAAAAAGCACATCATACAACATTCATACACATGACTCTTCCATTTTTTCATCCAAAGTTAAATTTAAAGGTAAAAATTAAAATTACCCAAAATTTGTAGAACACACAATTTATTTCATGCAAATTTTTGCAAAAAAAATATGCAAAAATACAGAGGTATAAAAATGGTAAGAGTATAATAAAGTGTTTTAGTTCTTGTTTTCTTTGCACTAATTTTAAATTCCAGCATTTGAAAGATCATTTTCTGATTAACATTTTCATGATGTGTGTTACTTTGCAGTTGCTGGGTTTCAATTTCCACCTGAAATATAATACTGTTCAACAATGTCATTTTAAAGAGATTAAGTATCCTGGTGTGTGACAAAGTGAACTCAATTTTAAATTATGCACAGTGAAATAATGAAAACAAAATGAAATGAAAACTCTATTTGTCAGGGGCCTGCTATCAAGTATGTAAATCATTTACAACACATATCTTCTTCTCTTAAGGCTCATTTTTTTATACACTTGAGTACTTTACTCTCCTTAACCTAATTCTTAACTTCTCTGTTAATATATTTAGTAAAAATGCAGAGCACAGGACCTCCTGGAAATTTTAGTTACATTTTATTCATGTACATATTTGGTTCTCTTGCCCCAAACACAAAGAATAAAAAATAAATTAATTAAAAACCAGGGAGGGCAGAAGTAGTCAAATCTTATATTCAATTTCCTTGCTTTTACTTGAATTCATTTTATGGTTCAAAGCTTAAGTCAGGTGGTGTTTCCTTAAGGATTATTCCAGAGAAAGAACAGTTTGTTGTTGTTGCTGGTGGTATATTTGAATAAAAGCAATTCCTGAATTTACACTAATAATTAAGTAATGATGCATGTGAATTTGTCTAGGGAATTTCCTTTCTTGACAGGTGACTTAGGACATCTGATTATAGTGCCAACTTCACTCTCAAAAGAATCCTGACTGACTGAGGTGGTAAATTTTATGCATATGTTAGGATATTTCTAAGCAAAGCCTCATATGCGTATAGTTATGCAATGCTTATGAAAAACTTATAATTTTGCCATTATGTTTTGTTTTCTTTTTAAGATCCTTCTGATGCAGAAAGAAAAAGGATGCTTAATATAATTTCATCCACAAAAATATTACACGAAAATGTTAATGCAACTTGAAATTGTCTCAGCAGTTTTCGAATGATGCATGAATCTAAGCAATGTCTTTTATTCTAATGCTGTTTGCTCTTTCCATTAAAAAAATGTTGTGACAGTTGAACTCCCCCATGTATCACCAGGCAGCTTGTTAATGCAACAGTTTACATTTGTTAGAATTCATTGTCATAACAGAGAATACCATCGTAACAGAATTTTAGCAGTATCTCAAAAGGGCAAAACTCAAAAGGAAAATAATGACAAAGATTAAGTGGTTTACTATATTTCTAACAAGAATATAATTGGCTTAGACTTGAAAATTTCTTGTTAGGGTTGGTGGGCATAGTGAGGTGAACATCTTGGAGGGAATCTGCCTAAGTGTTTGGTTAGTGAATTGTTTGCTCCTGGGAACAGATTAGTGTCTAAAAATATTTGATCTGCAGGAATCTGGAGCATAGAGTAAACTTGGGACACAGTCTTACCTTTCCTGAGAAGCGTTTCATGGAGTAAGAAATGTGGGTGCAGGTGCTCTCAATTCAACAAATTGCACTGGTTATTGGGCTCATATCATGAATTGATTACGGTTGCAGAAAGCAATCTTAAGTACAGTAGAAAGCAATCTTAAGTACAGTTCCAATATATATATCAATGTGAAGAAATAACAAGTGTTCTTTTTTAAATAATACAGAATATCAAAGCATTGAAGATGATAAAAAAAAAAAAGAAAAAGCAATAAAACCATAAATACATGCAGAACCAATTGAACCAATCTGTGGCTTCAGTCATGTGGGTCTTGACAAGAAGTTGTGAGTGGAAGATATCTTTCTTTTGTGATCCTCATGTTGATCCAACAATTTTAGAGAGAACTTGTTCTAAAGACAGTCTACTTCTGAAGTACCTCTGAGAATGTTTAGTTGCATATTTTCCAGTAGAGTGACAGTGAAAATATAAGAGGTTGATAATTGTCTTGCAGCAAGGAAGATTTTTAAATTCTAAAACTTAAGCATACCAGTGGTCAAATATATTTGGCATTATACTTTCCAATTTGGATCCAAGGAATTTTTCTCTGAAGTATTTTTAATAAGAAAAATCTCCTTGTAAATATTTGTGGGACTCCTGTGAAGGAAAAGAGACTTTATTATTGGTGAGCAACAGGAGGTGTTACAAAACCCCTTTGCCATAGATTCCCATCTATGCCTGAAGTGATGTAGAATTCAAGTAGAGAAAAAAATAGACAACTAATTGTGAAACAAATGACAAATGTGGCAAGTGCCAGAAAATGTGGACCTCATGCACATGAAAGCCACGAGGAACTTTCTTGGGTAAAGAATTTCAAGAGGACTTGATACCTCTGTTAATTTTTGATTTTAAAGGAGATCATTGCATTTTAGAGGAGTTTATGCTTCAAAGAGGCATCGAATCGCTTGACTTCTGCTAAAACTCCAATTCTTCGAGTTTGGATTAATGTAGACACAAAGATAAAAAGAATTAGCTATGATCTAACTATGGCTAAGGATGAATTTGAGAATCAAGAGCAAGGTCATTAGATGATCACGTAACTTGAAATTTCCAATCATTTAAATCATACATACATATTATTGTATTGGATGTAGTATCAGAAATGAGAGGCTGAAGTCACCCAGTTCAGAGTCCAAATGTTGTGAGTTACAGACTCAACCTTCCTGCCTATCTGTGAGTCACTGCACATACTAGTCTTCATGACTGGAGGAAAGGTTGTGCAAAGGAAGCCAGGTTTGTGTTAGAAATGACAATTTTTATCTTAATAAAAAATTCAATATGTACATAGATAATTATAGAAATGTCTCCTCAGAATAAAATGGAAAAACATGAATTAAAATCACACTGATAGCAATTTTAATTTTCAGCTACTTGTATATCTTTCAAATCTCAGCGCAGATCAGTTGTTTTTAAAATGCTTTTTCTCCTTATATATAAGTGGTGTCCTAATCCAGAGGCTAATTCCCTGCAGGCTTGGTGAACAGAGCAGGATCATCTAGATACTTCATATCAAAGACCTTCCGTTTGTTCTAGGTTCATGAGAAATATTATGTGATATTTGCTGGGACCATTTCCTGATCTAGTTTTTGATTACAGATTAAGTTCTCTCTTCCTGGCCAAGGTCTATTTTCAGAAATTGGAGAAAGGGAGAATCATATCTACTTTAAGATTTTATAATGATGTCTGAAGTCTTCAGTGGACAATATTTCCTTTGATTAGTAGACTAAATTAAAATTTCCCACCTATTTTCACAAGAAAGACATTGTAAATAGCCTCCAAAATATTTCATTTAAGAAATATGTGTGTTATTCTTTTATAAAATCCCAATTATTTTCTATGAAATTCCAATTCACTAAGGGTCTTCTGCTTCCCTTTCATTCTAACAATTTTGTATTAGAGTTTCTTGTTGACAGGTGAATCATAGATAAAAATTTGGGAAATTGTTTACATATAACTGAATTACATATAAAAGAATTGTTAATCTTTCTGGGTTTTTTGTTTTTAATTCTATTGTGGGTTTTAGGAGTCTTTGATGATGGTTCTCCATAGAAAAAATTCAGGTTACTATCAACTTTAAGATGCCCTTCCCCTATTCTGAAAAAGATTTATGATTAAGAGACAAATTAGTTTTGGAAGTACCTGAATAGTTCTAAAAAAGGGCCTAGTGCTGGTAAAGGATGTGTGTTGATTACCTAGACTGAATTTAGGATTTCACCTTAATCTTGTGGCCACAAGGACCTGTGCAGTCTCAAGTATGCGTGGAGACCAATGTTACAGCTGGCCATGGTGTAGGCTGAAATGCAAGTCCACCCAACAAGGACCCAGGTTGTGCCTGGAAGCTCTAGAGCTCTGTCTGCAATCATTGCCTGGCCACAGCAGTGCTGGCTTAGGTTTGGGGATGAGTGATGGAGGCTGACCCTTGGCCATCCAGGCTGGTACTAAGCTAGGTCACTCCCAAGACTCTGAGTCACAGGAACCTGCCCAGTCTCATCACAGCAGGCTGGCACTGAGCTTTAACATCAAGACCTGTGCCAGCTCTCATGCCTTGCTGCTAATCAGATACAGTGCTACTTCTGCTCACCACAGGAGATTGGGGAGGAGGGTGGAACCAACTCCCTTTCACCTAAGAGTTCCAGCAACTCAGTCTACTGACCTTGGACTGCTGATAGGGGTCATGGAGCTCTGTTCTCCAGTATCTTTCGCCATGGCAGGTGGTACTGGATTTTAAATTAAAGGCATGGACTTATCTTTTTCTCCCCCAATCAAGAGATCTCTCTCCCATGTTGGGCTACTTGGAATTGGAGGGAAAGGAATAAGAGTAACTCTTCCCTTCCTGCCTTCCTCAAAAGCAGACCTTAGGGACTCTCCCCTTATTTCCTTAGCTCATGCCTTGGTAGTTTGGTGCTTGAATAGGTGTTCAACTTGGTGTGTCTGTCGGGAGAGAACCTCCAGAGGGTCTTAGGCTCTGTTTTGCTCCACACCCAGAATCTGAATTTCTTTTGAAAGTTTCCTTTTAATTCTACTCCGAAAGATTTAGATCATTAAGTATTTGAATTCATTATTTTTCCATTTCTAAGGTACTTCTCACATGAACAATTTTGTTCACAACAAAAGATCATCAAAAGTGATTGTAATTCTAAGTCTTCAGCCTTGAAACTGTAATTTTTTATATAATCCAATTAATTAGAATTACAGTGTAACTCAGGCCAGATATCTAGCCCAGAGGAAGCATAAACTTGGATTTATATTAATAAGACATCATTAGAACTACACCAGTAAATAATAATAGTTCTTCTCCAATATCATGTCTCTAAATCTCTAGTTAATAGCATAGTTATCACCATCAAATTCCTGACAAAACAATTCCTGAGAGACAGAACTGAGCAAAGTAATTCTCAGAGACATAAAATAAGGTTGTTTAGAGTGTGTCCAAGTGGTGTCTTCTCAAATCATTTCAAGGGCAGACTTTTTGTCCCATTGCCTATCATCCTTGTATAGTTTCTCTTAAGAGACACAATAAACTAACAAGGAAGCATGGGAATAAGACAGGTTATCACTGAGGTTGAGGAGTTGTCAAACCTGATCAAATGCCCACAAGCCAACTAAATGCAATACTATTTCCTTGGAGACAAAATTAATTTAGTATTTATTTGGAGTCTTCAAGACAACAATGCATAATTCAGACCCAGAATGAAACTTATGTCACCTTCATTGTCAGAGTTTCCCTGAGTTGGAGGTTCAATAGGTATTAGTTGAGCCTGCTGTTCTAGAATTGAATAATTTGAGAGACAACAAGTGGCTTGTGTATGTTTATGAATACTACTATGTATTGCAGAGCTCCCAAAAATATCACCAGAAAACCTATTAATGAAACAAAAGTTAAGTATAATCCAATACATTGAATGAAGGGAATCACCAGTATAGACTCAGTCTTACATTCTTAACTGAGTTTTTCTACAATTTTGCAAGTGAGGTTTTTATAGGTTTTATAGAATAATAAGGTCAAATAATTTAAGAAAAGTCTTTCAAGATGAAGAATTGACTGGGATTAGGAATTGTTCAAGACATAACAGTTTGAAATTTGTGTGTCTAAAAGATCTTTTTAAAGTGGAACTTCAAACTGTTGATTATATTGGTTAGCTAAAGCTACCATAACAAAGGACAACAACCTGGGTAGCTCAAACAACAGAAATTTATTTTCTAACCATTCTGAAGGCTAGAAATCTGAAAATCAAGGTTTCACATGTTGGGTTTCTTCTGGAGTTTCTCTACTTGGCTTATAGATACCACCTTCTACTAGTATATTGATATAGTCTTTTTCTGTGTATGCCTGTGTTCTCATCTCCTCTGGAAGTAATCCAATCATATTAAACTAGAGTTCATTTAAAAAACCTCATTTATCCTTAATTACTTCTTTAAATACCTTATCTCCAAATGCAGTGACTTCTAAGTTCCTGGGAATGGGGACTTCAGTATCAATTTTTGGTATGCCACAATGCAATCCATAGCATTAATACACTGTTAACACAGGTGGGTAGATTGCTACTTTACTAAAGTGACATGCTGGAATTGTTTGAAACAAAAAGTCGTCGTTTATAGTCTTATCTCTCTGGAAAAAGGGTTCATGTGACACAGATACTCTTTTTTAAATCACTTATTTAATGCTTTCCTGTTGAACGTTTAACTTTGTGGTTACTAATCCAGGGCTCTATTCCTGCTATCACACAATGTGAATTGGGAGAAATTATTGAACTTTTATAAAGCTGTTCCTTTAAGATAGTAGCAGTATGATAAGAAAATTCTTAGCAGAGTGCCCATTAAACGTGAGCTACGATGATGATATGATGAGGACAATGATGACAATGGAGCTGCAGATGCTGAAGGACTACAGAGTCACAATTTAGAATAAGTTCAAAATTCAAAATAATACTGGGAGGCTCTGAGTTCAGGACTTGCTCTTTGTGACAGTAACGGAGTAAAGAGTCTTTCCTGTAATTTAGTATTCTAAAATCTAATGTTTTAGAAACTATGGAACAGTAATTTATGAAATAAAATATTTTATTTTATTCTTAAATAAGTCAATAAAATTATTTGTTTTCTATTTCAGCTATGACAAAATGGAGGCTCAGAGATACTATTTAATTTATATCAAGTTATTCATGTAGGGAGTGAAAGAGACAGGTATTGAACTCACACTTATCTGATTCAAATTTCATGTTATTAAGCAGTATTTTATTTAATCATCCATTTAACAAATATTTTGGGAAAAAAAGAGTAGTAAATTCTTTTCATCCATTGAACTTATAGTTCCCTTCTCAATCAGAGATATTTGGACTTATTCCAATTAGATAAGAAACCACAAGAGAATCACCCAGATAAAAGTTGGACAGTCTGATTATGCATGCACGCAAGATGCAATAACTCTGGGAATTTGGTCACCATTTCAAAGATGAGATGTGACATGCCTTGTAGCTGAGGGAATAAAAATTCCTAACACTATGGAATAAATTCCCATCCTTTTTTAGTGCCTGGGGGAGATGCATCTATAATTGATTACTCAAGTTCCAGCTGTTCTCAGAACTGTGTCATTGAAGTCATGAATTATTTGCTGAATCTAATATGTGGATAACAGTTAAATCAGCACAGTGGACTACTTTATCTTGCATAATCTGTTTTATAAATATACTTGTCCAAACAGAAGATATATGTTTATAAAACAAATTAGTCTAAAATTATTGAAAATAATAGATAGTACAAAATCAATATATATGCACATAGACATGCACAGAATAATTTATTATGAAATGAGATTAAGATTGTTTTACTGGGCTGGAGTTGTGGCTCAGTGGTAGAATGCTTGCCTGGTATGTGAAGCCCTTGGTTCTATGCTTAGCACCACATAGAAATAAAAAAAAATAAATAAAAGATTCATTGACAACTAAAATATATATATATATAAAATGACTGCTTTATAATACCTTCAAAGATATTTGTTTGGAAGATACCTGTAACCATTTTTACAGCTACTTCCCAAAATTAGTTCACTTATTTCCTTAGGTATCATTATTTCGAATCCAGACCTTGAATTACAAATTGAGGTTTTCTTTATCCATCTTATTAGAGTTGTATTTGCTAACTTTGCCCAACGATCTCCCTAAGCATTCCTTACATGCCCTATTTTTAAAAGGTATTTTTTAATGTTTATATAGGAACCAATCAAGAATTTTTTTTTTTAATTCACTGGGTTTAGGGCTGAGATTCTATGCTTCTCACAAATGCCCAGCTAAAGATGCTGCTGCTGATCCTCAGAATGACTATTTGAGTACCAAGGTTGTGGACCTGTACTGCCCAAGAACGTAGCCACCAGTTACGTATGACTGTGGGGCACTTCAAATACCATCAGTCAGAATAGAGGTGTGCCATATGTTTAAAATGGATAGTAGAGTTTGAAAGTTTAAAATGCCAACAAGAATGCAAAATGTACCCGTAAAACTGTCTTTCATTGCATTTCAAGTAGCTAATGTTTTGGATATATGGGACTAGGTAAAATATCTGATTAACATTAGAACCACCTGTTTCTTTTTACTTGCTTGAATGGCCAGTAATTTTTCAAATGAATTTTACCAAGTATTGTGTTTTCATTGTACTGTTGTCATGGAGGATCAAGACTAGCATGTGACACACAGCAGACTGAGGTGGGATGTCAATATTGCTGCACATCAGTACTCATGCCTACTAATGATTCCAATGTGCCAGTCTTCCCTACTGGATCACGGTCCTTGTGGACCAAGGACTCCTGTGTCACCAGCAATTTAGAGGGTGACTGACAAGTTAGAGGCTGGTAGGACAGTTCTGTAAGTAGTATTGAATGGACACCATTCTATGTACTTCTCTCGAGTATAGTAGGATGTTAGGAGTGAACATTGAGAAATAGGGGGAGAGGAACTGGAACAGCCTGAAAGGGAACACAGGCAGATGACACTTTGTTCCTTCTACAGCGTTCCTGTGCCTTGGGCAATGACTTGTAGTACATCCTGGGGTTTGTTTTTGCTTGCTGCCTATCTGTGAAGTCATAAACATTCTTCATGCAACCTGGTATGTGTACAGGTATTCTGCCCTACTGTACTCTGTTAAACTGATAGCCAGTGTACATTAAATCTGCCTCAGAAATTCCCAGGTGGCTTAGATATTTCCTGTAAGCCATTTTGAAGGCACAGTCATCCTTTGATCAGTATAATAAGATTCACAATCTCAGAAAAGTATCATTTATAGAATACCAGATATTGTTAATTTAATAAGAGCTAAAGAGAACTTTCTAAAAATCCAATGATGCTTTTTCTATCCTGATGTAATTACAGGGCATGTTTGGAGTCAGGTTGTGACCCCTGCTCAAATATGTGATTATTTCACCTCAAACTTAAGAAAAGATAAAATACAGCCTATATGGATTTTGTTCAAGGAATGTTGAGATGATGAAATGTCTTGTAATTCTCAGTTATGAATGGTTCCACTGGAATGGAAAAGTTTGCTTTCAACAAAGTAATACTCTGCAAACACACAGGAACTTTTCTGCAAGTATAATCTGTCAAAATACACTGACTTATCAGGATCTATGTGACGCACAATGACACATGAGTTTATGTGAGCACGTATACTTAAAGCATTGTCTTCTCTGAAATAATATGTATTGAATTGCTTTCTTATCAGATTTGAACTGGACTCAGAACTTCAGTTACAATTATCAATAGCATGGTACTATAGTTTTTTCTGTGTGAGGCAATTAGAATAAAACATTTCAGATCAAGATCCTGAGAGAAAAAAAATTGTCCCACACAATTTTTCTATCTTCTCTGTTCCTTGGTTTTCCCATCCATAAAATGGTGTAATAATAGTACTTAAATCATAGGGCTGTTGTAAAAGAAAATGAGATAAAACTTGTTGACTATTTAAATAGTTTGGCATAGAGAAAATATTCGGTAATTGTTGCTATTATTTCATACTGAAATGGTCTTAATTATGTTCCAAAAGAGTAAATATCATAAAAAGATTTAAGAACCTAAAACAAAAATCTACATCAAGCACATTTACAATTTATAGTAAGCACTATTTATAATTTAAGAAATGTGTACTCTTTATTTTTTGTTATATTTCCACTGAAGAAAAACATTAAAAGAAATCTCATATGTTCTGGTGTCTTTAAACAATAATGTCCCATCATTTTGAAATATTTCTTTTTCAAAGGAGAGAAAATTTTAGTGTTTTCCACAAGATGAAGCATAGAATATTATTTTCTCTCATAAAATTGAAAAAAAATTCTATGTATACCATTTATTTTATCCAAATATAAAAATATATTGCTTTCGATTTTTGAAAGCATATTATGTGATTTTTCTGTTTGATTCTCAATATTATTCAATATGTAAGATTTCCAATGTAATCTTGAAGATATGAGTCATGCATCATGTATGAGTCCTGAGGTATTAGCACTTTGATAATCTACTTTTCACTATATTATGTGATTGTTTGTCCTCAATATTTTAGCTTTCCCAATGTGCAACACATTTTAAAATTATAAAACTACACTTTGGAAAGAAGGAGTCATGACAATTAAATGTAATGTTATTAAATGGAATGGAATCCTAAACAGGAAAAAAATCTAAAGAAATCCTAATAAAATACAAACTTTAGTTTAAGAAACTACATTAAACACATTTACAATTTATAGTAAGCACTATTTATAATTTAAGAAATGTGCACTCTTTATTTTTTGTTATATTTCCACTGAAGAAAAAAAAAATTAAAAGAAATCTCGTATGTTCTGGTGTCTTTAAACAATAGTGTCCCATCATTTTGAAACATTTCTTTAACATTACTAAACAGACTTTAGTAATACAGTATTATGTGGGATAATAATACTGTAGGCTAGGTTTAGCATGAACTATTGTCCTTATGCTATTTGTCTCAAAATATAAAACATTAAGAATAGGCTCTTTATTGTTTTTTTTTTCCCCTAAGAAATAATTCTTAAAAGAGTTTGCCAGTTTTTCCAGATGGTTAGAGTGTAATTTTAGACAAAATATTTTTCTTATCTAAGTGTGCAGTTATGTTTCTGATAGCAGTGAAAATTCATATACTCACACATATTTATTTTCTTCTTCTTGTTAGGTAGCTGGTCGCAAACTTATTTTTCAACAACATTCAAAATCATCGAGTCCAGGGCCTTCAACTAAACAGTCAATTTATTTGCTTGGTCATCTACATCTATTTCCTTCAGTCAAGCAGTAAATAAACTTCTTCATTGACTAATTAGATGGACTATATTAGTTTCTCTCACTCAAAAATCCTTAACTCGAAAATGAAATATTTGGTAATTTCAGCCCAAAAGCCCTGGAATATTGTATTTAAAATCCTATCTCTGTTGTATAAAACATGAATTCTAATCTATCAACAAAATCTTTATAAGATGTCATTTTTCTGTTATAGATAAGGACTGTCATAATGGGAGATGAGGCTTCTTTGGGGATCACTAGAGATCTCTTAGATGTGGGATCAATGCATTATGTTTGGAGCTTCCAGCATCAAGGGTGTTCCATCTGAACAGAGAATGCCAAGATTCTTTTTACTATTTTCATCCAGTTGTCTTTTTTTCCCATAGCAGAGAAATGTGCCACCATATCAAGAGACAGCCACAGCCTTTCAAGTGTTTACAAGAAACTCAAAAATTTATACCATTTCTTTAATGATGTCAGCATACTCAGTTCATGACAAAAATTGGCTACACTGAGAAATATCTAAACTTATACCCAAATGCATGTTGACTAGAATTGCTGGAGATTCTAAAGACTGATTGAGAACCTGTTTCAAAAGCACTATCAAACACATTGAAGTTGAAGTTTCTGGAAGGAAATCATCATTTCATTGTGGAAACTACTTTATTTTTTTAAATTTATTTTTCTGTGGGCCAAAGCAGCCGAAGCACATAATTTCATCACATTTCTCCTGATTGTGGTTATTTATTTCGTTCTCAATATTATGGTAGGTAATTTTAAGGCTACTTCAGTGAAAAGACTTTTAGTAGGGACTACAACAAGAGATCTTTCATGTTAGATTTATGTATTGGGAAATGTAGGAAAAAAAATATGAACAGAGCATGAAGTCAAACACAGAGGTAGGAAACCACCAAAAGAGGTAAGAGAAGCATGGCCAAGAAGTAATGAACTGCTCATTACAATGCCTGTGGTGAGTCTTTCTGTATAGAGGGTATTTGAGATCTGATAACCAACTTTGCAGTCTGAAGAGTGTGAACTCCAAGTTCTGTGGAATGAGGCTTGCTTGGCTGGAGTAAAGCAAGAGTCACAGAATATATACTAAAACAAACAAACAAACAAACAAACACCAAAGAACTCAAACAAAATACAAGGATCTTTAGTTGGTGAAGAAAAGTTTAAATTCTGAAGTGGAAGGAGAGTTAAGTATATTATTATGGGGAAGAAGGCAAGAGGCAGCTGGTTAAAAAGTTTATTGTGAGAGGTTTAGAGTTCCTGTGAAGAGGTCACAGCATATGAGTGGACATGGTTAAAAAAAGGACTAGCTATTCAAAATGAAGATTGTCATAATGGAAGATGAAACAATAGAGAATGGAGGAAACATCGACCATACAAATCTATAAGTTATCCATAAATGTTCAAGATTTCATGGCCTAAAATAATGAGAAATTACACCAGATTTTGAGGTTTAAATTTCTTTTTTCATTTATTAAAAAAAATTAATTTTAACTGATATATAAAAATATTAAAACAGAACGTATTCATGGTTACTCTATTCTGACATGCACATACACACATGCACACATTGCCTAATATTTAAATCCATTTAGATATTTATCTAATGGAATATTTGTCATTATTTTATGATGAAAACTTTCAAAATTCGTTTTTCTAATTTTTTTAAATGAATAACACATTATATGTTTCTGTAGTTCCCCTACTACTTCTTGCTCCCATCTGACTTAGTACACCTTGATTAATCTTTCATCCTTGTTCCTATACTCCCTAGGTTCTAACAGGTGCCCTTCTACTTTCACCGTTGAAATATGAGCTTTTATAGGCTCCTCATATGAGTGAGATCATGTGTACTTGTACTTCTGTGACTGGCTAATTCACTTAGCATATTTGTTTCCAGTTCAATTCAGGTTGATAGAAATGACAAGACTTCATTGTTTGGATGACTGACTAGTAATCTTGAGTGTGTATGTGCCACAATTTCTTACCAATTCATCAGTTGATCGGCACTTAGATTGTTTCCATTTCTAAACTATAGTGAAGTTATATATCTTTCTAATGATGTATCTTTGATAGAATCTAAGGGATTGAAGGTATTTTTGAATATTCAGACTATACAATGTACCATATAGAGTTCAAAAAAACCTGACCTCACTAGAAGTGTAATTAGTTGGGCATAAATAGTTAAAATTAATTTTAAAATAAACAATTCAAAACAACAAAAATGAATAAGTGATTTTCATATGCCACATCTGCATAAAGATGCTTTTGTGATTTGTTTCAATGTGTAGACTTTCCTCTACCCATTAATTTTATGTATCTAGTCACTAATCCTGGATAATATATGAACAATTGTACCCTCAAATAGCAAAGTAATCATGCCTATTTAAACATATTTCAAAAGGAAAAAAAAAAAAAACTATCTTCATGCATATACAATGGTGGTAATTGAAAATTTAAGAAAGAATAAAATTGTATAAAAAAATCTAGGTTTTTTTGTCCATCCGATTTTAATCACTAGTGTAGGGTCAGTGCTTCCTTTCCTCTTGGAAAAATCTACAAAGGGATCCCAGGTGTAGTTCTAGGTTATTACCATAAGATGGTAGTGTTATGAAATGCACAGCATTTAACCCCTCAGACTATTTCAACTTGATGAAACCAAACTCATTTTTGAAAATAACACTTGAGATAATTATATGGTGTCTATAGGAAATGAGATATCACCTTAAACAAAGTATTAAAATACCAATTTAAGCCCAGATTCCATTATGCCTCTGATTATTTGTGGCTATTCCCCTGGGGAGCAAACATGCATTGACTCAATTTGGAACTGAAATCCAAACGCAGTCATTTCCAGTTGCTCTATTAGTGCTTGACTACTTCCTGGCTGCTCCTGCCAATTCAAGATTTGAGTAAAGCCAGAAAGTGTCAAAGTCTTTCTGCTAACCCAATGCCCTGCTGAAACCTTTTTTTTTTTCTCAGTAATGATCAGACTGTATCTAGGTGACAGGAGGAACTTGTCTTTCCTGGAGCCACAGTCAGATAACATGATGGAACTGGTTTAACACAATCTTTACTGTAGTAAAAGCAGTCAGCAAGTGTTCCCAACAGTCGAACTCAACATAACTTTGAGGCATGCACACATTTTCAATCTGTATAAAAATCTGAGGAAAAGTATGATAACAATGTCATTTTATTAATAATGAAGATATATTTGAATGTTAAAATTAAACATGGCATTCTTGTTTATATTTTTTTGAGATGGTCAGTAAGTACCAAAACATTTTGAAAGTACTCTTTTATGTAGTAACAATAATAATAGTATTGCATGCTTGAAATTGTGGCAGATTTAATCACTTAATTAAATTCATTGATTCAATAATTCTTATAATAAATGAGAGGGGGTTGGCTTTATCGGTCCTATTCTACAGAAAATAAAGTAGATGTTGAGAATGGTTGTGAAGTTAACACAGTCAGTAAATGACTGTTATATTTTGAGCAAAGGTAAGTAGAGTTCAACACCTGTACTTCTATTCACTTTTCTGTAGGAAAAAAATATAACCCTCTGCACTCTACTTTGTCCTTAATGGAGATGGCAGAATTAAATATCACTCCAGTTGGCACTAATTCCAAGTTATAATGACATAACTGAAATTCCTTTATTATAATCTTTTGTGTTCAACAACAACACAACTTCTCTCTGGTGTGTTCACTCCACTTTAACACTTTGAAAACTAATTTTAGTTCAGGCTTCCATAATTCCATAAATTATGAAAATTGATACATAAGAGAGCATGACACTGTTTGGACATCATTTTGTTGGATATTAGTTTTATTTAAAATATAATTCACAAAAGAGCAAGATGCATAAAATCTATAGGTTCTATTTCTTACATTAAAAAATAAATTAAGACAATAAATCCCTATTAGTGCTATATGTTAATGTTTTACGGTGGGCATTGTCATATGAACAAGGTTTACAATTTCCCTTTTTGCATTTTGATTTTGTTTTGATCCTAAGAAAATGTGTTAAATGGAAAAAGTGCTATACTGACTTGAACAGTTTCTTATAATTATCACATATGTAATATATAATTATTACACATATAGCATATAATTATAATCACATGTGAATATATATTTGTGAGATAAATTTATGTGCCTATTTAGCTTTAATTTCTGTTAGTCTAACCATATCTTAATTGTGGGCTTACAGTGATTTCCAGCATTCATATGTTGATGGAATCTCCTATATATAATAAATATTGTATTTCTGATATCTATTTTTTATTGTATTTATTCATGCAGTACTGGGGATCAAACCTCCAGGGCTAATAATCTATTGCTAACATACATCCTCAACTCCACTATCAGATTTTTGAGAAAAAAGAAAAAAGATTCCTTGAGAATATCTAATTAAGAAAAGACTCATTTTTCAGGTATATAAGACTATAGTTATTAAGTTACTCCAACTGTGCCTAGGGAGTAGGAAGCTCTGGATTTAGAATCATGGACATTCTAGTGCACACAGAGAAATTATGAAAATGCAGATAGCAAAGGCTAGAATGACATACTTGTTTATATGAAGTTTAATTTAGCAATACTCATGCTAAGTACCCACACAACCTTGATAAGCCTTTCACTTAAAATTATAAGGACATAAGAGGGTTTTGTTTGGCATTTCTGCACATACAAACGTATTCCTGAAGTAGGCATAATATTTTAAATGATACCTCATGGGTGAACATCATGGCCTCAATTTAGGATTATGAACATAGAGAAAATTTATCTCAATCAGAAATTTAAATTGGAAAAATTAATATAGTTTATTAGAAAATTTATTATCATGACTTTTTTGTTGGAAATAGTACATGATCTCATAGGTAGTAAATTAATATAAATCAATATATAAATAGATATTAGTGCTATCATTAGAGATATCTACCTCTGACTCCAAGACTATGGGAAGATGGCCTGGTTCTCTTATTTATTTATTTTTTTTCTCTTTAAAGAAGTACTACTCTTGAGACTACAGATATCATTTTTTTTTTTTTTTTTTTTTTTTTTAGTTAGCTTTTTCTGTGACTTTGACCAAAAGACTTGACAAGAATAACATAAAGGAGGACATATTTATTTTGGCTCATGGTATCAGAGGTTCAGTCCATGTTCAACCAACTTCATAGGTTTGGACCCAAGGTAAGGCAGAATAGCATGGTGGAAGGACATGACAAAGAAAAGCAGTTCAGGAGATAGCAGCAAGGAAGCAGAGAGAGCTCCACTCACCAAGGACAAAATATAACTACAAGTTATAACTTACATATAAGCTATAACTTACTATAAACTATAACTTAAAAGATGACCAGGTTCACAGCTTATATAAGTTAGAGGTATTTGGGGAAATGTATTTTCTGTTTTTTTGTTTTTTTTTTTTAATTTAGAGAACCATTACTCTTTAACTTTTAAAAATTTAATGAATTGACTTCAATAATAAAACTTATCTATCAAGATAGAATATATAAAATAATATCCAATAAAGCTATTAAGACAATATCTAGGACATAGTATCAATATTTTTAAAATTGCTCTGTAATTTCAGTTTTAAATATGATATATACATTAAGAAAGGACATAAGTGTGGGAAATTTTCCATATGTGAGAAACATTAAACAATATATTACATGTACCTTGACAGTCAAAATTGAATATTGCATACAAATAACATACACATATAGAAAAAAAGTAATTTTGGTATATTTAGTGTGAACTTATTCATCGTCAACTGTTACAACGTACAAGTTTTACATGTGTAAAAAATATTTTATGAAAACTTCTCAAGTTTCCAAATAAATATTAAATATTGGCCATTCTCTAAAAAAGAGCCAGAGAGTATATGATTGGAATTAAAACTGCAAGAGTCTGCTAGTCTGTCATTGTTAGACATCTGCATAACTCTTCTGGGTATTGTTGGTGATAGATTAAGAAAAATAAAATGATGATTTAAAACAAATGAAACATAATGACTTGGGAAAACAAACATAAAAAGGGATATGTTTTAATGGTATCCCAGAGATTGTCATCATCTTGTATCTAAATCAACACACAAAGTCCAGGAAGACACACACTAAGTGGATGACATTTTTCAAACCAGAAAAGTAAGACCACTGACATGAGAAAGAAACCAAGCAATAGCAGTTTATAACAAAAGACAGAGATCACACAAGTAAACAGAAAAAAAAAAAAAAATCTGGTGAAAAGTGAACAGCAAAATTACAGTTCCCAGAAAAAAGACATGTCATGTTAGATACACGTGAGTTGTAATTATGATCTGACCAAAATAGAAATATTCCCAACACATAAAAATAAGAGACATTTATGTCATAGCTTGTCACATCAAATCAGCATTTACAAAAAGGAGCAAGAAAGTATTTTAAAATGTTCTATTTTGCACTTTCTTGTTTATAAATATCAATAAGCACATTTAAACAAGTCTTTTAAAACTAGCAGAGCAATTACACATTAAAAAAAAATGAACATTTTAAAAATGATTTGTAATGGAACCATACCACACCCACTGTGGAAGGAATGTGTCACTATTTTTGTGGCCTTAGGCAGAAGCATTGCTATTTTAAACTCCCCAAAAAGCAAAAGTGAGGTCATGGAACAGGAATAATTAAAGGACAAACTGTATGATACCTGCATATTCACTGCCATGCAGTGGGAAGCGAGATGGCCTGCAGCTATGGCAGTGAAACTAATCAAACATGTACATCTGATTAATTTTGATGTGTTAGAGGGCATTTGACCTCCTGAAGGGAGATGTCATGAATTCCATAATGAGACCCAAAATGGAACAAATATAGCTACAGCCTTGAGAATATTTGCTCTGAAAATGCTTTCCTTATAGAAAAGTATGTTTTTTTTTTTTTTTAATTACTTTTTGGAACTTGTTTAAAATACAGAATTGATAGAACCACTTCATAAAGAATTTCTCAAGTAAGTTTAAGAATATTCTGTCATTAAAAACAGAACACCAATTGAAAGATCAATATATTCCTTGCCTATTGTAATTTATGGAAGGAAGCTTTTTAATATAGTATCACTTCTTATACAGAACAGTAATAGCTCTTGATGAATAAATACTCTTAGGTATTCCTAATTATACAGCTATGTTTTCTTGCTTTTTTCTTTGCTAATTCAATTTCTTAGATGGGGAGGGTATTCAGAATGGTTATTTGTGAGAATTTTTACTTTCCAATGTACTAAGCAATTTGAGAAAATTTAATGTAGAAATATATTAAACATATGTTTGGGATAAATGCTTATCCCAACTAAAAAAGAGTCAATTTTCTATTTTTCTAAAGATATTATTTTTTGAAAGAATGCTTTGGGTTATAACGTTGGTTATATAGATTAACGGCAAAATTGATTTATCTTTAGCTTTAGATGTACTATCTATACAAATTATATAGATAGAATTATCTTATATATAATTCAGTAATACTATTTTGTTTAATATAATGTTGCATATAAATATTTTACATAATCGTTTACATGAATCTTTGACACAGCCTTCTTGTTACTCAAGCTATTACATGATGAAATATTTTTCGAAAGCATACACTCTTCAATGCCATTGAAGTTTCTGAAGAAAATGAAAATTGTATACATACTATTAGTACATCATTAGGAAAATATTATTTAAAAATTTTATCTTGAGGTGTATATTCATGATCAGTGACACTTAAAACACTTGCAATTGTGAGTTATTACCCTCGAGGATGAAGTTAACTTTGACCAATTGTCTTATGCTTTTAGTTTGTTTCAATTGGATTCTACTATGAATATCTATAATTATATGAATAATTTTTTTTCAGGCCAGTAGGACTCATTGAAAATAAAGACATTAAACCCCCCCAGGTAAAATGCAAGAATTAATAAAATTGAAATATAAGAAATGTCCTTGGTGTTGTAGGAAAATTTGTCCAGGAGAGGCAATTCATCTCTTATAGTTCAGGGAGGAGACAATAGGATGTTAGAACAGGAGACAGAAGAATTATTAGGGGTCACTTTTGTTTATGTCAAATAGAATCTAAGACACAATACATTGCATATCTTAATATTGTTGGTTTTAGACATCTATAAATATTTTAGTTAATATATCTCAGATCTTAAAATAAATAGGATAGTCTTTCTAAGTATTCATAATCAGAATGACAGTAGCTTTGGGTGAAAAAAATGTCATTCTAGATATAGTTTCCCATGATGATGTTTGAATCAGTACTTGTATAGTGAAATTATAAAATATCATTGAGATAAGTTTTAAAAATCAAAAAAGGTTGAGGGAAACTTCATGAATATAGAACAGAGTACTCATTGATACCAAGACCTCAAGTGTTCTGATGTTGAACTACATAGTCAACACAGCACTATTTATAATCCTATCTGATTCGTTGGTAGAAATTTACAATCTAATTCTAAAATTTATATGGTAAAATAGGAGAGCCAAAACAAATTTGTAAGTGGCAGAGGACTCATGCTGCCAGATTTCACACTTCCTCTAAAGTTACAGGACATTGTGATCTTAGCAAGAGGCAAGCACACCAAAGAGTTCAACCTGTCTTGAAAAATCACTAGGACAGCTGATGTTAACATTAAAGCAACTCTTATATTATGATTTTGAGCCAGGATAAGAGCCTTGGAGAAGGACAGGAACATCATGCCAACCGGAAAGGAGACAGCAGATCTGAATCACAGCCTGTGACTTGCTGCTTCTGACCTAGAATACTCAATCCTGTTCCTCAAAGTTTCAACCACAGCAGCTGTTCCTTAATTGCCCTTGCCCTTACTCCTGTCAAAGGCCAACCACAAGCAGACCCCCTTATCCAAAATGCTTCCTCTTTCTAACTGACTTATCAAAAAATATGAGGCAAGATCTGTCCTTTTAATTATGTAAATAAGGGATTGAAAATATGCACTGCTGACTGGCTTATTAAGCTTGGAGCTCCAAGAGCTTGGTTGGTCCATGCTGGTATCCCTCCCCCCACTCATCTCCTGGGCTGGGCCATCAGCTAGGCCTTTAAAACTCTCCACACAACTGACACACCTTGGTGTCCTTTCTTGGGGCCCCACCCCATCAAGAGTTCTACTTTATGTTAATTACTCTAATACCTTTTGTTACTTTGCTCTGACACTTGTGTCCAGGGATTTCTTACCTCAAATTGGGGAGACAAAGAACCCGACTCCCTAGAACCTTCTATTTCAAGTGTTCCCTCAAGAGAACACTGATGAATAAGTACACTGAATAAAACCTCCAGAAATGAATCCTCACATATGTGGTTAACTGATCTTTAAGCAATTTGTTGAGGTATTCCAAACTGGTTACATGAACACACAAATAATTTATATGAGGGCAATAAACCTTCAAAATCTTCCACACAGCATGTATGAACATTAAATATAAACAAATAATATAAGCATACTTGAGAGTATCAATTATATTTTGGAAGAAATCACTTTCATAACTTGAGATGAGCAAAAGTTTCTTAAACTGGACCAATAAAAACTCAGGAACAATAAAAAAAAAGCAAGTAACCTTGACATTCTTTGAAATTACCTTTTTTTTTGCTTTCCAGTGCACTATGAAAATGAAAAAAGCACAGAAAGAAGATATTTACATATTTGATCCATAAATGTTGGTTATTCAGGCACAAAAACAATGATTGCTGCTCAGTAGTAAGAACACAAGCAATTTGAAAATACGGTAGGAAATTTGGAGACTTCATCAAGGAAGACACAGAAATTTAAATAAGAACACAAGTAGCTCATAAATTCTAGAGAAACAACAAAAATACCACCCTTAATTCATTATAATAATTTAGAAGACAACAGATAATAATCTATGATCATATTCACATAAAAATGCAGAACATAAGAAATTATGTGGTTATAAACAAATTTTCATTCGGGGAGAAGATTGATATAAAAGGGTATGAGTTAAAAATAATAACAAGTGCTAGATAGAGACGTTTTATAGAAATGTAAAGTGACAAGAATAACAACAAAGTAATTTTATGGAGAAATGTACACAAATTGAAATAATCCAATGGGAAAGTTTAAAGGCAGATAATTAATTAACAAAGAGAGAAGTAGAAAACTGGAATATATACCAAAAAAGATTAGTTGTAAGGCAGGATTAAAAACAGGAAGCATAATATATAAACATGTAGAAGAGACATAGAGCAAGCCCTCAGAAGGTGTGCATATGGGTAATGCCACTTAAAGGAAAAGCTAGGAAGTATACCAGAAGCTGTACTTAAAGAGGTAATTGCTGAGTTTTCCATAGCTGGGAAATAAAGTAAAACATAAAATTCTCAAAATCCTCAAAATCCTCTCTCTATCAATTATGCACCTGTTTCATTATAGTACAATTTTTAAGAGTTACATGAAAAGTTAAATCTGCAAGGCAATCAGCAAAAAAGTGAAGAACATCTTCTTGTAGTGGCTGATCTTTGAACAGGAACACTGGAATAGGAAACAATACCATAATATCTTCAAAATATTGAGAGAAATTACTCACTCTTGCATTCTCTGCAAATGTCATATAGGAATGAGAAAATAAGAGGTTTGGGAGGGGAATGGAAATAGTCCTTCAACCTTAGATATGATAATGTTCTTCAATATGAAAGAAAATGACATCAAATGGAAATTTATCCTATAACCATCTTTAATAAAAAATAACACATGTTGCAAAATCTATAGTAACTAATAAAGGGTTTTTTAAAAATGCAAACTAGCAAGCTAACAGAGGCATGAAGTAAAATAATAAGGATATTATTAAAAGTAGTCAAAAATAAGAATACTGAAACATTGGCAAACAATTAGAAAATATATGGTGAAAAATTACTTTTAAGGACAATTATACCACTAAGACCCAAAAATGGAAATAGGCTAATTGTTCTAAAGTAAAAAATGTCAAATTGTATTTTAGAAATGAACTCAATGTTACACTTTTCACAGTAGAAATATAAAATATTAGAATAAAGTTTGAAAGTAAAATAAGATTTACCATGTAAATATTAAACGCAACTGATCTAGCCAAATTTCAAAATATTGATGTTTCTGTTAGAAAAGACCATATTATACTCAATATCAATTCCAATACTGAGAGCTTTACCAGAGGTTTATTTCTTGAGTTTGTTCCATGAATCTTTGAGGTCCATAAAAACAGAATTTATTACAACTATCTGAAAACTGGGAAGTGGTGTATTCCAAGTATGTGGGTTTCTAATCCATATGCATCAGGAATACTGGATTTTTCTGTTTATACAACATTCAGAAAGAAGCAAAAAATATACAGAGAGAAAATATAATGATTTTTTATAGAAAAAAGGAATTATGTGATTTTTCACAGAGAAATAAGTTGAATCACAAACTTTTTAAAATTCTCTTTCTCTGTGTTGTATTTCAATAGAACTATTACAACAGTTTAAGAAAAGGGTAACAAATGAAGATAAACCCTGGTGGGTCACATTCATTGGAAAGGTAGAATGAGAAATAAATAAAAAAAGGAATGATATTGATTTTAACAGGAGAGATTTTCTTCTTAACCATTTAAGAAATTTCATTTTGGGATGTAAGTGCCTATTTTTTTTTTTTTTTTTTAAATCAAGAATCTTTTAGCACTGTAGAGCAGAAATAAAACCTAGCTAGCTAAAGCACAATCTAAACATTTTGGTTCATTAACTGGAATCTAAGTGCTTTGTATTTCTGTTCTATTAGATGTCAGGTGCTCTAACTCAGCCTGTAGTAACTTTTCCATCATTCTTATCTAACAAACTTCTTGGTGTATTCCCTTTATATCTGCTGTCTGTCCTCACATTGGCTGAAAAGATACATTTTGGAAGATGCAGAGTCACATGGTTTTATAATATCATATTTAACAGGAGAATAGGAAATCTGTTCCAAAGCCCAGAAAGATTCCTAAAAACAATATTCTAACTGACGAATTTGGACTGCTTAATACTCTTGTGTCTAACACACTTAAAGCACAAGGGAAAGGGGAAATGTTGCTCCCGTATAGAAAGGGTAGAAGTAGATAAATATATCCCATTACAATTCCCATCTAACTATCAACCTTAACCCGATTGTTATTTTATCAACCAAACTCCTTTGAAGACTTGATGGTACCTGTAAATATTCCCTTATCTCCCATTCTCTCCTCACTCCAGGTAATTTGGCGAATGCCCTTATCATGGTCTCACAGGAACTTATTACCATCTTAATCAAAGGATCATGGAAGATGAATCCAAAGAGATCATTTCTTATTTACATTATTGTTTGAATCTTCTATTTTTTCTTTGTTTTCCTGAATAATTTTTTATAATCTTCTTCATGACATTATTCCTATTTGTCCCCATGCTTTGATAAAAATTAAATGTTTGCCATTTTAATGATTCTGTAACACTTGCTATGTCTGACACCTAATCAGACTCCTCCCTGAATTTAGAATTACTTTGCAATTGATATTAATCACCATGAGTCTGATTTTGCTTTAAAATCTAAGTTAGGTATGTTCTCTGAATGAAGTAAGCAATTTCTGGAGACATTTAGCACATCCCTATCGTGACATACACACAGCTCTATTTCAAGTACCTTTTGATCTATCTCTTATATTGGCACCAAATTACTTAGACAAGTGTCTTTAAATTTTCTGCATCAAGATTACGGAGAAGAGTAGATACTCCACAGCTATCGCCAGATAGGAAGGGGGGACATTAAGAGTGTGTTCTGACTCCCCAGGTGCAATTCCATTTGTATAAAATAGATGGAATTGCACCAGAAGCTCATTTATCTACTGATAACAAAGTCTATGGTACTTGGATAGAGAGTTTGACAAGAGGACATTTAAAGTGCTGATAAGCAGAAGAATCGATTCCTAATAGGTGTGGTTAGCTTTCCTAAAGTTTCTCTAATTACTGGGTCCTAATAAATCTTACAAGTTTTGGCTTTCTTCATTGAGGATTTTTCACTGTGAACGGTAAGGACATGGTAGATAGCAGAACTGATTAGAAATAAATTGTGAAGGAGAGGAAAGTATAGGATAAAGAACAATGTAGTGAGGATATTTAAAAAAGAGACTTTCCAGTATCGCACATTAGAGTTGGCTTGCTTCCTGAGAAAAGTTGAAGCTGTGAGAGATGGAAGAAAAGGAGAGAGAGAGGTTTTTAATGAACTTGAAGATCATGTATAATAGACATAAAGAGAGAAAGAAATTAGACTCTTCCCCTCTTATTTACCACTTCAATTTTGAAAAACATATATGTACTTGCTTCACCATTTATTCTTGTCTGTGTTAATAAATTATGATACTGAATTACTCACATGACAGTCTTCTGAGTTTGTTTCCCGAAAGTTACTTATCTCTTCAAGTTGATAAATCCAAATGCCTTTCAAAATTCTTCATCATTCATGACATGTTAATTGATGGTGTTAACTTAATCTCTTGAAAATTTTCTTTACCTATTCTTTCATGTCTCTTTTACTAATGGAAATTGGCTCCACTTCAGTCTCAAGGAGGAATCACATGCCCCCAGCATGATTCTGCCTTCTACTGTGGTGGTTATTCTGGGGAAGAACATTTGACTCAAGTTAATGTGAATTGACAAACTCCAGGCATTGCTCAGGAGTTACCTACTTTAATAAAAAACAAACTTCTTCTTTCTAAAGTCCCTGGGATAAAGAAGAAGAATAATTCTACCTTGATGAACTATTCAGTACCCAATGTACTATCTACTTGTGTCAGTACAGGATAGGTTGGGGTTGCTATTCTTGATGTGAAGATAAACATTATAAAATATAGAGGAAGTTGAGTTTAAACATAAATTACATCATGAAAACAAATCAACTGTGGACCATGTAATTATGTCAGCCAACAAATCTAATTTATAATTTATGCAAACTTATGCCTGTTTTAATTTTTGCAATAGATGGTACTAAAGATGTATTCAACATAACCAGTGTCTTCCAATTTGCAGATTCAAGATGATGATAATAGGACTTGGAAACTTTTTGAGATAATTCAAAAATGGTAGTAGAACCCATATAAAAGTGACCCCTTATACTCTATAATATTACACTAAAAGAGGACTTCATGAACCAGCAAGCTATTCCTCTATAGACACTGAAAACGCTAGTGCCTGATCTTGTAACTTGTGGTATCCAGAATCACAAAGAAATATATTTTTGTTGCTTTTTAGCCATTCAGTAAATGATATTTTGCTATTTAAGCCAGAAGCACAAAACTATGCTTTTGTTATGAGAGTTGCTAATGAAGCAATTCACTGTTTTATTTTCCTACCACTGCTTACTGAAATCCTTCCTGCTCACACTCATAGGTTTATAGTTCCCAAACCACAGATTTCATATTAATATCAAATCGCAAAAATCTTCACTTGACTCCAATGTTGTACACAGTAAACAACCCATGTAAATTAGGACTCTTATTTATTCAGACAGTTAGTTTCATTGAGATCATTATATCTTTCTTTCTTCCAAATTTTACATGACCACTAAATTAATTCATCCCAATATTGCTCTCTCACGATAGCTTTTCTACGATGCTGAAATATGAGTAACTTGGGTGTTTGAAAACTCATTGTGCTTTTTGAAACTTTTCTTATTTTTTCTCAATATGTTGGATTATTTCCTCTCAACTTTTTGGAAAAGTGACAATTTCTTCGGTAGAGTGATGGTATTTTTATTCTCTTATTTGTATTGTATAAAGTACATAAAACATTACATTACACAAGATACATTAAGGTATTTTTTTATTTAATTTGATGAATTTATCCAATGACTTAAGATGGTTTTATTAATAGTTTCCTCTTTATGTACATGTATTATATTATAGTATATTGGCATCATAGATAAAATTACATTTGTTAAGTGCTTTTTGAATGTTATTTAAATTATCAGCCCTATAATATAAATTAAAAACTGTCTTATATGAAATCAGGAATAATTTTGAAGAAAAATATATAACTTAGTTGAAAAATTAGAATAACTATATTTTTATTGGTATACTGTATTTCAAAATTATTTCTAATTTTAAAATTTAGGAGTAGGAGGCTATCCAAAACTATTTTAACTTTTTAGATAATAAATATCTCTACATAAGCTTTACATTAGGATTTTAAAATTCTAACTTTGCATTTTATTATGCCATTTTAAGAATGGTGATCCAATAAAAGGTTATGTAAATTCTAAAAACCATCTTTCTTCATTTCTCTTTTTGATCAAGAATAAATTTTATGGGAAATGGAGAACAAATACTTTACTTCTGATAACATCTCTAAAAAGCTGCTAAAACTGAAAAGTTTTGTTTAGAAAAACATTGATTCAGTTCTAAAATGCAAGAGAAATTTATGTTTCAATTCATTTATCTCAATTATCTCAATTTTTTATCAGGTAACTATAAAATTACTTGATATCAATCTTATCTTAATCCTGAACAAAAAATAACTAAACTCTTTCCTCTTTTTGCTGCCTTCTCACTTTCTCCGTTTCTTATCCTTTTCCTCCCACTCTTCCCTTCTCATTTATTTTCTGTTTCTTCTACTTTTCCTATCATTTCATGCACCATGTAGTTTAATATTAATATTCTTTAGTACCTAATTTTTTGCTCTATTCTAGAGTACAATGCTAATAAATACAAATCACAAGCAGATGCATTTACAGACTGAAAATGAAAGGATATGAAATACTATTTCATGCAAATGGCATCTCAAAACAAGCAGAAGGAACTATTCTCATATCTGGCAAAGCAGAATTCCAGCAGAAATCAGTCAGAAAAGTCAGGGAAGGATATTATATAGTGGTAAATTAAACAATAAAATAAAAATATATAACAATTATATATATATTTATGCCCTAAATTTCAAATTACATAAAACAAACATTACTTGATAAAGGAACATAGGCACCAATACATAAGTTGCAGGGGATTTCAGTTCATCGCTATTACCAAGATATAGGTGATCCACACAGAAAATCAACATGGACCACAAGATGTTTAATGTATGCTACAGGTCAAATAGTCTTAAGAGATATGGAAAGAATATTTCATTAAATGGCAGAAGAATATATTGCTTTTAAGCTGCTCCTTGATATTTCTCCAATATCAATCATACATTAGAACACAAAGCAATTCTTAGATAATACAAAATTAAATTGAAGTAATCTCTTGCACATTTTCAGAACCTGATGGAATGAATTCAGAAATCAACAGCAAAAATTACCCCAAAAACTAAAATTTATCTGAAGATTGATCAATTCAATTTTGAATTACAAATGAATCATTGATGAAATTAGAAGGGGAATTTTTTAAAAATTTAGAATAAAACAAAAGTGGAAATGCAACATAACTGAATCTGTGGGATACAGCTTATGAAGTAAGTGGAAGTTTTTGGTTAAGTGTGTTGACATAAAAAATCAGAGAACTCTCAAAAAATAAAATGAATAACCTAATGATGTATCTTAAGGTCACCAAAAAACAATAGCAAACCAATCTCAAAACTAGTAGAAGGAAATAAATAATAAAGATCAAAGTTGAAATTAATTAAATAGATTTTTTAAAATAAAACTAATGCATAGCATCAACGAAACAGTTGGTTCTTTGAAAAGATAAACAAGATTGATAGACTCTTAGTCAAGCTAAACAAAAGCAAAAAGATAGAACCTAAATAAATAAGAGTAGATATGAAAGTGAGGATATTAAAACAGATACCACTAAAATCCATAGGATCCTTAAGGACAATTTGCAAACTTATATTTTAGTAAGTTGAAAATTTGAAAGAACTATATGAATTTCTAGACACATACACCTACCAGAAGTGAACCAAGAGGAAAAAACCTGAACAGACCAATTACCAGCAATAAAATTAAGTGTCTCCCAACAATGAGCAGTCCAAAATCATATGGATCACAGCTGAATTTTACCATATCTTTCAAAAAAAAAAAAAAATGAACACCAATGCTTGTTCAAATATTCTATGAATTAGAAAGGGAGGGAACACTTCCAACCCATTCTATGAAGCACTGACACCAAAGTTGGATAAGAATTCTAAAAGGAAAGAAACTTCAGAGACGAGTTTGCTGAGGGTGAGGATGAATGATGCCTACTCTACCTAGCCTTACCCAGCGCGCTTACCCAGGCATAGGAGATCGAGCTCTGAAGGCACAGATCTAATTTTATTTAGGTTTGCACAGGACATATATAGGTACATTATCCAATCAGGTTAACACACTTGTTAAAGTATAACAGAGTCAGCCTATAGGTGAACTATACATTGAGGGTCCAGGTAGTGCAAACAAACCAAGCATGCCTAAGCAATTCTTCCCAGCAACAGGTCTGGGACAAAGGACTGGGGCAATGGCAAGCTCCAACACACAGCATGAGGCAAGGCAGTGCCAGCGAGCTCACATCACAGCTTTCTGGGATGCATGTCAGAACGAGGCCTCCCCTCAGTTCAAACTCAGCCTCAGCAACTGCAAAGACCTTCATTCCATGGCGAGTCTTTACCATTACCTCAGTTTCTCTGTTCAGACTGTTTGGCTTGCTTAGACCGTGGTGTCAGTGACTGCTGTCACATAAGCTTGAGGAATGTTCCCTACATTTTATTAAATTATTCGTCATTTTAACTCTAAGATAAATTTAATTAAATGAATTTTTATCTTGATGAAATAAGCCTCCTGTGCCATTATTGAATTTTTAAGAGAATTTTTGAAAATTTTGTTATACAAAATTCTGAAGAAATTAAAATCATTTCTTTCTACATTTATGTACGTGGTTCAAAATAGGAAAATAATGTTTAAGTTAGGTTGTCTTAGATCCCAACTAACAAAAAACTCTGAAGCAGATGCAGTTACAGAACATAATTATCTTGCATAAAAAAATCTGGTTTCTTTAAAACATGCTCCTCTTCCAAGCCATGTGTTCACTTTTTCTCAGGTCTGCTCACCTCATAATCTAAAGATGTCCTGCATTCTAATCAGCACAAGTAGATATGATTGCATCAGCAAAATCAAATCTTATTTCTGGAATACTTATTTTAATTTTTTAATTTTATTTTAGAATTTATGAGACCTAACATTTAATAAAATGTACAAGCTAAAAAATTAAATGTCATCTCTTATATTAAAGAAAATCTCAACTAACCTTGTTATATGTTTTGTAGATATTTTAAATATTCTTCAAGTACTCAGAAAGAATAATCAAATAATATTTAAATGTTTTGTGATGTAACAAAGAGTGGATATGGAGAAGAAAGATAATCTTCCTTGAGTATGGGAGTTTTAAGAATGATTTCAGTTCTTTAATGTGTTTGGAAAATGGTAAATCAGACCTTATGAGTCTAGGTTCATTGATTATAAGGAAATAAATGGTGGATTCAGATCATTGAATCTTTTTCCCTGCAAGTTGAGAAAAACTAAGTCTAATAAGCCCTTCGATATAAAGTTTAGTCATTTCTCATGGGAGGAAGTTTCTTTTCCTTCTGGAAGAATCCAGACTCTAATTGGATAATTCTCACCAAGAACACGTTTGTTTTGTAATTGACCTTAATTGTACTCCTCTAAATTCCTTCCCATTTTTCCTAATTGCACTTTCTTGAAAAATACTAAGGAACTGCTTGTTATACTGAGTTTTTCTTATAAATTTTCTTCTACATTTTTTTGAATAAGAAATAGAATTTTTAATAATCATTCTGCTTTCAGCCAAATTCTGTTTTAATTCACTTTAAGTTTTAAATACATTCTAATTTCATCACATATAGGTGAACACATTTTTATGTTTATATTATCAATTTATTTATATTTTGTTAAACTTTTACTTTTATTGTATTATTAATTTTATGTCTCTTCTAATATTTTTCAGGTTACATCAATCTGAAAAAAAATTAATCTGCAATCAAAGTTAAGAAATTGAAAATAGACTATCAGTTTGAGAAATAAATGCATTAATTTTTCTCCCATAAGTTATATGGTAAGTTTTTTTCTCCATCACTTTTGCAAGAGTTTCTACTCTAATTTAGAAAATTCATTATAAGTGTGTTTCATTACTTACAGATCATTCCAAAATGTGGAAAAAAAATCTAGACTTGTATTCTGACCCAGCCACTCTAGCTGTGTCTTTTTTTTTTCTTTTATGTTTTTGTGTAAATACAACAAAATCCAAATTCTCTTAAGAAATTGTTCTTGATTTTATCATAATATTCAGCTAATGAAGTAGTTTATCAATCTGAATATATATATATATATATATTTGGATTATGTTCATGGTAGATTTTAAATCTGTTTCAGGGCTAAGGTTGTATATATATATATATTAACATATGTATATGTATATGCTAATACATACACACACACACACACACACACACAAACATATATAAATGATTTTGGCAGTAATTCTGCCTATGAATGATTTGGTCCAACTGCTTGAAATCATTTCTCAGTCACTCATTTACTTCTGCCTCATATATTATAGTGACCCACCCCACCACTTCTAAGTCTGCAACTTGTTATATGTACTATGTATTCCAATCATTGTATATTGAAGTCAAATCTTTTATGTACAATTCGCTTTTCAGGTTAATAAAATTTCTATTATTGTTAGATTTTATTTTTTCTTCATAAAAAGAGAGCAAATTAATGATGTTGGCTGTATTTTGCTTTTAATCCTCATACCTGATTATCTTTAAAGTCATTATGAGATCTGAACAGAGTTCAGAGCTTTGTTAACTTATATTCACTACTGCATATGACTGTCAATCAGGAAAATTCCTAAATTTCTTTAGCACATTTACTCCCATGTTTTTACTTTAAAAGCAAGGTAAACAAATTAATATATATTTTTAACCTGGCTTAAAACACATATTTCCAGACAGTAGTCAGGATCAGAATTCTAAATACTTAAAATTTTGCTTCACTCAGACGTAGATCTAGAATAAGTGCAATAGTGTGCCAAAAATTCCCCCTTCCAATCTGCTCTAAACTTTTCTTTCCAGATGTCTAACTACTTCCCACACCCTTCCCATATTCTGATGATGTTGGGTTAGTAAACTGTCTTCAAATAGCTAAGCCATTTGAAACTCTATAGTTCTGCTTTGCTTCTTTCTCCTGGAATGTCTTTCACCACTTTCCCCAACTAAATAAAAAATGCTTTAATTATAGATAGTTTTAATGTGTCTGGTTTGCATATGAAAATGCAAGTTCCTTTGGCATTTAGAAAATGTAAACATATGGAAAAATACCCCCCAAATTTGGTTATTTGCTATCGCTCACAAAAGTAGGTATATTAGAATACACTGAAATTAATCTGTTTATTTGAACTTTTCACATTTTCAGAGACCATTTGGTAAAAGTAATTTTAAAATGATAAATATGCTTAGTGTGATGACAATCATTTTGATTCTATTATAGCTATGTACAAAAATTGTTACAGATTTGGGGAAATTATATTATAGATGGGGTCATATTTTAAAAGATAGCAGGGAAGTTAAAGGAAACGCAACTTCAAGCCTGTATGTCATAATGGTCTCTATGTCTTTATATGGGTCATTTTGTCCTAAAACCACATCCTTTATCTCACAGGTAGAATTGCTTGCATCACCTCTCATTCCAGAAATAAAAAAAGTATATGCTCTGGAAAGTGCATCTTAATGCCACCTCTTCTGGGGAAGCTTTTCTGGGTCATTTACTTTGGCAGACTTAAGCCTTACTCTTCTTGTATCTTGCTGTAGTGCTTTTACAGCTCTTACCTGATTTTCTTGTAATGGTTATCTTTTCCATGCAACTCTTTATATTTCATAAGAAAAGTACTTTTAATTCTCTCACATATTAATAATTTAATCAATATGCATTTTTTTTGGTAGAGATTGTTTAAGTATGCCAAATTCTATGGTGGAACAAATTGTGGTAGAATATGAACTACATAAAGGTAGGTTTTAGGTGATGTGGCACCGGTATTTTTCAGGCACAGCACAACATTGTTTGGCTTGATTGATATTTTATAGCCTCACCAATGTGATTTTACTCTTAAAATATCCTAGTACTACGTGGTCATTTTTTCCATTCAGTCATGAAGGCATTATCCATGTATTACCTCACGTAGAAGTATAAACATCTTGCAGAAAGAAAAAATAAAGAAAAACATATGAACTGATTCTTAACTCACACGTTGCCACATAATCAGCTTCAGGAGAAGCAAAAAGCATTATACACTAAGGGAATATTTGTAGAAAGAATTCTGAAATTTGATAAAGTAATACATGAAAGCTTATTACAAAGACAAGAAAGAATTCCCAAGGCCAGAGAAGAAAGACAATACAGGGATTGGAGAGGTCTCTAATGTGATAAATCTTGGGAAGATGATATAGATACCAGAGGGAGCGTGTGGTAAAACTGTCCTTCTGCTCCAGCATCTCCAAGCAAAGGAAGTGTAGCTAAGATCTAGGATCCATCTAGTAGTACTAGAGATCTTCCATTTTCAATTTTCAGTTCATCAATTTTAGAAGGTAAATGAGTCAGAATATTACATGTTGTCTTTTTTGAATAGTTGATACCCTGGCACATTAATATATTCTCTTCTTATTTCACATAAGTAAATTTCCTCTCAATAGTAAAAAATATATATACCCCCAAATTAGGACCATGACACTGAAATGACACTGATATTTTGGAAAAATGGATATGGCACAAAAAATTCTAAAATTCCAAATTTCTTGGAGAAAATTAGTGCATTTTAATATCTCCACCATAAATAGAAACAGTGTGAAATCTACACTAAACACTAAACACTAACTCATCTACTAAAGAATAGATGAATTGAGTGAGAGAAAAATGGAGGAACTTTAGATTATGTAAAGGGAAATGAGAGGGAGGGGAGTATGAAAGATGGTGGAATGAGACAGACATCATCACCCTATGTACATGTATGCTTACACGAATGGTGTGAATCTACATCGTGCACAACCATAGAAACGATGTACCCCATTTGTGTACAATGAATCAAAATGCAGTCTGTAAAAAATTTAGAAAATAAATAAATAATTAAAAAAAAAAGAATAGATGAGTCAACACATTATGATCCATGTGATCTCTTTACCATGAAAGAGGTAAAAGGGAAGTATAGATAAACCTGACCACATGAGCTAAGAAAACAGGGAGAGTTAATTAGACAGACTTGACCCTGTAATATTAATTTAGGATGTAATATAAAGTTAATAGAGTAGTGGGAAGTCTATTTACCATACACTCAAAAAATATGTTATAAATTAAGTTGGGAGTATGTCATATAAATAATCTCAAAGTAATACTTGCAGAAATACTTGTGCTTTGCTGCACAGAAGGGATGTCTGCAGGCCAAATAATATTCTTGAAAGCTGAATGGAAGTATAAATTTCAGGTTACTTTAATAAAGGTGAGTAAAACTGTAGAAGATTTCATTTATGTGTATTTCTGTTTTGTGCTGAAAATACCTGACAAAACAACTTAAAGGAGAAAAAGTCTGTTTGGGACTCAGGGTTTCAGAGGTTTCATTCGTTAGATGGCCAACTCCATTGCTCGGATCCCAAGGTGAGGTAGATCATCATGGAGGAAGGGCCCAACTAAGGAGGAAAGCTTCCACTTTAAATTCAGATCATTGTGGTGTCAGGAAGGAGCAATGCCAGCTCAGGACAGAAGCACCCTTACAGGCACACTTCCAATGACCCAATCCTTCCAGCTATACTCCACCTGCCTATAGACCACCCATTCAGTTGATTCAAACCAGGGTAGACTGATTAGGTTACATCTCACAGAATCTAATCATTTACCTCTGAATATTCCTGTATTAACAGGAGTTTTTGAGAACAGACACCTTATATCCAAAATATAATAGTGTCAATCTTTATTACTTTTGTTTCAAGCTATAAATTTATCTGAATATCCAAATATATGGTAATAAGCAGATACCAATTAGATTAAATATTTGAAGATTAAACAAAATATGTATATAATTATAATATAATAATAATTATAAATGATATCTAAACATGTTTGCAAGAAAGGACTTTATAGGATTTTAAAACTCAGTATATTAAGAGTTGAGAGCCTACTTTTTTTAAATTATAAATTTTTAAAATTATAATAAAAATTAGTTTCATAAGTTTAGGGAAAAATTGTTTGCTACATACTAAGTGTGTATATTATCACATAAACAATTCTATAAATCATTAAGGAAACAACTATACTAATGGAGAAAGTGAAATAAGACCATGCAAACTAAGGTCACCAAAGAAGAGTTTGCATATGACTATATACAGAACAAAACAACCATAACAATAGTACATTTACCTTACCAAGGTAACGTAAGGTAACCTAACAAGAAAAAATAACAGATGGTGT
Source organism: Sciurus vulgaris (assembly GCF_902686455.1). Taxonomy (NCBI): domain Eukaryota; kingdom Metazoa; phylum Chordata; class Mammalia; order Rodentia; family Sciuridae; genus Sciurus; species Sciurus vulgaris. The sequence continues at coordinate 152,512,994 of NC_136466.1, forward strand.
GGTAATGCATTTTACATCTTAAACTGTTAATCAAAGAGAACATAGCAAATATTCAATACTATTGATGCTTCTGAAAAAAAATTAAATGTTTAAAAAAGTATTAAATCCTTCATATTTATTTTAAGAAACAAGTTGACTATTCAATCAAGGACACTGGCAAAATTTAATTCCAAGAATATTCTCAAAATATTCTCAATAATGGTGTAGATGTGAAAACAGAAGTATAAATGTAAGGTTAGTAGTAATGCTATTAAAGTATCATATTTACATGATGAATTAGCCATTTTGCTATTCATCATTAATTTATCCTTGGAGAAGCTCCTGTGATGAGCATTTGATGCACATTTTTTAGCATGAAGAGTCACTGATCAAAATCAAGTAAGGAAACACTAATAAAGTAATAGTTGAATAAAATTATTATATTTGATAGTAAAATAAAGCACTTGTATAACTTGTTAAAGAATTAGCAAAATATAAACGAATATGTTCTATAAGTGCAAGTTAGAGATGACTGTTCAGACCTGAGAACCTCAAAGAGAAATGATGTGGGGAGATTTTAAAACTGCTAGAATGTTGCTGTGACCTTGCACTTTTTCAAGCACAGGCCACAATCAAGAGAAAAAAACAGCATTGACCCATTTAAGCATCTTGTCAAGTCTGCCTGGAAGGACAAAATGATACTAATAACAAGAATTGTGAATTGTCTAGATGAGAAGGTTGGAGGAAAAGAGATGTTCCTCTTCCTAAATGGGTAATTCCCAAGGGCTCTCCAATAATATGGAAACATGAATTTAAAAAAAAAAAATGACAATTCCTCTTGAACAGACAGCCTCCTACATCCCAATATCTACCATACACTTCTAGGGGATGCATTTTGAGTACATGGCTACATCAGTTCTCAGAAGCCCTTCTTTTTCCCCATCTATCTCGAAGAAAAGCATATATATATATATATATATATATATATATATATATCATGAAATTTCCTTTTAGGATGGGGGGATAATACTCAGTACATTTTTAAGCCTATGTAAAAATCACTTCAGTAACTGAGACTTTTTGATTAAAAAAATACATAATTTCCTTTATATAACGCTCAAGATAAGCAAGAAGGTATTATTTCATAGTTTCCATACAAAATATTTGGTATCTATCATGTTCAGGTAGTTGACCAATTATAACAGTCTTCAAACAGGAAATTATGTACTTGCACACAAATGTACACAGACAAACACAGACACTTTTTAAAATATAAGCACTATTAACACATGGATTTTTGTTCTGTTTCTCTGCAGCATCAATGCCCAGCACATGGAATATTACATAAATATTTGTAGAATGAAATTAACCAAGTTTTGCTCTTAAGACATCACCACTTACATAAGGCAACACAAAAGTATCTACAACTTTCATCACCTTTAAAATTAAATATTTTGAAATGACCACAGTACAATTAAATAAGGGAAAGACAAAACATCTTTATTTCTAGCTTTCTTCCAGTGTTCAAAAAGAGAATGCATGGCACAAAAATTAATTTTTTAAATTTTATGTTATTATACTTACATAAATCAAAGGAGTCAAGTATAACAGTATGAGATTAAATAAGAAAGCTTATCAAGGTAGTGGATAAGAAACCATAAATAATTCAATTAAAATTATGTTAGAATCAGTAGTGACAAATCAGATCACATTTTTGGATGGTTTCTTCCCCACAGAGGAATATCTTTCATTGTAGGTGATTCTTTGCATTCAGGATAGAGTATAAATTTGCATTTGTGTGACTATCTCACTGATATTTACATCTCCACAGTTGGAGTTAAACCACAAGGACAGGAACCATCTCTAAGCAAACAAATGAAATCCCAGGGTTTAGCATAGCGCCTGCACATAGTCAAGATTTGATAAATATTTAGAGAATGAGTAAACAAACCAGTCAATGCAAATGAATAAATGAGTGAATTGATGACAAAACATTGGAGATAGAGAATCAGGACTACAGTTCAGTGCATCAGGAATGCTGGCTGATGCAGACCTCTTGTTCATGGTCACACCATCTGATTTGGAGCTCCAGAAGGTGGTTAGGAACATGCATAAATGAATTGTCTACAGGAACCTTTAAAATGTTAAATATTTAAGTCAGTTTTTGTGTGAAACATTTAAACTACAGCTAAATAAAAATTATAAAAATGACTTTTAGTGAAAAGTAAAACAGAAAATATGTGCAGTACATGAATATTTTTATTTCTGCTTTATTTGAGGAATAAGTGACTTCAATAGAAAGTTCACATTTCAGTTATTCCATTGCATATTATTATGTGCCAGTGCTAATTGAGATATAATATAAAAAGTTCGTGGTCTGCATCCAAATTACATATAATTTTGGATAATACACAAGAGCATATATTTTAATGACCACAGTAAGTATGATTTCTATGAGGTTTCCAATGCCATTATTATTTAGGAATTTCTAAAAGTAAGGATGAGATTTCTTCAAATGTTTTTGTCAATCAATTTTTTAAATTTTTATGATATTTTTCTCAAAGCAATTTCAAATTTACTTAACAAGAATCCTTCCTTTATTTGAGTAAAAGTTGATTGGCATTCATCTTTAGTGATCATTCAATCACTTTTATTTTCAGACCTTTCTGGGGGCTGACATTTTCTTCATTTTAATTAATATTTGTACATCAATTTTATTGACTTGTTATATGATTTATAGGTGAAACAAAATGAAGAAGGTACCTTACATATTTTTGAATAAAGACAAGTATTTTTCATGATCAAACTCACTGGTGTTTTCTTAGAATTAACAGGAAAACCTCAGCCTGTCCTTTTTCATCTTCTTATGGCAAGCAGACTCAGATAAATTGACTCAAAGTACAAAAGAATGAGTAATGTGCAGCTGGAATAATCCTCTATAAGATGAATGAAAGCTGACAACTTCAATTACAATTTGAACTGTCTCTTTGTGTATGAATGTGATTTAATGGAAATCTGATATTCAATAAACCTGACTTTCTTCATGATTTATAATAGCTAGCCTTAGGTTACCCAGATGCATTTTGGAGCATGAAACGGCACAATGCCCTTTTCTTGTGATATGAAAACTTTCAGTCAACCAAAAATCAAAGGATCTTTATTTTTGATCAAAAAGAAGCATATGTGTGATGCTACTGAACTGAAATTTTACACCACAGTTGAACCCCCAACCCCTAAAGCTTCCCTTTTATTTTAGAGCAATGTGAATCATCTGCTGACATTATGCTTAATCATCCTTCCATATTCCATTTAATTTCTTCTACTTCATTGTGTTTAGGCTAACTTGAAGAGAAAGTATTCCCAGGTGGTATCTTCCTGAAGTCTGATACTTGCATACATGACCTAACCTTAAGCAATCAGTATTTTTTACATGACTTTAGTATACTTATTTTATACCTAAACATCTTCGAGAATACAATGAAAGACTAAGTATATGCTTAGCAAATTAAGTCCCTGGGTTCAATTCCTAGGATCAAAATAATATAAAATCAAATGGATAAACAACCTAATTAAATCTGTAATCCAGGTCAGGCAATTATTTGAAATACAGTTCTAAAGTATTCCTACTTGTAGTTCTCTGAGAAAAAATAAATTATTAGAAAATATCACAATATATTGCATCTTCATTTAACTCCATGATGGTCATCATATACTGATTCTCTATAAAATGCATTCTCATGTAATAAACATATGATAGATAAATGAAGAATGTTCCAGGAAGTGTGTTCAGTGGTTAACATAACTTGTCTCATTGACTTTTGATACCAAATACATTAGGACTTGTTATTTTTAAAAGGAGGATTTCTAGTTTTGCAAAGGGTGAATAAGTTTCCTCGTTTGCAGTGCATAAGTGGTAGAATGAGGATCTGAATTCACATGTATATCATATAAGATGGTCATGCACATATTGCAATTTGAGGAAAATTTGTCTTTGTAAAAAATGTCGATTAAATTCAATCTGGTTATTGTATGTTTGTTACCTAAGTTAGTCAACCTATGTATCTCTGTCCATCATTCCATCAATTGTATATTATATATGTATCATTACTGGAGGTTAGTTCCCTGGAAGTTGACTCTGTTTGATTAACCTGTAGAGTATTTCTGGTTCTATTCTTTTAGGATCAGTTCCGTGGGAGGGACAGGGAGGAAGCAGGACTGGTTAGAGGAAATAGATTGGATGGGAAGGAGTCTCAGTGAAAGTCTCACTTGAACATAGTCAACTCTGAACTTTAAATGGTCCTTCCTCAGTGTCCCATATGGCATCTAAATGACAGTCCTTTACAGTCCTTCATATTCAGTCACTGGGTATAAGCTTCCTAGAGAAGCCATGTGACCTTTCTTTAATAAGATAACTTAGAAGCCATGTGACCTTTCTTTAACCAAGATAATTTAGAAGACTATTGATAGCAGAGGGCTCTTTGCTAGCAGTACTCCCATCGTGAACTGGAAATACACTTTTTGCCTGCATCGTACATCTTAACATCTACTTCACATGCACGCACATAGATAACTCTATACAGTTATACAATAGAGTGTTATGTACAGATAACATATACGTTATTTTATATAGAGAGGTACAAACAAAAAGTGTTAAGAAAATCGAGGCTAAGCAATTTATTCAGGTATTCCAACAAAAACATGTACTTGATTTGCAAAATAATAGTACGGGAAAATGAAACAGAAATGCATTTCATATCTCAGGAGTCAATGAGCTTTGACAATTTATTAATACATTTAAGGCCATGAAGAAAAATTTAGACTTTTGCTAACTTTGTCCATTAAGGATAAATAATATCTTTGGAACAGATATAAACTGTGGATTTAGCTCAGGGGCTCAATGTTCAGCATTTGAAGATGAGCTGTTCACTTGAATATGGAAAAAGATGTATTAAAACTTCAATGGTGAATCTTATGTGTTTCTCTTTCTTAGAAGAAATCACACTAATTCAGGTTTTGGTACTGAGAGTGGTTCTAAAAGAATTGAACTTTAAGCAGGAGTCTGAATTGGCCCTGGAGTTTCTGGATTTTGCACTCCAATCTGATTGGATTTAATGATGCCAACAGCTCTAGTTCAGGAGTAAAGGAAGCAAGTGCACAGTGTCATCTGGCAACAGAGGTATGTGAAATACCTGCAATGGAAACTCTTGATTGACCTCTTGAAATGAGCAAGGATCCACCTGATTTCTATGGCAATTTTGAAAAGTTTGGGGGAATTTGTAAATTTAATAAAATTGAATAGTTGCTCTTAATTTTGCAAGACAAAGAGGAACGGAAAAGAGGAGCTGGGGATTTAAATTCTCCACTCACCGTTCAATTTCCACACAAATGACCTGAAAGCAACTTTGTCCAGTGAAAGAGTTGTGGCTCCTGAAAATCAAACACAATCTCATCCTGTGATGAACTGAATTAAAACAAAAGATGAGCTCCCAGCCTCACAGGATATCTACGGTTGAAGTGAAGGCATTAATTTGGAAGGAATTCAATCTTAAAAATCTGAAATGGGCATGACTTAAATTTTAATGACTCTTCTTTGCCAGTGAAGGTTACCTCCTCACCCCTCTAGAAGTAGCTTCCCTGACTTCAGCATCAGTCTCTCCACTCCTGTCTAAAGGGAATAACCCTGTATTGACTGAGGAAACTTTATAGCGTGCCCTTTGTGTCTACTGGTTCTGCATTCGTAAGTTCAAACCAACCATGTATCAAAAATACATGGCAAAAAAAAAAGCCTCTCTTCTGAACATGTAAGGGTTTGCTTCCTGTAATTATTCCCTGAGCAACACAGTATTAAAACTATTTATATAACAATTGTACAATATTATGTATTGTAAGTAATCTAGAGATGATTTAAAGCATGCGTGAGGGCATAAGTGTTATGGCTTGAGCATGAGGTGTTACCTTAAAAGCTCCTGGGTTAATGCAGGGATTTTCAGAGTAGAAATAATTGGATTGTAAGAGCTGTAACATAATCAGTCTATCCTAGTTTGAACAGACTGAGTGTTAACTGTATGCAGGTGGGGCATGATTGGAGCAGGTGGGTTCCTGGGGGTTTACCCTAGAAGGGCTCATCTTCCCTATGAGCCAAAATAAACTTTTCCTTCCCTAAGTTGTTCTTGTCAAGTAGTTTGGTCATAGCAATAGAAGAACTGACTAGCACAATAAGTAATATTCAAATAATAGGTATCCACAAATTATGGTCTCCACATGAGTCCCTGAAACTACTTCTCCATAGATATTGAGAATAACTACGGTGACCTCCCAAGATGCGGTTGCCATGAAAGACAGCGCTCATTCTTCTCAGGACTCACCCCTGTCACTCTCGATCTTTAAGTGGTCTGAAGTCCCATTGTTCCCTAAAAGTGGGTTACGAAGTGAATCCATGAGGATGTGCCACACCTCATAAGAACTTGCTAAATTTTGCAATTTATTCAAATAGAAACCTAGGAAATATGTATGGGAACAAATGAGGAGGGTGGGGGATAATTGTGAAAGGAATATATAGTTGACTCAGTCCAAAATTATTGATGTGGCCTTAGTAAGTAGAGATTTTGCATTTCATACTACAGCATGGAAGTTTAAAAGGCCCTAATTGTTTGTTTAGTTGCTTAAAGCATGGACCAAAGCTCATGGCCTACAGGAATGAATTAGGAATGCCAGACCTAAATTTGCTTGATAAAGAGGAAGGCTTAGATAGAATGGAATGGTAAAGTGAATTGTCATTTACTAGGTATTCCTCTCACCCTGGAAGGGTCAGAAGTTATACCTTTCAGCACAACAGTGAGAAATGAATTTGTGAGGGAAATTGGGCATTCATGAAGAACTCTGTGAATTGTTCTCTTCTATAGGCCAGAACTTACAGTGGAGTCTATGGTGACTAAATTGAGAAACCTCAGTGCAGTGGGAGAACCGAGATCCTGGGTGACACACAAACATCAAAGACAATGTGGGCACAATTACTACGTTAGATGGCACCATCAAAACAGCAGTCGGAATAGTCTGACCTGTGGCCTTGGCTAGTGGATCATGCAGATCCCGGAATTGAAGTAGGCAGGGAGTCTACTAAATTCTTACTTGATCTGTAGAAGTAGAATATTTCTAGGTCAAGTGAACAAAAGTCTGACCTGAATTAAAAAAAAAAAAAAAAAAAAAAAAAAAAAAAAATCAGTCACAATCTTTGAATGAAGTCCTTGGCTTAAGCCAATTTATAGACCCAGAACCCACTGAATGATGGAGAGGCTGGATTCTGATGAGAAAAGACCCTGATCATGTACTAAAAATTCATACTTTTAGTCAGTTTACCAGACTTTTCTAAAAAGATCTACATTCTTTTGCCAGGAATGACTATGAATTGGGGAAAAGGGAATAATCAGACTTGGGGGGCTACTGGGCACTGGCTTGGAACTGCACTATTTCTAGGAGAATCAGGCTGTTATTGTGGTCCTCTTTGTGTAATCACTACGGACGTCACTGCTGTGAGAAGAGTGGGGCCTTAGAGCAGTATGGTTACAATGAAATTTTAGCTCAGTTCATTCTTTGGTTGTTTCTCTAGTTTCAAAATGAATAATTGTGTTAGACACATTCAGCATATGGCATTCTTCACATCAGTTCTTTCACCTGAGATATGAGAGCTATTACAGTGGAAAAAGTCAAGTGGAAGTTTACTAAGACTGGTTTGAACCAGGAAAATGGGTTCTCCAGAAGGCTGTGTATGCTCTGAATCAGTTTGCATTATATAGTGCTATTTCTTTCATAACCAAGATCCTTGAGTGGAACTTGAGAGTGGCAAAATGGACCCACTAACAAAACGTTTGCTTCTTATATCTGTGAATTTAGGTTTTGATGGCCTAGAGGTCATTGTTCCAGAGAGAGCTGAAAACACAATGACGATTCCATTGAACTGGATATTTAAACTGCCACTTTGGGGTCCACATGCCTCTGAATTAATGGGAAAATAAAGGGGAAATTGGACTACTAGTTCAAGATGGGAATAAGGAAGAGCATGTCTGAAATATAGATCTTCCAGAGAATCTTTAAATACTGTGTCTTTAAGGTCAGTGGAATATTGCAACAACTAGTCCAGGCAGGAATACTGATGGTGAAGAACATTCAGGAATGATACTTGGGGTCATTTCACCAGGTAAAGAACTAGTCAGCTAAGGTGCTTGCTAAAGAAAAGAAGAACACAATACAACACAATAGTATTATAAGATAGTTACATATATCAGCTATTACCACATGACCAGTTACAGAAGCAAAGACTAACTGTAATGAGTCTTTCTCTCCCACCTTCATTTTTTTTTAAATAATTATGTTTGTATCCTCTCTCACTCCCTCTTTTCTCTTTCTTACCCTCTCTCTATATATAGGTTTTCATTTTCTTTCCTTGCTAATTCTTTTATGACATATCTACTTTCTGTTATCATTATGGACATCATTAACTTGTTCCTAATTATAACTATTAATTTTCTATTTAAATTCAACTGAGCTCTGTGACGCCTAGATAATTGATAAAGCATTATTCCAATTGTGCCTAATAGGGTGTTTGTGGATAGGCTTATTATTTGGATGGATAAACTAAGCAAAGTAGATTGTTAGTGAACCGCTTCCAATCTTCTGAAGGTCTGAATAAAACAAAAAGGTGAGGGAAGAATTCCATTTCTCTGCCTGGCTTCTTAAAGGGACATTCTTTTTGTCTCATCTTTCTACTAGGAATCAGACAGGAATTTACACCTTTACCCCTTCTGTTTCTCAGGTCTTCAGACCCAGACTGGAAGTGCACCAAAAGCTCTCCTTGCTTTCTAAGTGGTCAGCTGAAGATTTGAAGACTTTCCAGCTCACAATCACAGAAGTCAATTACTTATGATATTCACCTATCATTCTGTGTGTCCATTTTGTATCCATTAATACATAATTCATATGAAGCATTTTTACAAGATTTGCTATGTGAGGGAGGCCCAGAAACACAAACAGTGCAAGATAAGTAGGTCATTATCAAATTCCCAACAAAATGGAGATAAAAGTCTCCCTCAAAGGAAAAAAATCCAACTCTGTGTATATAAGGAATGCAGAGTTGTACAGAGAAGAGTAAGACATTACTTTGACACATAGAGAGCTGAAGTATCATCCCTTGGACCTAAATAAAGACAAAATAATGTTAAAAATAATGTTAGAGTTATTAGCCTATTAACTGCAGAGTGGTGGTTGGATAGGGAAATTATTATATACGATAATCTCTAGTTACTTCCACTCTGAACAAAGTGGCAAAGACGAGCCTATTTACATATCATTGTCCATGACTGAACTACCTTACAGAAGAGGTGAAAGTTAGAAATAGCGGCAAATAGGAACTCATACTATAAAAGGAAAGGGAAAAAATGTACCCAAGCAGTTTATCCCATAGCTATACTGAATAGGCAAGATGACTCAGAAACTAAAATGGCTTATAAATACACGCGAGCAATCTAAAATGTACTTCAAGGTAGATAAGAGCACTTCCATCCCAACCCCAATAAAAGTCACATGAAAAGCAAAACTAGGGAAGTGTCACCTTTCTTGCCTGTGTGTCCCTGTCGGCCTCTATTCGAGCCATGGCCATTGCTTCTACTTCAGTGGTGTAATTCTTTCTTCCATTAACTTTAATAGACACTATGCCATTGTGAAGCAATGAGATCATTTTACACTGACTGGGTTGATGAGAAATACCTCCACTCAATTAGTTTCTCAATACTGGCATATTTTGAAATGAAGAAGAAACAGACAATGTGAAAATCCTGAAGTGAAAAACAGGTAAAAGTGTGCCTACTTCACAAAGTTTGACAACTGTGACATTTTTTCTGGAGGGAAAATATATTTATCAAGCCATTGGATGTCAGTGGATCATATATTATCCATCAAAAATGCAGTATTTGTAAAACTGTCCACGATTTTTTAAATGTTTCATCTTACCGAGGTAAAGTCTCATGTATTTGTAATTTTCGCATTTTTTTTGTGATTTTCCTCATGATTTCAGGGAAAAAGCTGATACAAAATGGAGATTGGAGCCTTTTTTTTTTTTTCCTGTTCTTGATCTTTTGTTTTTCTTTTTTTTTTTTACTGTAAACAAATGGGATACATGTTGTTTGTCTGTTTGTACATGGGTTAAAGGAATACCATTTGTATAATCATAAATTTACATATGGTAATGTTGTTTGATTCATTTCTATTATTTTTTCCCTTCCCACCCTTCTTTTCCTTCTAAACAGTCCTTTCTTCCTCCATTCTTGCCCCCCTCCCTAACCCTAACCCTAACCCTAACCCTAACACTAACTCCTCCCGCCCTCCCCCTTATGTGTCATCATCCACTTATCAGCAAGATCATTCGTCCTTTAGTTTTTTGAGATTGGCTTATCTCACTTAGCATGATCTCCAGTTTCATCCATTTGCCTGCAAATGCCATAATTTTATCGTTCTTTATGGCAGAGTAATATTCCATTGTGTATATATACCACAGTCTTTATCCACTCATCAATTGAAGGACATCTAGGTTGGTTCCACAATCTGGCTATTGTGAATTGAGCACCTATGAACATTGATGTGGCTGTATCTCTGTAGTATGCTTATTTTAAGTCCTTTGGGTATAGACCAAGGAGTGGGATAGCTGGGTCAAATGGTGGTACCATTCCAAGTTTTCTAAGGAATCTTCACACTGCTTTCCAGAGTGGCTGCACTAATTTGCAGCTCCACCAGCAATGTATGAGTGTACCTTTCTCCCCACATCCTCACCAACGCGTGTTGCTTGTATTTTTGATAATCGCCGTTCTAATTGGGGTGAGATGGAATCGTAGGGTGGTTTTGATTTGCATTTCTCTTATTACTAGAGATGTTGAACATTTTTTCATATATCTGTTGATTGCTTGTACATCTTCTTCTGTGAAGTGTCTGTTCATTTCCTTAGCCCATTTGTCGAATGGATTATTTGTATTCTTGGTGTAGAGTTTTTTGAGTTCTTTATAGATTCTGGAGATTAGTGCTCTATCTGAAGTATGATTGGCAAAGATATTCTCCCACTCTGTAGGCTCTCTCTTCGCATTGCTGATAGTTTCCTTTGCTGAGAGAAAGCTTTTTAGTTTGACTCTATCCCAGTTATTGATTCTAGCTTTTATTTCTTGTGCTATGGGAGTCCTGTTGAGGAAGTCTGGTCCTAGGCCGACATGTTGAAGATCTGGACCTACTTTTTCTTCTATAATCTGTAGGGTCTCTGGTCTGATTCCAAGGTCCTTGATCCATTTTGATTTGAGTTTAGTGCAGGGTGAGAGATATGGGTTTAGTTTCATTCTGTTGCATATGGATTTCCAATTCTCCCAGGACCATTTGTTGAAGAGGCTATCTTTTCTCCATTGCATATTTTAGGCACCTTTGTCTAGTATTAGAAAGTTGTATTTATTTGGGTTTGTGTCCATGTCCTCTATTCTGTACCATTGATCTACCTGTCTATTTTGGTACCAATACCATGCCGTCTTTGTTACTATTGCTTTGTAATAAAGTTGAAGTTCGGGTATTGCGATACCCCCTGCTTCATTTTTCCTGCGAAGGATTACTTTAGCTATTCTGGGTTTCTTATTCTTCCAGATGAATTTCATGATTGCTTGCTCTATTTCTGTAAGGTACATCGTTGGGATTTTAATTGGAGTTGCATTGAATCTGTATAGCACTTTTGGTAGTATGGCCATTTTGAGAATATAAATTCTGCCTATCCAAGAACATGGGAGATCTTTCCATCTTCTAAGGTTTTCTTTAATTTCTTTCTTTAGTGTTCTGTAGTTCTCATTGTAGAGGTCTTTCACCTCTTTTGTGAGATTGATTCCCAAGTATTTTATTTTTTTCGATGCTATCGTGAATGGGGTAGTTTTCATAATTTCTCTTTCTGAGGATTCATCACTTATGTATAAAAATGCATTGGATTTATGAGCATTGATCTTGTAACCTGCCACTTTACTGAATTCACTTATGAGTTCTAGAAGTTTTCTGGTGGAATTTCCTGGTTCCTCTAAGTATATAATCATATCATCAGCAAATAGGGATAGTTTGAGTTCTTCTTTTCCTATTCGTATCCCTTTAATTTCTTTGGTTTGTAATTGCTCTGGCTAGCGTTTCAAGTACGATGTTGAATAGAAGTAGTGAAAGGGGGCATCCCTGCCTCTTTCCAGTTTTTAGGGGGAATGCTTTCAAGTTTTTCACCATTTAAAATGATATTAGCCATGGGCTTAGCATACATGGCCTTTATAATGTTAAGGAATGTTCCCACTATCCCTATTTTTTCTAGTGTTTTGAGCATGAAGCGGTGCTGTATTTTATCAAATGCTTTTTCTGCATCTATTGAAATAATCATGTGATTCTTGACTTTAAGTCTATTGCTATGGTGAATTACATTTATTGATTTCCGAATGTTGAACCAACCTTTCATCCCTGGGATGATACCCACTTGATCGTGGTGCACTATCTTTTTAATATATTTTTGTATTCAATTTGCTAAAATTTTGTTGAGAATTTTTGTGTCAATGTTCATTAATGATATTGGTCTGAAATTTTCTTTCCTCAATGTGTCTCTGTCTGGTTTGGGTATCAGGATAATATTGGCTTCATAGAATGAGTTTGGGAGGGTTCCCTCCTCTTATATTTCATGGAATACTTTGAGGAGTATTGGAATGAGCTCTTCTTTAAAGGTTTTGTAGAACTCAGCTGAGAACCCATCTGGTCCTGAACTTTTCTTTGTTGGTAGACTTTTGATGACCTCTTCTACTTCATTACTTGAAATTGGTCTATTTAAATTTTGTATGTCCTCCTCGTTCAATTTAGGCAATTCATATGTCTCTAGAAACCTGTTGATGTCTTCAAAATTTTCTATTTTGTTGGAATATAGATTTTCAAAATAGCTTCTAATTATGTTTTGTATTTCAATCGTGTGTGTTGTGATATTTCCTTGTTCTTTCCGAATTTTAGTGATTTGGGTTTTCTCTTGTCTTCTCTTTGTTAGAGTGGCTAAGGGTTTATCAATTTTGTTTATTTTTTCAAAGAACCAACTATTTATTTTATCAATTTTTTGTATTGTTTCTTTTCTCCTTTTCCTCTGGGCAGTCCCTGGTTTTCAGGAGTGGTTGCTTTCAGTCCAAACAGCGCACTGCACACTCCCTCCTTTGGGCAGCCTCCCAAAGCCCTGGTGAGTTGCTCTGAGTCCCAGCGCTGTGCTGAGCGGCCTCCTCTCCGATGCTCCCAGTTGTCTGCGTTCACTGCTCCCTGGAGCCTTTTTTTGGATGTACTATTTTATATGAATTTGGCTTATACTTTCTAAAGTTTACAAAACCCTCAAGAATTCTCACTTGTAATATATTGATATTTTTTGATCATCACATTATGTTTTAGACACTCATGAAGAACTTGTTTCATTGGAAATAATTGAAAGAAAAATAAACTGTCTTTTAGACATATTAGTCAATATTTTATGCAATCTTTCAAACAGCTTGAGGGTTGAAAAATTGCAAGGGAGAAAAATATGTAATATATTTTACTAATCAGACATATATTCATATTATTTTCCGTCTCTTTGTCATATACCAACACAAATTTACATTACTTTTGCCTATTATGAAAATATAGTTATCCTCACATGCATACATGTGCATAAAAATAGGATTACGATTTTCTATGTATTCAATAATTTTTACAAATTTAACTGAATAACTGACTAAATATTTGTATGCTTCTCTGATAGAGCATTGAGCTTCTTATTCAAATAAATCAAAATACCTAAGAATTCTTCTTGATTGCTTGAGTGTAGGGAGATTATTTTCTTTTAAGTCCATTCCTCTGTGAAGAAGGTTATAGTATAATTGCTTACATAGATTTTTCCCATACGTAATAGAAGCATTTTTAAAAATTTCCATTTTCCATGGTGTTTTCACCCTTCTGTGTAATTTAGGTAAGTGATTAAAAATGAAGTAGCAAATGTTAACTTCTTATTTTGGTTTACAGAAATTTTGAGAGATACGATCTTTAAAATTCTTGTGTATTACCTCTCAACTTTACAGAAATTATGGCAAATGTATTGGTAGGTCAAAAGATATGTCATTTGAGGAACATTCCATATCAAAATATTTAAAACAAGCAGAAGCTTTCACAAAATTAAATAAAATCGAAGAGAAATTTTGAAGAAGAAATTTCAAAGGGGAATGATTTTCCAAAGTAGGAGCCAGTAAATCACACACTCCTATCATGAATGATAGACATACTTAGAACACATGCTGTCAACAGACCCCTTCTCATTAAGTATTTCAGGGTCAGAATACATGTTCTAACCCTTCCTAAAGTCCTTTCACTGTCTGGTTTACCATTATCCTCCAAATCAGTTCAATGTTTCTGGAAAAAAAAAATTGCATTAGGTAAAAAACACTTGTTAAGGAAAAATTATAACTCTTCTGCCAAATGTTTTCAGATAAATAAGTCAGAAGAAACATTGCACATTTAATTTTTCATAGACCTTCTTACCCATGTCTGTATGCCATAAGAAAGATCTGTCTGAAGTGATCATTTGTGATCGGGAAGTACAACACCGGTTCAAGACACTGACTCCTAGATGCTGTTTTAAAATTTAAAAGATCGCAGTTTAATTCTGAAGAAATTTTCCCAGAGCTCTAACAGTATATTTAATTCAATCAGCAGGTCTACATTCATGAAAGAAAAATAAAGCAAGTTACTTTATTTAAAGTAATACATTGAGGCAGCATAGGGACCTCTGTTTACTCAAGCTGACTTAGAGAACACGTGGCAATTCCTGTAAGACACACTGGTGTGTCTAATACTAGATACGATTTTAAGTTAAATTACATATTTTTCTGAAATAGAAAAATCTCTTCAGTGTGTAAGTTTGCTCTCTTACGATGATGTCTGCTCTCTCCTGGAGAGATCTCATTTCCACTTTCAGTAATGAGACCATGAAAACACAGGTTTCTCACAGTGGATCAGTCTGGTGTCATTTCCAAGGAGTATACAGCAATCATTTCTTGAAAAGATAAGCTGAGTAAATATTTTGATGTATACTATCATTATCAAGTTTATAACATCTTATGTCTTATTGGGAATTAAATATAGAAATTAAATTGTATGAAAATGAAGCCAGAATTGGGAACAGGCAGTTAGTGTAGAAATAGGGAATTGGGTCAGATCAAGGAAATGGAGGCCATAAAGCCATCTGCCTCTGGAAGTTGGAGACTGCTGTGGGAGAATGGAATGTCAAGGACCTGCAGAACTCATTGATAACAATAACAAAATTTACCTGCGCTTGTCAGAGACTGCAGGCAGGAAGATGCTGATTAATGCCCCCTGGGCCCTTACCTGCCTGAATCACTTTGGCCCTCCCCTGCCCCATCCGCTTTTCACTTTTCACATCTCACCTGCAAAACCAGGCCTAATCCCATAGGCAGGAAGGAAAGAGATAAGGGGGAGAGAATGGGAGAATAAAACCCATAAAAAGGACAGGATTTGCTCATCCCACGGATTCCGCCTTTGGGTCCCCTTCTTCCACCCGGGAGAAGTCTGCTTTTACTTTTCTTTAATAAAGCTGCATTTCCCACTCTACATTTGCCTCTGCGTGCTTCTCCGGCCTTATACTTCAACACCTGAGGAAGCAGGACTCCTCACCGGTAAAGAGCGGTATCAAAAATACTGCATACATGTAATATTTCATATATGCAATATTTCCATACAATTTAATTTCTATATTTTATATATATAATATAATACATATATATATTTTTTGGTACTGGGAATAGAAACCAGGGGCTCTTTACCACTGAGCTACATCCCCAGCCCTCTTTTTTAAATTTTTATATGTATTTTTTTTATTTTGAGATATGATCTTCTTAAGTTTCTTAGGGCCTCACTAAGTTGCTGAGACTGATCTCAAACTTGTGATTCTCTTGCCTCAGTCTCCTGAACTATATGTCATTTTGTTTTAAGAAAGTAAAATAAAGAAGCAATGAAAGAAGAAAGCATTGTTGAAATAGTACGAGAGTATTAACTATGAAGTTGAAGAAAAAATTCTGTTTCTAAAGTTAAACATTATAAATATAAAAGTATGCAAGTTGTTTTAATAATACTTATGCAGTAAAATCACATAGTTTTTAATGACCTCTAATCCATAAATTATCTCAACTCTAAAACTTAAGAAATATTGTCAAATTTCACCTGATATCACAATTTGTTCTTCGTGGGGAGGGGTTGGTTTCAGAATTCAAGAAGATGTAGCGTATGCTTGGGTTGACAAGGAGATGCAGAAATGGGAATTTTTAACTCACCATAAGGTCAGTGTTAGGTTATATAAACTTTGTGTAAAGTATTGGAGAAATAGAGTGCAAACATATCAAAAGAGTATAATTGTATTTCTTCTAATTCTAAGATTTACTCCAATGATAAGAACTGATTCAATAATGTTTTGTACATATGCCTTGTCTTTAACTTATTATTTTTAGTAAGGTTACAATTATAGGAGCTAAAACTTAAAAATGTGTTTTTAAAATTGCTAAAATTGCAAAGAACTGAAAAATCTTGCAATATATCCAAATTCATGCTTCTACCAAAATACAAATTTTAATAATATTTAATGTTATGGAACAGTGCTCACAAAATACTGTTAAAATAAAAATAAACAGAAATGAAAAGAGCACATACACATTATGTAGTCAAAAGTTTATGTGCACATTTTCATACACATGCATATAGACAAATGCATTCATAAGTGAATATGACAGTTAAAATAAATATATATTGAAGGTATGGAATAAAATTAAGCTATTTATCACAAGATCTGGTCTGCTCCATTTTTCCTTCCCCAGCTGCAAAAATTATCCACTAGCACTCTTCTTCTGTCCTTGTGGCTCTTCTCCCTGCTGATTAAGCCTTTGATTTCCTGTAGCAGAGGGCTCTGGAAGGATTTTTACAGTGGCTGCTATTTTCCATTCCAACTAGCATGACAAAGGAGTGTTCTCTGTCTCCCTGTGAAAGTCTGGTGGTGTTTCTAAACATGCAAATGGATGAAGAGACCATTACCACAGGTCTTAGGAGCTTCACACTCATACAACTCAGATTCACACTCCAAAACCTCTTCAACACTTTTAATCTTCTCACAGCCTTCTCTGGTGTTTGGCAACTTTAGCACAAGTTGAGCAGTGTCTGACTCCTCTGTCTTATATATGCCTGTAACTCTTCAGGTCCCATGATAGTTGTTTACTTTTGTCTTTTCTTTTATGAATTCTGGAAAAAGTTATTCCATAGATGCATGAACAAGATTTTTCTTTTTGTAAAGACCAAAGCTACTTTTGTTTAGATCATGAGATATCCAAGATAAATCCAGAAGTGACTAATAGCCTATGGAGTAAGCGAACCTATATAATAGTAACTTGCTTGATCTTGATGTAGAAGCATCTTTCATGTA
The DNA here is from genome assembly GCF_902686455.1 of Sciurus vulgaris. Taxonomy (NCBI): domain Eukaryota; kingdom Metazoa; phylum Chordata; class Mammalia; order Rodentia; family Sciuridae; genus Sciurus; species Sciurus vulgaris. The sequence continues at coordinate 152,530,494 of NC_136466.1, forward strand.
TTAAACATAATTTTAGAAAATTTAAAGAACCAAAATAATAAAGACCAATATGGAATGATTATTAAATCATTTAAATAAATATACGTGTATCTTCTGTTTAATTGATTTTTGTCTCCTTTACCTCTTTGACCCCAAAGAAAAAATTAAAGCTAGAAAATTAAGTATATGCAAAGGGAACTGTAATGTAAGACTGAACTGTATTGCTCCAAATATACCTGTTCCTTTTCAAATAAATATTTACTAATAGGATCAACTCGAATACAAAGTGGCATTTTTTGCACAGGAAAAACAAAACTGATTTGTGTGTTTCAGGAAGCTTGCTTAATTTATTGGTTGATTCTACCTACAAATACAAAATAGGGCTTGAAGATAGCAATGTTGGTAATATTTAAAATTATGATGACTGTTAAGTAGGAAAGCAATAAACAGGTGTGTCAAAGCACAGGACAGTGAAAGAGACATTGGACCCAGGCATGAAGAAAAGTCCAGCAGTCATAAAACGGAAACCACAGGGAACTTTATTGAAAAAGTGCAGCACTTGGGGAAAGCTGGAATGTCTATTTTTCCCCCAAACCATAGCTTATTTCAATCCCTTGAGGAAACTATTACTTAAAATAGTGGGGGACCCTAATTGAAGTAGACCAGCTTTAGTAAAGCAGAACCTGGTGTGTCAAAACCTCCCTCGTTATAGTTCCTTATCACACCTCCAAGAAAACTGCGTCCAGAATATCAGACCCCTTCCTTACTACCAAAACCACCTCATAAACACCCAACCACCCCTGCAACACAACATCGGGTCTTCACAGAGAAAACTTGCATGAGGCTTATCTAAAAGCAGCGGCGGCGGGCTGGGCGATACCAAAGATGAAGATGTAAGGTTCAATTCTCTGAGAAGAAATAGTCCCATGAGGTTTCCTTGCTATAAGAGCTATTCCACATCATAAGCCTCTCAAATAAAAATCAGTCATCGCCAAGTTTACCATGGCATCGTACTTATAAACCTACAGATATTCACTTATTCAGCATCTGGAAAACCTGCATATTTATGTAATCATTACCAGATTACAGGTTTCGAACAAGAGTTTATAAATGCTTATTTCCTACAAGCTACAAATCCAAGGAACAAATTAAACTGTGTCATACAGACTCCAAAATTCTACTACTTACCCTTGTTTTCTCCTGAAAAAGTTGCCACAGTAGTAATACCATTCTATAATCAATATAATCTATATAAACTAAATTTGTTGGTTATCATTACTTATTCCTCCCATTTTATAAATGAGAAAACTGAGTCCCAGAGTAGTTAGCAGTTGTTAAGTAAGTCATCAGAGATGGTACAACTGGAATCAGAAGTTTCATATATATCCTGTAACTGGATTCAGAGAGTGTGCGTCCTTATCAGTCAATATCTGAGGTTTTCATAATATAAAATAATATAATACAATATAGTTACATGATATAACCTATAGAGAAATAGGAACTATTTAGATATTTGCAAGTACTTTGACATTCGTTTAAAATACATAAATTAAAATGTGTATTTCAATGGTATCCTTTTAAAGACAAACATAGTTAACATACAATTTCAGTGTATTTTGTGTTGTAACAAAATACCTGACACTTATAAAGAGCAAAGGGTTTACTTAACACCAGTCCTGGAAGTCCAAGGGTATGGTGCCAAGCACAGGCTTCTGAAAATGGCCTCAAGCTGACCTGGTGGATGGCAGTACAAGGCAGGGAACCTTGAGAGGGTGAGAGGTCATATTGGTAGGTAGGAGGTATTCATGAATAGAAGCAGAAAAGGGAAATTAGGGTTCACAGAGCAATAAAACCTAGGACAATGGTCGTGCACAGAGACCCAGGGAGTTGACTCTTGCTTTAGTAACTATGAAATCAGTGGAGTGAACAAAACAGAATGCCTGACAGTTGTCAGGTCACGAAACTGAGCCATGGGGTCTGACAAACCCAAAAAGGCACAAACCAGGTTTGGCTCCAGTACTCAGTGCCATATTCTCATAGACTATCTCCTTGGCTTCTTTGCTATATTATTTAAATCTCATTATAATTGTGTTGTTGTCACCCCAAATACCTCTGTGGGTTTTGCTTTGGAAATCACATGTGTAGCAGTTTCTAAGACTCTGATATAACCAAACTTCAATGAGAGGTATGAATGAAGGGACTGAGGAAAAGAAGCAAATGATTAACTTCTTATTAAAACCTCAGTGAACAAGAGTGAATGATGCCAATCTCTTCTAAAGCAGGTCTGCTCTTTGCTTGTATGAGAATGTATTATCTCAGTGCTTAAACAATTTTTTGTTGTTGTTGTTGCTGGATTTCTGCATCTTGCTTAAACATTTCTCTTGCAAAGAGCATAAGAACTGAGGATTCTCGCCTACATCTCCAGTCTTCCGTAAGAACATGAAGAAAAGAATCAGGTAAGAAAGCCAAAGGTCACTTTGTAACAATCTACTCACATGGTCACTTCTCCAATCCTGCAAGAGCAAGAATGAAATTTTCTCCCTGAGTCCTAACTGATTCCTCTTAGAAGCCTAATCCACTCTCTTAAAAACCCTACCACCTACCAAACTTCAAGCACATGAACCTGTAGGTGAGAAACCCATGTCCAAACTCTACCATATATTTTATGATATTCTTAGCACGTATAATAGTGCTATATGTGACTACAATTATACTACAATTATACTCTAAAAGCTGCCTTGGAATGTCTTTGATGTTATAATTCATAAATGGTATAGGCTATGCTGTCCAGTTTTACTACTTCCAATTTTAAAATGGATACACACATACACACAAACCAAAAAAAAGAAAAAGTATCCCAACACAGTGCATCATATGTTGCCTTCTATGAGTAGTGACAGAAACTTAACAGACATGAAGATGCATGGCACAGAAAGAGTTCTTTATGAAAGAACTTAGATGAATGGCATAATAACAGCTATGAGCCATTAACTCCTTGTATCTATTTCATCCTTTGAATACAGATATTGCTCTTCATGATGACCCTACACAATGAATAAGAACATAGCACAGGGGCCTAACCACTTGTTCCTTTGTGGGATTCCTCAAATATGTTATTAAATATGTTATTTTTTCCCATGGAACTACATGTTGGTTTATAAAATCTTCATCATTCCTACATCATGTTTCGATTGTTTCCATTCTTTAAACACTTTATGTTCTTTACTCAGGTGTTAATATTGAAACACATTTTTCACTTCTAACTCCTCTCCCTAAGATGATCTGACTGACTGACATATTGGTGGTGAGAGCAATACCTGACATTGGTGGAAGGAAGGGGTTTTGCACTGCTTGGCTTACTGAGCAGCAAACACCAAGATCCCTCCAAAGGGCACAAATAGACCCCTGGTGTGTGATGGAGGCCCGATTACTGACAGTTTTAACAGTGTTGACTTGGAAACCATCTGGTAGAAGGAAACTCCCTAACCAGCATGATGAAGCAGATGTTTGAAAGCCACAGTCAACTGTGTATGCAAAGAATGAAATAGGCTCAATATTATTCAATTCCATAGCCACACTTCTGAGGGATAATGAAAACCTGAGGGCCTGAGAACCTAAATGTGAAGACCAGAGGACTTGCTTTGTGCTCAAAAAAGAAGCCCTCATTTCCAACATAGGGAGAGAATTTTAAGGTGATGGAATGCTCAACTGAGGAACCTTTGTTCTTTCAAAGGTAGAACGTACTATGGCATACTATGTAGGGTCATTTTGTTCTTAAACATCTTAAAATATTTATACACTGTACAAGCAATCCATCCCTGCTTAGTAAGACCTAGAAACATCACAAAAAGAAGACTTATAGAAGAAAGTAAATGTTCCCTCAACATCTACACTCATGTATCCCATAGTCATGGTATACGACTAGAGTTAATTAGGGTTAATATCAGTATATCTCATTCTGGGACAGGCTGGGCCTGCAAAGGAAGGAAAAGGAGTCTACCCAAAAGGAATTTGAAATTGTACTGGCAGGAGTCAGCACATAGGACCTATGAGATCACCCATAGAACCAGAATGTGAGAGTACCTGGTCCATGAGGCCAGAAGTTAAATAAACTGAAAAAGGAGTATTTATTGATTTAGAGGCATGTATTGATGAATTAACTTTATGCAAAGAACATATTGCCCTTTGCACTACTGAAATATTCTGCCTGAGAGGAATGTCTTGGTTTTACTGTGGGCTTTGACCATAGGGCATTGTAACAATGTGATATACAATGGGGCTTTGAACCACACCAATCTGTTTCCTCTCAGAAGGAGTGGAGTTTAAACACATTATTCTCACCTCCGTGGTGGGGGTAAAGTCTCAAGACCAAAGCTTAGTCAGTATTTGAAAGAATCCCAATAAGAACTTCAGACACCAAAAATGTGGGTGAAATTTTCTAGCTGGTGATACTCCCTGAGAGTGTCACACATCTCTGAGCACCATCAAAGCTGTAAGCTGGAAACCCTCTCAATTTCTGCCCTACTCATGTCTTCATTTGGCTGGTTCTAATGTGTGTCTTTTTCCTGTTGTAAACATGACTGTGAGTATAAGAGCTCTCATGGAGTTCTATGAGTCAGAGTGAAATATTAAATGAAAAAGAGTCTATGGGGATCAATAAATTTGTAGCCAACTAATCTGAAGTGAGAGTGACTCTAGGGAACCCCACCCCTCAATTTATGGCTGATGTCTGAAGTGAGAGCAATCTTGTGGGCACTAGTCTCTCATCCTCTGTAGTTTGCCTAGCTCATTTTCAAGGGGATGCTTTCGGCATTTAGAATTTAATATTCTAGCAAGGACTCCAGGGGTGGGTATAGACTCACTGCCAGGTTGGCTCTGAGAGACATGGAGAAAATAAAAGCCCAGGCTGAGTGAATCTGAAAAGCTTTAACTGTCATAGCAGATGGTAGAGGAGTAGGAAAACAAATGAGGGAGCTAGGCCTGTTAGGGGGATGCATTATGGGATGCCACAAGACCCATCAGATAATGTAGTTTGATGTGAAGGCCTGAGGAGCTCACAATTTATCAAGACTATCAAGAACACATTTGTATGAAGTTCACCATAATTACAAAGAAGTTCAGTAGCAACTCAAGGTAGACTAAAATTGGGAATAAGAATGGTCACAGCCCTTGGTTTATTAATAGCAATGAAAAGTATGAATCATTTAAGAACGACCAGAACCTTCAAGGAGATGCAATTTTTGTGATGAATGGCAAGATCAACGTGGAAGCCAAGATGGTTTAATCTTCAGAGTATTATGAATGTTTGATAATAGATCACAGGATCTTCAGGAGTAAAGGCATGGGAGCTAACAAGGATACTGTGGAATGTAATTATAATGTAATATATGATTAAATAAAGAATAGGTGTGTGAGCAGGAAGGGAAGAACTATATAAAAATCATAATTTCTGTAGTTTTCACCTCTGGACTATGTTGGCTGGAGAGCTTTCCTGGTCCATAGGAAGGACCCAGCAACATCATGGAAAGAATATGTTAAAATAAATGAAAAGTTCTTTTCCAAGTGATCATTTGTTTGTATGACAGAGGAATGCACAAAGAAAATTATAAGACAATTAAAAAACTACTGAGTTGACAATGATTCTCAGAAACATGAAATATTATCATGCTCTTGTTCCTATTAAATTGGTGATCTTCTAAACTCAGTAAAAAATGGAATATTTGTGAAAATTCAGAATATAATACATTCCCTGCATTAGAGAACTTATGTGACAGTCACTTCAACAGTATCTGAATATTTAACTGCTATTAACACACTTTTTATTTGTAGTAATCTGCACATTGGGAACTTGGCAGGTGGTATAAAAGCTATCTATCATAGTAGAAAAGGGCAAGCAAGAGAGCCTAACGTTTCTTCCAACCAATATTGTAAATCAAAACCAAAATGTCCTGGGAGAAGAATAATAGAATTTAGTGCAATAGTTACATATCTAAGATGTGAAGAAGAGAGGCTCTCTGCCATATATGTGTTCAAGTTTCCTGGCTGAACCCTAAAGAAACTAGATTGATTTTGCAGAGTACCACAAAATTACAAAAGTAGGTGGTTCCATCAGCATCTAATGATTCCAACATGAAATTATGCACAACAGGGGTAATGTAATGGAGATTTTCACAAAACATGTGAATTCCTGAGTGTGGAAATAAGTATTCTGGATCAAGGACCTGCCATTTCAGTAAGATATTTAAATGTTCAAATCACTAAAACTATGCTAGGATACTCACTCCAAAACAAAAGGTTGATTTTTGCACCTTGCACTCCATACCTATGACACCCAGTAAGTATCTTGAAGTTCTGCACACCGTGTATTTCACTCCCAAAAGCACTTCCCTGGACTTTACAGAGCAGGTGATATGGAAGCCTGTTTGCTTTGAGTAAGCCTTAGCACAGGAAACAAATCTGCAGTAGGTCCCAGTTATGGCACATTCGGCACCTCAGTGGTACCTAAAGCTTTGGAAAGCAAAACTATGCACTGTGGAGTTCATGCAAGTCCTAGTTAGTACGATCAAAAAATAAGCTCTTAAGCAAGGTCATGCTCTTTGAAGCAGAAAATTATAAGTCTTAAAAAGTCATGTTGGCATGCATCTGTCCCTTGATAGAGTAGAAGGCTTACAAACAGCAGCACAATGAACCTTGTCCGGATCTTCACCCTAGGAGCTGAGTCCTGCCAGGCTCCCTAAGTCAGGCAGTCCCAGCAGAAGTTTCTTGAAAGACAAAATTGCTGTGCTTTGAACTGAGCATACCCAGGAAAAGAGGGCATAAGCAAAGATTCACAAGCAAATTCTGTGCCACACAGAACATTTGCACCGGTCTTCCTCCTTCAGGCCAAATCAATGACAATTGAAGACCTGCTGAAATGAAGATGTAGAAGATTTCTTGACCATACGTATCTTGGTTCAAGCAGAAACTGGAGAGTGGCTGCATTGTGATCTTATTCATAGGTAACCTACGATCATAAGCTGGTTATTCACATTGTTTGAAGAAGTAGTTAATGTTAAGGTAGTGCTTGGTCAACTGCTCAGGAAACCAGAGGAATGAAATCTGAAGATCAGAGACAAGGAGACCCAGCATAGAGACTTTCAGAGGGACAAAAAGGAGCAAAGACAAAGTACAAAGATCTCTGTGTAATATATTAATGTGAAACAAAAAATATTCACCACAAAAGGACTATTGTACAAACAGATATATATGGCTCAGTCCATTGTTGTTAGCCAAACTTTGTCAATAACCACTTATCAATGAAGAAAATGAACACAGAAATCATTTGTGCATGGTAACAAGGATAAAGGATTTATATGTACCATTTTTCTCAAAGTTGATGTGGCTACTCCCATCTCTTAATGTAAAAATAAGAGAAACACAGAGTCCCTGGTTTGACACCATGGCTCAAGGAAATCAACTGGCCCTGAATATCCTGCAATGGTAATTGTTTTGTTCTCCCAGGAGTAGATGTATTTCAGGCAAGTCATGTACTTTACTTTTCTAGCTGATCCTCCAACAGTTTTAGCACATGGAGCACCTATCCATGGTTATGAAATTCTGCCTGCTTGAACATCAGAAAAGGAGACCCTTCACAACAAAGGAAATATAATGGTGGTTCCAAACTGTATAATATATCATTTTCAAATAGCTATACTTATACAGAGTTGGGATCCATGCTAAGGGTGCATCAAAACAGCAAGCTGAGAGACAGTGCTCTCAAGATGAAGTTCCATACTTACTAAATTAGAAGTTGTTGGCTATTCATTCATCCCCAGTAGTAAAATTATATGTGCCTAGGAGTCATGAAGTACAGACTTCCAAAAGTGTTTTTGGTTAATTTATGTTTCTCCTTGCCAGAACTGAGAAATCTGTTAGGATAGACATCTTGAGCATGACATTTTAGCAGATGAACAACAGGCAAGAAGAAACATCATCATATTTATGGGCAGACTTACCTGATTACTTGGAAAAGATATGACTATTTTTACATCATGAAAGGAGCAGAAACACATGTAAAATTGGATTATTCACCAAGGTTTTGTTATTATTCTCTATGCCAATTATGATTGTGAACAGACATGTACAACAACCTCTGCCTGAAATTTCATTTCAAAAATGAAATTTTGGAGTGTACAGTCATGTGTCAGGCAAAAGATCATCACAGATAGTAAGTGAACCATATACTGAGTTGTAGAGGAGGACTATAATAAATTGCTCTCCAATTAACTATGAGACTGAGAGTTATTATTTCTCCCTCTAATATATCCCTTATAAGTTTATATGTTGGAAGGGTTAACTGCTAAAACCTGGAGGAACAACTGCCTTAATGTAGCACTCAGATACTTCTTCAAGAAAGGACCAGCAGCAGGTGTGTAGAGCTGCCACTTTTACATTTTATTTCTGCCTCTGTATTAGAGCTGAAGTCATATTTCTTAAGACGGTGTGACAAAAATGACTTAATAAGCTGTACTAGAGGTATAACACTGTGTCCACCTGACATGGGACTCCTCTAGAGGGCAATCTTTGCTCCAGAGCTGGTAGAGACTTTGTGGCATCTGTATCATGGTTTATTGTCACCCCTAATTTCTACAACCTTGTTCTTCTCCTATCATTGCTACTCTTCAATAAACCATTACTTCTAACTCAATTCTCAGTATCTACTTTCTGGAAGAACTGATTCATATAGATTAGCATATTTTCTACAATGGTAGCTCATATAAAGCAAATCATGAATGAGTGAGGCATTTCTTCCATATTATAGAAACTTCAATTCTCAAACAAAGCAAATTATCAAGCACAATAAGGAGTGCATTATCAGACAATCTCCAATTGCCACATTGCTAGAATCTGCCAGTGTTCATTGTGAAGACACACTCTGCGAGGTCTGCACATAACCAATGAATATGGAAGGCAGGCATCCTAAAGCCCTGCATTTTTCTCAAAAACATTTTTCTTATAATGGCTCTTCCAATGAACTCCTTCTTGGCTGGGTTGATCTAATACCAGCTCCACAATGGAAGACTTTTCACTACTCCATTCTTCTTTCCCTTTTCTTTCACAGGTACCAGACATACACCATAGTTTTATGTCTCCACCTACCTACTCCTAGTTTTCATTCCTTATTCTCTTTCACAGGTATTTCCACTATTAACTCTCTTAAAATTTCAATTGCACTTTGTGTATGTTACCATAAAAACCAAACTAACACAGGCTTTCCCATTATTGTACTGAATGTTTAAAATTTTCCATGTTAATGTGAAACCTCTATCCTCTTTTTTCCTTTTGTTACACCCATCTCTTCTGGAATTGTTTGACATATTTACAATATATATTTTCTAAAGCAAGATATTTTAAATATATTTAAATTCTCTCATTAATTTATTTTGTTTATTTATTCACATAATTTACTAATCTAGTAAAGCATTTTCTAAAACTGGCCACTTTCTTTTGAACCTATTCTTAGATAACATTTCTTTAAAAGAAAAAAAAAAAAACTAGCAAGAAAATTGGATATTTTTTAACCCTAAGTGCACTCTAAGTCTGAGTTTACAATATGATCATCTAATTTCTTAGTCTATATTCTGAACTTAAAAGAGTCTAGGATCAAATCTGCATTTTCACAGCATGGAACAGAATCCTATATAAGTTTCAGTCACCTAGAACTCATATATCTTTTTTGCATATGGCAGTGTAAAAACATTTGCTTCAATCCATGTTTCTGCAGTTGTTTCTTTGGAACTAATTGTAATACTTTACATTTATTCCCATTATATTTCATTTAATTTGCTTTGGTCTAATTCATTAATACTCTTTCATATCCTGCTGCTAATATATTTATTTATATATCCCAATTTAGGTTCATCTTCAAAAAACATTCATTATGCCACCTCTGCTCTAGGAATAAATGTGGAACAGAATAGTCTCTGTTAGCATGTGTTTAAACACTTGCCTGTATACCAACATCATTCTCTTTATCAGCGCTTCTAGATTTGGTTTTTCACCCATGTGCGAATCTATGTATTTACTATCATTAAATCAATAATTCTTTTTGTCTTCCACATAATTTTATTAAGAACAATACCAAATATATGTACACATATAAGGACTTAATAAAGATGCTTCACAGCCATTCTTCATCTATCTGTTTGGTAACAGTGAGAAAAGGAAGGAATTGTTAAGATAATTGGTGTTAGAAAATGATGTCTTTTTGAATTGAATTTTTAACTAATTTCTAATAACCTCAAAGTCTCCTAAGGGAAATAAAGACACAGTTCATAATAGAATATTCAACCAATTGTGGTTTACATTCAGGCAAAGAATTGAGACTTTTCCCAGACTCATGGACTGGTCAACTCATTTGAGAAATCCCATTCATCCATCTAGAAGGAAACTGAAAACTCTACCTCTTCATTAATCTCTCTCCTTTCTCACTTAGTTTCACACTTATTCCTGACTTTCTGTAGCATTTTACACTTAGTAAAATCAGGTTCTTAGTAAGTGTAATTTTTTCTCCCAACAACTAGAAAAGAGCATGTGTTGCTTATCAATCCCAGATTTTCTTGGAATGAAGAAATATAAGAAGCTTGGTATTTCTTACCACTGTAACCTGAGAGAAAAACCTGTCCAGATAACCAGACAGACTTTAACTTCATTGCTCTTGTCCAAGAAAGTTTCCCTCCCCTCCTTTATTACTTGGTTTGAATTACAAAGTATTATTCTTTGAGTTGATTCTGATCCATCCATGGCTAAGAGAAAAAGTGTCAAAGAAGGTAGAAACATAAAAGCCATGAATTCTCCCCTGTAGGCCTAAATTATTTTGGTAAACCTTGGCCTATGTTTTAATGGCACATTTACTAAGTTCTTTTTCTCCTCCATGTCTTCCATGTGCAGTTGACTGTGATTTTTGTCACATTTTTAACATCTTATATTTAAAGTTAAGGCCCTTTGAATGCCACAATAAATAGATTACCCAATTTATAGTGGCATGAAAAAATGACAGTTCAATGCAATCATTCACTCATTTTTAAGAGTTCTTCTTGGACAAACTTAAGCATCCTAATTATAATTTATTCATGCAACTGCTCTTGTCCAAATATATTTGAGATCAAAAGTTATTGATCGATCCTAATTTAAAAACTTATTTTCCCATGGCTTTGAAAATAGCAGCAGTAAAAGTAACAACTGAGGCAGTATGGTAACTTTTATAGATCCAAATCAGGGCATTTTTGCAACATTTAATATTTTGAAATTTTGGCCAGAGGTCCTTAAATGAAAACAAGAATATTAATGAAAAGATAGTCTTGAATTTCTAATCAACATTTGGCTGCATCTAGGAAAAGTGTATTCTTTTCTAGATAATTTGTTTTAAATATTCAACTTCATAAAAATAAAGTGAATATTTTTATTCTCTATATAGTTTTTTGCTCTAAAAACAGAAAAATTTTATTATCTGAGAAAATGTTCATCACAAAAATGTTTAACAGGAACTGAATCTTATGTAATGCCAGATGACATGTGGAGACACTGATATGTTCTATAGATATTAACTTTGCTTTAAAGGAAGGGAAAAAAAGAAATCAGTGTAGGAAAATTCTGGAATGAAACTGACTAAAAATATGAAGAGGAATTAGTCAAACTAAAGCATAAGCATAGCCGAGCTTAAAAGAAAGTAATTTTCACAGCTCAGTGGCAATTTTCCTTGTCATTTTCAAATTAAGTGAAAATCTCTATTTTCGTGTGTTCTACGGCCTCAAATATTTTGTCTTATTTACGAATCCTAGGTAATAAGAAACTTCTGTACACCACTGTATGCCTCTCTTAATGGGATGATTTATTATTTCATTTTGTTTTTAATTTTCATTCTTGGTCTACTTGACTATATATAAATTAGTATGAATGCAGTATTTATCACACAAAGTGAGCATTAATATTATATTTTATTACTACTTCAGAAATGAAAATGATACATTAGAGAATGAAACTTGAATTCTAATATGTTAGTAATAAAAAGAAAAATTAAAGTTAAGTGATACAGTGCAATATTTTTAGTGTATTTTAAAATGGACAAGAAATTTGCACTTCACAAAATGATATGCTTTCAACCATATCCACAAGTTAAATTGGAATTTGGTGTATAAATTATGTTTCTTAATATTATTAACAGAATGAACTTAATATACTGTGAAAGCAATAGGTTGAAAATATTTAAAAATAAAAAAACTTTAAAAACTGCCTTATCAATAGTAAGATGATTATCAATATTCACTTACTAAGTATATTACAGTTGGTCTTTTCAATTACTTTTTTCATTATTTTAATAACATAATTTCTAAAATGGAGCTCAACTTCAGCACTTATTACTCTGTGGTGGAGGGTTGCCCTGTGCTTTGTAAGATGCTTACTAGCATTTCTGGCATCTAACCACTAGACTCAAGTACTTACACTAGCTGTAGCAATTAAAAATGTGTGCAGACGTTGTCAAAGGTCTCTAGCCATACATGTGTGCATGCTGTGGAGAAAGGCATTGCACTGGTTTGGGAATCACTGAACTAAATATAGTAAATTATAAAACTAAAACTACACATCAGTTGGTTGTAGAATTTCCATAGGTCATGTTCCAAATTTTCAGCAATCATAAAAGATACACCCAATATTCATAAAGAGATCTAAATTTGTAACTGACTAGGATTTATTATGTTTTATAAGTACATTGTGGTTAATGTAAGGAATACCAGGGATCAAGTTTCAGAAAAGCAAGGTAGAAGGAATGATAAAAATAGCTGAGAATGAAAAAGTGCAATATTCCCACAAACACCATGGAAGAAAAACAATTATGGATGACATCTATTATCGAATTTGCCATAGATGCTTTTCATAATTAATTTTTTGAGGAACTAACTAGTTAAAAATCATAACTAGGAAATACATTAATATCAACATGAGTATAAAAAATATGTAAATTAAAATCAGTAGTTGTCAATACTGAAGCATCATTTTTCAAAGTAGAAATAAATCTTCTAAGGAGATCAAAGCAGCTGAAAACATGACGTACTTCCTTTTATAACATGGCTAACTAACCAAAATTATAACTCATTGCATCAAATTAGAAATTCCATTTTTCCTTTTAGTTTTCTCACTGCTCAGTCACCAATCTGCTTGGAAAAGACATATGGCAGAATCTTTAAAAAGAGGTCAACGGAGTGGGTGGAGAACAGTTTTCCATAACAACAGAGATGTATGATTCCTGATACCACCTGGTGCACACTAAATTTTCATTTTAAAAAAATGTATTCTATCTAAAATTAAAGGGAAGGATCATCAATATGATTTTAATATAGATTACTAAGTATCAAGTCTTTGCCTTTCATTTGCCTCTTTTTTTTTTTTTTTTTTTTTTTTTTTCCTGGTCCAGGGATGAAGCCAAGAGGTGCTTAACCGCTGAGTCACATCTCCAGCCCTTTCAAAATATATATTTTATTTTGAGACAGGGTCTCACTAAGTTGCTTAGGCCTTGTTAAGTTGCTGAGGCTGGCTTTGAACTTGTGATCCTCCTGCTTCAGTCTCTAAGCCACTGGGATTACAGGCCTGTGCCACCATGCCTGGTTCACTTGCCTTTCTTACTGCCTGACACATAGAAAAGTCTCACCAAACATTTGTTAGCCTACATCCTTTTCCTTTTCTCCTTCTTAAGTAATATTTATGAACTCCTTGTCATTTGTTTATTTTTATCTTCATTTGATGCTTTGGATTCTAAATAGAAAAGAGTATTTACTTATTTTCACTTCTACTCTTTTTTTTTTTTAGCAAAATTATATTCAATATTGTGTTTGCATTTTGTCCCTCAAGTCTCTAATGTGATTACATGCTAACTTGAGTAAAGTTCATTTTTTACAGGTTAGCTTTTACAAAGCAACCAACATGATCCAAGAGCCACTGATCTCAAATCACATGAGTTACCTGACAACAATGCAGATTCCTAGAAGCCATTCCCAATATACCGAATTGAAATCTTATGATTGGGCCTGGGAATCCACATTTCCATTAACTTCTCATGTTATTCTTACACTAGAATTGGAGAATTATAGACCAGGCCTTTTCTTGATATTATATTTACATTTCAGAATTCTTCTGCCCTGGTGCCATGTGCCAATCACTTCTGTGTCTCTAGCAGATATTTTAGTGCTCTGGACAGTTTTTCCATCACACTATTTCTTAGAACTGCTGCTGATGGCTCATGGCTATGTTTATCACAAGCAATAGCCTTCCTCCACTGTGACACTTTGACCCAGAAGTGTGACCCCCCCAAAAATTGACAGTTCCATGTGAGAATATAATGGTCAACTTTTGAATTAGTTTGAGCCATTCCTGTTTCTTAAAAGAAGCTTCAGTTCCAAGGCTCCCCATACTGGCTGGGTCTCTGTTGCAATCACATAACAGTTAAGCTTCTTCCTCTGCCCAACTGCACCTTTCAGGTGCATCACCCAAGAAAATTCTCATGAATTTTCTACATATGGCTTTTAACAAGGCACATGGAATAAGAAAAATAGGTTTCAGCCTAATCACAAAAGTAGTGAAGTTTTAAAGAATGAAATCTTTACCTGGTAAGATTCTTACACCAATGTCAAGGTTCTATTAATGAAGGAGTAAGGCCATGGGATTGAAATATCTGGATGGATGCAGAAAATGAATTGAGCTCTCATACTTCTCTGAACCAAGGTGGCTCTCCCTCTGCCTTTGTGACATATTGGACCCGATAATGCTTAGTTGTAGAGGGATGTCCTGTGCATTACTGATCCGTATTCAGTAAATGCAAACAGCATCTCGTCCCTCAGTTACAATAATTAAAAATGTCCCTGGACGTACCAAAATGTGCACACACTCAGGGGGCTGAAAATCATTTCTGGCTCAGAACCTTTGTACTCCAATTGTGTTATATTTCTCTATATTAAATGATACTGCCTCCCTTCTTGAAGACACAGCAAAAGTCCCAGAAGAGGCATGAGCCTTATGAAATACTCTTTTACCTCAGGATTTATATCAATCTTTTCTTCTGACAACCAAACCAAGCAAACCTTGACTGAAGATATTCTGCACCTGTAAAGTAAGAATAAAAATGACATGCAAAGGAGAAGAACCTGGTCAATCAGTACCATCAGAAACCACAGCATTTTATGAGATAATTTACTAAGGGTACTGGAGGATTAGAGAAACATAACTTCAGGTTATGAGGGAGGTAGATATTAAAAGGATTCAGGACCATTCCTTATGTGTAAAGTTTTTCAGTCAGGTAAACTAAGATACAAATGGTTTTTCTCACTTACCACTAAGAATGAAGTATAACTTGTGGTAGACCTTTTTAGATTCAGTGGATACTATGATTTTAATATGTGGGATCCTAGTGCAGACACAGAAGCCTGCAGGTTTGCAGGCAGTTCAGAGAAAGAAAGGGCCCTGCAGCTTGCCCATGCTACATTTCTGAACTTTCCTTGGCTGTGTGATCCATCAGACACTGAGATATAGCAGGTATCTTTGTATTTTATGTGCAAGTGGTATCAATTCTTGATAAGAAAACAATACTACAGAAACCTAGGACAATAGAGCAAAGCCACAATATATAGATAGATAGATAGATAGATAGATAGATAGATAGATAGATAGAAAGAAAACTATAGAGTTAGGTTCTGTCTTGTCTATCATATCATAAGATGAGACCATCCAGTAGCAATGGATGATAAGATAAAGTGGTATGTTCAAGATCACAGATGAAGAAGGTCAAAGTATGCAAGAATGAATCAAAATCAGGCTGGGTCTCCCTACATCTTCTCTCAGGGGATACTATCAGGAGACCAGTTAAGGGAAATCTCCTTAATGGGAATAGTTTCAGGGTATGCACTTTGATATCCACTTTATACATAAAGAAATTTTGCCTAAGTTAAGAATATACTTGAGCTCATAGGTAGTCACAGATAGCTTGTCTTATTGAACATAAAGAGGAGAAAATTTGGAAAATTGGTAAGACTGGGGAAGAGATATGCATGAGAACCTATGGGAGTGAACATACAAAGTAAGCTGTGTCATGTTTTACCTTACTGGGAAATATCCATAATTAATCAATCAATACATAAAATGACTCAGCCCACTGATCTCAGACACTGCTGCCATTGCTCGCTTCAGTACTGAGACAATGGGTGCACCAATGGAGAAGATCTGTGGCAAAGACAGATGTTATATATAGAAAAAATGTGGTTGCCCTGGTATATTCTAACTACTGACACCTATCCAATCTACCAGTCACAGAGATCAACACTGAGCCACCAATGTGAAACCTTAGTGAAAGAAAAACAACCAGCTACTTGGTAGAAGTTAACAATATTTGAACTTGTTTATCAGGGAATTTAGCAATTCACTTTGCCTGTGATTGACATGTATTCCCTGCCTATCCCCAATTGTTTTCTTGTCTACAGAGACATGGTTGTCATAACCATAAGAAAACTTAAGAGTCCTAAGTCCACGGACACAATGTCCCAATGCATGGGAACCAAGGATTCACTTTATAGGAGAAGAGCAGTTGCAACTGGTCATGAACATGATAGCCACATATTCCAACATATTGGCCCACCCAGAAGTGGTCAAACTAACAGAAAGGAGCCATAGCCTTTTCAAGATGCTGTTGAGGAATGGAATAGAAAAGGGTACCCTGGGGGCTGAAGTTGTGACTCAGTAGTAGATTGCTTGCCTCACGTGTATGACACACTGGGTTTGATTCTCAGCACCACATCTAAAGAGATGAATAAAATAAAGGTCTATCAACAAGTATAAAAAATATTAAAAAGAAAAGAAAAGGATACCCAGGTATTATTGGATGCTATCATCCAGGATACAATATGCATCCCAAATCAACAATCATTTTATGCCTCATAAACATCAATAGGTATGATATATAGGTATAGGAGCCAAAGGATACAAGTAACTCTGGTTCCATTCACCGTAATTCCTAGAAAAACATTTGGGTTATATGTACTTGCCTTTTCATTGCAAGAAACCAGCAGAAAAAAGTTGATTTTCTAAAGTGGATAATTTCTCTCAGTCATAAGGACAAGGTGACACTGCTGTTATATGATGGGAGCAAAGTATAGGTGTGGGAATGGGAATCAGATAGTCCACCAATGAATCTCCTATGCCCACTTTTAAAGGTTCATGAATATTTCATCAGGCAGTTTTGAGAAAGACATAGTACTGAGTGTTTGAGGACCTTCATGGTGAATTCTTGGAGAATTCCTCCAAGCTAACTGCCCAGATAAGCAAAGGTGCTAATAGAATCAGTGGGCTTTGAGAAAGGGAGTGAGCAGACACTAGTGAATTTCAGGTATGCCCTTGAGTTCATCCGCAGCCATATGGGTTGTGGTTCTCCCACATAACTTGTCCTTTTTAGAGCTCTAGGAAATAAGACAATCTGGAATTCGGTAAAAGTTCTTCCCAGATGGAGCACATTTTATAGCAGAAGCCAGTGGATCTGAGGGGCAGAGGTATTCACTTTATTGTAACAATGATTTTCCATCTGGATGCCATCCTTTTATCAGATAAGCTTATGCTTTACACAGCTAAAGACTTTGGATGCTAATTGTTCAAATCTGTCTCTTCATGGGGAATTGTCCTCTGCCACAGGGAATTGGCATGTGCATATTTAAGTTCTCTTCTGAGCTGTGGTGCTAGGACCACCCCCAGAATGATGATTTGATAAGAGGACACAGCATGCCATTGTCCTCATGGCTCTGATTTATTACAAAAAGAGACAAAAAGAAAAATCAACAAAGAAAACTGCAAATCGGGCAAAATTCAGAAAAAAACAAACACAAGCTTCCAGGACTCTTCTTCTAGTGGAATCATGGCAGAAGAGCTCAATTCCCTCAGTGAAGACATAGGACAGTTGGTAGGAAGTGTTGCCAATCACACAGATTCATTAGAACCTGAGGGACGTGGTTTTCAGTGGGGACTGATCATACAGGCCTGCCAGGTGTTTCCTCTCTTCTGTAATGTGCGAAGCCTGCTAACCGTGATCAGCTGAGGCAGACATACTAAGAGTTGGCCCCCTTTCCTCCATCTGTGGTATCTTAGGAGAGCTATCCAAGCACCAGCTCTCCACGAGGCTCTCTACTCCACAAATGAGCTTCTCCCTTCATTTTCCTCGCTTCATACCTTCCTCCTTTCCTCACAGTTCTGCTAGAGCTCTTCCCAATAAAACTCTGTTGACAGTGCCCCAGCTCAGCGCATGTTTCCAGGCAACTTAGTATAAGAAGACAGTCCCAGTAGTGACTATTTGAGATAAACTGAAGAAGAAATGATGAGGTCTAGTGACTTGCAAATGTTAAAGTAATAATAAGAATCCCCCAGGATATTGTTAGCTTCTAAAATGCATAGAGATTATGATGGAGATTGAACAAGTACAACATTTTCACTTATGGCTATAATTCTAAGAATCATAATTTTGAGAATTATGATATAGAAAATTATGCCTTTCACTAGTAAAATAAGCTACCTGGCAGGTCCAATTTAGAGCAAAAACCTTATGTTTGAAATGTAAAATGGAAATAGCTATAATCTCAGCAGATAGCTGAAAGTAAATAAGAAACATAATTTCATCTAGACTTAGAAGTCAGGAAGCATTGGAGGGGAGACTTGGCAGATTGATAGTAATACAAGTGCAGGGGCGCACACACATACATGTGCACACACACACATATCACTGTCATGTACTGTGTACTGTCCTTGATTTCAAATAATTAAATGGATATTCATTATAATGCCTCTGGTTCTCTGGGGAAAGATGGTTGCTTTGTGAAAGTTAGTTGATTCTGATTATAAATGACTGTCCCTGCTTTGTATGTGGTGCTAATAATAACATATCTGTATGTGAATAAGAGAGTCAATTTGTCCTATTGGGTAAGGTCGGTGAAAGGATTTGAGATCTTATGCTCCCTGATGAAAGGATGATCAATGTAGTCTTAAGTTTTCCTAATTTTATAATCCTGAAAATGTCTGCCATTGAATACAAATTGAATCTTCACTTGCAAATGCTCCAATTACAAATCAATCAGTTCACTATTTAGTTGAATGCAACAAAATTAAGTTTCATTTGGCCAAATCAGCTTCATTATGTGAATAATATTTGGACTCTTATTCTTTGGCTAGTAAATGCACCCAGCTACTTGCACCCTCTTGTGCAGCCCTGTACACACCTTTCACATATTATAAATGAAGCTGTTCGATGACGTGTTTCATTTCCTCATCTCCCTCACAAGTCTGTGGACCCTGTGAAGAATTGTATCTTCAATATTTATGAAATGTTATGCCACATACCAAGGGTCATACTCTGAACTCATGGAATAACTAACTGCATTGGAAACAGGTTTGACTTTCCAACATTGTATTAAAGAGTACCCAATTCTTATTTAAGTGTTGGTTAAGATAAGTAGGGAAAATAAGTTTCTATTTTATTAACCTGGACAGTTTAGGAAAGGGTATTCATATCTATTCATATCTTAAATTTTACACATATTTTTCCTCTCATTATTCTCTCCAGAGGGTGCTGAATGGCCTTTATCAACTCTATTTACTAACAAAAAAACTCTATTTATTAACAAAAAATACACATTCACTCCTTCATCTTTTTTTAAAATTATTTATTTATTTTTAAAATTTTTTACAGACTGCACCTTGATTCACCGTACACAAAAGGCGAACATAATTTCATCTCCATGGTTGTACATGATGTAGACTCCTATCATTTGTATAATCATATTTGTACGTAGGGCAATGATGTCTGTCTCATTCCACCATATTTCATATCCTCCCTCACTCTCATTTCCTTCTACACAATCCAAAGTTCCCCCATTCTTCTCTCACTCCCCACATCCTGACAACCCCCATTATATGTCATTCTCCACTTATCAGGGAAAACATTCGACCTTTGGTTTTTTGGGATATGCTTATTTCACTTAGCATGATATTCTCCAATTCCATCCATTTATTTGCAAATGTCATAACGTTATTCTTCTTTATGGCTGAATAATATTCCATTGTGTATATATATATCATCTTTATCCATTCATCTGTTGAAGGGCACCTAATTTGGTTCCACAATCTAGTTATTGTGAACTGAGCTGCTATAAACATTGATGTGGCTGTGTTACTGTAGTATGAATGGGCCAAGGAACTAGACAGAAACTTTACAGAAGAAGACATACAGACAATTAATAAATATATGAAAAAGTGTTCAACATCTCTAGTAATTAGAGAAATGCAAATTAAAACAACTCTAAGATTTACTCCAATTAGAATGGCTATTACCAAGAACACAAATAAAAATTGATGTTGGCATGGATTTGGGGAAAAAGGTACACTTTTACATTGCTGGTGGAGTTGCAAATTAGTACAGCCACTCTGGAAAGCAGTGTGGAAAATCCTCAGAAGACTTGGATTGGACCCACCTTTTGACCCAGTTATCCCACTCCTCGGTTTTTTCACTCCTGTATCTTAATGGGGTAGCCTGGATGTGAATTTTTCAGAATCTCTAACCCACGGGGCTGCAGTTTAGATTCCTCTAATGAGAGATAATAGTGTAAGATCTGGAAGTTGGAAGAGAATCATAAGAAATTATTGGCTAGCAGAAATTATGAACAGGTTCTTGAATATTGTAAGCTGCAGAATTGGGACTTTAAATGACAGTTCCCTGCTGTCTTCAGCAAAATTGTCCATGTCAAAATGTCAGGCAGCTACAATCTTCAAAGCCAGCTTCCCTGCTCCTCTTGTGCTTCTGCATTTCCTCAAAGCCAGCAGAGATCTTCTCCAACATGCCTAGCCCAGGCCTCCCAGTGATCATGTAATTCACATATTTCCCATATAAAATCTCCTCCTGCCTAGATACCTGCTGGATTTCTTTTTCCCTAATAAAATCAGGAATGTAGTAATGTCTGAAGAAAGTGAATATATGTACACATTTAGATGCCTTAGGTTTGGGGGCAGTTACTTCTAAATCTCACCTTTTAAAGATGCAATCATTTCCCTAAAGCCTAACTCAATATTTGAGAGAAATAGAGGGAACATTTCTAATGCAAAGGAGTAAACTGTTTAAGGGAATTTTTAAAAAGTGTTGTGATTGATTGTCAATTAGTTGGAGGCACTGCACTTTTTTTTTTTTCATTCTTTTTCACTGCATATGAGGTTTTTTTTTTTTTCCTTTCAATTTATGTTTAGCTGTCAGATAAAAACATAAATTTGTAGATATTACGGGGGTACCATGTAATGTTCAGTACTGCATACACTGCATAATGTTTAAGTCATGTTTATCATTTATTTATGGTAAAATTTCCAAGTCCTTCCTCCTAGCTCTTTGAAATGTACACTATATTTTTGTTATCTGTAATCACTATATCGTGCAAGAATACAAAGGAGCTTCTTGCTCCTATTAACTATAATGCAGAACCCATTGATCAACATTTCCCCACCTCTCATGCCCCTACTCTCCCTTGCCTGCAATTCCATTCCCACAAATTGCCTATATAAAATTTACAGTAAGCATTTAAAATATCTACCATTTGTGTAAAATTAATGCCAAGTGATAAAGGAGTTGCTTACTAAAATTATGATTAATTAAAACCAATATTTAGTTAAGCAGAAATGTCTATTTTTAAAGAAGTAAATATATCAATGTTTCTAAAGTGAAATTCAGATCTGTGTGTTTTATTTTACAGATGAAAATATAACTTTTATTGTAGTAGAAACCCAAGCAAAATTCTGGACATGACATGAGACACTAAGAGATATATCAAGTTATTATATACAAAAAGTGTGTGTGTGTGTGTGGGTGTGTGTGTGTACACTGACTTTGTAATTCTTTTATTTGTTCTAATTAGTTATGAAAGTAGAATGCATTTTGACACATCATACATAAATGGAGTATAATTTCTTTTTCTTCTTCTTGTACATAATACAGAGTTACACAGGTCGTGCAATCATATATGCGCATAGGGTAATAATGTTTGATTCATTTTACTATCATTCCTATCCCCATACTCCCTCCCCTGTAATTCTTATTCTATCAATAACAACCAAAGATTCTGAAAGTCTGTAATGGCATACACTGATTTTTATTTTAAAGTTTTACATGCTTCTTGGCAGTAATTCTCTTGAAAGTAGTAACCATCTGCAGGATGAGTCATTTTATACATTTTGTTTAAAAATTTTAATTACTTTTTTCTACAATTAATTCATAAGCACAAAATCTAAATTTAAGGCATTGCATTATTTAGAGTGAAGTTTATATAATTGATATTTTGACAGTGGTAAAATATTTCTAAATAGAAAAAGAAATTTATTTTTAGATAAATTTATTATTAGATTAATTAGATGACTGGGGAATTGTTAAAACTATTGAAATGCATACTGTAAGTCATTACTCTTAGGAATGTTACATGTTTTTCCTCTCTCTCTGCTGCCAATACCTCACTAAAGTGTAAGTATGTCGATGGAATTTTCATTTTTTTCATTTGTGAAATTATCTGGTGAGGTACTGCAGATGGAGGGTGGTGGATATTGCATGACAAAGTCTAATTACTTAATATGGCAGAATCACATTAATATGATTAAAATGGTAAATTTTAAGTAATGTATATTTTACCACAATTAAAAACTGGAAAAATATTCTATTATTTATTGGTCACTAAAGTTCAGACTCATCTTTCATTTTCTTTTTCATTGACCACAATGAATTGTTTTCAAGTAGGGAAGGTTGAAGCAGAAAAATAGATGTCTTTCTTCTTTTGGTAGGAAGAAATCTAAAAATCAAATGGAGAAACCAGTAAAACCCTTAAGGTAATAGGAAAGTCAACTGATTAATGATAGACCACTTCATAATGAATGAGATGAACTTAGGCATGAATTATAAGAAGATTATCGATTAATCATTTAAATATGAGGAAAGGGAATTGCAAAATGAATATCTGACTAACATAGAGTCAATCTTCATCATAAGAGTAAAACATAAGAATAGGACAGCAGATAAATACAATGGAGAAAATCCTATGGTGTTCTACCATAGAAGAATTTTTTTCTCTGGCTTAACAGCTGTAGGGTGTCTAAACGTGATTTGATTTTTCTTGTTTCCAGTCAGTGTTTTCCAAAGGAAAGTTTTTCTATTCTCTCACCAGGTCTACTTTCTCAGAGGTCCCAGTCAATCCTCCAGCATAGACAAGGAAAGACATCTGAAGGAACCAGCTGTACATGTCCAGAGAAATGCGTGTTAGCTACCCATAACTGTCCTTGCACATTATTGCAATTAGTGAGCATCTGAAGAGTCCAAGAACACAAAAAGAAAAAACTGTGCTAACATCTTGAAAAGGGAATTTGGTAGAAAAGGGAGAGGGAGCTTTTCTGCTTTTCTGTGTTTGGAAACATTTAAATAAAACTAAAAATATTTATATTTTGAAGGTTTGATAGAATCATTTGTGAAAATTTTCAGTCTTGTTTTATTTTGGAAAGGAGCTGTTTGACAGCTT
Source organism: Sciurus vulgaris (assembly GCF_902686455.1). NCBI lineage: Eukaryota > Metazoa > Chordata > Mammalia > Rodentia > Sciuridae > Sciurus > Sciurus vulgaris. The sequence continues at coordinate 152,554,064 of NC_136466.1, forward strand.
TCTCAAATCTAACCATGATAATTGGTTTGTTTACATTTTATGCTCTCCTGGTAATTTATATTTTCTGAGAATTTGAAGGCAATTTTCAAATTTATTTAAACAGAGTTGAGCAAAATATTGTCCTATAATTAGTTTCCTCATATGGTTGTGAAATTACTCTTTTGTTTGATTGGATTAGCTACTAGTTTATCTATTTAATTGGATTCTTTCAAAGTACCAGCTATTGAATTTATTTATCAATGTTAGTATTTATATATTCTCATTGTTAATACACATAGGGATTATTTGGTTCCATTTCCAAATTCTTGAGTCTGGTACATCATTTATTTTATTTTATTTTTTAATTTACATAAATACTTGAGAATTGGAATTCTAAATTTTCACTAATACAAGTAACTCAATTTTTAAAATCAAACCATATTAAGGAAAACTTAATATTCTTCAAACATTTACTAATGCCATTGAATGATACCAAAGTGTCAGGTATGAAATTATGCAGACTAGTTTGTTCAATTCCTCAAACATTTCAGATTTCACTTGACAGTGTCTCTAATTCTTTTTTCCCTAGCTCCAAACATTCAATAATATATCTTCTGTCATTATAGTTTAATTTACCTTTTTCTAAAGTTTGATACTAATGAAATCATGTAATTAGTATTCTTTTACATATGACAATTCTTTTGTGACCAAGTTACTTATTCATATTATTATTTAGCCATGTTGTGGCATCTGCAGTACATTTTTTCCATTGCTGAGTATTATTCCCTTACATTTTTTATCCATTACCTGTAATTTGATATTAGAATTGTTTCTAATTTTGACTGTTATAATTGAAGCTATGAACATTCTTGTACTTGACATTTTATAGATCTATGCTCTTGTTTCTCTTTGGAAATGCCTAGAAATGAAATCAGTGCATATTTTGGAGTAGTATGTTTACTAGCAACTGTGCATTTTCAGAAAAGTTGCTTATTTTTACTTTCCCACCAGAAGTATGTGACATATTAGTTGGGCAATATATACTACCCAAGTTTGATATTCTAATACTCTTATTTATTTAATTTATAGACATATAGTGTTATTGATACTTTTGACAAATTTTTAGATATGCAGTGCTATTTCAATTAATTTTGACAAATTTGTTTTTCAAATTTTATTTGTTCTTTTTATATATACTTGTCAATGAAGTATCTTTTGACATATTTTCTAGTGACAAACTCAAATATCTTTCCATGTGATTATCTGACCTTTGTATATATTTTGTGATGAATTATATTTTTAACTCCTTTGCATTTTTTGTGATAACTCATTTTATTGAGTTATGAGTATTTAAAATATATTCAAATGAAAATCCTGTATCATATATATATATCTAAAGCAACAATTTCTATTTTTAATATTTTTTATTTTATTACTAACATCTCTTGAAGAATAAAACTTTTTATTTTGATAAAATTTAGTTTGTAATTCTTATGTTCTTGATTTGCATCCTATCTAAGGGATATTTTAGAAACTTTATAATTCTAGTATTCGTATTAGGTTTATGATCAATTTGAGTTAATATTTTGTATGGTGTGAAGGAAAGGACAATGGTTTCTTTTCAAACTATTTCATTGATCTTGACACTTTAAAAAAAAATTTGCCTAGGCACTTTCATTGTAAATCAATTTAGCATAAATGTAGTTTTATTTCTGAACCCTCAGTTATATTCCATTCATCTATGTATCTATTCCTATGGTGTTTTCACCCAATGCTTAATTTTTATTCATCTACAAATATATCTTTATTTGAGCCTATGACTTGAATGATATTTTGCCTTGAAATAAAGTTGTAATTGATTTTTCTTTCCTCTACTTAAAACTGTTTCATTGTCTCCTCTCTGTATAATTTTGATGAGAAACACATGGACATTCAAGTTATTCATCTGCAATTTTTTCTTGACTGTTCTTAATAACTTCTTATATTTTTGTTTTTCAGTTATTTGATTATAACATGCTTTGACTTTTTCCTTTGAATTTACTCTACTTGTGTTTTTTTTTATTTTTTATTTTTATTATTTATTTATTTTAATTAAAAATCATAAATTTACATAGGGCAATATTGTTTGATTCATTCTGTTATTTTTTCTTTTTTTTCATATTCTACACATTTAATTGGGAGAAAATTGCACTTTTGTTGTTTCCTCAGTCCACCTTATGTCAATTGTCACTTTTAGTAAGAAAAACTAAAGTTGAGGAAGTCAATAACTAACTCCCTCTCTTGATACTAAGAGCATCAAGTTAATACATAAAAAAATAACAGTTTTTAAAATATTCCAGTCTTATAGGCTTTTTGCAATTCACAATGTGCTGAATCTTGCCAGTTTTGATAAGGAAATACAAGATTTTTTTTTCTGTGAAAATTTTCTCTGTATTTTTAAAAATTTTTTTCTATTTATTCTAATTAGTTGTACATGACAGTAGAATGCATTTATGCATTTTGATAAATCATACATAAATGGAGTAAAATTTCTAATTTTTCTGATTATACATATTGTAGGATCACATTGGTCATGCAGTCATATATGTACATGAGGTAACAATGTCTGTTTCACTCTACTGTCCTTCCTACCCCCATACCGTTTCCACTCCCTTCACTTTTTCTTCTATCTAATATAAAGTAACACTATTCTTCTCTAGCACGCCACCTCTTATTGTGAATAAGCATCCTCATATCAGAGAAAACATTTGACCTTTTGTTTTTTGGTTTTGGCTTATTTTGCTCAGCATAGCATATATTCTTCATTTACACAAAAATACCATAATTTCATTCTTCTTTAAATCTGAATAATATTCCATCATATATATATGTTTATATATATATTTATATGTATATATATATACCACATTTTCTTTATTCATATGATTCTTAATCCTGTTCACTTATATATTTTTACTAATTTGGACAGACTTTTGCCATCATATCTTCCTATTACTCTTCTCTTTCTCTTCTCTCTCCTTGTGAATCAATAATTTTCTTTATGTTAGGCTTTTATTGTCTTATATGTTCCTGACGTTTTGAATATTTTCATGAGAGTTTCTCTTTGTTAGTAAGATTTACTAATCTATTTTTAAGTTCACTTACTCATTCTATAGTCACCTCCATTTTGCTTTTACACCCATCAGATATTTTAACTTTCATGGAGATGGTATTACTTTCTTAACAACTTTACTCTATTTGATTTCTTTATATATTTCCATCTCTCTTCTGGAGATTTCCTAATGTTTCTTTCATCATAAATGTGTTCTTACAACTCCAAGCATTATAAGAGTAGTTTTAAACTCTCGTTTCATGATTCTGACATCTGAATAATTTCATAGTAGTCATCTCCTGAGAGCCTGTTCCATGGAGAATGGTTAATATTGCTCTACCTTTTCTCATGTGAAGAAATTTTGGTTTGCATCATAAATATTTTTAATTCATGTAACACTAATTTACATCATATCTCTACAGAGTATTGATTTATTTTAGTAGTTGTCAGTTTATTATGCTTATATTTCAATCTATGGCACATGTAGCTGAATGGAGGTTGGATCTAAGTTCAAACAGGTTTTAGTCTGACTTGGTCCACTTAAACATTCTCCTTTTATTAGATTCACAATAATGCTTTAAAAGTCCATTCTCTCCGTAATAGGGTGTTTCTTATTAATACTCTTTGAAAATAGGCACATTCTTTTCTTGAGAGAAATATCTTCTACTTGGTCCAGTCCACAGGCCTGCGTCTCTATGGCTTAGCAGTAACAACAAAGTCCAGCGTCTCAGAGAAAAGCACTGTAAAGGCTGGGCAGTCACCCACCAGCATGTGTTTGATACCTTGCTACAGGATTATAAAGGTGGGAGCAGAGAATGGGAGCCCAATAAGAGAAGTGGCTGGGAAAGGGACTAAATCAGTTAATCAAGAAGGCGAACCGAGTGGCCTATAGCCAGATCTTCCAAAAACTGGGTAAGGACAACATCTGGGGCATACTCTTTAGATGGAGGTTGGGATATCTTTCTCTATTTTTGTCCTCTGACTTACTCCCTCACTCTGCAGTAGCCCTCAGAATCATTCCCATGGCTCCTAACATTCTCCTGGCAGAAAAGACAAAGGCTTTTTGTGAAAGACTGAGGGATATTACATCAACTTCAAATGCTGGCTTCCTTCAGGACACAGAGGCAAAACAAAAACAAAAGAAATAGGAAAGTAAATATTTGTTAGTTCATTCCCTAAAAATTTCAACACCTTCAAAGTCTGCCTGTGTTTCTTCACTTTCTACAGTTCTCCAGCAGCTCCTTCTCCTCTTCCCACCAGTTTTAGTTGTGTGTGTGCGTGTGTGTGTATGTGTGTGTGTGTGTGTGTGTGTGTGTGTGTGGTAGAGATAGTTTGGTAGGAACTTACTCTTTCATACAATAGGGGTAGTCTAAAATGTGCAACATTTTGACCTATTGTCTAGCACTATTTGTTGAATATTCTATAATTACTGCTTTGATTGGGGAGACAGGTGTTTGTGGAAAAAAATACAAAAGATCAAACTGTGAAATGAGAATCATAAGAATCAGAAATCTAACCCAGTGTCAAATTTCATTAATAATTTTAAGATACTAATAAAGGAAGAAGACATCAGACCATCAATGCAGTTCCCAGGTTCATTGTTAGAATATCTTAATGTACCACAGAGGAGATTAACATGTGAGGTCTTCATGTGGTAACTGAGTTCATGTCTCATAAAGAAGAAAATACTTCCTTCTTAAGTTGTTCCCATTTTATAACGGATACATACCATACATGACATTTTCTAAGGATTCATGTTTTTGTTTTTAGCCTAAGAAATCCAGGAAATATTATATAGTTTCTATCAAAAGCAGTACATTCTAAAATTAGTTGGTTTCATAGAACTTATTTTATTAGCATAACATCTTATGAGACTGAAAAATCCTTTTGATGGTAAGACACAACATACTGACACTAGAATAGATGAAAGGTAGAACTGTTTGTTGCTTAAACTCCAAAATAGAGAAGCTGCCAGCAAGGTCATGCACATGGTTGCATCTGAGGACACGATGACAGAAATCTGGAACTATAGGAAGCAGCATGTGCATGGTGGGCAGAGTTAGTGAGGGTGCTGTGGCTCTCTGTGGATAGGGTAATTGGAGCAATTTGTTGGGACCAGGCACAGGTCCTATCCCTAGTTTTTTTCTGGTCATGTGTTGTTAGGCTGGGAACAATACTGAAGTGGTTGGGGTGTGGACTTAATCAGTTGATTAAGAGGGGGACCTCATTCACCTCTCGACAGAGGCTTAATGCTAAATAAATACAACATTTTAAAGTGATATACTACATAAGTCTATAACCTACTTGGATCATCTTTATTTCCTGGGGATGCCCACCCACTAAAGAGGGAACTGCAGATCTGCTACATAATGACCTAGTATGTATAAGGCATTAACATTTTGTCAAAGGGAATTCTAAAAGTAATATGGGAATCCAATTCTCTTATCAACTAGTGACATTTGGAGATTCCCATCTTCCAGGATAATTTGGACCAAGATGCAGTAGCTTCCAGGTTGCAATCATTTTTAGTTGTAGAGGGAACCTGAGATCATTCTCCATACCTCCATTTTCTTTTGCTTTCTTCTGATGTGGAAGAGGCCTTGAACTTTCCAAATGTGTCTGCTGCACATGAAATTCAGAGTACTAGGAAGAGCTATAACCAATCACAGAGGATGCACAGTACATTATCAATGCCAGCAACTGATAATAAAAATTACAACTTGTGGTTGAAACTAATAAAAACAATGCTAGTAGCTGCCCAGTGAGGTTGAGACAGTATGTCCCATGGACACTCAAGTCCTGACTGACCAATGGGATGAGCAGCAAGTTTGGTCACCTAATTCTGGATAAACAGGGAGTCTGAATTTACTACAATGGCCATTTTTTCCTCTTCCTTCATGAATCTCCATTTTTCCAAATACAAAATAATGGTATCCAGCTGTCAGGCCAGGCAATCTAATGATTACATGTGGGTATGTAAGACGTGGTTCTTGCAATCATCTGGTGAAAACTTAGGGCAGGGAAGGTGCTGGAGTGTCAAATTTTCCTACAAATAAACCAGGAAATGAAAATTAGTACTAAAAGTGTAATCTCTCTGGAGACCTATATTAATCTAGGGTCCTTGAGAGAAACAGGACCAAAAGGGTATGTGTGTTTAACTATATCTCAATCTGTGTTTATATCTATGTGTCTGTCTACACATGTGTGTATGTATCTATTTATCAATGTGTATGTTTATATTCATAAATACATGTGAAATAGTCATTTATTTAAAGGAATTGACTCATAAAGTTTTGGGGGCTGGGAAATCGGAAGTGTGCAGTGTGGATCAGTAAGTTAGAGACCCAGGGGAGATGGATGTGGTAGTACTAGGCCCCAAGAAAAGAAGGAGGAAGAATTTATTCTTCCTCTGGGAGGCCTCATTTTCTTTAAAATCCTTCAAATGTTTGGTGAGACCCACTCACATTATGCAGGGAAATTTCCTTTACTCAAAGCATACTAATTTAAATGTTAATTATGTCTAAAAATATACCTTTATAACAGCATCTAGACTGGCATTTGTCAGAACATCTGGACACCATAGTGTAGCCACGCTGACCCATAATATTAAACATCATGAGGTCCTTTTCCAGCTCAGTTATTTTCTAGCTTCTGGCCTTTACTGTCAGCCTCAAAAGAGAAATGAGACTCAGCTGAGTCTCAGCTATGTGGAACCGAGAGCTCCACTCTGCAGCCTCCTCGGATTTTTCAAGCTGTCATCCTGTGTAAGGTTCTTCCTCAGGTCAAATTCTTCTGAACAGGCCCTGTACTCTGAGTAAGGTCATTGCCTTAACTGTCGGGGTCCAAGTGATGGAATTAGCCCTAGTTTCCAAGCAGAGGTCCAGTTCTTCCAGAAATGTGGCAGCACAATTGCAAAAGGAGCATTTAGGTATTTTTTTCTTTTATTTCTTATATGCAGAAAGGGTGAGCCAGTTCTACTTACCATTTTCTTCAGAGTCACAGACATTACCTCAAGTTGACTGGATCTCCCAATTTAGGCAGAGTGGCTCTCATCAGCAATGCAGGTATTTTTCAGATAGATGTTCTTAGGGATACTTGAGGAAGTGTAATGATGCTCATATTTACATATGAGAATGCAAATGTATGGAAATTATAAACTTCCTATTCAAACTGAAGTTGCTGCATAAAATAGGAATGAGGGTATGTCCTTCTTGGATGGAGGAAGGGAGGCTGAAGCAGCACCACCTCACTCTTTAACTCCTCAGCTATTGTCTATATCAGTGAAGAGTCCAACAGTTCCTCACACCCTCTGTGGGAAAGTCAGTTATATACACTCCAGAGCAAAAGATGCCAATGGTGCAAAGGAACATAGGCAATGAAGACTCAGAGTAGATCAGGGGAAGCTGCATGTGACAACTTACTCCTGGGACTGGAATACATGATGTTTCTACACCCTGAGGCATCATGTTGGTAATGTGGAGGAGATAAGGCGGTAACATTTGGAAGGAGGAGGAATATCTTTTTATAGAATTTGAACCACAACTCTTGGGGATATTAATTCAAAAGAGGCTGAATCACTTGACAAATAAACTGACATATACCAATGAATAGAAACAAGTGATAAAATTGTAATTATCCCAATACTATACTGGTTATTTTGCCATTGAAGTGCAGATTATGTTTGAATTTTGGTTTGTTTCTGAGTGTAGGGGTGTGTGCTTTTTTTTTTTTTTTTTTCTGTTTGCAATGTTGATAACCCATAAGCAACTATGAACATGAGTAAAATGCATATATGGTTTTGTTCAATTTGATTGTGAAGTTGTGGCCTGTAGAAATTTGATTTCTGTTGTGGCTTCTTGAAGGAATATTCATGGAGAAGCAATGCAAGTTCTCTATGTTTGCACTAAACTATGGATAATCATTTATATATACAGTTTAATTGTTGCAGGAAAATCAGACTTAAATAAAATGCAAAGACAACTGATTCTGTTTTGGTGGTAATTGTTTATTTTATTAGATTTTTTGAACAAAGAAGACGATTCAGATTTTTAGAAATATATGTATGAATAATCGCAGTAATTATACACCTTAATTTGTCTAAGATAGTATAATACTTTAATTCTCTGCTAGAAGGTATATGGTTAATTATTTGCACTAAGTGCAATCTGAAGCTCTGAGGACATTTACTGACCCATCTAAGAAATAATATCCATAAACATTAATTGTGCATGATGGAGAATTTTGTCTAAACTTTCAACAATGTATTTGTTAACAAGATAGTTTAATTCTCTACGGATCATTTCCCACTCTCTATGTTGCTATTATGTATTATTCTGTAGTTAAACATTGATTGTATTAAATTATCTCTTTTTATATTAGACAACTCACCCTCTTTCTGCCAGTGTATGGATTATTTGACACTATAGGCACTCTGAAATAAATTAATTTCAACAAGAGTAGTGACCATCATCTTTACAAATATGCTTATCTGTCAAAATCAAAGAATGTTAAAGCTAGAAGAAGAGATATAAGTAATGGAAACTAGGATCCATAACCTTCCCTGTGAAAAGTCAGAAAAGAAGTATATTGGATATTACAGATTACATATGTTCTCTATTGTATATTCTTTCTCCTTTTAAAAATAATTATTTTTAAATGTTTCAAAACAAAACCAATTTTTCATTTAAACATTATTACAAAGGAAAGTTATAATTTTCCTACTCCTGAATATTAATTTTTACTTATAGGGAAAGTGAGTCATAGGAATTATCTTATTCTAGAAACTATGTTACTCTATAGCACATCTATGGAACTCTGAATTCGTGGTGTAATTCCTGGTGGTGTGTGGTCTTTTCAGAACACAACCTTGCTCCTTCCTAAGAGGGTAATCCTCCTGAGAAGCTGTTAGAACTAAACAAAACCTTTGGCCAAGGATCAACCAATTCTCAGTTCTATTTGTTTTTCAGAATACCTGATAGAATTTATCTTATCTTTTACAAACTAAAATCAGATTTTTTTTTCTTTGTAGCTGGTTGTGGCAGCACACTTGAAATTCCAGCTACTCAGGGAGCTGAGGCAATACACTCTGACAGTGTGAGACCAAGCTGAATAACTTAGCAAGACCCTGATTTTAAATAAAAATAAAAAGGACTTGGGATATAGTTCTTCAGAAGAACATGTGCCTAGCATGTATGAGAACCTGAGTATGATTCCCAATACTGAAAAAAATAAAATAAAATAAAAAGGAAAACACATACACACAAACACATAAAAACAAGAACAGTTCTTTGTCTTCCCCCCCATCCCTGAGTATTATTTTGCCTGTGAGACACATAACTATATGTGCGATTACTGCATATTTATCCCAGATGTACAGTGGCACTGAACTATGTGAAGCTATGCTATTGGGGAAACTTTTACAGACAACATACTTGATGTTGTAGGATCATATTCTAGGACATGTAACAGTCTGTAATCCAAGTAATATGTATAATAAAAAATAAATTATGTTAAACTCTACATAATAAGATACATTTTATTAAAATAAGCAAAATACTTCTATGGAAAAGAAAAAAGAGAGTAAAGAGATAAGGCGCTCTTAAGCCGACATGTGTATTTCCCTCCGGTGTGTTTTAAGCATCAACAGTGGTTCTGTGAGAAATTTCAGATCCTGTGCATAAAATAGAAAAAATATCTGTTAATAAATAACCTATCTACAGGTCATTTCTGTTTTCACTAGTCAAGTTATTATTTCTACTTACCATTTTATGTGCAGAGATAAAACTATTACACATGGTTTGTTAAATCTAAATAAAAGAATCTGTTTCCTATTAATTAAACTTCATTTTGTATTATGCGATTTTTAAGAAACTGAGTTTAAAGAATAATGGAAAGCATAACTGTCACAAATTATAACTTTTCTCAATAATTAAAATACTTTATACTTAAAGGTAAAATATATGGTGCATCTCCACGTTTATTCACTTTTTATCTAAATCTAAATATTTTCTTTGTTTTTCTTCTTGAACTAGTCCTCAACAATACTGAAACTATAGAAAATAAAATTATAAAATGGAGGATTTTTACTATTATAAGGCTATACTTTTTAAGTGCTTATTAACTTTAAAGACAATCTTATTAGGAGAATAACATTCGGGTTTTTAAAATATACCTACCATTTGCATCCTTGCTTACTCTTTCAGCAGAAGCTGATTCCTTGGCTCTCAGAAAACATTTCTATCAAAGCCCTATTATTTGAAATTGACATGTGCATCCATTCTAAAATTTAAAATTGCTTCACTTCAATGAATGGACATCACATTGTTATTGTGATACTGGCCTCGCTTGCATTAGTTTTTCCTTTATAGATCTGCTTAGAAAGTTAGAGAACTTTTTTTTTTTTTTTTTTTTTTCAGTTGACACTGCCCACTGCCTTTGGTTCATAGCATATGTGATTGGGGATACTTATAAAGATCCAGTATTTAGCTGGGTGTAGTGGTGGTGCATGACTGTAATCCCAGTAGCTCAGGTAAATTAGGCAGGAATATCACAAGTTCAAAAAAGCTTCAGCAACTTAGTGAAGCCCTAGAAAACTCAGTGACAACCTTTCTCAAACTGAAATAAAATAAAATAAAAGGGCTGGGAATGTGGCTAAATGGTTAAGTACCACTGATTTCATTCCCTAGCACCAAAAAACAAAAACAAAAACCAAAATACAAAAAAGAAAGTATTTGTTTGCAAAATAAATAATTTAAAATACCTAATAAATATTAAACGTGATACTTCATTTATATCATGTAGATAGAATAAATTGTGATAACTTTAAAAAATATCAATTAAACTCTTCATGAGTTTTTTCAACAGGCCATTCCTTTCTTAAACATAAAAAATAAAGATAAAATTGGCAACATTTCACATGTATGTGTTTCATAGCTTTACGTTTATAGAAGGGAGATCTAAAACCATGGGAGGTTAAATTCTTGCCTACAGTCACATAGCTAATTCTAGATTTATCTGGGTAACAAATATGCCCAAATTTCTCTGTAGATGAAAGTAGAAGATTTAAGTTTCATATATGCAAAATCTCCTGCAAATCTGGAAGAAACTTTGGCAACTCTTCCTTACCTGGCATTATTTCATCTTAACCTTGAACACCTTCCAACATCTTGGCAGCAGAGAAAGAAAGAGAGAGACAAGAGGCTCCATCAGCAATTAAGTGGTTTATCAGGGAGGTGGCATGCATCATCTTACCAGTTCGTTCTCATAGATCCTGTTCAAAACCACGGGATTTGGGAATTTGACTCTCACATGAACTTGAGAGAAGAAAGAGGTGCTGATAGTATGAACAAGCACTGGTTTTACATGCATGGGTGCTATGAAGTCGAACCCAACAGAGCCCAGGTTTGCTAGCTGCAGAGCTTACTCAGTCATAATGCCACCTGTATGTAAGGATTGTCAAAATTATTTTAGTCTATTCAGTTTTCTGAAAACTCATCTCTAAAACACAAGGTTTTTTATATCGAGGACTGTGCTCAGAACTTAAAACTACTTGGCCCCTAATTGATTTATATTTTATAAGTATAAAAACAAGTCAGATGCCTATTGAACAGAATTATTTGCACCCACATCTGCTTTGATTTTCTTACCTGCACAGGTTCTTTTCCTTGATATGTACTTGTTATGTAAGGAGGATCTTCTGAAAGGGCGCCCAAGATTTTGTTTCCTTGAAAGAATTGGTTCAGTCCACAATACAATGGTGGCATTTTCTTATAATAATGTGAGATTTAATTTTTCCCTAGGCTGAGGATAGCAAATTGAAATAGTATCTTCTCATGACATATTATTTCAAGAGAAAAAATGTTTACCAACATAATATAAATTTGTATTACAGTAATTCTGACAGCAATAATGATGCCAGTTGATAGTAACTTACATACCTAGGGAACAAACACTTCTTCCGTTATACTTCAAACTTACAATCATAATGATATCGACAGACTATAAATTAAGCCATGTTTTATGATTTTATTTTTCTTCATGAATGAAAGCCCAAAGACTGACTTGGAACTCCTTTTGTTTAAATATACTATATTATCACATTTAGCATCATAATTTTTTCCTATGTATGTCAAATCGTTCTTAATGAGCATTCTAAATAAGTATTAGGAAACTTAACAGACTCAACTATTTTATTTAAAAAACAAGAATGCATTTCCCTTTTTTCATACTCTGAAAAAATCAAACATGCAATTCATTTATATTTCAAGTAAAGAGTAAAATATTTGATTTTTTTTGTAAACCAATAATATTCACTATCACATATGAAACAGTTTCCATGACCACACAGTTGCACTTTAACATTCATTGCTGAAAGCCATAAGCTAGCATGGTGCTTAGATGCATTCTCTCTGAATCTTTTACTGTGCATTCTGATACTTTCCACTACCACGTGTGCTCTTTCATGGATTACTGTGTGAATTGCACCACAGTCAGAATACTTATTCAAGTGTATATCTTAGATGCTCAGTGAAAATGAGAATGTAATTCCTGTGTCAGAATTGGGTTCTCTTCCTGCAACTTCAGAATTCAGTCAACTGCTTCCTCTTCTTTTGGCAGGAGTCCAAACTTTCACAGAACCAAAGAGACTGGACTGATTCTTTTAATTTCAAATTTGAAGATTTAGTAAGATTATAGTTGAATTTGTAAATCTAGTTCCAGTTGTTTTTTTTTTTGTGTGTGTGTCTATTGAGCTATCTTTTTTTCCTGACCCATCTCTTACTACCTACATTTTTCTTTGTCTAAAAAAAAAAAATCTACAAAAATGATTATTTATTTCATTGCATTTAAAATTATGTTAATCCTTTTTTTATGGTCAAACTGAGGCAGCAGTCTCAAATTAAATACAGACTCTGACAAAAACTGACTACCCTAATTCTTACCATTTTGCTCCTTTTTCTTAATTCTGACACCAGAGGAAACCACGTGAACCACTGGCATCATTATGTGTCTAAGATCCTTCATATTCTCACTTCTCTGCTTAGCTTCTAGGTCAATAATGAAAATCTCCCCTTCACTCAACTTTTGGTCCTTATCTCACTTCATTGTGTTTTGTTGTTGAAAGCACAGGTCTCACTAAATCAGACTCTCTAATGCTACAGGTTGCCCTACACAGTCAACATGGCTCATTTGAGCTTCCTGTCATACTGACCAGTCTTTCCACTCAAGGGGACCCTCTTGATGGTTCTAATGGGGTTATATTGCTGCAGTCCATTTACCATTCTACTCTCTTAGAGCAACACTTCACATTTCATCTTCTGTTCTCAAATCCCACCTCCACTCTCCCAATCCTCAGCTTTGATCTTGCTCCTTCTTTTACTGAAACAAAGAAACAAACAAAAATAGAAACAGATAATATCCTTCACAAACTTTCTTCACTGAATTAACCTTATTAACCGGAATTTCTTCATATATGTCTGTAGGTTCTATCTTGTTGTCTGATTATTTTAAAATAATCAGTTGTACTTGTATAAGGAAGAAATAGACTCTTGAAATATGAGTTACTATGGTAATCGAAGACGGTTTTTTGAGCAGTTTTAATAATGTAACAGGGTGGACACATATCTAAGTGTGTACTTGAACTAATCTCTTGCCACTTAGAAATACTTGCTGACTCTCTTCATTGGTATCCTCTCCCTACTTGAACTTTTCTGTCTGCATATAATTTTCCCCATCTAAACAAAAAACAAAAGAAAGCAAAGCAAAACAATTTTCTCAATGCCCCTTCTATTTTCTTGCTCCACTCCCACCTCTCTTCTTTACTGCTTTGCTTCATGAAAGCATTATCTGTACCCACCATCTCCAATTAGTCTTCTTCCATTCTCTTGGACCTATGTTTATTGTATTTTCATCTTCTTCTCCAAGAATGAATTCCCTATCCAATCACCTATGATTCATATGTTCTAACTCTTCAGGAATATTCTTATTGTTAATCCTATTTATTCAACCAGCAGTACATAAAAAAAGTTGACCTAACTTCTTTTAAATATTGTTTTCTCTTTAATTACTCAACACACTATGCTTTGCCTAAACCTGCATGGCCGAACCTGAGAAACTGGTGAGTGGTGATGGAGAATTAAGAAAAACACAAACACAGATATTGAGAGAAAGCTGGAATCAGGTGGAACACTGCGCTCTCATGAAGAAACAGTGTTGAAAAGCTGGCCCAGCAAGTATATTTATATCGGGTCTCATAATCAAGAAGTTAAGGACTATTGAGGTATTATTCTTAGGCACTTGAAAGTTACTGGGCTGGAAATATTCTTGTAGCTATTTCACCATTGTAATGTTCAGGGTTTCCTATGGGATCCAGGAAGCCCATCGTTCAAAGTCTCTACTAAGCTGGAAGGCTTAAAGTTTACAGCGTTGGTGAAACATTGTAGTTATCTTGCTTTGCTCAGAATTCTCTGTTCCTGGGAGTTGGTGTCTGAAATCTAGGTCAAGAACTGAATATTGAATGGCTCTGTTGGTAGCACAGAACCTGCTTTTGAACAAGGTGTGACCTTGCAACTGGCCATCTCAATTGGTGCTGTGGAACCAGATATTTCCAGAGGGCCATCACCTCTGTCACAGGGCAATTTCAAAACCCATAATTCAGCCCAATAATGTTTACTATTTTCCTTGGATCATGATCCATGCTCCATCTCTTTTGTTAGTACCTGATAATCTCCATGATTTATTAATTTTGAGACTCACCAATGGTAATATTTGAGCCTCTTTGTCCCCCCACCACCACCATATTCACTCATTTGATGTTCACTTTCCCTTTCTTGGGTAAGTATTCTAATTAAAAAATTCAGGCTCTTACCTCCACAAGGTTTTTTGTTGTTGTTTCCTGGTGGTACTAGGACTGAACCCATGGCTGCTGAACCACTGAGATACATCCTCAGACTCTTTACTTTTTTTTTTTTTTTAATTTTAATTTTTTAAATTTTTGATACAGGGAAGTTGCCCAAGCTGATGTTGAACTTGCAATCCTCCTGCTTTGGTCTCCCAAGTTGTTGGGATTACAGATTTATTCCACTGTGCACGGCCTTCCAAACCAGTTCAGCGGAGCTCCAGGTTCAGCTCTGAACACCTTCACTGCTTCCCTCCTGAGCACCTACTCTGCTTTCACTTTGATACAAAGCAGTGGTATCTTAGGCAGGGTTTATTTCAGTGGCTTTGAACTGTTCCTTTTATCCCGTCCTGTGTTCATAAAATATTTTCTGAACAATTGCCAAAATTGTCCTGTTAAAAGATGTCAAACCACATCTCCATCCAAGCATTGTCAAAGACTTCCCATCTCACTGAAAGTAGAGCCAAGTTTGTAACAGCCTCTGAGGCATTTCCCACTCCTCATGGTCTCTCCAACCACAGCTATTTTCTGCCTCTAGCCACAGTCTAGTCTACTGTCCGCACTACTTTTTCCCAGACCTGTCAATGAACCTGGAACATCAGGTCTCTCTTCTTCAAGATGAGTATTATTTTTTTTCCCTCTTAAGCTTAAGTCTTGCTACAAATTTTACCTGCTCAGTTAGGTTTCCCTAGATACTGTAATGTTCTATAAAGTAAGCCCAGAACATCTACCCCATTCTCAACTTGATATTTTCCATATCTTATTATTCTCCAAAACACTTTATTCAGATTTTCTCTTTTGTTTCCCATTAGCCAAATAACGTCTCCATGTGGGCAAGAATTTCCTAAGTTATTAACTGATTAGACCTTAGCCATTAAAATTATGTTTAGCCCATGGAAGGCCTTCAATAAAACTTTTGATGAAATAACTCCAACAAATATGATCATTTTATTGCACTCATAAATCTATGGTGTTGCTGAAAGTAATATTGTTTCAATCAGGTGTTTCACTTCTGTGCCAGTGCCAGAAGATCTGACAAGGACAATTTTAGAGGTGAAAGACTTATTTGGCACTCATGGTTTTAGGGGTCTCAGTCCATAGACAGCCGACTCCATTGCTCTGGGCCCAAGATGAAGCAGAATATCACAGTGGAAGAATGTGGCAGAGGAAAGCAGTGTAGGATATGACGCCAAGAAGGAGAGAGAGACTGTTCTTGTCATCATTGACAAAAAGGAACCCAATGACCCACCTACTCCCACCATACCCTAACTGTCTACAGTTACCACCAAGTTAATCCCTTTTAGGCTATCAGGGGATTAATTCACTGGTAAGTTAAAATTCTCACCCAATCATTTCACTCTAAATTTTCTTACATCGTCTCATACATGAGCTTTTGGGAGACATCTAATATCTAAACCATAATAAATATTACATAGTATGAGATACACAAATTATGTTCACATTATGTAGGAGCTATCTGAAAGTTATGTTAATCTGTTAAATCAAATGGGAGTATTGATTTGATCAATACTCTATCACCAAAATGTATATTTTTAAAACATACATTTTCAGAATTTAAAAGACATTGCTATTGCTCAAGAATAGACAATTGTTATAACAATTCATGTTGTAACAAATATTTTGATGAGTAAAATTTTGAAAAAAGAAAGTAAAGGAAAACAAATACAAATAACGATGTAAATAACATCAGGTCAAGAAATACGATACTTCCATTGCCAACAGAAGACTCTCTCTGTTCCACTCTTGTGTATAACCTACAAACATGTAACTGTCCTGCCTTTTAGAGTAATCAGCTCCTTACTGTTCTGTATTATATTTCCATTTATATGAACACAACTAAAGTTATAATTTACTTTTGCTGCTTTTAATTTTTGTCTAAAATAAGGTTGAATATGTTCTGATTCTGACTCTTTTGTTTGACATTTTTATTATGATTTTAGCTGAATCTTTTGTGTTTTAAATCATGAATTTGCAAATTGACACAATGTGCTGTTATGTGAGTATACCATGATTATGTGCATTACTATTTAACGACACATTATTATTTCCAGCTATTACAAATAAAACTATCATGAAAAATTTTTACATGTCTACCTGTGAAAGAATTTCCATATATCCAGAGGGGAAGTGCTAGTTGGAAACTTTCATATCTTATTAGTTAATGTCAAACTGCAGATCAATGTAGAGCTATGTAAGTAGTTTATGAGTATTTGTCATGCTCAATACTGTTACCAATATTTTCTATTTTCCATCTTTGTAATATTTAACTTCTGCAAATATGGGTTCTCACCTTGCCTTACATTGACCTTTTGAGTTGTTCTTTTGTGTTTACTAAGAAAATACCGGAGATGTTATTCAATATTTTGGCTCATTTTCTTCTTTTGTTTTGAACTTCGTTGAGATTTTAAAACATTACATTGAAGTCAGGGGTATACTAATGCTGAGCCACATC
Source organism: Sciurus vulgaris (assembly GCF_902686455.1). Lineage (NCBI taxonomy): Eukaryota > Metazoa > Chordata > Mammalia > Rodentia > Sciuridae > Sciurus > Sciurus vulgaris. The sequence continues at coordinate 152,571,500 of NC_136466.1, forward strand.
CCCAGTCCTTTTTATTTTGAGACATGGTCTCACTAAGTTACTGAGGCTGGCTTTGAACTTGCAAGCCTCAGTCTCCCTAGCCCCTGGGATTACAGCTATGTGCCATTGCACCTGGCAGCATTACTTTTTTATTAAAGTTACAACTTCCTTATCTGAAAAACTTTTACAAATAATTTTTCCATGTGGTTTGTGTTTCTACCATCTCCAGTTGACCTTAATGAACAGATATCCTTAATTTTAATGTACTCAAATTGATTATGCTTTCATGTCTTGTTTAAGAGACATTACTTATCTCAAGGTTATGAAGATATTATATGCTACTTCTAAAAAGCTACTTGCTATTTTTTTTCATTAAGGATTATAATTCACCAGAATGAATGTCTGTCTATACATGGTATCAGAAACAAACCCTATTTTTTCCATGGAAAACTCTAATATTCCTAACCTTGATTATTTGATCATGGAAATCCTTACTTTTTTTTTTTTTTTTTTTTTTTTTTTTTTTTTTAGTACTGGGAATTGAACCCAGGGGCATTTAAACACTTAACCTCATTCCCACCCCTTTTTTTGTATTTTATTAGTGACAGGTTCTCACTGAGTTGCTGAATGCCTTGCTAAGTTGCTGAACCTTGCTTTGAACTAGCAATCCTCCTGCCTCAGCCTCCCAAGCTGCTGGGATTACAGGCATGCACCACTATGTCTGGTGGCTTTCCTAACTGAATGCCACACAAATAGTGGCAGAAAATAATGAATGGTTCTTTCTAACTTATTTGTCATTAACTGATATGCATCAGTTTGTTATTAAAGTAATTCCATACAAAACTTAATTGCTTTGCTATCTATTTACTTGGTGCTACTTTTAAAGTATTGTGATGATTTAAATTTCACAGTACACTGATATATACTCTATTTGTAACCCTTATGGCACATTTTACTCACTTTCAGTCATTGACATCATCTAGCAGTCAGAAATTTTACTTTGTCTTCTTTCATCATACAGTTTTAGTTTTTTAGCTGATAAAATCAAAATAATAATATAATATTTTTCAAAATAAAAATAATTTTTTATTATGTAACAAATAGAGTGGGTTCATCATTTTGTTCTTATAAAAAAGTAAAAAATAAAGCTTATACAGTTTTGCAAATCTGATAATAAAAAAATCCTTAAATACTGCCCCTGACTTTTTGATTTAGATTTCGCTAGTTAAATATGATGAATATATGCAATTGAGATTTATTGTTTTATTTGCAATGATGGTTATATTGACCTTAGTTTGGAGAAAAAAATGAATCAATGTACAGGATTCCAATTATGTCCTATGTATCATGACTGGTTTTCTCTACACTCCAAAAATGTGTCTGCATTTGAACAGTAACTGCTGCTATGAATTGATCTTATCATCTTGAAATCTGGATTCAGATTTGGTATGTGTTTTCATTACAAAGTAGGGAACATTGAAATACAGATGGCCATAAAGCTCTCAATAGGAAACTTGAAAACACCTCTTCCCAACCAAACTCCACATAAAAAACTGCCAGAAAGCAAATGGAAAAATAAAATACATTTCAATTTTTGTGGACTTGCTGTAGTCTTTGATTTTTTTTTTCTTTTTTAGTACTACAGACTGATCCCAGTCCTTCACACATAAGAAAAAAGTGTTCTGCCACTGACCTACATCTCTAGCCCTTTGTCTTTTATTTTGATACAAGGTCTTGCTGTGCTGTCCAGACTGGCCTTGAACTTTCAATGCTCACACTATAGCCTCCAGCATTCTGGGATTGCAGGTTTGTACCATGTCCAGTAATCATTTGATTTTTAAGATTTAACTATTTTTAATGTTTGAATAGCAAAAATAGTTGTTAAAACATATAAAAACTATGAATTCTACAATAGTTACTTCTCCACTATTTTTATTAGCAGTGCATAACATATAGTGCATATTTTCAACACTAATACAGTGTAGAAGTCTGAATATGTGTAATTGCTTGGAAATATTGTTTGATTTTATTAAAATAAAAATGCACAAATTAATGAATTATAGGGGATAAAAGAGATAATTAGTTGTTAAAATATGCACTTTTGAGAAATTATTAATCCTTTAATAAATCACCAATTATTTTGGAAGACTAGTGCAACCCTAAAACGCTATTGAACTCCATGAACTCATTTGAAAGCTATGTATTTTTCTAAGTAATAAAATATACGTATGTGATGTAATGTGTTGTGAATTTTAGGACTATGCTTTAATTTTTTTTTTTTTCCTCCAAAGAGATTCCTCTCTATGTTACCTGGGCTTGCCTCCAAATCCTGGGCTCAATCCTGAGCCTCTAAAGGCGCTATGGATATAGACATGTGCTACCACACCTGGTTAAGACTTCACCATATCAGTCAAGTTAAAACAATGCATTCCAAAGTTAATCACACTGTATACTGATGTTCATTAAAAAGCATCTCACCTGATCCAATGAGATGTTATAAATACCATGTGTCAGAATATTAAATCATAATTATACTTAATAAATCAAACCATGAATTTCCATTCCATGTGATAGAGTAGGTTAGTTAAAGATAATTGCATTCTCCATTAGGAATGTGAAATACTGGATTTCAAACCCATATTTAAATTAATTTGGATTTGTAATGTTCAGCAAATAATCAAAGTATCAGAAATAATTATAGCATCATAATTTTAAATCCTTTGAGTCTCAGTTACTTTATCTTATCAGGGTTCAACAAACCAGCACATGTACCATATCCAGCTCACTTCCTGTTTTTGTGAAAAATAGCAGAATTGAAGCACAAATTCATTAATATGTTGTTTATGACAATGGACAGCACAACAGTAGAATTGAAAATTTGTGGCAGAGATAATATGGCCCATAATGCCTGATATAATAACTCTGTGATCTTGTACAGAATAAAGTTACTGACCCCTGTGTTAAATGATATTTTAGGTCCTTTTCAGCTATTGCATTCTATATATTATATTCTATAATGAATGGTCAGGCACATAATTTGGACAAGAAAACAAGTGCATATTTCTGAGAATTATTGATTCATTCTTGATTCATTCTTCTAATCACATCTTAGTGGCACATTTTCCCAAAATACTTAAGACCAGTACTTATACTGTAATAGGGTATGTGGATACACATGCTATTTTCCAATTTTATCCAATAACACAAAAAAATTAACTAACAAAACAATTTCAAAATAATCTGAGAGACTGATTCACGACAGGGATGCCACAATTAGCATCGTATAGGTAAAAAAAAGAACATTTCTTGTGAAAGCATCGATATTTCTTGATAAAGCTATTTGTGGTAATTTTATACTTGTATTTACCTACCTGGACTGAGAGCAAGATTAGGTGCTCAAATACTAAATGATATACAAGAATCAAAACTTGTTCATGATAATACTGCATATTAGTCAGGGAAAATTATTTAAAAATTGGCAGTTTATTCCAATGTTGATAATATTTCTGGGGGAAGTTTCAGAAATGAGAGTGCTCTGTAAATTTCTTGGTATAAGGAAGAGTAACTATAACCAAAACTGAATTATAAATAATAACACACTTATAATTGGAGATACAGTTTTAAAAAATAAGATAGGAAGGTATAAACTAAGGGAAAGAGCAGTTACATATGAGACTGTCAGTATAACTACTTCTGTCTTTAATTCGTTTGGCAAAAATGAGCAGAATATCTTACATGTTCCAAGCACTTTTCTTTTCAAGACAATCCCTCAGACCTGACTACGTGAGACTGTTTGCATTACTCTTCAGTAAATATGCTCTCTGCCCATTTCCATGTTTTCCACACTCCTGTTGAACTTGACAGGTGACTTGCTTTGGCTAGTATCATATTGGCAAATGTGAAGTGTCCTATAGCTGAGAAGCAGCTGTAAATGCGTCAGAATGTTTGAATAAACCTCTTGCATTCCTCTTTTGCAAGAGGAGAATATTCTATATGCTACTTCTTTAACTGTGTTCCAGGAGTGAAAGAAACTCACCTGAAAATCATCCTCAAATTGAAATGGAGACACCACAGTTAGCTCTAAGACTTCTGTTTGTTGTCGCATGATAGCATTACAAACGCTGACTAATTTAGCACCTATGTAAAAATGTCAACTTGAATTTTTCTGTTTCCACAGAAAAATATTACAGCATCACTTACAAAATTTGAAGAGTTTCAAAATATATAGAAAGTAAGTAGATCACCACACTACAATAAATGGAAATGTAAGAACACCAAGAAACTGGAAAATAATAAAAGTGATTTCTTACCTTACGGGCATAGATAATGAAGAGGACACAAAACAGAGATGTTTGTCATGAATTAAAACTTTAGATATAAAGTTTTAGATATAAAGTGCCTTTTAGAGATAGAAACTTAACATTTATGTGAAATTTAAAGAAGACATCTAATACCTGGGTAAAAATTCCAAGAAAGAAACCAAACATCCTACTTCAGGAAGAGAAGAAGGTAGTAAGTCCGATGGAGAAAATATTCATCAAGAAGGGAAAACAGAGTAAAAGACAATAAGAATGTAGATATAATCAAGAGGAATGTGAATTATGCCGATGATTATTTCTCAGAAAGCAAGAAATGAGACCTATGTTTTAGTAAAACTATAGCCAAAGATCAAATGAGAGAACCACCTCAGTAAGGCAGAGCTTCTCTTTCATAACCTTTGGTAATCAAGTCACAAAACAGTTCTAATACATACATACAGGATGGAAGAAAAAATAAATGAATGGGTCCTTATCGATCTAGTCACTGTCATACCATTTCAGCATACATTGTTAAGTTTTGATTCATAATTTATTTGTGTTCTACAAAGAAATGAATTAATCAATTTACATCCTTGTACCTATACCCCAGTGATTCAATAGTCTAATTTGATTTTATTTTTAACTGTTTCTTCTCACATTACAGTCAGTGAGAACTTCTTATTGTTTTCCATACATGTTCTCATCTTCCCAACTTTCACAGATTTGATTATAATTCCTAAATTGCAAATTTATATTTGACCTGTCCTCATTTGTATGCCAATTTCTCTCTAAATCGATTCTTTTAACTACCATATGAGCATGTGTAAAAATGGACTTGAATTAAAACAGAACTGAGTTTAGTTCAAAATTGAAAATAGGTCAAAGAAAGTAAATTAATTTATCTGTGATTTATAAATCATCTCTAATGGTTTACTATTCTTACAGTCACCAGTTTATATGACAGTGAAAAGAAATTACATTTGCAAAGTAGAAGCAATTTATCTGTCACATAATAAATAAGAAATTATGGTAATTTTGTTTGACAATCAGAATTATGATTGTCTTCACATTATAAGTACTATAATAATTTGTAAGCACATTACAAAAGAGAAACTATATAATATAAATATATAATCTATATAATAGTGTATATATATGTTTGCTGAATATCTAGGATCCATGTAATATCTCGCACTTAGACATTAAATCCTGATGCATATAACACATTATCTCACTGATTGTCAGAAGTGATTTGAGGCACAGAAATGACAGTGTTATCTAAATTTTAAAAAAATAAAACCAAAACACAAAGAGGTTAACAAAAAAAAAGAAAAAAGAAAAAGAAAGAAAGAAAGAAAGAAAGAAAGAAAGAAAGAAAGAAAGAAAGAAAGAAAGAAAGAAAGAAAGAAAGAAAGAAAGAAAGAAAGACAGAAAGAAAGAAAGGAGAAAGAAAGCAAGCGAGCTAGGGCTGGGGTTGTGACTCAGTATTAGAACACTTGCCTATGGCCTGGGATTGTGGTTCAGTAGTAGAGCGCTTGCCTAGCAAGTGTGAGGCACTGGGTTCAATCCTCAGCACCACATAAAAATAAATAAATAAATAAAGGTATTGGGTCCATCTACAGCTAAAAGTTTTTTTAAAAGGAACACTTACCTAACACACACAAGGCCCTAGTTTCAATCCCCAGCATCACAAAAAGTTCTGCATATAATATGTAGAATATATAATTATATATAACATATATATAACAACTTTTATTATATTATTTTATATAAAATATATAATATACAAAATAGATAATATATAATAAACTTTATTCTTATGTCATTAAATTTAAAATATGTATATAAAATGTTAAAAAGCTAGAAGTATAACACTTTTGGATTCCCAGTTTAACTTTATCACATCATGTAATACTTGTTTGTAATGCTTATGAATTTATACATTTCTTACATTGCATTAATCTTCCCCATCTAAAGTACATAACTTTCAACCTTCAACTTAAATTTTAATCATGGAAACAATTATAGAAACATAAGGCACATGCTCTGATTGTTTTCTTTCAAATTGTACATTTAGAGAAATGTAAAAGCTATATTTAATTCCAAATATAAAATCAGTGAGGAAATCTGTCAAGATTTAATTTATTTTGTGCATTCCAGATTTTTAAGTCATAAATTTGAATATATCAGAACAAATATACACTTGCAAGTTTCTTAACTATAACATAATTTCAAACAAAACATATTCTTTGTTTCATTTATTTTTTCTGAGTCTTCAAAATCACTCAGTTACCATCATTTCCCAAGCTGCAGTAGTATCCATGTATGTGAATTGATCTCAATTACTAAATGCATAGTTATAAATATGGGATACTACAATCAGTTCCTGCTCTAATGAAGTGAAGACTGCAGGCATATAGCTTCATGTCATTCTAATAAAGATATATGGAGACATATAAGTTCAGAGAGCTAATAATAATTTTAAATTAATGTATCCCATCAGACTTTTCTCAGAAACACAGACTATGCCAAAAGAGTAAGAAAGTTCATAATCAAGTGTGTGCACACATGCCTGCGCGCACACACACACACATACACACACACACACACAACAAACACCATTAAAAATTTAACCTATATTCTAAGTCTTTGTAAATAAATTACTGTATGTCCTGTGTTCACACTTATTTTTCTCCTTGCTTTATTTGTAAAGCTGACCCATAGATGATAGATAGATACATAAAAAGAAAATTTATGTAAACAGAATTCCAACAATTTCATAAAACTCATTGAGCAAAGAATTTCTGTAATTAACTGCAGTGCGAATGATTCTGTGCATGTGACATGTAGACAAACACTAAAGATTTTGGAAACAACATGTTTTGTTCACCTTGTTCTAATTGTACAATAATAAGATATATATGGATTAATGATGAGAATTATTCTCTTTATGATTTTGTTTTGCTTATTCATAAATTTTGGCTATTACTAATGTTTCCAATACAATATTAAGTAGAAGTGGTTAAAGTGGGAATATTTTATAATTCTCAATTGGCAACAATTCATATTATTAGTGGGAAATATGACATTGACTGAGTATTTTGTAGATGTTAATTTGTTAATATTAACTTTAAGTCTGAGGAACTTCCCTAGAATCACTAATTTGCTAGTTTTTTTTTTTCTTGCTTTTTACATCAGCTGTTGTTTTTAGAGTCATATCGACCTCATAAAATTATTTGAGAAACGATACTTCCCCCTCCCCTATATTATTTTTCTTTTTGTGATGCTAAGGTTCTAACCTTGGGTCTCACATATGCTAGGTAATTGTTAATATTATGAGAACAGTTTTACTTTTCATTTGAAGTTTAATAGATTTAACCATCTTGTCTAAAGCATCTATTTGACAGAGAGATATGAATGTTTTTAATAAGAAACAAAAATTAAAATACAGGGAACCAATCTTTCTTACTCATATCATGTTATTTTTAGGAAGTTTAATTTTTTAAGAATTTTTTCTATATTATCTAACTTATCAAAATTGTCGTGAACTTATTTACATTTTCCTAATTATTCTTTAAATTCATTGAAATCTTTACAGTGATAATGCTTCTTACATTATTGATTTTGAATATTTTGTTCCTCTCTCCTTGATTAATCAAGCTACATCGAAACAATTCTTTTCTACAAACTAGGTTCTGGCTTTTATTTATTTACTTTGCATACTACCTCTGTTTTTAAATATCATTTATTTCTGTTTAGTCTTTCTTTTCTTCCTTCTGCTTGCAGTGTGTTATTTTACTCTTTTAGTTTCTTAAAGTAGAAAATTAGATCATGAATTTGAGAGCTTCCTTTTTTGGGGAAAAGGTTACCGGGGTTTGAACTCGGGGGCACTCAACCACTGAGTGACATTCCTCAGACCTTTTTTGTATTGTATTTAGAGACAGGGTCTCACTGAGTTGCTTAGTACCTCACTTTTGCAGAGGCTGTCTTTGAACTAGAGAGCCTCCTGCCTCAGGCTCCAGAGCTGCTGGGATTACTGCTGGGTGCAGCCACACCCAGCCAGAACTTCCTTATTTTCTAATTACATAATTGATGGTATAAATTTCTTCCTGCAGACTACTTCAGTTAAATCCCACACAATTTAAGAAACTTATTAAAATTTATAAGTTCCTTAAATCTTCAAATGTATGTGTCCCCAAATTTGGAAAGTTTTAATTCATTAATTATGTTCTTTAAAAAAAAAAAAAAAAAAAAATATATATATATATATATATATATGCGTGTGTGTGTGTGTGTGTTTTAGTTGTTGATGGATCTTTATTCTATTTACTTATTTATTTATTTATTTATTCATATTCAGTGCTGAGAATTGAACCCAGTACCTCACACATGCTTGGCAAGCTACCATTGAACTAACCCCAGCCCCTAATTCATTATTTTCTTAAATTTATTGACCTCACCGTCTTTCTCTTCTTCTAAAATTACCTTATACATATGGATTATTTTAATATAGAACTTCCAGCCTTTACTACTTTTTGTCTTTTTTTTCTCATTATTTTTCACTATTTTTCAAATCTGATCATTACTTTCGATTCACTTTGAGTTTTTGTACTTGTTCTTTGTTTTATCTTTATTTTGCAATTGATATCATCCATTCAGTTTCCCTGCAAGGTATTTTACTCTTCAGTAGCACAAATTTAATTTTCTGTTTCTCTATTGAGATTTCTTATTTTTTTATTTTTTATTTATTTATTTTTTTTAAGTTTCATGAAGATCCTAATTTGCCTCATGGAGAACAGTTTTGATACTCTTCTTGAGAAGTTTGTAATTTACAAATTATGAGCAGTTTTTATTTCTACTTTCTTTTTTGTGGGGAGGCCCGTTTCTTTCTTTCTATTTTTTTTTTTTTTTTTTTTTTTGTGAACATTAGAATGTTGAAGTTTTTATTTTATTAAGCGACAATGCTAGTTAGGTCATATTTTTCTCTCCAAATATGGGCAGCAGTTAAAAGCAAGTTGCATTTTCTTAGCTCTTCCTGAGTGGTTTGGACCCATCTCACATGCATGCCAAGTGTGTATGATTTAATGTGAGTGGTTCCAATCTCAGTTTGGTTCTTCCCCCCTTTGTTGCTTTGTCATGTTGAAGCCAGAATTGGGAACAGGTAGTTAGTGTAGAAATAGGGGATCGGGTCAAATCGAGGAAATGGAGGCCATAAAATCATCTGCCTCTGGAAGTTGGAAACTGCCCCTGGAATGAATGGAATGTCAAGGATCTCCGGAGCCCATTGATTACCAAATTTACCTGCCTTTATCAAGGACTGCAAGCCAGGAGCTGCTAATTAATGCCCCCTGGGCCCTTGCCTGCCTGAATCACCTTGGCCCTCCCCCTGCCCATGGCTTTGCACTTAATGCAAAACCAGGCCTAGTCACGTAGGCAGGAAAGAGATAAGGGGAGGAGAGAACTGGAGAACAAAAGAGAATTTAACCTATAAAAGATGTAGGGTGCGCTCACTTCTTGGGACTTTTGAACATCAGCCATGGCCCCCTTCTCCCTGCCGGGAGAAGTCTGTATTATTAGCTTTAAATAAAACCTGCTTAACATGCTTGCCTTGGCGTGCTTCTCTAGTGTTCAATCTTCAACATTAGAAGGAGCAGAACTCGTCACCGGTAAATGGCGGTATCAATGTCTGTCCCATCAATAAGTAGTTCACAAGTTAGCCTGACAATTGTATGGATTCCCTGAAAAATGAGGACATACCCATCTCCAGTTCTTTCTCACCAAGATTCTCCCTAAAATGATTCCATAGAGCCCTGAAAATTTTTTTTGTTTGTTTCCTTTAGAAAAGTCTTTTTCTGTAAAAATTTTAAATATTTCTCCTTCTTGAATTTCATTTTTTTAACTTATCATATTCTTGGAATGTATGCTTTCTATGGTTTGGAATGTGTCTTCCCAAATTAAAATGTTAACATTATAACAACCATTATCTCAGAACATAATCTTACATGGTAGTAGTGTTGTTCAGATAAAATGAGTTAAAAGATGAGGTCGTACTGGTATAAGGTGGACCCTTATTTCTTTTTGATGTCCTTATAAAAATGGGAAATTATGGTGACAGACACACATACAGGAAGAGGCTATGTGAAGTTTATAGTTATGCTGGAAAAAATCAAGGATACAGGAAAGAGACTGGGAGAGATACTTCTCTAGCATCTGCAGAGGGAGTATGTCCTAGCCAGCAACTTGCATTAGGTTTCTGTCCTCTAGTATTGTAAAACGAAACAAAACAAAACAATGCTTAAGGCATCCAACTTGTAGTACTTTGTTATGGTAGCTCCAGCAAAAGAATGTCATCCACAAATATTTATTTAATTTTTATTTAAAATAAAAGTTAAGGAAGTAATAGTATATGACCCTGTGTCTCTAAAAAATTCTTTACTTCCCTCTCATTTGAGGGTTAAAATCAATGGATATGAATTGATCCTTCAAATCCATTTTTACACATATATCAACTCACTATAATATAATGATGCAGTTCAGTAGTTAAGTCAATATGGTATTTATTTCTCTATTACCTATTTTCTTTTAACATTTTTTATCCTTATATGATTGGCACATTAATTTAAAGCTCTTAATATTTTATAGAATCCGTTGATTTAGTCTCAATTACTAATTAATTCATGTTTTGCATTTCTCTATTTCTTGTTTCTGTAATTCTAATTTGATGAATATAAAACTTGCTCGATTGATTTTCTCTCATAGTTACATATATTTTCCTTTCTGCTTCATACATAAAAAACTCTGTTGCTTTGTTTTCCACATCTCTTCTTCTACAAGCTCATCCCAATTTCATTATTCATTATTATTTCAACACATATATAATTACACCCAGTTTCAAGGGATACTTTCTACTTTTGTGGATTCATGGCAATAACCGTATCTTTTTAATGAGTTCAATATTATATCAGCTTTGCTTTAATATAATAAGTGAGGAATTTCTATCTTCCCCTATTATTTCTCTTTGAAATTATGCTTTCTCCAGATAAATTAATCTGTTATTCGTTTTGACCTTTTTCTTTTGTGAAAGTAATGATATTCAAATGCTTTCTATTTACATATCAAAGAAAAATAGAATGATTCACTCACATAATTATGGAGGATTTTCTTAAAACCCTGAAACTCCTTCTCCTGGATGTGTGGCCTTGCAGCAAGCTCCTGTTATGTTGTCAGTGTTTGTAGGGGGCCAGAATTTGCTTTTGTGCTAATGGGAATAGCATATGGCATGTGGACAGACTGAAACTCATCATTTACATGGGGCACTTGCATTGTATGTGGACCATTCACTCCTAGAAATATTTGTGTTTTCCTTTTCTATTTTAGAATTTTATATCCAGAATGGACATTTTTGCCTGTCAGATTTTCATCACTTCAATAAAATTCTTGAACAAACAACTTAAAGGAAAGATCTAGTTCAGCTTAAGGTGTCAGAGTTTTCAATCTGTGATCAGCTGACACCATCATTTCTGGGTCTGTGATGAGTCAGAACATTGTCTTGGAAGTATGTGGTGGGAAAACAAGCTTTTCATCTTATGGCACCTAGGCAGCAGAGAAAGAAAGGAAGGGCTCAGAAAGGGGTTGTAACTTTCAAGGACATGTCCCCAGTGACCACTTCCTCCAATGAGACCCCACCTCGGAATGTTTCCAACCTTCCGAAATTGCCACCAACTGGGAACAAAACTTTTAACAGGAGTCCTTCTGCAAGAATTGTCATAATCTTAAGAGCATTATTCAGAAGTCTGACTTCAAAGTCGCCGCTGAGATCAAGGCACATCTTAACTGTGAGCCCCTGTAAGTTAAAAAAGAAAGAAAGAAAGAAAGAAAGAAAGAAGAAAGAAAGAAAGAAAGAAAGAAAGAAAGAAAGAAAGAAAGAAAGAAAGAAAGAAAGAAAGAAAGAAAGAAAGAAAGAAAAAGAGTTACATGATTCCAACGTAGAATGAGGGGACAAGGTCAATATTCCCATTTCAAAAAGAAGAAATAAGAAGTTAGCAAGAAGGGATGATAATAAAGCAAGACCCAAACCCAGCATGGTGAACATTAAATCCTATAGCTCCATGTCTAATCTCCAAGGATCTGGTTGCAGTATGTGGGACCAATGTATTGGGCAACTCCTGTACACGACTCGCATGGGCAAGGGAAAGGGTTCCAATCAGAGGGATGGGCTGGCTGTGAAATAAAATTAAGAAACATATATGACTGTCCAGAAGGATCTGACTCTAACAAAGGAAGGAGCCCCGAACTTGCTTTAATTATAGAGATAGAGATCAAAGGGGACCTGTACGAGCTTCTTTGCAAAATCAGGAAGGTGGGGGTGGAGGTAAGAAAGCCATTTGGCTCTAGCGGGTCACTCCTATATCCAACACTTGAACTTGAGAGGTGAGCTAATGCAGGTACCACGTGACTCAGGTGTTCTTGGACAGTACTCCAACTTGTGAGTTCCTGAGGCCATATATTCCTGGTTAAAAACTCGAACAATGATGGGTTCTCATAGGAGACATGGATGACTTCCCGCAGGCAACCCTGTCTCTACACCTTTGTTGGTTGCAGCTCACAGGGCGCCTCTCTGGGGCTAGGTCTGCTTGCTGCCTGCAGCTTCCCTCACTGGACATTACACATTTCTGGCAACAGCAACTTCCTCTGGACTCATTTCAGCTTCAGCAGCACTCTCACAGTTCACGTATTTTCCTCTCATGGAGGTTAGACAGGACTCCGGCCATGCCAAATACTTTCAGTCCTCCCAGACCCTTCTTTGAAATGTGAGTAAGTCTCTGTGACCACACGTGTCTTGAATTTTGCGTGACATCTTACCAGCACCATGTGGACATGGTCAAGGTCTGCTGCGAACTCAAAGAGCAGCCGAGTGCCCTTTGACCTTTATGACAGCCTCAGAGTTTCTGGACAGGTGAGCAGGATGAAATGAATTCTGGGGAAACAACTTCCATGATGGCCCTGTGGGAAGAGGGTGAGCCAAAGGCCCTCTTCTCAAATGAAAATTATATACCTTGAAACTTTTGAACCTGTGAGGGTTGGGGTCTGGCTAATTCAGGAGATGCCCTGAAGGCATCTTACTATTGTCCTGGTGCAAAATACTTGGTTTCTATTTTTTAGTGTTCTTATTGTCTTCAGTAATCAAGCACTGCTTGGGTGCAACTTTAAACATTCTTCTTTTCTGGCCAAACTTTATGTTTTTTGAATATTTCCATATTGCTTTATTCTGTTGGTTTTCACTGTATATTGGGCTAAAGGCAGTTTACAAGACTCATGCTACAGATTGCATGCTGTGCTGCCTTAAAATGTTTTCCACAAGTGAACTGTTCCTCCACTTTTAAATTCACTCTCTCACAAAGTCTCAGGGCAAGGATAAAATGTAGACGAGTAGTTCTTTGCCAAAATATATCACAAATAACTTTTATTCCAAGTCCCAATAGAATCCTCATTTCCATCTAAAACCTCATGCACAGTCTTTTCTCCCTGTATTCCTGTAAGTGGTTTGGTCTTCTGGTGTGAGCTCCATGAAATCTGCTCATAGAATTCTAAGGATTCTCTAGCTTGTATCTTCAAAACGTTCCAAACTTACTCCACAGACCAGTTCCAAATGCTTCTGAAACACATTGTCAGATATAGTTATAACAATGATCCCATACCAGCTGTCAAATTTTTGTGTGAATCATTTTTTTCATTTCTGTTAAAGAATACCTGAAATAAAGAACTTAAAGGAAAATTTTTTTTTTCTTTTGGTTCATGGTATTATGTTTTAGATATTAGGTGTCCCCTAAAAGCTCATGTATGAGATGATGCAAAAAAGTTTAGAGGTGACATTATTATATTATGAGATCTTTAACCTAATCTGTGCATTAATCCCCAGATAGGGATTAACTGGGTGGTAACTATAGTCAAGTAGATGTGGCTAGAGGAGGCGGGTCACTGAGGCCATCTCTTTGGGGTTCATTTATTTTGTTTTTTGTGAGGGGATCCTCCCCCACACTCCTCTCTCTCTCTCTCTCTCTCTCTCCTTCCTGGTGGCCATATTCTGAGCCCCTTTCTTCCATGGCACTCTTTTGCCTTGATTTCCTGCCTTACCTCGTTCCCTGAAGAATGGAGTAGACCATCTATGAACTAAGACCTCTGGAACCATGAGCCCCCAGATAAACCTTTTCTCCTCTAATTGTTCTTGTCAGGTCTTTCGGTCACAACAGTGAAAACACTAACAGCAACATATAGTTTCAGAGGTTTCGGTCTATGGCTGGCTGATTGTTGTTTCTGGTCTTGTAGTGAAACAGCACATGGTGTTGAATGGGCATGACAGAAGAAAATTGCTAACCTCATAGTGGTCAGGCTGTAGAGAAAGAAAGAGTAGGAACTTTTGGATAAGAAAATCTTTCAAGAGCTTGACCTCGGGACCTTCTTCTTGTGGCTATTACCTGTTTTCTAAACTTTCTACCACCCTCTACATCACCACCAACCAGGGACCAAACCTTCAACATATAAGTCTCTGGAGTACATTTCAGAACTACAGCAGACATTTAGAATACTTCCTTTTCCATTTCTCTCTGTATTTTGGGCTTCTGGAATTCCATTTCTCCTCAAATTGGTCAAATTCTTCATAAGAAAATTTAATATAGGCTAGGCACAATGAGACATGTCTACAACCTCACTTACTTGGGAGGCTGCAGTAGAAAGATTCAAGTTTGAGATCAATCTCTAGAACATAAGACTCTGTATCAAAATAGAATATAAAACTGATGAGGGTGGACTCAGTTTTAGCATGCCCCTGGGTTCAAACCCCAGTACAACAAAAAGAAAAACGAACGACTGATTTTATTCTGGTACAAATGTTCTCTAGTCAATATAATACTAATTATCATCTCATAGGGGAAATGATTCTGAACCTTTAGGTCTAACTGATGGAGAGTAAGGAAAAAATATTGCAGTGGGTATATATTCTGAGGTGAAGTTCTTTTTCTCTCTCTTTCTCTGTTCCCCATCACCACCTCCACTGTTTTTTTTTTTTTGGCAGTAGTATCTGCATGAAAGGTTACTATATGGATACAGTGGGGGAAGATGGTGCTCATTGTGTGACTTCTCTCTTTACCCTGGGTTTCCTACTGAACATGTAGCCACCTCTATTGATCTACAGGTTTCTGCTCCTGCCAGATTTACACATTCTTCATAAAACATTGTACTTCTCTCCAAGAAGCTTCCATTCAACTGTGAAAGAACCAGTACTGACAGGCTTTGTGTTTCTAAACAAGAACACAATTTTACGTGGTGAAATTTGCAGGTCCTTGAGCTAAGTATGTTTGGTGTGTTCTCATACCAATCATGATCTTTGGGTTATAGGGCAGGCATTCTCTATATGGTCTCTCTGCTTATACCTGCCCATTACCTCTGATACCAGCTTTCCTCCAGTGAGTCATTCAATTTGTATATCCAAATCTCCATTTAAATGACTAAACGATGTGGTTATTTGGGAAAGAGAAACTTGATGAAATGAAGAAAAACAGGAGCCATCATCAACCTACCACTTAAGCTCAGTCTCATATGTGAGATATTTGAGCAGCTAAAACAGCATTTTATCTGTGCTAAGTCTGCTTCATTTAGGTGCACAGAGCTACTGTAAACAGTTTGCTTCTACATTTCCTTTTATAATTAAAAACAAACATAAAAAACAAACATGAAAGCAATTACATCGACATTTTAAATATTTACTTGAACACCCTGTCATGTTTGCAATCCACATTCAACTTCTTAATGTACTTCTTTATTAAATTCATTTGTTCTCTCAGTAAGTGGAAAGTTGAAAGTCAAAATTATGTGACTAACATATATAAAGATTACTTTAATATTCCTGTCTCCTAATTTTTCTCTACATATGTATGTTTTTTGGTAGTTCCCAAAAACATTCCCATTAGACTCATAAAATGATTTGCTTTTATTGATCGTAACTCTTTTAGTAGTACGTAGCTACAACTTTCAGTCAATATGTAGCAAATCAAGTTAGTATTATTTGACAAAAACTTAAAAAATTAATAATATAATTTTAGTAATGACTGCATAGCTTTCTTGACTAATATGTTTTCAAATTCTAAGGTGACAGTAATATTTTTGCCTCCTGCATACATGGATTTCTATGCCCAAAATTAAAGAGACAACAAATTACTCCATAGAATTTGCCTTGTAGTTGAGCAGCAAGGACACAGTGTACAGGGTACTGATACAGTTAGTCATTTTGCTTTTCCTGTGGCACCTGGATCGTCATCTGTTTTATTCCATTTTTATTTTAGGGAACAAACTATAACCATGAGCACATTTGCAGTACTAGTTGCCACAGAGTTGTAGAAATTTAAAGCTGAAAGAAACCTCAGAGATTAGCTCACTTAGCACATTAGGAATTTCTGAGATTTTGGCAGGCATAAAGTAAAGTAGCAACAAAAGAAAAATATGTAGCATTCAAAGATTTGCGTTTTTCCCAAGAAATGTGTTAGAACAGAACTTTTACTCCTAAATGTGCACTACTAACAAGAATGTTCACGTGCTCCCAAGGCACCCGTTCCTTCTTGAGTTTGGAGCTATGGCTCCTGATAGAACCGCATTCATTGCTGTTACAGCTCTTCTTGAGTCCTCCCACAACCTTTCTGAAAACAATTCACTGAAACCCAACATTGGGTACTTTCCAGGGGGAGCATAAATTTAGAGCTAACTCTGTTGGCACAGAGGTACTTTCTTCAGTGGCAATGGTAGCTACAGCTGTGTTTAAATGGAAATTCAAAAGTCGCAGCTTAGGTATTCAATTTAGGTAGACATTTACAGAAAAGTAATTTGGAATAATACATTTTTAAATGCCTGAGTCTCTAGAAATGATATCAATCAAGCCATTGCCACTGTGGTACCACAGTGCTGAGGAGACATTAGGATTTAACAGTTAGCTATAAGAAAAGCTAATGGGGTAGATCAGATAAGCAGTTTATAAGGGAACTGAAAGAGGGTAGACTCATTTCCTTGTCTCTTACTTAATTTTGCACAATGCAGTTAAGGGCAGTTTTTTAGCATCAAACCAAATGAATTTTATGGCTAACCTTCTTTTGCCAAACTGTAAATGACATTTTCTTTTTATTTTGCTTAGACTTGTTTTTTAAGTGCCAGGTTATTTGCAGTATAGTACAAAATACTTCCCAGTATTTAAGGCTGATGAAGGACTTAAAAGAAAAAAGAATTCTATTTCTTTCATGAGAAATAACTAAGGATTTTAAAATGATAAAGGAAACCTCTACTTGGACCCTTGAACATGTCCCTGAGATCTGTTTATTGCAGAACTTTCATGACCTGGAATTGCTTTTTTACTTTAAAAACTCTTCCGAGATGTTGAGAAATACACCCAGGTTGTTACTCATATACATGATATTATAATGCAATAATGACCAGTTCCCGTGGGAGAGTTTTCAATATGCTGTAGGCAACATAAACCTTCAGATTCTATATTGCACAGAGGATTTTTCCCCTTCCTGCATTACATATTTTCCCAGATTACACATAAGTTACTTATTACAGAGTAACATACACTTCTTGCTTGCATGGTATCTCAGTTGTAGCTGTAATAACAAATTAGCATTGACTAGGTGGATTATACAACAAACACTTATTTCTCACAGTTCCAGAGACTGGAAGTCTAAGATCAGGAGGCCAGCAGGATCCAGTTCTGGTAAGGATATCTTTTGTATCCTCACATGGTAGAAGAATGAGAGAAAGATCTCTGGGGACTTTTTTATAAAGTCATCCATTCCTTAGCCTAATCAACTCCCAAGCCCCACCCCTGCCAAATATACTCATGTTAAGAATTAAATACCAACAATTTGGAAAGACATCAAAATCCAGTCTATGTATGGGTTAAATTTACATGATTTATTCTTTGGTAAATAACAGCTAACTTGGCTGTATGATGAATAATTGGTGAATATCAGGCTGAATTTTCAAGATTCTATTAGTGATATAGGCAGTTGGGAACCAAATGAAGCAGTTTTAGAATGTTTCTTGCCAAGGAACTTGATATAATTTCAAGTAAGCAGTTGAAATAGAAGCGTGCACACAGCTGAGCATGCAACACAAAGACTCTTATGACCAAACCAGCTTCAACATAACTCCCTCAGGCTTTCAAGAAAGAGTTATTCCTGATATTTTATTTTTGCTCATTCACTTTAATAAGCCATTCAAATCAATGAATAAAAAAATGTAAGCGTGATTCTTGGTTGAATACATATTATCATGTATTCATTTGGTTTTGGCATTCATTGGTAATGCTTTCTGTTATTGTCACTCACAGATTTTTGTGGCTTATACACCAAAGCTTGGGTCATGATTATTTGTTACAGGACATTAATGATTCAAAGCAAATCTGGACTATAAGAATGGTGCTCACTCATAAAAAACATCCTGAAATACTTTAATTACTATCACAAATCTTAGTCTATATTTAAATGACGTACTCTAGAGTTAATAAATACTCCAAAATAAAGATCTTGATTTTTGTCATTAAAATTTTTTTCTCTAAAACAGATATTCTAATGGTAACGATTAGCCGTGTGTGTGCATTAATTTACATTATTTTTAATTAAATAAAATTAAAAGGTATGTTTCTCAATGTTACTTGCAATTTTTCAGGTGTTCAGAAGCCACATGCACCCTGTAACTGTTATTTTGGACAGTATAGAATGTTTTAATTCACTGTAGAAAATCTGTATTGGCAGAAGTGTTTTAGTGCACATTTTCTACCATCCCTTGTCAATAATCATTGATCAACAGATGCACACTGAAATTTAATTTTGCAAGTTATTAATAAAAATCCTAATTTAAATAGTTTCCTCAGTTTATATTGACTCCCTATATTCTTGGTTATCTCTCTTAACAGCACCCCTTCTATAATTGCTTATAGTGTAAACAACTGCATGGATAACAACATTTAATGCAAATCTTTCCTAATATTTCTTAGCCTATTAATTTTTATGGAAAAACTATAAAAGTTAGGGTAATATTGATTTTGGTGTAGTTAATTTACTTCCAGCAAGATAAAGGACCATTACTTTTTTCAACTAAGTTACATAATGATTTCAGTTAAGATTTTCCTTTCAATTTCCAAGAAAAGACAAATAAATAATGTTCAGTTAAATTGAATGCTTTTGTTTATTTGCTTTCTACCTTGATTTTCTCTGCATATATTTTCACTCCCAAGTCTTTTATTTTTAGTAAAGGAAAAAAGGATAGAAGTAAAATGGGGTGATAAACTTGGTTATTTATACTATTGTATTTGATTTTTTTAGCTATTTGTATTTGGAGAAATCTGGTTCTGATTTTGACTAGTACTTCAAGACCTGTAGAAGTATCCAAGTTGCTTTTCTTTTTTTTAAACAAATAGATATTTATTGAGGGACTACTATGAGCCAGTTGCTCTTTTAAACAAAAAATTGGCAACAGAGAAATAAGTAAGTAATTTAGCTATTATGAGAAGCAGCATTCAAAGCAGTGGGAATTCATCCTAACACTGTGAGAAAGAAGCCAACAAAGTAATTTGGAAGAAAAATGAAGCCAGTGTAAGTACCACAGCAGAGTAAGTAGATGCATTATATAAAAATGAGTCATGGTAGATGACAACAGGGACTTAATTCATGTAGAGAATGGGGCCAGCTGTTGTCACTAAAAATTTCCAGGAGAGGAATGGTAAGAGTCACTTACTTTATAAATGGATGAATCTGATACTTTGTTGGCAATAGAGTCTGTTCTGGGAAAGGGTAAAGATAGGACTACAATAGAGGACTCATATTTATCCAGAAAAGGTCAGTTAGCACCTGTCTAGGGAATTCTTGTTACAGACCATGAGAAGACAATATATTCTGGATATACGTTAAAAAGGGAAGCATTAGAATTTTATCCTGACTAAGAAGTACAAAGTGAGAGAGCACAAAGATAAAAGGCAGCTCCTTGTCACACCTGGGAGCTGCTTGTTAATGGGTCAGCCATTAGGAGAGATGGAAAATAATGGTCTCCTCCTTCCTCAAGAGAGTGAAGTGAAGAAGGATGGAGAAGTAAATCTGTTAATTCTATAATAATGATAGTACTATAAGAGTAGATGAAATCATTAGTGGAACATATAGAGAAAAATGTTCCCCAAATTAAACACGAGACACTCCTCTATCATGAGGGTTAAAAAAGAAGGAAGAACCAGCAAAGAGAATGAGAATAACAATGGAGGGAATTCAATGAAAACTGGTAAACTGGAGGAAGACTTTCAAGGACCAGAGAAGAGCCTCCTGTACCAAAGGAGTTCCAAATGCCAAGCATGATGAATACTGGATTTATCAACTAATAGGGAAATTTTGATTAAAGACATGGGTACAGAAGATTGATAAAAGAACATGTAAGGAAGAATAGAAATGGAGCATTTGCAGAGAGTATGAGAAAATTTTGTTGAAGATTTTTACCATATAGAGAAGAAAATAGATTTCTAGAAGGAGAAATGGAAAGGAAGGCATAGTATCATGACAGAAGATTCTAGGGATTGAGAAATTAAATATTGAAGAAAAGTTCACAGGTAGGAAAAATCAGAGTTCATGCATCTTGCAGGAAGTAGAAAATAGCAGAGCATGTGCCCACATGGTAGGAATATCTAGAAAGGTCTTTTTAGGATGCTTCTCAATCTTCCAAGTCATATGTAAAATTAGATCATATGCTGACATCAAATAGTTATTACAGATATGAAGAACAAAAATTTAATGAAATTGTTTTCAAGAAATACAGAGCTCATAAACCATTAGACAACATTAAGGGTGATGTGAAATTGATGGCTATAACTAAATTGAAAGCTACTAGTTTGAATGATGTTTGCCCTCCATACTTTCAATTGCAGAGAGCAAAGAAGGCTTAGATGAGATACATAATTAGATTAAAACATGTTTTGTGCAAATTATTTTACAGCAATCTCTCAAAAAATGAGAGAGGAGCAAAGGATTTGAAAGTTCATTTAAAAGTACTTATAAAATTTAAGTAAGGAAGACAGAATTTGAAAGAGTGGTTGAACAACAACAGTAAAAAAGGATTGTAGATTCCCGTAGAATCTAATGATGTGTAAAGACAGGGTTAGAAGGGTAATGAGAGGCACAGCTGGGACAAGGCATAAAATCAAGGGTGTGGTGCTGAAAACAGAAATATGGAGGCCAGTTTGAGAAGTTCAAGGCAATTATATAGGAATAAGCATTTGAGGTAACAGAGAAAAGAGCCTTGGAGGAGAGAGATCCAACATATTGAGAAAATCAGGTTTGGGAAATATTTTGCTGATAATTTTATTAACTAGTATTGAGAACAAATGCTGGAGAGAGTGATAGTGAGCCAGAAACTAATGTCTGTGTAAACTGAAGGGTTTGATAGAAGATGCCTACATCACAGAGTGGTACAAAACATCATGGATTGGTGACATCAGATTCAGAAATCAGGACTCTTTAAGGAAGAAGGGGGCATAACTTTGGGAAAGAGATGGGCATCTATATTTTAAAGACAACGCTGTGGTTGTGGGCCTGAAGATACATATGGTATTTTAAAATCATAAAACATGGTGTTCAGCAGAATGTAAGAATGCATGCTTCTCTAGCTTCCCTTTTCTTATCTTTTTGTCTTAACCGCTTTCATCTCTTAGACCTTGTTCTTCCTGCAGTGTGAAATTGTCTGGGACTAGTGTGAGTCCTACGATTGCATACTTGATAGGCTGACCTTGGTCTCAGGCTACTTTTTGAACTGCCTGTGTTGTTTCTCTGCTGCCCTTCTACCCTCTATGCAGAAGTTAAAGGCACATTTGATCCGTCTCAATATGCATGTCTTTTGTGCAGCTTCATGGTGTGAAAGTCCATTGCTCTTAATAGTTTTACTTCCCAGGGTAGTTCTACTTTTTCTCCTTCAAATACATTGACCTCCTAATCTTTTGAGCATAGAGAGGAAACGATAATATACCAGCTATAAATATATTCAGTCAAGTCAGGCTACTTATTTTCAGACTGAACATGCTGTTCTATTCCTACTACTTCTATTAGGAAGAAAAAATGTGATGTAGGTCACTCTTCATTCACAACTAAATTGAAAGGATTAGAAATATTTCAAAGTAAACCTTAGGGGGCTATTTTTAAAATCCAACCTAAAATAATCCAAATGGAATTGAGATCCTTTTAAACAGGTGAGCTTGTATATTAAAAATAAATCAAGTGATACACTTTATCTCAGCTTGAATCCACTAAGGAATGTTTTTAATTTGATTAAGATACATCATAATAGATAAGGCTCAAGTCACTAGGGTGAGAGATGATAAAGCTTATTAAATTACATTAACTATTTTATGTAGCACAGCATTCAATTTCCAACAAATTCTTTACTGGAAATACCTATTGAATCGCTTTGTAAATGTTCATTTTCACCTGCCCTAGGATTAGAGTAACTGACTTTGCATGTGTTGTGTCCAGCCTGTTCGACAGTTCCTAGGGGCTGTCCACAGTTCCACAAATTTCCTATGGGCACAAACCAACAACCTCTTGTCTCAGGTTTGTTCTACACTGATATGCCTTGCTAGGTACAAGACATCAGGAAAAGCAGTGGGGACACATCCGCCACCACATTTGTGCTCAGTCCACACCTCCCAACGGCTGCTTTCAGCTAAAGATTGAGTATGGCAAGGTTACCAAGAATCCTACCTCTGTAAGATGTGGAACTCTTCTGATTGATGACATTAGCTCAAAGACTTCTCATTAGTCTGTCCATATCTTCCTTTAGAGAATGCATTATGATCTTAACTCTGCTCTTCCTCCTTTCTCTCCTTTTCAGAAGTCAGACCTGTCATATGGCTCTCCTACCTCATCTATTCCCCAATAAATCACCCGACCTTCTACTTTTATCTTGGTGTCTACCTCACAGATGACCTGAACTAGTCCAAAAGATTTCTGGAACGGTCTATGAATACAGAGATTAAGAAGGGAATTTAGGATTGGCTCACTCCCCAACTGGCAATTGAAAACACCACTTCCCTGAATGGTTTTTGGGACACAAGTAATTTGTCACATGTAGTCAATCCATTGCTAAATGGTTAAAGTTTGATGACCTCGTAAAATGTCTATGTGCAAAGAAACAATTCTTCAGATAAATAATCCAAGTGTTTGAAACACACAGAGAATGATGCTGACAAAGACAGGGGAAGTAGTTGCTTATAGCTAATTGATTCTGATGACTTACCAAGAAAAAAACAAGAGTTTATAAATGAGAAGCTACAAGTGGCTCAGCATGGAGCTAGAAGATCACTTGGGTAGCAAACAAAGTGGCTTCAATTTCCTATAGTGGCAGAGTTGGCATATCTGAATTTTTATCTCAGTAAACTCAATGTTGATTTTTCAAAGCACCAAGCTTCAGAGGTGTTTGAATGCTTTAGCCAATGCAGAGTAGTTATGCAAGATCAGGGTCTGGCTTGGGGAAAATACCTATTCTGAAACATGGAATGGAGTTACCTTAAGGGATGTCCTTGGTTTTGTTGGTTCTGCAGGTACTTATGGAATGTGAGAGTTTGCAGTGCTGTCCCATCTTTGTTTGTTAGGAAACAGATCTGCTCTGCAGAAAAATGCTGCAGATACCTGTCACACATGGAACAAGAACAGCCCACTCAGAAGCTGCTCTCATTGCTTCTCCTGCCAGCCTGGCCAATAATCGGGGTTAGGTCACAGCATATGCCCCCTGTGAATGGTGTGGCTTTGATAAATTTGGAAATAGGTTACCCACTGATGGAGTTGCAAGAAGTACTTGGTAAAAGCCAAAGGATTATCTATGAAGCTGGAGTTCAAAAATGTTTTAACAAGAGGGTTACTGAAATATAAGACTAGAATGATTTTTCCCTCATGGAATGAAATAAGAATCTTTCAAAGGACCCTAGAGAATGGAGCTAACTCACTCTTAGATTGACATTTTGAAAACCGGGAAAAAGTAATGACCAAAGTCCAGGAAGTGAAAATGGCTGTACTTGATCTGGTAATGGTTAAAAAGGATAAAGAGGCTTATGGGAAGTAGCCAGGGTTGAAAGGATCTGTTATGTAAAAACAGAAGAGGAATGCTCCATCACCTAGTGTATAGACACCATTTGGGACATAATGAGAGTGGCACTGGATTCATGAAGTTCACTCATGGTTTTCCTCCATAGACCAGGGCCAATGATGGTAGGAGAAGTAATCCAAAATCACAGATTGGGGCTCCTTAATATCCATGGGAATGATAAGCCCCAAAGTACTAGAGACCAGAAGGCAATGCTTAACCAGAAGAAGCCAGGAAGCTTTAATTAGCATAATGATTAGTGAGATTGAAGGAGTAGCTGAGGATCTTTGACCCCCATAATGTTGGGTAGTAGTTAAAAGATCACAATGCCTTTAAGTGTAACATATGCAAACAACAAGGGTGCCATTTGACATATATTGCTCCACAAGGCAAAAATCAATAAGCATGAAGCAAAAGATGGTTGTTCCCATAAAGAGTTATATTTTCTGGCTCATCTCCCAGACCTGAGCCAATTTTTCAATTCAGAAACCTTTGCCTAAATAATCCTAAGATGGGTTTCCATAATATTGTGGCAAATATATTCTCTCATCATCATCCCAAACATTCCCTAAAGAGACCTATAAACCATTTACCCAAGCCATTTTATACTGTTATACTCTGAGACACAGTCTCAGAATTAGGATTGACCTGTGAGGAGCAAAGTGTCACCATGGACCTTTTTCCAGAGAAGGGGTTTTATGAAATAAAAATAGATAATAAATAGAGTGTCCTGGCTAACCTCCAGAACATGGATGGACCTGGAGTTAAGAGTAAGATCCCAGAGGTCATTTCTCAGATCTAAGAAAGTGTAATTGAATTGGTACTCTTGGCAGTTAAGAAAGAAACCCACAGTTAATTCTTGCTATCTCAGGTATATACTGTCATACTAAATACTAAATGCAGGCTTCTACAACTGTTTCTAGCTGAGGTCAAGATAGTTAATCAGAAACAATGCTTTATCCTGGATTAATGGCAAAGATTAGTACCACATATAAGGGCTACAGTAAGCCTAGAGGTATTTCTGATCATATCACCTTTCAGCTCACAATATTGGCTTATACAGACACTGTATAACACTGTATAATCCTTAGTGTCAACACTCAGGATTATCAAAGTAACTCTGATCACAGATTATGTCTCTATTGTGGTTTTATTGCTGAATCAAGTTAATAAGTGTCCAGGTACATGGTATCCAGCCTGATTAAAATAATGGATACATTATTTTCTATCCCCATCAGAAAAGTGAATATGAGATAATTTGCATTCACATGACATGAACAAAAATATTCATCTACAGTTTTGTCTCAGTGCTATGCAATATCTCTGCCATCTGTCATAACATAATCCAAAGATATCTGAACTGCTTGCACATCTCCCAGAACATCGCACTATTCTATCACATAAATGACATCATGAGATTGGACAGGCTGAACTAAAAGTTGCTAGTACTTTGGAGAGCTTAGTCCGATATGTGGGTTTCATGTTGGGACATAAACCCTCTAAAAATTCAGAGGATCGTCTTTTGGATGAAATTTCTAGGGATGTGATGACCAAAGTCTTACTAAAACATCTGTTTGTTGTTTAAGATTTTTCCACGGATCTCTTACATTTTTGCACTTCTCATATGAAGAGGCACTGACAGCCTTTGTTCTGAACTGGCTTTTCAAGAATGTTTGCATGCAAAATAGCCTTGGGATACAGAAATAGTGTTTTCCTCCAGAGAAAATGTCAGGCTTGTTTACCGCCCCGCAGAATAAAGATAATGCCTTCATCTGGGACAAAGATGTGTACTTCTATACAAGTTTGGGTCCCTAAGCTCAAGGTTCTTTGGTTGTTTGCAAACTCACTGCCTGCACAGAATCCACCTGAGTTTTGTTTTTATTAGTGCATTAAAATTATTCATAATAATGTTTTATTATGGTATATTCATAAGTGCAAATTACATACTTCAATCATATTCCCCTCCCCATTAATCTCCCCAATCCTCCTGTTTCCCCTTCCCAGATGCCCTCTTCTTATTTGCTAGTCTCCCTGTTACTTCCATGTCACCTGAATTTTTCATGTTGTCCCTAGGGCATCTGGACTGCTTTCTGTCCCATAAGTAATAAATAATATCATTTGCATATAATTTTGGAGTCTCATGTCTTCTCTCAGAATCCATGCAATCTTAGCAAGCTAGATTCTTAGATTGCAAATAAAATATGATTTCAGACCTTTCTGGTGATGAGGATGGAATGTTCTCAGAGGCATAGTTCTTGAGGAGAAAGAATGAGGATATTGTGGATCAAGATAAGAATATAATATCATGGAATTGGAATGACTCCTTAAAATCTGTTAGCCCATCCTCTCACCTGAGTAATATATGAGGGAGGACAATTAAATCACCCATTTTTCTGACTATTAATGAATGCTTAGAGATGGAGGAGCTAAAACTAAGATTGAAACAAGATACCTTCTTAGTGATTTGGGTATTGTTTGCTCTCTTTCTGTATGAGAAGGGATGTCATTAGATAATGGGGCCACCAATCCTATCACCCACACAAAATGAATGTGACTGATTTAATGAAATCCATGATCCCAACAACGAGAAACTAGATCCATCCATAATTTTTACGTGGTATTGCCTCTCAGAAATTTTTATTGTAAATCCACCACTTAATTGGTTACTGATTTATCTGACTGATAGGGACTTGGACCAAGTACACTTAATTTGTGTCTTAGGACATATAAAATTACTACCAACTGGAAAAAGAACAAGATAAACCAAATTTGCAATAGAGACCCCCCAATAATTTCCTATGGAATTACTAAAGCAGATACACTAACCCCATGGAACTTTTGGATCTACCTTAGAGTACTAGTTGACTTCTTACACAAGTATTTATATTGACCATTCAAGTTGACTCAAGGCATTAATCCAGGTACAGAAGAGAATGCTGATAATTGCCAAAACTTCACACTGAGCTGCAAAAACCACATGTGGCGCAAGAACAAATGTGGACTGTGGATTGTGGCTGACATGATGGCTTCCATAGTCAAAGATGTGTAATTGATCCTAATGGTAAAATCAGGGGCAATATCATGTCACCTTTTAAAATTGGTTGGCTCTTCATAGAGAAAACTGCCCACAAGATGCACATTAGTCATGAGTCATGTTCTCCTCCACGACAATTTCCCTGATGTTCAAGTATAGTCTTGGTTTGGAAAGATCTCCCCAAACAACTCCAAAAATATTTAAGCTTACCAAGGAGAAGCTTCTCCATTGATATGCCCACATATCTGAAGCTACTAATTTTAAGATTCAATAAATATTTTTGAATAAATGTCTGCAATGTATTTTCTTAAAGTATCTTGAGCACATTTTATTAATTGGGATTAAAATGGGACTGGGCTAAAGTTTATTCTTAAACCAAAACAATCTATTGGAACAAATATTAGAGAAAAAAATCTTTGCTGATTATCTTCCACAAGTCTTTCCTATCCCATGTGCAGTTTATGATGCATGTTTATCATAAACCACAAACATTTAATGGCATATTTGGAATGTGCAATCGCTTGATAGAATACTGCAAACAAATAAGGGCAGTAGATAAAAAAGGCTTAAAAATTCAAAGAAAATAGATACGACCACGGACTAGATTGAGAAAAGAAGCATTTAAGAGGCAGT
The DNA here is from genome assembly GCF_902686455.1 of Sciurus vulgaris. NCBI lineage: Eukaryota > Metazoa > Chordata > Mammalia > Rodentia > Sciuridae > Sciurus > Sciurus vulgaris. Next base: position 152,599,595 of record NC_136466.1, read on the forward strand.
ACAAGAAAATTGGAATGGAGCATAATAGAGATAAAAAAAAAGTTTTCTCAGGAGACATAGAATAAATGAGAAGACTTCATTTCAAGAAAGAGATCATTAAGACAATGATGTCATCATATTTAACTGGGGGGGGGGGGACCCCACACATAATCCAATTTGAAATTGGAAAGAATTTTAGGGTATTGAGTTTTTCCTGAAACATCAAAGGTACTTCACTGCTTAAGACTCAATGACTGATCATAGGTCAGTGGCCAGGAGAGACATATCATGGTTTTCCACTCTTCACATATCATAAATGTTTTTTTTAAGAAAAACACAATGAATGCTATATTAGTTTTCTATGACTGCTGTAACAAAGTACTGTAAACTCGGTGACTTCTACTAGAGAATTATATTAGCTGATATTTGTGGAGGCTTAACGACCAAGATCAGATTTTCAGCAGAGTTAGGCCCCTCTGAGGACCCTGGGGAAGAACCTGCTCCCAGCCTCCCCCTGTTCGCAGTGTTGTCTCCTCCTACCTTCGCCATCATCTTCCCTTTATGCGTGTCTCTCTGCTTGCATTAACGTCCCCTTTCTATAATGATACCGGTCATAATGGAATAAGGCTGAACTTAAGCACTGTACCTTGATTCACTCTACAATGATCTTATTTTCAAATAAAGCTGCATTCTCAGGTACAGCAGCACAATTAAATCCATACAAGTTGAATTAGACTTTCCGAAGTTCAAAGTAAAAAATCTGAATAGATATATACTATGAGGAAACATTCGCAAATAGAAATATCTAGTGAGTATGCAACTCATATTTTTACATGGCATTGAGTTATGGTAAGATTCCTTTAAGACAGAGTAAATTCACTATGAACATGAGTTTTCAGGTAGGTAGAAAAGAGTTCAAATTCCTCTTCAGTGCATTTATTTTATCTAATATTTATTGGAAATTAGAGAATAAATTTGATCTTTGAAACATGTTTTCCTTATGTATAAATGTGGCAATAAGAGGAAAGAATTTGCAAATAAGGTCATTGCAAAAAATCAAATGGGTTGATATTTGCAAACTACTTACTACTGTTGCTATTTTTGGCAGGGTGTTGAAGCTATTGCCATTAGTGCTCTTTTTTCAAAATTGAAATCATTAATCACAATCCACTCTAACAAGTATTCACAGTATTTATAAACAAATTATTCATGATCACCAACATGACAACTTTCTTATTTTTGTATTAGTTACTAAATGTTGTATTGCTGTCCTAGGCAGGCTGGAAAAAAGTATCACAAAACTAAAGAAATTGATTCCCTCACAATTCTGGAAGCTAGGAGTCCTGAGTGGAAGCGCCAAGTGAGCCAAAGTCCCCTCCCAGGCTCTAGGGAAGAATTCTCCCTTTTCTCTTACAGGTTTGGGCAACTTCTGACATATCTTGGCTTAAGTCAACACTATTGGACCCATCTCCATACTCTGTTCTTCTGTGTCTTTTGGTTACTTTCTCCTGTAAAAATACTGGTTCAGATTTTAGGCCCACCATAACACAGTATGATTGCTTTCAACTAGTTGCATAAGAAAAGGCCTATTAATAAGTTAACTCATATTCTGAGATCTTCCAGTTGGTTTAAATGTGGGAAAACACTATCCAACCCATTATAATCTTCTACCTGATCCTCCCAAATTCATGTCCATTCCACAACAAAATATATTTGTGCCATTTCCCAATCCCCACAAATTTTAATTTTCTAAATCCCAAATTGTATTTAAATGTCACTAATTCAAAAAGTTTTAAACTTTCATCATCTAAATCAAAAGCATGGGTGTAACTCTGGATTTGATCCATCCAGAAACAAATTCTTTCCTATTCTTTACCCATAAAATCAGGAAAAAAGTTTATTTGCTTGTCAAATACAAGAGTGAGAGAGGTAAAGGACAAACATTCTCATTTGGAAAAGGAGGCTGGGGAGATAGCTCAGTTGGTAGAGTGCTTGCCTTGTAGGTCTAAGACCCTGGGTTCAATCCCCAGCACTATAAGAAAAAAAAAAGGAGAAACTTGAAAGGATGAAGCTGCTACCCAACCAAAGCAAATCCAAATTTCAGAAATTTTTTAGGACCATCCTGTGTGGTGTGTTGCTTTCCCCTCTGGGCCCAGAACCTACCCCTGTGTGCATGCCTTAGTGGTGTCCTGCACACTTTGAGTCCCTGTCAGAATCATGCTCCCTTTCTCTTGCTGGACAACAGAGATAAGCAATGTGTACCTTTGTTAGTTTATTTCCTGGCTGTGGAATTTTGACCAAGATACTTTAAAATAAGTGCTTTGTGCCTCTATTAGCAGACATGAGACCTGCAGGTGTTTCTCTCTCATGTTAGAGCCAGTGATGCTCACTGTCTAAATCTATTCAATAACTGTTACAAAATCATGTTCTGACTCTATCATTTTAAATTACTGGCCAATATACTTTACCTAATAAAGTATTTCATAGACACACCTGAATAAAATTGAGGGTATGATGGTAGTTCGGTGGTAGAGTGTGTGCTTGTTTAGCATACACAAAACTCTGGGTTTGATAAGCAGCAGGCAGACATGCACACACACACAAGAATGAAATAAGTAAACTCCTTGAGCAAGATTTAACATCTTCCTGGCTCTGATAATATACCACTAGCTCTATTTGTACTTTTTTTTTTTTCCCCTTGGTGCTGGGGATCGAACCCATGGCCTTAGCTTGCAAGGTAAGCACTCTACCAACTGAGTTATCTTCCCAGCCCCTCTTTTGTACTTTTTAAAAAGTTATTTGCTATCCAATATCAACTAATTCATTTTTAAAAATTTTTTCCTTAAATTTTTAATGCGTTCTAATGAGTTATACATGAAATCCTTAACAGAATATTTCTTTTTGGGTAATTCTAAATGCACCTTCCAAATGTCAAAGGCATACGGCTAGAAACTTTAGTGACAGAAAACTTTAGATATCCAGTGAAAGATGTAAGCTAAAAAAAAAGATTTCATATAAATTCTTTCAGTCATTAGTGCTATATAAGATTTTTCCATCATTTTGTTATAAACAAAAACATGTTCTTTCCACCCTTTGAGACACACAGTAAATATAACTCCATTGGGAAATATTTGCTCACCAACGACTTGGTTACATGTTTTCTATGAGGATGTAATACCTTCCTTCGTTTATGATGAATTTACTCAGAAAATGTGATATGAAATATGTTGTCAACAGAGTGAGGGAAAGCAAGCAGTTCAACTAGTGGGAGCAACAAAAACTAATAAAAGACAAAGGACTAGTTTGCTCCCAGTTAACCAGTACTGGTAACAAAATAGGGTATCATTAACTCTTAAATAGAGACAATATGTTGTGAGTTACAAGTAACTAAAAAATCAACGTGTCTATAAAATAAATACTACTATCTGTTGTATATATTTCAGGTTATGTTATTTTCTGGTAGAGAAGAATATTTTATTCTTTATAAAATCTGGAATATCTGGACAAAAAAAAGGGAATTTGAGAATACTTAGTGGCTGTTGTCAATATCAGATAGCCACTAAAGAGAGAAATAAGTAAATAAATATACTAGATGTTCTCTATCCAATATTGTGTGATATAATTGGATACATAATTCTACAAATTAGAATAGTTTAATGATGAGGAAGAAGTAACATGGCAGGGACAGTAAAGGAAGTATCTGCAAATAGGAATGTATCATGACACCACATTTGTGTTTAATGGAGGACTTTTTTATTTCTTGCTCAGATGTTAATTTGGGAATGTGTTTTCACTGACCACAAACAAAACAATGAAAAAAAAAATAGCATAGGAAAAGCAAGGCTATTAACACAACATAGCTGAAAACATAAAAACTGTATGGAAAAAACAAACTTAGAATGAGCAGATTGTGTGAAAATGCCGAAGGGCCTTAGAGAAACAGAAATAAGAATGGGTGGCATTCCAGTGTGAAGCTAAATAGAGCAATAAAGACCCCTCACCAGGAACACATGACTGTTGAAACGAATTGATAAACATTGTTTTAAACATGGCTTGTGAATAAATTTACACGAAGAATAAAATATAGAAAAGGATCTATAAAAGAAAAATCTCTGAGCAGATTGGCATCAGACAAAACAGTATGGGTCATATCTAAAATAAGAAATCTAGCTTTTTCAACCCCAAACGACTCCATGCTTTAAGATAGGGCTGTTTTTATTAGATTCTTAAGAGCATAACTGGGAAAGAGCTGGGATCTTGCATATTTTCTGATTTGTTAATAGACACATGAATTTTATTCTGAAGGCTCAAATCCATTGTGTGGATTTATAAGGTAAAGAAATTCTTTTACTGTGTTCATAAAGAAAAAAAAAATTACAAAGACCCTCTATACACCTTCATGAATGGTTCTAGATTGATCTTCTGGACCAAATGAACCTCAATTAATGTAACATATTCAAGATTCTGGTGAGCAGAGTCAGTGAAACCCAGGAAGCTGCATTCCTTTGGAGAATATTCCTTGGTCAGGCTAATCTGCTAGAAGTACTACATATGTAATAGAACCAACCAGATCTTACAGCACCTTCACAAATAATGTGTTAAAATCATAACATTTACAATGAAGCACATGCAGGTATTGTGACCACCATCGGTCATTATAGCATTCTGTTTAATCACCAAGATATCTTTATGAGATAAATGTTGTAATAGCCCATTTCAATGATGAGGAAACTGAGGCAAAGAGAGTTTAAGGAACTTGGCCAAAGTCATAAATTTAAGAAATGGAAACATTTTACTTAAAGCTTAGTTAATCTGACTTTAGTGCCTATATTTTCTATCCTGTATTATTAAGACTATCAATGATAGGATAGATAGCAAAAATATAAATATATTTTATAAAACATTATTTTAATCATAGATTTAAAAATAAGTATACAGAATTTTGAGTGGAACATATTCCCTTATCTATCCAAAATATATCTAAATGTTTATATATATATATATATACATGTACACGAACACATATTTTTCTTTCTACTTTTGCACATACCATTATCGGGTAATAATGGCATTAAATTACTGGTAAATAACTAGAAAATAGAAAACTTTTTGCAAGACCATAGCACTGTGAATTCAGGATGACATAATCTTGAGAAGTTTGACTTTCTGGATCTGTCCTTGGAAATAAATGCTATTAAAAATAACATTTGTTTTGAATTAGACACAATTGGTAAACCTCATAAGAAAATGTCCTTAATTTTCACTTTCTGTTTGCTTCACTGTAAGAAATTTATGTTTATTCTGAAGTCCTGCATATATTTGTACAAGCGAGTACATGAGGTTTTAAACTAGGAAAAGCAAGATAGTAAAATAACATTCATTCACTTTTCCTTTAAGAAAGTGTTGTTTTTTGTTTTTTCTTTTTCTTTTTTTTTTTTCATTGCTGGGAATTGAACCCAGGACTCCTCTAACACTGGGTTACATCCGGGCCTTTTTTAGTTTTAGTTTTAGTTTCAGTTTCTTTGAGACTGAGTTTCTTTAAATAATCAAGGTAAGTCTTGAGATTGTAATCCTGCCTCAGTCTCTTGAGTCTCTGAAATTACAGGGACATGCTATTATGCCTGCACACCATTATTTTTAATGGCAATAATATTAAAAATTCTTAAATAAAAAAGAAAATTTCCTGTACTAATAAAGGATCACAGGAGGACAATTGGACCTAATGAATGTGAACCACATTAGGGATATCATCATAAACTAGTACTCAGAAGGAACAATGACTTGATGTACCATGGGAAACTGATGGGATTTTTGCATTTGGAAAAGTAGTTTATTCAGATGAGATCCATATAATGTAAAATTTATTATTTTAAAGTAAATGATTCAGTGGCATTAGGAAAATTCCAATAATATCATCCACGGCCTAAATCTAGGTCTAAAATGCTTCTACTATGATTATCTGTTAAGCAGTTTCTCTCCATTCCCCCGCTCCCTCTGGAAACTGGAAACCATCAGTACACATTCTTGCTTCATGGTCAGGCCTTCACATTTGGACACTGCAAATGTGTTTAAATTTTTAAGTGTTCCCTGATATTTTATTAGATCCATAGAAAATATTGTTACACATCTATTGAAAAGTCATAATTGCCTTTGTTGTAGATCAATAAATAGATCCCTCAGTTAAAAAACATTAAATGACATTTTAAAATATTAAACAGACCATAAGTTAATACACTGAGAACTGACCAGTAGTTTTGTTGCACATGCCATTTTATGACTTTTTTCCCCAATAAAATTTATCATTTTTTAAATGATATCTATATTAGAAATTGATATCTATATTAGAAACTCCTAAATTTCTAATGCTATCTTTATGTACTTACAGAAAAAATTGTGGGGGCAGGGAATACAGCTCAGTGGTAAAGGGCTTGTCCAGAATGTTCAAGGCCCTTGGATTAAGTTCTAAGAACTTAAAAAAAAAAAAAAAAAAAAATAGTTTTCACTACTATTGGGTGCTGAATGTTGTCTCTAGCCCACATTGAGTTATTTTTGATGCTTAATGAATATCCGTCAGGCTTCTTAATGTAATGATTAGTCTAAACTAGTGTATGAAATCACTAAAACAGAATTTTCTTTAAACTTACTCATGATCTATCATGTCTCAAAATTATGATGGTTGTCTGACCTTGCAGAAGCCTCACCTTGTTTTCTCCCCAGTTTCCTGTGGCAAATCCAACCTTTGGTTTCTGGTTCTTCAGGTAAAAGGTGAAAATTCAATACTGTAATAGAAAACAACTTCGAATTTTTTTAACTTATAGCAAGGAGAGCTTAATGAGTTGGTCATGAAATGTAGAAATGAAGAGTCAGAAAAATCACATGGCAATTAGCATGGTATATAAGGGAATAGGGAGTGCATCACTTTAAGTTCAAGGGCAAATGCCTGAGTGGTCCATTTAAAGGCGGCTGGAGGATATGTGGGTACCCAAGGGAAGAGAAGCCTCTTTGAATCTCTTGCCATTGTCGTGAGCCACTTGTGTGTGTAGACCTAATTGCAAAGTGGGTCAGGCGTGACTAAGTCCTACTTCTGATATGGGAGATTTAAATTTGTATTCAGAATGGACACTGAGCAACATAAAATTACAACAATTCACTACAAATGGTAAAGCATGATTTTTAATTTTTTTTTAGTTATAGATGGACATAATACCTTTATCTTATTCATTTTAAGTGGGGCTGAAATTGAACCCAGTGCCTCACACATGTGAGGCAAGCAATCTACCTGTGAGCCACAATCCCAGCCCCAAGCATGATCTTTAATAAATATACAAATATCTTAAGACTACTGGAACAAAATGGTCAATTCTGCTAGGCATATGCCATTTAAAAAAAAAAAAATTTGTATCTGTGTGTGTGTGTGTGTGTGTGTGTGTGTGTGTTGTATACAAGAGTGCTTAACATTTCCTAAAAAAATTATAAAATGTCTTCTAAGTTTGAGTTAAGAATCATCCTTCAAATCTTATTTATAGGTTTGTTTTTCCTGATTTTTGTACCTATGATCTTTTTTTTTTTTTTTTGTGGTGCTGGGAATCGAACCCACAGCCTTGTGCTTGCAAGACAAGCACTTTACTGCCTGAGCTATCTCCCAAGCCACACTATCACCATTTTTGAAAGCATATTTTATGTGTCAGCTGTCAAACTAATTCAATAATTAATCATAAATATTGCACTGCCCAATATTTTGATAAATATTATAATACAAGGGAATTCCCTTAAAGAAGAAATCAGTGTTCCCAGAAATGTATCATATCATTTAATATGATACTCTTCTAATGATTTCAATAGACAATATAATGGACAAAACAAATTAAATCGGCAGAGATTTTTCTCCTTGGTGACATGTAGGCAGTTTCTCTTCATATTGCACAGGTAGTTTGTTCATTTGTATCTTCCAAGCTTAAAATTTCTGTTTCATAACTTTTGGGGATTCATAGCCTATTTCAGAACTGCAGACTGACAAATCAATTTTTTTGTTTTACTTGATAAAATTTCTCACTTATAAACTATTGTTATTCTCCAGGTTCAAACTTCATTACAGAAATGTCTTAGGGTAGGAGATGCTTTAATTAACTCACCGACATGAAGAATCTTGTGAAGTATGAATGAGAAAGAAGGATGAATGATCAGTAACAGCAGAATCAGCAATCTGTCTTCTAGACCTTAATCAAGTGATATCAGACATGTATGATTGTCCCAGGTCAATTACTGCTAGAACACATAAATGAACCCTTAAGTGTTTTAAGGAGAGTTTTAGGCTTATTGGTGACAATTACTTAGCAATACATTTTAACATGTGTGCTTTATTCAGCGGACTGAAAAAAATCATAAACTAATAAAATTAGAGGGAGCAATAGGCAAAGTTAGTAGTGGGTCACGCTGGAAGGGCAAGAATCCTCAGAAGGCTATTCGCTGTCCACAGGAAGCCTGTCAAGAATGAAGACCCTGAAATGTGATTTGGAATGAGTTACCAATAAAGTCAAGGTGTTCTGTCTTCAGAAAGCATTTAAATGCATAACCCTGAAACTCAATAATTGTACTATGGAGGTGCTGAAATGAGAAAGTATTATAATTAAACAGCAGGAACAAAATGGGAGGGTGACAGTCATTGTGGAAACTAGAAAAAAATAGAGAGATAAATGTGACTGTATTCCCAGGTGCCTCCAGCAGACCTGTTAAGGAAAGTGAACATTTCGGGAAGATAGTAACATTCCAGTTCTTAGAGGAAATGACTGATCTATAATGAAAAAGGGATTCCATTAGATAGAACTTAATAAACAGCATTTAGTCTTTTCAAATAATCTTTCTTTTTCCTTAATAATTTAATAATCTTCTTAAATATTCCTGTAACCTTAGTGATGTAGGAAAAACTTTGGGGAAAGTTCTCAATATTTTGGATATTCAAATGTGTATCTACAAAAGTTGCTTATGTGTTTTATCTGTGGTTAGGAGTGCTGTAATATTGCCTATGTATTTATAATTAAGCATGAAAATTGGAAAGAGGAATGTCATTTGCCATAATATGAATATTGCATATGACATTTACATGTAAGTATAATTTTATTTTAATATATACATATATGCATTCTTTACTTGCCCAAGATCATAATAGGAGAACATTAATAAAAAAAAAAAGTGAAGCAAAAATGAATTCTGAAATGTGGTTAAGAGTAAAAATTATACATGGAGCACAAGATCTCTCAAGCACAAGCTTAGACCTGAAAAAGACAAGAGTCATCATCAAAACAGATGGGGAGACATCTCTTTACACTCAGGTAAGGCTTAACTTTTGTCATGAGTGAATCCAAGTTTTATGTGACTTATAATCTTTTAAAGTCCTCTTAAGACAATTACAATATTGAAAATGCAAAATTCATATGTAAAGATACATAGTAATTAGAGTGAAAGAATAAATCAGAACTAATTATGAATTTAAAAACTAACCAATAACAAAATTATCACAAAATCCAAAATTATGCCATATTATTCTTAAATAACTATTTAATACACTCTAACTATATAATTCATATTTCTTTAAAGAAAAATGTTTTGAAATATTGTTTTCTGGAAAGAAAATCAATGATACTTTAGTCATTCCATTAACATTATTGATTATTTGATTACTCAGAAAATTTATTGTAGTTTTATAAATAATTAATGATGATGTCATGCTAAGATATAATTGATAATTTGGCATGCTTAAAACCTTCCACTCATACATAAATATGCCTGCTGCTTGGATGATGATTAAAAGTTTATATCCAATAAGCCCCAAAATTATGATCAATATATTTTTGCATAGATCTCAACTGAAAAAATTAAAAATTAAAGAAAGAAGGAATGTGTATGGTATGATAAGGCATACTTAAATTGTAAAGATAATTCTGGAATATTACTAATAGTGTTGATTTTTAATGAACACCCATAACAATATAGTCTGTGATTGTAATTTTACATAACAAGATTGAAATCTTTTTCCATAGACTAGTTACTGATTTGGGACATTGAAGAACGTATTTTGTATTTATTTCTCATTCACTTTCAATGCATTCATGTTAAACACTTGTTTCTTATTTCAGCATCTTTCTGACTTGACACCATTTGAGTTGGCACCATAAATTCAGAAATTTTCCAAGAAAGGACCACCTTACAAAAATTTAAACATGTCAGAATTATTGCAAGCTACATGATTCTATCAAACTAAATTTGACCTAAATTTAAATATAATTTCGCAAATTAAATTTTCTCTTAACTGAATCCTCAAAAGTTTCATGGCAATTTTGTCATTAATCAGATTGACAAAAAAAATATAGAATTGAAGCCAGGGTGAACAGAGACATTGGTATGAAGCAATGTAAACAAAATGGATTGTGTTTACAAAGTTTATTCTTTAAAAGTTATGAAACTGTGAGTATGTTACTACCCCTTCCCAGAAGAAGCCCTCTGGACTTCTACCTTCAGAAGTTCATGAGGAATTCAACAGCCCTCTGCTTATCTATTCATGAACACAGGTGTGTCATGCCTATGGACATGCCAGCATTTAAAACCAAGGAAGAGTAACAAAGAAATCATGGGGAACGCTGAGTCTCCTTTTGTTTCTTCATTGCTTCTACCTCTCTTGTTGCTCAGCCTTTGCCTCTGCCCCTTCTTCCTCCCCAGCCGTCTTCTTCTTCCTCTCCTCCTCCTCCTTCTTCTCTATCTCTCAAAATAGAAGTACAAATAAGGTGATAACAAAAACATATCTAATGAAAAGTAACCTCTGAATTTCAATCTTACAACCTAAGATGCCTTAGAAAAGTGTATATTATAAAGAAAAATTACAAGTTTAAATTCATAAGTATACAAACTTATTACATAAAAGAGTACCCCCCCACTTGATCTAATGATCCCACCCAAAAAAATTACATAGAGTACCTACACACTATTCTTTTTCTTAAATAAAGAGGAACTCCTGGATATGGATAGTGCTTATGAGTTTCTATGACCATGTAATATGTGAAAAATGCTTGGTGACATTCTGCAACCTGTGTGTGTAGTTAAATGACCAAAGTCATCTTGTAGTCAAATTGATGCATCCCAGTCAAAAACTGGCAGAAGACCAACTTTCACTGGATGCATTTTTATAAGTATGTAGAACTATAATAGACAGACACTAGGTTTTATGAACTATTGTTTTAAAAATGTAAACTCGGTGAAATACATTTTTAGTATTCCAAGAATTAAAGAATGCATCCTCTCTATAAAATTTTCACAATGTTAAAAGAACAGAAGTCAAATCTGTATGTTTCAAAGCACCAAAGAGCCATGTGCATTCATAATAACAGTGAAAGTTTTACCTTTTACTCTACAAAATAAATAAAATAAAGAACACTCTCTGACTAGCATAGTGACTTATCTCACATCTCTTTTATTCTGTGTGTACTGAGGAGAAAATAGTTCCACCCATGACTGTAGGTGGAACTGTGTGTGGAGTATGTAATGTGTTCATAATTGTTGACACATATTTCCATATCACTTGGTATAAGAAAATTGACAATATGCAAAGTTCCATATTGAATAAAAAGGTCTTATATAGAAATAGTTTCATTGATTTTTTTTTTAATTTGGTCAAAGAGTCAATGAAAAGTTAAGTTTTTCCACTAAAATAGTAGTAATGGAAAAAAACTAATATTTTTTGGTATCATTTACATTTACAAAAAGCTAATATTTCTTGGTTTTAAAAAATGAAACAGGAAATAAAGTATACATTGCTAAAATCACATATTTTCATAGGTGTATTGATAATATAAACTGTGGTATTGGTCATTGTTTTTGATTTTATTCTACTGTTATGTGGATATCTGATAGAAAAGATAACTAAGTTTTCCAAGATCATATGACAAGTAAATGGCTGAAATGAGATTTGAATTCAGACATAGTTGCTAATTCATGTTCCACTGCAAAATGATCAGACTTCAAATAACAATGTATATATATGTAAACATAGACTTTTTTTTTTTTTTTTTTTTTTGAGAACTGGCACACACTTGTCCCCTCCATTGACCACATACATATTTGTGTGTCCTGGGATGTCCTTCCCTTGGAAGGAAAAAGTTCCTCAGAAACATTGGTTGACACCAGGTTTACACTGTGATTTTGTTTGGCAAGTTAAGTGTAGACAAAGTGACACAGGACAATTTCGAAAGAAATTTTCAGAATGAACTTTAGATGCTCTAGGTATCTCCCTTTTCTCTTCTAGAAGACTATGTTCCAGATACAGTCACTCTTTTGCCTACATCTAAATGAAGGTGAAGAGGAGCAAAGATGCAGCTGACCTCCCCATAGAAGCACTTCGATAAAAACCAAGCCTCCATAATTTTAAGTTATGCTTTATTTTTTCTGGAATTCTCTCTAACCATAATGTGCATTTATGCTCTCTCTCACTTTCTTTTCTCTCTTTCTGCATATATATGTATACATGAATATATAATATTTAATATATAACACAAATTTAACATTATTATATATATCATATATGTATATAGATGCATATATATAATTTCTTTAAAGATATTTAAAAAAAATTTTAATTATAGGTGGGCACAGTACCTTTATTTTTTATGTTGTGCTGAGGATAGAACCCAGGGCCCCATGCATGCTAGGCCAGCGCACTACCACTGAGTCACAACTCCAGCTCTATATAATTTTTAAATGAATAGATTACAAATATCCCTCAGTATCATAGGTGTGCTGATTTTAGTAACCAAAATCCATGAATGCTCAAGTCCCTTGTATCAGATTGTGTAGTATTTGAACAAAACCTCTGCACTTCTTCCCTTATAATTTAAGTCTTCTCTAGATTACTTATAAAGCTTCATAACATTTAAAGGCAATCCAAGTATTTATTATATTGTATTTTTATGGGATAAAAAAGGAAAAACATCTGCATGTTCAGTACAGACGCTTTTATTTTCTATGAGTATTTTCTATCTGCAGAGGGTTGAATGTGTCAATATGAAATGTACAGATATAAAGGGACAAGAAGACTGATTTTATTATGTTTTAAGAATAAGTTTAGAAGAAAAAAGAATGACTGAAGTTGATATGCATTTCTTTAATATCATGAGACTTTAACTTCTCTTTGACTTTAACTGTGCAACTACATTATAAATTGCTTAAAACGGTGTGCATGTTCACCATAATAAATCCTGCATGCTTCTTGAAGTCTGAAATTCCACATAAACACTGTTTCGTAGCCTAAGATGCCCTTGCCATATGGTAAGTGCAAATGTTTCCAAAGCAGCAAATGTTCTGTCAGGGAGTCTCACTGATGTTTTGATTGGATTGCTCTATTATCAGAACACGTCTGCCAAAAGAAAGCACCTGCACAATAAAGTGTGTGCAGAAGCTGCCAGGCAGCCACAGCGGAAGGAAAGGAAAGTGCATGCTGACATGTTACCTGTCATCCTCCCAAGGTTATGATAGATGCTTCTGCATATCCGACATATCACAATAACTCCTATATTCAAGGAAGAACCTTATGTCCTGGGGGAGCCAACAGAAAATTTACTCCAGGGTTTTTGCTGTGAAGCCCCTTAGGTGATATTGAATCATAACTGGCAAAAGAGCAACATAGGTTCTTTCTCCCTTTTTCTTCTGACTTTCAAGATTATCCGAAGTTAAGCCTGGAATTTTAATGTAATATATTCTAAAAAAATGTTTTATGTTTCTATAAATGAAAAACATTATGAAATAAGATCTGAAGAAAAGTATCCTGAGATATATTTAATCCGTATTATTTAAACTTACCAAGATGTATTTTTAATAGAACCACAGTAAAAATACATCATGTATCATAAATAAAATGATCATTCTACAAATTACCTTGGTTGTATTATTAGTCTAGTTTTTCACCATCAAAATTGAAATTGTCAGTGGGCCACTCTTGAACTATTAAGTATATAAGCATACATACCCACACACATGCACTGAATTTTATTAATGAAATTGCTACCTGTTCTTAAATTTTAAACTTAAATTATTATTCTATATAGCTCACTACAGAAGTTGGATGGATGTTGGAATCTTCTACTTTCCAATGAAAATTTCAAGTTGTTTTACTTTTCAATGTATAAATTCAATAATAAATTCAAATTCCAGAATAACACCAACTAAGAATTTCTTCAGTACCAGACAAGCTGATTATCTCAGAAACACGATTGCAGCAATTTTACACACTGTCTTTGTAGGTGCTTCCCAGAACTAAACTAAAAAATGAATATTTTAAAAATTATAAACTTGAGACTGATATAAGTGTATAGTCTACATATTATAAAAATAATTGTACAAATACTGATGATTTTTCCAGCATAACAACAATATAACTAGAGAAAACCATTCCTTCTGATTCTCTAATTCAATTATATCATAAAAACTCATTGTGTACTTCAAAAATAAATTAACTCAAGATGTTACTCAACACCCCATCTGCTATATTGCCTTAAATGCGTTCCATGGAACCTGGATAACTTTAAGTGATTTTCCATCAAAAGCCAAGGGCTGTTTTTTAATGTTCAACTTTGTTTCAGAAACGACCTCATAAACTCTTTGATGATTTTCTTTTCTTTTCCTTCTCTCTTTCTCCTTTCCTGTATGAAAGGGATATTTGCTGCAAAATGTTCTTACCTGCTGTCTTTTATGTAAATTACTTTTGATTGCAGTTTGGAACTTTTAAAGAAAATGAAGCTGCCACCCCACTTACACAATGCAGGAAGACACCAATGGAAGAAGTAAAACTACCCAAAATTGATTCCGTTATTTTCTTCCACTTTCTATTATTCATATGCATTCATTACTTTGTATAAAAGACACATTGTTAAAAAATATTTTAAATATGTTGCTCAAAAATCCTGTCTTCTAATACAGCAAAAGAAAATGATTATGAAAACTTTCTTACCTGAGACTATTTAAGTTAATATTATTCCTTAGAGAATTTGAAACTCCAAGTTACTGTACATAATAAAAGACTATCCTTCCAGTTACTCAGTTTGGATCATCCCCTGAATATCCTAGTGAACTTTAAAGTGGAATATGCCCTTCCTGGTAGTCCAGAGGCACAAGCGTGGCACATGGTACAGGCACAATGTATATTAGTGAAGAAAAGGAAGGCGAGAGAGGGAGGGATAATGGGAGGAAAAGGGGCAAAAGAAAAAGGGGAGGCAGGGGCTGATAGAGCAATTCTTTCTCCTTCTCTTTTCACATATACAGTCATGTGACTGCACATGTGTACTTACACACACACACACACACACACACACACACACATACGCAGAGCAAGAGCAAGAGCAAGATCTAGAAATCAGATTGTTTTTAAAAGAAAGGTTTTAATTTACACCTTGAATTGATCCTGTATAAACAATATATCATGGATCAAATATCTAATACAAAGTAAAGTATGATCAATGTATATTGGTTTTTATTTTTATTTTTTTATTTTTTACAGCCTGCATATTGAGTCATTGTACACAAATGGGGTACATCATTTCATTTCTGTGGTTGTACACTGTGTAGATTCATACCATTCGTGTAATCATACATGTATATAGGGTAATGATGTCTATCTCATTCCACCATCTTTCATACCTGCCTCCCTCTCCTTTCCTTCTACATAATATAAAGTTCCTCCATTCTTTTTTTACCCTCCATCCCCAGACCTCCATTATATATTATCATCCTCTTATCAGGGAAAACATTTGGCCTTTGTATGTTGGTTTATTTTAATTAATAAATAAGATAGTAGAGTGAAGAGATATTATTACCTCATACATATATGACTGCATGACCAATGTTATCCTACAATATGTACAACCAGAAAAATGAGGACTTACACTCCATTTAGGTATGACTTATCAAAATGTATAAGTGCATTCTACTGTCATGTACGACTAATTAGACAAATAAAAAAAAGATAGGAATTCAGAAGTTCACTCCGTTGAGTTCTGAAGACATTAGAAGAGTAAGAAAGAACAAAGATGTTCTTAAATTCTTTTCCCAAACATCACATGAGGTAAGCTTCCTACTGAAACTTTATTGGCTATTTTTTCTTTGTTTCTTTCTTTTTATTTTTTGTAAAATTCAGTGAGCCAAGGAGTTAGAATAAAAAAAGACAGTTATCAGTCAATGATTCAAAAATCTTTTTATGTATTATAAAAAAGTATATTTAAAAATAAATTCAGAATATAAATAGTAATAATAAACAATTGAATGAGATTTCCACTAGGATTCCCGTTCCCTTTTAATGAAGTCCACTTTCTTTACCTATAATAAAAAATGCCATCGGCGCTGGAGTACGTGTTATCTGCTTTATTGCCTGGGAGAAGCAGACAGGACACAGTAGTGACATGAATATGTCCCTAATTATTAATGAACAGACCCCTTCAATACCACTGTCTCTTATGCCTCTTTGTGATATTAAATTTGACAACATAAGAACATAACATTTGTTATGTTATATAGGTCTCAGAGAAGTTGGATTTTGTTTGCTTATAAAAATATTATAGAAATAGTAAATATTCAGATTATGTTTTATATAGTACAAGATGTAATTAGTCCCTAGTAATGGGAAGGTCTAAGTCTTTTGCCTCCTTAATCTCTATCAGAGATTTTTAAATAATTATAGTGATATATATTAAAATGTACATATTTAAAGTATACAATGACTATATTTCATAATTTTTTATTAAAATATAAACACAAATCAAGACATCAAGACTGTGACCATTTATACAATCTCCCAAAATTCCTTTTTCTTTTTTCTTTTTTGTACTGTGAATTTAACCTAGGGACAATTTACCACTGAGCTACATATCTGGTCCTATTTACATTTTTTTGTTTTTATTTTGAAACAGGGTGTTTCTGAGTTGCTGAAAGTCTCACTAAAATATAGAGACTGGCCTCCAACTTGTGATCCTCCTGCCTCCACCACCCAAGTTGCTGGGATCACAGTTGTGTGCCACTGAGCTCTGATTCTTGTTGCTTTTTTGTAATTGCTCCTCATCTTTATCCCTCAATTCATTCCAAGCAATCGTTCATCTTTTATTTTGCTTTAAATTAATTCACAACTTTTAAAGTATACAAATTGGGTCTTTTTGACCATATTTTGCTTGGCATAATAAACTTTATATTTTATGATTTTTTAACTATTTGCTCATCTATATTTTTAAACTCCTGAATCATATTCTATCATATGGACAGAAGAATATATGCATGTCCATTAATATGTTGAGACATTTTCATTGTTTCCTGTTTGGGCCATTGCAAAGTAGCTATAAATGTGCATAGAAGATTTTGCATAGATACAGGCCATTCTTACACTTGTAGAATTTTCTACGGATGGTGGGTTATAGAATAAGTTTGTGTTTGACCTTTTAAACAACTGTCAAATGATTTCTAAACTGATCATACCTGACTTTATTTTGTGATTTCCAATCCTTCCACATGTACATCTTCATTTACTATGAGTAATCTTTAAAATTCATATGCATTGGAATACGTGTATAATAGTAAATAGTAATTTTCTTTATATCTTATTGTTTGAGTTCATTGGCCTCCTTCAATCTCACGTTGAAGTGTTTATAAAATTTGGAAAATTGTTATTTATTATTTTTCAAATGTTCTTTTGTGAAGTTCAACCAATTTCATAAAGTGCTTCTAAAAACTACCTATCTCTGAATTCCATGTTTCTAAATGCTGCTCTATTATGAGATCAGGGTTTGGTTTTGTTCAAAGAAACTGGTTTGTATGCATAAATTTTCCTTGTTTTGTAGATTTTATTTTATGTTTTTCAGATACTGACTGGTGGCTTCTTCACTCAATAGTCTGCCTTTTTTATTAAGGAGTTTGGAAGTTTGCTATTTTCCTGTTAATTTCCTATTATCTTTCAATAATTATAGTACAATACTGGTCTTAAAATGATTATAAATGCAAAATTCAAAATGCAGATTAGAATTTTTGGTCAGTGTTCTTTTAATTCCAGAATAAGCCTATGTATATTTAAGATACAATTATTAAAATAGAAATAGAGGCATTCAAAATAATATTGAAATGTTATAAACTCTAAATATCTATCTGAATCTTTAGGGTTCTACCATCTTTAGTTTCACATTAATGCTGAGCACAAACATAAAAAGTTGTATTTTCACAGGTAGTAACTGCAAATCTCCTGGTCCTAGCTCATCTTCTGACCCTTAAGTCTATGAAAGAGTGGTTTATTTAGTAGTTGAAACAAAGATGGCATATTTTCTGAATCACCTAGGGGCAGGTATATAAGACTGTGTCTACTCATTTATGACCAAGGTACTTAAAATGATAATGACTTGACTATAAGAATTTTACTGGACATCTTCACGTGGACATTTATTAAAAATTTTTAGTGTTTATTAAGTTCTGCAGCAGTCATAAGGTTATAAACAAGATAGATGCAAATGTCCCTTTCTCCCGATAAAACCTCAGTGTACAAGGAAATGCCGATACTAAAAATGTAATCACAATAATATTTGGAAGTACTCTGAAAGAGGAATTAGAGGATACCATGTGAGCTTCGTGAGAACAATCTTTACAAATCAATGGGTGATTTTCGGAATAAATGAAATCTTAGATGAGACAAGGAGGAAAAGAAGCCATGACTCAAAGGGATGGGAGAAATTTTCCTCAGATCCACAGTGTCCAAATACAAAGCATTTGTTATCACTCTTGAAACCTTTTGTCCTCTTGTCTGCCTTCTTCATGTTGAGTAATATTACTCAGCTAGTCGTGATAATAAAAAATTTATAAACCATTTTGATACATCTATCTGTACATTTTTGACAGTAATTTGTGTCATGTCTTCTTAAATAGCTTTGATATTTCATTCTCTGACATCTTTTTCACTGCTATCCAGTAAAATTCAGGAAGATACTTTTCCTTGAGTCTCTGTAATGTCCTCCTTGTCCAAAGCACATGATTACCTGTATACTCCTACAGAAATATGTAAATTTGTCCATTATTTGTCCACTGATATCATATGAACCACTAGTAAGGTCTCACTAGTTCAATAGAACATGGGTAACGAGATGTCTTAGCAGCAGTTCTAGACCAAGCTTGGAAAAATCTCAGCCAAAACCAGAGTTTCATATTCTTAAGTTCTTCTAAGGTGGACCAAACGCTCAGACTGACTTTTAAAGTATCTAGTCTTGTGATCCTGCATTCTTTTCTGCATACTGTTTCCCAAGGGATATCACCTTCAGATATACCAAACTGTTCTCACCATTCATATAAAAAATAAAATCTAGAAATATGGCATGTCATAAAGAACACTGTCGCTGACCACAGACTGTGCATTTTCATTCAATTCCTCTTTCCTCCTCAATGGTCTTTCAAAACAAAACCATGGAGTCAGTAGTTCCTCAGCATGTTTCTTCTTTCAACCAAATCTCCATTCTATCTCCTCTTCCATCTCATCTCTAGTCTAATTTCCTCTTGAAAACAGCTCAGGTGCCGCCATCACAACTGTCTCCCCTGTGGCCCTGATGCAGATGGAGATTGACTTTCCCATGGAGTATGAATTTCTTGTGTATATGTGCCATTTAGTGATTAACACAATTTATTTCCTGTCTGCTTGTATGTTTTACCACGAAGCTCTACATTCCCTGAGGTAAATACAAAACCTTTTCATGTCTGAGTACCATGGCCAATCATATTGAATTACAAAATAAATGTAAAAAAGGAATTAGAAGCACATTATACTGACTACATCAGCTATTTTGTTAATGGTGCATATATTTCAAATTTTTCAATAAACATTTAGGAGATGAGGAGAAAAAAAAAGTATGTAGACCAGTTGCAAAACAACCCACAAAATAGGTAATAATAGAAAATACTGAATATTATTCTCTTGAGATCATCAGTAGGTACTAGAACAGTCTCTAGTACAGTTGAATAAAGAGAAAAAAATTAAAAATTTTGCTTTTATTTTATAAATGGGAATTAGAACGTTGTGGAAATGATGGGTTTATTTCCAGGAAAATAAAATATTTTCTGCAGCACCAAAAGACTTTATTTCCTCTGAAAATCATAATGGAATTCTGTGGCCAACATAATTGGAGAAATCAATAGTCCATAGCAGTGAACTTACAGAAAAATTTAGAAACAATCAAAGCCATGAAAAATAGTACATATTGAAGTCAAAGGGGAGAAACACAGAAGTTGAAAAAGAACACAATGATTAAAATGAACCGATAAGTATGTAAATGGGGCACCTAATCCACTTGAGATCCCTGAGCTGAGTCAGTGCAGTCACAGTGGTTGTAGTTGAGTATCAACAGAGCGTCTTTCCGCTCTTCCCCACCATAATCTATTCCCCCGAGTAGGAGCCAGAGTGATTCTTTAAGCGTATCAGGGTGTTACACTCCTCTGTCCAAGGTCTTCCAGAGAATTCCTTACTAAAAAACAGACCTACTATTAGTCTCAAATGGTTAAGTCCCTGACAAACTTGCATGGACTTATTTTCTTTCTTCTTTCTTCTGCCTCAGCTGTAAAACTTGTGTGCTTATGTATCTTTCCCCAGAAATTTGGTATTGCGGTGTCCCACTTCCCTGAATTGCTCTTTCACACTGACGTTCATATTGTATTCTTCTTCAAGTCCTGAACTCCCAGAGTCCTTTCCTCTACTTCTATTGATTTTTATATCCTCAATATTAACCAAAATTCTATTAAAATTTCACAAGCTTGTTATTATCTATTGATTACTTGATTGTATAAGCTATATAAGATCAGGAACTTAAAATGCTTTGTTAATTCTCCATGCCCTGTGTCAGGAAGCATAGTGGGACATAGGAAGGAGTTAGTAAATGTTTGCAGAATTTAATAAGTAAAAGACTTTTATGAAGTAGGTATTATAATTTTTGAGTTTCATGGACCTAAATTTGTAAAAGTTAGAAATTTCCCCAAGATTATATCACCAGAATTTGACCTCAGATATGTCTAGTTTCAGAGGTGAAGTGTGTTCTTTACTTGACTTGAGTTACATTCATCCACGGCTAAAGGATTGCAATGTTCTAAGAACTGACAGTTAAAGACTAGTTCTAAGTGGGAACATCCTGAGAAGGGTTAAAAAAAAAAAAAAAAGAAAGGAAGAAAGAAAACAGTTGTCTATAGAAACAGGTTGAGTGAGTTCTTGGTCAGAAAAGATGTGTGTTTGCTTTTTTCCATCTAATAACTTTTCTAAGTTTTAAGTACCTGAAATTCCTAAACTAAAAAGTTCAAACCTACCTTATATGTGTTTGAGTAGGTTCAAGATAGCATCAGCAAAGTATCCATTTCATATATATACTCCATTATTAGAAGGCTAATTTGAGTCTGATTATGTACAAAACAAAATCCAGGCAAAATTCGATGCCATTGTTCTTGCATTGAGAAAAGTGCATAAAAGTCTCTGATACAAGACCACTGGAGTTGGTACCAACTCTTACCATTTCTGTGCTGTGA
The DNA here is from genome assembly GCF_902686455.1 of Sciurus vulgaris. Lineage (NCBI taxonomy): Eukaryota > Metazoa > Chordata > Mammalia > Rodentia > Sciuridae > Sciurus > Sciurus vulgaris. Next base: position 152,621,129 of record NC_136466.1, read on the forward strand.
TATGGGCCACAGTGTCTGGAATATTCAGGTGCTTATTAACTATTTGTGAATAAATATATGACTTTTGTCTGTTCCTTTTTTTTTTTTTTTTCCGTTTTGGGATAGAACCTTGTGGTGCTCACAGGGTGCTATAGTTTGAGTGGTCCCCCACAGTTCCTACACAGGGAAATTAACTCATAATGCAACAGTGATGGTGGTGAGCCAAAAAAGCCCTGACTTGTTCATGAAGTTTCTTTCCTAATAAAGGGATTGTCATAAATTCTATTTGTATGTAATGTTTTATCACTGGAGTGGGTTAGTCATTGTGACTAGGATTTCTATAAAAGGGACTTTCTTCTCTTTTTAACTTACTTCCAATCTCTCTTGCCATTCTCTCTTCATTCTGGGACAGTGCAGGATAAAGACCCTCACTTGAGGCCAGTGCCATGCTTTTGGACTTAGCTCCAGAACTGGGAGCCAATTAAATTTCATTATAAGTTTTCCAGGTATTCTGTAACAGCAACACAAAATGGGATAAGACACAGATATATGGAGGAATCAGGTATTGAAAGAATTTTACATGTAGAAGAAAAAAGAGATTTGCCTCTTCCTTCTAAACCCCAGTTTATCCCAAGAGAGAATTATCACTCTGCAATGATGGAATCATATCCACTGGCCTATTTGACAATAGAGTGGAAGCAAACCCCATTCCTTGCTACATGTCTTCTCCATGTCAGCCTGGGAGAGGTTAGAGGATTTTGGTCCCTGAGATGGTTGCTCAGTTTCAGCCCACAGTAGCTCACATGTCTGCTGGAGTTGGTAGGCTGTCAGTCACCTGAGTGGAACAGAGAGGTTGAGGAATACAAAGACAAGCAAGTTAAAAGGATCCAAGCAGCAGTGGGAAAGGTGTCCAGTGCATCTGTTATCCACAAATCTCTACGAAATAATAGCTTCATATTCCAGTGTTAAAAAGGTAACTGACCTGATTGTAACAGAAAAAAATATTTTCCTAGTACTGGAGGAGGAACACGCATTTGCATGCCACTGGTCAGGATATAATTCATTTCCCAATCTCTAACCTTCAGAAGAAATAAACAAACAAACAAAACAAAAAAAAGGCAATTCACAGAAGAAGAAATGAAAATGCTTAACAAATATATGAAAAATATATTCAATGTCTCTAGCAATTAGAGGAATGCAAATTAAAACTATATGAGATTCCATCTCACTCTAGTTGGAATGACAATTACGGAGAATACAAGTAACAAAATAAATGTTGGTGAGAATGTGGGGAAAAGGATACACTCATGTGTTGCTGGTGGGACTGAAAAGTGGTACAATCACTCTGGAAAGCAGCATAGCGATTCCTCAGAAAACTTGGAATGAAACTACCATTTGACAAAGTTATCCCACTCCTCCTTTGGTATATACCCAAAGGACTTAAAATCAGCATATTACAGTGATGCAGTCCTATCACTGTTTATAGCAGCTCAATTAACAATAGTTAAGCTATGGAACCAACTTACATGCCCCTCAATAGAAAAACAGATAAATAAACTGTGGTATATATGCACAATGGAATATTACTTAGCCATAAAGAAGAATGAAATTATGACATTTACCAATAAAGGGATGAGACTGGAGACTATTAGGCGAAGTGAAATGAGCCAATGCCCCAACACCAAAGGCTGAATATTCTCTCTGATATGTGGATGCTAACACACAATAAGAGTGGGAACAGGGAAGAATAGAATTTCATTTGATTAGACAAATGGAAATGAAGGGAAGGGAAGGGAGATGGGAATGGGCAATAGAGTAGAATGAATAGGGCAAAATGTTCTTCCATTTATATATGAATACACAACCATTTTAGTTTCACATTATGTAAAACCCTAACAAAGGGATCCTAATCAGAATAAGATATACAACATTTACATATAATATGTGAGAATACACTCTACTATCATGTATATCTAAAAAGAACGAATTTTAAAAAGTGAAAAAAGAAAGAAAACAGAAACCACATGTATTTGAATGAATGGGTGCCCACACATGACCATGTCCACTGCTGAGGACAATCTTCCTGAAGCAATGCCATTTTACATGTATTTACATTTTGCCTATGTTTGTGTCTTACTTTTATCCATATTTCTGCTTGCAGAGACTGAAAACAACCTATGATTTTTGTGGTACATTTCATTATAGCACAACGATATTGGTTTTTGCTTCTAACAATGCCAAAGAGAAATTTTGTTAGTTTATTATTTATTAATTTAAGAAAGTAATAATTATTGTAGAATTTGTAGTGGTTTAAAATAATTATATTTGAAATCTTTATGAAAGATGTAAATATAAGTGACCCAGATAAGCATAAATCTTTCATTAGGAAGGACTGAAAGAGTTTTAGTCATAGGATATAAAAGGAATTCAGCACTTGAAAGACTGAGTTTCAAATATGAACTTCTGACAAGACATTTATATGGAATAATGACACAATATAGTTAATACAAATGACTTTCACAATAATTCATTATAAAATGCTCTGATGACTGGGGGCCTAATTGTGAAAGAGGTGAATCATTTTATGTTTTCACTACAAGACTACAGGGAGTTTGGGAGATGGTAATGTAGCTGAAAATATGTTTTATTTTTATTATGGAGGTCAGAGGCTTTATATAGAGTGAAATATGGGAAATAATTAACCATTTTTAGACTTTAGTTGTTCAACTGATAAAAATGATAATATTTCTCCAGTAAGGTGGTGCATCCCTGTCATCCCAGTGACTTTGGAGGCTGAAGTAGGAGGATTCTAAAGTAGAGGGCAGTCTCTGAAACTCACTGATGCCCAGAAAGGAAGTAAATAGTAAAACTCTCTGGAGTTGTAGCTCGGAGGTAGACTGAAGCTGGGTTCAATCCCCCACGCAAAAAATATTCCTTGTGCATCTGTCTCTGAAGTACCCCTAGGCCAAATTATCCTTATCAGAATGTTCCTGAAAAGCCCCACAGGCCTCATTTCTTTGAAGTTGGGATCATAGATAATACCAACAGTTGTTCCTGATTTTATGTTGCTATACTAATCATTCTGAATTTGGACTTAGCCTCTAGTGAGTCCAAAAGAGAAGTTGGTTTTCTGCAGGTTTCTTTGTATTTAAGTAGTGAAATTAAAAATGCAGATTGGTATCTTGCAAATTAGCACAGGCCAGGGATCCATTGGACAACAGCGAATGTAAAATTGATTTTTTTCTTTGTAAGGTAGAGTAAATCAGAGTTTCGTGATGTTGGGTTTTGTTTTTTTCAGTGTCTCAGCTCTAGGATATCTGATTAAATGGGGAATTAGGGACTCCTCTGCTTCACTGGTCATGCAACTGTGAATGAACTTGTGGTAGAAATGAAGACAAAGGAGCTCCTATTTTCAAGTTTCCTTAGGTTATTGAATTAAATTTTTCTTCAATGCATATTTTATTCTTTTACTTAGAAACTTATTTCCAGCTCTGTTTTAGAAAAAATATGATAATAAAGTATAATCATGTGCTAAAAATTGGTCAGCACTAAGGTGTGTTTTATGTAACGGTGCCGTTAGAGATTTGTACTTTAAAACAATAGTCAAAACATACTGATACTTCTGAGTAACTTTGATAACTGAAAATGAAAAGAATCATTACCAAAGGTATTTCTAATATCTTATCTCTGATCTCTTTACAGACTAAGTGTCTTGGCCTAAATAAATTTTATTGAAAGTAACTTGAACATGTGTTTTTTTGACTCAGAAATAGTCAGTCTTCTTTATCAATAATTTGTATTTAATTTTGATCCTTAGCAGCTTGCTGCAATCCCATGCCTGTGTAAATGTTGAGTTGTTTACTTACACTACTTTTTTTTGTTTTATAAATCAATACTCCCAATGTAGTCTACTACCCTTTCAAATCACTTTATATATTTCCTCTTCGACATTTCCAAACTTACATCTAACAAGTAGTCATTCATTATTTGGCAAAGAGATACTAAAATAAAATGCAAAATTACCTTAATATTGAAAGTAAAAACCTCTCTAAGTCTTTTCTAAATTGACTTATTTAGGAGAACAGATAATATCAAAGCCTCAGATGAGTTTTGGGGACCTTTAATGGGGAGGCTCATTCATGGACACTGACTTCCAGTCAGACAGTAGCAAGAATTCAGATGTGTTTTTGCATAGTAGGGCAATTAAATATAACAGCAATGTCTTCTACATTCCAAAGAGTTAGATAGAAGGAAGGATTTGAATTAAATGACTGAGGTGGTAGTTATGTTTAAACTGAAGCAAACACTGTACAACATACACTTGCGTCAAATATTCTACAGTATCCCAGACATTGTATGTTTATTTATCAACAAATTAAGAAAATTAAAATAATAAATCTATGAATTTATGAAACTATGGAAAAGGAACTCTTTTGCCTCTAAGATGATATTTACCATCACTCTGACTAAAAGGATCAAAGTGCAAGTTAACATGGGAGTAATTTGTACAAATTCAATGTTAAGTACGAGAAATGTGGAATGAATTTTCAAACCATTTCTTGTTTATATATATTTGTTTATTTTGACGTCACTGTCTCCTAACGTGTGATAATTATTTCTGAAAAGAGACAATAATGCAATATGATCTTAATCTAACTCAATTACAGTTAATGATGTGATAGGCACTCTCCTGTGTGATCAAGAGAGAGCAAAAGACAAAAGTGAACTGGGTCTGCTTTTAACTAAAGTTAATATCTGCAGTTGACATCAAAATAAAATTCCATGGCATTCAGTTGAAAATCTATATTAATAGAATCTATTTATCAGTTTATCTTCTATCATCTATCATCAATGTATAAAGGCAGAAAAATGAGGTCAGATCCCAAGTGCTCATTATATATTAAAATTAGTCTCTACCATCTATTAAGTGTAACCATAATGCATCAGTGAAAAAATAGATTCCAGTCTTTATAACCAAACAAACCAAGATCAAAATATCTAAACCACAGAAATATTCTGTTTTCACAGTTATAAAACTTTAAAAATGCTTTAGGGCTTTTAAAGATCTTAACAAAAATGTGTTTATTTGTAACTAGAAAAGAAGTTTTGTCCTATGGGATGGTTTACATAGCAAATCGTGACAGAAAATGTAGGTATTCTAAATGTCAGATCACAGGACTTAAAAGATAACACACAGAATTCCTTTAGCAAACCATTTTTTTCTTTATTTCTTGAATTAATGAGGAAAAAAAAGCTTCTTCATCAATCGAGAGGCTTTTTTATCTTTCTGACCAAGACTTATTTTCCTCCAGATAACACATAAAGTACTAATGTTCAAAATCCCAAGATATGGGATTTAATACATTGCATATTTCGATCCTTTCCTACACACACACAAAGTCAAATTTGAAGAGCAAACTAAAGCAGGGTGAATAACTTATTAATTTGAAAGGATTTTCTCTTGAGGAAGAAGATATATATTCTTTCTTTACGTGAAAATCCATAAGTAATCTTTGGATTTAGAGCCAATTTTCTGACATTCACACTAAAAATGTGACTAATACATTGTATCTCTTGACTGACTTCCAAATTTTCATTAAACCTAATCTGGAGGATGTGGGTGAATTGGACTTGAGGTTATCACAGTTTGAACTGGAAGTTGGAATGTCTAATGAAAGACACAGGATCTGGGTTTATGTGGAGAAGCAATAAACACCTGCAGGATTCAAAACTAGGAATAGTATTGTTATCACAGGGTTACTAGAACTAAACTATTAACATAATTGTTGGAGCTTCTCGGTCAAAATCGCTCACTTTTTCTGGTGAGCAATATAGTAGCAGGTAAACAATGAAAATAAAATGGTATAAACAGAAAGATATGGGAATCCTGTTTAACCTCTAAGCAAATTCATCCTATCAGAAAATAAATTACCAACTTTCAAACTTGCACAACTCCTTTTCACAAACATTTTTTTATAATTATATGACACACATACATTCACATACACACACACATATAATGTTTGCAAGTCAAATTATGACTTATGTATTTACTTATTTGTATTCTGATTAGTATTTTTGTAGTTATATGAACTTGAAAACTTCTATAGTTTCACTGACTCTGTAAACAATATAATTTTAAAATTAGGGATGTTATAAATTTATCTAAGAAAATAATCGGTTATTAGTAATACTATGTCACATGTCTCAGGAGATTTATATTTATGATCTTTATAAAAAAACAAAATCTATTATAACAAAATTTAAGAAGTCATATTTGTAATGACTTAAGAAAAATGTGTGGAGGCCAGCCTTTAGTACTGAAACTTATATTTTATGAAAAACATTCATGCTTACATTAATTAATGCAGTTTCTACCTTAAATATGATAAGCATGTTCACTATGGTAGTACCTGTTGGTTAATTGACATTAAGAATTACTAAAATGGTTAAATTATATGATGTTTCATGGACTTTACAAGGTAGTAGAGATTTAAAAATCAAATTATAATATCTCAACAAATGATACATAAATGCCTAAGAGAAAAAAAAAAAAACTCTGATTCTCCATAAGTTTTATGCTCACAAGCTTCTCAAAATTTACCCATGAAATACCTCTTTATGGAATTTAAAAATATGTGAAAATAGATTAAACCAGGTTGTGGCTTACTAGAGCATTAAAGCCTAAGGAAACAGTTGATGTGATTCCCCAAAGTAAAATATAAATTACAGACATAATATAAATTATGTTAGTTGAAAAAAAACAAAACAAAACACATTTAATCATGGAAGCTATATCGTCAGGCTATGCACAAGTCACCAGTTTCTCTGTCTAAAGTATTCTATATAATGTGCTATAAAACCCGAAAGGCCATGAATTATCACCACTCATTCACATCTTGGCTGAGAAACAATTTCAAATGCTTGATCATTTTGAGGAACTCTATGAGTTGTCTATATATTCATAAAAGAGCCAGCTCCTTTGGAAAGACCCCAACCTTATTAATTTTCTGGCCCAGTTTATAGAAATAGCATGCTGCAATAGTATCAAAGACATTGAAGACATCCAACTTTAACAAGAATCTTGTGGGAATTGTGGATATAAGAACAGAAGAGTCATATGATTATATGTTTAGGTAAAAAATGAGCTGGATAAAAAATAAATATTTGTATTATGTACACACTCATATTTCCTAAAAAGATTTATTGTTGTCATTTTCTATATTTCATCTCTTTATGAACAACCATACCTGCTAATAAAATAAATACCTGAAATATTGATAGAAAGAATGAAATAAATATAAATGCCTATACAACACCCTTTTTCCTTGCCTTCTTTATAAAAGGCAATCTAAGTAATTTTTGTTGGCTATAGGCCCATTCATGAGCTATCACCTCCTCAAAATCCCTTACAGGTAGAGAAGAGGAAACATTGTTGTTCAAAAAATGGAGAGAGTACTTGTCTACCTACACTTTCTGTTTGACTTGCTGACACGGTGCATGGAAGTGAGCCTGTTATCATGAACATGAAAAGACATAATCCAAGGACAATGCAGACAGAGCATAGCAGGAAGCTAAAAGCAAACACACAAACAAGGCTGTATGATTAACAGGCTTTTGTTGTTGGGTGGAGGACATGATGTTATTCAGGCCAAGGGAAGTTAACTGACACTGGGTCCCCCAGCTGCTGCAAGTGATGGTGGCTGTGACATGTCAGCTGTGTGTGACTCCTGGACGTGTCATTAGCTGCAGTGAACTGCTTTATCCATGTTGAGCTTCCCAGGGCAATTCAGACCTATAATTTCATGAGGCAGAGATAATGTGATATAAAACCTTACCACTCACCCCAGGGTGAGATGACGTGACATCCTGGCTCCAGGGCTGCCACAGAATGGGCTAAAATTTGGACAGCAACTTCATTATAGCATAATTTTTATCTATTGCTCAAATCTACTCCCGTTATAGGACTTCCAAGTGGTCACAGAAATATTACAAAATCAACTTTCTTTACATAAATTCCCTACAAGTCTCATTCTGAGACTACTCTGGTTTTAAGAATATGATAGTGAAACATGCACTTGATAAATATGTGCTGTGCTTTCATTTTTCCAAATAAGCAACATTAGTATTCAGTCACTCCTTCCTTTTTTCCTTTATTTCCTGCCTTCTCTCTCCCTTCATCCTTCCCTCTCTCCCTGGATCCCTCCTCTCCTCTCCTCTCCTCTCCTCTCCTCTCCTCTCCTCTCCTCTCCTCTCCTCTCTTCTCCTCTCTTCTTCTTTCCCTCTTCTTCTCCCTTCCCTTCCTTTCTGTTCCCTTCCCTTCTTTTCCTTTCCCTTCCCTTCTCTCTCTCATTACCAAGGATGGAACCAAGGGATGCTCTCCCAAGCTACATCTTAGCCCTTTTCCAAGGTTGTCCAGGCTGCCTGAAAACTTGGTGTCCTGCCTCTACCTTGTACAGCTGGAATTACAGGTGAAAGTCACTGTTCCAGGTCTCCTAGTGTATTTTTCTAACCTATAACAAAGTCACTGCAAGCCGTAAAGATCTAAGTTATTTTGACATTCTTAAAATGTTCACTACAGTGATGTAGAGATTAGAACTCACAGGATATAATGTGATTATTCAACAGTGTATTTCATAATAAATGAAAAATGCAATATAATTTTGATTAATGAAACATGAAATAATGAAAATGAAAGTCATATGAATAGTATTCCTATTTTATGTTAGAAACACTTATAATGTTATAAAGTAGGTCTTGCTCAAGGTATTATATATCCTGTAAAATTTTCAAGAATTCTGCCAATCCCTACAAGTTTTTTTTTTTTTTTTTAAGTATTCTGGGTTTCTTTTACATATGAACATTTAAAACAATTTCTAAAATTTTCCAAAACGTGTTTTATATAGAAAGCTATATAAAAATAATTAATTGTACCAAAAAGATGAGGGTTTAGGAGCAAATAAAAGAAAAGCCACATAAGTATGGATATAAAATCCATACATACTTAGTCAAAATTAAAGAAGGTTACAAAGTAAATTAGGAAAATGTATAGTGCATATGAATTTTCTTGCAAAGTAAGCAAAAATTTCTTCTACTATAAATTATCTCCTGAATTACACCTATTCTGGGTAATGTGACAAAAACTTAATTGTAAATTATTTAAAATTATGTAATTATAAAATTCAAGTAAATCATTGTTCATTTTTATTCACATAGAAAAAAATCACAATACTATATTTTTCAATTAAAGTTCTCTGAAGGAAAACATCACTTGATACATACTTCCTTTAAAAAGATTCGTTTTATGAAAATACTCTTTATCTTTCTCTGTCTCTCTCTCTCTTTCTCCCTAATAAAGCACTTGAGTGACCTGAAATTCCAGTTTCAGTGCAATAAAAATCTAGGTGGAAATGAATAGCAAGGATGGACTATTTCTTTTATCATATTTTCTGAAATATGATTGCTTTTACTGGTCTCTTTTTGTCTTTCCACTCACCTGAAGAAGATTACTAAGCATTTGCTGACTACGAAAACGAATGCGTGATAAAGCAGACATCAGTTTCATAGAAGCTGATGAATAGGTAAGTGTATTGTTAAGAGAAGAAGAAAAATAACATCTATTTTTCCCCCAAAAGTTCATACAGAATGACATGGAAAGAAATGTAGCTTCTGTTGCAACAAACGAACAAAAGCAGTAGTGGTCAAGTAAATATTTGTATTGCAATTATTGTTTCAATGGTTATTTATTGGAACTGCACCATTGGGTAATATATCTCACAGTCAATTTTAATTAAAACATCTGTTCACACTCCAAGGTGGGCTATGAATGATTAACATGCTGGTGAGGCTTTTGTTTGTGTATATTTTTTAATCAAAGTAATTCATTAGGCATGACAGCAACTTAATTTGTTCACATTAACTAATACTTATTATCAAATAATCAAAAGAAATGCTAAATATAAGTAGTAATACCTGAAGAACAAATAACTGTGAGGCCTACGATGACTTTGTCGGACATAATGGCAGCCTGCTCATGTTAGCTTCTCCCACTGCAGGACAAGAGCCCAGACAACATTGCTGATTTCTCCTAAGGAGCCTGGTGATTTTATTCTACCAGGAGTGGAGGCAACCCAAATAAGATTAAAACATTCCAGAATGCACTTTGGGAGATACAATATATGGCTAAGTGCATCTACAAGGGTATTTTTATCTAGACTGCTCTCCTTCATTTTATATAGTGAAAATATGATTTTCTTTGCAACAGAATGTTAAGTATTCTGCAAATAATGTATTTTGATTGATGGAGAAAAAGAAAAAAAACAAGAAGAAGGAGTAGAAGGAAGAGGGAGGAGAAATGTACTCTTCATTTGGAGAAGTAAACTGAAAATAATCAAACAATTACTTCATTTATGATTTTAAAAATGTTGAACCAGGTTATAATTGCTGTGTTTTATAATGTATTGGTGGAAAAACAAAATCGTAGCAAATTTAGTGTAAGATTCTAATTGATTTTCAGGAGCAGTTCTAGAATTGGGCAGCATTTCATTCTCTAAAATAGAATGAGAGCTCCCTGGGCACCCATAAGAGTTGATTTTGGTAAGGTGACACCAAGGAAACCCAGCAGTAAAAACCACCAGTTTAATTCACATTAGGTTACTTCAGATTACTTTTCTTGGAAAGGATAAAGCAGAGGTGACTTCCTTATGATGAAGTTTCAGATTGACTGAGAGCTTTCCAGTTGATCGTTGTGCATTTTTCTTCAGGACAACCTCTCTCATTTGGTGATCTGCTTGCCTCCTTAAAGTTTCTATTTGGTCATGTGACATGTAGCTTAAATGACAAGATTTCAGTCCAAAACATGGACTTTACTAAATTTTATGTAATAGAATCAAAAGTCAGAAGCACTGAAATAAGTGTGTATTTTACAATAAACCAATTAAAGTAAATAATGTGAACTATGTTAACGGAAACATATATGACTGAAATTTTACAGGAAGTGCACACCATGATGAAAAATGTTGTCTTTTAAAGAGCAAAGACCTACTTGTAAACCAAACTACGCATTTTTGAGTCTTTACCTAATAAGTTAGTCAAACTTCTTTAGCTACTTTTTTTATTTATTCAAACTTCTTAATTCTTTAAGCACTCTGATTTAATAGTTATTCATTAAACATTATACCTTAAAATTATAGTACAATCAGATAAGCCCAAAATAAGACCTCAATTACTAGATGTAATTGTTTTACTTTAAACTGTTTAAAACTTAAGTGATCACTTGAACCTAAAAAAGGACATTATAGCCTGTCATCAAAATGTGAATAAATTACTATATTATATTTGATGCTGTTGGTTAAAGTTTTCACAGTTGGCCTGGCTCATAGCTCAGTGGTAGAGCATCTGCGTAGAATGGGTAACGCCCAGGCTTCAATCCTCTGCACCACATAAAAATAATAAATAAGTAAAGTAAAGCTATGGTGTCCATCTATAACTAAAAATATTTTTTTAAATTTCACATATGTAGATAATTTTAGAAATAAACACCATCATTTTAGCACAATTTTGATTAAATGGCCTTTTTCTCACCATTTCCAAATGTATGTGGTTTTAATTTTTTCAATGCTATAGGACTCCCCACTATCATTAATAATCAGGGTTGTTAGCAGCAACAGTGAAAAAATGATAATGCTTACTAAGTTCCTAGCTGGATTTGTGAACTTGATTTATATGAATTTCTCCAAAATCAGAATGAATATCTTAAGGACTTTCAAATTTGAATTACCACTAATACAGACACAATAATTGGTATTTATTCCTCATTTTATATTCATAGTTTTTCTGTGGAGGTCTGGTATAAGATGTTGCCTCTCAGCACAGTAAAAAGAGAACTTTGCCATCCGTTTATGATCCAATTAGTCTATCTATATATTTATTACACCGGAGACAGTTTGCCTGGCAGTACAGAAGCCATAAGGCAAAAGCAGTTTGCAGCCTGTCTGCTCCTATGCCACAGTGACTATCACCTCCTGTCCTCTCTCTGCTGCAGGCAACACCAAGATAGGAAATGAGGGGAAAAGTGGTGAATTTGATCCCTCAGGAAGAGCACTTTAGACATCCAAGGAAATGCAGTGATTATCTAGGTTGAACTACTTTCATTTTATTGTGTAGTATTTGAGCAGAACCTGACTTGACTTTTCTTATTTCAAATATTCTACTGTCATATATATATACATCTATATATGTATTTATGTATATATATGCATATATATATATAAATGTGTGTATTTATATACAATGCATAAACATGTTATGTATATACATATATATGAATATACATGAATATATATGACATATATGTTATGTATTGCTGTCATATTATTTATGTTAGCAGGTGATATTTTAAATTAAAAGTTCATAGGACTACAGGAATAGTCACAAGCAACAGTGGAAACAACATATAATGTGAGCATCAATCTAATTTAGTAATAAATGGGCAAAGCCAGGTTAGGGCCTATCTAAGGAAGATTTAAAGTATGTGTTAACAAGCTGGATTGCCATTACTTAACTCAAGCAACTCTTGCGGGCCAGAACAGATGGCAATGTTATTTAAGTATATGACTGAAACCCAGATACAAAATTAGTTAATGGACTCAGCTTTGTTTTTATTTTGTGATTTTTAAGTTATATGAGCAAAAAGGGCTTCACTACAATAAGTTTTAACTTGTTACAAATGGTGTTACAAATGGTGTTCCTCTGCAGCATGATTTTAAAAAATGAAATATTTCAATTCAATTAAATGAAGGTCTTACATGAAAGTTTTAACATTAGTGTAGAGAACTCAAGTTACACAATTAGGTTGGAGAAATACAGAGCTATGCAGATTTTTTACTCTAGTATTTTTCCATCTTCTGATTGGTTATGATCATGAATTCTCCTGCTGTGTTCAGCATTGAAAAGCTCTTATTTTCTCCACAATCCTCTTTCTTATCAAATCTAGGGGATCCTCTACTGAGATTTCAGCTGTTACTGTTGTTTATATTTTGCTTTTAAAATAAGCATTTAAATGCACTCTAAAGAGTTAAACAGTAACTATTCGGTTCTTAAGATTCGTAAGCTAACACCTTCAAACAAATAGAAAAAGCAGAATTAAAGGAATTAAAGGAAACAATGAAGTTCATGATAGTCTACAGCAACTTTTAGCTGTTAAATGACCCAAATTAATACTTTAAAGGAATTTCTCCACCTAAGAAAAATAATTGGCTGATATTTAAGGTAGTTTTTTTTTTTCAATATGGGCTATTGTTCATAAATTTAATTATTCCTGCTTTTATTTCCAGAACATAAATAATTTCTCAACACTAACATCTCAAGTTTTCTTCCTTACACGACATATTGTACAATTATCAAGTATGGGGCATTCAACAAATGCTTCACCACAGGATCTCTTAAATTAAACACCAGCTCTGAAAAAGATTTCAACAATTTAAAAATGCTGTAGCATTGATATTTTTATCAATATAGGCATTCTTTTATATATCCCTAAAATTTAATTTACTTGGTATTCATACACACAAGTTAGCCATCTTTAGATATGATAGTTTTTCTATTGGGTAAATATTTTTAAAAATTAATGACAGCTTTTAGTAATGAAAAAATTAATCATAATTTCAAGCATGTTGTCATATGCTGTGTGTGTTCTAATCATCTTGCCTTTGTAAAGAATCTGATAGCCAGAGAGTACACATATTGTATACTATGGAAATGAAGTAAGAACTGCAGAACTTCTTATAAGTCTAATGTGTCTTAAACAAAATTTGCAGCAAAATCTAGCATTATATCCTATAATGTCCATTAAGAGAGAAAATTTTAACACACGATTTACTTCCATACATTCCTCTGCAAAATAAATCACAGCTGTGGCCTAGAGTATTTAGATCTTTAAATACTGCATATTTTAGGGAAAATGTTATTTTTCATTTTTATGATGTTTTATCTCACACTTCAAGGGATGACCTCAAATTTTGGTTCAATCAGTGAATCTAACATAAAAACTTTCTGTGAGTTTGTTCATCTCTGCAAAATCTATATGGGGCCATAATGAACGTCTGAGAAAGTGCAGCACATCATTTAACACAATTCAATCTTGTGGACTGGCTTGAAATGAAAGATGAATTGCCTTTCATTTCTAGAGCAGAATCCCAGTTAGGGTTTAAGGTCAATAAAATACAAAACAGAGATCATGATTTATGTATCTTCACTCTTAGATTTTTTACTAAAATCATTTCAAACAATAAATTTTTGAAAATCAAATAACCATTCAAGTCCATGCTACTAAATATATATACCTTTAAATTGAGTGAGGACTATTTGAAATAATGTGTATCAGAGTTTAAGATATTGGGTTAAAAATGATGGTACTTCTAGAGTAGATAAGCCAATAATGAAAACTGCACTAAATCCTTTTCTAATCTGTGGTCTTTACTGTAATGTATACATGGCTGAGAAGAGTGTGATACACTTCATCTACTCCCCCTTTCGCCTCCTGGAAGTCTTCTTGGAGAGTCTATTAATAACATGTTTTCTGGGTTCACAAAGATTGTGAGTATTAGCTACAGAACCAAGGAGGAAAAAGCCCACGATATTATCATAATCTACTTATTGTTCTTGTCGTTTCTTCTATTTCCCCCCATTTCTGTAATCTTATATTCATGAAAAAAAAAAAAAACTGAAATTTATTAACATATTTGATTTTAATTGTCATGCTTTAGTCATTGAAGAGATATCAAATGTTATCAAGGATTTACTAAAATATTAATCTCATAAGGTAATCTATGAATTGTGAATACTAAGTTTATAACAGAAATACTATTTAAAAATGTTACATTTTCTACATAGTAAATCCTTATTTTTAAATCTGTTATATGTTCTAAATAGAAAGCATATAAATTTCATAATATAAAAATACTAATAATGTATACTTAATGTGCCTTTTCATGTTTATGCATATTAACTAGGTAGGTATTGAAGATACCCATTGAATAAGAAGGAAATTTTTAATATATATTATGGAAAACAGTTTGTCACACAATTAAATTTACTAAATAATTTTTGATAACCTTCTCAGATGTCCAATTTTTTATGGTAAACAATAAATTTCAGTGTGATGAAAACATAGAACTGTGTATATTCCATAGTGCTTTTCTACCTAAGTATATCACCGTGCTGGTTTAGTGTCACAGATTTGTATAAAAATAAAACTTCACATTTTATGTATTTGTTTGCTCTTTTATCACTTTATTCCTTTCCTGTGGTGGGGATTGATTGAACCCAGAGCCTGGAACATTCTAGGAAAGTGCTCTACCACTAAGCTACTTCCCTAGTCCACATTGATATTTCTGTTTCTGACAATGGAACAATGCATAACTCCTGGAAAGCCTTCTGTTTTGTAAACAAATAAAAATGATTACTGAAATATGTAGAACACATTTAAAAGCATTGCTGAATGTATAAGAAGTGAAGGCAAGTCATTCTCACAGACCAAAATGATGTACATCACTGAAGATAAAAGTTACTACCTAAGCCAGAAATTCTATCAAGGGAACATAAAGATTTTGTGAATTTAGAGAACCCTTTTGAATGGTTCTGTGTGTACAACAGGCTGAGCCTAGCTCCTGCAGAAGAGGCAAAAACAGACTGGAAGCCCCACATTCATCTTTGTCACCAGAGTCTGAACCACAATAAAGGGAAAATAATCCTTAGAAAATAGGCCATGAAGGAAACTTATTTCATCCACATTCTGGAATAAAGCCGGAAATTATCTTTTTAGTATTTCAATGCAAGTTTGGATTCCATGTAGATTAAAAAATTGAATTAATTCCACATATATGTCGGACCCTTATGAAAGACACAGAAAAGAGAGAGAGAGCACAGCACGGGCAAATATAAGAAACCCCATCAGAGAAACTAAAGTGATTCACAATTGTAATATTCCTTAGATGGACAAAGAAGCAGCATACACAAACTGACAGAAGAAAAAAATAGGCAGCCAAGTGTTTCAACAATTCTGATAAAATAGAGTTTTAGAAAAAAAAAAAATTATCTTCATGTTTTCCAAAGGTTTGATTCAGGTATTTTGGATCAATATCAGATAAACATAAATTTTGAATTGTATAGATGTTGTATGTCAATGTCCTTAACGAATATACCTCTGGGGTAGATTATACAACTCAGGTAGGTGAAAGAACACAGGATTCATTTGAACATAAAGAAACATATGAAGAAGCCAGAATTTACTGATGCCCTTTCTTCCTAGGTGAACTTAAAACACAGAGTTTGTTCAAAATCAAAGTGCTGGGATAGACAGCAAATGAAAATTAAAAGGAATGTTCAGTTATGACTTCTTAACTTAAAAGTACTTTTTCAGAATAAGTTAATAATTTTAAGATAAAATGGTAGGGAAAAAATGCTGACTTCTTGAAAATAATAGAACAGGAGAGAATGACAAAACAAAGACGAAGAGATTAAAGATATTATTCAAGTCTAGCACTTTCATTAGTAAAGCAGAAATAAGATTTATAGTAGCAAACAACAGGAATTTTGCTTGTCAATAGGATCCTAGAGTACATCTTCACCATATTCAAAGCACTAACAAAACATGAAATGCATTGCTTTGCCTGAGTTCTGAATTTCTTTAAAAACTTATTCTTCATGCTCAACTCATTTTCTTGAACTTTGTATTCCTAGGTTGTTAAAGTTTGGATCTAGAATTTCCTCCAAAGTCCTACGTGTTCAGAGTTAGGGTTTATGGAAAATGATTGCATCATGTGGGGTCTTACCTGATCAATAGATTGATCCATTGATGACTGAATAAATTACTGAAACATAAGACCTACTTAAAAGAGGCAAGTCCCTGGGGACTTGACCTGTGAGGGTTTATCTTCTCCTTGGCCCCTTCATCTCTTTCTCTCTTTCTCTCTGACTCTGCTTCCTGGCTGCCATGAACTAGGCATGATTTTTCTGCTATCCCCTTCCACCATGATGTTTCTGCCTCACTGTGGTCTGAACCTCTGAAACCATGAGGAATAATTAAAAAAAAAAAAAAAAAAAAAAAAGCAATTTATGTCCTCTAAATTGTTCTTGTCAAGTATTTATTTGGTCACAGCAAAAAAAGCGGACTAACACACAGGTCATTACGCTATTAGAACTTTATGGGATCAACAGTATAATAGTTTTCAATTCTTCAGTTAAGTTAAAAATATTTGTCATAGTTTGAAAAATTATGATTTCTCGTGTGATACATATTCATTCACCCACAGATATAGCTGGAAAGTCACAAGGCTTTCATGAGGACAGGTCCATTTTATTGCCAGCTAGACAGCAGAGGTCAAGAGATGTCTTCTGTAGGACGTGCTCTGGAAATGTTGAATATTAATGAAAAATTTAACATTATTGATATCGCATTTATAAAGTTGTGGATGTACATCCTTGGCATTTTATGTCTTCAGATTTTCAGCTATAAGTTTGTGTTTGAATCAATATTATAGAAGTATATGGGAAATGTTTCTTTTTAATAATTTAATTATTACTATTTTCAAAAGGAAGCAAGAAAATTGAGTATTAAGGAAGTATGATTAAAATATTACCTTTTTAAAATTATATTAACTCAGAAAATATAATTCCTAAATATGACAAAAAAAATGATCTAGCTAATGTTAAAGATGATATCAATGTCACATTCTTTTGCTAGAAGGATTGTCTATTGGGGTCGTGGGCAATTAAAATGTCATTTGTTCTACAAGAGAAATGAATAGGGAGTGGAAAAAAAATGGAATTAATCTGGAATCATCAAGACTATGACCAGAAAGTCATGGACACTGGGACTGATTGCAGCTGGAATGTCCTGTCTATAGTGCCTGGATTGAAAGTCCAGCTTTTATAGACTGAACAGTATCTTTCTCCCAGCAAATTTATATTTGTCAATCTTGATGCCCAGTGTCAATTCTTGGAGACAAGGACTCTAGAGAGATAACTAAGACTCAATGTCTTCAAAAGATGGAGTCAGAAAGAGAAGCTTCACCAGAAATCAACCCCGGAGGAAACTTGATCTTGAACTTCTATTTTCCACAACTATGAAATAAATTTCTGTTTAAGTCACACAGTCAGTGATACTTTGTTATGTCAGCCAGAGCTGACTAAGAGCCCATGTCCTGGCTTTCCAACTTTCCCATGGCATTGGGGGATTGGTAAGTCATCCTTGTTAGATAACATGTGTGGTCTCAGGTTAAAGGGAAGAGATTTAGGAATTAGGCCATGGAAAAAACTTTGTAAATTGCATCAGACACTACACTTAGCCTGAAAGGAAATTAACCTCTGAACAATCCTCAAAAATTGAGAAGTCACTCCACTTCCAGGCAAACAACACTGGTGATGAATTCTCTTTGCTTTTTGTTTTCCAATGATATATGTTCTTCCCTGTATGATAAGTCAATTGAATAATTGAGCTTTAATGCTTTCCTGAGAGAGGGGAAGGGATAATGAAAGAAAGATAGATAGAACAATGTGTTCTGTTATTAGAGAAAGAAAAATTGACTGAACTTGTACTGTCTCATTAGCTATTAGAATCACATTATGCAGAACTTTTAGATGGTAGAGTTTTTAAATAAAGGAATTGAAAGTTGAAGGGCAGAAAATGTAAACAACATTTACTCCAGGCTTACTCTAGCTCTGTCTGTCATAAATGTAGTAGCCAAACTCCATATGTTGCTCTGGGATCAGGTGTGAAAAATGAGAATGTGAGTTCTAGAAAACTTAAGTAACTTCCTATAGGTCACACAACTAATCACACAGAATTTTCCAACACAACAAACTGTACCTAATCATTGTTGCATATTATTACTCTATTTTGCTTTTCATTGAAATTCCATCTACATCAAAAATTTTAACACCTTATTTATACTCGTATGATGTTGCTGACACTAAACATGTAGAAAGCCGAGTTTGTTTGAAAATCATTGAGAAAATTTCTGCCTGATAATTCTTTAAATTATCTAAAAATGAGTGAAAAAATACCTGATTCATTAAGGTTAGTTATTATCCAAGTGATTCAATAGACCAAGGTGGCCTTAACACCTCATCTTGATCTAAATCTCATTTTCATAGAACATTTGCTTTAGGAAACTGCTAATATTAAGTTGTTTCTGTGCCACTTTGACATGCAAATTATCTCCAAATTTCTTGCAGTTTTATGAGCAAGAAATGCCCTTGTCAAGGACCTGGGGACTGTGACTTTGAAATAAAATCATCAAGGTTAGAACTCCTATATCAGTAGGACCATAAAAGTCTACGCCTCTTATTTTCAGGGAAATGGATTTCAAACTCTCTCCCTTACTGCAGTAGTTGTGAATACAATCATCCTTGCCTGTGTTCTTGAAAAAACAGAGCCAGGCATTAAAGCAGAAACAAAACAAAACAAAACAAAACAAAAAAACAGATTTTACTTGGAAACTATCACAAAATGGCAGTAGTTCTGAAGGAAGCAAGTGGAGAGTTATAGCCAGGGAGTAGGTTGAGGCGGAGTCTCAGGAGGATGCAACTGTGAATGGAATATTACTAAGAGGAAACATCAAGGTTGGGCAGAAATTTTACTAAACTGACCTAAACGGTATTCTTGTTTTTGACAAGAGGGTGACTAGACATCACTTGAAGGGAGGTGGAGGACTGGAAATGTGATCAGTGTCTGAAAGGTATCAAGGTGAGTGTCTGATTCTTATTCAACTGACCTAGGATTCTTGCTAAAGCTGAGTATGCACATCAGAGGCTCAAGGTCAAAGCCTAGTGGAGAAAAAGGCTTACATAAACCTGAGTAAAGTTTGGTCGAGGTGAAATGCTTGGTATTTCTTTGGAGTAATCTTTCTATTACAGACAGAACTGTTACATGCTGGGGCAAGAGGCTGGGCTCCTGCTCCTCCTCACCACAAATACTTAGAGTCAAACTGGCAAGAAACAGGCTTTATTCAACTCCAGCACTGAAGGAAGATCAACTTTTTAGTTTCAAATCACCATCTTCAGAAAACTCAAGGTCAAGGAAAGCTTTGTAAGAGAAGGCAGAGTAGGATCAAAGGCAGGAAATATGCACAGGTAGATTAGACATGCAGAGTTAGAAAAGTTTTCAACAGGGGCAGGGGACAGTGTCTGTTCTCAGAATGAGGAAGTTTAAAATTAAAACAACTTGGAGCTTTATTTCTCAGTATGAGGGAGTAGGCCATAATGTCTGAAGGAGTCTTTTGTATTTCATTTCCCTTATGCAATATTTTCTAAAAATATTGCAAAGAATTCTAGTTATGTTGTCCCTTGAAAATGATTTTTTTAGCCTCACGAAAGGTAGTTCAAAACAATCTGCCACTATCATTGTCTACACAGTATCCAAACAGAAGTCCAAATCACTGATAAGACAAGTATATTGAACTTACACTTTCTACAACTTGTTTCATTGATTTTCACACTTTTAAATCCTGACACCAGTGTCATGGAGTCATGTTCTTTTAACTGAACAGGATGGCGTACATACAAAGGAATTCTTGAGAAATGTGAGTCTGATTTCGTCATTTGCACTGAGAGGAGTAATGTAGTGGTAACTCTTTTCATCTTTCCCTGGGTGTGTCTGAAATTTCTGCATTAGGTCACCAATGTTCATGATACCTGTGTAACCATGGGGATGTGGTCTGTTTTCCATTTAAAGATTAGATCATATTTTCCATATCCCTGCATAATGGAAAGCAGTAGGTGGATGTGTTTCACCATGGAATCTCTAAACATCTCTGAACTTTGGAAATTTGAATGGTTAACATTTGTCATTGACAGGATCAGGCAAAATGATAATAAGTAAACTTGATTTCTTAAATTCAGCTATGATACTTCGGAGCAGATATGAAGTATGAAATTACTGAGAAAACAAAACTAAGAATGAGCTTAATTTTTATAAGAAGAAAAATGTCATTCTACTACCATTGAAACCAAAAAGAATTTTTTTCTCATCATTTACTAAAGTCAAAGAAAATTATCACACTAAAATTTTAATCAGGGTCTGGGAATGTGGCACAGAGATAAAGCATTTGCTTAGTATATGTGAGTCCTTAGGTTCAATCCCCAACATTATAAAATTAAAAATAAATAAATAAATGAAATTTTAATCAAATTAATTGTTTTTCAAATATCATTGACATACTTTTGGAAAAATAAATATTTATTTCATGCAAGATGATGCAATAGTTTTAAATGTAAATCTAGAAGTTCCCACTGTCTGGGATTTTACAAAATATGGCTGGGAATCTGAATGTTTAAAAAACAATATAAAATGTGCTTACTCTACAAGGACGAAGAGATGAACTGTTTAATGTAGAGCTCTTAATCAGCTGCAATTTATAACCAGTCATATAAAAGGCTAAAATAAAATTTATGCTTTTATGCAAAGGAAATAGCATCTTTAAATGCATCACAGTCTAAAGTATATTGTTCTTTGCAATTGGTTTCTTCATTAAATCTAAAAAACATAATACATTTTAACAGATATAGATCTACATATTAGTTTCTTTGGTTTTTTTTAGGTGTTTCATCTAAATAAAGTGATAAGAAAGAAAAAAATTAAATATATACTATTATGTAATGTATTTGTGAATTTTTTAATAATGATATACTTTTTTGCATATAGAGTGTGCCATTCTTGTAATTTACACATGAAGCATGTTGATATAACTTTCTAGAAATGGCCTTCAGATTTACTGACAATACTATTTTTTCTCACTTGATTTCACATTACATTATTCATCCCAAAATCAAATTGACTTTCTTGACTAATAATGATGGGGTTCTGGAAGAACTATCCCAAAATATAGCAGCTAGGCATTTAAGGAAATAGCAAGAAAGGGTGGTCATGCTCACCTATCCCTCACTTGCCATTTTCTCCTGAACCTGGTTATAAACTTAGGAAAGATTCCCTGACCTTTCCATGAAGCTGACACACAGTCACTAGGCACCTTCTTTAAACCCAGAAAAAAAAAAAATTATATCTTCCATGTAGTTGAGCTTGATTGACAAAGGAGATTTCATTTTAGTAAAACTTTCAGGTCTTCTTTATACAACTGAGAAGGACCATACTTCTCCACATGATTTTCCCTTGAAGTCAAAGAACACTTCAGACTGAATTTATGACCAAACTGAGCTGTGATCAAATTTTAATAACCCCATTATATCACCAATTTAACCTGAACATTAGTCAAAAATAAACTTTAGTGTTTTATAAAAATAGATATATCTAACAATTTTAAATAAGGTAAATTGGAAACATAATTATATAAACATTTTAATAGACAATATTTGTGTGATTTTTCTCTAATTCAAAAAACTGAGGTTTTCACTTAACTCCTACACTTTATCACGCTAAGAATTGTTAAACTGTTCTACAGGACTAAGGGATTTTAAAATTTATTCAATTCTGCTTCAAGTGAGATCTGTCAAAACCAAGACTGAAATTACTATTTAGACTAAATTAACACAAAAAAGACTAGAAATATAGAAATCAAGATGAGTCACCTTTACAAATTAGTGCATAATATAATTCATTTAAATTTCATTCTTCCAATCACTGTGGCTTTGTTTTCCCTTATAGGATAACAAAACTTAAGTAGCAACATTTAAACAGTTTTTATTTTCTTTATCAAAATATGTCTTCTTTGGGAAAGACTAATTTGGAAAAGTCATTGCATTACCAATATTTATCAAAGTCTCAAAAGAAAAGAGATGGTCCACTCAATAAAAACTACGAAGAAATATTTGTAAAGTAAGAACATCCAACAAATGAGAACAAACATACACGTACTTGCAACAAAGATCACCTGGGGCTTGCAATAAAGGAAACACCACAAGTAGGTTGAAATTCACAAGGAGAGGGAATATTTACTGAAACTAGTGAGATCTGAAGCTTTGGGAGAAGACACCTGAAAGAAGACTACCGACAGGAGCCAAGACCTTAGATGAATGAATATAGCTGCTTTCAACACACAGCCTGGCAGGGAGACATGAGACTACACACACACACACACACACACACACACACACACACACACACACACACACTTCCCCACCTCCTTGCTGCTAACTGAGCCCAAGAGAAGTAGCCCAGCCAGGATTCACCAGACTGATTTACATAAACCTCTCTCTGGGACACAGATGACAGATACAGTTTAGAGAATGAATCTCAAGATAAAAGCAAAAATATAGAAATCTTTTTTTATCTCTACAGCCAATTTTTACTTAATACTACCAATAATACAAGCAAAACCTTCATCCTCAATATCTTCAAAATCCTAGATTATAACACTGATTATCTTTATAAATTTGTGAGGAATGGGGACAAATGTGTGTTTTTTTTTTTTTTTTAACAAAAGGTAGTAAATTGGGTACAGGTGCATGACTGTAATCCCAATGATTCAGGAGGCTGACACAGGTTTGAAAGTTTGAGACCAGTCTCAGCAATTTAGCAAATCCTGTCTCAAATTTAAACAAACAAACAAAAAATTAAAAAATGTTGCAGATATAGTTCAGTGGTAAAGCATCATGGGTTCAATCCCTAGTACTCGGGGGATAAAAAGGCAAGGAATGAGGTCAGTTAAATATTAAATAGGCATAAAAGAAATGATTGACAAATAATATCTAACATTAAGACTGTGTATTCATGAGAAGATCAAGTTAACAGAGTGAAAAGGCAAATAAGAGACTGGGAGAAGACATTTTGCAATTTGTAATATCAAACTTATATCCAGAATGTAACGTACAGAGGCCTTTTATAAATCTGTAAACACAAAGATGACATAATTAGAAATAAAACAAAGAACTGAAAACATCCTTCACCAAAAAAAGGCATCCAAATGGCCAATGAAAATATGAAGGATTCTCAATTATTAGATGTCAAACAAATACAAATTAAAACTTAAATAAAAAACCATTGTACAACTACTAGAAAGGCATTCCTTGAGATGTATTAGCAAAGTAAAGCGCACCCTGGATACTCATAAAATCTGAATGGAGGTGCATATCATTGCGATCATTTTGTAAAATGCATTGGCAATACTTTGCACACTTCTTCATTTAAGTTTAATATTTGCATAAAAACTATTATGGGAAAAATAAGATAAGACCTTGCAAATTTTAAAGCAATTGTTTCATTCAAATCCAATTTTAATCATTGGTGAATTTCTTTTTTCTCTTACTAATGTTTTGGCCCCAGATTTTTGAGGTAGAAACTGAACATATGATGCTTCTCTCCCCGTCCCGTTGTGCCTGATGTCTCTGACAATTTTTTAATTTATGATTCTCAAATTAAATAGCTAGTCAATGTACTACTCCTTTCAATTGGCCCAAATTAGACTCCTTTGCATTCTTGATCTTTGAATTCAATCTTATCACTTTACATTATGTACCAACTCTAGTTGGCAAGAAGGCTCTAGACTCATCTACAAACATTGTCAATATCCAAACCAACTGTAGACCGTTCAAGAACAAAATCACCTCTTTTTACCTGGGGTCTTCCATTTGAACTTCCCCAAATGACTACAAAGTATACAGAAGAAACATCAACAGATAGGAATGCAGAATTATAAGGATCTATCACTATTGAGACTACTACACAGTACCAAAACCAAATGAAATTGTTCACATTAGCACAATCAAGTAAAAATTTTTCCTTTGTAAATTAACTATAACATTAAAATACAAACATCTCTGGAAAATTTTATGAAATATTAATATAAAAGAGGCTGACTACAATGACAAATTAAGGAATTAATTAGTATTAGCAGCCATTAACATCAAATAGTCCTATTAGTAATAATAATGCTAATAACCACAGTGGTGAATGGCAGGCTGACAAGTGTGTGTAACACTTACAACTTCACAGCCAACTAGTTCAATCTCATTTTCATCCAAGTAGAAAAATATCCCAAGGGAAAAGAACTTTATTTTTTCCCATGTCCTGAGTATGCTCATAAAAAACAGACTGTTTTGGTATCAATATTATGTAAAGAATTGCTTATGTACATGTAAGAATGAGTGTTTCTATTTAAGAGTGAGAGATGAGGAAAGAGCAAGTGGGAGAAGAACAAAGCCAGAGAGAGAGCACGCATGAGAGAAGTCGTGGAGCTACTGCAGACAATGGAGAAATTTTATCAAAAGGTTGAAAAAGTTCATGTACTACCATGTTCAGTTTAGGCAGGTTCTTGGGAATAAATCACAATTTATCATGAAGTCTTGCTTCTTCCTTTTTGCCATTTTTTAATCCCAGTACACAGATCCTCAAGCATAAGAATAATTTACTGTCTTCATCTTAAAATTGAACCAAAAAAAAAAAAAAAGGTTTGGAATCTAATGTTTTCAGACAGTCTGAGGTAGTTTGGGTTCCCTATCTAGCTTCAAGAATCTATGTATAACTGTAACTAATCTCTCCAGATATGAAATCCCTTTTTGCAAAATGAAAGTTTTTTCAAAATGCTACTTAATACTTGAGAGTAAACTGAAATCCTCTAAAAGGAACAGGAATGTAAAGAATACTGAAATATTATTAAGAAACATATGCGTGAAAGCACAATCTACCCCTCAATTTCCTTAAGTAGATCTATGTATTTCACCAGGATGATTTAAAGATGTTTCTGCACTTGACTAAAAAGTAGAATTTCTGAAAGTAAAATAAACATTCACTGAACAAAGATTTGAGAGGGTGATGAATCTCCATTAAAAATTTTAAAAGTACAAAAATTTTAAAAACATTAAAAATGATAAATTAAGATAAGAGTCTGTGTTTGCTCAATCTAATAGGAAAAAAAAAAACCTAAGCCAATCATAATAAATAAATAAAACAATAAAAATGATTTGTCTACAATGCAACTAGATGAATAAATGGAGGTAAATGCAATTCCTTGGTCATGTAATACAGTCTTCTAGCTCTAAACCGAATTCTGGAATAGGGGACTCCTCTACGGTGTTTGCCCTCCCTGTTTTACAGTTTAGTAATGTGATTATCTATACCAGAGAGCTACATCCCCAACTCATGATTTTCATTTTTGTGTCACAGTTATGTTCAATACAATTACCTGGTCACTCTGCCTTTTTGTAGTAAAACTTGATATCTTACTTCCAAGAATTCTCTTTTAGTCTTTCATTGTTTTTTAAAGCTGTTTTATTTTTCATTTTCTTATAGATGCAATAGTCTTGAATCCCTCTGTGTTAGAATTAGAACTCTTTAAAATTCCCTTCTATATCTTGAATTATCTTTGACTCATACAACATTTTTTTCTCATATGAAATACTAGAATGATTTTTCTGAACATCTTCCTTTATTTTCATTTCCACTCCTAGATTTTATTGTTCATAAAGCAACTACAGTGAATTTTGAAAGATATGTTAATCAGCTCTCCGCTGCTATAATAAAATACTTGAGAGAAAATGCCTTAAAAGGAAAAAAATATTTATTTTGGTTCATGTTTTCACACACTTTGACCCATGTTTGTCTATGGTCCCATCACTTTGGGCCCACAACAGTACAAAAGTTCATGACAGGGAGCAGATGGTTGAGCAAATTTGCCTAACTCATGGTGTCTGGGATGTGAAAGAGAACTAATTTTCTAACAAAGTCCTTCCTCCCAAACACATTAAATTATGAATCTGTACATAGATGCATCTGTTTATCATGACTTCATGATCCAGTTACCAATCAAAGACCCCACCACTTGAACACTTCCGCAGTAGGTACTAACCCTTAAATGACTGAGTTTTGGGGGGATATTTAAGAACTAAACCCCAACAAAAGAATCCAACATAGATAATACCACTTTCAAGATCAAACCCTATAATTACTTTCATTATACTTCAAGTAAATTTCAGATCCTTGATCTTGTCCTACAAAGTTTTTCATAATATTATGCCTGATCACTTTTCCAACAGCATCATTACCACTCTGTTTCTGTTTAAAACCCTCTGACTCTAGTCCCTTTTTTCCAATAACTAAGCTCATTTTTAATGTGTCCTTTCAGTTATACATGACAGTTGAGTGGATTTTCACATATTTATAAAAATATGGAGTAGATGTTTTCACTAATAGCTTTTTTCCATGTGAATTACTCTTCGGCTTTTATCTTCACCTATCATATCTTGCTCAAATTTCCACTCAAATATCCCTTTCTCATATGGCATACCATAGACAGAATGTACAGCAGAAGCATAAGCATAGGAGAGAGAGAGTCAGACAGACACACTGATTGTAAAGTGATGGATCATGTGCCCTTACAGGCTGGTGAGTCCAGGGTCTTCAAGGTTTGTTGGCAAGCTGAAGACTCAGGAGAGGGGAAGGTTCCTCTCTGAAGGCTGGCAGGCTTGAAACCAAGATAGAGTTCATGTTTTAATTGGAGTTCAATGGCAGACAAAAGACAATGCGTCAGTGTGAAGACCTTGAGGCAGGAGGACTTCTCTTATTCACGTTCTCCCTTCTTAGCTTTTTTGTTCTATTCTGGACACCAACTGCTTGGCAGAGACCCACTCCCTTTGGGGAGAACAAATTGCTTTACTCAGATAATTAATTTAAATGCAAAATCCAACCAAAACCACATTCAATGAAATAACCAGGTTAATGCTTAAACGAATATCTGGGCACCCAGTAGACTCAATAAATTGATGTCTAAAATTAACCATCTTCGAGGTTTAATTTGTGACCTCCATAAAATGCATGCCACCACACTTATCCCACTCCAGCCCACACTTTATTTTGTTTTAATTAATCTAATATTATTCTTCTGGGATAAATTGCATTCTCTGAAATTCATGGTTTGAATCCTAAATCTCAATGTGAGTGTATTTGGATATTAAAGTTTTAAGAAGGTAATTAATGTTAAATAAGGCAATAAGGATGAAGCCCTAATCCTATAAAACTGGTGTCCAAAAAGAGTAGGAAGGCAAATGAGGACTCTGCAGGTAAAGATGAAATGCCATGGCAGGCCAAGAAGATTCATAGAATTATCAAATCTTTGTTCATATGCACTTTAGTGTTATTAAAATAAGAGTCTTACTTCGATAGTGCAGTTGAAGTTTCATTTACCATTTTACAGGTACAGAAATTCTGTCCTTAATGATAGATGAACAAGTGAATGAAATAAATAACAATTTAGGATGTTTTCTATAATTCTGGAAATTACCTGTCTTTTTCAAAGTGCAATATTTTGTTTTCCTGTGTATATCTTTTTCTAATCTATCTAGGCACTACTACGTGAGCACTTGTGATTTCAGGGCTTGTGTCCCACCTCTGGGAAATATGCCTTGATCACTGTGCTGATAAATTTCCCCTTTCCATTTCCTTTGCCCTTCTTTGCTGTACCTTTTTTAGATGAGTTTTAAACCTCCTGAACTAATTCATGTCTCTCCATATTTCCTTCGTGTTACTCATCTCAATTACTCAATATTCCTATTCTCCCTACATTTGGGAGATTTCCTTGATATTTTTTTTTCTTTTCTATCTGTTCTGCTAAATATTTTATTTAAGCAATCATATTTTACATATCTATGATCTCTTTCATAGTCTCCCATTTCTCCTTTTTATAACATCTTATTCCATTTTTATGTATTCAATATCTTCTTGAATTTCTCTGAAACTACTAATTAGAATTCCTTCTAATGCTTGTTCTATTTCTTAATTTGGTTCTGTGTCATGAAAATCATGCTGAAGCTGGGCATAGTGACTGAAACTAGGCATACCTGCAATCCCAGCTAGTCAGAAAACTGAAGGGGGGTCACAAGTTCTAGGCCAGACTGGGCAACTTAGTGAGAACCTGTTCAAAATAAATTTTAAAAAGACTGGGGTGTAGCCTGGTGGTACAATACCCCTGGGTTCAATCCCCAGTCTTTTGTCCCCCCAAAGTCATGCTGAATACTTCACTTGGATTGATTCGTTTTAAAATTTGTGCTCCTAATTCCCTCGCACAAATTTTGTCCTTTTGTATTTATGAGTGAAAACTTAAAACAGGTAACACGGTAATCCTGTGGAATTCTTCACTAGTCATACTGATATATTTATGCAGCAGGTCTTTGCCCTACCTGGGAGTTTCGGCAAAGCTTTCTGTGCTTGTAAGCATGGTATAGTGTTAAGTAAATATCATTTATGACATAGAAACAGAGCAAAGAGGCTAGTCAATTCTGCTCAGATATTTCCTTTCCATTCCACTATACCTTATTTAAGTATCACCTGTGAATGTTCTAGGGTGTGGCTTCTTTCACTAGTTCTTTCTTTAATGTTCTGAATTGCTTCTTCAAATTCCCCAAATGCATCTGAATGTCTGGTCTGGTGATGATTACAGAGATGCATATTTAATTAAATTTGAATGGGTTGGTCTTTGCCCAAACTGTTCTATTATTCTATTTTTTCTCTTTTGGTTTGGAGTTTATCTTTATGAAGCCCAGTTTTATGAACACATTGCTTATTACTGAGGGTGGAACACTTGTAGAAACCTATCTTCAAGAAACTGATGCGGGACCACTTTCCCCTTGACTCTGCTTTCCTGAAAGAGCAGTTGAATGAAGTCATTAAGCATGAGAGCTCTTAGCTTTGGGGAGCTCAAAGGCCTTTCTCTACACCCACAAGAAGTCAACAGTAAAAGGCAGGGATTTAGGGAAGTTAGAGAAATGCATCGTTGATGTTCTACGACTGATTGTTCATCTTCCTCATATTTCCACTAGCTTAAGTGAATTTGAGGTTAACCTCTAGACATTTGAGGTTGAAAAATAGCACAATTTTGAATACAAGAAATATAAGGGCCAGGCACATGCCTGTAATCCCAGCATCTTGGAAGGCTGAGGCAGGAGAATCATAAGGTGAAAGTGAGCTTAAGCAATTTAGTGAAGCCCTAAGCAACTTAGCAAGCCTCTGTTTCAAAATAAAAATACGAAAAGGGCTGGGATGTTGCTCAAAGGTTAAATGCCCTTGGGCTCAATCCCTGGTACCAAAAGGAAAAAAAGAGAAAGAAATATCAGAATTCTTACTTACCCTGAAATGCATGGGTTAGTCCCTTGCATTAATGTTAGCATTCTCATGAAAAAGTAAAATAATAATGGTTTTTATCTCAAAAGATAATTTGAGGAGTAAATAAAGTGCTGAGTGTGTTTTGCACAGTACCCAGGACAGATAAATAATGAACATATTGTTTCTAGTTTTTTACATGTTATTAGATCTAACACTATGCTACAAATTAAATAGTTGTTTCATAAATACCTGCTGAAAACAAAAAAGAAAATGTTATCTTCTGTTACATTCTTTTTAGCTAATCAGCGGAGGCTCAAAAATCACTGACAGATGAAGAAAGAAATGTATTGCCATGTTAAACTGATGGCAATGCCAATATGGCAGTTGTACTAAATAATTAAACCCTTCAGCAATCACAGGATATATAATTCATTGGAAACTGAGTGATCACATTGACTTCTAGTTCTACACAGCAATCATTCATGGTGTTCTAATTTTCTCTTTCCTTCTGACCTTATTCAAATGAAAGAAAACTAAAATAATTAATATCAAAAGAATAAAATGATTATTGAAAAGATACCATCAATTTATGGAAGGTAAATTGAGGATGGAAGGCTGCTGACCACTGGAGAAGAGTACATGGATTCAGAGCTCAGAATAAACTAAATGAAATGAAGACTCTCATTTGCCAAATAAAAGCCTAGAAACATTTGAGCATCAGGTGAGTGAGTAGTGAGGGCAAGTTCAAGGAAGGTTATTAAGAGGAGGGTTGCTAATTGCCTATTAGGAGCATTACGTCAACTCACCCCCCAGGTACCTATACACAGCTTGATTTTAGATCAGGGAAAAATAACGGAGCTTTATTTTCACCCAGTGGAGACATGGATCGTGGCAGCTCTGGATACACCCGTATCTTTCTCTTTCCCATGCTATCCTACTTACCAATCCTATAGCGCTATGTGCTAATTTACAACATCAGTATCCAAATACAAATGCAGAATTTCTAATTAATTTATTTTCTTAAATCAGGGTAACAACTAGTAGAAAAAGATGGTGTGGATGTGTGT
Source organism: Sciurus vulgaris (assembly GCF_902686455.1). Classification (NCBI taxonomy): domain Eukaryota; kingdom Metazoa; phylum Chordata; class Mammalia; order Rodentia; family Sciuridae; genus Sciurus; species Sciurus vulgaris. The sequence goes on from NC_136466.1 coordinate 152,652,221, forward strand.
GTGTGTGTGTGTGTGTGTGTGTGTGTGTATACATTTAGTCATCGTTTTATCCTAGAAAATCCAATCAGCTACTCAAGGAAATTTTACAGCAAATTTTCATTTTAAATACAAGTGGACAATCAAAGATCACAGCACTTTGGGAGGTTAAAATTAACTTGTGTTAAACAACAGTATGTATTTAAAGGAACACTTGAAGTAGATAAAATATAGAGTAACATATCTTCCTTTAAAAGCATGGGTGTGTCCTCAAATCAATAATTTTACCTACAAAGCAAAATAGATACCTGGAAAATGAACAATTAGAAGAATTGAGGATGGGAAGAACACTTAATTCAAAAAAATATAGAACTTAAAGAAAAATATCAATGATACTGCACTAAATATCATGAAAAGTCAAATAAATATAAATATTGGTAAATAACTGACAGAATTTGTATGTGAGGAAATTCATTATTGGATGAAGAACTGAATACAAAAATTACAATGTTTTCTGAAAAGAGAAATTTAAGTGTATAGTTTCAGGTACTTAAAAATATGAAGATTCTCTAAAAAGAGCAAGAAAATAGATTTCATGCAAAACTCTAAGTTTAAAAAAAATGTCTGAAGAGTTAAGAGAGAAAATCTGTTCCTCTACACAGGAAAAAAATAATAGAATCAGACTCTCATTTAGAACTTGGAAATTAAAGGAAGATGTAAAAATCACTTTGCATTTTAAGGGTAAATTATTTTCAAAGTAAAATCAAGCATGAAACCAAATTATCAATTAAAAAGTAAAGAAAATAAAATGAAGATATGTTTATATTTTTAAAGGATGATTAGTTCATTGTGGAGAATGATAGAAAAAAACTTAAAGATAAAGAAGTATAATACAGGACATCCTGAGACTGGCCCATCATTTCAGTCAGATGGAGAGACAGATGACAAAAGCAGAGACTTGAAAAACTGTGTAGAATGGGACTTGCTCTCTCCTTTTTATGTGTATGGGTTCCAGAGGATGAGAAAGAAGTGTCAGAGAACCAGTTACCACAGTCATCCCTGCGGATAACTAACTGGTCAACCCACTGGATAAGAGATCTCAGCAAGACATACTATGTTCCTGAGAAATGATTGAGTATGTTGGACACCACCAAAGTCTTGCACTTTCATAACAGCATTAATGTCATGGCACATAACTAATGGTAATTTCCTGGTAGTACATAACTGCAGTAGAATTGACATGAACAGTAAAATTGATATGAAGGTACTCAGAAGATAATAAGCATAAGCATGCTGTTTTATATTAGTAAGAAAAATGAAATCAAAGAAAAGGGAAGTCCAGAAACAGAATATAAGTACACATTCACACACACACACACACACACACACACACACAGATTAAATGTGAATCAAACAAAATCTGATATAAATGTAATCATCAAGGAAATGAAAGAAAGTGAATTTTTTAATGCAGTTGTTTATATTCTTCTTGTTAATCCAATGACATACATATAAAGTCCTACTATATTCTATGAGTTTTATAATTTTTCATTTTCCATTAAAGTCTGTTTCAATTTTAATTAATTTTTTATGACAGGTGTAAGGTCTGTGTATAAATTTATTTCTTTGCATATGGATATCCAATTCTTCAACTCCATTTTTTAAAAAAAACTACCTCTTGTCTTTGCTCCTTCCTAAGAAGATCACAGTTGACTGTATCTATGTGAATTTTTATTTATTTATTTTTTAAAAATTTGTTCTAATTAGCTATACATGACAATAAAATGCATTTTGAAACGCCGTATACAAATGAAGCACCACTTCTTATTCCTCTGGCTGTACATGGTACAGTCACACCAGTCATGTAATCATATATGTATATAGGGTATTAATGTCTGATTCATTCCACAAATCTTCCCTCCCCCACTCCCCTCCCCTCACTCCCTTCTGCCCAATCCAAAGTTCCTTCATTCTTCCCTATGCCCCACCCCCTCAGCCACATTATGGATCAGCATTCACTTATCAGAGAAAACAATTGACCTTGGGTTTTTTGACTTTGGCTTATTTTGCTTAGCATGATATTCTCCAGCTCCATCAACTTACCTGCAAATGCCATTATTTCATTTTTCTTAAGACTGAGTAATATTCCACTGTGTATGTATACCACATTTTCTTTATTCATTCATATGTTGAAGGGTGTCTGAGTCAGTTTCATAATTTACCTATTGTGAATTGAGCTGCTGTGAATATCAATGTGTCAATGTTACTATAGTGTGATGATTTTAAGTCCTTTGGGTGTAAACCAAAGAGTAGAATAGCTGCGTCAAATGGTGGTTCCATTGCAATTTTTCTAAAGAATCTCCATACTGCTTTCCAGAGTGGCTGTAACAATTTGCAGTCCCACAAGTAATGTGAGTGTACCCTTTTCCCCACACCCTTGCAACACTCATTATTGCTTGTATTCTAAATCATTGACATTCTGAATGGAGTGAGATGATATCTTAGAGTAATTTTGATTTTCATTTCTCTAATTGCTAGAGATGTTGAAAATTTTTCATATATTTCTCGATCAATTGTATTTCTTCAATTGTATTTCTTTTAAGTCCTTGTTCAGTTCCTTAGTCAATTTATTGATTGCTTTATTTATTTATTTATTTATTTATTTATTTATTTATTTATTTATTTATTTTTGGTGTTAAATTTTTAAAGTTCTTTATACGTCCTGGAGATTAGTGCTGTATTTGAGGTATGTGTGGTAAGGATTTTCTCCAATTCTGTAGGATCTCTCTTCATTTATTGATTGTTTCCTTTGTTGAGAAAAGCATTTTAGTTTGAATCTGTCCCATTTATTGATTCCTGATTTTACTTCTTGTGCTTTCAGAGTCTTGTTAAGGAAGTCAGGTCCTAAGCTGACATGACGAAGATTTGGGTCTACTTTTTCTTTGAGTAGGTGCAGGGTCTCTGTTTTAGTGCCTAAGTCTTTGATTCACTTTGAGTTGATTTTTGTGCAGGGTGAGAGATAGAGGTTTAATTTCATTTAGCTGCCTATGGATTTCCAGTTTTCCCAGCACCATTTGTTGAAGGGGCTATCTTTTCCCCAATCTATGTTTTTGTCACCTTTCTCTAGTATGAGATAACCATATTTATGTGGGTTTGTTTCCGTGTATTCTATTCTGTACCATTGATCTCTGTGTCTCTTTTGGTGCCAATACCATGCTGTTTTGTTACTTTTGCTCTGTAGTACAGTTTAAGGTCTGCTATTGCAATGCCTCCTGATTCACTCTTCTTGCTAAGTATTTCTTTGGCTATTCTGTCTCTTATTTTTCCAAATGAATTTCATGATTGCTTTTTCTAGTTCTATTAAGAATGTCAGAGGGATTTTAATAGGAATTGCATTAAATCTGTTTAAAACTTTTGGCAGTATGACCATTTTGACAATATTAATTCTGCCTATCCAAGAGCATGGGAGATCTTTCCATCATCTATGGTCTTCTTCAATTTCTTTCTTTGGTGTTCTGTAGTTTTCATTGTAGGTTCTTTCTCTCCCTTTGTTAGACTGAATCCCAAGTATTTTTTGAGACCATTGTGAATGGGGAAGTTTTTCTATTCTCTTTCAATAGATTCATCAGTGATGTATAGAAATGCATTTGATTTATTGGTATTGATTTGATATCCTGCTACTTGGTTGAATTCAATTATTAGTTCTAGTAGTTTTCTAGTGGACTTTTTTGGAATCTCTAAACATAGAATCATGTCATTGGCAAATAGTGATAGTTTTGAGTTCTTCTTTTCCTATCCGTATCCCTTTAAATTCTTTCGTCTAATTGCTCTGACTAGCCTTTCCAGGAGGATATTGAATAGAAGTAGTGAAAGAGGGCATCTCTGTCTTGTTCCAGTTTTTAAAGGGAATGCTTTCAATTGTTTTTCATTTAGAAAGATGATGGCCTTGGTCTTTGCATAGGTAGCTTTTACAATGTTGAGGTATGTTTCTACTATTCCTGGTGTTCTAGTGTTTTGAACGTGAAAGAATGTGGAATTTTTTCAAATGCTTTTTCTGCTTCTGTTGAGATGATGGGATTCTTGTCTTTAAGTCTATTGACGTGATTAATTACATTTATTCATTTCTTTGAGTTGAACCAACTTTGCATTCCTGGGATGAACCCACTTGATTATGGTGCACTATCTTTTTAATATGTCTTTGTATATCATTTGCCAGAATTTTATTGAGAATTTTTATGTCAGGGATATTGGTCTGAAGTTATTTTTCCTTGATGTATCTTTGTCTGGTTTTGGTATCAGGGTGATACTAAGCCCATAGAATAAGTTTGGAAGAGTTCCCTCAATTTTCATTTCATGAAATAATTTTGAGAAGTATTGGTGTTAATTTTTCTTTGAAGATCTTGTAGAACTCAGCTGAGAACCTGTCTGAGCTTTCTTTGATAGGCTTTTGATGGCATCTTCAATTTATTGGAGACATATGATCTACCCAAATTTCTATGTGAATTTATTTCATTGACCTATCTATTTTCTATGGATTTATGTATGCCAAGTATTGAAGTTAGGTCCTGTCAATCCTCAACTTTGTTCCTTCCTTAATAGAGAACTCATCACATAAGATGACATATGACAAACATATGCAAAGATGCTCCATGTTCCCTCAGGTGAATGCAAATGAAAATCAGAATGAGATTAAAATAGTCAAATTCTGAACACTGACAATATCAAATGCTAGAGAAAAATGTTGGCACCAAAGAATCCCTCATTCAATGTTGACAGGAATGCAAAATGGTACAACAACTTTGAAGGGAAGCTTCAGAATTTCCAACAAAAGTAAACATGCTCACTATGTAATCCAGCAGTCATAATCCATGAAATTTATTCAACGGAACTGATAATTTAAGTCCTTACAGAAACATGCATATGAATGTATATTTCCAAATGGTTAATTTCCAGATATTGCAAGTAAAAAGTTGTGCTTTATAGGGCAACAGATAAATAAATTGAGGTACCTTCACACAATGGATTACTATGCAGTGAAAATATGAAATAAGATATCAAATCATGAAAATACATGGATATAACTTAAATAAATAATACATAGTGGAAAAAAATCCAAATATTATTTACTATATGATTCCATATTTATGGCACTATGAGAAAGGAAAAATAATAAAAATAATATAAGGTCAATGGTTATTTAGTGTAAAGCGAGAAAGAAGAATGAATAGGGAGAGCGGAGTATTTTTAAGGCAGAAAAAGTAATCTGTATGTTATTATAATCTGACTCATGTCCATTAATGTTTATCTACACACATTGAAGTTGAATTGCTAAGAATGGACCCTAAGATAAACTTTGGACTTTGGCGGAAGATGATGAGTCACTGTGGACTCATCAATTTTAGCAAAAGTACCATTTTGTCAGATGATGATAATCAGAGAGGCTGTGAAGTGTGAGGAGAACGAGCATGGAGATATCACTACACCTTCTGCTCAGTTGTGCTGTGAAGTTAAAATTGCTCTAAAAAAGTAAAGTTCTAAAAAATAATGATGCCTCCTTCATGTAAAACAGAATAAAATCTCCTCAAAAACTTACTAATTGAACTACCATATGACCCAATAATTCCATTTTGGAGTGTATTTTCAAAAGAAATAAAATCACCATCTGAAATGAATATTCACACTCATGTTCATGTCATGTTTTGTGACAGTGGTAGTCACAAAAGCCAAGATATGGAAGTAGCTCAAATACTCATCGATGAATGAGGGGGTAATGAAAATGGGGTGTATGTCTAAATGGTGCATTAAGTCTTCAAAAAGAAGGGGATTCTCACATTTGCACCAAAAACACAGGTGCAGGAGTGCCTGACTCTGGAAATTTGTCAGACTTCCATCAACTTATGATATTCACAGCTTAAGACACATGCATTAAACTTTTAGGGGATTTTGCTGAAATTGTAAATAAATAAAAGTTAAAATACTTTCAAGTGTGTTCCTTATAGAAAGACATATTTTGGTACTTAAAATTAAGAACTAAGGACAACTACTTATACTACATATGCTGATTAATTCATTGATAATTTAAATCATTAAACCTTTACATGAACATTCAAAGGTCTGACATGACTATGAATTTGTCATTTCCATTCTTTTTTTTTGCGGTGCTGGGGATTGAACCCAGTGCCTTGTGCTTGCGAGGCAGGCACTCTACCAACTGAGCTATCTCCCCACCCCCTTTTCCATTCTTAAAACAAGAAAAAGCTGAACAAATACAAAACCAATTGATTTTCTTAGATTCAGCAGAGAATTGATGTAGCAGGGCTAACAACAAAAATTGACAAGGCATGCTCAAAGGAAAACAAACCAAACCAAACAGCAACAACAATAATGGTCTAAAAGATAAAATAGTCACCCCAGGCATTCTCAGATAGAATCCAACATTGGAATAATCAGAAAGTATTTTTTTTTCAAATTTATCCATTTATTTAGGGTTTTTTTTTCCTGCACCTTGATTTTATTTATTTTTTAAAATTTTTTCAGACTGTATTTTGATTCATTGTACACAAATGGGGCACAACTTTTCATTTCTAAGGTTGTGCATGATGTAGATCCAAACAATTTGTGTACTCATACATGAACATAGGGTAATGATGTCTGTTTCATTCCCCTATGGTTCATACACCCACTGCCTCCTCCCTCTCATTTCCCTCTACATAATCTAAAGTTCCTCCATTCTTCTCTCACCCCCAAACCCCCACCCCCATTATGTATCATCATCCACTTATCAGGGAAAACATTTGGCCTTAGGTTTTGGGGGATTGGAATATTTCACTTAGCATGATATTCTCCAAATCCATCTATTTGTCTGCAAATGCCATAGCATTATTCTTCTTTATGGCTGAATAATATTCCATTGTGTGTATATATCACAATTTCTTTATCCATTCATCTGTTTAGGGGCATGTAAATTGGCTCCACAATCTAGCTATTGTGAGTTGAGCTGCTATAAACCTTGATATGGCTGCTTTACTGTAGTGTGCTAATTTTAAGTCCTTTGGGCATAAACAGAGGAGTGGGAGAACTGGGTCCAAAGGTGGGTTCATTCCAAGTTTTCTGGGGATTCTCCACACTGCTTTCCAGAGTGGCTGCACCAATTTGCAACTCTACCAACAATGCATAAGTGTGCCTTTTTCCCCACATTGATGCCAACTTCTATTATTGTTTGTGTTCTTGATAATAGCCATTCTAATTGGAGTAAGATGAAATCTTAGAATTGTTTTAATTTGCTTTTCTCTAATTACTAGAGATTTTGAACACTTTTTCATATTTTTATTAATTGCTTGTATGTCTTCTTCTGTGAAGTGTCTGTCCAGTTCCATGGCCCATTTATTGATTGGGTTCTTTGTATTTTTGGTGTAAAGTTATGTAAATTCTTTATAAATTTTGGAGCTAAGTACTCTATCTGAAGTGCATGTGGAAAAGATTTTATCCCACTCTGTAGGCTCTCTTTTCATGTTATTGATTGTATCTTTTGCTGAGAAAAACCTTTTTAGTTTGAATCCATCCCACTTATTGATTCTTGCTTTGATTTCTTGTGCTTTCAGAATCTTGTTAAGGAAGTCTGATCCTAAGCCAACATGATGAAGATTTGGGCTGATTTTGTCTTCTCTTTGGTGTAGGGTCTCTGGTCTAATTCCTAAGTTCTAGATCCATTTTGAGTTGAGTTTTGTACAAGGTGAGAGATAGAGATTTAATTTCATTTTACTGCATATGGATTTCCAGTTTTGCCAGCACCATTTGTTGAACAGGCTATCTTTTCTCCATTGTATGTTTTTGGCTCCTTTGTCTAGTATGAGGTAACTATATTTTTGTGGGTTTGTCTCTGTTACTTTTATTCTGTACCATTGGTCTGTCTGTCTATTTTTGTGCCAATACCATCTTGTTTTTGTTACTATTGTTCTGTAGTAAAGTTGTAGTAAAGTTGTGATACCTCCTACTTCACTCTTTCTGAAGCTCAGGATTTCTTTGGATATTCGAGGTCTTTTATTTTTCCAGATGAAGTTCAGATTGCTTTCTCTATTTCTATGAGGAATGTCATTTGGATTTTAATTGGAATTGCATTGAATCTCTGTAGCACCTTTGGTAGTATGGTCATTTTGACAATATTAATTCTTCCTATCCAAGAACATGGGAGATCTTTCCATCTTCTAAGGTTTTCGTTAATTTTTTCTTTAATCTTCTGTAGTTTTCACTGTAGAGGTCTTTCACCTCTTTTGTTAGATTGATTCCCAAGTACTTTAATTTTTTTGAGGCTATTGTGAATGGAGCAGTTTTCCTAATTTCTCTTTCAGAGGATTTATCACTTATGAATAGAAATGCATTAGATTTAAGTGTATTGATTTTATATCCTGCTATTTTGCTGCATTCATTTATTATTTCTAGACGTTCTCTGATGGAATTTTTTTAATACTCTAAATATAGAATCATGTCATTGGCGAATAGTGACAGCTTGAGGTCTTCTTTTCTGATTCATATCCCTTTAATTCCTTTGGTCTGTCTAATTGCTTGGCTAGTGTTTCAAGGACTATGTTGAACAGAAGTGGTGAAAGAGGGCATCCCTACCTTGTTCCAGTTTTCGGAGGAAAGGTTTTCAGTTTTTCTCCATTTAGAATGATACTGGCAATGGCTTAACATAGATAGCCTTTACAATGTTGAGGTATGTTCCTACTATTCCTGTTTTTTCTAGTGGTTTAAGCATGAAGATGTGCTAAATTTTATCAAACACTTTCTCAGCATCTGTTGAAATAATCACATGATTCTTAACTTTAAGTCTATTGATGTGATGAATGACATTTATTGATTTCCGGATGTTGAACCAAACTTACATCCCTGGGATAATCCCCACTTGATCATGGTGCTCTATCTTTTTAATATGTTTTTGTATGCAATTTGCCAGTATTTTGATAGGGATTTTTGCATCTGTGTTCATCAGGGATATTGGTCTATAGTTGTCTTTCCTTGATGTGTCTTTGTCTGAGTTTGGAAGTGTCCCCTCTGCTTCTATTTCCTACAACACTTTGAGGAGTATTGGTGTTATATCTTCTTTAAAGTCTTAAAGAATTCATCTGAGAGTTAAAATGTTTCTGGGCTTTTGTTGGTTGGTAGACTTTGGATGGCTTCTTCTATTTTGGTGCTTGAAATAGAACTGTTTATATTGTGTATATCTTCCTGATTCAGTTTGGAAGGATCATATGTTTCTAAAAATTTGTCAATGTCTTCAGTATTTTCTATTTTGATTTTCAAAGTAACTTCTAATTATTTTATTTATTTCAATTGTGTCTATCATGATCTTTCCTTTTTCCTCACAAATTCTAGTAATTTGAATTTTCTCTCTCCTTCTCTTTGTTAGTGTGGCTAAGCGTTTATCAATTTTGTTTACATTTTCAAAGAACCAACTTTTTGTTTTGTCAATTTTTTAAGTTGTTTCTCTTGTTCCAATTTCATTGATGTCAGTTGTGATTTTAATTATTTTCTGTCTTCTACTACTTTTGGTGTTCATTTGTTCTTCTTTTTCTAGGGATTTGAAATATAATGTGAGGTCATTTAGTTGTTAACTTTTTATTCTTTTAATGTATGAGCTCAATGCAATGAATTTTCCTCTTTTCCAGTGCTTTCAGAGTGTCCGAGAGATTTTGATATGTTGTGTCGTTGTTCTAATTTACCTCTAAGAATTATTTTATTTCCTCCTTGATGTCTTCTGTTATCATTGCATCATTCAATACCATTATATATAGTTTCGACTTGTAGGAGTAGATTTTGTTTTTTATTTTATCATTGATTATTTTTTTGTATGAACTAAGCTGGAGAATTCAAAAGTCTTCAAATACATTGCTTGAATTTATACCTTTATACAGTCTCCCAACTTTTGTTCAAAGGTTCTTCGTAATATCTACTGTGGTTGTCTCGGGGGCTATTCTGTGGTGCTGCTTTTTTTTTTAATTTATTTTTATTGTAAACAAACGTGATACATGTTGTTTCAGTTTGTACATGGAGTAACAGCATACCATTTGCATATTCATATATTTACATAGAGTAATGATGTTTGATTCATTCCGTTATTTTTTTCCTCCCCCCCCACCCCTCCCACCTATCTTTTCCCTCTATACAGTCCCTCCTTCCTCCATTCTTGTCCCCCTCCCACCCCCCCATTAAGTGTCATCATCCGCTTATCAGCTTATCAGTGAGATAATTCGTCTTTTGGATTTTTGAGATTGGCTTATCTCACTTAGCATGATATTCTCCAATTTCATCCATTTACCTGCAAATGTCATAATTTTATTATTCTTTATAGCTGAGTAATATTCCATGGTATATATATACCACAGTTTCTTTTTTTTCTTTTTTTTATTGTAAACAAATGGGATACATGTTGTTTGTCTGTTTGTACATGGCATAAAGGCATACCATTTGTGTAATCATAAATTTACATATGGTAATGTTGTTTGATTCATTCTATATTTTTCCCTTCCCCCCCAACCCCTCCCACCCTTCTTTTCCCTCTGAACAGTCCTTTCTTCCTCCATTCGTGCCTCCTTCCCTAACCCTAATCCTAACCCTAACCCTAACACTAACTCCTCCCACCCTCCCCCTTATGTGTCATCATCCACTTATCAGCGAGATCATTCGTCTTTTGGATTTTTGAGATTGGCTTATCTCACTTAGCATGATGGTCTCCAATTTCATCCATTTGCCTGCAAATGCCATAATTTTATCGTTCTTTATGGCAGAGTAATATTCCATTGTATATATATATACCACAGTTTCTTTATCCACTCATCATTTGAAGGACATCTAGGTTGGTTCCACAATCTGGCTATTGTGAATTGAGCACCTATGAACATTGATGTGGCTGTATCTCTGTAGTATGCTGATTTTAAGTCCTTTGGGTATAGACCAAGGAGTGGGATAGCTGAGTCAAATGGTGGTTCCATTCCAAGTATTCTAAGGAATCTCCACACTGCTTTCCAGAGTGGCTGCACTAATTTGCAACCCCACCAGCAATGTATGAGTGTACCTTTTCCCCCACATCCTCTCCAACACCTATTGTTACTTGTATTCTTGATAATAGCCATTCTAATTGGGGTGAGATGGAATCTTAGTGTACTTTTGATTTGCATTTCTCTTATTACTAAAGATGTTGAACATTTTTTCATATATCTTTTGATTGCTTGTACATCTTCTTCTGTGAAGTGTCTGTTCATTTCCTTAGCCCATTTGTTGGTTGGGTTATTTGTATTCTTGGAGTAGAGTTTTTTGAGTTCTTTATATATTCTGGAAATTAGTGCTCTATCTGAAGTATGAGAAGCAAAGATATTCTCCCACTCTGTAGGCTCTCTCTTCGCATTGATGATAGTTTCCTTTGCTGAGAGAAAGCTATTTAGTTTGAATCTATCCCAGTTATTGATTCTTGATTTTATTTCTTGTGCTATGGGAGTCCTGTTAAGGAAGTCTGATCCTAAGCCAACAAGGTGAAGATGTGGACCTACTTTTTCTTCTATAAGATGCAGGGACTCTGGTCTGATTTCAGGTCCTTGATCCATTGTGAGTTGAGTTTTGTGCAGGGTGAGAGATAGGGGTTTAGTTTCATTCTGTTGCATATGGATTTCCAATTCTCCCAGCACCATTTGTTGAAGAGGCTATCTTTTCTCCATTGCATATTTTTGGCACCTTTGTCTAGTATGAGAAAATTGTATTTATTTGGGTTTGTGTCTGTGTCCTCTATTCTGTACCATTGATCTACCTGTCTATTTTGGTGCCAATACCATGCCGCTTTTGTTACTATTGCTTTGTAGTATAGTTGAAGTTCTGGTATTGCGATACCCCCTGTTTCATTCTTCCTGCTAAGAATAGCTTTAGCTATTCTGGGTTTCTTATTCTTCCAGATGAATTTCATAATTGCTTGCTCTATTTCTGTGAGGTACGTCATTGGGATTTTAATTGGAATTGCATTGAATCTGTAAAGCAATTTTGGTGGTATGGTGATTTTGACAATATTAATTCTGCCTATCCAAGAACATGGGAGATCTTTCCATCTTCTAAGGTCTTCCTTAATTTCTTTCTTCAGTGTTTTGTAGTTTTCATTGTAGAGATCTTTTACCTCTTTGGTTAGATTGATGCCCAAGTATTTTATTTTTTTTGAGGCTACTGCAAATAGAGTTGTTTTCCTCATTTCCCTTTCAGCTGTTTCATCGTTTGCGTATAAAAATGCTGTAGATTTATGCATGTTGATTTTATAGCCTGCTATTTTGCTGAATTCATTGATGAGGTCTAGAAGTTTTCTGGAGGAGGTTTTTGGATCCTCTAAATGTAGAGTCATGTCATCCACAAATAATGACAGCTTAAGTTCCTCTTTTTCTATTCATATCCCTTTAATTTCTTTAGTCTGCCTAATTGCTCTGGCTAGAGTTTAGAGGACAATGTTGAATAGAAGTGGTGAAAGAGGACATCCCTGTCTTGTTCCCGTTTTTAAAGGGAATGCTTTCAGTTTTTCTCCATTAAGAATGATGTTGGCCACAGGCTTAGCATAAATAGCCTTTACAATGTTCAGGTATGTTCCTACTATCCCTATTTTTTCTAGTGTTTTGAGCAGGAAGGGGTGTTGTATTTTGTCAAATGCTTTTTCTGTGTCAAGTGAAATAACCATATCCTTAAGTCTATTGACATGATGGATTACATTTATTGATTTACGAATGTTGAACCATACTTGCATTCCAGAAATGAATCACACTTGATCATGGTGCACAATTTTCTTAATATGTTTTTGTATACCGTTTGCCAATATTTCGTTTAGGATCTTTGCATCTATATTCATCAAGGATATTGGTCTAAAATTTTCTTTCCTTGATGTGTCTTTTCCTGGTTTGTGTATGAGGGTGATATTAGCTTCATAGAATGAGTTCAGTAGGGTACCCTCCTTTTCTATTTCCTGGAATACTTTGAGAAGTATTGGAATGAGTTCTTCTTTGAAGGTCTTGTAGAACTCGGCTGAGAATCTGGCTGGTCCTGGGCTTTTCTTGGATGGTAGATTTCTAATGGCTTCTTCTATTTCATTGCTTGATATTGATCTGTTTAAATCGTGTATATCCTCCTGGTTCAGTTTGGGTGGAGCATATGTCTCTAGAAATTTGTCAATGTCTTTGGTAGTTTCTATTTTGTTGGAATACAGATTTTCAAAGTAGCTTCTCATTATGTTCTGTATCTCAGTGGTGTCTGTTGTGATATTTCCTTTTGCATCATGTATTTTAGTAATTTGAGTCTTCTCTCTCCTCTTTGTTAGTGTGACTAAGGGTTTGTCTATTTTGTTTACTTTCTCAAAGAACCAACTTTTTGTTATGTCAATTTTTTGAATAGTTTCTTTTGTTTCAATTTCATTGATTTCAGCTCTGATTTTAATTATTTCCTTTCTTCTACTACTTTTGCTGTTATTCTGTTCTTCTTTTTCTATGGCTTTGAGCTGTAATGTTAGTCATTTAATTGTTGACTCTCCATTCTTTTCTGGAATGCGCTCCATGCAATGAATTTTCCTCTTAGTACCGCTTTCATAGTGTCCCAGAGATTTTGATATGTTGTATCATCATTCTCATTGACCTCTAAGAATTTTTTAATCTCCTCCCTGATATTATTTGTTATACATGTTTCATTCAATAGCATATTATTTAGTCTCCACGTCTTCGAGTAATTTCCTTGTTTTATTTTGTCATTGATTTCTACTCTCAGTCCATTATGATCTAATAGAACACAAGGCAGTATCTCTATTTTTTTGCATTTCCTAAGGGCTGCTTTGTTGCATAACACTTGGTCTATTTTCGAGAACGTTCCATTTGCTGCTGAGAAGAAAGTGTATCCACTCGTTGATGGATAGAATGTTCTATATATGTCTATTAAGTCTAGATTATTGATTGTGTTATTGAGTTCTATGGTTTCTTTGGTTGGATTTTGTTTGGAAGATCTATCTAGTGGTGACAGCAGGGCGTTGAAGTCACTGAGAATTATTGTGTTGTGGTCTATGTGATTCTTGAAATTGAGAAGGATTTGTTTGATGTACAGGGATGCACCATTGTTTGGGGCATAAATATTTACTATTGTTATGTCTTCCTAATTTATGGTTCCCTTAAGCAGTATGAAATGTCCTTCTTTATCCCTTCTGACTAACTTTGGCTTGAAGTCCACTTTATCTGATATAAGGATGGAAATCCCCGCTTTTTTACTGGGTCCATGTGCGTGGTAGGTTTTTTCCCATCCTTTCACCTTTAGTCTGTGGATGTCTTTTTCTATGAGATGAGTCTGTTGCAGGCAGCATATTGTTGGGTCTTTCTTTTTAATCCATTCTGCCAGTCTATGTCTTTTGATTGAGGAGTTTAGGCCATTAACGTTCAGGGTTATTATTGAGAAATGATTTGTATTCCCAGACATTTGGCTTATTTTTGGTTTTTAAGTTGGCTTGGTTTCTCCTTTGAGTGGGTTTTCTCTAAGGTAGTTCCTCCCTTTGCTGACCTATATTGTTGTTTTTCATTTCCTCCTCATAGAATATTTTGTTGAGAACATTCTGTAGTGCAGGCTTTCTATTTGTAAATTCTTTAACTTTTGTTTATCATGGAAGGATTTTATTTCATCTTCAAATCTGAAGTTTAGTTTTGTTGGGTATAGGATTCTTGGTTGGCAACCATGTTCTTTCAGAGCTTGAAATATGTTGGTCCAGGCCCTTCTAGCTTTTAGAGTCTGGGTTGAGAAGTCGGCTGCTATCCATATTGGTCTCCCCCTATATGTAATCTGATGCTTTTCTTCTCGCAGCCTTCAAAATCCTATCTTTATTTTGAATGTTAGGCATTATCATTATAATGTGCTTTGGTGTGGATCTGTTGAGATTCTGTGCATTTGGTGTTCTGTAAGTGTCTTGTATTTGATTTTCCATTTCATTCTTCAGATTTGGGAAATTTTCTGATATTATTTCATTGAATAGTTTGTTCATTCCTTTGATTTGTATCTCTGTGCCTTCCTCAATCCCAATAATTTTAAATTTGGTCTTTGCATGATGTCCCATAGTTCTTGGAGATTCTGTTCATGATTTCTTATCATCCTCTCTGTTTGGGCAACTTTATATTCAAGATTAAACATTTTGTCTTCATTGTCTGCGGTTCTGTCTTCCAAGTGGTCTAGTCTGTTGGTGATGCTTTTCATTGAGTTTTTTATT
Organism: Sciurus vulgaris; assembly: GCF_902686455.1. Lineage (NCBI taxonomy): Eukaryota > Metazoa > Chordata > Mammalia > Rodentia > Sciuridae > Sciurus > Sciurus vulgaris. The sequence goes on from NC_136466.1 coordinate 152,667,444, forward strand.
TGGTTTATTGTCTCCTTCATTTCAAGGATTTCCATTTGGTTTTTTTTGAGAATCACTATCTCTTTTTTGAAATGATCTTTTACTTCCTGCAGGTGCTCTTTCAGTTTATTGGTATTATCATTCTTTGCCTGCATTTGCTCTCTTATCTCATCCTTTGCTTCGTGAATCATCTTAATCATGTATAATCTGAAATCCTTTTCTGACATTTCTTCTAACATATTGTCATTGGATCCTATTACTGTAGAATCTAGATTTGTTTGGATCATTTTCTTCCCTTGCTTTTTCATGTTGTTCATGTATCTTCCCCTCTAGCAGTGCAGATCTGGGGTATTGCAGATTTCCCCCTATAGGCTTATAATGGCCCTATAGGTTTCCAAAACCCTTTCTTTAAGTTGAGATCAATATTAGCAGTGCCCAAATCAGACACTATGCAATCCTAGACCAAATAGCCCCTATGGGAACAATAACAAAATTGTCATAATAAACAAAATGAGTTCAAATGTTATCTTTGGTAAAACAAACAGGTTTGCAGTAAGGTCTGCAGTTTCTAATGGAGGCAAAGAGGATGCCAAGGAATGTAGAATATGGCTTTTAATGGGATAAGAAAAGAATATACAGAAGTTCTAGAAAATAGAAAGGGTGAGAGTGTAATCAAAAGAAATCGGATGTTAGCATGCAAAAAAGGGAGAAAGAGACTCTGAGGGAACAGGTAAACAAAAGGAAAAGAAAGCAAGAAAGTAAATAAATAAAAAGTTAATTTTTTTTTTTGAAGGAGAAAAAGAAAATCTACTGTATAACAGTCATATACTAATGAAACCTTCCAGTGTTCAGTAGCCTGATGCATGAGAGTACCTGTCAATGAGCTTCAAGCCTCCAGCAGGCGTCTCAGGATGGGATTTGCCCCACCCGAAGATCGGAGCTATGGCTTCCAGGATTATCCAAGATGGCAGCTCTGGCTTCGATATGTGTTGGCAAATGGGGAGTTACAGCTCAGGGGTGGACGTCGTCAGCTGGAGGTCCTGGAGATGGGATGCAGTTGGTCCAGCAGGGGTCCTGGGGGTCCAATGTGTTTGGTGTAGTTGTGGGATCCTGGAGGCCGGGTGCAATCAATTGGTCTGAGTTCCCGGTGATAGGGCTCAGTCAGTTGGTCTGGGGGTCCTGGCAATAGGGAGCAGTCAGTTGATGTGAGGGCCCCAGAGGCAAGGAGTGGTCGTTCGGGCTGAGGGATCCTGGAGATGGGGCTCAGTCAGTCTGGCCAGGGGTCCTACGGGGCCTGGCTGTTGTCTCAAAATGGTGCAGCCACATGCAATCAAACCTGCGGGTACTGTGACAGTGAACTTCCAGGCGATAGCAGGCAGCTGGTGCTCCCCTGGAGGTCTGCGGTCAGTCTGCTGGCAGCTGTTGGACGATTGGGAGGTGAACCTCAAGCGTTGGGTGATGAATTGGGGTAAGGTAGAGGATGGACAGGCGAGAGGCAGGCAAATGGCGGATGATAGATGCCTGACAGTGAGCAATCTGCTCTCAGAAAAGGCGTCAATATGCTGGCAGATTGCAGGTCATCATAGCAGACAAATGGGGTAAACACCAGGGAATCAATAAGCAGCACAAACTGTCTCACTGAGAAACAGATATCCTCTGCTTGAATCTGGCGTTAAGGAGTGACAAGGAACGCAGCATCCCTCTAGTCTGCCATCTTGGATCATTGATTTTTAATTGCATTTCATTATGGTCTGATAGAATACAAGGTAGTATCTGTATTTTTTTGTATTTACTAATGGCTTCTTTGTGGCATAGCATATGGTCTATTTTGGAGGAGGATTCATGAACTGCTGAGAAGAAAGTGTATTCACTCGATGATGGATGAAATACTCTGTACATGTCCATTAAGTCTATATCATTGATTGTATTAATTAGTTCTATAGTTTCTTTGCTCAGTTTTTGTTTGGAGGATCTATCCAGTGGTGAGTGTGGTGTGTTAAAATCCCCCAGTATTATTGTGTTGTGGTCTATTTGACTCTTAAAATTGAGACTTTTTTTTTTTTTGATGTACATATATGCTCCATAGTTTGGGGCATAAGTATTTAAAATTATTATGTCTTGCTGGTTTATTGTACCCTGAAGTGGTATGAAATATCCTTCTTTATCCCTTCTGACTTAGTTTTGAAGTCCACTTTATCTGATATGAGGATGGAGACCCCTGATTTTTTACTGAGTTCATGTCCATGGCATGTTTTTTCCCAACCTTTCACCTTTAGTCTGTGGAAGTTTTTTACTATGCTATGAGCCTCTTGAAGGCAACATATTGTTGGATCTTTATTTTTAATCCAATCTGTCAGTCATGACTTTTGATTCATGAGTTTAGGCCATTAACATTCAGGGTTATTATTGTGATATGATTCATATTGCTGGTCATTTTGACTTATTTTTGGTTTTTAACTTGATTTGTTTTCTTCTTTAATTTTCTTTTCCTTTAGGGTAGTCCCTCCCTTTGCTGACTTGTATTGTTGTTATTCACTTCCTGTTCATGAAATATTCTGAGGAGAATGTTCTGTAGTTCAGGTTTTCTATTTGTAAATTATTTTAACTGTTGTTTATTGTGGACAGATTTTATTTCATCATCAAAACTAAAGGTTAGTTTTGCTGGGTATAAGATTCTTGGTTGGCATCCATGTTCTTTCAGTACTTGAAATATATTGTTTCAGGCCCTTCTAGCTTTTAGGGTCTGGGCTGAGAAATTGACTGATATCTGTATTGGTTTCCTCTTAGATGTAATCTGACACATTTTTCTCTCAGCCTTTAATGTCCTATCTTTATTTCGTATGTGAGGTATTTTCATTATAATATGCCTTGTTGAGACTCTGTTCTAATTTTGTGCATTTGATGTTCTGTAAGTCTCTTGTATTTGATTTGCCATTTCATTTTTCAGGTTTGGGAAAGTTTTTAATATTATTTTGTTGAACAGGTTGTTCATTTCTCTGGTTTGTATCTCTGTACCTTCCTCAATCCCAATAATTCTTAAATTTGGTCTTTTCATGATATCCCATAATTCTTAGAGATCTGTTCATAATTTCTTATCATCTACTCAGTTTGGTCTACTTTATTTTCAAGATTAAATATTTTGTTGTCATTATCTGAGATTGTATCTTCCATGAGATCAATTCTATTGGTGATGCTTTCTATTGAGTTTTTAATTTGGTTTATTCTTTCTTTCATTTCAAGTATTCCTGTTTGGTTTTATTTCAGAATCTCTTTTTATTTATTAAAGTGTTCTTTTGCTTCCTGTGTTTGCTCTTTTAACTGTTTATTGGAATAATCACACATTGCCTATATTTGCTCTCTTATCTTTTGCTTCATGGATCATTTATGTAGATTCTAAAACTCCTTTTCTGTCATTTCTACTGCTATGCTGTCATTGGATTCTATCAAAACAGCATCTTGGTTTGTTAGGGACACTTTCTTTCCCTGTTTTTTCATGTTGTTCCTGTATCTTTTCCTCTAGCAGTTAAGAACTGAGGGTTTGCAGCTTCCCCCCGTAGGCTTATTGTGAGCCTGCAGGTTTCCAATACCTGTCCTTTGAGGGGAAGATCAATATTAGCAGCACCAATACAAAAAATCTGCAGCCCTAAGCCAGATAGCACCTATAAAGATGTTAACGTTACTGTTAAAAGCAGGATGAGTTTGATTATTATCTACAGTATAGCCAATAGTCTTGCAGTGAGCTGTACAACTTCCAGTGGTGGACAAAGAGGACGGGGAGGGGTGTAGGATGTAACCTTTAATGGGATAAGAAGTGAGTATAAAGAGGTACCAGATCAAGGGAAGAGTGACAGCTGGATCAAAAGAAGTTGGTTTTTAGCATGAGACAAGGGAGAAAGACACTCCAAGGAAATATGTAAAAAAAGACAAATAGAGTGAAAAAAATAAGAAAAAATTAAGAAATTTAAAAAAAAACTATGGTTCACAGTCATCCACACTTAAACCTCCCAGTTCTCATTGTCTCCATGTGAGCTCAGTACCTGTCAAAGGGCCTCTAAACTCCTGCAGGTATCTCAGGACTGGAGCTGCCCCACCCAAAGATGGTGGTCATGCCCTCAGGGATGATTCAAAATGTCTGCATCAGCCTCCAAACTCTCTGGGGAGCTGCAAGGCAAGCATGGGTGCCAAGTCTAGAAGTGTGATGGGGGTTGAATTTACAGATCAAATTGTATTTGTCTATCATGTACAGCACAAGATTTTGATATATGGTTTCATGGTGGAATCCTTTAACCTAATTTATTAAAACATGCATTACCTCACATGGGTGTGATTAAAAGAAATTAGGTTAACCTGTGCTTTCACTATTAGTGCCTTCACTAATTGAAAAAATAGATGCCAGAAAGAAAAGATTGGGAATGTAAACAGAGATGAAAACTCTAAGGAAATACTAATAAAATATGAGAAATATAAAATGTGTCTAATATAACAGGAAATTTCTTTGAGACCATGAATAGACTGGAAATTGCTAAGTAGTGACTGACCTTGATAATAATCCAACAGAAACTTCCCAAACTCATATAAGAAGAGGAAAAAAAGAATTGAACAACTATATAATATTGTAGAAATGTACATCAATTTCAAAGTGTGTTACACAGATGTGAGTGTTATACCAGTAGGAAAAAAGAAAAAGAAAAAATTCCCCAAGTTAGTCAGGTTCCATGGTGCATGCCTGTAATCCCAGAGACTTGGGAGACTGAGGCAGGAGGATCATAAGTTCAAAATGAGCCTCAGCAAAATTGAGGTGCTAAGAAACTCAGTGAGACCCTGACTCCAAATAAAAAATACAAAATAGGATTGGGGATATGGCTCCGTGATCGAGTACCCTTGAGTTCAATTCCCAGCACTCCACTCCCCAACAAAAAACCTCCCCAAATTAACAATGTGCTCCATACTAGAGATCAAGGAAGTTCAGAGAAAGTCTAACCAGATGAAAATTAACTAATTAACTAATTGATGGATCAAAGATAATTAATTAACAACAAAAACTGTCTAGAACTGTTATGTTCAAAATGTATAAAAACAAAAGCAAAAAGAAAAATTGTGACAGAAAACTAATAAGAGACGAAAAGCCTTAGCTTTGAAGCCTCAGGACAAGTATCATAGTCAATCCCTCCTCAGAAACTAGACAAACAAGAACAAAGGAAGAAATGTTTACTATCAGAATAAAAACCAGGGCAGAATTCTATATCCAGAAAAAAACTTCACTCAAAATAGGAGAAACAAAGAGTTTCTGAAGAAACCAAAACTGAAGAAATGTATTGCCTGCAGTCCATTCTGTCCTACCAAAAATATTAAAAGATCTTCAGAAGGAAAATGACATAGGTGGAAAATTAAGGTACACATTCAGAAAGAAGAGCATTAGAGAAGGAATAAATGAAGACAAAATGTGACTCTTTTTAGAATAATAATCATAACAATATACTAAGTGATTATAAAGTTTTGTAAGGGTAACTTTTGTTTAGAACGATAATTATAACAATATACAGAATGATTATAGTTGCAGAATAAGTGAGAGGAAGCACTACAGTGTTCTAAGGGAAAAGATGGAGGAGTTGGAAAGCTCTCCTTTCTGGTACATGTGCTGCATTTGAGGCTAAGAATATTATTTGAATATGGGCTTAGGTTAGTTAAAAATAAGTAGTCATGAGCTGAGGTGGTAGCTGAGTGTTAGAGTGCTTGCTTTGCACATGCAAGGCACTAGGTTCAATTTTCAGCACTACATGAAAACAAACAAACAAATAAAGATTTCCTCAATCTACAACTAAAAAAATTTAAAAGTAGAAAATAAAAATATGTAGTTGAGACATGATGGTTGGTTACCTTGAAAAATACTCATAATTGACAGGCTAAAAAGAAGACATAAAATGGAATCAAATAATTACATAAAAGAACAAAAACAAGTTTCTGGTACTTCATGTATTGCTGTACAGCTATAATCTCTGAATCATGCCTCATAAAATTAGAAAATGTAAATGTGTGAAATGAATTAGCACATGAGTGATTAAGAAAATTTCATGAATTTAGTCAACTCAGAGAGTTTTACATACCCGTGTCAGGATTTTAGAAAAATTATAATTACTAAAATATTAATGTAAATAGTATTGTTGAATATTACAACATTAATAGCTTTCATCTGGCTAAGGATATTAACACAAATACCCTATACACACACACACACACACATACACACACACACACATAGTAGTTCCAGTCATTATTTAATTTTAACATATTAATATTTGTGGAGTAAACAATTTTGCCTCTATTTCACAAATGACTATTAAACTAAATTTCTTAAATAAATACTATAGTTTTCAATAACTAAACTATATTCAGTATGATTAAAGATCTTTATTTTACACTTTTATAGATTCTGAATTTTGTCAGGACACTTAATTATCAGGAAGAAACTTTTTCTTTTGAGAGTATATTTAAATATATTTTTCATTTACATTTCTTACATTGTTATTCTTACAAAAAAATATGAAACTAGTTCTGAAAATTAGAATGTGATGATTAATTGCTGATGCTGAACTCCTGTTAGCAACATGTAAGTCTCTGTAATAGTCTTGTAAACAGCAGGTGATATTTTCTTTAACTTTTTATAGCTTAGCATTTATTAAATTTTGATAAAATATTTCTCAATAACCATAATTATTATTCTTTACATAAAATAAATTATTATAATTAGTCTTTCTTTTGTCATTTTATCCTTTAAGTATATTTTTTTCTCTGTTCCACTGTCTAGGAAAAACACATTGTATGTTCTATTCTGCAAGACAGAGTCAAAACTGGTTGTTCTCCTCACACTGTCTGCACAGTGCCTCAACTGGCAAAATCCATAACAAGTTCCACAGTTCTGCTGTTGAATTCCATGAAATCCAACTGTGTTAGCATGTAAAGACTTCTGTGAATTCCCCTCTGCTTCCTTTCTGGGATTACCTTTTTACTATGACCAATTCATGCTCTATTTTATCAAACATCTGTGAGCATTTATCTTTAACGTCTTTAGCAATTAGGAAAAAGCAAATTAAAATTAAACTGAGATTCCATATCACTCCAGTCAAAATGGCAATTACTAAGAATACAAGTAACAATAAATGTTGGCGAGGATGTGGGGAAAAAGATTCACTCACTCATTGCTGGTAGGACTGCAAACTGGTACAACCACTCTGGAAAGCAGTATGGAGATTCCTTAGGAAACTTGGAACTATCAGTTATCTGTTACTGCATAATAAACACAAGGAAATCAGTTTAGAACCACATATAAACTTATTCAAAATTTGTTTGAGACTGAAATCTAGACATGGCTTACTCTGTACAGGACTGAACAAATCTGTATTCCAGTTTCCTTTCCAAAACTTGAGATCCCTTCCAAGCTCATGTAGTTTTGGCAGAACTGAGTACTTTGCAGCTATAAGAATGAGGTTCTGCTCTTAGAGGCTGCATACAATTTGCTTGTAAGTAGTCCTCTCCTTAGGCAGCTCATGTCATAATATATTACCTCTTCAAGACCAGCAGAATGAAGTCTCTCTGCAGTCTGCTGAGAGTCTTATATAATGTAATATAATGAAAGGAGCGATATCACATAAAATTTACCATTTAACCGTACTTTACTGGTTAGAAGCAACTCACAGATTCTACTTTCTCACTCAAGTGTAGGGAAATATATGAAGGCATGATAGTTGGGAGGAGGATCATTGAGTCTGTCTCCACTTGGGTAAATGTGTTTCTTAAAGAGAAGTTATAATACCACTTTTAGGAAGCTGGTGAAGTGAAAGTCTGGAAAAGGAGTAGAAGACAGAATACATGTAAGAAACCAGTTCTCAGAAGCACCGGGCACAGAGAGAAGGTGGAACTCACAGGAAAATCTGAGAAATCACCTATATCTCCTAACAAAGATTTATAAATACTGTTTTGTCCATTTGCCTTTTAGTTAATGTAGGAAATGTGGGAAAAGAGGAGTTACAAATACAAAATATAATAACACTAATCTCCTTCTATAGGTATGTGGTTATCTTTCATTATTCCTTTGTCAGGAACCAAGTTTCTGTTTAGTACTCAATAATTTCACCAAGATTTTGTTTGACCCTTCTTCGACAGTGTCAAACTATTGATGATAGTAATGAATGCGCTCAGCTTTTGCTTGTCTATCAATATCTTAATTTCTACTTCATTTTTTGAAGGATGGTTTTGTTGGTTATAGAATTCTTTGTTGATTGATTGTTTTAACACTTAAACATTAAATCTCACTGTCTCCTGCCCTCTGTGGTTTCAGAAAAGAAATCAGATATTAATATTCTTGAGCATCTCTCCTCTGAGACAAAAACTTCTATCACACTGTCAAATTTTCCTCTTCTTTTTTGGATAGTGTGATTATAGTATGGATATTTAAGTTTATCCTTGAAGTTCATTAAGTTTGTTCTTTAAGGATTCACCAGACAGGTTAAAAAAAAATCTCTGAGATAAAGGTCTCTGTTTCCTCTTTAAATCAGGGTCCACTCTGAGGCCCTAGATCTTATGCCTCTAGGGGGCCACTGAACAGAGAAAGATGGGAATCAGGCAAGGGTTAGTTAGTGGTACAAAATATTCATACCATCTTTCAATCACCTTGTTGTTAAACATACAACTACTGTATTGCTGTAAATTTGGACTATTTTAAGCATTCTGACAGCACTGATTCTGACTGTTTTATCCAGTACATGGTATTTCTATGAAAGGTTGGTCTCTTGGAGTTTCTTACTCTTTCGTTTTTGCTGTAGTCAAAGTAAAACTTTTAATGAAGGAGGTAATTAAAATAAAATGAGTAAATCAGAACATCAGGAAGACAAGGAATGCAAATACTGTTCTCCATGGATACATGAAAATGTATTTTAGAACAGATTTTTAGCTCAGTAATGACAAAAACATAGCAACCTGTGAAAAGAAAGGAACTTCCTTAGTTTGGTAAGTGATATATATTTTTAAATTCACACAAAATATAATATACTGTGGTAAAGTATTGAAACCTTCCTAATCTTGAGTTTGGGAATTAGACAGCTTTTTAGACTTAATGTTCTACAGGAAGTATCCTGTACTAAAAGGCAAGACAAACAAATGAGAAATAAGACATGAATAAGACTATTGTGTATAAAAAATCTGTACAGAAACCACAAGTCATTAGAATAAATGAATCAATATTGTAAGGGAGTTAACTATAAGGACAACATAGAAAATCCATTTGTCTTATATCTATGATATCTGTAAAGACTGATAAATATAAACCTATATAAGTGGATGTATATAACATTATTATCTTATAAGATTCAATATTTTAAATTTATGATTAGTTTCAAATGAATTTCTACATTTATTGGAATCATCAAAAAGTTTTGATACATTTGAAAAATTGACGCATACTAAAAAACCACAGAAAACATAGTGTCAAGAATATTCAGATTAATTGGGGTAAAAGAAAAAATCTAGAAATTAGTTTTAAGTTATTAAGATGGAATGGTGTAGAAAAAAAGACAGGCAATTTTACAAAAAAAAAAATCCAGAAACCAAACAACACATACAGAATTATATGATTTGTGACAGAAATGAAATTACTATGTAGCACAGAAATGATAGATTTCAATGAATGTTAGTTTATTGACGGAAACATTACTTTATTTCCCTTTCTGGTGTTGGAGATTTCCAATTCATGTAATATGGTTCAAGTCTTACCATATTACAGACGCCTTCTCCTAAATCTAGAACTGAGCCCTGTTCCAGAACACTCATTTCTCTTGCCTGCATTGTGTGTGTGTGTGTGTGTGTGTGTGTGTGTGTGTATATATTTATTTTTTGCTTAGGACTTATCATACTACAATATATTTTACCTTATTTAATTTCTGACTCCTGTTACTATACCCTGTCAGGAGTATCAAATAAAAAAAAAAAATATATATATATATATATATATTTTTTTTTTATATATATATATATATAGTGATAGTTCTTCAGGGATTCACCTGACAGGTCAGAACAGAAAACACATCTCTGCTTCAGTTGAAATCAGGATCCACTCTGGGGATACGGACAGTAGTCTTCTAAGCTGCCATGAACAGAGGAAGATGCCAATTAGCAAAGCCTACGTTAAAATGCTAAAGGATTCTCTTACCATGATTTAGGCACCTTTTGTTAAACAACTGTTTCATTTTTGTAACATTCAGCTGCTTTAAAACATTCATTTAAATAATATTAGTATGGGGGCTGGGGTTGTAGTTCAGTGGTAGAGTGCTTGCCTAGCATGTGTGAGGCACTGGGTTCAGTCCTCAGCACCACATAAAAATAAATAAGTAAAATAAAGGTATAAAAATGATATCACCTGTTAAAAAATATTACTATGCCCACTATTAACTATCTTGCACAAAAATCAGATACAGCTGGATTGTGAGCCTATTGTGAGGAGAGTGTTCAACAAAATGCATGAGAATTCAATCTTTGATGCTTTTCTGTGTTCCAGATACATTCAAAGCTGTAGTTCTGTTTTTTTTTTTTTTTTTTTCCACGTAAGTAATGTCACTCCTTCCTTCCAATCTGCATAGGAAAACTTCAACTCACATCTGTTCCATCAACAGCTCTTTCCTTGTACCTTCCATATACTCAAAATCCTGTTGTTCCTCACCACCACCCCAACCTCCACCGCCTGTCAAATCCATCATCATCCCTCTGGATTAATACACTGGCTTTCTAAACTGATCTTCCTGCCTCACCCCTGCTCCTCAATAATTAGGCTTTCGAAAGAGAATCTACAATGGTAAAAGTTTGTTAAAAGTGAATCACTCATGTGCTCTTCTCCATTGTTCAAGATATTTCCCAGGCCTTTCCACATAGCATTTATCCTTTTTTCTCCTTTTGTTCTTATGTTTATCTGCTGTGCCCACCCAAGTCTCACTGATAGCCTGAAAGCTTCAGGCAGGCTACTGTTTCTGTACCTTTGTCCCCTCTGCTTGGAATCTTCTTCCTCCTCTCCGCTTTTCTCCATGACTTTCTTCCTCTCTTCATGGCTTTGTTCAAGTCTCACCATATTACAGAGGACTTCTCTCAAAGTCTAAAATTAAGCTCTGCCCCAGAATACTCATTTCTCTTGCCTGTATTATTATTATTATTTGCACAAGACTTACCACACTACAATATATTTTACCTTATTTAACTTCTAACTCCGGTCAGATGTAAGTTTCATGAGAAGAGTAATTTTTGCCTCAATTTGACTTATTATTTATAGAACCTAGAAATGTGCTTGCTATATTATAGAAAGATCTTTAACAAGTAACCACATGTCTGATATTTAAAAAGTTAGAAAAGATTTCTTAATCACCAGTAAAAGTGATTATGTCAGCAATCTTATAACCATTACAAATATTTCTTTTTTCAATTATCTTTACTGAGCTCTTGACAATATGTAAATATACATTCTCAATCATATGTATTAGAAAATTTTGTGTCAGAACTTCATTCACCTGTTTCTCTCCTATTGGCACATCATTGTCTTTGCATTAGACCTCTTAACTGTTCTAGTTATTACACCAGGAATGTCCATTCTGTATTTACTTAATTATTCAAGCTAGTTTTTCCCCATGTTTTTATTTGTGTGTAGGGCATGTGTTCCAAAAGTGAAGACATTATTTGTTACATTCCACGAAGCTGTCTCATTGAAATGTCATTTCTGCTTTGGTTGTTGATTATATTTCCTTTGAAATGACTTTTCTATGATGAGGTTCATATACTGATGTGACTTTGTTTTGTTTCATTGAAAATTTGCATGAAAAAGCCTGTGAAGCATTGATGTTAATTGGATAACTATGGTGACTAGCTGGCTGGAAATGTTCCTCATTTCCATTCCTGTAGTTGTAATTGTGTTGTTTTTAATATAACAAATACTGTATCTTTTTACACAGACGTATGCCAATATTTGCCTTAAATGAGAATTTCAAATCTATATAAAAATTTTTATGCAGTCATGTAATAATACTTAAATAAATTGTATCCTTATTTGGTAGTTCTAATTTCATAGAATGATCTAAAATATTTCACATGGACAATAAACCCTGCCGAAGCTGAAACATTCTATTGGCAACTAAAAATGAGCTCTTCTTCAGGTACTTCTTAAACTGCTGAGTTTATCATTTTTAACTTTGTGACCCAGTTTACATGCATCATTGAAATGTAACCTCAGGCCATGTAGTCAAGATTTTTTCTTTTGATAACTATTTGTTAACATCTCACTCTGCAGAGTTTCAGTCACACTGGAGTGAATATGTGCTTGGGTTAGACTTGATACTTTGCTAACTGTGTGCATTAGTGTGGATGGAAGTCTTTTCAAGGAAATTGCTTGGCTGTAAAGTAGATGTAGAAGTGACAAAAGATGAGGATAGATTTGCACAGAACATTTCCTCTCACTCCTTTAATTATATAACATTTACCATGCAAAGTTTGTGGTTTCAATGTAATTCAAATAAAATTTTTGGTTAAGTGCTGTATGTTCTGGATTTCTGAAAATAGCGTATGAATTCCATTTTGTTTCTGCTAATGAAACATGAAGGGTAATAACTGAAAAAAATTACCTCAATTTTTAGTTTTCTATGAAGTTTTTTTTTACATTAAAAATATGAGATAAATTTTATTGGTTGGCTCCCTTTGAGTCCTTATTTGTAGGTTATAAAACAGATGACAACTTCTCCATTATAAAACTGAAGATTCACCTTTTTTTCTTGTAATAGCCATTATTTTTATAATCTCAAAAATACATTAAATATAGTTTTAATTTTTAATATTTAATTAAATTTTAATGTTTTATTCAAATTATAAATTGCTGTCTAGCTTCCCTAAATATATTTTTTTAATATCTCACCATACTTTATTTTCCTCTCACTGATATCACTCAATTTCCAGTAAATAAACTAATTTCATATTTTTTGTTTGTTGATTATATTCTTTTCAGCATAAAATCTCCTTCTGAGACTTTTCCACATTTACTTTTATTCATAGATCATTCTTCATAATTGAGTTACCAGGTGATTATCACAAGCAAGTCGGTCTAAGAAGACTCAATACAAGAAGGAAAGATTTTAACATAGCCTCTGAGGGGGAAAAAGACAATATTAAGATGAAGAAATATATTTCATAGAATATACAAATGAGAATAATGCTTGAAGAAATCTTGAGTAGTGCCATCTTTCTAAAGAATTGTCTTTCAGAAAATAGCTACTACAGTTTTTCCTCATTCTTCTGTCACTGTCTCATTTGACCCTCATCTCAACTCCAATAATTCTGATGCCTGAATAGGATTGAATAGGTGTTACTTTTTTGGGGGGAGGGGGAATCCGTCTTAAAACATATACAAAGCTTAATATAAATTTCAAACCTCAGGTAGATTCACTAAATTGTTTTATAAAATCAGTAGTTAGTCAACTGTCTTTTGGCATTCCTATCTACAAGTGATTTCAACAAAATGTATATCCTATGAATGAGGTTTTGTATATCTTTAAGTATTAACTGATATAACCATTTAAGTCTTGATCTTTCTTAGCAAACATAAAGCAAACTCTAATTCCATGGAGAAATCAGAGTTGCTGATAGTTACGTATAACAGGAAACGAAAATGAGAAATGTGTATGTGCTGTTTTCTGATGTGTACAATCTATTTTTTCAAGAACAGAGTTTTTTTTTTTTTCCAGTATAAATTATGAAATCTGAACTTCTACAGTACAAGTTATAAATAAATTATAAATATTTAAGTAAATTATGAAATAACCTGAATCTTTTCAATTTTGATAGGCAATCAATAATTACAAATTTTCAAATATAAGGATCAAGAAAATGGTAAAAATATATTTATGACAGTATCTGAGTAAGTAAACCAAAATTTTGCCCTACATTCTTTACACTAGTCTAAAATCATGTGAATGCTCAATTTTGTAAGTTTGTTGTGAATAGATTTTTTTTATTTTTTGATCATCTTGTGAACTATTTTGGGTGGGAATCAGACTGTAAAAACTGCCATTTTTTTTCTATGAATTCTAAATTAGTTTCAGAGCAGGTGATGAACAGACATAAAGAGGAAGTCCTTCTCCATCAGCAACTGTCTCTAGATAGTCAAACTTAATGAGAAATCATGTAAGTACAGCAATTAAGCCAAGTGAGTGGTTTTAATGCTTAATCACTGGTTTTATTTCTAATTGAAGCCAGGGCAGAGTTATTGCTGCAGTATATGCTCTGGACAACTTTTGACAGAAAGAGCACATCATACACTTCTTGTGACAAAATCTGTGGATAGTATTAAATATTTGTTAGAGATAAAGACAACAAACACAATTTTGTTGGTGTTTTAAATAAAATAGAGCACACTTTTAGCTACAGATACAAGAGACATATTTCTTGGCATCTTTGTACAAGAGAAATATTTTTTCTAAGAAATGAAAACTCAATAAGATCACCAGCAGAAAACAGCAGCAGCAGCGGTATAATTTCAGTAGTCCATTAAGAAATTGTTACCCAGATAGTCACAAATCTACTTAGAGTGAGATACAAAATTTTAATTTCCTTTCATTATGGCAAATGCTAATCACTGGTTATCTAAATGCATCTGTAGGGGAGAGTTTTTGCTTCTTCATGGATCTGTTATTAGAGTGCTGGTCTTTGCGTTGTGCTCGGATTGCTCCGTTGCTTCCTTGTTGATATACTTTGTTAAGCCTGAAGCCAGAAATCATGTATTTTACTTCTGTCTTCTGCTAAAGGACCGTTTTGACCCTTACGAAGGAAGTCATTTGGTGACAGCCAGTGACTCTGCTGCGACGTATGCATGCTCTCTGAGAACACTTGGGAGTATTTTGAATTTTACCATGTTATATTGCTGTGAGAAACCAATATCTATGGTCCTTTTCTTTCGCTACCATATATCATTCAATTTTACAACAAAAATTTATGAAATGCCTCCTAGTGAGTAGTCAACTGCTCTAAGTGCTGTCAATGAGAAGCATTTCTTTCTCTGAAGCCCACTTTCCATATTTGCCTGGATTTACACTGATATCATTGTTCCCTCCATGATATACATCTTTCATTCTATAAATAGTGTAGTTCTATAATTCTGATAATATAGCAGTGACATAATGCAAACATGTCAAGTGGTTCACATTCAGTGTATGATTTTTTTTTAAATTTTTGGTGGGAAGAGTAATAAACAATAAATATTATTTATTTAATGAGCTATTATAATACCATGTTGAAGATAAAAACAAAGTGATAATAAAAGTAGTAATGAATGTGTAAGGAAAAAAAATAATGGAACAAGATTTACTCAAATGTATTAGTCATCAAATTTTATTCACAAGACAGAGAAACTCATGAGCATATCTCAGGCATAATATTAGAGCCCAAAAAAGAGACAGAGAGACTCTGTGGCTTAAGTAGACCGAACAAGAGAGAAAGTGGTGAGAGAAACTGCAGCACACATTTACAAGATGTCCATGACTACAACATAAGAATGGATTTGAAGTCATGAGGGTGAACACAGAAAGTGAAGATGAGATATTTTTCCAGTTGCCCCAGAGATGCGATGGTCACTGTGATCAGTGTGGTAAGTGTGGAATAGAGATCCTGATGTTTTGAGAAGGGATGTCATCAGGACCTCCTGATAGATAGGAAGGTATGCTTTGTGTTACAGAAAGAACAATTTGAAAATGTTCTTTTTATCTTGAAATTGAATACTTGTCTGAGTGTGTGTGTGTGTGTGTGTGTGTGTGAGAGAGAGAGAGAGAGAGAGAGAGAGAGAGAGAGAAGGAGGGTTGATGGGAGCTTTCGAAATTGAAAATATCATTGATAAAGCAATTTAGCGGTAAAGTCAATGGGAGAGTTTTGAATAAATTTATTAGAACTTATCTGATTTTTGTGGAAATATATTAAGTAAGGAGATAGATTGTCTGCCTGCAGGTAAAATTACTGCAGGAAGTGTTAATATTACACCATCATCTGCATACAGACCATTGGTTTGAAAATTCATAGGGAAACTTAGTTTCTAATGCAACAGCATTAAGAGATATCACCTCATGCATGTGATTAGGTGTTTCGTAAATGCTTTTAACAAAGAAAATTCAACCCTTTACACTGTTAATTTTCTTCCACCATCTGAGAACACAGTCTTTTCCTCAATTGGCTGATTCAACAACAAGTTGCCATGTTGCAGACACTGAGCAACCTTCAACAGACAACTGACAGCTGACAACTTGATGTTGAATTTGCAAGCCTCTAGATACCTGAGAAAATAAATTTCTGTTCTTTATATATTACCCAGTCTCTGGTATTTAGAAACAATAACACAAAAGCACTAACATGGACTATAACTGTGGTTCTATAAGAGATTATCTCCTCAGGAAAAAGTTTAGTTCAAAAAAGGTACAACAATAGAAAAATGAATGGTTGAGAAGTCACTGAAAAATCAAAAGTGAGATCTTAAATAAAGGGGGAGACACCTACTAAAATCTTTGACTAACTTCCTTACTAAATGCAGAATGAATTTCAAATATGTATGTGTGAATTATAGTATCTATGAAAAGCTGACCCAATTGATCTTTCTAGATTTTCACATTATATCCTACCAAATTCTTCAATACCTTATTCATGGTGCTTCTTTGTTCTCTTGCATATCTTCTGTCCATGGATTAGTGTTATTTGGAATTATCTCCTCAAAAACCTCCATTTGAAACTGTCTTCTTATTTTTCAAGATCTGCTTGTAATGCAATATCTTTATGAAATTTTCATGATTATGACCGGGTGGTATATTTTTATTTTACTTTCTTAACACATAGTTTAATAGAAAATTCGCAAAAAGCACTTGCAACTATTTATTGGAATTTCTTTTCCTAAAATCTTATGACCCAAAATGAAGTGATTCTATCTATGCTATCTTTGATCCACAGAACTGGATTACTTCTTGGCATAGTAAGGCTACCTTATGTGAGTAATTATTCAACACATAGCAAGAATGCTCTAAGTGATTCATGTTCTTCACATTTAATTTTTAGTATTGGATATGTGTTCTTTTTATACACCAAAATTTTTGTTATATGTAAAAATTTGAAATATCTTCGAGCTATTAATATGATGTGATTTTGCTCTTTATTTTTCTATAATAAATCTCATCTAGAATATGACTAAATTTATAAAGCCTTGATTATTTTTTTAAAATGTAGTAAATCCCTGTAAAAATGTAGTAAATCCCTCTTTACTGAACGTAAGTGTAATTTATATACAGATGTGAGTCTAATTTTATATACATTTGTGTGAACATACATACATGTATACATATGTGTGCATATACATACACGTGTGTACATTATTGTATATACATACATGTATACATATATACATACATGTTGAAATATATATATATATATATATGGTTGATAACATGTTTTAAAACAAAAAGTATAAAAATAAAGGTCACCATATTCTGAGCAGATGAAATAGAGTTGCATTCATCAATTTTTCATTGCTATGACTAAAATATATGATACCATGTGAGGGAGGAAAGATTTGGCTCCTGATTTGTGGTCAGCTGGCTCCATTGCTTTGGAGCTGAGGTAAAGCAGAACATTATGGCAGAAGAGTATGGTGGAGAAATGCTACTCAGATTACACTAACTGGGAAGGAAAGAGAGAGGGGGAGAAAGAGAGACAAAGACAGAGAGAAAGGGAAAGAAAGAAAGAGTTCTCAAGTGTGTGCCCCAGTGACCTACTTCTTCCAACCATGTCCTTCCACCTGCATGCAGTTGCTACTACTTTCTGGTAGACCATTCAGCTTTAAATGGGTTAATCCTCTGATGAAATTCAGAACCCTTATCATCCAATCACTTCCCAAATGTCCTATTGCTGAGCGTTGCTGCAGTTGGGACCAAGACTTCAATACAGGAGTCTTTCGGGGACATTACTTTTCCAAACCATAACAGCAGTGATCCTGGAGAACAATTGTCTGGGATAATAAATATTTCAAGGACTATGAAACTTTATAACATATAGTTTTATCTTCTAATATATAAATAAAAATCATTACTCTAAGCTGCTTATAGATGAGTAGATAAAAATTATCAGGTCAAATTCTCATCAAAATATGGGATCCCAAAGTAATATAGTGTTTTGAATATTGTTTCCTTATTTCCATGCTTTTAAAAATACTTTGGTAGAAACCACTTGATATTCTTCATCATTACAATAAGATTAAGTTAAGGAAAGGAAAAGAGTATGAAAATAATTCATCAAGTCATTGTGAATTCTCCATTATTCAAATTGAACAGCAACCTAAGTAATCACAAAGGGACTATGCATCACTTAAAATGGCCTTTTTTTCTCATTTCACATTCCAGTATGTCAGATAAATATGTATCACTAAAATCTGTTTAAATAAGAAAAATCACAATTTTCCTCTCATGTGTTGGAAACATGGAAATAAACTTCAAATAATTCTCTTGATGACCAATACGGATGATGGCACTGAAGTTGATGAGGAGAGTAATGATAAGAAGCAGCTTTCTAGTATTAGTGCACAGATGAAACCTTGGTCAACTACTTAGATAAGGACAGATCGTTAGTAAAAACCAAGAATATGCTGAAGCAGGGGCAAGGTGAAGGCGTGCAGTGATGAGAAGCCAATTACCATGGTCATATTTTTAAACTGTTGGCGACTAGGACTCATTCCCTGCATGAGCCCTGTGAGGATGCAGGAAGAATGTTCACCATTGGACCTCCACAGCAGAAGAGGTGGGGTTGTACCAGGGGCTCAACAGAAATCTATCTCCACCCTGCTGCCATTCCTTGGGTCTTCTGAACAAACTTCCTCCTTAAAACAAACACAAGGAGAAGAGCTGAGAATCTTGGCCATCAAATAAGGTGAGACATTAGGCAGACCCTGGAGCTCTCTGCCTCAGATGGAGCTGAAATATGTTCTGAATCAAAAGCATGGGGTAGAGGGCACAAACGCTATGTGCGACAATCAGCCTATCAGGGATGTTGATGATGATGGTTCATATGAGCTGTGATCACTGTGAAAGGCATGAGAACTTATGAAAAGTTACAAAGCTGAAAATTCCAGCAAAGATTCAATTCACAGACTAAATTTCCAAGGCCACTGTCCCTAGCTATAATAGTTTGTTTTAGCTTTGTTTTGTTCGTTGGTCTAACAGGAACAAAGAGGTATCAAAGTAGCATGAATGCAATCAAGACAATGCTAACTCAGTTTAAAGAGTATGTAATGAATGGCTTTACATAAATGGGATGTCTCAAAAATTTTTAGACATGCTCAGCTATATATCTTTGGTTTCCAGTATTTCTTATAATTGTAGAAAATTGGGTTTGACAGTCATTATTTCTTACAGGAAGGCTCTTGCTGTGAGATTTTTGACATCCTAAACTAAATCACAAGACACAGTGAGATAACTGATAAGATAGACTTTACATGACAGTGTATTTTAATTTCCCCACTGCACTTCTGAGCCCCAGAATGTGGTCTAATGAGCCATTTATTTAGAGGTTAAGTATGTCTTGTTTAACTTGACCAAACTTTTTCACATTAATAAGCCCTGATACTGCATCATTAAATGCTGAACTCCTAATTTCTCCCTGCATTAGATTTTTTTTTCATATAAAGCTAGTTTCTGTAAAATGTGGTTTTAACAAAAGTACAAATCACTATTAATATTGATACAGAATTATGTTTTAATAGTGGAAAGGGGATATATTTTAAGAAGATTTATTACAACTAAGCTGATTTATTAACACCCTGAAATTAGGATGATTAACACAGAGGGAAGCATAAAATTCTTACTTTGCAAATTCAAGTTAGAACTAGTGTGCAAATCCCCTGACAATCTCCTAACATCTGGGCACTTTCCTTACCTTGGAGACAAGAGGGGACACCATAGCTAGTTTTTTTGTTGTTGTTGCTGTTGTTGTTGTTGTTGTTGTTTTTTCTTCCTCAGTCCTTAAGATTAAAGGAGAGAAATGGTGATAAACATAAACAATGGTAATAAGCATAAACAATAAGAAACAACAAAAATAGTTATAATCTCCACCATTATCAGAACACTTATCAGTTAAAATAAACCTGATTCCTTCAGCTCCAAAAGATCTAAATTTTTAGATTGTTTTCTCTTTCCTCTTTGTGTTATCATGGCAGGTTGAGGGAAAGGAGGAAAGAGGACAGGGGTTGCTTGTTTCCATTTCTGGAAAAATTCTAAAATTGCTTATTCCTGAATCATCCCTGCTGCCATGAGTTTAAAGCATTCATCATTAAATTTGTTCTATGAATTTAATACATTGACTTTATCTTCATTTTTTTCCCATCTTTATTCCATTACATCTAACATGACCTTGCCCTAGTCATGTTAGATCAGTATAAAATTGATCCAGCACACGAGATCAGTATAAGATTGAGTAAGAAATCATAGAATTTGTGATTAAGGCCCCACCAGAGGTTACAAAACAAGATTATATTAGTTCTTTTAAAAATTTAAAAGTGAGCTAAATTTACACACTCTGATACTGGAAAGAGTAGGGATCTGTCTAAGATGCAGAGCACACACAGAGTCTAACTAACTATTTGGTTTCTGTGCTAGATCAGTATAAAAAATGAATAATTGAGCAGAAGAAAACATTTATTTGATCTTTCTCATTAGAGATGGTCTACATAGCCTCATCAAATTCTTTGAAGAGAACAAAGTAGAGTAGGATGGAACTGGCATCAAGGTACTTTCCTGATCTGGAATATAAGGTCAGGCAGAGTGCTTTGCCCATAGTGAGTGCTTAGGGAATATTAGGTTTTAAATCACATGAATTGTACCTGAATTATGTGATTCTCATCACATAATTTGCCTCATTCATTTATGTTTCAGTGTGTATTTTGAGAAACAATCAACGCAGTTAAGTTGATTTCATTAAATAACATGGATTCTCTAAGTGTTCTGATAATCATTGAAAAACAAGTGATTGACTATACTCCTAGACAGTAAAAGACAAATGAGAAATAAAACTTTCTAATAAATAATGTCCTCAGATATTTGAGCCAGAAAGTTTTCTTTACTGGCTTATTTCTAATATTTTCCCTATTTTTTGAAGTAGATTTTTAAAATTCTCTTCATAACATTCATTTTGCACTGTGCCAGTTGCAATCACATGAACATGTAATATATAGTTTCTGTATTTGATATGCTGTAGACCTGTTGGGAGGTGCCCACAATGTGTGCTACTATACATTATTGAACACATACATGGAAGAATATGAGGACAATGGAAACAATTATTGCAGCCCACCAGTTGTCATAAGAATTACTTTGCTCTGTCAGTGGACACTTTCTGAAAAATCACAGAATTTTCAGGCATTTGTCTAGATACTTGGGGCAAATGAAATTAGTATGGATACCTTTAATTGTAAATGCACACCCCAGCTTGAGTAACAATTGTGGGTTATTTAATGATCTACGCTATTACGATCCATATATAAGTTTATAGTGAAAAAAACATGTCCTTTTTATTTTCTTGGTAAGGCTTTGGAGAACATTGCTGGATTCACATATTGAGAAGTAAATGGCATTCCCTAGAAGATGAAATAAGCAGCAGGTTGAAGGCACATGAACTAAAACAAAGACTCTAGTGTTCAAAATTGGAATGGATGGCAGAACAGTCTTTATAAGCTTTAAGCACATGTTAATGAACTGCAAACACTTTTATTATGAAAATAGTCCTAACCAGTTTACTTTTATAGAAAAAAAAAATTAGCTAAGGAAGACCAAAAGCTGTCTTAATATGGGAGAGATAGAAGACAGACTTTTCTAAGGGTTATTTAGGATAATTGCTTTAATCTTTAATCTTGGAATGACATGAACTGTCTCTTAAACTTGTTTGTCAAAGGAAGTGGTGAAGATTATTCACTCCAGACTGCCTGAATCTCATCGATATTCTAAGAGCTGAGGAAGAATGAAATAAATGAACAAAGTCTAATAGGAAGAGAACAGGACACTGGTATTAAGGCCCCAGCAATAGGATCCACTTTTAAACATCACATCTAGAGGGAAGATGACTCCAAGCTAACTTTGAAAAATTAGGATTGACAACACCTTATGAAGGGAAGATTATAGATTTTGTTTTAGCTCGATAAAACAATGAAGGGGTTAGTGAAACAACCTACTAGAATGTTGTTTTACCACAGAATGTGGACATGGATCTAGATGTAAAGAGATTGCTATATGATAGCATGTTACCAGTAATAATTCAATAAGATGAAGTTTTGATTATTATTACCACATTTTACTGTGTATTTTAGGGACTGAATTCTTGCTTTCTCCAAAGAAATGAAATGTCAAAATTCTAATCCCCAATGTGATAGCATTTGCAGGTAGGATCTTTGGAAATTAAAGAATCTTACAAGAGGTCTTGATGGTGGAGCCCTTGTAACAGGATTGCTAGCTTTTCAGCAGAGTGCTCTCCCTCATCTCTCTTCTCAGGCACATACCAGGGAAAGGCCATGTGAGAATATGATGAGAAGGTTCTTGTCTACAAACCAGGAAGACACTGAGTCTAAGGTTTCTTGAGCTTCCATTTCCCTGACTACAGAACTGTGAGAAATAAACTATTATCTAAGCCACCCAGTCTATGGTACAGCAGCCCAAAGTGACTGAGAAATATACCTACAATATAGAGAATTAACTTGCATTTAATTTTTTTGTTTAATTGAAATAACCTCCCATGTCAGCATTGTTCAATAGGTATTTATGTACTGATAAAAATGCTGTTTGTGAAATGTCTGGTATGCTAACCACTAATGCCATGTAGCTACTGAGAATTTTGAAATGTGGCTAGTAGGACTATAGAGTTGAATTTTAAATTTTATTTCAGGTTACTTAAATAAATGTAAATAAACATATGTAAGTAGTATTCAACCATATTAAAAAACTAGACTTTTTTGTTACTAGGCAATAGTAACAAAAACGGCATGGTATTGGTACCAAAATAGAAAGGTAGATCAATGGTACAGAATAGAGGACACGGACACAAACCCAAATAAATACAATTTTCTCATACTAGACAAAGGGGCCAAAAATATGCAATGGAGAAAAGATAGCCTCTTCAACAAATGGTGCTGGGAGAATTGGAAATCCATATGCAACAGAATGAAACTAAACCCATATCTCTCACCATGCACGAAACTAAACTCAAAATGGATTAAGGACCTCGGAATCAGACCAGAGACCCTGCAGATTATAGAAGAAAAAGTAGGTCCAAATCTTCACCTTGTTGGTCTAGGATCAGACTTCCTTAACAGGACTCCCATAGCACAAGAAATAAAAGCTAGAATCAACCACTGGGATAGATTCAAACTAAAAAGCTTTCTCTCAGCAAAGGAAACTATCAGCAATGCGAAGAAAGAGCCTA
The DNA here is from genome assembly GCF_902686455.1 of Sciurus vulgaris. NCBI lineage: Eukaryota > Metazoa > Chordata > Mammalia > Rodentia > Sciuridae > Sciurus > Sciurus vulgaris. Next base: position 152,690,922 of record NC_136466.1, read on the forward strand.
CAGAGTGGGAGAATATCTTTGCCAATCATACTTCAGATAGAGCACTAATCTCCAGAATCTATAAAGAACTCAAAAAACTCTACTCCAAGAATTCAAATAATCCAGTCGACAAATGGGCTAAGGAAATGAATAGACACTTCACAGAAGAAGATCTACAAGCAATCAACAAACATATGGAAAAATGTTCAACATCTCTAGTAATAAGAGAAATGCAAATCAAAACTACCCTAAGATTCCATCTCACCCCAATTAGAATGGCGATTATCAAGAATACGAGCAACAACAGGTGTTGGCGAGGATGTGGGGAGAAAGGTACACTCATACACTGCTGGTGGGGCTGCAAATTAGTGCAGCCACTCTGGAAAGCAGTGTGGAGATTCCTTAGAAAACTTGGAATGGACCCTCCATTTGACCCAGCTATCCCACTCCTTGGCCTATACCCAAGGGACTTAAAATCAGCATACTACAGAGATACAGCCACATCAATGTTCATAGCTGCTCAATTCACAATAGCCAGACTGTGGAACCAACCTAGATGCCCTTCAATTGATGAATGGATAAAGAAACTGTGGTATATATATACAATGGAATATTACTCAGCCATAAAGAATGATAAAATTATGGCATTTGCAGGCAAATGGATGAAATTGGAGAATATCATGCTAAGTGAGATAAGCCAATCTCAAAAAGCCAAAGGACAAATGATATCGCTAATAAGTGGAGGATGACACATAATGGGGGGGAGGGAAGGGTTAGTGTTAGGGTTAGAGTTAGGGTTAGGGAGGGGGGCAAGTATGGAGGAAGGAAGCACTGTATAGAGGGTAAAGAGGGGTGGGAGTGGTGGGGGGAAGGGAAAAAATAACAATGAATCAAGCAACATTACTCTATGTAAATTTATGATTACACAAATGGTATGCCTCTGTGCCATGTACAAACAGAGAAACAACATGTATCCCATTTGTTTACAATAAAAAAAAAAACAAAACTAGGCTTATATGTTCTCATGTAGTTTTTTCTTTTATTTTTAATTTGGTTTTGAGAAAGAATGTATCTTATTTTCCATAATTCTAAAATGTTTTGCATGTTCTTTTTGGCTCCATGTTTGACCTACATCAATATTAATTTTATTTCTTTTTTTATATTTTTTTAAGTTGTTGATGGATCTTCATTTTATTTATTTATATGTGGCTCTGAGATTTGAACCCAGTGCCCAGTGCCACATGCGAGGTGAGTGAGTGCTCTACCACTGAGCCACAACCCCAGCCCTAATTTATTTCTTTATAGTACACTAAATTCATGTCCTAATTTGGGCCTAGTTTTTCGTATTTGGACCATACCTCTTGTGTATTAAAATTTTCTGATTGCCTGTTTTATTATTCCTATATTTTGTTCATATCTTCAAATGAACCAAACTCTTAGTAATACTCTATTTTAAAGAGTTCCTTTATTCATGGCAACCTCCCACTGAAACATAAATCCTCTTCCTTAAGGTCTCAGTGGAGTTGTTATTCTGGGGCTTTCTTTGACTGGTTTACTGGGTTGTTTACACTATTTCCAAATACACTGGCATCTTCTTGGTCTACTCTCTTATTTTTCTGTAAGTATCCTCTAGTAATTTTTCAGGAAAACAGAGCAGGTATAAATTTTCCTAATTCATCAAGAGCAAAAATTTTTTCTTTTCCCATATTTGATTAATATTCTGACTAAATGCAAGTTATGTTCCTTCATATATTTGAAGATGTTGCATCATTATTTTAATTCGTTCAAGCATTTAATGATTTGAATGGCAGTCTAATTCAGGTTGATTTGTTGGTAAGTTATTTAATTTCTTCATTATTTCAGGAAACTTTATCTTTATTTATTTATTTTTTTTTATTTTGTCTGGGTGTTGCCTAGCCACACTCTTATTTCATCTGATTCATAGCAGGTACTTCCTATTTAAAACCTCCCATATTCATACAACTTTGGAAATTTTTCTCATGCTAACATGTAATATCCTCTGTGTTTTTTTTTTTTCCAATCCTTTTTGGAATTTGATTTCTTGGGTTAATTTCTATGACAGTGCACTTCTTTTAAAAAATCCTTTATTGGGGAAGTTGGTGCATTTTAGGAGTTTTGGGAGCTAGTCTATCCCTTCCAATTACTTGGATTACTAATTTTTAATTCAGAATTTTAAAAAATCTATGAGACTATTGCATAACATCATATTCTGGTAATTGATGTAAGATTTTAAAAATCTAAGAATAGTACTAAAACTGATTTTTAAAGTTTGTTTTCAAATGTTTACTCTTCTGAAAATGGCTTCAAGGTCATTTCTCCTTTATTTTGGAATTTTCCTGTTTTTTTTTTTTTGTTGTTGTTGTTTCAGAATTTATCAAAAATAAGGTTTTCCTTGTGACTCTTGACTTTTATGATGGAGTTGAGAAGAGAGATGATCATGAGTTCTACGTATGTTATTATACTTCATCAACTTTCAGAGTTTCTTCTAGGGCAAGATTCAAGACTCCACCCATCCTGTGTGCCAGGACACTCAGAGTGATGGGTTAGTTCTGTGTAGGTAAGCACATGCTAGTTGTTCTAGTCTCACACAGAGAATTATTTCAATTGTATTTAAGGTAAACTATCAGAAATTTCCTGTAAAATCAAGTGTTAGATAAACAAATTGCCCTGTGTGTGTTGGAGGTAGAGCCAGAGGAGATCACAACCAAGTGTGGATGGTTTTCCACTCAGTCTCCCAGTGTGTTACTATGTGTTGATCTTATGCCTTAAAGAGGTAGCAGAATAAGAAGTTCAGCTATGTGTCTGGAAGTTCAGCAAGGGCACAAAGATGCTTGACTTCTTGTTCTGGAGGTCCTTTTCAAAAGGAAACACACTAATCGAGTTCAATCACAGAACCAAAACATTTTCTGGTAGACAGAAAGTAATGTAATCATATTATTTTATTTGAGCAAATTCTCAAGATTATTAGAGGAAATTTTTTTTAAAAGGGGAGGGTCATTTCTTATTTACTACTTTAGTGATAAATTATGTAGAATGAGACCCTTATATTCAATGAAAAATATAAAATAATGTTGTAAGATAAGAATCTAGATTAACCAGGGTTGTCAGGAATATTATCTAAAAGAATATGGCAGAAAGAGAACCTGCATTCTCCTTCCTTCCTTTAGATTGCCATTGAAATATGAGCAAACTGTTCCAGAAGGCCCAGATCAGAGGAAAGAGGCTGAACTAGACAGACTTAAATGGATAAGATTGATGAAAGACAGATGTAATCATCATGACCAACATTGCAGATCAGAGCTTACAGAAGAGCATGATACAACAGGTATATGAACTATTTCTTTTTCATACTAAAGCATATTCTTTTTCATGCAATGGTCTACTTAGCACTTAGTGTGAACACATGTGAGAAAAAATGTTAATAATCAGGATCATAAATAAGAGGATTAACATGACAGCTGTTGAATAGATTGACCAGGTCTGCCCCATTTCCCCTTCCTTTATTGAACAGTAGAGTACTTGCTCCAAGATAACAAAAACAAATGTATCTGACTTACTCAATTCTGTGGTCCTCAAGGTGTCACCTATATTCCAAGAGAACTGCCATTGTTTCAGTGTGGAATGTGATTGTCCTTCTCACTTACACTCTTCTTACACATCCCAGTGAGAAGCCTCTTTGACCCATTCTAACCAGAAATGAGGTATTGAAAAGGTCAGAGAAAATCTGCTGTAATAGTCTGTCATAACATATCTCCTACTGTATAGGTAATATCATACAATAACACAAAAATAAATACCAAAGTCTGCAAACAGAACTAAGAATATAGAAAAGAAAAAATTGATCCTGGAGGCAGGAGAAATAGATTAAAACAAAATATTTACAAAAAGATTCTGTATTGCTGTTGTAATATAATAGGTGCTAAGAACAAAAAAGGACAGAAATTAAATAATAGTTGATGAAAGAATATATACAGTATGAAATTTACAAAGAACATATAAAGTATTCTAAGATAGATAAAAACAATTCCAAAAACTCTAACGATATAAAAGCAAGGTAAATAGACATTGCAGGTTGATTTAAAAATGAACATACGTAAACATTTTAGCAATAGGAAATTAAAAAATAGAAAATCACAATATCAAAAGAACAAAAATGAGGATAAAAATAAAAGAACAAGCAAAGGGACAAAAAATTATTGTTAGTGTTAAGGCAAATTGATGACCAAGCTAAATAATAATAGAAAGAATGTCCCCAAAATATTCATCATATGTCAAAAAGAGACTTCAAAAGTCACTGGAGATCATAAACCTAACTGAATTAAGTAGAATAAGTGTCAGAATAAGCTTAAACCATTTCTTAAAAAAATGTTGGCACATACAACAGTGAAGTATCATTTTATTTCAAATATACAATTGTATAATCAGCTAATATGCCAATGGAGTGTAATAATGAAGACATTTTACTGATGGGAAAACAATCTCTCTTCCATCTTTGCAAAAATCTTAGCTGAAAATATACTCAGAAAAATCTAAAAGGAATTTAAGAGGAAAAAACTTGGATTCCAAGAAGAATGGAATTAACACCCATGTACAAGAAAATAAATTCTAAGATGAAATGAGGCCTTGAACATATTTAAAGCACATCAGACTTTGAAAACATTTAGAGTGCTTCAAAACACCATGATTACAAAGTCTGAGTGTCTCACTGAAATTGAAAAGAGGATAGAAAGACAAGGAGAATGAGTCAATTATTCTTTGCTGTGATGATACTGCATAAGAAACAGCACCCAGAGTTCAACACTACTCCACTTACACTTTATTTTTACTCACAAGTTCAAGTAATAGCTGGGTCAGTTTTCTGATGGTGATTGGGCTCCCTAGGAGAGTTGTGGGACAAGTAATTGACTTTGCTTTCTTGGTTATGGAAGGGTTGACTTTTGTAAACTGGTCACGTATAGTGTCAGTGGGACCACTGGGTTTTCCATATGTGGTCATATGTGGTCACTCATCCAAGTTTTCTTGCTCAGACCTATTCTAATTTTGCACTCCTTGCAAACCAAGAGACTAGAATTAAATAGAACTTCTTGAGACCGAGGTTCTTAACTACCATGGCATAAATTCTTCCTCACACTACTGGTAAGGGTGTGTTAGTCAATTTTTTGTCATTTTGATGAAAGTACTTGACAAGAACAACTTAGAGAAAGAAAAGTTTATTTTGGCTCACTATTTCAAAAGTTTGTCCAATGGTTGGTCAACTCCATTGTTCTGAGTTTGACAACATCATGCAAAACATCATGGTGGAAATCATGGTAGAGGAAAGATGTTCAGAGGCCCAGGAATAGAAAGAGGGATGAGGCCAAGGACAAAATTTAAATCCCAATGATATGCACCAGTAACCTACTTTCTCCACTCATGCCTCAACTCCCTGAGGTTTTGACCCAGTTAGTTCATTCAAATTACTAACCCAGCACATGGATTAATCCATTGATTTGTTATGACTCTCATAATTTAATCATTTTACCTTTGAATATTCCTGCATGAATATAGTAACTACTGAAAGATACCTCAAATCCAAATTACAACAGTAAGTTATAAGTCCAGACCCAAGAATTGGTAGAATATATTACATGGCTTGATAAGAGGACTTCAAAAGTCACATTAAAAAGTACACAGATACAGATTAGGGGAAGAATTGGTCACATTTCCTCAATACATCTACTAAAACATACAATGGAGAATAGATAGCCTCTTCAACAAATAGTGCTGGGAAAACCGGAATTCCATATGCAGCAAAATGAAAATAAACCCCTATCTCTCACCCTGCACAAAACTCAATTCAAAATGGATCAAGGACCCAGGAATTAGACTAGATACCCTGCAACTAATAGAAGAAAAAGTAAGTCCAAATTTTCATCATATGGGCTTAGGACCAGACTTCCCAAAGCACAAGAAATAAAAGCAGGAATCAATAATTGGGATAGATTCAAAATAAAAAAGCTTTTTCTCCAGAAAGGAAACAATCAACAATGTGAAGAGAGAGCCTACAAAGTGGGAGAAAATCTTTGCCACTCATACTTCAGATAGAGCACTAATCTCCAGAATATATAAAGAACTCAAAAAACTTTACACCAAGAATACAAATAACCCAATCAATAAATGGGCTAAGGAAATGAGCAGATACTTCAAAGAAGAGGACCTACAAGCAATCGACAGATATGTGAAAAAATGTTCAACATCTCTAGTAATAAGAGAAATGCAAATCAAAACTACCCTAGGATTTCATCTCACCCCAATTAGAATGGCTATTATCAAGAATACAAGCAACAATAGGTATTGGTGAGGATGTGGGGAAAATGATACACTCATACATTTTGCTGGTGGAGTTGCAAATTGGTGCAGCCACTCTGGAAAGCAGTATGGAGATTCCTTAGAAAGCTTAGAATGGAACCACCATTTGATCCAGCTATCCCACTTCTTGGCCTATACCCAAAGGACTTAAAATCAGCATACTACAGTGATGCAGTCACATCAATGTTTATAGCAGCTCAATTCACAATAGTTAGATTGTGGAACCAACCTAGATGACCTTCAACAGACGAATGAATAAAGAAACTGTGGTATATATACACAATGGAATATTATTCAGTTATAAAGAAGAATAATATTATGACATTTGCAGATAAATGGATGGAGTTGGAGAATATGATGTTAAGTGAAATAAGCCAATCCCAAAAAACCAAAGGCTGAATGATTTCTCTTATAAGTGGTTGATGATACATAATAGGTACATGGGGAGGTAAGGGAAGAATGGAAGAAGGATGGATTGTGTAGATGGAAATGAGGGGTGGGCAAGGGGCTGGGGAAGGAAAGACAATAGAATGATACAAACATCACCTTATGTTAAATGTATGAATATGCAAATGGTATGACTCTATTTCATGTATAACCAGAGAAAGGATAGTTGTACTCCATTTGTGTACAATGCGTCAAAATAAAAAAATTGAAAATACATAAATACTCACTAATATCAATAAATAAATGCACTTATTTTTAAATGCATATATATATTTACTTCTTATGTAATAAATAATATTTCACTGGTAAAAACAGGAAAATGAAGATTAGTGGAAATGTGATGAATTTTATCATTTCAAAATGAGAAGTCCATGTATTTTATACAAATTTGGCATGCTATGTATAGAATTATAAAATAATATTAAGATGTATCTAGATAAATACAGAAGAATTTTAAAAAGAAATGGAGAAAATTTCCTTAGCTTGAGGTTGAAGAATAGGAAGAAGGGTGGCTTAGTTTATACATATAATCCATTTCCCTACTATCTGAATTTATTTCATTGTGTACAGGTTACTTATTCATTTTTCTTTTTCCCTTCCTTCCTTCCTTTCTTTCTTTCTTTCTTTCTTTCTTTCTTTCTTTCTTTCTTTCTTTCTTTCTTTCTTTCTTTCTTTCTTTCTTTTCCCTTTCCTTCCTTCCTCCCTCCCTCCATCCCTCTCTCTCTATTTTTTCTTTTATACTTTCTTTATTTCTTAATTTCTATTTTCAAAATAAGCTGTTCTCATTTTAACAAACAGGGACTGGGGTGTGCACTGCACGCTTGGGACTGTGGGTTTCTGCCTGAAATGGCAGGGAAGGAATAGAACTATGGCTTGAGGGCAAGTAGGGTCAAGTGAATGCTTGTTTTCAGCTGAGAAATGCTTTCCACCTCCCCAAATGGCATATTCATGAGATTGCATATGTCTTGTCTGATCCTACTCATTATATTTCACTTAAGAGCGTGTTACAAGGCACCGGGCATTTTTAGAGATATTCATAAGGGACATGTTGTGTAATTTTCCTTCTTATTGCTTTTGACACTGTACTCATCTCTTTCTAGTGTGGGAGAAAATTGAAATGTATGCCATGTTTCATACTTAGGTGGATGCCTATGGTACTAAAAAATGAAAATAAAAAAGCAAAGAGCAATAAGAATAGAGTACATTAGATTATAAAATGTAAAATACCTTGTATTCTCCTTCTGAATTTCTTAAGTTAGTACTTAAGTTAGTAATATGAGATATTTTCATTTTTATTATTTTTGGAACATACCTTTGTGGAATGATTTTATGTGACTACGAACTTTATATAAATGCAGGAACCTTGATCTAATAATGCTTGCACACATGCCATTCTAACCCATGTTCACATAATTGATTTTAATTGTTTAGATTTTCTGTGCATCATTAGTTTTTGGTAACAGAACATAAATAGAATAAAATTAAATAGATAACCTTAAAGATCTAAAAATTGCATGTGATACAAAATTTGATTCTTTGATATATTTCCCTTGATTCTTGGCCTCTAAAATGATAAGGACACCTTCTCTCTGAATCCCTAATTGGTTGCTACTGGGTAGTCTACAGTATGTTCATGCTCTGAACTGGAGACTTCATAATCCTGGAGAAAACTGTCTCTAGCTCTGGTCCAAAAGTGTACAACTTTATACTTATTAAAGTATAAAAATAAAAGTCAATGTATTTATCCAGCATAAATATGGTAGCTGACTCTCATGGGTTGGATTGTGCTTGCACCTAGAAATGCATGTGTAAAGTTCTAGCTCCAAGGAGTTTGAATTTAACCATACTTGGAGACAGGCTTTAAGGAGGTGATTAGGTTAACATGGTATGATTACCGTAGGCCATAACCTAATCTGACCGGTGTCCTTACAAGGAGGGAAGATTTTGAAATACAAAAATATCTGCTATGCCATGAACCCAGAAAATTCTGTGAGGACACAGGAAGAAGAAGACATGATGGTAAGAGTGGCCTCAGGGGAAATCCAACCTTCCAAAACCTTGTTCTTGAACTTCCAGCACCCAGAGATATAAGAAAATTAATTCTCATCTTGTAAGCCACCTTGTCTGAGGTATTTTATTACAGAAGCCTAATCAAATTAACATGACCACCAATGGGAAATCCACCAATTTTGATTTTCTTAAAATCCTGTGCAAAATATATGTAAGCCATTCTGGCCCAGAGCATAGCTCCCTGACTATTAGAAATTCACTTAGTCCTAAAAAATGAAAGGCCACTCAGAAAGAAAGGAAGGGAAGATGCCAAAAATGATTTCTATTGTGCATGTGAAATAGAGGTGAAGGAAAGAAAAAATGATCTCTTTCAATGTACCTTTACCTTGATTTCTTGAATAAGAGGTTTAATTGTACTTTTGAAATCTTATCAGGAGTTCATTTAGAAAATTAAGTGATGACCAAATATTTATTTTGAGTCATGTTTCACAAGAGAAGTTTCTTTTTCTTTTTCCAAATAACTTTTTCCAAATATAGTTTCTTGTTTTAGTCATAATGAGATATTTTCATTTTTTTATTTAACATTAAAAAATGGAACAATACAAAAGAACAACATTCACAATCACCAAAACATGTTCATTTACTAAAATAGTACCTTGATGTTCCAGCCAAATAAGTCATCCCAAGATATTTAAGATTCAGCAAATGTCTAAGTTAGAAATTTTAATGTAACTTAACTGAAAACTGGGGACACTCCTGCAGCCACAATTCTGTGGAAAAGAAGTACATTACTTGATAGTTATGAAGGCAGGAAAGATGCCTTAATACTATGTCCCAAATCTGGATTTTAGCATGTACATACACTGCAAGAAATATAATACAACCAAGTACAAATGAACAGGAAATAAGTCATGATGCAATTCCATCTGAATATACTTGTTTTTTCTTTTCTTTTCTTTTCTTTTCTTTTCTTTTCTTTTTCCTTTCTCTCTTTTTTAAGTCATTGAAATCACTACTTGCTTGTTATTAAACGAAAATTTCTTCTTTCCAGCTGGGCATCGTGGTACACTTCTGTAAACCCAGCAACTCCAGAGACTGAATCAGGAAAATCAAAAGTTCTAGGCCAGACTGGGTAGTTGGTTCAGCGGTTAAGCATCCATATCCTTGATTCAATCCCCAGTACCAAAAAAGAAAAGTAAAATAAAACATAATTTCTCTTGTCCTTATCTGTTATTGAAGAGGAATTATTTTCTTTAGCCTATAACTATTTTTAGTATCTGAGGAATTAATAATAGTTCAGTCTAAATCTTACAAGTTGTATGACATGCAGTATTTTTGGTATTCAAGTGCACAGTGCCTGATTGTCTGATTGCACTTTATTGTATTTGTATATAATATAGACACGAGGTGGGAAGAAATCATATTTGTAAGTGAAGCAACATAGATTATGTACCAATTCAGTTCAATTTACATGACATGTATTGAGCATTGATTAAAAATCTGACACTTTACTAGATGCTAGAAATATTGAAATAGATATATGTCCTCAACTTTAATAATCCCCAACTAAAGGAGTGACATAAAATATATTAATTTACTGTCCAATTATTCAGAATTTAAGAAGTTTTAGAGAATGACTAGACTGAACTTTATCTTTGTTTATTATATATTTCTTCAAACATTTGTAAATCTCCTTAAAGCAATTTGAGTAAAATATGTGATGATAAATCATTATTTTCAAGTTATAAGTTAGTTGCAGATAACCCTTTGTATGTAACCTATTAATCAACCAAATCAAGAAAATAATCCTTTATGTACTACCGTCCACTGCTTTTATCTCTCAACACATAGTGTTCAATAAATGTTTAGATTAAGTAGTAATTAATTAATATGATGGGATAGGGATATAAATGGCCATAGGATGGCCATTTTCATATAACATGTTAACCTTCTTTGAGTCACTGGGAATACTCAGAATTAATATAAATAAATCTTGAGGGTCATTAGCTTAAACTCCAATCCACTATGTGTTTTCTCTAAATATTGCCAAGAGTCAACTAACCTATGCTTGAAAATATGGCACATCAAGACCATTTTTCTTTATGACGTAGATTATGAAATTAATGAATAATTCTCACATTGGGAAGATTCTTCTTAATTGAGATGAAAAAATCTTTATTTTTCAATTTGATGTTCTCAGTTCTGCCTTATAACCTATTTCTTTCTTCCAAATAGTAGTTCTTTGTTGTATAAATCTGTTCTTTACCTATTGGCTTCCCATAATTCAGGTTAGATGTTCCCTGTCTTGTCTTTTTCTTCTTACCTCCCTTCCTTCCTCCCTCCCTTCCTTCCTTTCTTCCTTATTTTTCCCTTCCTCCTTCCTTCCTTCCCTCCTTTTTTTCTACTTAGATCTTTCTCACTCTGGGTATACTCTGTTTGTCTGGATCTGACATGAGAAATGTATGACTACATACCAGTAGCCATGGTATGGGGTTACCATGGGCATCTTAAAAGCAGAAAAGAAGTGCAAAGCACAAATTACCCCAGACCTCTGACTCATCCATTATGTGTGTCAAACATAACAGAAGTCATCCAGCAGAGAATATTTTGTATGTGGAAAATGAGATGAGTTCAGGAAATCACCAAATCTCAAACAATGCCACTCACTTAATTGCAGATTAGCTAAGGAGTTTCAGTTTGTTAGTCTAATCAATGAGATCAGTTCCATTGCCAACCACCACCAGGGCTGTTTAGGGGATCAAATGTCAGCTGTCATCAATTCTCTTCCCTTTCAGTTAAATCTCAAATTTAGTCCAAATAACATAAATATTTTCCAATAATCTGGAAAGCATTTCCCCACTGATTCTGCATTGACTGATTTTAAGTTGAGCCTTTTTAATACAAAAGAACTTAAAGTTCACAACAGTTTTACTTTACATATCAAATTTTAATGTAACTAAATTTCAGAAATTTTCATCTCTTTGACTGTTTCTATATCTGTTCTATCCTTCCACCCAATTTTACTGGGATTCTTAATATTTCCTGGCATTGAGCAACATTCCAGACTTGACTAGAGGAGCTCCTATCTATTCTTACTATTATGACCTGAACTATGTCCTCACCAAATTGGTATGTTGATCCCTAAATTCCAAGGTGACATCGGTGTATTTTAAAATAGGGCCTTGAAAAGAGTGTAAAGTTAAATAAAGTCATAAAGATAGGACTTTACTCCAGTGGAACCGATGCTCTTATAGGAAGAGACACTGGAATTTGCCCTCTCTCATTGGACGCAGAAAAGAGAGAGCATAGGAACCCACAGAAAAAAAGGGGACTACCTGGAATCTGGAGTAGTATCACAGAAAAGAACTTTGCCAAACCTTGATCTTAGACTCTCAGCCTTCAAAATTGAGAGTCGATGAGTTTCTGTTATTGAACCTACACACTTCATGGTATTTGTTATGGCAGGGTAAGAAGACATATATATAGCACATATCATAGGAAACACTTGTAAAGTTAGCTTACAGTGTGCTATAAAAACCCAGATGAATAGTTGAGATCCATTCTATAGCAAAAGACACTACATCTATTTCCTATTAGTCATAAATGTATGATATTTCCTGCTAAATTTAAAAAGATTAAATGTTTTGATTTTCTGCTGGTTGGCTGTGATACATTCCTCAGAAGGACTCACAGGGGTCTTTGCCAGGATGGGTCATTATATGATCAGGAATCATTGACTGGGCTTCCACTGGTAGTAAATTCAGGCAATGGAAACTTAATAATTCTACATCAACTGTTAAACAATTTTCATAGTCTAGTGATATTATCAGAACAACCATTCAGTTCACCTAGTTTTTTCAGTCCTATGAGTAACTATGATCTCCATTAATGACATCACCATGTTCTCTTCAGAAAGGATAACTTATAAAACAAGATAATAAATTAATATTAATTTCTCTAACCACAATTACATGAACTTAGAAAACAAGATCAAAGATAAATTAGATGAATTCACAAAACTATAAAAAATAAACATTGTCCTCCTAAATAAACAGTGATTCTAACAGATATAACAAGGGAAATTAGAAAATTGTTCAAGATGGTTTAAAATGAAAATGAAAAAGACCAAAATGCATGGGACACAGGTAAAGCAAACATGAAAGAAAATTTTAAATTGCAAATACATTTTTTTCTTTAGTTGTCAATAGACATTTATTTATTTATATGTGATGTTGAGAATAGAACCCAGGGCCTCACACATGATAGGCAAGCACTCTACCACTGAGCTACAACCCCAGCCCATGAATATCTATGTTAAAGAAGAAAATTTCTTAAGTCATTACCTTAAACTTTTACCCTAAGCAACTGGTGAATAGAAGAGCAAACTCTTTCTAAGTAATTTACTCACCTGTTTCCTTAGCATGAAACATAAAGCATGAAGATAAAATAAAATAAAAATGATTAGATACAAAATTAGTGACAGAATTGAAAACCAATAGAGTGAGTCAGCGAAATCAGAAGTTGGACATTTTCATTCTTCCAAAGATTTAAGCAAGAATTAATAATAATATTTCCAAAATTAAAAGAGAAGGAAACAATTTTCAACTCATTCTATATATTTATTATATACTAAATTCTAAATACCAATATATATTAAATATACTCAATATTTATACCATATCATTATATTATTTAGATACCAAAAAAAGACAAATAATGCTTGACACAAAAATCAAACTAGTAGCCACTATTTCTAGTGAAAATTAGCACAAAGTACTCAATATAATTTAAGCTAATTACAAACATCAATATTAAAAATATTAAATGCCAAGTGGGACTTATCTAAGTAATATAAGGTTGTTTTAACATCTGAAAATGAAATATGTAATATAGTGTCAATAAAATAAGGGAGAAAAGGGAGGATCATTTCAATAGATGGAAGATAATTCATTTGACAAAATCTGTCATCTCTTCATGATTAAAGAACAACTAGGAACAAAGGAAATGTTTGAAAAAGTGCAAATGATGTTATATTTAACTGTGAAGGAGTAAACTCTTTCACCCCAAGATCAGGAATAAAATAAATATCACTATTCTAAACTACCTTTTGAATATGTACTGGAAGTTGCACAACTAGTCAAGAAAATGAAATAAAAGTTGTCGATTTCCAAAGCAAGATTTAGAACTATCTGTATTTTCATGACATTATTTTGTATATAGAAAATCTTAAGGAATCTGCCATAAAATTATTACAAGTAATAAATTAGTTCAGTCAGAATACAAACACAATACATAATTATCTATTGAATTTCTAGATGCTAACAATGAACAATACAAAACACAAATTAGGAAGTTATTTAATTAAAACAGTATCAAAAAGAATGAGGTAGGAGTAACAAAGAAAAGAAAAACTTATATCCTGAAAACTATAAAATACTGAAATAAATTAAAGATATGCATAATTATGGGCAGGCATTCCAAGTCCATGGACTGGAAGGTGATAGGATGGTAATATTCCTTTAACTAATCTCCATTTTCAATGAACTCCCATTCAAAATCTTTTTGTTTGGGTCTTTATTGTTTTTATTTCTTGGCAGAATTTTATTATTCTTTGCAGAATAATCACATGATAATATAATATATTCGTGAGAGGCAAAACACTTGAAAAAGGACAAATTTGGAAGTTTTATATATCTTGCAAATTAATGACAAGAGACTTTGCCACTGTTATGGGGACAGAAATAAATAAATCAATGGGATAGATTTGAGAGTACTGAGATTAACTTCATGTAAACTCTTCATTTGTTAACAGAAAAATCCCACACAATTCAATAAAGACAACATCATGAGCACAGAATGAGGAATAGGAGTTGCCAGTGACCAGGATTTTGGAAACCAGGAAAAGAATAATGACTGTTAAATTAGTATGAAATTATTTGGGGGATGATAAAAATATTCTAAAATTGGTTATGTTGATGGTTGTATAATTCTATAAGCATAAAAAACATTTAATTATATACCTTAAATGGATGAAATGAATATATGAGTTTATATATCAATAAACTTTTGTGTGTGTTTTTTTAAATAATAATAAGGTGTTTCAGTCAGTTTTTTCATCAAGTATAACTGAAAGACTCTGCAAAAACAATTTTAGAGGAGCAAAAATTAGTCTGGTGCTTACAGTTTCTGGAGATCTGAGTTCATAGACAGTGGACTCCATTGCTCTGGACCTGAGCTGAGGCAGAACATCATGGTGTGGAAGAAGATAGCAGCTCAGGAAAGGGCAATCAAGAAGTGGAAAAAGAGCTCTTCTCAAAACATAAAAGGCAAGACCCAGTGAACCCCTTCTCCAGCCACAACATAACTGCTTACAGCAACCACTCAGTTGATACATATCAGTGGATTAATCCACTTAATCAGGTTACAACTCTTATAATCGAATCTTTTCACCTTTGAACATTCTTGCTTTGTCTACACGTGAGCTTCTGGGGGACATAATTAAACCGTAACAAAAAGTAAATTTGTTTACCAAAGAATAAACAAATGATGTTTATCATTTTAATAAATTCACTGAAATGCAGAGTTAAAAAACAAAAATATTCAGCAGCTCTGGAGGCTCATGCAAGACAATCTCAAGTTCAAAGTCAGCCTCAGCAATATAGCCAGGTCATAACCTGACTCAAAATGAAAAATAAAAAGAGCTGGGGATGTGGCTTAGTGGTTAAGTTCAAACCCTAATATCAAAACAAACAAGCAAACAACAAAATATTATCAAGTATAATTATCAGAAAGACAATGAGCCTGTTTATAAATTCAACTTTGTAACCGATGGAGGTGAATAACGAAAGGAATTGCCAGAACAGAAGCATTTGTCATTTCATTACCAGTTATAGAGAATAGTTCTGTGATTTTGATGATAATATCTTTCTGGTTTTGATGTTAAAAAGTCAAAATTTCAATATACTTTTTATGTTTCCTTCTTGATGATACATTATGAATATTTAATGTGCTGAAAATAATTTGGAAATAACTTAATTTTTTGAAGTCCTTTTTTCTAATATTTAAAAAAACACATGGTTTATGATGTACTTGGTAACAACACTGAAATTTCACTAACCACATTAATGTTTAGGAAAAATTTTATGAAATATATGCTACCTTTCAGAAAAGGGTTAATATAACAGGCCTGACTGTTCTGTACTGTTCTGTTTTCCCACCCTCATCCTGGCTGGATTCTGGGGACTTGCATTTCTGAGAGTTCTCTCCACACCCAGAATAGACAAGAGTCACTCACTGTGCCCGAACTTTTTGTTTATCCATTGTGAATTATGCTGGACACTGCCTTTGCTTCCATCTGGGATTCTGAACACCCTGAACAGAGGATGTCTATGCAATCAACCCCACCCCAAATCCTGGATGCTGAACATCAGTGAGCTTTGCTGGTGCACAACATTTTAGGCTTGTTGTCATTCTTTGTTGTTAGACATTATGCATGTGTTAAGTGACCCAACAGGGAGGATATCTTTGAACATTGTGCTTGATTTACTTTGATTTTTCCCCCTTGCACCGTTTCTCTTTGCTCATTTTGTTTCATAGCTTTTCATTTTGATAAGTCTAGCAATGAATATGAGTGTCTTAAGTGCCCTGTCTTTCTAATAAATCTTAAAGCCTGGAATGGTTTAGATGACTGTTCAATAAAACTATGTTCCAAGTATACTACCTCTGCAGGTATTCATTTAAATTTATTGTTTTTGGTACATTGCTTATTAACACAGTTTTGAATATTTTCATTAGTCTCAGTGTACAGCACAAAAATAGAATAAATTTGGGGAGGGTTAGAGTTTTTAAGTTACCAATATTTACTGACACTGTATTTTTTATTTTATACCACAAATATATATTCATATACTACAAATATGACTTGGGACTTATTAACAAGCATATGTGTTGTATTTGTTCCTGGCTATCTGCCCATATTTACTGACCTGATATTTATTTTTAGTGATTTGATTTTATATTATTGCAGAAGTAGTAGATTATGACTATTCCTCCAGAAGCTATAATTGCAAACTTGAACCTGGTCTATGATGTATTATGTTTACATGAAAATCTTCCTTTGGGGTAGAAAACCGAATTGTATATAATTTTCCCCAAATATTCTTGAAAAATAGAATAGTTATTTTCCCCAAATATACTTGAAAAATAGAATAGTTATTTATCTTAGGCATAAGATAATATGACAAATTCTTGTTTTCTTTTCTTTACCCCCATCTTTTTATGTACCTGAAGGAAGACCTTAAGCAGCTTCTGGTTTATTAATTAAACTTGGAAGTGAGGAGACACTAGTAGTCCATTCTCACCTCTGTCTCATCTGAGGACAGTATGATCTGAGTGCCACAGTGTTTCTGTATCTCACCACTCAGCATGGGCAAAAGGAAAAGGAATCAGCCAGACCCAAACTATGCTAACAGATGCTGCATATCATAGCAGAACGGATGAGTGAAAATTCATCCAGGAAGCATCAAGATTGCATGTCAATCATAATAAGCTGAAAAAAATAGCATGGGTATTTTTGTCTTCCAGGGTGATTTCACTTTATTATCATGAAATGCTCTCTGAACAAGCCCTGAAACCACTACCTAGGGAAGAGGGTTCACATACAAATCAAGTGCACAATGTGACTGTGCCTACCAGACTCCTCTCCAAGACAGTCTTCTGCTGATTTCCTCTGTTCTACCCTATGAGATCACGGGGAAAAAGAGGATAAAGTTAGCATGTGACTTATTATCTTGAGGATTTCAGAAAGTTTATGATGATGCGTAAATATTGATTATCTGTTTTTCACATCATGTTATTATCTGTTCATTTTTTTGTCCTTGGAGATTATTTTTTAAAGACAAGAATAGTAGAGTTAGTAATCGAGAATGATTTGGAAATCAGGCTTCTTGATGTAACAGAAAGATAGTATCAGCATAAAATATGTGTTCATCACCTGCCTCCAAACTATTAATTATTTAGTCATGTATCTCCTGATGCAAATACACAATCATCATTGGTTCAGAGGAAACAGGTCAGCAAACCCTACATTATATTCTACTAAAAACTAAAGAAAATGCTATAGTATGTATGGGTCCTCCTTGTTTGTTGTTTGTTTTTAAAACAGGGCTTCATTATGCTGCCCCAGGCTAGCCTTGAACTCCTCAGCTCTAGTGATCATCCTGTCTCAGCCTCCTAAATTCTGGGGCTATGGGCCTGCACCATAGCAGGACTCTGCTTGATAAATTTCCTTCTGCTTTAAAGTGCATTATTTGTGAAAGTAAAATTCATATTCTGTATGTAAATGAAAGCATTAATTTAGAGAGCACAAAAAGAATATAATTAATGTAAAATTAACCATTAATAGTACATTAATTTATACAATAAATTTTATACACTATGTACTTAAATTTATTCATTGTTCATGTCCATTTCAACTTCATTTCTATTTGTATAACAAGTTTCTTCTTGATTCTCCAATTATGCAGTTTTATATTTTCAATAGAAATTATGATTTTACTTTCATGATTTAATATTTTGACAGAGGCAAGCACTAGCAAATAATGATTATTCTGTTTATGTATAAAATGAGGTTATACCTGTGCTAAAAAATCACCATTATTTTAAATTCTCTGACAGCTATGTTTATATAAAACTCATTTTGTTTTAGACTGTAACCAGGACTGTAAGAATTGGGAATTCTCATGCAAGGATCTGAAAAACCATCTAATAGGCTTAAATATAACAATCATTACTTTTGTCATTTTAAATCTAGAACCCATGGTTGCTTTCAACAGTGCAACTACAAACTGTGTCAAAAAGGTGCAAGTTCTTTCTTCTGATTGCCCACAATATGTTCACAACATGGCTACTGCTGCTTCAGGTATCATGCTATGATTCAGTCCCAAAAGAAAGAAGGAATATTACCAACTATCACCTGTCCCTTTTTACTAGATAAGTAAATTCCACCCAGCATAATTCCTCTGGTGTTTAAAAAATTGACTATATCTAATTTACCATCCACATCAAGCTACAAAGGAGTAGAATAAAAGAATGGAATGGCAAGCAACAGGACTGTTATTACTGATGTGGACACAACATGGTACCACATTTACCAAATATGACTTGGTCACACAGTTAGCTGGGCCACATGAGGGGTCTATAAGCAAGTAAGACAAGAGAATAAACATCAGGAGACCACAATGCCTCCTGTACAGGATGCTCTATGTGATAAGTTAAATTGCCACCCACACTTTGATACTGGCAAGGTGGGTGTTGTACAACAAGTAACATAGAACTGATTTGTGTTCTAGTTACTGTTCTGACACAGAGACAAAATGTTCCTTCATATGCCTGATATTTTGCCTTACCAAATTTATAAACTCTCAAAAATTTTATCTGAGAATGATAAAACTTAATTGTATGAGGTTCTCTATTATAATAGAGAAGAATGTTTTGAAAACAAATGACCCTTATTTTTTAATGTTTATTTTTTCCTTGGGCTCTCGGAATAAGGAACAAATCTCATTCACTCTAAAACATAATGGATGTGTAATATTATTACTCCTAATTAGAAATTGGTGATATTTTGTAAAACAACATTATAAGTGCACATAATAATTCCCTTTAGATAATTCTTGGCATGGGATATTAAGCAAATTGTTAGTTAACTATAACTAAACCCTGTGCATTTTAAGATACACATTTTAATATTCACCTAATGCTGCTTATATTTCATGGAGAGACAAAAAAAATCAGTGTCTCTCTTTCTGAAGATTTTAAAAGACAGGACTGGGAGAAGATAGACTTACTGCCACTGGACATTTGAAAATACATTCGATTTTAATTCATAAATTTAAGTAGAACTTTGATCATTCTTAAAGAACAAAGTTATATCTTTGAGGCAATTCTTCACTTACAGTTTTGTAGCTTGATAAAATCCCACAACATTTCATTTGAAAGAAAAGAGAATGTCACTGCTGTCATTCCTAATGAAATTTGGTAATTGTGCTTATGCTACCTCATCCGGTTGGGGTACAGAGCACAGTGCTTTGCCATGTTCTTGGCAATAGTTGTACACGTTTTAGGAAAAATGCATATTTCATTCATACTACAATCTGTGCATGTCTTCTCTGCCTCCCCCTCAAAAATGGTATGCTGTTGCTCCACAATTCATTCCATGTAATGTAACACTGTCTGATGAGCAGAGCAACTTAATCATGTCAAGTGATATGTGACATTGTTAACCTTCTTCTTAAGGCACTATCAACACAGCAGTGGGACGTTTAAAAAGTGTCTATGGCTCTCCATCAATCTTCCATGTGTGGGTCCTGTATATACATCTCCCAGTGCCTCCACTGGAGCTGATCATTCGTTTTATTTGACCCAGGAATTTGCTTGATTTAGAAGTTGGAAACAAACATCTATAGTATCGACAAAAGCCTATTCATAAAACAGGGAGATTTTGCCATACATTGCAGAGGAAAGTCAATGTGGTAAAGTGAAGTGCAAAATTATTTCTGTCTTGGGTTATTTTTGAGTCATATATCTCTGCCTTTTTATGAACAGCAGGCATATTTGGAAGAATTATGTCTGAGTCATAAATCCCAATTTGCCTGGGACATGACTAATAGGTGTCTTTAACGTAGTAAGATGATATTACTGTCTTATCTTGCAAAAAATTTTTAAACCCTCCATCATAAATAAGGCAGGTCAGATTTAAATGACAAACATTAATGCTTGCCTCATCAGGAAATAAGCAGTAACTTCTTTTCCTAAAATGTTTGCACAAATAGACACACACACACATACACATACACACACACACACTCACAAACCCCTTC
This sequence comes from Sciurus vulgaris, assembly GCF_902686455.1. Classification (NCBI taxonomy): domain Eukaryota; kingdom Metazoa; phylum Chordata; class Mammalia; order Rodentia; family Sciuridae; genus Sciurus; species Sciurus vulgaris. Next base: position 152,711,606 of record NC_136466.1, read on the forward strand.
ATTTTATTACTTGTTATATATTAAGTAAAACTGCCCTGCTTTATCTTTGAATAAAAATGTTGTCAGAAACAAATGCAAGGAATACACTTAATGGTTGAGTCAAAAAAAAAAAAAAACAAAACAAGACAATTAACTAATCCATATTGCAAACATGGAGAAATATAAATCTTATTTTTTTATAATTGACACAATAATTACGCATACTTATGTGGTACAGTGTGACAATCCAACAGGTGTGTAAAATTTCTAATGACCAAACCAAGACAGCTGGTTACATCTCACCATGCATTGTTTTATGTTTTTATTTGTTTATTTATTTATTTATATTTATTTACTTATGCATTCATTCAGTGCTGGGAATCAAATCCAGAATCTGGCATATACTACACAAGTGCTCTACAACTGAGCTCTATCCCCACATCCACCATACAATTTCTTTTAAAAAATTTTTAGTCGTAGATAGACACAATACCTTTATTTATTTATTTATTTTTATGCAATGCTGTGGATCAAACCTAGTGCCTCACATGCGCTAGGCAAATGCTCTACCACTAAGCTACAACCCCAGCCTCCACCATGTATTTTCAATGAATTAAATTTGTCTAAAACCTTCCCTTCCATGACTATTTTTGCTAGGTAGATTACAAATAATAATCCAGAATTTTTGCATGATATGGGGGAAATCAGAAAATACTGAAATGGTGTGAGATCCTAAGGCAGCAGTGTTTTAGCTTTGGTCTGCTGAGTTTAAGGTCTATTAAGTTAGTCTTGGACTTAAGATTGCGATCAAGGGACCATTGGGGCATAATATTTCAGCCACAGTTTAGAGAAGTGCTTGAATTCAGAGTACAAGTTCCCAAATAATTGGGATTGGAATATCTTTGACTAGATACCAGTAAGGAGAGTAATCTTGGAAAAAGATAAAAAGCAGTGCGAAGACTTGCTGGCTGAGTGAAGTGAACTGAAATGGACACAGAAGGAGAGGAATTTTTCGAGTTTGATTTTTATGATACCATATATGAGGAATAGTATTTGGAGCTTTCTTTTTAAATATTCATGTTTTTATTAAAGAAGTTTACCAGGGTGATTTATGTGGACACACATGTGCATGTGTATATGTATATATACACACACATATTTTTGGATTAGTGTCAATGAAAAAATATATATATATATTATGAGTTTCAGGTTTTGTGGAAAAAAATTGTGTAATTCTTAAAGTCACTGAAAGAATATGAAACACATTCAAATTGACAAATATAAACTTTAGGATTGGATTGCATTATCAGAACTTAAAAGGTATTTGATTTAATGCATTATCTATAGAAGTTTACTTCTAATTTCCCTTGCCACAGTACACACACAGACACATACCTTTTTAGACGCTAGAGCATGCGTTATGCATTGAGTTGTTCTTTTGATAAAGATCATTAACTCCCAGTTACTCAGGAGAAAGAGGCCGAAGGATCACAAGTTATAGAACAGTCTTAGCAACTTAGGGAGGTTCTGTTGCAAAATCAAAAAATTAGAGCTGGAGATGTGGCTTATTGGAAAGCATCCTTGTATCCAATTTCCCATACTATGTGATAAAAAGAAAAAGAAAAAAAAATAACTCAAATATTTTATAAACCAAAACAATCCAATTAATTTTTAAACAAGACTTGATAAGCTTTGAGTCATGAATCTAAATAATTGAAACCCAAAGAACTCAAAATACAATTTTAGGGAAATAGGTAAACCATTAACAAGTTGCTTTACTATGAAATAAAGACATTTAGTAAAGGTCAATTTGGACATAATTCAACCAACTTTTTCTTTATGTTCTTCTCTGTCATTAATCATCCCTCATTTCTTTTCTTTCTTTTCTTTTTTTTTTTTTTTTTTTTTGGTACTACGATTGAACTCAGGGGCACTCCTCGATCATGGAGGGCTCACCGAGTTGATTAGCACCTTGCTTTTGTTGAGGCTGACTTTGAACTTGAAATCTTCCTGTCTCAGCCTCCTCCTGAGTCATTAGGATTACAGGTCTGTGCCACCACATCCAAGTATCCCTTTTATTGAGTAATGTCAATTCATGCTTTGAATTATCTTTAAGGTCATTTCATTTTTTTTCTTTTGTCAGTTAAAACTGGAGTCATATCAAACCTATCCACAACTTCTGTGATTGGAAAGTAATATTCAAATAGTCTTTGTTCCACATTTCATACAGAATTTCTTCTCATGACCCATGCAGTTGCAGTAACTCTTAATGGTTTGTGACACATTCAGCTTGCTTTACCAATGTGAACCTATATGGACATAATTTTTCCACACATTTGTCATGAAAATAACTATAAATGTACTGTCTTTGTTTCCAACTGAACATGTGCAAACGAGGAATACACAAGATGTGAATCTAAATTATATTCAATTGATTTTAAACTAAAACATCTCTTTGGAAATTCAATAGTAATCAGTCTTCATCCTTTTATGGTGAAGCTGATTTTTGAAATTGAACCAATTCATTCTAGCTAATTTTGTATAATGAGATGTGCCATTAAGCTAGATAATAGTGTTTTCTGCCCCAAATGTAGCTGTACGATAAGGGAGCAAAATAAATTTTCTTGAGTGGTTCACGAATTGATTATTTTTTCAGTTCTAGATTTTGGAGTTCCAAATTTGTTCTGTGATATGGCTATTGAGGGAACATAAGCATGCATTGTAATCTACCCATGCGATTGTCTAGCTCACCATAGGGGCCTATGAACCTTAACATATCATTACAGTAATGTGTCATCATAATATAATTAATCACTCACATTTGACTTATCACTCTTAAAGACATTATCACCAATGTAGTACCTGCTAACTTTATCTGTTCAAAATTATTCTGAGCTATGACCAGAGGGAGAAAAAAGTCTGCATATTGTATGCTATCTAGATGACTAATGTCAATAACATCAAAGATTTTAAAATTTTGGTTCTTTTTGAAATAGTTATTATTTTGTATCCTTGTCTAGTGTTATGATACAAACCTTTCAAAACAGAAATAAGTTAATTCATCTTTCAGTGCTAAGAATGATTTATTACTCAGTTATGAGTTTTTATAGATAAATTTTTATTATAACACAGAATCACCTTATATGTACATCTTTAGTATGTCACCCAATTATTTATTAACTGGACCTTTACAGAAAAATTTGCTAACCCCTGCTTTAGCAAGTCTTAGATTGGTGATGATGTCCTTAAGAATGGAAAGTCAAATAGTAATGGTTACATACTAACAGCACATTATTCTAACAATAGATTAAAAGCCATAGGTTATGCTGGTGAGCTGGTTGATTCTCATGGAAATTCCAGAGAAGGCTCTTCACTGTGTGCACTTAGTCACTAAGATGAAAAAAGGACATATGTTAACTAGGCAAACAACCGAATGAAAAAGCCCAAGGTCCTTTCATTAATGTCTTTTTTTAATCTTATTTTTTCATTAATGTCTTTTTATTGTAGTCAAATTGGTGGTCTAATTAAACAAAGAGGCATTTGCTCTTGATTTTATTTAGGCCGAGAACTAATTTGGAAGTTATCAGCTCTAGGGCATAGACCTACCATTAACTCAAGTCAAAGGACAGTCTAATATATATGTATGTACACATTTATTTATTTTCATATACCCACATATGTACATATATGTATAAAAACAAAATGAAAAAAATAAGTATTGTAAAGATATATTAACATTTATTTTGGTTAATTGATTCATTACCAGGAATATTAAAGAAAGCTTTTATAAAGACATGTAAATGGGGACACAATCAATTCCATGTGAAGTTAATAGAAGAAGAGTAAATAAACGATATTTAATGGTGAACGTAGTACACCGAAATGTATTATCAAAGGCTTCAGTAAAGCTTTCTAAACTAACTTATAAATTTGGATACATGTTTCATAGTTACTGAAGCAAAGAAAAATAATGATTATTTATATGATTCATGTCGCATTGATTGTAATATGCCTATGCCACATTGCTTTAGCAATGAGAAAGAATATTATTGAAGTGAAATTTGATATATTGCCAACCAGGACTGGAATTTACAGGGAACAACTTAAAATAAAAATGCACTGGCTACTGTTCAAAATTATTAAGACTTTTATTTGTAGCAGCAGAGCATTCCACTTAGCATGGTCCTGCTGTGTGCGTGCTCCATGTAACTAACAAGTAGTGGATGTGTGAAACAGGTCTGATGTCCAGACCTTGTCCTGATGGAATCCTGATGCAAGTCACCAGGACTAATCACACTAACCACATCACAATCAATATTATCATGGCAGGCATTTCTTGAGTATTGAGTTTGTGTTGTTATTAATGTACAAACTCTTAAAGCAAGCACTTTCATTTTATTTTCCTTCCAAACTAAACAGGTTGTATTATTAGTTTAATACTATGAAGGAAAATATGATTGAAGAACATGTGTATAATATCACAAGGCATACTTGAAAATAAATTCTCTTAGATATAATTTCAAGGAAAGATGTTCCCGAGAGTGGTAAAGTTGAGATTCAAACAAAATCTTCCAGACTCCAAACTCCATGCTCTTAGCAACTTTAAGTTTTGTTCATTTTTCTAGGAACAGCATTATACAGTCTATGTGCTCAGCAGTATATCATGAGTTGGCTAAATAGTGATGGAAAGAATAAACCATCTGTTGCTTAGAACCTAAATGATGCTGTGACTAGTAGAAAAGAAGCAAGCAAACAAACAAAAATTGAATAAAATTGTAATTCCTGGAATAAAGATTAATAGGATGATGTGATTGTAATTAATTGGAGGGACTTTACATCGAGTGGAAGAATTTCAGATGTAATACATCTTTGAAGAATGAATGTGTAAGTTTAGTCTTAAATGACAAAAGAAGCCTGCAATCCTCACTTGTATAGCCTGAAAAAGACCTTGTGCTAATGACTCACAGTGTATAAGGGCACACGTTTTTAAGTTTGAAGTGTTTCAAAAACTGGAAGAATCCCCATGTGTTGGACAATAGTGACCAAAGAAAGGGAACAAAAAAAAAAAAAAAACTGAAGTGTGTTTTTGGGGAAAATCATGAAAGATCATGTACAACCAGAGAAATGAAAAGTTATGCATTTCTCTGGTTGTACATGATGCAGAGTCACACCATTCATGCAATTATACACGTACATAGGGTAATAACATCTGTCTCATTCCACCATCTTCCCAACCCCATCCTCTCTCCCATCCCTGATCTCCTCTGCCCAATCCAAAGTTCCTAGTTTTATTTTATATACAAAAGGAATACACTCAGGGGGGATACAGCTCAGTTGGTTGAGTGCTTGCCTAGCATCACACAAGGCCCTGGGCTCAATCCCCTGCATCACCACCAAAAAAAAAAGGAAAAAAAGGAAAACACTGAAATATTTTATTTTATTCAGGTGCCTACATGATGGGATTCTTATTTACTGTGATTTCAGGTATTATACATTGATGAATTGGAACAGAGTAGAGAGTCAGGCTTTTTTTTTTAGGAGATTGGTACATGACAAAATAGGGCTTCAGATGAAGCCCTGATTTGAGGGATGTTTACTATGTAAACCAAATTCATTGTGTTTAATTGATTATGGAAGGTAAACAGGATAGAGAGGTTGGAAGGAAACATGTTATCCTCTGTTGCTGGAGAGTAGAGGGTCTTTGGTTTAAAAAGTTAATAGATTAGAAATCAGTTTTTTCTTGCAGAATGTTAATTTAGATATTCATGTGGCACTTTCTAGTGTATACATCAAGAAAGTAGTTGGATGGATATGTTGTATGCTTAGAGTAATGCTATATCCATAAGGTGTAAATTTGCTTCATCATGACATCCATGATCTTGAAGGTCATTCAAGTGATTGAGATCTCCAAGGAGAAGCATATAATCTGAAAAGAGAATACAGTTCTTCTTTAAGTCTTGAAAATTTCACTTTTGAGATGTAACAGGTGTCCATGGAAATGTTATAGGCTCTGCTATATGGGCAATGACTAAACAGACTCCATTTTACCTTGAGACTCCATGTTATGTAGGAAATGTTTCTCCCATGTGAACACCTAACCTCTGTACCCAACATCAGTTGCTTAGCATGACATGTTTGGCAGCACACAAAATGACAATTCTTGCATAATGAAAAATTTTTCTTTTTGATTCCTATTTTCCTAAACAATGTACTATGTCAACATTGATGTCAACAGTGATTGTCTAGATGTTAGTAATCATTCTAAGGTTGTACTTAATTAAGGTCATTTTGACCCACTTCCCTTTCTGCTTATGATCTTAGATCTCATGATGCTTATAGTTTTGAATCATAACAACAGACACTTACGATTGATGTACTGACTAATGGTATAAAAACCCCTGAAACCCAATGGTTGGGGCTGTTCTCCCAATAGCCATTTTGGGCATTGTGTGAGACAGTCAGTAAGTCATCTAATAAAGACTCTCAAATTTGAACTTCTCAGTGATGATCAGTCTGTTCTTAAATTGCACCCCACAACAAAGTGTCTGACAGAATATGAAAATACTAACAAGATACTGCTGATGAGCTAGAATATACTAGAAAAGCAGATTAAGAATATATGGTCAATAAAAGGAAGAAGATTTAGCAGAGGATGGAATTAGAATCTTACTAGAAGGAGTACAACACAACTCTGTGAAGTGTCAGAAGAGGACAGAGGCAATCAGAAAAACTCTGAAGAAGGTATCATGTTATGTTCCTTAGGAAATGTTTTGGACTGAGACAAGCTCTAATTAGCATTGTAAATAGAGGCTTCTTTTAGTACATACAAAAATGTTAGAAAAAATAAGAAATAATTTCAATGCTCAAATCACGATGCAATGCCATGGGGGACCACACTCAGGAAAAAAAACAAGTCTCCATTCCTAGCAGACTGGTTGGTTTTTCCAAACCTAGTGCTCCATTTTTATGATGATTCAGCCACACTTTGATCTCCCCTTTATACTTTTAAGAGGCTTCTTCCTGATTTGCTTCACTTTATCTGATGGTTTGCTATTTTACTCATTATTTATTTGTTTGTTCTTTACTTCCTTAAGAACTTACCTAATTGCTACGTTTCATGTGTTTCTCTGTCTCTGTAATCCTGACTTCTCCGTGTACCTATCAATTCAGATAACCTCAGGCACATGACTATCTCAGTTAAAAGTATTGAGTAAAGTATAACCACTACTCTCCTCATGCTATACCACCTTACTTAAAGTACCAATGATGTGATTCAAAGGTGAAAATCTTTTCTGTTGCAAAAGGAAAAGACCTTTTTTTCCTAACTCCCCCGAACATGCTTTAGAAAATGATTTCATCAGCAATGCTCCCTATGAACCCTGGCTTTGGCCTTGTGAGATCTGGACATGGGAAGTCCATGGAGGGACACATGGGAGCAACAGGGAGAATATTTTGGGCAGAGTAATATGAGTTTGGACAGAGTAGTATGAGTCAGGAAACAAAATAACTAAATTGAAATGCTGTACGTCGTAAATCCTGAGAGCCTTGAATAAGGAAATGGAGTTCTATTGTGCCACGGAGACTATTAACGCCCTTACGCTGGTTACAGATTACTGTGACTCATACAACACTTTAAAAGTGTTAATAATTAGTCTTTCACAATTCTATTAGACTCAAACTAGACTACAACAAAATCCTTTTTCTAAGGGGCTCTTAAAGTTTCAGTTCTAAGAAAGAGTGCCCTTCTGTGCTCATATAATGCATATACGCCATGCATTAACTAATCTTCAGAGTGTATAAAACCAATATCTACTGTTACACGCATTTTGGTTTTGAGTTAGATGCAAACTGAGTAGAAATTTAGCAGAAAAATTAATTTCAATTTTTTAACTGATAAAGATGATAGCAAAATCAGCATTGCTTATGAAGTGGCCCACTTGAATGTGTTTGTTTAATCTCTATATGAAATACCCTGTCATTATATACATTCCTTTATATACAAACAGGAATAATCATTATCATTGTAAAACCTTGTAATTCAAAAATCTTATTGGCTTAGACCCAAGTGATAAGGACAACAACTTAAATTGCAGAATGATTTGATGTTTTTGGTCACAAATATGATCAATAATAACTGATTCATTCAGTAGTATAAGCTTATTAACACATATTTATAGTTAATATTAACCATTTTGATACACATTATGGAGTTTCTAGATTGCTAGCTTTAAAGAGTTCCCTGAACTCATATTCTTTGATCATACATACAGATACATATTCAAAAACTGGTATACCATTTTAGAAGAACAGGAGATACAAAGACAGACATGAGAAATTATTATACTGATAAGGAACCTATGGTACACTAAATCTTTCTATTATATTTTATACTTACGAAACTCAGAAGATGAAAATCTTATTATACCAACTGCACAAGAAAGAAAACTAAGGTAGAGAATTAATAAATCATTTGCCATATCACATTAATATAAGTAAATGAATCAGAATTCAAATCCAACTCTGGCTATTTCACTGAAATTAGAAAATAAAACAGCAGTTGCCTAGAGCCAGGTAATATTCATATTAAAGGACTACCTTACTTTAGTAACAGACAGTTGTACATAATAAAAAAAAATATGCAAAAGTAGTGTTGTAAAGGATTTACTTAAAATTACCATTTGGAGAATAACCACATACCTTGAATAAGAGAAAATAAGGAAAATTTATTTGAAGGTAAACCTAAACAATTTGAAAGAAAAACCACAATGGGTCATCAAAGGGAACATTCCATCTTGTCTTGCATTTATCAATTTTCTTATGCACAGGATTAACTGTGTTTGTTTGGAATTTTTCATGATGGCTGTGACACATCAGATGAAATTTCTCATTATGTGGACCACATAATGCTTGCCTGGGTTGCATGCTGGGAGTACTTAATAGATGTCCAATTTGGAAAATTGGAGAGAACATAACTGGAGCATGGCGATTCTTCACCAATCTCATGCTGAAAATAGAAAATTGATTTCAGGATGAATGTCTCTGGGAGAATTCCTCATCCTGATCAGGTGTTCCATGTGACAGTGCCCTATTCTACTGGTAAAGTACCTTCACAGATACTATGATTCCTTTAGAACAAAGTTTTTGCTGCTTTTAGAAGGCACCTAGTATCTTCAGGAAGCCTTTCAGATTGTGTAGATGTTATAGCTGTTTAAAATTGTTTCATTATTTATAAATGCATGCTTCTGATTCTCTATTATGAAATCAAACTTGGTATCATTTTCTTGTGTGTGTCTTAATGTAATGAACCATATATAATTGCTATTTTAAAAACTCCCTTATTTAGTCCTCCAATGTAAGTAAGAAACACAGTGAAAGGTATTTCAGAAAAATGTGTTGTGTGTATGTAAGTTTTTGGCTCACTGAAAATTTCCAGTCATCTTGTTCCTCAAATTGTTTTAAAAGTATTGTCATTTCACAGAATGTATCATTCATATATTGTCTTATTAATACTAATGAAGACATGTTTTCATAAAACATAGGCAAACTAAAATAAATTGATAGGTAACAATACTTATTGTAAACATAATATTTAGAGGACAAAGCAAAAAAAAAAAGACTCCTTGTTAATTTAGGAATTCATTTGACTTTTTTTCAGTGGCTGCTACTATTCACTTCATAAGCATACACTTCTGTATTGTTTCTTCTGTAATTTGTAGTATATTCCAATGTTTTTATTTCAGGATATTTTAGACCATGAGGCTTTTAACACCAGATATAAGAAATATGAAGCTCAAGAATCTTCTCATTCAGAAGAACATATGTTCTGTGGATGAAATGGAAGGTCACCTCTGATTCTACAGTTTCTCCTTAGTATGAGAAACAGCACACTTATGCAAGAAATCCATGTTCTGCAGCATGTCACCCAGCATGCTTCCTTCCATAAGGCCCAAAAAGTCAGCATCCAATATTTAAAAATTAGTCTTTTGGTCTGCAGATGTCCCCAAGGTACATGCTGATCTACCCATTTTGGATTGCCTACATTTCTCTAAAGGGCATCTAAGTTAGGGGAGTATGTTGAACGTCCTGCCACTCACAAAACTGCTCACAGATAAGCAGTACAGGCCTATTCTCTGAATGTCTTGAAATCTCAGGTCCCAACCCATAAAATCTGCTCTTTCACATGATTCCCCAAAGTGAGTCATATTCAAGTTAAAACTTAAAGGAATACTAGCAATGTACCTACAGATCAAACCCATGTAAATGTGAACTATATGCCCCCAACAAAACCCACTGAAAGGATTCTTCACACATCTTCAGTGCTGTGATTTTTCTTCCAACCACCACCTCTGCAATCACCCTCAGAATTAACTCTATTCTTGACTTCAAATCATTTCTTGATATATATAGTTCCTTTTGGAGGATCCATCCTTGAGCTGGCTCCATTCTATTACATTTAAAAATTTTATTCAATGAGTTCTTTCATTATTTTCCCATGTGAATCCTCCTGTGAGACTAACCTTTGGTCCTTGCTTCTCAACTTCGGATTTTTCTTGCCTATGGTTATTTCTCTGTGTAACTAGTTTATCTTATAATTCTTTTTGTTAGATATAATACTAAAGTAATGACTCAAATAACATAGAAAAAAGTGAAATTGTCTGTACTTACAAATGTTGGCAATTTTCCAGCTTTTTAAAGGTGACTGTGATACAGAGAGTTTGGCACTTACAAGGAATGACAGTCATCAGGAGTCAGGGGACCAAAGGTGGAGGAGTGAACTTTGCTGTACTGATGTGATGAATTCATAATTGTTGTAATATCTTTTAATAAAACCTTTGTGAATGCAGCATAGAAAATAAACATACAGAGTACACGAAAATATGTATTTAATAAGGCTGAACTACAGAATGACTTTCAACACCAGACTAAGTATATATAGAACATTAACTTGCAGATAGACCAAGAAATTATTCATGCAATTTGATCATGCACAACACTGAAAATAAATGTTAAATAATTTAAAGTTTTCCCCTATAGTTTACATTGACTATAAAGCATAAAAAAAGATCAAGAGAATTAAATTTTTAAATCCATATATCAAGGAACTTCTACTAAGAATTTCTTATCTTAAAAAAGCAATCAAAGGAGAATCTATTTGAAATAAAAATATAATGAGTTTTGACCTGTCATAATCCAAAGAGAAGAAGACCAAAATGGAAATTAAAGAAAAAGCATATATCCAACTTTATTAAGGAAAGCAAGATGGATTTATTAATACACTAAGCTTTTCATTTAAATAGCAAAAGATTAAAATGAATTTAAAAGCAGTAGGAGTGAAGAATGAATTAATATTAAAAAGAAAAATTAATGTAGTAAAAATAAGCAAAGCAAAGAACACTAGAATTGTTGATTAAGAAAAATGGATTGAGATTCACTGAAAATATTATTGAACAACAAAAAATTGGCAAGCATGATCAAGAAGAAATAAAACTGAGAAAGGGCAAAATTAGCAATGACAATAATAGCACAGAAAAGAGAGTGGTAGATAAAAAAGATGCTTCAGGTATTTAAAAAAAAAATTTGGTGTGATTTACAATTTGATTTTAAAAAAGCATTTGTTCCAGACTGAGCAAAAATAATGTCTGAAAATTGCAAAATTGAATTGGGAATGAATAACCAAGCTGTCCTAAATGTAACAATCACTAGAATTATGGAAATTTTTCTTATAATTTGATGAAAAAATATCTTCTGTGTTAGTCTGGTTGGGCTGACATTACCCAATACCCATTACCTAATTTTAAAGCCTCTTCTACATTTTTAGGTATTTTTAACAGCAGTATCCCACTTTTCAGCAATATAATCTATATTAGTGAACATGCACTTCCTTCCCGCAGTCCAAGAGATGGTGGTTTATGCAGCAGAAATCCATTCCTTCACAACTCTTATTCCTGGATGTCTGAGCTCAGAGTGCCAATATGGTCTGTGCCTGTTGAGAGATATTTTCCCAGTCTCTATACGGTTGTCTAATACTGGATTTCCACATGCCTTTTTTGGATGCATGAAGAGAAAGGAAGAGGGAGAGAGAGAGGAGGGGAGGGGAAGGAAGAAGAGAGGAGAGGAGAGGAATAAAAGCACTCCTTTCTGACATACACCTCAAAATTCCTCCAACCTCTATCCATTTCTAAACTTCTGTAGTCTATTCCACATTCTTCAGCTATTTGTTATATAACTTTGGTACCCCACTTCTGGGTACTAAAATCTTTTGTTAGGCAGGAGTCTCAATAAAAATCAAAATATTAAACAGAAATATCAGTCCTGCAGTTTGACTGTGAAGTACTGAACTTCCCAGTATATCAGTTTTCAGTGAATATAAAGAGAACTGCCATCCAAACAACCATTGGTGAACCAAAAGCTATTCTCATTTTATCCTCCTAAAAAAATGCAAAGAATTTTTGTCACGATTTACTACTTTCTTCTATCCTATGTGGATTCTATGTGGATCTTTCCTTGCTCAGAACACACAAAAAACATATTGTTTCACACAAATTTAAATCATATTAATCACTAATTTATATAGAACCTTTGTTTTTCTCTAAAGCTACTTTAATTCCTTAGGGACAGAGGTTATATATCTTGTATACACTCACTATGCCAAACTTCCTTTACTTCCAAATACCTATCATTGTGATGTCTCAAAAGATCCTCACCTTATATCTATGGAAACACACAAAAGTCTCTCAAATTAAAGATTTAAGACAAAAATCTTGAACTGTTCTAATGCAATTTTTCTTTTATAAAAGCCTACTGATCAGATGTAACTCATAACAGAATCATCCCAGGCAAGTCATAGACATCCAGTCTGAAATTGAAAATAGATTTTTTTGTGTGTGCTATTGAGTTTTAGGGAGTTTAATTGACAGTAGTCTCTTCTTAATACAGACATTTATATAATGATGAGGACAGTCAGGATAAGCTTATCCTGTAGGCGAAATGCAATTGAAAGGAAAATTAAATAGAGAATTTCATTATGAGTTGATATTTAAGGAATACAGATTACTGTTACATTATGATATAGATGTACAATCTTTTTAAGCAATATATTTTGATAAGCTCTTAATATACCATATATATGGAAGATTTTTGTCTTAAATCTTTAATTTGAGAAACTTTTGTGTGTTTCCATAGATATGAGGTGAGGATCTTTTGATACATCACAATGATAGGTATTTGGTAGGAAAGGAAGTTGGGCATAGTTGGGCTCATTTCCAACCCAAAATATCTAGTCAAGTTTCTCTGCTCTCTTACTTGGGTGCCTAACCAAATCTCACTAGTCATTTCCCTAAAATGATGACTTACCTAACATTTTCCTCCCAGTTCCCAGTGTCTGTATGTTTTAGGAGTTGAGTTTTACTATTGCAATAGTCTTGAAGAAAGTCTTTCTTACCTCTTACCTTTTTAGCTACCATGAGAAGTGCAGTTTTCCTTTCTCATGTCCTTTGTTCACAAAGGTCCTTTGTTTACAAAGCTTCACCTCACTTTGGGCTCAGAGCAATGGAGTTGGTTGAGCATGGAATAAATTTCTGAAACTGTGACCCAAAAAAAACCCTTTTTCTCCTCTGAGTTGTTCTTGTATATTTTCGTCACAGCAATGAAATCTGTCTAATACAGAAATGTGTACCTTGAAGTGGGGTCATTGTTACTAACACAACCTTGTGGTTCAGAAGCCTTTGGAATGGTTTCTGGAAAGAATTAGGAAAAATTTGGAAATGCGGGCTAGAATACTATAATATGAGCATAATGGGTAATTCTGTTGGGAACCGAGAAGACCAAAATGCCTGTAGGAATATAAACTATAAAGACCACGTTAATAATGTTTCATGAGGATCAGGGACTCAACTGGAATTTAAATAGAGGCCATTTACATTACATTCTTGCAAAAATCTTGTCTATATTTTGCCCATTTTCTGAATTTAACTAAACTAGCTGAGGAAAATTCAAAGCAGTACAGCATTCAGATGATAGCGTGGGTATTTGTGGCAGTTTTTAGTCAGATTTACTAAGAGAATTTGGAGCAAAGGCAGAGAAGAAAGACTTGAAAAGCTTGTAGTTTGGTCAGAGAAGAACTGCATGTAAAATTAGGGCCAAGGAAATTGTTATTGCTGAAGAGATGAGTGTCAATAAAGAGAGGTTAAGTACTTTGTACAGAGACAGTACAAAGATGCCTTCTCAGGAATCAGCAAGACCAGTACCATAGCAGACTCAAGGGGGTAAAAATGAACACTCATTTCAGGGTTAAGGGGGAAACTTGCTTGCCCAGGGATGCCTAGAAAGCTATTTATCAGGATTCCTCTCCCCATGTTGAGTCATCCAGGCACTCAGAGGCTACTGCAGCTCTAGTCCAAAGTTGTCTATCAATTGCTTAAGCTGATGGCAGACTTTGGCATCATCCACATGGTGCTGGTTCTGCAGGAGTGCAGGGTGGTAGAGTTAAGACTTTCCAAAGACTTCCACAGAGATTTCAAAGGAAAGAAGCAGGGTCAGGGGAGACAAGCAAAATGTAGCAGAGTCAGAATCCCTGCAGGTAGACTATAAAAGGGCTAAGTGTGAAGTTGTGAGGGTAAAGCTGAAGGGGTAACGAAGACTCTAGGAATTCATAAATGGAAGATCTTCCTAGAGAAGCAGCTGAATGTGGAGAGCGCTAGTCTAAGTAAAAGGACACATGGGCTGAAACCAGGAAGGCCATAGAAGCAGGGCTGTACAAGTCTTTTGGATATCACATTTCACCACCCTGTGCTCCTGATGTCAGAAATGAAAGTACAAAACTTGTTTGCCCATCTGGATTTTGGTCTTTTGTTCCATTTCTTCTTTCTATTTCCCCATTTGTGTCTTTAGAAATGAAAGTGTTTATTATTTGCGTATATATATATATATATATATATATACATACGTACGTGTATGTATACATATGCAAGTTATGTGTCTACATGTATATACATATACATATATGTATGTGTATATGTGTATGTGTGCGTGTGTATTTTTATTAACTTAATTTTGGTCTTAACAGGGGCTCTCAGCTAAGACTTTGCCTTGAGACTTTGGATTAGAACATTTGGGCAGTGATGGAACTGTTAAGACTATAAGAACTCTTGGAGATGGAGTTAAAGCATTTTGCATTGTGAGATAGACATAAACTTTTCTGAGCCAAGGGAAGAACATTATGGTTTGGATATGAAGCATCCCCCCAAATCTCCTGTTAATGCAGAAATATTCAGATGTGAAATGATAAGATTATGAAAGCAATAACCTCATCATTTGATAGATTAGTTCATTTCAAATAAATTCAAATTAATTCATTTGATAGATTAATAATTTGCATGGATCATTAGGTGGTATCTCTGTAGGTGGGGAGTGTATTATAGGAGAAGGTGAGTCCCTGTGGGCACGTCTTGGAAATTACATATTTTGTCTCTGGTTGCTCATGCTGTCTGTTTCCTTGCTAATAAGAGGTGAGCAGCTTTCCTCCATCATTCCTTTCTGCCATGATACTCTATCTCATCTATAGCCCAGAGCAATGGAGTCAATAAACCATGGACTGAGGTTTTGAAACACTGAGCCCCAAATAACCATTTTCTCCTCTATGTTGTTGTTTTGCTCACAGTGATGAAAGCTTACACAGTAGCATGCCATTAGTTACTTAGTCACAAGGACAAGCAACTAATCGAGTGGGGAAGTAAGCACAGTATCTGGAGGAGATGGAGGAAAATAAATATTTTCTAAATTATAGTCCACATCTCACTGGGTACACTTGCCTGCTCTGTGTCCAAAGGACGTCTAGGTATAGATAAGCTGGGCTCCCACATCCAAGAACAATGACACTCATCTTCTCTCCTTTCTTCCTCTTCGTTTCACAGAAGTAATTTCCTCTATACTTTGCTCTCCAGTTTGGGAGTTTTTTCTTTCATTTTACTTTGACTTAGTTTGGAGAATTAAAACTTTCAATGTTTGCTTCTTAACCCATTCAGTCACAGGTTCTTTCTTTAATTATTTGTTTATGATTAAATGTCTTCAATAGAAAGAAAAAATCATCTCAGAAACTTATTTTTAGAAACAAAAGTAGAAAACAATATGACCACATAGAATACAAATGTAGATATTATGTGCTATGCTAATATATCTATATAATGTGGGTGACCTATGTAAAAAAAATTGCAAAACTACTAATGTAAATTCAGACAGAATAAGTAGATGTTCATGTAGAATAAGCAAAAAAAAAAAAAAAAAGAATAATTTTTATTTTTTTTGGTACCGTGATTGAATCCTAGGGCGCTTAATCACTAAGTCATATCCCCAGCCCTTTTTTGTATTTTATTTAGAGACAGTGTCCCACTGAGTTGCTTAGGCCCTTACTAAGTTACTGCGGCTGGCTTTTCACTTGCAATCCTCCTGCCTCAGCCTCCCAAGCCACTGGGACTACAGGACTGTGCCACCAATCCTGGCTCAATGTATATAATTTTTAAAATTGAAAAACTTAAGAAAAATTAAAAAAATAATGGATTATCTGCCTACCACACTCATCTATAATAATACTTTTCCTTAAAAGTTTGCCTAATTTTCAATCACCTCTTCATAAATCTTGTAATTATGTATAAAATAATAGAAATATTAACATTCCCCTCTGTTGGATGAATATGACTTAGAAAATTACATTTTACTTTCACAATTCATTAATTTTGCCTTTATGTAAAGTTTGAGGATCTTTGTCAAATTTGGAAAAAATTCAGGAAATATGTTTTATATCTGAGCTGTTAAATGTGGGGTTTATTGAATTATATTTGACAGGAAAGAATATTGATTTTTATTAGTCCCTAATTAAAACTACTCTCCCATTCTACTTTATACAACTACAGACTGGACAACTGTTCCATCGACTAATTTTGGTTTCATGCATTTGACTTCTGTGTCTGCTATTTCTATCATCATCTTAGATGAATCAGTACAGTAGATTTTTAGAATATTTCATTGGTTTGTTCTTATTACGGTTTCTTAGCAATAATTTTAATATTCAAGCACCAATTAAGGAAACAGGCCTCTCATAAAAACCTAGAAATGGAATATTTTACCACATTTTAGAATCATGTATTGGTGGACTGCTATAGTTTGAATGTTTTACTCCAAAACTCACCTTCAAATTGAATAGCCAATGTGATGACATTGAAAGGTATAAAATTTAAGAGGTAATTAGACTTTGAGAGCTCCACATTCATAGGTGGCTCAATGCCTTAATAAAAGGGGCCTGAGCATGGGGTTCACTTTGCCTCTGCCATGTGATGACACAGAAAGAAGATTTTCTCCAAATGCTGGTGCTGTGATTTGGTACTTCCCAGCTCCCATAACTGTGAACCAATTAACCCTTTTCTTTATAAACTAACTACTTTCAGGTATTCTGTTATAGCAGCACCAACCAACTAAGACAAAGTCATAACAGTGATTCTGAGGAAGAAGATATCATGCATGGGACCATAATTGAGAAGCAGTTTAATACATTAACAGAAATGCAATTGCCCTTGATCCAAAGAGACCTGATCACAGGTTTGTCCTTCCACTGGTTATGTATATTGTCTGTTCAAACAAATGAACCAGCAGAAAAGGGAGATCTGAGGGTCACCGATCCTTCAGAAACGCCTGGGAATTGTCACACAAGGCAACAGTCACAACCTTAAGTGTGAGAGCTACTAATATAAGATTGGAAACACAGAGATTCTATTTGGTGGGCACTGCAACCATACTCAACCCAGGAAGGAAAACAGGGAGTTGTTGCTCAGAGGGTACAGAGTATTTTAGTTTGGCACAATGAGGAAATTCTAGAGATGGCTGCACAATAGTGTGAATGTACGAATTAACACCACTAAACTGTAAACATAAAAATGGCTAAGATAGTAAAGTTTATGTTTTATACCAGAATAAAATGAAGTATGTTTTGTTTTTTGAAAAAGTGAACTTCTTTTCAGTCTCACTCTAAAGAGAAGTCTGTTTCCTCACTTCCTAGGAAATCTACCGTAGCCCTCAGTGGCAGATCAAAGAACATGCCCTAATTTAAGTAGATAAATTTAATAACTCAAAAGAGTTCCAAACTATCATGAACATTTTTGTACTCTATACTAAATAGAAACAATAATTCTTGTAAATTATGTGAAATCGTAAAATTGTGTACTTGATTGAGGGATAAATTTAAAGGGAAGTAATAATAATATCTCAAAATTCTAGTCTATTTGTAAATAACAAGCTAGAAGTTAAGTGCCCATTTTGCCAGAAAATAAAAAGTTTCTAATATTTAATCACATAGTATTTGGACATTTGAAAACAGAAAGTAAAAATGCATAGGTTATTATCATTTGACCCTGCTCCAGTTTGACATGCTTCAAAATATTTCTAGATTAATGAACTACTCAGTGTTATCAGATTAGTTGTTAGATTAGAAAGACTTTGTCCATCAAGATCTGTTCTCTCCTTCTTCCTGGACACATCCCAAGCTTCCCTTGCAATTAGAAATGCCCAGATAACTAAATTTCATCAAAAGTCATTAGTAGGTATATGCAGTCCCTTTCCATACTCACATGAATGACAAACTCTAGGCAATCTCTAACATACTCTAACCCTTATTGTTGATAGGTATGGTGATGCAGGTTGGGACATTGGGAGCCACATGCTGAAAATAGCAAAGAAATATAAAACCTGCTATTGTGCTTGTAACATTGTGTTCCCATTCAGAGCATCTTAACTCACTTTAAATAATTCAAGGTCGAAAAGAAGAAATGCCATAAAGTAGGAAGGATTTTGCCCTAAGTCCAAAATCTTATTTCTCTTCATTGGGAATAGGTCAATAAAATATGTTATAGGTCTTTGATAGACTATCAGGTGTGAGTCACTATCTAAAGGCTACAGTGTCATACTGATATATGAGGGTTAGGAATGAAATCATATAAAAATCAGAAAGGAAGGAGTATTTCAAAAATCTTCTGCATACTAACTGGGCATATTGGTGCACACCTGTAATCCTAAGGACTCAGGATGCTGAGGCAGGATTGCATGTTTGAGATGCATCTCAGCAATTTAGGAAGATTCTAAGCAATTTAGTGAGACCCTTTCTCAAAAACAAAAAAATAAAATAAAAAGGTCTAGGGTTGTTGCTCAGTGCTTAAGGGTTCAATCTCCAGCACCAAAGAAAGAGAGAGAGAGAGAGAGAGAGAGAGAAAGAAAGAAAGAAAGAAAGAAAGAAAAATTCTGCATACAAAAATTCATCTGAGAATAGCAATAGCACATCCACCTGGCCTCAAAAATAAACTTCCTTGCCTGAATATGGCTTTGTGTGTGTGACAGAGAGGGAGAGAGAGAGAGAGAGAGAAAATGAGAAAGAGAGAGTCAGTTTCAGGTCCTCAGGAAGCAGGCACTGAGACAGAGATTTGCATGCAAGAAATTTGTTGAAAACTACACTCAAATTTAACACCTATTGGAAAGCAAATAAGTTGGATTGTGCAGAAAGAGCAGTTTCATTGCAAGGCAATTTCACCAGTGTCTCAGCTGAGCACATGAAGAGTTCTAGAGCTGAAACTGTTTTTTAGGAATAAACCAATGGAGGCAAGTAACTCAGACAGTTGTACTTCATTCTCTCTCAACGAGTCACTAGATGTGGGCTTCTAATTGTGCATGCAGATCAACTCTGCTGAGGGTGTTTTTCAGAGGAAGGGCCCAGCTGAAAACTGTCACTTGACAACACTCTTATCAAAGGAGGAAGAAGTGCTTTAATCTGAGGATGGAGCTGGAGTATCCTGTTGCTGCTGGGCTGCGTCCACTGCAGAGGCAATCACTAACATTTTCTACAAATAAGTGTATGAGATGTCCTAAATGACAATAACCCACTTATTTATGTTCATTCCTGCCAATTAGATGCCATCATCATTATGCAGAACTGTACTATTTAATTATAACTTCAGTATTTATTTCAGGAAAGGCTTCAGCCAGATGAAATAGGAACACATCCACAAGCAGCATGAATAGGTTTTTCAAACTATTTTCCAAGAGGAAGGGCAAATAGTGAACAAACCCAAGGGAGAAATGTCTATTAGTTTGGGTCTGTCCTGTAAGACAGCTCCTCTGATAGGTCAACTAATATCTCGGAGTAGATAATCAAGATGTTCAATGAGTAATCATTTTTAGGTAATCCAAGATGGCCTACTAGTGGGTGACTGCATCTCCAGTCGCTCCAGAACCCAGGATTCAATAAGGGGAGGCATTGAGAGACTCGGACTAAAATAGAGCCACGGGGTGAGTCTCCCCACCTGGTGAAGCTCGGCCCGGGCGGCAGGCCTGGATTCGGGCGGCTTATTAGAGTAGGGCAGGGCAGCTAGAGTCTTCCCCAGGCAGCCCTGCACACTCCGGTGGTGGGCTCCTCCCACACGGCCAGCTTCTCGGAGCAGGCCACCCAGTGAGAGCCTTTCCACACAGAGCCAGCTCCAAGCCCTGCAACCAGTAGAGGGCTAGGGGCAGCTTTTTTCGGGAGCACTGCATTATCAAGTTCCTCTAAGACTTCACGCTACTGAAGGCTGGGAAGTGATATACTGGAAATCTACAGGGACACTATAAGCCAATAGAGGAAATCTGCAATATCACAGAATCCCACTGACATCTGACCAACATGAGAAAACAAGGGAAGAAAATGTCCCAAACAAACATAGATACTATATCGATAAAACCCAATGACAGCACAGCAGAAGAAAGGCCAGAAAGGGAGTTCAGAATGTACATAATTAAAATAATCAGGGAAGCAAAAGAGGAGATGAAAGAGCAAAAGCAGGCATTGAAGGAGGAGATGAAAGAGCAAATGCAGGCATTAAATGATCGCACCAATCAACAGTTAAAAGAGCAAATACGGGAAGCAAGAGATCATTTCAATAAAGAGGTAGAGATACTGAAAAAAAACAAACAGAAATCCTTCACATGAAGGAAACAATAAACCAAGTTAAAAACTCCATAGAAAGCATAACCAATAGGATAGAACACCTGGAAGACAGAACCTCAGACACTGAAGACAAAATATTTAATATTGAAAACAAAATTGACCAAACAGAAAATGGTAAGAAATCATGAACAGAATCTACAAGAATTGTGGGATATCATGAAAAGGCCAAATTTAAGAATTATTGGGATTGAGAAAGGCTTAGAGAAACAAACCAAAGGAATGAACAATTTATTTAATGAAATAATATCAGAAAATTTCCCATATCTGAAGAATGAAATGGAAAACCAAGTACAAGAGGCTTATAGGACTCCAAATATACAAAATTTCAACAGAACCACATGACGGCACATTATTATGAAAATACCTAACATACAAAATAAAGACAGAATTTTAAAGGCCGCAGGAGAAAAGAATCCAATAACATTCAGGGGGAAATCAAGAAGAATATAAACAGATTTTTCAATGCAGATCCTAAAAGTTAGAAGGGCCTGGAACAATCCCTGAAATAAAACAGATACCAACCAAGAATCTTATACCCAGGAAACCTTACTTTCAGATTTGACGATGAAATAAGATCCTTCCATGATAAACAAAAGCTAAAGGAATTTACAAAAAGAAAGCCAGCATTACAGAACATTCTCAGCAAAATATTCCATGAGGAAGAGATGAAAAACAATGATGCAAATCAGCAACGGGAGGAACTAGCCTAAAGGAATAGCCAAATAAAGGAGAAACCAAATCATGTCAAAAACCAAAAATGAGCCAAATGACTGGGAATACAAATCATATCACCGTAATAACCCTCAATGTTAATGGCCTGAACTCATCAATCAAAAAACATAGACTGGCAAATTGGATTAAAAAGAATAATCCAACAATATGCTGCCTGCAAGAGACTCATCTCATAGAAAGAGATACCCACAGACTAAAGGTGAAAGGATGAGAAAAAAACATACTATGCACACGGACAAAGCAAAAAAGCTGGAGTATGCATCCTCATTTCAGATTATGTGGACTTCAAGCCAAAACTAGTCAGAAGGGATAAAGAAGGACATTTCAGGGGCTGGGGGGATAGCTCAGTCGGTAGAGTGCTTGCCTTGCAAGCAGAAGGCCCTGGGTTCGATCCCTAGCACCGCAAAAAAATAAAAAAATAAAAAAAAAGAAGGACATTTCATACTGCTTAAGGAAAGCATAAATCAGCAAGATATAACAATCATAAATGTCTATGCCCAAAACATTGGCTCATCCATGTATGTCAAACAAATCCTTCTCAATGCCAGAAATCAAATAGACCACAACAGAAAAATACTAGCCCATTTTAACACACCTCTCTCACCACTGGATTAATCTTCCAAACAGAAATTGAATAAAGAAACCATAGATCTCAATAACACAATCAACAATTTAGACTTAACAGATATATATAGAATATACAATCCAACAAAGAACGAATACACCTTCTTGTCAGCAGCACATGGATCCTTCTCTAAAATAGACCATATTTTATGCCACAAAGCTACTGTTAGCAAATACAAGAAGATAGAGATACTACCTTGTATTCTACCAGATCATAATGGATTGAAATTAGAAATTAGAAATGAATGACAGAATAAAAACCAGAAACTTCTCCAATACCTGGAGATTAAATAATACGCTATTGTATGATGAATGGATAACAGTAGACATCAGGAGGAAATAAAAAAATTCTTAGACGTAAACAAGAACAAAGACACATCATATCAAAATCTCTGGGACACTATGAAAGCAGTACTTAGAGGAAGATTATTTCATGGGGCGCAATCAACAAAAGAAGTAAAAATCAACAAATAAACCACTTAACACTACAGCTCAAAGCCCTAGAAAAGAAGAGCAGACCAACACCAAAAGTAGTAGAAGACAGGAAATAGTTAAAATCAGAGCTGAAATCAACGAAATTGAAATAAAAGAAACAATCAAAAAAGTAACACAATAAGAGATGTTTCTTTGAAAAAATAAAAAAATTGATAAACACTTGGCCCCACTAACAGAGAGAGAAAACTCAAATTACTAAAATTCAGAATGAACAAGGAAATATCACTACAGTCATGAGTGAAATACAAAACATAATTAGAAGCTATTTTGAAAATCTATACTCCAACAAAACAGGAAACCTCGAAGACATCAACAAGTTTCTAGAGACATATGAATTACCTAAACTGAACAAGGAGGACATACACAACTTAAATGAATCAATTTCAACTAATTAAATAGAAGAGGTCATCAAAAGCCTACCAACAAAGAAAAGTTCGGGACCAGATGAGTTCTTAGCCGAGTTCTACAAAACCTTTAAAAAAGAGCTCATTCCAATATTCCTCAAAGTATTCCATGAAATAGAAGAGGAGGGAACCCTCCCAAACTCATTCTATGAAGCCAATATCACCCTGATACCTAAACCAGACAGAGACATATCAAGCTAAGAAAATTTCAGACCAATATCCTTAATGAACACAAAAATTCTCAACAAAATTTTAGCAAATCGCATACAAAAATATATTGAAAAGGTAGTGCACCACGATCAAGTGGGTTTTATCCCAGGGATGCAAGGTAGGTTCAACATCCCGAAATCAATAAATGTCATTCACCATATCAACAGACTAAAAGTTAAGAAGCACATGATTATTTCAATAGATGTAGAGAAAGCATTCGATAAAATACAGCATCCTTTCATGTTCAAAACACTAGAAAAAACTGGGGTAGTGGGAACATTCCTTAACATTGTAAAGGCCATCTATGCTAAGCCCATGGCCAATATCATTCTAAATGGTGAAAAACTGAAAGCATTCCCCCTAAAACCTGGAACAAGGCAGGGATGCCCTCTTTCACCACTTCTATTTAACATCGTTCTGGAGACTCTAGCTATAGCAATTACAAACCAAAGAAATTAAAGGGATACAAATAGGAAAAGAAGAAGTCAAACTATCCCTGTTCGCTGATGACATGATTATATATTTAGAGGAACCCGGAAATTCCACCAGAAAACTTTTAGAACTCATAAGTGAATTCAGTAAAGTAGCAGGTTACAAGATCAATGCTCATAATCCAATGCATTTTTATACATAAGTGATGAATGTTCAGAAAGAGAAAGTATGAAAACTACCCCATTCACAATAGCCTCGAAAAAAATAAAATACTTGGGAATCAATCTCACAAAAGAGGTGAAAGACCTCTACAATGAGAGCTACAGAACACTAAAGAAAGAAATAAAAGCAAATCTTAGAAGATGGAAAGATCTCCCATGTTCTCAGATAGGCAGAAATTATATTCTCAAAATGGCCATATTACCAAAAGTGCTATACAGATTCAATGCAATTCCAATTAAAATCCCAATGACATACCTTACAGAAATACAGCAAGCAATTATGAAATTCATCTGCAAGAATAAGAAACTCAGAATAGCTAAAGCAATCCTCAGCAGAAAGAGCGAAGCAGGTGTATGGCAATACCAGATCTTCAACTCTACTGCAAAGCAATAGTAACAAAAATGGCATGGTATTGGCACCAAAATAGACAGGTAGATCAATGGTACAGAATAGAGGACATGGACACAAACCCAAATAAATAAAATTTTCTCACATTAGACAAAGGTGCCAAAAATATGCAATGGAGAAAAGATAGCCTCTTCAACAAATGGTGCTGGGAAAACTGCAAAGGAATGAAATTAAAGCCCTATCTCTCATCTTGCACAAAACTCAACTCAAAATGGATCAAGGACCTTGGAATCAGACCAGAGATCCGTCATCTTATAGAAGAAAATGTATGTCCAAATATTCAACCCCTCCACCTAGGATCAAACTTCTTTAACAGGACTCCCATAGCATAAGAAATAAAAGCAAGAATCAACAACTGGGATAGATTCAAACTAAAAAGCTTTCTCTAAGCAAAGGAAACTGTCAGTAATGTGAAGAGAGAGCCTACAGAGTGGGCGAATATCTTTGCCACTCATACTTCAGATAGAGCACTAATTTCCAGAATAAAGAACTCAAAAAACTACACCAAGAATACAAATAATCCAATGAACAAATTGGGTAAGGAAATGAACAGACACTTCACAGAATATGTACAAGCAATCAACACATATATGAAAAAATGTTCAACGTCTCTAGTAATAAGAGAAATGCAAATCAAAACTACCCTAAGATTCCATCTCACCCCAATTAGAATTGCGATTATCAAGAACACAAGCAACAATAGGTGTTGGCAAGGATGTGGGGGAAAATGTACACTCATACATTGCTGGTGGGGTTGCAAATTAGTGCAGCCACTCTGGAAAGCAGTATGGAGATTCCTCAGAAGTCTTGGAATGGAACCACCATTTGACCCAGCTATCCCACTCCTTGGCCTATACCCAAAGGACTTAAAATCAGCATACTACAGAGATACAGCCACATTAATGTTCATAGCTGCTCAATTCACAATAGCCAGATTGTGGAACCAATCTAGATGTCCTTCAGTTGATGAATGGATAAAGAAACTGTGGCATATATATACAATGGAATATTACTCAGCCATAAAGAACGAAAAATTATGGCATTTGCAGTCAAATGGATGAAATTGGAGAATATCATGCTAAGTGAGATAAGCCAATTTCAAAAACCAAAGGAAGAATGATCTCGCTGATAAGCAGATGTTGACACATAATGGGGTTGGGTGGGGTTAGTGTTAGAGTTAGGATTAGATTTAGTTTTAGGGTTAGGGAGGGTGGTAAGAATGAAATAAGTAAGGACTGTATAGAGTGAAAAGAGAGGTGGGAGGGGTGGGGGGAAGGGAAAAAATAACAGAATATATCAAACTACATTACCCTATGTAAATTTATGATTACACAAATGGTATGCCTTTACTCCAGGTACAAACAGAGAAACAACATGTATCCCACTTGTTTACAATAAAAAAATTAGAATAAACAACCCTTATATATGTCTTAGGACTTTCACAATAAGGGGAAAGATTAAAAGCAAGTATGTATGAAAGCCCTAAAAACTTTAACTTGGAAACAACTCATACAATTTTCTCTAATATTCTATTGACCAAAGAAGGTCAAGTGGCCAAGCCTGAGTTCATTCACATGGCCAAGTACCGTCCTCCAATAAGGAGCGCTGCTTGTCATCTGGCCACAGGCAGGAATGGGAAACCGTGAGACTGCTTGGTAGCAAATGACTTGGATTAAATTTTTTACATTTTTTTAGAAAGTAGAACTCCTGAATCTCTCTATATGCTTAATAAAACACCTTCAATGTTAAATATAATCTATTACATATTTTGTTTTCATTATTTCTTTCAAAAGAAAACATTCAAGGAATGTTCTTCAAAACTATTCAAGGTTAGTTCTTCAAAAACGAAAGAAATGATTCAAAGTAATCTAAGTTCATTGTAGGAAAGCAAATAGGTCTTGCAATTTCCTTCATGAAAAAGCATATTGTTTTTTAACTTGTAGTTCTTGAAGTCAAAAATTAAATAACCAGAGAGTGATAGATTTCTTGTTGGACTGTGGAACATTCACTATATGGATTTTATAAACACTGAGGATATCAGAACAGCTCATTTTTCCTTTCCTCTATTAGACAGAAAATGTAGAACTCCTGTGATTTTTTGTTTCATCAAATCCTACTGGAAAAATATATGTTTGGCTTTTCAACACAGAAAACTATCCTCTGGACAAATAAGGAGAAAGTCTGAAATATGAGAACTCAGATATCTCTATGAAATAATATTAAAGAGAGTGGCGCTGGTCGCTTTTTGGGAGAAAAACCTCTCTTCCATGCCTGCTGTGTGTGCATTTTCAATAAAGGATCCTATACTTGCATTATGTGTTCAGAATGTTCATGCCAACAAACAAAAAAGATAATTTGTATATTCAGTTACACATTTACAAGGACTCATTCATAGTTTCAATTTTATGTTCATTTTACTATTTTTGTGTTATAGGAGAAATAAAATGTTTAATTAGTCATGTTACATTTCTTATTATAATACTACTTGAAAATTGAACATATTTATATTCAATCCCTGTTCTTTCTCTTTCCTTATTACTTTTTTGTTGTATTTTTATAACATTATTCTATTCCATAAGTATTTTCAGTTATCTAATAGATTATTAGTACACCCTATCCTGAAATTCAAGAGGCTAGAAATGATTTTCAAGGATGCTCATCTGAAGAAATGTAGATAGTATGGGAAAATGAAAGGAAAGGTACACTCTAAGGAAAGTGATTTATTGCTGATGTACAAATCTAAACTGAACGTGATCAGACTTGAAAAAAATATAGCTGCAATTGCATAATATAAGGGAAATGATTTGTTTTGTTGCCATTCTAGGCTTCTGGAATAACTGGCATGCCTGATACATACTGTCATTATTTTCCACTCCCTCTTCTTTGTAAATACAGTTTCCCTAATCTATGTAATTCTTCTAGATGACTAAAAAATTCAAGATAAGCATTTCCTCTTCCAAGATAAGCATAAGTATATGATTAAATAAAATTATGAAATTATATTTCTGGATAAATAAAACTCATATTTTAAACTTGCCAAACAGAAGAGAGTGGCATCAAGCAGTCATTATTATTATTTTTGCTTATTTATTTAAAACTTGATTTTAGGAGTTTTCCCCCAAGCCAATTTCGCTTGTGTATAAAATTTCTTGATTGCTTAGTTATTAGTATAAAATAATTGTTATATGTAGAAAGGAGTGAAAATGTTGGAAAATAATGTCCTGTATTAATATATCATTACTATTTAATCAACATTAAAGTCATTAAATTATAAACTATGTATATAATATTAAGATGACTATTTCTCATTTCAGTGTATAAGTGGCTGAACACCTACTTTAAAAAACTTACCATATATTATTATATTTGCTTAAAATAAGAAATTCTTTTTAGCCAGTGTAGCACAACTAATCATCCCAAATTGTAGTGGCTTAAAATGTCAACCGTTGTTCAAGATCACAATTCCCTAGGTCAGAAATAATTTCTTGAGTAAGTAAGTGAGCTCTTGGTTTGTCTGATCTGGGCAGAACTCCGTTGATTTTGTCCAGAGTGGGTCATAAGCCAGTGGAGAGCCAGTACAAGATGCTCTTCTTGGATTCCATCACCTTTCCTGATGTGCTTTCTATTTGTGTCTATCTATATTATCTCTGTCTCTACAGATGTTCACATAGAAGCATTGTGAGAGAACCCAAAGACAGCAATAGCCCAGCATTCAAGCAGTTACTTGTATCATGTTTGCCACCATCTGTTGGACATAACTTGTCACATGTCCAAGATAATCCAAGTATAGGGAGACCACTGAAAGCATGGAAACCACAACCCACCAGTTATCAAATTTACCTCATTGCTAAACATTGCAGCGTTCTTTTATTCCTTTTTTCATTTCTTACTTTTTGTTTTCTGTCTTTTATTTTCTGGTTTTCCTACGGTGTATTTGCCATATTATTTTATCCTTGCATTTGATTTTCCATGTGAATTTTTAGCTCCCTTATGATTTGAATACTAAAAAATTCACTTTTTCTTCTCTCTCTCGTGTACTTTATGTATAGCACTCAGTTCACACTTTATATCAGTGCACAGCTTATTCTGAAGAAAATCTGTATATATGACATGGGCGAAAACATGACTTTTCCCCAATCAGCATGTAAGAAATAAATCCTGTAACTATCTCCCACTGGGAACCATTAAGCTGCTATAACAGTAGTTCAGAGTCAGCTTTCTCGCCTGTAATATTAAAGATCACCTTCCATTCCCTGAGGAATATCTTAAGTTGGGTACTATCTCTCACGTGGCAACCATAAGTAGCAGCTCTTAGCAAAAATATTTTAAAAAGCACTCTTTAATATGACCTGTCCTCCTATAACCACATGCACTGCCGTTCTTACCACAAACTGTGTCAACACATAATTAACCCACTAAATGATATGCACAGGAATGAAATATAGTAATAACTTTGACTTTTTAAGAAAACTATACTGTATTTCTAAACACTGTAAAATCAAATAAGTGAGTAAATAAGAGAGCAGCTTCAAATTAGGGATTTTTTTTCCATATAGGCAGTAAAAAAAATTAAGGTATAGAGACATTCCTTAAAAATAACTTTCCTGTTTTTATCACCAACAGTCGATGTCCAATAACTAAACACTAAATGTTGATTAGTCAGGCTTTTATACAAATTCCAGGTTACTATGGGGTTAGAGGAACTGTGGGTAAAAAAGAAATAATAGTGTTGCCTCATTAATTTTCCTCATTTGTTTCCACAAATATAGGGCTTACTTATAGGAAAAAAAATGATATCAACATATTCATAGTGTATAGAATTTGTCATCTTCTACTTCAGCTGATTTCCCACAGAGTGGGACGGCCATTCATTGGAGAAAGAATAGCTCTTTTTTCCCCCACAACTAGTGATGGAAAAATTGAATGTATTTATGCAAATAGATGAATTTTGCACTTTTATGTATGTTAAACAAGTCACACACCTAACTATAATATCTAAACATAAAACTTTATAAGAAAAAATTGGAGAAAAACTTCGTGACCTTTGGTCAAGAAAAAAGTTTTTTGATACAATTATAAAAGCTAAATCATATTACGAAACAAGCTAACAAATGTCAACAAACAAAAAAAAAAGGTTGCATTTCAAAAGACGTCATTAATAAAAACAAAAGATTGGAGGAAAACATTCACAAATCATATTCTTCTTAGTTTGAATAACCAGGGCAGAAATATTAAAATGTAAAACAAACCACAATTTAAAATGAAAAAAATAATGCAGTCAGGCGTAGTGTTGCACACCTATGATTTCAGCGACTCAGGAGGCTGAGGCAGGAGGATCACAGGTTCAAGGCCAGCTTTAGCAATTTAGCAAGGCCCTTAGCAACTTAGCAAGACATTGTCTCAAAGTAAAAATAAAAAGGGCTGCGAATATAGATCAGTGGTAAAGTACTCTGTGTACTCAATACTCAAATAAATAAATACATAAATAAATTGAAATAAAATGTGAAAAGTTCAATAGACATTTCACACAGGAGATGGCTGCTCATCACTTGAAAACATATTCAACGTTCAGGGTCTTGGCAGTACATGATGGCAAACTAGAGGTGTCTGGTGCACTTCCGTCATATAAAAGGGAGATAAAACACCAGATTCAACAACAAATATCTGCTGTTCCACTGAAGAGATTGGGGCAGAGGACTACAGTGAAGTGGGATGTGGAAACATTGAAATGAAGAAAGAAGCCTCAGACTGGCCTTATAAAGTAATGAGCTAAACAGTCAGCATCTGTTATCAACTCTCTTCAATCAAAATCATCCCTGAACTAAAGAAGACATGGCAGAATAGGATAAGTGTAAGCAGGAACCCCTCAGCAGTTTGTAATAATATCACAGACTCTCAAAGTATTTGTGACTGGAGAAACCTTTAGTTTTTACAAGGCCTGAGTCCCATTTTGTAAGCTGCCAGGGAATCTGTCACTGCAATATCCAAGAGAAAGGACCTATCACTTGGTGAGATCTACCTGAATCTGGACACCTGGTGAGTGGTACAATTTTAGGATCTTGCCAACCTAGGACATTGTGAAGCAGACAGGCACCAGGGTGAATGACCTGGTTCGGAACCGTTATACTGACACCACACGATATAGCCTACCTTCCCTCAACCATCCCAGGAAGCAGGTATTCAGCTTGCCTTGAGCATCTGAGCAGGTAGCAGCCTTTGTGACACACTGACTGACCTTCAGTCACAGAAAGCAGTTTGCAGTTCTCCTTGAGTAATTTGGCCCTCTAGAGGTCCCGTAAAGGTCTCAATTCAGTCCTTGGATGTTGATGAGTACCTTGGACACTGACTGCTAAGAGGCACATGTGTCATGTTGCCTGAGACTCCCTGAGTGACTTAGTTCTATATGGCCTTCAGAAACTAATGAGCACCCTGCTTCTGCTGCTGGGTCAGCTGCATCTTCCCTGCCCATGTTCACCAGAATGCTCTACCTCCAAATGCCCCATAGAAACTGAGAGAGACTCTCTTTCCACAGATGGATGTCCTAGGCTCAAATCTTCTGGTGAATCCGTTCAACCTAAGAGATCTGCATCCTACACTATTGAGCTATTCCATAAACTCCTATAACCCAGGCCCCTGAGGCATCTAAAGGTATCACTGCAGTTGACAAAGCCTACACTACTACAACCCTTCTGAACAAAATGCACTGTGCTCTACCCAATCAACATCCTTGGGGTATATCTTCAGGATAAAATCTTGTAGTATAAAAACCAACCTATAAAATTGGTGAAAGCAACTGGAAGACCAGATCTGCAAATATCTATGAAAACACTAAAAAGCATGAAAAGCAAGTTATCATGACACCTCCAAAGAAAGTAATTCTTGAGCAAAATACCTCAAAGAAAAGTCAATTAACTGATGTTAACTATTTTAAAGAAACCCAATAAGGCACATGAAAATGCACAAGGATAATTTTTTTTAATTAATAAAATAACAAATGATCTGAAATAGAAATTCAGCAAAGATAGAGATCATATAAGAAACAGAAATTGTGGGTCTAAACACAATAAATAAAATATAGTTGAAAATCTACTAGAGAAAATAATAAGTGAACAATTTCTGCACTTTGGGAAGATATCAACATTCAGGTTCAGAAAGCTCAAAGAATCCAAAACATATTTCACCAATAAAGAACCTCTCAAGGCTCATTGTTGTCAAACTGCCAAATGTATAAAACAATGAGGAAATTCTACAAACCTTCATAGAAAAGTATTAAGGGAATCTCTGTTACACACTTATCAACAATAATATTAAATGTAGTTAATTAAATTTCCAAATTAAAAGATTAAGACTAGCTCAGAGGGTAAAAAAGTCCAAATAGTATGACCTCACTGATAAAGATACACATATATATAGAAATACATGCATTACCATGAAAATTCTATGCAAACGGGAAGCAAGAGGGAACAGGAGTAGCTATATTTACACCAGACAAAACATATTTTAATTGAAGAAACTATAAAAATGGAGAAAGAAAGCCACAAAATAATGATAAATGTGTGAATTCAACATGATAAATGACAATTGTTATTTTTAATTTTTTAGTTGCTATTTTTAGTTATACATGACTGAATGTATTTTGACATATCATACATAAATGGACAATAACTTCCCATTTTGGTGGTTGTACATGATGTGGAATTACACTGGTTGTGTATTCACCTATGAACATAGGAAAGTTATGACTGATTCATCCTACTGTCTTTCACATTCTTATCCCCCTCCTTTCCCTGCACTCTAACTTGTCTATTATAGTGAACCTCCATGTCTCCTCCCTACCTATTGTGAATCAGCATTTTCATATCAGAGAGAACATTTGACTTATTTCACTTACACGATAGTCTCCTATTCTATCCATTTATCAGCAAATGCTGTAATTTCACTCTTTGTGGCTGAATAATATCCCATTGTATATATGTACCACAAGTTCTTTTATTTTGATACTTTTTAAAATTGTAGATGGACACAATATCTTTATTTATTTTTATGTGGTGCTGAGGATTGAACCAAGTGCCTCACACCTGCAAGCAAACATTCTACCACTGAGCTACAGCCCCAGCCCATACCACATGTTTTTTCCTATTCATCTGTTGAAGGGCATGAAGTTTTGTTCCATATCTTGCCTATTGTGAATTGAGCTGCTATAAGCATTGATGTGGCTGAGTCACTACAGTATGTTGATTTTAAGTCCTTTGGGTATATGCTGAGGAATGGGATGACTGGGTCAAATACTGGTTCCATTCCAAATTTTCTGAAAAATCTCTATACTGCTTTCCATAGTGCTTGCACCAATTTGTATTCCCACCAGCAATGTGTGAATGTACCTTTCCCCCACATCCTTGCCAACTTTATTGTTACTCCTATTTTTGATAATTGCCATTCTGACTGCAGTGAGATGAAATTTTAGTTTTAATTTTCATTTCCCTAAATGCTGAAGATGTTGTACATCCTAAGGGGTTTACAGACATGTACCATGTGGATGAGAAAAGGGTTAACTGCTGGAGGACAATTTTGGCTATAAATCAATCAATTACCCATAAACTTATGTAATCAATAAACACACAAGAGCCTTTAAATGAGAGGGGACGTGATGGATTGAGCCATACCTGATCTGGCCTCTAAGATGATGGGGTAGCCCAACTCTTCTTTATTTTATTGTCACACAGGTAAAGAGGACTCAACTGAGAGAGTCTTCTTCTGTGATGAACAAGATGGGGTACAATTAGGGGAGCCAATTTGCTCAGGAAAGCTATCATGTAACCAGATGATGAACCACTCCCACATAGGGCCACATACCCCTTGGTGATCTGGGACTATCCTCCATGGCTGCCAGTTCCAGGAGTCAGGCCTCAGTGACCTGTGGTCAACAAGCCTGATTCTGCTAGATAAAGATCTCTCCCCACAGAACATTTTTTTTTCATATATTTTTGACCAATCATATTTCTTCTTCTGTGAAGTGCCTGTCCATTTTCTTTACCCATTTATTGACTGGGTTATTTGTTTTGGGTGTTAAGTATTTTGAGTTCTTCATATATCTTGGAGATTAATGCTCTATCCAAGATGGGTGGCAAAGGCTCTCCCATTCTGTAGGCTCTCTCTTCATGTCCTTGATTGTTTCCTTTGGTATGAAGAAGCTTTTTTAGTTTGATAACATCCCATTTATTGATTCTTGATTTCACTTCTTGCATTGTAGGAGTCTTGCTGAGGAATTTGCTTCCTAAGCCTATATGGTAGAGATTTGGGCCTACTATTTTTACTAGTATGTACAGGGTCTCTGGTCTAATGCCGAGATCCTTGATCCACTTTGAGTTGAGTTTTGTGCAGGGTGAGAGAAAAGGATTTATTTTCATTTTGTTATGTACAGATTTCCAGTTCTCCCAGCACCATTTGCTGAAGAGATATCTTTTCTCTATTGTATATTTATGGCACCTCTCTCTAATATGAGATATCTGTATTTATGTAGGTTTTTCTCTGTGTATTCTGTTCTGTATCATTGGTCTCTGTGTCTGTTTTGGTATGAATACCATGCTGTTTTTGTTACTATAGCTCTGTAGTATAATTTAAGGTCTGGTACTGTGATGCCTTCTGATTCACTTTTCTTGATAAATATTTCTTTGGCTACTCTGGGCTTCTTATTTTTCCAAATGAATTTCATGACTCATATTTCTATGAGGAGTGTCATTGAAATTTTGATGGAAATCACATTAAATCAATATTATATTTTTGGGTAATATGGCCATTTTGACAATATTATTTCTGCTTATCTAAGAACATGGAAGATCTTTCCATCTTCCAAGATCTTCTTCAAGTAAGATGATTTAACAATTGTAAATATCTGTGCGCTCAACACATAAAGCAAACATTATTAAATTCAAAGGAAAGAGAGACTCTAACACAATAACAAATAGCAACTTCATCACACAATAGACTGAGAATCTAGACAAAAAGTTAACAAAGAAACCTCTGGGTAAGACCATAATATATTTCAAATGGACCTAAAAGAAATGTACAGAATATTTCATCCAAACTCTACCAAAAACACATTCCTCTCATCAGCTTCTGGCATATCTCCAGTCTAGACTGTATGTAGGGTCACAAAACAATTCTAAGCAGATTCAAAAATCAAAAGCATATCTTTTTTTTTTGTAAATATAATGGATGAAACATGATACTACATGAGAGGAACTTTAGAAATGGTAACAATAAATGAAAATTAAACAACATGTTCTTTCAGTGAAAAAAATCAGAAGATTTTTTTTCTTAAATTTTGAAACAAATGCAACTGAAAACATATCAAAACCTATGGCAAAAAGCAAAAAAGAGTACTCATATGCAAGTTTATAGTAATATGTTAAACATATAAATAAAAATAAAGATTTCAAATATGCAATGTAATAAAACAGCTCAAAAAACGGGAAAAGCAAGAATAAGTCAAGCTGAAAATTAGTAAAAGGAAAGGAATAACGAAGATACAGCAGAAATAAGTGAACAGAAATTTTAAAAATATGCAAAATATTAGCAGAATAGAAAGTTTTGTTTTTCTTTTTTGCAAGGAACAAAACTCAGAAACCTTTAGCTAAGGTTACATAAAAGTGAAGACCAAAATAAATAAAATCAGAGATAAAAAAGGAGACAGCACAGCAGAAATAAAAATACTCATTGGGAACAATTATGAACCATTATATGCCAAAAAACTGAAAAACATGGAAACAATGGGTACATGTCTGGATGCATATAATCTACCAACATTTAACCATGAAAACATATAAAACATGATCCCAACAATAATGAGTGATGAGTTGAATCTGTAATATTAAGTGTCCCAAAAAAGAAAACCCAGGAATGGATGACTTTCCTGATGAATTTTATTGAAATTTTAAAGGAAAACAATTCCAATTCTTCTTAAACTTTTCCAATAAACTAAAGGATAAATATCTCTTCCAAACTTATTTTGTGATGCCAGAATTACCAATTCCAAAATCAGACAAGCACATACCAACAACAACAAAATCACTGAACAACATCACTAATAAACATAAATGCAAAAATTCTGAATATATTAGCTATCTGAATTCAACAGAACATTGAGGATTATATGCCATGATCAAGTGGGATTAATCTAGGAATACAAAGATGATTTAACATACACAAATCACTACATGTAATACATCTCATCAACAGAATGAAAAACAGAAAATTTCACATGGTTCTGTCATTACATATGAAAAAGCCATTTCAAAAAATTAATATTCTTCATGATAAAACAAACCCTCAACAAATTAGGTATAGAAGAAACAAACCACAATGTAATAAAGGCTATATACCCACAGACAACATCATTCTGAGTGGGAAAATGTGAAGTTGTTTCCTCTATTATCAGAAGAGCAAGGATGTCTGCTTTCACTATTCTTATTCAACATAGTACTTGAAGTCTCAGCCAGATTATTTTGGCAAGTGAAAGAGCATTCATATAGAAAAACAGGAAATGCAAGTATCCTTATTTCAGAAGACATCATTACATATGTAAAACTTCTAAATATCACTCCAAAGAAATATTACAACTGGTGAAAACAATTCAGTAAGTTATAGGCTGCAACCCTAATATGCAAAAATCAGTAGCATTTTCACCCCAATAGTGATCTTGGTGAGAAAGAAAAGACGTCATCTCATTTACAATAGCTCTGAAAATACAAAATATCTAGAATTAAATTTAATTAGGCAGTGAAAAATCTCAACAATGAAATACATAACATACTGATGAATATCAGCATACGAGATGGAAAATCATCAGTGAACATGGATTGCAGTAATTAATATTGTGAGAAGGTCCATATTACCAAAAGAGACTTAACAGTTTCAATTTAATTCCTTCCAAAATACCCATGGCATTCATCATAAAATTAGAAAAAATCCTAAAATTTGTATGAACCACAAAAGATTCTGAATATGCAAAGCATTCTTGGAAAAAGAAAAAGAAAAGAACAAAGCTATTGGCATTATGTTACCTGACCTCAAAACACGCTTCAAAACCCTGACAATCAAAACTGCACAGAACTAATATAAAAACTAACACACAGGTTAATGTAAGAGAATGGAAAAGCCAGAAACAAATCCATACATCTATAATGAACTCATTTTCACAATAGTGCTAAAAATATCCTTTAGAGAAAGAAGAGTGTTTTTGATAAGTAGTGCTGGAAAAACTCCCTGCTTATATGTAGAAAAAAAGAAAGAAATTAAGCCCCTTTGATACAATAACTATAAAAATCAGTTCAAAATTGATCAAAGGCATAATGTAAGATATGAACGTAATTGAATAAATCACAGGAGAAAAGACATAAGTAGAGAAATGATATTTTGTTAAGACTCAAAAAGTGTTGTCAATCAAAGCAAATAAAAACAAATGCGATTGTATCAAACTAAAAAGCATCAGCACAGCAAATGAAACAATCAGCAAAGTAAAGAGATGACCTACAGGAAGGACTAACACATTTGCAAACTGTTCATCTAACAAGGGATTCATATCCAGAATATACAGGGGACTAAAATAACTCATCAGTGAAAATAAACTTAATCTGATTAAAAAAGGAGAAATGATATGAATAGATGTTTCTCAAAAGATTTACAATTTGTCAAGAGGTATATGAAAAAAATACATTCAACAGCATTACTGATCAGGTAAATACTCATCTAAACTATAGTGAGACTGACTCCCTCCAGGTATAACAGTTATTATCAAAACTCAAAAATAACAAATGATAGTAAGGTTACTAGGAAGGTAAAGAAGTACAACTATTATGAAAGACACCACAAAATTTCTGAGAAAGCAAAAATAAATAATAATACCCAGCCGTCCCACTGTTGGACATATATCTACAGGAAATTAATTTAGCATCTCAAGCGGAGGGGTGCACCCTCACATTTATTGCATCACTACACAAAATGATCAAGATATGGCATCAATCTCGGTGTCCAGAGGAAGAAAAGTGGATATACTTACTTATGTGGTCAATATATACAATGGATTAACATTTGCCCATTAAAGAAAACAAAGTTCTTTCATTTGCAACAATATGGAAGGAATTGAAGAACATTTTTATTAAATGTAATAAGACAGGAATAGAAAGCCAGGTATCACAAGGTCCCAATGAGAGGAGCAATATGAAAATGTTGATCTCATGCAAGTTGGGATTACAATGGTGGTTACCAGACACTGAAGAAATTAGGTGAGAAAGGGATTGGGGAAAAGGTGATCAATACCTACAATGTTATAGCTAAATAGGAGTAAGAAGTTCTGTAGAGCTTTTGCACAGTATAAAGAAGTGATAAATGTCTGGGAAGATAAATGTATTTAATGTGATATAAATATTACCTATGGTACTACATTGAAATGTACAATTTTGTGTCTATATGTATTAGTGCAAAATAAAATTTAAAAATAAAATTTTCTCATTTGTGACATTATGGTTGGAACTGGAGAAACTTATGTGAAGAAAAATAAGGCAGAGAAAAGTGAATACCACATATTCTCAATGATATGTGGAATCTTAAAGAGTGTATTTCATAGAAGTAGGAAGTAAAAAGTACTCAGTAGAGGTTAGGAACATATCTTGGGAATAAGAAATGATATAAGGCTACTGACAGAGGAGATTGATTAGTGGGTACCAAAATACAGGTATACAGATAGGATAAATTCCTTTTTTTTTTTTTTAAGGTTATGATTTTTAAAAAAATTTTTTTAGTTGTAGATGGACACAATATCTTTGTTTTATTTATTTATTTTTATGTGGTGCTGAAGATCAAACCCAGTGCCTCACATATGCTAGGCAAGTGTACTACCACTGAGCTACAACCCCAACCCCAGATAGAATAGGTTCTAATGGTATATAGCAAAGTAGGATGAATATATCTCACAGCAGTTTCCTAAATATGTTACAAAGAACAAGAAGAGTTCAAGCTTATTAAAACAAAGAATTGATAAATATTAAGCAGAAGGAAATGCTAATTACCCTGACTAACCATTACATAGTGTGTACACATATCAAATTCCCACACTGTATTGTTTAGTCTATAGTTTATTTGGTTTTTGTTTAGAAGATCTGTCCAGTAGACCTCAAAATATACTACAGAGTTATAGTAATAAAAACAGATGGTATTGGTACCAAGATATAGGGACCAATGGTACAGAATAGAAGACATGAAGAAAAACTCGCATAAATACAATGGAATGAATTCAAACTTAAAAAGCTTCTTCTCAGCAAAAGAAACAAATGTGAAGAGAGAGACTACAGAATGGGAGAAAATCTTCACCAATGCACCTCAGACAAAGCATTAATCTCTAGGATATATAAAGAATTCAAACACTTAACACCAAAAAAAACCCAAATACCCCAATCA
This sequence comes from Sciurus vulgaris, assembly GCF_902686455.1. NCBI lineage: Eukaryota > Metazoa > Chordata > Mammalia > Rodentia > Sciuridae > Sciurus > Sciurus vulgaris. The sequence continues at coordinate 152,750,582 of NC_136466.1, forward strand.
ATAAATGGGCTCAGGAATTGAACAGACACTTCACAGAAGAAGATATACAATCAATCAACAAATACATGAAAAAGTGTTCAACATCTTTAGCAATTAGAGAAATGCAAATCAAAACTACTCTAAGATTTCATCTCACTCCAATCAGAAAGGCAATTACCAAGAATACAAGCAACAATAAGTGTTGATGAGGATGTCGGGGAAAAGGTATGCTCGTACATTGCTGGTGGGAATGAAAATTGGTGCAACTATTATGGAAAGCAGAAAACTTGGAATGGAACGTCCATCTGATTCAGCTTTCTCTCTCCTTGGTTTATACCCAAAAGACTTAAAATCTGCATCATACAGAGAAGCAGTCACATCAATGTTTATAGCAGCTCCACTCACTATATCTAAACTGGGGAACCAAGCTAGATGCCCTTCAACAGATGAATGGATAAAGGAAAATGTGGTATATACATATTATGGAATATTACTCAGCTTTAAAGAAGAATGAAATTATGGCATTTGCTGGTAAATGGATGGAGTTGGAGAAAATCATGTTAAGAGAAATAAGCTGAGCCAAAAAAAAAAAACAAAGGTGGAATGTTTTCTCTGATAAGGGAATGCAAATTCACAATGGTGGGGGTGAGGTCGCTAGGGAAGAATAGAGTTACTTTATATTAGGTAAAGGGGAAAGGGTATGGGGGTAGGAAGAATAGTAGAATGAAACAGACATTGTTACCTCATGTACATATATGACTGCATGACTGATGTGATCCTACAATATGTACAATCAGAAAAATTAGAAATTGCACTCCATTTATGTATGAGTTTTCAGAATGTATAAATGCATTCAACTGTCATGTACAACTAATTAGAACAAATAAAGAAAAAATAAGATTAAAGTAAAAAAAAAAGAGAAAAAATTACTTTCCTTGAAAAAGATGCTCAATTGTATTAATCCTTTGATAAAAGTAAATTAAAACCACATAAAGATGCCATTTGCCCCATTAGGATAGTTATAAAGAACCTGACAAATAGTACAACTTGTGAGTTAGAAAATCAGAAAATGGTATCCTCTTCCATGGCAGCTGGGACTATAATGTGGCTTAGCCACTTTATAAAATATGGCAGTTATTTTTAGGAAAAATAAATCATAAGATTATCATATAATGCAATGATTTAATTTCTGAAAAGACTAAAAATGCTTGTTCATGGAAAGACTTTGATGTGATATAGTATCATTATTCATAATACCCCCAAAGTGGAAACAATCTAAATTTTTATCAACTAGTGAATAAATAAGCAGAATATGGTGTATCTAAACTATGAAAAACTATACAGCTATAAAAATTAAATAAAATAGTGATGCAAAACATGAGGTTCAAAAATTTTGCTAATTTAAAGAAACTAGATACAAAATTCACATATTATATTTTTCCATTTATATTAGAAAACCCAAAGTGGCAAATCTATAGATATAGACAAGTAGCTGCTTGGGGCTGGGGTGGGATAGAGGATTGAATAACTCCAAACTAGCAATACATATTACACTGGTGTGATGTCATGTTTTAAAATTGGATTGTGGCATTCATTTCATAGCTTGTAAATTCATTAAAATTCATTGAATAACACTGAATTACAAAATATTTTATGGTAACAGCATAGTAAACTATGGCAGTTAATCTCCTGAGCTCATTTTTGTCAACATTCACCTCTAATGCTAATTTTTTAATTGCCATATATATACAAAATCCCTGAATAGCATCTTACAGTTTTTTATTTCAATGGTATACATTTTTTTTTATTCTTAAAACCTAAAAGTAGGGAATTGACTGGTATTTTAATAATCCATTTAACAAGTAATTGTTGAAGTCATGTAATTGTTGAATTGAACAATACACATTGCTTTGTGTCAAGAGTGAATGTCAAATGCAAAATAATGAACACTCTAACCTTTGGGGACTAAAGAAAAAGCCTTTGTTCCTCAGAAGTTGATAGCTACCCAAATGCATATAAATTTAAGTATTTTTACAATGAAGTACCATCTTGTCCCAAAGTGATAAGTATACCTCCATAAGAAACAAAAATAAGTGCTACAACCCTGAAAGAGAAAAAATGCAACTAATAGGAGGCTCTGTCACTAAACAAAGAACTTCAGGCTCAGCAAGGTTGTATACAGGTGTAGAGATAAGACCTACTTCACTAACATTCTCACTGACTAGGAATGCATGTGAGGCTCAGCCTTGTGCAGAAGGAATTAATTTTAAAAGACCATGAGTTTGTCATGAATACAACTTAGCTTAAATGTCACAACAATAAGGTAGGAATATATTTGAATTGACATTTAATTGATGATGTACATGAAGGCTCAGAAAAGAAATATCCTTTTCTGAAGGTCACACTGGAAATCAGTATGAGGATGCAGGGTCAGGATTTATACTTAGTAGATCTCATTTCTTTCTTTCTCTTTTTTTTTCTTGAAATGACAGCAGCCCAAACTAAGTTAACCAATAACATGCCAACTAATACAAATTTCTATTTTCCCAGTGAGCTACCATTAACTAATAGGATCCCAACTTTTACCTTACTAACTACTATCCTATCCCTCTAAAATATAGGACAAATTATGGTTAGATATGTTTTAAGGATGTGTATGGGTATTAGTAACCAAATGGAAATGAGAAACATAAGAAATATGAACAATGCAAATATGCCTTAAAGTTGTTAGTAATGACTACGAAACGGGTCCTAAAAAATGGTTGTGATTTGGAAAACTGGAAAGCACATATCCAGGCTAGAAGATGCTATAAACTATATTGGTTAGTTAAAAGGATTTATGTAGCAGCAAATTAATAAATGTGAGGTCATCATAAATCAGATTAGTTCTAAAACAGAGCTGCTTGTTTTTTATTTTACTGGGGATCAAATAATAGACAATAATATGAAGCAAGTATAATCATTCTGCAACGAGTAGGGCAGGGGTTAAGATGAATGAGGAATTAATGAAAATGTAAGATTTTGACATAATTTTGAAACTTAACGCTGTAAGGTACCATGAGTTCTTCTGTATATAGTTGACCCATCAACAACATGGGCTTGCAGGGCAAGTCCACTGATAATGCAGAGTTCTTTGGCTATTTATCATCATTTGAAAAAATCTCGTAGATGAACTATACATTCTAGAAATATCAATAGAAATTTAAGAAACATTGAGGAGATCAGGAATGCATAAGACATATGTAGATATTAGTCTGGTTCATTATTTACTATCATGACATAAGCAAAACTTTTATAAAAGTTAAAATTAATCAAAACTTACACTTTAAAATCTGCAGGTAATACATGGCACCAATGACAGTTGAGAACAATGTAACCAAATGTAAAGTGTAAAGACACAATATTAAATCTTAGCTGCATTAACTAAACTGCAATACATACTGTACTTACACAGTGATTTCATAACCACCTCATGTTGCTATTGCACTGACCTTAGTGTTGAGAGGATCTGATTAAGATGCCATGGTATGCTAATCATCTCTGTGTGAGCATGTCCCCTCTCCACTAAACTGTGTATTACAGTGAATAATCATCTTTTAAGGTTCTCACTTATTTTTCAGTGTGTATGATACATATAAAAATAAAATATGTGTTAAAAACTGTGTTATGAGTAAAGTCAACAGCATGCTATCAGTACAGTTTTGGGAGTTCACATTTGTTTCAGATTTCTACAGAAAAGATCTATCTGGTGGCTCTAAACCACCAATTATTCAAAGGTCAACTATAGAGGGTAAAGCACAGGAAAACATCAGATATCAATTTGAATTTTCAAGTTTGAATAACTGAAGAAATATTGATGCCATTGACTGATGTTGAAAAGTTCGAAGTTAGCATTACTTGTACAGACAATAAAGAATTGGCTTAATATTTATTTGTACAAAGAAAATTAAATGACAAAATATTTTCTTCAAGCAATATAACTGACCCACTAGATCAAAACATCTTTTTAAAGTACTAATATTAACAACAATTAATTAACAGTGCACAACAAATTATTAAATAAATGTTTAAAAATATTTTACCCTTATCCCAGAGTGTGCACTCAAGACATCAGAGCACATGTTAATATCTTAGGCATACATAATAAATAATATTTTTAATTTGGCAGTTTATATTCCTATTTTTCTATAGGTTAAAAGAATTGAATTTATAACCAAATCTTACATATATGTATTCTTGGTATTCAATTAGAAGTTCAATTAACATCTAAATAATATTTGATATAAGAAATATTGCTAAATTAAAATATATTTATTTAATCATTTTTCTGAAAAGTTTCTATATACTTAAATTTTTATTGAAAAAAGTGGTTCATTCATTTGAAACAATTATTTTACGTGTTATCAAACATGTTTCCCTTACACTGATTTAAAAATAAAATGTATTTAATTTAAAACAAAACATCAGAAGACATTATAATCTTTGATATAATCAAAATTTGATGTAGCAATAAGATCATATTTAATATACAATACTGAATTATATTTCATTTCAATATCTTGTTGTACATTTTATTGTTTTAATCTCCCCTTTTCCATAGGTATTTTCAGGTCTCATTTATCTTTAATTGTGTTGAAAATATTATTTATTTTCAGTATTTCCCACTTTATAATTATATCCAAATAAAAATGTTTGTTGGTTTTATGATCAAATATCTGTCATTAAAATGGAGCAACCTGAATGGGGGAAACAATGTTTTATATGATTATTTATGAGTAGGGAAAATTGAAAATGAAAAGATTGTGTGATTACTAAAGCCATATGCTTTTCCCAGATTTTCATCCTATTGATGTGCGAGATCAAACATATCCTGCAGGGACCAGAAATCTTGAGAAAACTGCATCAATTTGGTCTTCAACCATGTATATTACTTATTGGCTTCTGCAATTCAGGTTGTCTCGAAAGGATAGCATTAAATATCGCTGAAGTGATTGCAGTCTAAAGATGTCCAGAAAGAGCTAATCTTGAATAAGGTTAAATTTAAAAATAAAAAATAGGTATGAAGGCAATGGGCAAGTAAAGGTCATTTCCCTTTTTTAGTGATACTGTCCTCTCAGCATTGTGTCTGGTGGTCTAAAGATGGTAAAATATCAACTAAATCTGAAAATAACAAAATCTTGGAGGAGGAAGAGTTGAGTAAGTTGTGTCTCAACATAAAACAATGCAAAATAAAGGCATTAAAAAGCCACGGTACAAACAGAATACAAGGCTTTCTGTCATAGCACCAGCATGTTCAGTCTTACAGCAAACATGATTGATTTTCACTTTAAAGATACAATGTACAGACTTACTTTCCTCTGAGATGTACAGGGTTCCATGTGATAAACAGCCAATTCAACATCAGCATATTTATCAAGGACACCCAAGGATAGGCATAGTTTTTGATAAATGGCCAAGCAAATTTTATTCCATTTGCAATAAAAAGATTATTATAGGAAACTTTTAGAATATACTGGAAATCACTATATTACAAGGTGACAAATTTAGGATGCCAAATTTCTGTCCTGTTCCTTAAAATGAAACTATAGGTCCTGTGAGAAAAAAGTTTAAATGGCATCATACATGAATATTAGGAAGAGTTTTACTTCTCTATAAGCTATATGTAATTAGAGAAGACATGATTACCAAAAAAGCAAAGACAAACTGAAGTGGAACTGATAGAAATAGAGCCCAGAGAAAAATATTACTTTTCTAGAAATCTCCATGAATGTAATGAGAAAATCAAGATAATGAGAACTATTATTTTATTTATTGATTATTTGACAGTGAACTTAGAATAGTCATGCCAAAATTGGCATTATGAAAGGGGAAGCAAATCTTTTTCTCTCTGATTGCTCTGTTATCCATAGTATGGTGAATCATGGTTGATTCTAGAGGAGAAAAGCATTTTGTCTCTGTACTTAATGTCAGAACAACAACATATATGCCAATGTCAGCTCGCATTTGCCTGTGAGTTCCAGACTGAGAAAACCTTAACAATGTCAGGTATTCTTTAATTTAAGGACCCGATTGAGATATAATTTATACACTATTGAATACATCCATCTTAAAGGTGAATTTAACTTCTCTCTGCTGTCATTTTCCCATTTGTAAACTGAAGAAAATACTAGCATCACTTTCATAAGTGCTGTGAAAATATAAGTGGAATATTTTACACCATGCCTGACACCTAGTAAGTGCTCAGTAAACATTAACCCATTTAGTATTAGTAAAAGATGTCATAGTGTTTTATTCTTATTGGTACTGGATAACTAGCCAAATTCATGTTTTCTGCTATGAGTACGAGCAGTAGGTTCTATTCAGTTTCTGGAATCCTCAGCTCATCTTGGCATATTTGTATAATGTGCCTCAATCTGAATTTCCAAATATTTAACATTTGTATTCTGTGAATTTATCTTCTCTTTCTGCTCCTTCTTATTGATATAAACACTGTCCTGGAATACTAGATGACAACTTACACTTTACTGCACTTTCTGATTTTTATTGCAGCTTGGAGGAACAGTTGCTAACTGTTGTGATTGACTATGTTTCTGATGGTAAATCCTGGAAGTGAGGACAGCTCATTGTCTTCTGCCTTTGGACTTCTTTTACATTGAAAAAGGTGGTAGGTATCTCTGTGCCCACACTGTGGGATGTGTGTGTGTGTGTGTGTGTGTGTGTGTGTGTGTGTGTGTGTAGCAGTTCCATTTCTGAATGGAACTCCAGACCAATAAGAGTGGAAGGTTTCAAGCCTTGTGCTTGGGAAATTCTGGGAGGTATTCTGAACAGTTCTCCAGAAATCCTGGTGTAACTGATCCATGTTACTCACAATGACCACCATAATGAAGCCCCTTTACACTGACCATGGAGATCATCTGGCATGTAAACTATTGGCACGTGGGTCTTTTTTTTTATCCTCTGCTTTAGGAAGACAAGCAAAGATGGATACTATCAAATTTAAAAGCACAGTGCACTCTGATTCTTTCTTACCCCTATTACATACATCTATGAATAATAATTCATTCTTAATGATTCTTAGACAATTTTGTTTTTATTTATTTTTTGTTTCAAATCATTTCTACTTAACCATAAACATAACATACAAAATGGTAGAGCTAAGAGGAAGAAATATTTTCCCTGGACATGCAGACCACCTGATGGGTAACCTCATCTTTTTGTCATTTTAGGGTCAGAAGATATTATGGTAGATTGTATTATTTTTCAAAATAGTTGCTGGCTTTCCCCATGGTTTGCTCTCTGTAGGAAGTTTGCACAGCTCTGTTACATTGACATCAGTCTTAGCAATGTACTAGCGGCTTTCTTTGGCTGAGGAAATATAAAGAGAAGTGATATTAGTCACTTTTGAACAAAAGTTATAGTTGCTTGAACTAGAATCTCCTGGTTTCTCTGGTTCCTTGGCCTCCCTTTTCTGTGAGATTGGAAATGCTCCATGAGCCTGGGGGATCTTGGAATAAAGAAACAGTGAAGCAAAGCTACGGTTGCCCAATAATAGATGCCTTGAGCAGACAGATACCCATTATGAGGCCGCCACAAATATTTAGGGAGGAAGCCTGAGTCAAAACAGTTGTCAGGGTGGTAAGTACAGGATAAAGTGATGCTTTAAACTGCATTTAGGAAATGGAATTGATGGGACGCTGACTCATTGGATATAAGCATAAGGTTGAGAAATGTTTGAGTCCTTGTCCATATCCCTCACAGCTTTATGGTGAATTTCCCTTTGTTTACTGTCTTTCTATCTCTTCTCTGTCAACAGAGTCATCTTCCTTTAACATATTTTTGATGATGTCTTTTCTAAACAGCCTTCTGGTGGGTCCCCAATTCTAAAGAGTTAAGTTTTACCCTCTTAGCATTAATGATATGTCCTAAGTTAAAATACCAATTTCTGTCAGAGATGGCAGTGCATGCCTGAATTTCCAGCAGATTGGGAGGCTGAGGCAGGAGGATAGGGTTCACAGTCAGCCTCAGTGAATTAGGGAGGGTGTGGGGGTTTCTCAGCCATGTCCCCATGGATGAGAAAAGGGTTAACTACTGGAGGATGATGTTGGGTATAAATCAATTACCCATAAACTTATCTAATCTATAAACACAGAAGAACCAATACTCTTTTTAAATGAGAGGGGGTGTGACATGTCTGGCCATACCAGCTCTGGCCTCTAACAACATGGAGTAGCCCAACTCTCCTTTATTTTATAGTCACAGAGTTAAAGGGGCCTGGACCAGGAGGGACTTCCTGTGATGAACAGGATAAGGTGGAGTTAGGGGAGCCATTTTCTTAAGGGGACTATCCCAGAATAAGACAGGGAACCACTCCCATAATAGTGCCACATGCTTCCAGGCATTGTGGGACATTCCTCTGTGGTAGCCAGTACCTAGAAGCCAGACCTCTCATCCCATGGCTCAACCTAGTCCATTCTGCTAAATAAGGATGGCTGCCTACAGGAGGCCCTAAGCAACTTAGCAAGACTCTGTCAAAAAAAGAAAAAAAAATTTTTAAAAGGTTGTGAATGTAGCTCAGTGGTTAGGTGTCCCCAAGTCCAATCTCTGTTATCCCCCCAACAAAAAATCGATTTCTTATCTTTCAGGTTATTCCATCCTGAATGAAACTCTACCTGCTTATAACTCTTTTTTTTTTTTTTATTGTAAACAAATGGGATACATGTTGTTTCTCTGTTTGTACATGGCGTAAAGGCATACCATTTGTGTAATCATAAATTTACCTAGAGCAATGTTGTTTGATTCATTCTGTTATTTTTTCCCTTCCCCCCACCCCTCCCACCCCTCTTTACCCTCTATACAGTAGTTCCTTCCTCCATACTTGCCCCCCTCCCTAACCCTAACTCTAACCCTTCCCTCCCCCCCATTATGTGTCATCCTCCACTTATTAGCGATATCATTCTTCCTTTGGCTTTTTGAGATTGGCTTATCTCACTTAGCATGATATTCTCCAATTTCATCCATTTGCCTGCAAATGTCATAATTTTATCATTCTTTATGGCTGAGTAATATTCCATAGTATATATATACCACAGTTTCTTTATCCACTCATCAATTGAAGGGCATCTAGGTTGGTTCCACAGTCTGGCTATTGTGAATTGAGCAGCTATGAACATTGATGTGGCTGTATTTCTGTAGTATGCAGATTTTAAGTCCTTTGGGTATAGGCCAAGGAGTGGGATAGCTGGGTCAAATGGTGGTTCCATTCCAAGTTTTCTAAGGAATCTCCACACTGCTTTCCATAGTGGCTGCACTAATTTGCAGCCCCACCAGCAGTGTATGAGTGTACCTTTCTCCCCACATCCTCGCCAACACCTGTTGTTGCTCGTATTCTTGATAATCGCCATTCTAATTGGGGTGAGATGGAATCTTAGGGTGGTTTTGATTTGCATTTCTCTTATTACTAGAGATGTTGAACATTTTTCCATATGTTTGTTGATTGCTTGTAGATCTTCTTCTGTGAAGTGTCTATTCATTTCCTTAGCCCATTTGTTGACTGGACTATTTGAATTCTTGGAGTAGAGTTTTTTGAGTTCTTTATAGATTTTGGAGATTAGTGCTCTATCTGAAGTATGATTGGCAAAGATATTCTCCCACTCTGTAGGCTCTTTCTTCGCATTGCTGATAGTTTCCTTTGCTGAGAGAACTGCTTATAACTCTTTTTCCCAAATCAAACAGTTAGCACAAAAAAACTGGGCAGGAGGCAAACTTCACAGATCAGCTCAGCTCTTTTATTTAGGAACACAGTTTCATATAGGATTGGGGGAGGCAGGGATGGGGCGAGCGTCTCTGAGGGACCCATTTTCTGGTGGAAGATAAACCACTGAATAAAGGAGGGGAGTGGGTTTTTTAGGTTATACTGAGAGGTGCCTTAACTAATGAGTGTGTGAGCTTGGGCCCTCAGGAATTTGAGGTCTGTTTTACTGGGTGAAATGGGAGGGAGTCTGGGGTTAGTGGTTGGTGTCTGGGATTTATTTTACTGGGCCAGATTGGGGGTCTGGGGTCAGTGGTTGGTATCTGGAAAGGATTTGTTTAGGGAAGGATTAATGCTTTGGTCTCTCCCCAGAGACTATCTTCTAGATTTCATGGATACCTCCTCCCAGCGTTTGTTTATCACTGGGAAGGATCAGTGCTCTCAATGTATGGCTTTCTTGCTCACTCCCCTTTACTAGGTCTCACTATTTTGGGGATTTGTCATTTTTCATATCTAATAAAAATCATATTTGCATTTCCGGGCCAGTGTCTTGTCCCAGCAAATGTCTTTGCTTCAGCGCTTTTTCTTGTCTTCAATTAATTCAAACCTGCTTTAGTCAGGAAGATGAGGTTCTCGAGTAACAATGAAGGGTCTCCAAATCTCCCTGGTTTACAAACAAAAACTCTAGGATCCTTTCATACTGTATTTCAATCCTGAGACAGATAATACTCCAATGATTTCTTAATTCAACAATCTAAGCTGACAGAAGTGTACGTAAGTTTCTATTTGTTCTTCAGTATTCTCCTTAAAAATGACAATGTCCCTTTTCCATTCCTGTTTCAGAGCAAATTAGACACCAAGACTGGACAAGAAAAACACAATACCACAAACCCAGAGGGAGCAGCAAAAATCTGTGAAAATGTACACATATTCCCCAATGTAATTTACTAAATTATCATTTAAAATCTATTTTCAAATTCACTGATTTTATTAATCTCATCTTGTTCATCTCACCTTTAAATGTTCTTTTTTTCTCAACTCTTGCCATTTGCACTAATTATATTGTAAATCTTATAATGTTCTATGCAAGGGTCAATCGTTTTCTTAAAGGGACAGATGGCAAATATTTTAATCTTTTAGTTACAGGTCCTTGTGATAATTACCCACCTGAGTTTTTGTACTGTCAAAGCAGTCATAGATAATATAAAAAAGAAATGAGTTTGTTTTTCAGTAAAACTTAATTTTTAAAAAGTAGGTGAACAGTTTTCTGTGGTAATTTGAAGACCCCATTCCTAGAGTCAAAACCTGCAAACTTCAATGTGCACCAAATTTATGTGGGGAGATATAGAAACATAAATTATTAGGTATCACTTTTAAAGTAGATTGGTGAACTCTGCTTCCATTCTGGAAACTACATGCTGAGAACCTTTGACCTACAGAACCATGACAATGAATTTGATATCAAGAAACAAATTTAAGTAAATGAATGATTTTTACTATACATTGAGGGAAACCATGTTTATGATTCATATTTCATCAGCATATTCATTTTTTGAAAAAAAATCCTGGTGATATACTTAGCTAGACACTGCCCTGAATAAAATTCTATTGACCACGTGAATGAGTTACAATAAAGTTAGCACTCACCTTTTTATAGTGATACAGAATACTGAGTTGTAAATATTACATTTTTCCATGCCTCCTTCACATGATAGACAGGTAACAAAATTGTTTTGTTTGTAAAGTCTCCCCAAGCTATTTTAACTTGTCACGATACACAAAACTTGGCTACACCAAATACATCAACCTATTTGTATTACTTCAGTGGAACAAAAAGATTTCAGAAAGACACATTAATTTTATTCTTATTCAACAATGACATTGAAAAGACATTATTATTTGTGCATTTGTTTGAGCTTCCAATCCTACTCATTGTTATACATAGTTTTTAAAACATTGAGACACTGCACTCTTGAGATTTTTGACTGAGATTAAATGATTTTTCTCAAATATTGCTGATTTTTTTTATAAATGACAAATTGACATATTCTTGAAGAAAAAAATAAATGACTTGAACTTGTTTAAACAAATTTTTATTCAGTATATGTCACTTTAATAGTGAGATGCAAAGAAAGTATCATGAATAAAGCATGCATTGTGATTTGGGGGAGTGAGAGGAATTGATACCATTGTTTTCCAGTGATATTCTTCTGTACAAGATTTTGTCACCACTAAAATACTTATGAAGTTTCATGTAACACTAATAAAAACCCTCACTAGAAGCAACTGATACTTATTCAAAAATCCTACAACACCTAAATACAACCAAATCACAACAGATAAAGTGGGGCCACTTGGCGCAGGCCTGTAATCCCAGAGTCTTGGGGGCTGAGGCAGGAGGATCTCAAATTCAAAGCCAGCAGTTTAAGGGCCTTAAGCAACTTAGTGAATTCCTGTCTAAAAAAAAGAAAAAAAAAATCTGAGTTCAATTTCTAGTACCAAAAGGAGACACAGAGTAAGAGAGAGAGAGAGAAAGAGAGAGAGAGAGAGAGAGAGAGAGAGAGAGAGAGAGAGAGAGAGAGAGAGAGAGAGAGAGAGAGAGAGATCAGATTCTATATATACATATAGTCTGAAGAATTTTTAATCCCGAATAGGATATGGACAAAGTTAAATAAGCCTAGAAAGAGTAAATGAAATAGGAATTGTTTGACTGTGATTATCACCAATTACCATCTGATACTTTTTATGGAGGGTGATTAAGAATGAGAAAACTTGCAGGTAAATGGACTTAATTGTCTTGTTCCACAAAAGAAAGGAAAGAAGCTATATACTTGCGTGAAGCCTAAAGCTAAGCGTTCTGCCTCCCGATGGAGGGTTCTCTTGACTCCAGCAGGCCTACAGCACTTACAAACCGCAGCTTCGGTGCCCACCCAGGTGCCAGCACTTTCCCAAGAGTGCGGGATCCTCAGCCTCTGCCCAGCTCTCCAGAGTCCTCCCAGAGGCCTGGAGTCTCGGCCTCATTCAGGGCATTCTAGAGTGAACGCTAGGGGGGAGAGGGAACAAACAAGGTACGTTTCAGATATAGGATTCAATTACTTTTCACAACTGGGCGATGTGTCAAAGGCACGCTGTGTTTTGTTTTGAGGGCGGGGAGATGACAGGCAAGGAATCCTCGGCCCTCATTGGCCCGCCGCTCGCCGCTGCAGCCAGCTCCAGCCGCTCGGAGAGCATTATTGATCTGAAGGGTAAATGTGGAGGGAGCCACAGACCCCGGTCCAGGCGTTTCTGAGAAGAGAAGCAGCCTCTTCCAGGAAGAAAGTGGTGTCTCCTGGCGGCCCGGCCTGGTGGACCTTCTGCGAGTGAAAAGGGACAAAATGCAAGGCAGTGTGCTGCTTCAGTGATTCGGAAGGGGAAGAGCGAGCGAGCGAGCGAGCCCAGGGTCTCACCTTCGGTGCGAGGCTGGTTGTTGCATCCTGCTGCTGCCGTTTCTGCTGCTGTTCCCGCAGCTGCTGTTCTGCCATCAGGTAAGGCTTCTTTTTATCTCATTGGATTTGCATCGCGTGTGCGATCGCTTCAGGGTGCATGCACGGAAATTCATACATGATTAATAAAGTGCTGCCTAGCGTACTTAGAAGCTGAAGGAGGCTGCACAGAAACCTGGCATCTGAATCCGGAGCTTGTGCGTGATTTTGCTTTGGGAAACTTCAGTAAGTTCTAAACAAGTCTCTAGTCTTCAGAGCCAGAGGTTACATTGAAAAGGGAGGGAGGGAAATGTTTTAACCACGAGTGCACCTTAGCGTGGCTAAATTTTCTAACGAAAAGTAGGTGTGCTTGATATTCAACTGGTTATTTCAGAAACAATTTTAGTGTTATCTGATTTGTACGACACAACTATTGGTGTTTTATTTTCAAACAGCTTCTAGAAATAATGATCCCTCTCACACACTTCTCCACAGACACTGAAAAATAAAACTTCATTAAAAAAATTCAACTGTAAAACAAATTTAAATTTTTAACAGTGTGCCTCTCAGAGAATAGCTGAGTTTCCTATCACAAAACTAATTTGGCACAAGTGAAAGATGCAGATTGCCAGATCTGCTATGAGTTATATAATGTGCATTTCAAAATGATCTTAGGTTGTTAATCATTTGCTGATGCTATTAAAAAGTAGGATGTGTGATAGAGGACATGTAGCAATTCAGTTTTAAAGTGACCTCAGTCATTTGTGCTTTTTGGGGTTTTTTCGGTTTTTGTTTTTTTCAGCACTATTATTTGTTTTGCTTTGTTTTTTTTTTACATTGGGATCACAGTGGCTTTGAAACCACTATACTTTAAGGTGTTTGATGCCTCTTTATAGACACATTTCTCTGTACTCTCTGGAGAGGCAACTGACATACTTTTGGCTGATTCTGTAGTCATTTCATGATTTTCAGTTTCTTGTCAGATATTTTGAAGCTCAGCCATACACTGCTCAGCAAGAAAATTACCTTAAATGCTGGGGGGCTAAGTTGAAATGGAGTGTATTCCCAAATATATGTTTACAGTTTTAAATTAAACTACATGTGGACAAATCATGAAAAATCCAACAATGCCAAGTTGGCAATAGCTTGATTGATCTTTACAGCACACTTGATTAGTTGTAAAATTTATAAAAATAATATCCAGACACATAGCCCTCCAGAAATACAGATCCTCATCTTTTAATGGCCTCAATTACTTATTAAATTATCCCAAGTAATTTAAAATAATAAAATTTATTTTTTCAGTATTATTTCTACAAAGGAATTTGATTAAAAAGGTTTGTTATAAATATTTCCATGATTGCAACAGAAAATCTCTTCGGAATTGAAAGGTCTGTGACTATTCTCAAGCTGTAAGCAGTTGAGTGACAGCTGTTTTGGAGTGCTCAAGTGCACAGGCACTTGTGAAGTAGGAGTTTCCATTTAAACAACTGTCACAACTGCTTACTCAGCACCAAGATTTAGGGGCTCTTTCTCTACCTGCTATGGAAATTAGTGAAGTAAAAATATTTTCCTATGAACTTGAAATTCCAACTTTATACTATAACTAAGTTCCTCTTAATTAATAGCACTTAGTGACCAACTGCTAAGATTAAGCTATCATTAAGCCACTCTCTGATATAAAAATCCTGGTGTACTTTTTATCTTGTGTTGTGATTCACAAATCTGTAGTTGCTGTATTCTTAATTTATACTGCAGTGTACCATTTCCAAGCAGTAGGGGGAAGTTTTCCAGCCAGGCTGTTTTCCTACTCGACCTCACTCCTTCCACTGATCTGCTCAGTGATATGATCCTTTTAGGTAAATCCCACAAAAAGAAAGAGTTGAATTATTGTCAAGGGAGAGTGTCATTTGTTCCACATGTAGGATGATGGATATTAAGTTCTTAGAAAAATAGTGCTTAGTTCTTTGGGAAAAATCCCTGTTAATGCTTCATATGCCATACTTGCCTCTCAATATGATTGCATCCTTCAAGAATAGAGTACAAAGCTGATCTCCTTATTGAGCAGTTTTTTTTTTTGTTTGTTTTGTTTTGTTTTTTTTTTTTTTGCTTCTGCTAGTTCACCAAGCCATATTTCATGTAATAGTCTGTGATACAGGTTGAAATCAATCAAACCTTCAGTGTTGTGTGGTTGATAAGAATCTGTCATTGTTACTTCTTGAATTGCTTTCTGATGAACATCTAATCACTCTTGCTGACTAAAGAGAACTGCAAATTTTCTGCCTAAATTGTTTTTAACTGAAATTTGAAATATTACTGTGTTCTCACACTTGTGCCACTTATTAAATCTACTTAATAGTTATGATAGGATGATGCACCAAGCTGGGGTCCTCTTTAGAAATGAGCCATGGTTTTCATGTAAAAAATTACAAATCTAAGGAGTCACATGATAAAATGACCTACTGGTAGACTCTGTTGTTAATGTCTTCATTCTTCCAAAGAAAAAATATGATTGTTAATAGATCATTAAAGATAAGATACTTCTCTGTTTGTCTTCTAACAAATTATTGCTCTTTTAAAAGTAATTATGTCCTGCATTGCCATATTATTATCTCATCAATGGATAACATTTAACTTATAATGTATTAGTAATTAATGATCCTATTTATATTAAGCTCTTAGTAGAAATATTTTACCCATACTGGATAACAAATACTGAGCTTTACTTTTATGATTAGACTCAATTTGTAATGGGAAAATGAAATAAATTTAATCATTATGTAAGGAAAGGAAATTGAAGCTTTTTACTGAGAACTTTCCTTTTAGTTTACTAAAACATGATAATTGAACAATTTACACTGGATAGCTTTTAAAAGCATTAAAGCATTTTAACTTTTGGCTGTAAGACAACTGCATTTTTATTTGAAATTGCTGTGCTAAAGGATGATATATCATAACCAAAATTTAAAAGGAAAGTGTGTGTGTGTGTGTGTGTGTGTGTGTGTGTGTGTGTGTGTGTGTTATAAAACTGCCTGTGTCAAATATCAATACTGGTTATTCAAAATTATTTTTAAGTATGATAAAATGACAAAAAATATGGTCAAGTAATACTTTTTTGAAAAGACTGAGTGAAAGTTTTGTTTTGGAAAATTGAATAAAGCATAAATTCCACCTAATAATTTTTTACTTTTTGTGAGGTCCTGAATGGATGTTCTATGTTGTGAAATATTCATTTATTCAATTAGTATCATTTCATTTTATATGCACCTGTTACACTATTCAAAACGACACATGCTCACAGTTTTATAAATTTAGCTTTATTAGGATTTGTATTACTCTATCATATTATAACATGGTACAAAGAGATAAATCTTCAGCATGCTTCAGTTAGTGTTTTCATATTGGTTTAATTCATAACACTTATTCTATAAATATCTAAGTGACTGCTCTATGAATGGATTTATATTACCTCAAATAATGTAAATTCTTCCTAACACATGTACATCTGATGCCTACATGCATGAAGATGTTTGTGAGAGAAATTAAGATTTTAGTCAGTGCATAGATACTCAATATGAAAACAGGATTTACCTATTAATCCTTAATTGGTGTGCTCAAATGGATGAATGATGCACACTTAGTTTCAAGTCCAAATGAGTTTTCAAACATTAGGGTTTAGATTGTGAATATAGAATTATCTGCAAAGTAAAATACTTGTTTCAAGAATGCTTATTACCATCAGTGTGCCGTATGTTCAATGGGTTCTATAACTGGATTTTCTGGAAAATTGTTATAATCATTAAAAGATGACCTCATGTAAAGAGAAGTGTTCAGATTCATTGTCTGTGCGATCATGTGTAAAGATCAACATGTGGGAGTCAGGGAATGGTTTAAAACCATATTTTAAGTACTCTGTATACTTTGAGCAACTTACATTACTTCAAGATTTCTGACTTCTTGTCACAACTCAACATAGTATTACTCCATAGAGGGCATTTGCAATTGGTCATGTCTTCTCCTTGTAACCTTCCTTACCTGTAGAAGACTTGCTTTGGAGAGGATAACTACAGCCATGGTTGGTTACTGGGTTGGATGAAAATGTGACTGTTTGGATTTGTGATGCGCTGGACTTTGCAACATTGGGATGGAAGTCATACGTAAGCCATGTACTTAAACAAACACACAAAAACCCACTTATTTTGGCAAAAAAAAAAAATGCCTTAAGTAGATAGGCATGGGCATTTCTGATACTTTGAAGAATAAGTGAAGCTTAGAATGTGATAAAATTTTCACAATCTTATTTCAAAAGGGAGAAATGCAAAAAAGCGGGGACAATATGAGATAACTAGAAGAGCAATACAGTCAAGGGAAGATTGTGGTATCGGTGTTTTATGAAGACTTGAACACTTGAGTTATAGAATATTTTGAAGGAGGATGGTCATAAACCAAAAGGGAAGATATGATGGATCAAAGTTTTAGCAAACATAAAATTTACAACATCCAGGAAATAGGTAGAAGACACAATTAGAAGATGTCATGAACCTTGATAATGTCAGTAATATAGTATTATATCAAATTACTTTATCTAATATTTCAACATTATTATAATACTTGAATGTGAAAAAAGGGTGTTGGGATTTAATCAACCAAATTTGATGTTAGTTAAATTATTTAAATAATATTTTTGAATGTATTAGGTCCAAATGGTTGGCAAATTTTGAAAACTATAGGAAATTAGCTTTCAAAGGTTTTTTTTTTTTTCCAATAGAAAAGAATTGAGAATAGTCTGATATATTCAGAATTACTACTGAGGGATAATAGGAATAGTTAAAGTAGCAAGCACATAAAAACAGTTATGCACTGCATAATAACATTCCAGTTAATGACAGACTATTGTTATGTATGAATGTTGTCCCATAAGATTGTAGCAGAGCAGAACAGTTCCTGTCACCTAGTGAATTAGCCACCTAACATCACAGCTCAAAGTAATACCTGGTAACATTGGGATAAACAAGCCTACCAGGCTACAAGTATGATAAAATTATAGCATATTCACTTATGTATACTACATAATACTTGATAATGATAATAAACTCTTATGTTACTGAGTTGTGTACTTACTATACTACACTATGTGTCATTATTTGGGAGCTTCTTTTTTTGTTGTTACTGTTTTGTTTTGTTTTTTTTATTTTTCATTTTTTTAGTTACTGTGAAGCAGTATGATACATTATGGTGTAAGTAGCCCCAAATGTCTCATGTTTACCACATCTCTTGATTGAATCAGGAGGCTACATCCAGTGACTGACCTATGGAATCTAGGTTTGTCTAAGTATGCTTTCTGATGTTCACAATGACTACATTGCCTAGTGTTCTGTTTCTCAGAATGCATTCCTGTCATTAAGCAAAATATGACCCTAGATTCAAAATGAACTCTTCTACAACTTTGTGAGTCAATATTTCATGAAAGGTTGCAGTTATTTCAAGGGGATCGCTGACAGATTTTAAAGTCATATTTTACTGAAATTCTACCCTTCCCTAATTACTAGCAGTAGGATAGTGAGTGAAAAGTGCAGAATAAGCTCTTGGCAAGGCATCAAGTTATATGTTTACAAAGGTAAGAATGAGAAGGCCAGAATAATTTTCTCAAATAAAAGAATATTTCACGGTAAGAAACCTAGTTGTTTAAGTCAGTATTCAGGATTTGTGCTTAACTGCCTACTCAAAGATGACCACTATTAGATTCTAACAGAATGGAACCCAGTATTAGAACTGTAGTCTTTGTGACCTCAACTGAATTGATATCTAGCTGTTCAGCATATAGCAAACTATTTATATGTACTCTAAACTCTAATAATATGAAGTTTTAGCAGGAATATTAAGAAGATATTTATGCTGTAATACATTGAACATTTCACACTTTCATTTAACAATTAATTTTTATAGGCTAATAATAATAAAACACCAGTGATGAGGGAAAGGAAGATATAAGTGAAAATATGTGGTATGTGATCTGCTCCAGCCCACCTGTGTGCACATACTTGCGCCAGAGATATTTTTAAGCAGCCATTATTTTTTAAAACAAAATTAAGAACATGAATGCTCAAAAGCATGAAGATACCACAGAAGCCAGGCCCATCTCATAGAGTTTTAGATGAATTACAAAAGGAGAAATTGTTAGAAGGGAAATTTGGCACTGTATATCAAAATTCAAAATCCAGCGTTTCCAACATTTGGATAAGTTTTAAGTTTTTTACAGGAAAATTTCATGTGCCTTGTATTATTTCTTAATTTTATTTTTCCTCCACAGTCCATTTCTTTTCATTCTCCTTCACTAGTTTCTCTTTATTTTCAGATCCGCAAGTAGCAACTATCTGGGTGTGTTGTGACTCAGTCAGAGGCTGGGTTGTGTGCTATGTAGCAAGTCCCTGAAGAGGGAATCACATCCAGGAGCAGGGGTTTAAATGCTACCAAGGTGGGTCTTTCCAGAACTGTGTCTTCATCTCCAATCTGCAGGCTGAGCATCAGGCTTTGGGCTTAGATTGTCTGCTTCTTATTTCCACCAGGACATCTAATAGCCATTTCAAACACAACTTCAAAGCAGAACTCATGATTTCTGTTCATCCCTACTACTACCTGAATATACTTATTTTCGTAATCTTCATTTCGGCAAATTTCATAATATCTACCCATGGCTCAAGACCTTAAGGGCCCCTCTGACATTTCACTTCCCAGACTCCCCACTGCCCCCATATTTAGCGCAGGATCAATTCTTCTGGCTTCAGGTCTTTCTGTGTCTCTAATCTAATTACTTCTTACTTCCTACACCACAGTCACCTTTGCCCCTACTACTGCCATCTCAGATTGTGTAGTAGTCTCCTAACTGATCTTTCTACTACTTTTACACTTTGCCCTCCTCCTGACCCTAATTCATTGTTCTACAGGCAGTTCATTGATCCTTATAACTGTCAATGAACTTCCTATAGCTTACAGCCAATAACCTGCCAAACTTTTCCAGTTTGGCTAAGGCCTAGCTGGTCCCAGCCTAAGAATCTTTATACTCATCTAATTTCCTCTTTACTTCATGTATCATGTAAATCTTGGTTTAATTATCATTACCTGTCATTACTTTCTATAAACAGGACAGACTTCCTTTTTTTTTTTTTTTTTTTTTTTTTGATGATGTGGTGTTACTGTGTTGCTCAGGCTGGCCTTGAACTTGTGATCGTCCTGCCTCAGCCTCAGGCATAGCTTAGAATCATAGATGTGGGTCACCATACCCCTCTGTCCAGAGCATGTTTACATTTATCCATCTTTAGTATTCTTTAAATAGTAACTATGTTGTGTTACATGATATTGCATTGCCAATGGACCTACGCTTAAATTGATTAATAATTCTTGGACTTTATAATAGTGCAAAAGCAACGTGCATTCAGTAGAAACTGTTCTTTGGATGCTGAACGTTGTCCTTTTCCTGGTCTAGCCATTTACTAGATATTCTCTCCGTGTAGTGGGCAGAAGCAATGAGCCACCACTCCCAGTCACCCACAGCATACTGCTGTGTGGTTAAGGTGTAATGTTTGGCAGGTGAGTTAAAATCATTTTCAATTTGTGGTGGGTTTATAGGGATGTAACCCCATTGTAAGTCAATGGGCATCTGCATGTTGTTTGTCTTCCCAAATAAAATGTAAGCCCATGAGGGAATACTGTTTGGTGTGTATAAGTCCTTACTGAGTATTTGGTTAATGAGTAATTGGAGGGATTGATGTGGGTGCCTATTTCACCTAAACATTTCCATGCCCATAAAAGGAGTTTGAACAATTTCTATCATATGCTAAAAGTGGCTTCCTTTAGGAAGAAGTTTGAGACGTATGTTTGAATTAGGGGGCTTATTATAAGATTTTTATGCATATTACTTGGCCCATAAATGTAATAAGTATTAACCATTCATGTCAGGTGTGTTGGTTGAAGTATAGAAAAAGTGTTCTGTTAAAATGATTAGTAGGATGAAAAGAACACAATTTGAATGTCAGCCTACAAAAATAATTTTAAAATTTAAAACACAATAATTCGGATGGAGACTGGTTATCATTTCAACTCAAGATTCAGTACTCCTTCACTTTGTATAATGTCCCAAATTTCCCCCTGTGTCTACAATTAAAATGAAACTCCCAGAATATGCGAAAAAGGGGTAAGAAGTCCTTTAAAGTTTCACCTTAATTGGCTCTGAGATTCAGTTTTGTTATCTGAAGAGAACAGAGAAGAAATCAGTATTAACACCTGGGCCTGAGTCTATGCAAAGTCCGGAACTCCTAAAGTAGCAATTAAATGGCTTAATCTTAAAGCCCTCCAAGGTTTAATTCAGCAGCTCTCTTCAGAAGGGCATTGCTAATTCTTCCTGAACTGCTGCAGCTTCTAACTGCACTGCCTTAATTTGAACAGTATTTGAAATTCCATTCTCTCTAATGAAGTTAATTGTATTATGAAAGTTGGCTTACAGTGGAAACTTATTTCCTCTTGTGGAGGCTCTCTCTACAAAAGTCCTCTCTTTTCTTTTCAACTTGATACATATGCACATTTATGCAGGATTATGTCACAAAAGCAATATTCCCTATTTAAACCAAGTCTCAAACAATATTCTTTAAAATATTTATATATACACCAAAGCATGTTAGCTATCTAAAGTGCCTACAATTTTTTACATGCTTGGGCCGTCTGGTGTAATAGACTCTAAGTCCTTGGAACATTAACAAATCTCTTAGCTTTTAAACAGGCAATGACCTATTCATTTAGAGGGCTGCTTCAATAAAGAGAAGGCTCACTTAGGTTAATGATGGATCATGGAGCTGTTTGATTTGCAGTGAGCTAAGTTGCCCATTATCCCTAACATTCATGTGGGTCATGTAATCACATCCAAATAATGAGTCGAGCTTCTTTCCTTATTCCTGTAGATTTCCAAGTCATTACAGGAAGCCTTCTTGTGCATTTCCATGAAGCTTTAGGCCTGATAACTACAGAAGAATTATTATTTTTGCCAACAGCTTGGAATTTCAGCTCAGGCAATTTCCTCATGAGAATAACAGCTGCTTATTCAGAGTTCAAGTGGGCATTTTCTTGAACCCAGAGATTGTCTCTCTCCTTTCTTCCTCCCCATTTTGTGCTTTTTGTTTGTTCCTAATTTGTTTTTCTTGAAGGATAAAGAACCCATGGGTAGTTTCCTCACAGCTAAGCCTCCTTTTAATTATATTTCCATTTATCAGTTACCCTTGCTTCCCCATGCGTGTATACACAAGTTTGCTCATAGACACATACACCTACATATGCAAACAGGCCTAGTGCACATTGAATTTATTCATAACGGTTTTAAAAATATTATTTTACTTATAATCATTATATCAAGAAGTGAATCTTCTTTAAATTGGAAACATAGTAATTTATTTCTGACTTGTCTGTTTGTCTTTCAATTCTATATTCTTTTAGCAATCTGTGTTTGTGAAAAACTCTCATTAAAATGAAGGAAAATATCCTGAAAAATATATTTTAGATGTTTTCCAAAGCATTCTTATTCTCGTTTTGCCTTCCTCACATCTCACATTTATAGCCCATGAATTCTTGTGCATCATTCACATGCATACATGAACACATATATACACACTTGCCCACAGACCTGCTCATATACATACATACACGTGTGGGCACACATGCAGAGACATGCCTACCCACAGATGTTAACAACAACTTCTTTGGTAAGATCGCTCAAGCTAGCTAAATATTTCTCCTAGACACCAATAAACACTTTTGGCATTAATCCTTCCTGAAAATGAAATACTTCCACTCCATAGAGAAGCTTTGAAGTATGAATGACAGGAGGAAAACAACTTCATTTATTCTTACTCTATGATTTACAGTGTAGAGATGACAACCATGGGGGAGGTGAAGAATAGGGAGTTCTTCCGTATTTGATGCTAATTTCATAGCACTACAAAGAAGGAGAACATTGTGCTCTATTTTGAATCTGTAAGTGAATTTATTTAAAGATGGTCCATTAGTTTGTGTCACCACTGAGTTCTAGTAAGTTATGAGTGTTTTTACAAATAAGATTGGGAAAAAAAGATACTCATATTGTGGATTCACAAAGAACTACACAGAAAAATGATTTTGCATCCTAGACACAAAGCTATGATTAATAACTTTAATCCAGAGCCAAGATATTTTCATTAATGGCTACTTAACCAATTTTAGTAACTGGATTTATTCTTCCATTCTTTAAGCTAAGAAAATTTTCAAACTTCATGAAAATCAGATCATTTTAGGTTGAAAAGGAAGAACCAAAATTCTTTTTAAAACACAGATCCTTTCCTCCAGAATGTATCTGCCTTTCTCTGATAGAAATTAAGAAAAGTATAAACAGTATCATAATGTATTTTTTCCTTTGGCTTATTTTTTATCACTTAAAATTGGGTTAGAAAACTGCATTGAGGTATTACCATGATGGAAAGCATTTTGTTTTTGGTGACTAATTACAAAAGTATGAAAACCTCTCACAGACTCCATTTCTCAACCATTTTTTAATTTCTAGGAATATTTTCAATTGTAATTCTTATCCCATACCAAAAAGTACAAGTTCAACACTTCCCATTTTATTATGCATGTCATCTGTACTTTTGAGAGATGCCACACACCTCATCATTTACCACTCTAGCGATATCTTTCCTTTTTCTTGATTTATCAGGTACCTTTGGCGTGAAATGTCATTGGATCTCTCATTAACACCCCACCCTTGATCATTTTCTTGACTCATGTTCTGGGTCCTGACTCTTTTCAGTCTTTGGCATGAACAACAGCACTTCAATACTCTCTTGAAAAACCTGCTGTGGGCTGTCTTTCACAGTCAACCCTCCTTTGAGGTTTTCTAACCTATGCTCATCCATGGTCACAGAGCTTCTGTAACACTTACCTTGCACAAGATTATTTTCTTAGCCATATATATATATATATATATATATATATATATATATATATATACTGTAGGTGGTTCTTGACTTATGGTGGTTTGATTTATCCTTTCTTGACTTTGGTGTGGTGAAGAAGCAATACACATTCAGTAGAGATTACACTCTGAATTTTGAGATTTTCTCTAGGTAAAGCTGTGTAGTATAATACTCCCATGATTCTGGGTATCCACAGCAGGTCACAGATCCCAGTGAACCACACAATCATGAGGGTAAACAGCACTCTACAGTGTACTGTACTGGTAAACTATGGTGTTCCATAAATTAGGTGTATTAAATGCATTTTTTTAACTTATGATGTTGTCAACTTATAATGGGCTTTTTGGGATGTAACCTATTGTAAGTAGAGGAGCATATCTAACAATTGTAACCATCTGTCATGTAACATACTTTTGAGATTACTTGTTTAACATTATCCATTTCAAGTAACATGTTTACATTTTTTTAAAAAAAGCCATCTGGGGATAATGTCTAATCCAAGAAATGACTAATACAGTTTGCTTTGGAATTCTACTACAGTAGTTCCAGTTCTATAGATGTATTTTGAGATTTTTTTTCCCCACAAATATAACCTGTTTGGAGTTTTCTTTTGTTGTCATCTGGTAGATTTCTTATCACATAGAATATGATTGTTATTTAAAGTATACATTCACATTTTGTTATATATTTAATTCATGTTCCTTGCAAAAGAAAATAATTTAGGGCCAAATGTGTTAAAATGAAATCTTCCTCTTCCTACTCACCTATTATCTCATTTCCCATAGGTAACTGCTCATACCAGTACCATATGCTATTCTTTTCCAGGACCATCCTGCCAACTCAAAAGTGAATGAATGTATGGTAGAGTATTCTCTGCCTCTGATATACTTAATGACTGTTTGACTCAGTTAATCACTCCCTCCTCCTCAGCATGACTTTCAAACATAGATTTTCAGATGTTCTCATGCTTTGGTTTTACCTTTTACTTCCCTAATAATCGCTTCTCAGTTTCATGTGCTTTTTTTCCTCTTTTCTTAATACTGAAGCAGGTTTAGTTTTCTCCTGTCTACACCCACACCCATAGTGATCTCATCCAATTTCATAGTTTTAAACACCATATGCTGAAAGCTCCAAAATATACATTTCCAAACTCAGATTTCCCAATGTCTAATCCCTACCCAACTGCTGCTGTTCCTCCTCCTCCTCCTCCTCCTCCTCCTCCTTCTTCTTCTTTTCTTTTGCATATCTACTTAAATTCCTAATAGACATCAAAAAAATTATATATCCATAATGAATTGTTGGTCTTCACTCAGATTTCCCTAATGTCTATAGACAACAATACCGTCCCTCCAGTTATTCAGCCAAATCTCAATCCAGTTTTCTTATATCCTCCATTTCTCTCACACTGCATATTGAAAATCCTGTTAGCTGTATGTCCAAAGTATATGTTGAATCCTCCTGATTTTCATCAGTTCTTCTGTTGTTCCTGTGAATCTGGGAGTGGGAATAATCACTTCCCTGCATTACTGTTTCTAACCCTCCCACAATTAACATTAGGAACAAATGACATCCTTCTAAAACATATCAAATCCTATTATCACTCTCTTCAAAGACAACCAGTGGCTCCTTATTAGCATCAGAGGATATGTTGGGGGTCACTATGATCTGTCCCCCCCTCATCTTATTTCTGACCCATTCTCCTCCCATTGTCACCTTGTTTGTTCATAGCTCCTCACACTTCTGGCTTTTCCCAGAACTTGCAAAGCTGACTCTCATCTTTCCTAATGGCTCCTTGTGACCGAGTACTGTTTACCTGTTATTGACTTGGCCAGCTGCCAGGCTTTGTTCAAATCCCCTCTTCTCTATGAGTTCTATCCTCACTATTCTAACATTGCAAATTGCGCCACACCCTCAGACAAAATAATTTCCTGATCCTGTTCTACATTTCATCTTTCCATATTTTATTTATTTTTTTACTTCCTCTTCTCTTTTCTGAAGGGAAAACACTTGGGGAATAAGGATCTTTGCATATTGCATGTTCATATATCTCAAGAGGCAAGAACAGTCCCTGACAGACCAGCACATAGTAAGCACTTACTCTTTTTATGTCAATCAATCTTATAAATAAAAGAAAATGAATGGTCAACTTATGTCAGATATGTGACTTTGGTGTGATACAAATCTAAACATTAATTAGCATGAGCACATACACACTCATCTATCCAGAATTAAAAAGGAAAATGCAAGAAATTGTGTGTATTCATTTAAAACAAGAAAATGCAGTTGAATTTTAGAACTGTGAGATGAGACACTGATAGTATGTTCTGTTTTCTTTCTTGTGTGACTCCATCATTTGGTTTTAATTTCACTGTAAAGAATTGAAGAATTTTAGGTTATTGTTTCTGAAGACCTCTTCCAAATTATGGTGGGGCATACACTTGCTACCTGTTGCTCAATTTGCATCTAATATTCACCTACATTGCCCTTTTAGTTGAAAGTGTTCAATCATTTC
Organism: Sciurus vulgaris; assembly: GCF_902686455.1. Lineage (NCBI taxonomy): Eukaryota > Metazoa > Chordata > Mammalia > Rodentia > Sciuridae > Sciurus > Sciurus vulgaris. The sequence continues at coordinate 152,777,273 of NC_136466.1, forward strand.
CAGGCCAAACTGAAAGTGAGATTGGGCATGTATATGAACACATAGGTAGGAACAAGTGTCTACTTACATATCAATGTATTTTTTGCTAAGTTGACTTAAAGGGAATCAGGATTCATATATTAAGGTATTTCAAGGGTAAACTAGGCTCACACAGGCATTCACATGTACAGTCATGAAAATAAGCATTTAGAGAGAAAAGTAAAGATAAAAGACACTCAATGTTTATGATGAAGTATGAGAATTATATCCATACATCTGAATTACAAATATTTTGCATTTATTTTATTGTAGTGTGTTATTTAATCCCTTATTTTTTCTATCTTTTGTCACACAAAGGATCTATGCTTTGTCAAGATGAGTTAGAGTAAATGAAGCATCAAATACATTTATTAAACAGTTTTATTCCACCATCACCATCAACAAAATATTTTATATTAAATGGCAAACTAATGTAAAGACTAACACATACCATTTAGGAAATGTATATCATCTAGCCAAATGCGTTAAAAAGAAGGTATTGCTACTGTTCTTAAATTATTAATAAAATAACCACTTAATCAACATATTTGTTAGTCCTCAGTCATGAAAGCAGAGTCTGCTCTAAATTTTATGAGAAAAGGGGGCTCAATTCTAGAATGATTTCTACAAATGAGGATGAGCAGAGGAAGTGACAGTCTGGACACTGGAAACCAAGGATCAAGAAGAAGCAGCTTCTCCTTGTACTGCCTGAAGCTGTTGAGGGGAAACCTCAAAGCGAGACTCCAGCAGGTCCTGAGGAGCCAGGATCATGCTCCTCATGCAGATTTCTGCAAGAAGAGTTGCTTCCTTTGAGCAACTGCTTCCAGCTTCAACAGGCTGACATGTCACAAATGCAGCAGGTCTCCTTCTTGGCATTCAGGCACTTAAATATACCCCTTCATACTCTAACTTCCACATAAAAGACACAGAAAATTAGTCTTCCACCTACTGAAAAAATCCTATGGTTCAACATTTAAGTGAAGGTTCCATGCAATTTATATTTACTGTTTAATAGTTTATTATGTTTAATCAGCCTGTTTTACTCTGTGATGTATATCAAGCAATCATGAAGAGCCATATGTAAATAATGTTCAACACCATAATTTATTCAAAATGTATACTGAAAAATATGTTGTGATCTTTCACTTCTCTCTTCAAAACAAAGTATTTTTACATGATTGAAATGTCAACAACCTACTGCTTTTCTCACTTATATGTATTACAAATTATTAAACATACGGCAGCAGTCTGTATACCTAGTAATCTTTAAAGTTCAAAATACTTTCCCATGAATTTGGGGTGATTTTATATTGAACTTGATATCACCTGATCATACTATTTTTTTCTTCCGTCCTTTGATTTAGTAAACACTCACTTGGTGGTCTTATGTATATCAAACACTGTTCCAAGTATTGTACTTACAGCAAGGCAAACAAAAGTCCATCTCTACATAGAATTTTGTATAATGTTCCTCTTCAGCCCTTAATACCCATATTCCCTTAGAGAAGCTAAACAAGATCAGATAAGGAATTCAAGAATACTTACCATTACTGTCATCCTGGAATCATCACAGTCTTGAAGCCCTCATGGATGGGATGGAAATAGAGGGATCATGGTGGTGGTAGTTTCATTAATTATATGGTTATTCTTAGTTTTAAGGATTTCCTCCAATAGAATTATGGCAGTTTCATAGAAGAGAAAGAAACTTGTTTACTATTTCTTTGAATAATAAGCTGAATACTAACCAGAGTTCATACTTATTTTTGTTATTAAATGTAGATTTCGATTACTCAAAGGAGATTATGCCTTTGAATCCAATTTTCTCCATTCAGCATGAAGGGTATGAAGGTTAAACAACAACAAAAAAGCCCTACTAGAAGTATCAAAATTTTGTATGCTGTTTCATATAATGGTTTAGTGTCAGATTAAGCATCCATTCCTAATACAATTCTCATTACAATATATAACTTCTTGTAAAGGAAAGAATTCCATATGTAGACATTGTTACATATATATCATGGTTCATCCACTATTTCTGGAAAAAAAAAGCATAATTTCTATTATTATAGTTAGCTGACCTCTGACTCAGTTTACTGATGTATATTTGATAAATTGGGGTGATAATTTCCCTGTGGTAGTATTTAATTTGGGGTCATTACTTTCAGTGCTTCTTCCAGGACTATAAAAACCAGCAATTAAGGAAGTAGAAGTTGATTTGAAAGTGAACCAATGGGTCACCATATTTAAGGACAGCTTTCTGGAGATTTCCGCATATCCACAGTCAACTTTCCATGTGTGATAGACAGTAAAGGGAGGTGAGATTAATGATTTGTTAGTGGAGGAACATATGTGAAATGTACTTGCAATAGCCTTGTAAGAAATAGGTTGCTAGTGAAATAGTGCCATTGAAAAATTGCTATATTCACAGACAGATGACAACAAATGAATAATCACTACACATGTCTATATCCTTAATAGATTATTCTCCTTGATCTAGTCCTCAAAGAACACAGATGAGTGTTTAGTCATATTTTTGCTACTAACATCAGAATAGATTCAAATAATAACTAACTAGGAAAATGGCAGGATTGATTTGAAATATTAATGTAATATGCTTTATAGTGTTACTTCCTGTCTATAATCCTTCTTTATAGAATATCAAAGTTTTGTGTATTTTATAAATTTTTCTATTAGTCAATTGAGTGTTTATAATTTTCAGTATGTTTTCCCATATCAAATCTGGAAAATATAACAGACCTAAACATTTTGCTTTCAAAGAAGCAAAAATTAAATCTGTGACACATAAAATGAGTCTAGATAGGAATACAGGAATAATAGTAATATGATGAGATTGATGTGGAAACTTCCAATGTGTTCTAAATTTTAACAGAAGGCTAACAAATAAATGCAAGAGAAAACTTCAGAATCCCTTCTCACGGCAATATTTCTAAATAGAAATAAACATTATTACAAGATTTCTTGACCTTTTGTTTTATAAATACACTCATTTTCATTTGCTGAAGTGCTATTTAACTCCCTTAGATTCCAGAAGAATTTACTTTTATCTCTCCTTATGCCTCTTTCTCTTCTCCACCTTCCTGTCTCTTCCTTGTTCTCTTTATCCCTCTCTCCCTCTCTGTTTCTTCCTCCCTCTCTTCTTCCTTTGTTTCATTTGATTTGATTTACTTTCCTTTCCTTTTTCAGAAGTATATGTCGAATGGCTTAGTCTTGGTAAGAATACTATATAAGAGTCCCATCAATTGGAATACCATGCATTTGCTATATAAATTTAATATAATTAATAGAGTTTAAAGTAATTGATGTTTCCTACACTGTCCCTCAATATTAGTAATAAATTCATTGAGCTCTAAGATGCTTAATATTGAAAGTGAATGATTTCAACAAAATGAGTAAAACCTCATTTATTCAAAGCCATACTGAAGTTTTTCTTTGCTTGATATTAAAAAGGAATAAAATTGGAAAAAGGGAGCTTGTAAACCACACCTGTTATGAAATCATAGTGAAAGATACTTTGTTTTATGATCAATGTGCTTATTAAAATGAACACACTTAATTGATACATACCTAGGAGAACTGTAGGGGGAAATATTTTTGTTGGTGTTGAGGACAAATTAATTTAGTGCCTAAATTTTCCTGCAAATATCCTGTCATTATTTCTGGCCATTGTAATTATTATTAATTAGTCAGTTACTCCAATTTTCCCATTGTGCTTTCTGAAAGTTAAAAATCTGTCTTTTAAACACCCAAAAACAAACAAACAAAAAAATCCCTATTTCACTTGTTTATTGCCTTTCTAACTGACCCAGCAAAATGGTACTGATGCTGATCACTTACCCACTCCATAATGAATGAAGATCTAACTACTGAATGAAAAACTTTGCAATTATAAAGTGAAATAGATACAGCAAGAGTACTTTATGTTCAGTAGTTGAAGGTCAAGGATTATTAATGTGATAGTCATGCTGGTCCGCAATTTCATGCAGAGATAGTAAGTACAGAGTCAATGGAGGGTCATATGCCTTAGTTCAAAACAAAAATAAAAAAGACTACTGCTTGCCTTATATAAAGTAGCTATACTAGTGGAAGTTCATTTCTTAGTGATTTTAGTTTATAATGGGGGAGATGGGACACAAAGTCTAAACTAATCACTGGATTTGGAGAAACTATGTGGGAGATGTATTTTTAATACAAAACTTTCAATTACAAAAATAAAATTTTTGTTGAATAAAAATAATATACACACTGATCTTGAATATTAAAATACAAATACCTGCCTGCTACTAAATATGATCATAAAATGTTAAAGACAGTTATCAAATGTTTATTTCATTCATTATTGGTCTCAAGTGTCAAAGTAGAAATAATAATTGAATGTGGTGGCACATGCCTGCGATTCCCAAGCTCAGGAGGCTGAGGCAAGAGTTTCTAAAGTTCAAACCAGCCTCCACAAAGCAAGGAAAGCAAGGAGCTGAGCAACTCGGTGAGACCCTGTCTCTAAATAAAATACAAAATAGGGTTGGGGCTGTGGCTCAGTGGTTTAGTGCCACTGAGTTCAATCCCTGGTACCAAAAAAATAAAAGATAAAAATAAAAAAAATTTTTTAAATATTTGTTGATAAAGTGAATTGTTTGATCCTTCTCATGTTTCACAATTGCCTGTGATCTCCAACAAAACTGTACATTTGTCAAGGCTTCAAATAAATTACACAGTAAATGGAAAAAAGTAATGAATATTTATCTTTAATTCTCTCCATATAACAAATAGATTTCAAATATGTTTTATTCTAAATATATATATTATGATTACATTATATACTATTTGTTATAATACCTCATCCTTATTTCTTCTGGTTTTCTTTGTTGGTGTCTCTCCCACTGAAACTTCTATAATAATCCAAACTCCCAGTCCTTTCTTTTTGCTTGATACCATAATTCTCTCTGAACAAAATCAACACTCGGATAATATATAATAAGCACATGTATTAAGAATATTCCCAAAGGATCATGTAAAGTCCTGTCCAGTTCCTTGAGCTTCAGGATTCAGTCATCATAATGACTGTTGAACACTTTTCCTTCTGTATTTACTCCCAGTATGTGCAAAAATATAAAACATTTTTAAATATTTACTTAATGCCAGGTACTCTACTGAGTACTTTACATAAATTATCACAGTTGATTCTCCAATAACTATCAGAGATATTACATTTTCCTTTTTCCATATAAAGACACTCTGTTTCTAAGAGACATAAATTTAAAGACAAGGTCACAAAACTGTTAAGTGGAATAGTGTGGAAGCCAATTGTGTCTGATGCCAAAACCCATCCTCTCAGCTTTGATTTATGCTTCCTCTATTTTTCACCCTAGTCAGTAATAGCATCTTACATTCATTCATGCAAATCTATAACCTGACTGTCTCCTTGACCCATTTTCTCTTCCAGTATCCTGCCTCCTCAATCACCAAGACTAGGTAAGTTGTTTTATACCTCTCTGAAAGATACTGTGATTCACTCTTGTTTTTGTGTGGTTCTAATTCTCTTTCCTGTAAAATTGGAAAGTTCCTTAGTTGATCTTCCTATTTCTGTTTTCATTATGCATCTTTTGAGGTAGAGCTAACACAGTCCAACCAACCAGGAGTAATGGCCACACCTCTTCACTTCAGCTCTTCAGTGCTTTCCTCTCGGCTGCATGATATCCAGTTTGCTCCTTCTCTTCCTATTCCGGGCCCTTTTGAAACACATGCACATACGCCGGAGACTCTAGATTTCTTTTCCCCTTCTATTTCATTTCTCAGAATAATCCCTATTCTCCTTTCCTAATTCACACTCACAATTGAATCCTCAAGATAAGCATTTCTTTAGAAAACCTTTCTTGAGTTCTCCTTACCACTAAAAAAAAAAAAAAAAAAAAATGGGGTGACATCTCTCCTTAAGGAACTTAAGGAACGTCATGGTATTTCTCTCTTTCCCCTTAAAACACAATATTCAATTTTTTGATTTCCTCTATATCTCTTAACTTAGACTGTGAGACTTAAAGGAATGAATAAGGATTGATTCATGTTTGAATCCCTTTTCCTTCAATATTTGTATCCTAGAATATAATATGTTTGGTTATGCCCAAACTGAACAAAAATATGCTATATAAGTTATATACAATATATATTTTAAGGAAAATTCTAGTGATAGGCATAATTAATAAATTAATAAATTATGTAGTTTTTATTTGTCTTAGATTTAAATCTCAAAATTAGGGCTGTGGTGTAGCTCAGTGTTAAAACACTTGCTTAGCATGCACAGGCCCTGCATTTAATCCCCAGAACCACACACTCAAGAATATATATATCTATATACATATTAAATGTATACATTTACATATATATATATGAATAAAAGAAAACAAATTTACTATGTTGCACTTGAAATTCAATTCTAAGAATAGTTTGGACTATTATTCATCTCTGTTTTTCTAAGAATCACATGAAATAATTAGAAAGAGGAAATATGAGCTGTATATATAAACAGAACAAGTATAAAAAATCAAGCTGCACATAAAGTATAAAAGAAGAAGGCTAAGTGATTTTATATTTGGAAATGTAGGAAAACTTCAAAAGAACAAACTTCCTCAGTATTATATCTTGTAATTCAATAGCTTTTCACTTGTAATAAATAGGGAAAATAACTATTATTTTTTAATGAAAACCCATGTCCAAGTTCTGATTAGGCCTCACTCATAAATAGGATAATATTCATGTGCCAGGTTGTAAAATGGTATTATTGGAATATACTGGATTATGTATATGTAACATAAATTGCTACTTTTAGAATTTTATATACATAAATATCAATTATCCTATGGCCACATGCCTAGTAGATCCAAATTTACTTCAGTGTCTTCATAAGAAATTTAATTGACTAACACAATCTTTGGAAGAGAAGATTTGTAAGTCACATGACAGAATTCATGTTTTATCTTCCTTATATCAGAAAACAGATTAAATTTAAAAAGACCCTGTGTTTATTTTCATTCAATGATTTTGAAAGAAGGCATTCATTTCACAGTAAAAGTAAAGTTTAATTTAATGTTGTAAACAATATTCAACCTTTAGTAATGATATGCAATAAATTATGTTACATATCCTGACATTTGGTATATATACTATATTTTAAAAGATTTAAAAAATAAAGTTCAAAGAATCTTTGGTTTTTCATATTCATCTATATAAATTATATGTAGTCACAGTATTGCTATGTAACAGACCTCCCCCAACAATGATTTATTCTGATGCTCATGTGTCTACCAATTGACTATGGTCTTCTTGCTCAAAGATAGCCTCAGCTGGACCATTCTCTTTTAGGTTCTGATCAGCTAGCATTAAGTGATTGCATATGTAGTTCTGGCAATACATACATAGCAATGACTGGGGAGGAGTCCTTTCGTTGTGTGAAGAGAAATAGAATGGGTCCAAAGTGGGGATGAAAATTTCACACTTCTGCTGTCTTTGCATTTCTATTCAAGGTTGCCAATATCCCATTGGCCAAGCAAGGCAAGTGATCAAATGCAAGTCAATGTCTGAGGAAAAACACTTCTCTGACACTTGGCCAAGGTAATTGCAATTGTCCTGCAAATGAGTAAATAGTTGGAACCACTAATTCAGTCTACCAAATCCTTTAAGTACCTTGTGTAGGTCATATGCTAGCCATGGTGGCGGGCATGGTGACATATACCTATCATCCTAGCAACTCAGGAGGCTGATGTAGGCAGGCCACAAGTTCCGGGTCTGCCTCTTCAACTTAGCACTGTCGCAGAACCTTGTCTTAAAATGAAAAATGAAAAGTACTGGGAGTGTTGCTCAGTTGTAAAGCATCCCCAGCTTAATTCCCTAGCACCCAGAAAACAAATTAATAAAAAGTACAATAAAACACTGCCACTTCGTATCATATTCGAATACACAAAATATCACATATCTTGAAGGTTATGCAGAAGTTTGTAAGATGTGAATTATATGAATTAATGTTTATAATATTTCTGAGATTGCTGGACCCTGAAAAATATTATTTGAATTGCAGATAGTTAATTTTTTCCACTCCTTTCCAGTTAGTAACAGACAGGAATAGGATTTAAATCTGCTTATATGTGAATTAAAAATCTGTTCCTCCTCAGTACACTATGTATTCTTTTTCAATAAATGACCTATTAGTGGAAAGCACTTTTTAGAGAAAAACTATTATGAAACTATCCAAATTTCCTTTGACTTTTTTATAATAAGAATTATTTTCTTCTTGAGGTTTCGCTCCAACTTTCAGAAAAAAAAAATGGTAAAGTTTCTTATCTATAATATTCTATATTGAAAAATAAAACTTTTTAACCTTTAAAACATTAAGATAGACAGTTAATAAATTTTTTAAATGGATGGAGACATGAATAAAAACACATGCCCACATGCAGTTACCATGTTCTCTGTTTTTGACTTCTTGATGATTCAAATTACAATTAGCACATACATCACCTTCTGCTGTATTGCTCTGCCTAAGTTAAGCAAATATCTGTTTCTGAAAAGTGCTTTAGTTTTCTATCACACAATAGAATGAAAATCAGTGATTTCCATTTATTCAAGATCTCGTTCTTTTGGATCATATTAGTTTATCTTATAAATATAAATATTCTTTTAGTTTACTCTTACTCATTCCTAAAATCCTTAGGTCTTTTTCACCAGAAACTGTTATTGGATTCAGTCATTCATAGTTTTTGGATTAGTTTTTCAATTTCTTTAAGATTATTAACTATCCCTTCCTACTTTATGTCATTGAAAAGTATGTAGATAACCTCAAACTTGGAATATATAGATTAGCATTTAAATAGAATAAGGTCAATGGTAGATCCCAGTGACATTTCTAAAGAAACGTCAATCAAAATTTTCTTTAACCTTAAGTCATCATCATTTTGATAAGGTCTTTTATTCAGATTGCAATTGTCCAATATAAAAATGTATTTCCCCCAAATCACTTATTTTGTCCACTGGTATAAAATCTGTAATATATAGACATAATATTTATAGACAATCTTTTATTCAGATTTTTTGAGTCATAAACTTTGTGATACTTTTAAAGAAAAACAGATTTACTTTTGCTGCTATGGAATTATTTTGTATTTTTAATTAAATTCTTTGCATTTTTCATATGCTACAATTTCCTTCTATATCTGAGTCCACAATGCAAACAAATAATTGAACTGAGGTTGGTTCCCTCCAAATTTAGAATTTGCTTGGTTGCATGAATGTGAAATTTTATAATTTCATACTCATGTAGTTGTACATTCAAAATTTTTATCAAATATTAACGTAAAAATTATATTTGTAAACTGTATGTTAAGTTCCACAAAAGATCTAAAGAAGACTGGTGTGAAGAATAAAAGCACTATAATTAATTTTGTAGTATCCTGGGCATTTTTTGTAATTTACATTCCTTCACTTCCCCTTTTAAAAGTAACCATTATTCTGAGTTATGAGTTTGTCATTCTCTTCTTTTCTTCATCAGTTAAACAAATATCTATCATCTTAAGCAATATATTATTTTCCTGTTTAAGTTCTAAGGATTTCCATCAATGATGCTGCCCCTGTACTCTTCTGAGGTGTGTATCTACTGTGCAGAAAGGCAGGACATTGTAAAGGTAAAGGGACTAACAGCAGCAGCCAGACAGTGCCAACTTAATGCCTGGCTCCTGTGTATATTTACAAATTATGTGAACCATTGTGCTTCAGAGTCCTAATGTGAAAATGTGGGTAATTCATGACTTCACAGTGGTTAGAGAAATGAATCAGTTATTCTTTTTAGCCAGTAAAAAATAAAAACTAACACATAATAAACACTAAAGGTTTTTACTGCTTTAATGAGAGGAAATCTGTGTTCTTCAGGTTTATCATATTGATAATGATAGCAGCAAAATATATAATTACAAGATTCTTCATCTAAGTGAAGCCCTGATGCTTCACTGTTATGTCATATTTTGTAACTAAACCTAGTACACCATAAGAATCTGATACTTAGATCTATTAGTCACAAAGCTGGCATCTCTTAAAATGCTCTTTATATAGGTCACTTAGATCAGCTAAAATATACTGATTTCTCAAATAGTTGGAGTTTTATTGTAAAGACAGTTGAGCAAATCTGGATCCAAAGCACAAAATCATCATAATAAGTAACCACACTTCTTTTCTACGGACAGTGAGAAATTCATCCCTGAATGATCCTTGTACTGGCTCATATAGACCACAAAGCTTTGAACATTTTTTTTTTTGCTCTGTTCCAAAATAACACAGTTGAAAATCTGTGAGAGGTCCAGAGACTAAAGACATGTAAATGATAGCACCTCCCTCTTTACATGTCCTTATTCCTTATGAACAAGGAACAAAATTGTAATAGTGATTCTTAACATTTACTCTTCTTTCATTTTTTGTTCATTTTAGTCTCAACTTGACAGATTTCAGACCAAAACAACAACAAGAACAATACACACAAGCACACACACACACACACACACACACATGCACACACAGAGTTAAAAAAGCAAGATTAGCATTTGTTGATTTAAAATTTCAGTTAGGGAATATTGCTCTTTTTCAACCTAAATCATAATTTAAAAAGTTTGTTTCCTAATTCACTTACATTTTACTTAATTTCTGACTATAAAGTTTGTAATTTTTGTATATATTTTATATATTTTTACTAGGCATTTTGTATTTTTATTAATTTACAGATATCTCAATTTCACATATATTCTCTAACTGTTGCTGGTGCATAGTATGCATTGAATACTAATTATCTGTAGAGGAAACCTGCAAAATGTCTCCTGTCTCCATGAAGGATGAATTACATCATCAGTAGGAAGGATTATTTTCCTTTCCAATTCCTATTGATTTTGCTTTGATTCTGATGTGACAAGGATCTCCAGTGCAGTGGCCAAAAGAAATGATGATTTGGGTTTTTTGTTGCTTGTCAGAAGTTATAAACTTGCTATTTACTCCAACTAATTCATCAACCAAAGAGTGAGATGGGACCTAAAATATATAAAGCCTGACCAAATGCCATCATCTATACCTGTCCAAGTTAATAGAATTATTTTTTGTTGTTGTTGTTTCCTGTAATTTCCTCCTTCTACCCATTGTCACCTGGAATCCATGTTTAACACAGACGGTAGGATGATCTTACTAATGTCATCACACCAGGCTGGTAAGCATGCTCCAGTGGCATCACATCTTATTTAAAGTACAAGCCAGTTGTTTAAAGAGGACTCACACTAGTTCAGAAGACTGTGGGTAGTCCACCCTGCCTACTCGCTTCTCTGCTTCAAGTTCCTATTCACCTTGCCCTTGGGTCTTGCTCTCTTTCTTTCTCTCTCTCTTTCCCTTTCACTCATCACCTCCTTGCTATTGGTCATATTAACCTCTACTGTATGTTACTTAAACTCCCAGTTCTGGGTACTTTTACTTGTTATTTTCTTCTCCAGGAAAATATCTTCATGAGATATTTGCTTCATTACTTTTTAATTTTCTTTGAGTCTTTATTTAAATACCATCTTTGTAGGTATTGGTGGCATCTAGCTACTTGGGAGAATGAGACAGGAGGATCGCATGAGCCCAGGAGTTCAAGGCCAGTCTGAGTAACATAGTGTACCTTGTCTCAATAAATGAATGAATAAGTAAGTAAATACCATGTTCTCAGTAAAGATATCCTACTCACCCCATCATCCTGTCTAAAACAACCCCCTCACATTCATTAGATCTCTCCCACACACTACATTATTTACCATATGTAATTCCTTGCCTCCTTCTCCTTGCTCAAATGCATAAACATATATAAATTTAATAACATATTAAAAGATATGTATTTAATACATAGGTATACATATTATGTATATATGTGTGTTTGTATATTTGTATGTATAAATTATTCATATAAATACCACAAAGATGGTGTTTTTCTTTATTGTTCTTTATTACATTATCAGTGTCTGGAACTGACACAGCTTCTAGTAAACATTAAGAATAGCAATGGGGGCTGGGGTCATAGCTCAGTGGTAGTGTGCTTGCCTAGCACTTGAGGCACTGAGTTAGATCCTCAGCACCAAATAAAAAAATAAGTAAAGAAAATAAAGGTATTATGTCCATCTATAACTAAAAAAAAAAAAAAACATTTAAAAAAGAATAACATTGGGATAATTGAATGAAGAAATAATTAGATGGGTGAACAAGTGTGGAATTATGGAGGTATTTCAGTCACCTTATAGTTATTTGCTTTACATTGCTAAGTGCAAGTAAGATCATATCTTAAAAGCCTTCCAGAAAAATGAAGCATTCATCCTTATACTGTGACCCACTTTAGGAATGATATTTTCTCATGAAGACTTTTTGAATTTTATTAATGTCACTAAAATTTTTTGTTTATATTTTTTCTGATATTTTTTATCTTTTAATTTTTATTTTAAACATACTGTATTTGGATACACATACAAATGCAAACATAATGGATTAATGCCATCAATATTTTTGTATAATTGCTTTTAAATCCACACTGACAATCTTAGCTTATATTACTGATAGACTTCACTTACTTTTTTTTTCTTATTTTGTGATTTTAATTTACTCAATCTTCAGTGTTTATTTCTACTTTCTTGCCTTACTTCACATTCTATCCTTTTAAATTAGATTTTATACTTGTACTTTAGAACTTTCAAAATTTCTAATTATTAATGTGCATTTCAGAAATTTGTCATTCATACTCAACTTCTAATGTGGAAAGTTACTTTATATACCTTAAGCTGAAAAACACAAGGTCTTTGGGATACTTTACCATTATCACATTAATGTTTATTTACTTGGTATTGATTTTTTTTCAAAAAGATTTAGTGCATTCATAGTCCTCCTAGACTTTAATTATTATGATTGTGTCACTTTTTTTTTTAAATTATCCCTATAATGGAAAATTTCTTTGTTCATAATTCTTGTATGTCACTCATTCCATTTGGATGTTATTCTTTTCATCTTCAATACATCTCTGAGAATTGCATTTGCAGATTTGACAATTTCACACTCAGTTTGTTTGCTAGAAAATATCTTTATTTCAAGATAGCTATTGAAAAGTGTTTTTCTTGTGATAGAATCATGAGTTAATACTTTTCTCTTAATCCACGGAAGATATTATGCCAGTTTTTCTACTTTTCATTGATGCTTTGCATCAACAGTTTTAATTACAATCTCTTTGAAGGGATTTCTTTTTCTTCTTGGAGTGATTATTATCTCTTTATCCTTTTTGTTTTTGAAGTTCCGTCATTATAAGAGTTTATTTTCCTTGTTTTTAATTTATTTTGCTTGACATTTATTTCACCTCTGGGATATTTAGATTGGTATCTTTCAACTTTTCAGGAAAAATTAATATAGTGCTTTTCAAATGTTTCTGTTTGTTATTTCTCTTCATTATTTCTGGAGCTCTAATTATTGAGTTTAACCTGTTCTTCACGTTTTTAATTATTTGATCTCACTGAGTACATTATATATAGTTTATTTAGCTATATTTTCTTTTTTATTGAATTTCTGTTGGACTTTCTTACAACCTTTATTTAAAAAAATACCCATTTTTTTTTAAACTTGGAATGTTTATTTACATCATGGTATCTTTTTTTGTAATTTTTTTTCTATTGTCATTTATTCTTACTCATATTTTAAAGAGATTCTTAAGTGTAGACTGTAGAGTTTTTGAACCACTCAGTCTTTTAAAGGTATAAATATATATATATATATTTATTTATTTATTTATACCTATATATTTAGATTTATATATTTACAATTATATTTGTATATTTAATATATATATATATACATATATTTATACTTTATAGAATACCTTTGGTTGCATATTTAAAGTGACTCCTTTTTTTTGTTCCTCACTCAACACCAAGACTCAAGACACTGATATTTATGTAAACAGTGACATCCCTGTCAGACTTGTCATCTTAGAATGACCATTTTCTCTTCTGTCTCTTTAACCTTATGGCAAAAAACAGACTCAAAACCAAAAAAGATGGGCAAATGAAACACTGTTTTGATAGAGAAAATTTCTTATAGGTGAGTGAAAGGAATAGAGGAAGAACAAGAATGAATGAATACTGGGGGTAGTGGGTGGAGGGAAAGCTTTCCTGTATAAATATACAATGTGAAACAATAAAAACTTTTGGTGGTAAAAAAAGATAGAGCAAAGTCTTGCAGTAGAGTAGAGCTGACTGTCATGGAGTAGGATAGAAGGAGTGAGGAGACTTGGTCTTGATTTTGCAGTGTGTTCCCCGGCTTCTTTGGTAGCACACACTTAAAGCCTCATAGGACAGCTTGTCTAGACTGATTGAAAGTGAACCTTAGGAAAAGAAAAACTGGTATTTGCAGAAGGTATTTGATTCTAGTTTAGATTCCTGATGTTCAAAAGCCATTGTTAAAAATATACCTTATTTGCTGCAGTTTGATTTTTATGATCTATTTTTGAGTGCGACCCACATACCACGCAAACCTTCCACTTTTCATTCTTCAGTTCTTTTTATTTTCCATGGTCTACAAAATGTATTTCAGGGTTTACTTGGAACATAACTAACAGCTTGCCTGCCATGAATTTAAGATGAACAATCCTAAAATTCAAGAATGCCAAATTTATGCTTTACAATTCCTTTTATGCATGAGTTATATCAGACTACACAGTTCCACATTTTTATAGGATAAATGGATAATAAAGTATACTTATAAGGAGCTTAAAAGTTTCTTCTTAGGTTTTATGTATTTATTAAAACCATATGACTTAACAGTACATTAAAAATTGTTGCATGTGTTCTGGTTAAAGTTATTAGAACTAAAGTAGATAATTGACACTTAAGGGGGTACATGAATACATAGAAATTCCTGAACCAATGTATAAATAATGTTAAAACTATTTTTTCTTAAACCTTTAAAACTTATCAAATTCATATTTTCACAATCAATTTTGGCTTTTTAATACATTTTTCAGGAATAAATATGTGGACTATTGAAATCCTTGAATATATAGATGAACACCTATCACAGCTCAATACATTTTTTTATTATTTAAATTCTAAATGGTTAAAATATGGTTGTGTGTACCTTCTTCCATGTTACAAATATGATGTATTGCTTTTATAATTACAAAATATCAGAACTATTTCAAAGAGAAAGCATATTTACTTCCTCAAAATAAAGTTGCTGATCCTGATATATTTTCAGAGTCTTGGCAAAGGTTTACAAAGCACACAAAGGATTCTGGCATTTTTCATGTTGTCAAAACAGTACCTGGAAAGCATAACAGAATTCATTGAAATATTATGTAAAATTTCTACCAATTCATATATGTTTTTCATCTTTTATTTTCTTACTTCTGTTTATGTTACTAACATTACTTGAAAGTTTTCTGCCAATGGACAAGTTATGTGGCTCACATAAAACTTCTTAGTGCTCTTCATGTCTTTTTCCAAGTCCTGCAGCAGGGATCATTAACATGAATGTCACATTTAGTAAAAGTGTATCATGTACTCCTACGACATTATAAATGGATCCAGCATTGAGTGTGTGCATGAATAAATTAGCAGGACATGACTAAAACTACCTCTTGACTAATATGATAATTAGATATGGAAAGTAAGACAAAAAAGAGACTTATATAACAGATTTCTAAGGGGAATAAAATAAATTAGGAGACCTAAACATGAATAGAAATATTATGATCAGTAGTATTGTTATCTTTATGTAGGGAATCATGCTAGGGTGAAGCTATTGGAAAGATAGCGAAAGGAGATCAATTTAGATGTGAGTAAGAAAGTTTAAAATGGAAGGAGATACATGTTCTTCCAAGTAGAAGTATTGAGAGGTCAGAAGAACATAACATATGATTAAAATGTTATCAAATGGTTCTCCTCAAAGGAATCATTTGTCCTATGTACTTCTTTTCCTATTTATAAGGCAAATACACAGGTATGCTTGACTTTTGCAATTTATTAATGTGCTATTGTAAATAAATAAATAAAACTTTCCACCCAAATATCAGTAGCTTGACATGACAGAAGTTAACCTCAGGCACTAAGTTAAATTGTGTGTTGGGTTGGGGTGGAATGAGTCCATTCAAGGACTCCGAATGATTACTAATCTGTAGGAGTTCTGTTTGCCAACATTTTTGTAAAATTTTCGTCTTGGGCCATATCTAATTAATTCTAAAAGAAGTTGAAATGTTAGTACATTAATTGATCTATTTTTCATGACACTAAGTAAATGTTTTCACTCAATAGTAGCTGGTTTAATCATCCAAGAAAAGTAGATCCTTTCCTCTGTGGTTCTTGTCAAATCTGACAAATTGATCTTTCTTGGACTGCTTGCTAAAATATTCCCATTTGCCTTTTCAGTCTCACTGATTAGGCAAGTTTTCTGAATCGAAGAAATCTAGCTATTATAAAGTTCTCTAAAAGGAATTCTGAAGTCCAGAAAGAAATAGGCCTACAAACTTGATGGGCAACCCCTTGGTTTGAATCCTGTCAGGACTTCTTCCTTGTGAGAGTTGGTTAAATTTACTATGCCTCTATTTCTCTTTCTGTAAGTCGAAATAATAGAACCACTTTTCACAGGGAATAAATATCCCCTTCATTTCATGAGAATGACTTCAGGTAAGATCTAAATTAAATCACTGTTTTTTGTTTCATTTGGTTTGGTTTGGTTTTATTTGAGTACCAAGGATCAAGAATTGAACCCAGAAGCATTTTATCACTGACCCACATCCACACCCCTGTTTATTTATTTATTTATTTATTTTTAATTTTGAGACAGAGTCTCATTAAGTTGCTTAGGGCCTCCCTAAATTACTGAGATTGACTTTGAATTTGGAATCTTCCTGCCTCAGTCTCCTGAGTCACTGGGATTATAGGCATGTGCCACTGCACCTGGCTAAATTATTGCATTTTTAATGATAACTCTCATTTCTTTCCTATTCTAAACCAGAAACCACAGAAGACATTTTCCAGTTCTTCAACACCTTTCCAAGGTGCACATCCTTTTTTCCAAGTCCAGTTCCTAATTCATGTTTCCCTTAAAGCTATAACTCAACCAAACTCTCTTTCAGGATGCAGTTCACTCAGTTTCCTTGTAGATGCTCCTATTCCAGTTAGATGTCTCCATGTATTCTATTGTTACAGATCTAGTTCCTTTCTCCTGATCGTCATTCTTAATTGACATCACTTATTGAAAATTTATCTCCTTCTTCTAGGATAGTCTACATAGAGGGAGAATCTCCATAAATCATGCTCATGGTTCTCTCTCGATTTATTTTTTTTTTGTTTTTTTTTTTTTACTTTTACAGACTGCATTTTGATTCATTATATACAAACGGGGTGCATCTTTTCATTCCTATGGTTGTGCATGACGTAGATTCATACCATTCGTGTAATCATACATGTACATAGGATAATGATGTCTGTCGCATTCATACTGAAACATTTTAAAAAAAGGCACTGATACAAAACAGAATAGCAAAAGGAAAAATGTTGCATTTAATGTCTCCATTTCATATTCTGCTAAATCTCACTTTTGCATGAAGGGTTGTCCTCTACATGGCCTGCTTTACTTTTGATGAGTTATTTTGACCCTTGGTGGAGGAGCTGGTCATCATCACCAGCTTATTCCAGGATCTAATGCCCATCCTTCTTGACAGGGTTTTCATTTCCTTGTTCTTAAACAAGAGTTGAACCCTTTGCCAGAAACACTGAGTATGCAGTTGATATTTCCTGAAAAGCTTGACACTTCTAATATTTTTTTACTTTATTCTTTTATTTTCTCTCCTAATGTCATCTGGCAGAAGATGATGTATAATTTGTAGAAAATTTTGTTATTATCTTTAGAAAAAAGATCTGCCTGTTTCATTAATATTACTCATTTATATATATCCCATTTTAACTTATGTTTTAATACTCTATTAATGCTTGTGGGAGGTATGTTTTAAAATTAGAAAGAGCACATGAAATATTACATCTCTGTAGTTGTATTAGCTGAAGAAAATCTGAGTAAAGTCAGTGGTTTTGATCTGAAAGCACAGTCATAAACTCAATAATCCAAAAAATGGCTGAATGTGGTTATCCTTATCTGTAACTAAAACTAAAAATTAACTTCAGGATTTTAAAATCTTTTCTAGCAGTATTTATCTTAAGTTAGTCTTTAAGTCTAGACTGATTTTGTATCTATAAAAATAAACTGTTTCCTAAATAACATATGAATTAAGAAATGTACAATGGTACTTATAAACTATGCTATTAATGTCAAAGCAGAGGTAGTCACACAAAACAGAAAATTCATCAAACCAAGAATTCTTTTTTCTTTATTCTTATTTCTATAAAGATTCAAACCACAGGCACTAAATTCTTATTTTTAAATTAATATTTAGTTGTGGAGAAAATTTATTTTAGATTTAAATTTCCTTGGTGAGACAGGCAAGGCATTTTAATTTGTGACTAAAGCATGATTATTTTTGGCATTCTAAATTGACTAATGGGGCAATCTCTGGGTAGATCCCCATCTGGTGCTCTCTATAGGCCAAGCATTTATAATAGCTAATGTACTTAGATTATCTAAATATGGAAAATAACCTCATCCTCAGACACTATTAAATGGTCAAGTCAACAAATTCCCAAGCATTCCTTTACATCTCTGTGAGCAGTTTAATATGGAAAATGGACTTTTGTCAAACATATACCCCTGAAACTTGGGATTCTGAGATTGTGTTTATCATCTGTTGTTCTTCAGCATATTACCATGGACTAAGCAGTTTATGACGTTGCATCCTGACTTTCTCACAGACTCCATGGTCAGAAGTCAGGATGTGGCTTAGCCAGGTTTTCTGCTGTAGGGCCATAGCAAGCTTTAGTCAAAGTGATGGCTAGTGATTTTTCCTCTGCTGAAGCTCAACTAGGAAGATTCCAGTTCTCGTTCACATGGTTGTTAGCAGCATTCAGGTCCTTGTGAGCTCTTTGACACTGGGCCTTAGTTTCTTGCAGTTGAGCAGCTGGATAGTGTCTGTCCCCAGTTCAATACCATGAGAGTCACCCAAATGTGGCCTTTTATTTCCTAAAGGCCAACAAGGATGGACCATTATCCTTAGCATCATGGGTTACAATGCTATGTAATTTTATCCTACAAGAGAAATTCCATCAACTGTCCTGTATTCTGTTGATTCAAGTGTTGGCTCAGGTCCTTCTCTCACCCAAAGAGAAGGGCTCACCAACAGCATGAAAGCCAGGGTTTGGCTTCAAGGGCACCCTGGCTTTCATGAGTTTTCATGGTGGTAAACACCAGAAGAAAGAGAAAACTATAGCCCAGGTTCTAAAAGGTGCTGCATGTTTCCCAGCACAGCATTTACTATTATTAACCATCACTAATCCTAAAACGTTTCATGATAACTTCACTTTACCTCCTGACTAGAGTTAAATTATGAAATCTGTTCATGACACTGTCACTCTTGCCTTGTTTTATAAGGTCAGTTACCAGTTGTTCCATAACATGAAGAAACGAGGGGTCTTTTCATATCCTAGCAGCTCCATTTAAGATCTTAACACCTAAGTCTTTCTTCAGGAGCGCATGAACTCTTTGTCCTCAATCTCAGTATTATGGCTATTATCTCTGAATTGATTAAAAAAAAAATGTCTGCTTCCTGAATCACTATCTCCCTCACTGTACCTAACCAGTTCCCCAATAGATCAGGTCAGCCATCACTTCTGCACATCTCCTCAATCACAGTAATCATCTCTCCATCCCCCCTTCAAGATCCTCCACAGCACATATTCCCTAAACACCAATGTCATCTTTGCCCTGTTTCACTATTCACAAATCAGTTTGGTTCTTTGCCTTCACCTACCCTTCTACTCTTTGAAAAAAATGGCACCTAAATCCTACTATTTGACTATAACCTATGATCATTTCAGATTTTTTTCTCTTCAAATGCCTCTATTTCAGTGAAACCCCCAGTTCTTTGAACCCCCTGTCAGCATTTGCCACACATCACCACATAGGAGGCATTAGTTTGATCTTAGAAATTAATCTTTGGAACTCACTGCTTTTCTTTTCAATTCCAGAAGGTACTGCTCATGAACAAGGAGCAATTGTCCTGCAATCTGTGAATCTACATGGTTACAGAGGCCCCCATCTTCAAAATGACTACTGCACTTGGTTTAATGCCCTGCTGCCTTTCTTGAAATTCTTAATAATCATATATTTCAACTTGTGTTTTGTGATATCCAGAGCAACAATTGAGCCTACACCTTTGCAGAGATGCATGGAGTGGTAGCGTGCCCACACATGGCTCAGGCTCAGTGATCAAGTATTATGCCATACCCCCTAATATATTCCTATTTTCTCCCTGTCCTACCTTCTACTAGCTCCTAACAATGTGCTTTTGAAGAGTGGGGAGTGAAGAACTGTTGATCAAAGGGTACTAGTTTGCAGTTAGATAAGAATAAGAAGTTCCAGTGTGGTATTACAGAGTAGAGTGGCTGTAGATACTGATGGTGCCCTATATTTCCCAAAAATTTGGAAGAAAGGATATTGTATGTTTGCACCATACAAAATAAATATTTGAGGAGTTATGTTTGATCTGATTATACAATGAATACATGTATTGAAGCATGACATGGTACTACATTAATATGTACAATTTCTGTGTTTTTAATGTCTCAGTTAAATATAATTTTAAAAGAAGAGTATGGCATACATTGCCATGCTTTCATAGCCTTTTATATTTCACAATGTTAAATCCTTCCTTACCCTGACAGATCGTGAGTACATCTGAGAAACCATTCCTTTGAAACTCTGCCCAACCAAAGCAGTGAGTTGGCGTGGATGCTTTCCACTGGCCCCAAGTGCCACTCCTCTCTTTTCTGTCAGAGTATTTCAGAAGGCTGACCTCTGTAGATGTACCAGCTGTCTTCTCTGGCTCTGTTTTCTCATCAAATATGACCAGGGAAGTCCTAACAATGGAGAGGGATTTTTATTTCTGTGAACCCTTCTTTAGAAGTCATTGGTCTATGCAAGCTCCACTACCTGATTTCCTCCTTTGGGCTTTATTAATGTCTCTCTTCCTCCAACACTGTCCACAGTCGTTGACATTCTTGCTTCTATTATACCATCTGATGTGATTAACCAATACTCAGACCTTGGTGAAATAGTTCCTGTTTTTTTCCCCTTTATTTTCTTCTTTCTTTCTTTCTTTCTTTCTTTCTTTCTTCCTTTTCTTTCTTTCTTTCTAAATGATATTTGCATACATTTATTGGTGCACTATAATTATACATAATGGTATCATTTTTCTGTTACATTCTTAATCATGCTCATGATATAACTATATAATTTGGCAGATATTGTTCCCCAGTATTTCTGTGAAATTGTTCCATTAAAATAAACATTCATCAAACTGTTCATAAAAACATGGAAGAATTTATTTTTCTCTTAAGCCATACCTAATATTCCAGAGGTAATAGCTCCTATCTTTGTTTCAATAGAAACACATACCGTCTTTGTACCATGGAACAAATGAAGGGCATGCACCATAGTAACAATGGTAGTACATCTATCCATACCCCAGATCAAATAGAGACTCTCTCACAGGCCTGGATCTAAATTGGTCAGGAATCTATATTCTCCCTTTCTTCTCCCAATATCCATGTAGGGTGCTTATAGTCTATGACATCTGCTTATGAAAATATTTATAAGTCAACAAGAACAATGAATTTCAAATTAAACTCTGAAATCACACAACAGTCTCCCCTGCTCTGTTTCCAAGTGATCTTCTATGTCCAAATGACCTCTTTATCTCTTTCAATTTTTCTACTTCATAGTCCTACAAATAAACTTTCCATTTTTGGTTCTAATTGGAATACTCTTTCTCTTTCTGAAAACTTCAGAGGGTAAAACACTGCTGAATAAGAATGCTTTCATCTCTAAACTAGGTTGAATTATTTTCAATTTTTTATTTCTGCTTTAGTCTTCAGTAGGAAAATTAAATGGTTCTCTGGAATACAAGAAGCAAAACGGAGATGGGAGTAAAATACACATTGAAGAATCATTCATATTGGTACCACAACCCTGAGAAAGTCTCAGGTCATATTTCTCATTAGCCATTCTGCTGAGTGAAGTTTAGGTCTGTGTCTTAATCATTTATGGATACTCAGGAATGAGCACAGAGTGCAGATATTTAGTTTTACTCAATCTGCATTAATTAAAATATTCTAAAAAGATTATCAGAGATTTATCATCATGAACATCTAAAGCTTGTCTCCAGGCAATTATTTAACTTTGAGTTTCAATATTTTCCTTATATACTGCTGTCATTGAACAAATATGAGCCAATGAATTGGGAAATTCAAACCTCATTTGGTTCTTCCCTGTAATGTTAACAATAGCATAACATATAGTGTTTTAAAATAGCCAGGATAAACAATATTGGCGTTAAGAATTTTATAAAAACAAATTAGCAATCAAGATATTGAAATTAAAGTAAGAATATATGTATTTTCTATGAAATGCTTATCAAGGAAATCTGTCAATTCAAGAGCATCCAGAGTATATCCTTGAATTATTGTACCTGATAAACATATCATTGAATATTTTGATACCTCTCAAACTGGTAACTGTTATTTTGACAGTTGTTTTTTGTTTTTGTTTTTTTTTTTTTTTGGAAGTTTTCTCTCCCACTACTCTGTTATAAAACACCAACTAATTAGAAGGTTTGTGAGTAATTTTGTGTTTGCTTGTTTGTTTGGTTTCTTCATAAGGACCTAGGTTTTATTTTATCAAATATCATAATCAATCTCCCTCAGAAAATAAGATCCACATTCTACATGTTTATACAGTGCTGCTCACTTTCTTTATTGACAAATTATAATTATAACTTGGACATTTTGATCTGCTTGATGAATCAACTCTTTTAGTTTCTTTTCCTTTTCTAATACCAACTGTTCTTATCTAGATAAACATGCTTATTTACTTTGTTTAATATTGAAGATTGAGCCTAGGTCCAGGCATGATGGTGCACTGCTGTAATCCCAGCACCTTGGGAGGCAGAGGCAGGATGACTGAAAGTTCAGTACTAGCTTCAACATACATAGAGAGGTGCTGAACAACTTAATGAGACCCTGTCTCAAAATGAAATATAAAAACAGCTGCAAATGCAGCTCAATGGTAAAGCACCAGTCAATTCAAGATGGAGTACAAAAAAAATATGGAGCCTGGATAGTTGAATGTATGCGATTCTTAAGCACATATACACATATATTTAAAAGTAATTTATTAAAGGAATATGCATAATTCCTTTCTAAAATAGAATATGTCATTTACAAGGTCTACTGATTTTACATTCATCATTGGATTACATTGTTAGACTGACAAAAAATAAGCATAAAATTATTCTATATAGAGAAGTCAGAGTTTTAGTGACAGAGTACTTGCCTAGCAGGCATGACTCCCTGGGTTTAATCAAAAGTACCACAGAAATAAATTTAGAACTCTAAATAAATTTAGAAGCCTAAATAAATAAGTTCAGAAGTCAAACATATCTTTTCCTGGTATTACATAACTGACTCTTGTAGTGAATAAAGAGTAAACTGTCAATTTTCTCAAAATAATAACTGACACCTTATACGCCTTAATGAATAAAATACAATGAAAATGTATTAAACATACATAAAAGGTTTGACTTCAAATTAAAGTTACTCTGATGTCAGAAATCAAATAACATAGCTGGAGTCTCAAAATTACTCTGTTGCGCAGTTCTTTGCCTTCAGATGACTTTGAACAATTCATCTTACATCATTGTTTAGGAATGTCTGTTATTTTATGACAGATTCCTCTGCAGGTAGTTATACTTGCTTGAAAAGAATCAGCAAATTTAGTACAATACATATTTGCCTCAACCTGGATTTGAATATTTTGTGAAGATTTATCTGTTGGTATATATAGATGAGTTTATGATTTTTATAACAAAAAGGTTAAAATGCTGACTGTTCTCTTTATCATGAGTTCCATAAAATGTAATAATAAAAAGTATACTAAAGGCTCTTGCTTTTACAGTTAGTCCATTAAAATCTCATTTAACTCTTTTAGTGTTCAACAAAAGTTAGTATATTTAAAACCTCTGGAAAATATCTATAAAGATATCTTTCACCTTTATTATTAATCAAGCATGATTTAAATCTATTAGACATAGACATACTGTGTAATTAGGCTGTTTGTAAAAGAGTCAGGTTTCTCAAGTATCATTTACTTCTGTTTAAATGACCTCATTGTGCTCACCAGACTGTTCAGTACTTAGTAAGGAACAGGTGCTGTAAATGGCATGCATGTGATCAGCTCTGATCACATTCAGAATAATATTGATGTGAATACTGTGACTCTAAACAATTGTTTGTAGTCTTTATCTAATTCAGTTATTTTGAAATCATTCTAAGTATACTTCAGCCAATATTTTACTTTATTTTTGGCTTAAATATTTACCCGAAAACAACTTCAAAAAGAAAACTGATCTACCTCCTTTATTACTCCTTATATTTGATATTAACTTAATTGTATATAAGGATGGATCAATAGTCTAAAATATGTAAATATTGATATGCACAAAAATACACTCAGAAGAAAGTCTGAAATATAAGAAAATAATATAAATACCACCTGCCATCACATTACATTCAGATAATCACTCAAAATTCTGACATGACTCTCTGATATTTCCTAGGTATATTATAATTTGTATAATATATAAGAGCTGGAATTATGCTTTTATATAATTTTATATTCAGTATCTTGTTTGTTTTTTCACTTTAAACTGGCTTTAGCATTCTATGTGCTTTGATAAGCATTTTAATAAAATAAAGACAACTCTAATTTTTATATTTTTAGTTATAGATGGACACAATACCTTTATTTTATTTATTTATTTTTATGAGTGCTGAGGATCAAACCCAGTGCCTCGCACATGCTAGGCAAGTCCTCTACTATTGAGCCACAACCCCAGTTCCACATTACATTGTTTTCCAAATCCATTATAACATTTTACATGCACACTACCAGTATAGAACATTCTTCGTGCTTCATATTCTTGCCCATAATTAATATATTTAACTGCTTCTAAGTGACCATTTGATGTTCTGCATTATAAAAAAGAAAAAGAAAGAAATCACTTTGACTTTGTCTTACTTTACTCAGAAATTTAATTGTAATGGCTCATACAATAGTGTATGTGTAGTATCATAATTACATAGTGCTTTTTCTATCTGTGGAAGTTTTATGTTTCAACTCTGCTACATCATAGTACTGATTTAATCATTCACTAACCTAGTCATTGCTATAAAGGTATTTCGTAGCTGTGCTGCACAGCTACAATTAGATAACTTAAAGAAGATTGCTTTTGATAATATAATACATGTGTCCCTCTTCTAATCAAAGAACTTAAGGGCAAAAAGGGTTTCCCCAGAAAAGTAATTTTACCTTAAGTCTTCAGCATTAAATACTGCCTGAGGTTCCAACCTGTCCTGCAAACTGACAAATATAAATCAAACTCCAGATTGCAACATGACCTCCTTCCTTATTTTCCTGCCTGCTTGCCTGCTATTCTTAATTTGAATTTGCTATCCCACAAATTCACCAGTCAACTCCTTTAAACTCCTTTCCCTCTCCCTCCTCTCTCTCTCTCTCTCTCTCTCTTTCTCTCTTTCCCCCACCTCTCTCTCTCACACACACACACACAAACACACACAGAATTCATGGTTTAATTTGTCTTTTAATCAAAGAAAGAGAAACAACTGAGAGATAGGTAAACTTAGGTATACTATTAGTATAAGTACAGATAAATAATATTAAACAAAATAAACTGAAATGTACAAGAATCCCATCATATTTCTTCATTATAGTCATTCTGATTTCCATTTAGTGCCATTTGAAAATTAGGAATTAAACATATCTCTGGCATAATAGGGATTTAAATAAAGTAATATAAAATTCAAATCATAGTGATAATAGTGATCCATCTTTTAACTTCCCTATTCTTGAATAAATTTCATTATTCAGAATATGCACATTTTTTCATTTAAATTCATTTTTAAGCAAAATCTTCTAATTTTATTCATAAAAACATGTGGAATGGTACTTAATATTCTCAATAAATCATAGTAAGATTCACATTTTTATAGTGTTGTGCCAAATAGTCTTCTGTTGTGTAATTAGTGCACCAAAGTTGCATGGACTTCCACCCCAAATTTGATTTCAAAGTCAAAACTGGTTATAAAACACATAACATGCAAAAGGGGTGAAAGGTCTATCCCTCATGTAATGAGGCTTTTGGGGGAGTATATGGACGTTCCCAAACACATCCAAAGTGGTTGAAAAGGCAGGAAGGACACAGGCTTGAACACTTTTTATGGATGCGAAGGAGTGTAGCCAGGGTGAACTTCAACTTGTATGGTTTGAACTCCTAGCTGATGCTACAGAAGGGGGTATCAAAGCTTTGATGTTAGCTTAACCAGAATAGGAGCAAAAGGAAAAGGGGGAGGAATCAGTCTTGAAAACTCTATAGTTAAACATGACAAACATGGACTCACACTCTTCATGGCACTAGTATGATAGGGATTAAGAGTTGAGTAATAGCATTGTGATTTCTTTTATTTGCTTCCCTATCAAGAATTCCTGTAGTTTTAACTACTTAGGGGGACAAGTAATTACAATCATCAAAAGAAAACACATTCCTTGCTTTTCAATCTTTAGAAAATTTTACTAAACTCATGATGCACTTTTTTAAATCAAGAGAATAAGCCCTTTACATGTTTAAACAGTTATGAGAATATTTTGATTCTTTGGATTAAATTCTGACTTCTGATTTTGGAATTGGGAAAAACTAAATGATAACGAAAACATGTGCTAGAAAATTGTACAAATGCAGTCATGAAACACAAATAACATTATGTATTCAGAAAATAACTAGAAAGAATTAAATGGTTTGATCATGCAGGGTGGTGAACTGAAAATTTGATAGTGAAACTTCCTTTAGTGGGGGACTGGGAGGAAATGTTGATCTTTCAACTTAGAGGTGATGGATTTCATTCTCATTTAAAGCCAAGACTTTTGATCTTGTGATTTATTTTCATTTCCAGTTGTACATAAATTTGTACCCTTCAAGCAGACTCCAAATTTAATAAACTGCAGAGTACAAATAAATTTTAAAAACACATATATTCTGGCAAAGAGTCCTAAATATTTAGCTTTCCATATAATCTGCTTAAAGAAAAAAAAAAGACAAAGTTTAAGAATTTAATCCACCAATTTGTGCCTCTTATGGTTTGGGGATCTTATTTAAATATTGATGAAGAATGAAAAATTACATGTGGATGAAGAAAGCATTAATTAATTAGAAAAAGCTGTGGAGGTCTTAAGCCCCCTGCTCTTCTCCACCAGCAACAAGGGAAGGGGGACACTCCCCAACAAGGTCAGACCAGGATAGGTAAGGCCGACTGACCAACCCCCAGTCCTCTGGGCGGAGGACAATCAAACACGTCAGACAGACCAGTCGCAGCAGGAACTAGTTTATTGAGAAAGTCACACAGCTTTTATGTAGGGTGGAGGCTAGGCGGGAACCAATTAGCTTAAAGGTCATTGGGGGGGCGGTTCATGCAGGCGAGAGTCCCATAGGACTATATGGCAAGCAAGAGCTGATCTCCTAAACGGAACTGTTGTTAACCAATCCTTGAAGGTGGTCCGATTTATCGTCATTATCTTTTTTTTTTTTTTTTTTTTTTACTTTGGCAACCACTTTAATATCTAGAGACTAGTCTCTAGTCTCCTCATTATCTTTTGAAACCGCCTTTCATAATATAGTGGTGCCATCTAGCAAAACCAACATGTTGAAAATACAAGGCATATTAAAGAATGAATTACATGATCTACATACACTTAACAGAAAATTTCAAATGAAAATTTCAATGAATTGAGGTGATAGTATTGACAGAATAAATTAAGAACTTCTTAGAAACTGATTCTAAAAAGGCCTAATCAGGATGAATTAAAGCAATTCCACATCAAAACATCACATTGAGACCACAGAACAAAAACTTAGGACATCACAAAGTAATTATTAAGTGATAATAATTCATTTGTAAAGAATAACAATAAGAGAGAAGGCAATTTTATCAACAGTTATAGTTATGCTAAAGATCAATAACAGCTATCTTCAGAATCAGAGAGAAAACAACTTTTTAAAACGGCTATCATGCACAGCAGAATAACTATTCAAAACAGGTTGTGGGGTACTAGGGAAGAAGAGAGTTACTTTAGGTAGAGGGGAGTGAAGAAAGGGGAAAAGTTATGGGGTAGGAAGAATTTAGAGTGAAACTGACATTATTACCTCATGTACATATATGACTGTATGACCAATGTGATCCTGCAATATATATATTCAGAAAAGTGAGAGACTATACTTCATTTATGTATGATTAATCAAAATATATAAATACATTCTACCGTTATGTACAACTAATTAGAATGAATAAAAAAATTTAATAGAAAACATAAAAAAAAAATAGAGGTTGGAGCCTGGTACAGTAGGCATGTCTGTAATCCCAGCCACAAGAGAAAATGAAGCTAGAAGATCACAGTTTTGAGACTAGTCTCTGCAATTTAGCAAGACCCTGTCTCAAAATATAAGTAAAATAAAAAGGTCTGGGGATGTAGTTCAGTGGTACCTCACCTTTGGGTTCAATCCCCACTATCACACACAAAAAAAGAGATTAGTATACACTGCATGCTTGTTTGACATATCACAATAAAACCTATTAATATGTAGAATTAATACATGTTACTCAAAACTAAAATTTTTAAAGTTGGTTTCTGAGAGATGTTACTATTCACTCTCAGTTACAAAGAACATAAAAAATATTAAAAGAAGTATTGCACAATCACCACAAATGAATACTAAGGACAGGAACAAATCATTTAGGATGTTTTGGTAACATCAATAAATACAAAGTTAAATCTTAAAAATTGAAAAAATATTTAAAACAACAATAGTATTAAGTCAATGCAACATGTTTCTCATATTACTCTTTCACAACTGTCCATACAATAAAGGTTCAACCTCCCTTCAAAATATATTCATGTAAAATATATATTTGGAATCTTAGATAGTCTTCCTAGATAGTCTTACTGTTTATCAACAGATAAACTAGTTATAAGAAAGTATAAGGTATATTATAAGGAAAGTAATCCTAAATATAAACTTTAGTCAGAAAGTAAAATACTGTTTGCTAATTTTAAAAGTAGAAGCATAACATTGACAATATTTCAGAATGTTAAAATATAGTAAACTCTCTACCCAGAAGAAATCAAAGAGAATTGGAGATCAGTCTAAGAGGGGGATAAAATATTCACTGAATTTTTAAAATATCTTCTAAAACTGAAACTCTGAAAAACTTATACAAAATACATTTGAATTCTTCTCAAACCTCATATATTGGTTAGGTGATTAAGGTAACATTGTTCATTGTCACATTTGAACCACAGGTTACCCCTGAATTCCTGTACTTTGATATACTTAGGTATTTGTATCTGAAAGCCCATGGAGAGAGTAGCCAAAATCCAGAACACGGGCATCACTAAATGCTGACCAGGTTGTGAGGCAACAAGAACTCTTACCGGTTACTGGTGGGAGTGTATAGTGGTACAGCCACTTTTGAACATACTACATATTTTATTATCATATGATCCAACAATTGTGTTTCTGAACATTTACCAAAAGAGTTGAAGACTTATTTCTACATGAAAAGCTGCACATGGATATTGATAGCTGAATGATTTGTAATTGCCAAAACATGGAAGCAACCAGGATCCTCTCCAATAGATGAATGGATAAATAAAAATATGGTACATCCAGATAATTAAATATTATTAATTTTTAAAAGTAAATGAGCTATCAGTCTATGAAACACGAAAGAATTTCAAATGTACATTACTAAGTGAAAGCCAATCTGGAAAGGTTACATACTGTATTGCTCCCACAATGTGATATTCCTGAAATGGAAATGTATGGAAACTGTGAATATTTAGTGGTTGACAGGAACTAGGCAAGAGAAACTATGAAAAGGAACAGTGCAGGGGATATTTTTGGGAGCAATGAAAATATTTGGTATAATAATACAGTGGAGGATACATATTAGCAAGCATTTATCAACCCATAGAATGTAGAATACCAGGTGGGAACCCCAGTGTAAACTACAAACATTAGGTGATAGTGATGTGCCAATGTTGGTCTATCAATTGTAAAAAATGTTCTACTATTGTAGGGTATCTTAACAATGGGAAAGGCTATGCATGTGTGGGGCAAGGAATATATGAAAACTCTATGACTTTTTCTCAATTTGCTGTGAATATAAACTCCCCTAAGTAATCATGTATATTATATAAAAGAAATTTATGGCGATCAAAGCCAGAAGAAATCTGATGTTAACTGGTATTAACTGTAAACAGCAATGATGAAAAAAGATTCATTTAATGAAGAATCAAGGTAGTTGTAACAATGGTATTTTTGTTGCTATTATGACTCTTGTTGCTGTATAAACACCCCCACATGTACTACGTGGGACTATGAAGTCCATTCAAATATTCTATTCCTAAAAGCTATTTACTTTCAGACTTCCTAACACCAAATACTTATTTATTATGAAATAATCTTCTCATTTATAGAATGGTTATTAGATTTCTAGGAATAAAATATTGAGAACATAATTTTTTTCTTATTAATATGTATATGTATGTGTATCTGTTTTGTATTCTGTATATGTCTACATAATTTTATTACCACAAGATGTATATTTATATGTATGTATATACATATATATTTCCTAGTGTTAAATAAGTGTTCAACATGTTTAATAAATACTCATTGAAAGAATACAGAGTAGTAATTCATGATAAATGCATGTAATTACCTGTTGGAGATTTCAATAAGATAGCAATTTGGAATTGCAGTAAGTCAATTAAAGAGCAAAGATGTTTTAAAAAGTGTTTCATGTAAAAGTTCTCTCACTATAATATCTCATCATTAGTGGCTGAAAAAAAAAGTTTAATAGCTATTCCTCTGTGCTTACTTTATTGTATTATTTTTCAATCCATTAACTCTAACAAGTTAATACAAATGCATTTATACATTTAAAAAAACTGAAAATGCTACACATTATGAAGGTAGAAATTACAAATTATTCCTAATGCATTAACATTAGTAACCCCTAAACTATCCTATTCATTTGTGGAAAGAATGTATGTCATAACTGTATGACATGTAAGGTGCCTACACTATTTATGTTCTCATGACTTATGTTTTAAAAAATTGCTTTATCAAATGCTAACAAGTGTTCTCTTTACACGTTCATTTTGTACAGAGGGGAAAAATGCTCCATCTACTACTCTATGAACTCAGTATATGCTGATAGTTCATTTCAGTCATCTCCATGAAATCTTTAGCCAGAAAATAAAAGCATTTAGAAAACATTATATATAATTATTTGATAAAAGTTTTCATCTTTAATTAAGAATATTCATACAAAATGTATGAAACTATTAACATGTGCACTATTTCTTTTTCTATTGGGGATTGAAACCAGGGAGGCTTAAACACTGGGCCGCATCTCCAACCTTTTTTATATTTTGTTTTAAAATAGAGTCTTGCTAGATTGCTTAGGGCCTTGAACTTCTGTTTCTCATGCATTGACCTTCCTATTATCTGGGATTACAGGCGTGTGCCATCATGCCTGGATAGTGCAATCTTTTTAAGTTAATTTTTGAATACATCTTTTATTGAACTATATTATGAATACTTTCAAAGTCATTTTATCAGATTGGGACTAACATCAAATTTTATATCCATATTATGATTTAGAAGCATATGTCTTACTATAAAAATAAAATTTGAGTGATGAGATATATATGTATATGTGTGTGTATTTGATAGAGTACACATACATGTATGTGTGTGTGCATATTAATTTGAATTTTCAAAAGACTTCAATAAATTTATGCATATATATTATTATGTGTTTTGCTCATGTGTAAAGCACATTTTTACCAGTGGTATTTGTATCAAATTGGTTTTCAGATCATAAGCTTCAGAGGAAATGGGAAATTGGGGTAGACAAATTAGTATCAAAATTGAAGAGTGGGATGTTCGAAAGTAGGCGATTTATCTAAGGAAGACAGGACTTGATTAAACATTACAATGTTAGACTGAGGAAAACTTGTGGGGTTTTTTGAGGGAAAGGATAAGAATAACATATAAGTGTTAAGTTAGAACTAAAATAGGGCATAGTAGGAGGGTGGGAGAAAAGTATTTTATTTTATCCTAGGCTTGCCTAAGGCTTCCTGAATATCACAAAACTGGTAAGAAAGTGTTCCCTGCACAACAAGAAATAACAGCGTGTATGGTCATGTTCCAAGAGAATGTAACGTTACTTATTCCTCAAAAGCAAATCTTTGAGGCTGGGCTTTTGTTATTCCCATTTTATGCATGAAAAAAATACTGACAATTTTTAAAGATCACCTAAGTGTTAAGAAATTTAAAATTGTCAAATCAGATACATTCAGTTATTTATTTATTTATTTAAAATTCTTTCTTCAGTACTAGAAATTGAACCCAGGTCCTTGCAAATACTAGGAAAGTGCTCTATCTTTGAGTTATATGTCCAACCTTTTTTTTTGGTTGGTGTGACATTTTCATTTCTAATTGTATTCCCCCCCCCCAAAAAAAAAAAAAGTCTTAATGGTTAATACTAATGTGCTATAGTGAATTTCACCTTTATACCTTTATCTATACCCAATGTACCAATCTCAAAACATTATAAATAGAAGAATAACCAGTAGGATAGAGGAAATAGAACAGGGGAAGTACCAGGAACTGAACTGGAGCAAACTATATTTCATGCTTGTATGGAGGCTTCAAAGGAAGCCTCAATAATGCACTATAATGCCCTAAAAAAGAAGATGAAATCTTGAAAAGGTATTTTGTTCATAAGGGCTCCACCCTCATAAATGGCCGAATGCCAATCTGTCAGGAGTGGGTTCACTCCTCTCCTGCTCTCTTTTTCCTTCTGCTATGTGTTGCCTTCCATTATCACCCAGACTCTCACAAGATGCTGGTGCCATGCTATTGAATTTTCTAGCCTCCCAAACTATGGAGCCATTAATTTCATTCATTATAAGTGGCCCAGTCTCAGGTATTCTGTTACAGCAGCACAAAAGGAACTAAGACAAAAGGGAAATGGTATGTAGTATTTGAGCACTGGGTGATTGGTTAGATCAATGTTCAAAACCTAATACATATAGGTACAAGGCAGGCATGGGAAATGTGCGAAGTGGGCTAAGAGGAATAAAATAGAGTCGTGTGATCCATGGTCAAGTGTCCCAGCACCATTCTTTAAAGATTTTTTGTTGTTGTTGTTTTTCTCACTGAATTGCCTTTAAGTCTTACAGAAAAATATTAACCATAAATGTGAGTTTCTAGACTAACATTTCTGTTCTATCAGTCTGAATGTCTGTATTTATGCCAATCCCACAGTGTCATGATTACTATAAGTTTGGTTTCTGATTTCTGGTTTTTGTTGGTTTGTTTTATTTTCAGGAGATCTTGCTGTGTTGCTCAGTTGGGTTGGAACCCCAACCTCAGGTGATTCTCCTGCCTCAGTTTCCCAAGTAGCTGGGACTGTGGGCACACACCACCACATTTGGCTCATAATGAATTCTGAAATCAGTAAAAAAAAAAAGTTGTATGATGTAAAATAGTAAAACCCTCTGATATTTAGGCAAAGGGAGTTTTTAATTTTTTTTTTAAGTGTTCTTGAGAACTTTTTATTTCCAAATAATTCCTTCTCAGAATTTTCTGCAGTGACATCTGTAAGTATTTTTTCTTATTCTTGCTTCTTGTTTTGCTTCTAGGAATATCTTCAAGTATAATGTATTTAATTTCTTAACTTATGCAATCCTTGATTATTAGACCCAGAGGCCAATTGATATAGAACAAGGGTTTCTTGAGCACTGGAAAGACAGACCTCCTTCAGATACCACTTAGTAGAGGTGTCCTAATTTGTTCAGACAACTATAACAGAATACTACGGGCTAGGAGGCTTATAAACAGTAATAATTTATTTTTCACAGTTCTGGATACTGAGTTCTAAATTCAGTCCTATTTCTGTAGTTGTAACCAGTTCAACTGGTAACTTGAAGTCTCTAAATTTGTTATAGATTTGTGTATGCCAAAAAGTTGGCATTACACATGCTTTGTGGAAAAATAATTTAAAATTTGCAGTATTTGGACAACAAAGAGAAAGAACAAATTAATAAGTATTTTATAGTGATAAATGTAAAGTCTTGTGACAAAATTTAAAAAAACACTATTCAAAAGAATGGATTGCTTATCAATAACATGTATAAAAGAGATAACAGGTTTGGCTTGCCAGTGAGATCAGCAAGAATCAAACATATTATGTCATTCCAAAAGAGCTAATGGGAACTTGTGTTTAACAAACAGAATTATAGAAACAGATTGAGGAAGTGATAGTCACACTCAGGCATCTTATCAGTTTTGACTTCCATACCTTCCTATATCATTCAAGTTAAAATAAGTTCAGAAAATAGCATTCCAAGAGGTGAAAATAATTCTTGAAGGTCAATGAGGTACATAAAACTTCACAATTGCTTTATGTAAATTGTAAATTGCTTCCTTTTTCTAAAAAATAATAAAGTTTGGTAGGTGATGATAATGAAATGTCTATCAGTGACCTCAGAAGTCATCTGATTGTCACCCAACAGACCATTATGATAAAATCATGCTGATGATCCAGCTTTTGCTTCCTGACCTCATACTGGGTTTGAGGGTGGATGTGATCAGCACAACAAAATTGTTCACATCTCTCAGAGCTGACTCAAGGTCACCAAGTTCATCAAGGCACAATTTACCCAAATCCTCAGTTTAATAATTCTGAGGGGGGAAAAAAAAAAAAAAACTACAACAAAATCTGCATTTCTGTTTTCTGCTGACATATTTTGCCAAAATCAACATGATATGTAGCAAGACAGATTTTAATCAAAAGACAGCTCAATTCATCTTTGCCCTAATGGAACTACATTCATCATAAAGATGTTTCAGTGAAAGCCCAAGTTTGTGATATACTCTCTAGGGAAGATGCTCAGTAGGGTAAAACTATTGTTTATGCAAAGAAAAATGAAGAGATGTCCTCAGTTAACTATGATTAGAAAATACACCTCAATTTTAGAGATGCTACAATATGAACCAAATGATGAGTCCTGGGATTGATGAGACATGTTTCATATAATCTTGCCAGCCTGAGAAATGTCTGAGCCAATCAAAGGGAATCTTCGCATCTGTGTTCTAAAGCACTAAAAATGGGTTGGGCATTCAGGCAGCATTATTCTTGGCAGAAGGTAACTTACGGTTGTGCCCCAAGTAGTACTTAATAGCATTGCTCTTTTTGTTTTATACCTGCAAAAACTTGGACTGTTCCTTGGGGACAGGACTACAATCTATTTCTCTTCTGATACTATAAGTTCTGCTCTTGTGTTACCCCACTGTACTTTGGAGTCTAGCAGACAAGTATGAACACTAAATGGAATTTTAATTTAGAGTAGGGAAGATAAGATTTAAGAAGAATAATTGTAATTGCCATATAATTGATGTATACAATTTTCAAAATAAATGTGTGAGGGAATTCACTTTTTTTTATGTATTTTGACAAATTCAGGCATAGAACTACCATCCCATTAGATGAAACTTAATCTTGGGTATAATGGCAAGCCTCCTTTTTATAGGGTTGTGAAAGAATCTGGGCCAATTGTGTGATAGCTAACAAAGAGTGGAAGATCCCTTGTATTTGGTCTATCATGGTTTTCATAAATGGCCTTTTAGTTGGAAGTTATTTTATCCCTAAGTAAATAATAATTGCTTCCATACCAAGCAGTGTACACTGGGTCTATGGCTACCTTTTTGATCAGTCCCATAATTCTTGCCTCTGGGCAGAAAGATGTGGTCTTTAACTAAATTTAGGTGTTCAGAAAATACAAGAGAAGATATGTTCAGGTAAATTTTCTTTGGTATTGAAAACCTTCCTACCATAAAAATCTGGGTAATGTTGTGAAATAGTGTGTGGGGGGAAGGGAATCACAGATTTAGTGCACAGAAATCTTAATATCTCTACATTTCCTCAAGATAGCTTTCTTCACATTTTGAAATATTTTGAAATATTTCAGCAAATATTTCAATTTTCCAAGCATAAGAGGAATTCATTTTTATCACACACATCTCCAATATAAAAAAAATGGATAAATTTTCTCTAAAAGTCAATCATAGTTTTTATAACAAGGACATTTTTAAATTAAAATTCTGATAATGCATTGGTCCCCCGCTGCAAATGAGGTCCCTATCTTTTGAAACTGGTTATGATCAATTTTATGAAGAGAGTTTAACCATAAAATTCTTTCAAAAAATATGCTCTGTCACTCAGTACATACCATAAGCACAGTGATTACAATATTAAAAACTATAGGATGAGACTTACATGGATCATTTTGCTAGGTTATTACTCCAACTTGTAAGGAGTTTTATGAGCAGAAGACTTCCGATTGATTTGTTCATAAGCTAGCAAACAGAATGCACTTGAAAAACCCTTATTTGTATTGGTTTCCTTCTTATTAAGAAGATGAAATTCATCTTTAGCCCATCGCTGTCTTTGTTATCCTCTTTGTTTTTTGATATCACCTGAAGTAGAATTTTTGTTGTTGTTCCTCTGTCCTTTCTAATGAAAAGTCCACCATCTCCTAAATGTTACTTTGCCAACAAAGCACACTTTATTTCTTCTTTGCACTGAACAGAACAATCACTTTGCAACAGTGATTGCAATTTATATTCACATATAAATTCTTTTAGAAAATATACCTTTGTCAACAAGAACCTTACCAGACCTAAAAGCAGGCTGTTGCCTATGTCCATTTTGTATTGTTAAAAGTTTAGGAACTGCTTTTGTACCAACTAACACTAATTTTAAGTTATTTTTTTGTTTGTGTATGTCAAAAGGGTAAAAGAATTCCTAAATTCTTGATTATTTTGCTGTTTAAGATTTTATTTGATTTCACATAAATTCACCTAAATTAAAAATGACTATTTAATATTTAATTCATATTTTATTCCCACTAATAAATATAGAACTAGTATAGCTACATTATCAATGGTAAAATGAACTGACTTCAAGGTTCATATTTCATATTGAACCAATCGAACATCCTTACTATATTTAAAAAAGAAATCTCTTTTTAGTTTTAAAATTTCTGCGATTTGAGAGTTTATCATCCAACAAAACTAGCCTGTTGTAAATCAGAGGCATAAAATCACAAGGCCTATGAAAAGTTGTGTCAAGCATGAAATTAATACTTCTGAGACACTTTTATGAGAAATATATTAAATTCAATAAGTTCTTTTGTTCCAGAACCCTGCAGAGCTTAGTGAAATAACTATAAATTTGTCTCTTTTAACTAAAAAAAACTTTATATTAACATTTGTATGTCGATAATAAGTTTTATTACACATTATTGCTACATTTTAAAACTCTGAACATGATTAATTTGTGTTTACAAAGTTAGTACTCCTTGGTGTACAATTATCATGTTGCATATTAAAACTTTATTATATTACTTTAATTCTAAAATTGCAAAATTTTGTTGTGCTGTGCTTTAATTGTGTATAATAAGTGATATGCTACTAGAGAAATAATCCATCCTGGTTCCTTAAATATAATATCAAGTTATAAGTACAATTATCTAAAGTTTTAGGGTTAGTTTCCCTTTTGTTCATTCTTCACTTTCATTCTTTCCTTCCTTTCTCCCTTTTTACACATTATTTTGTAATTGTCTTAATTTTGTTTTTTGTGCAAATTTTTGATACTCACATATTGCAAAGCAAGTGTCTAAACTTATGAACTGTATTCCTATTTTAACCCTATTTCCAGAAAACTCAAATTAAACTATGACATTCGTTTATTTATCCAACCTACACTTATTATTTACCTGACATACTCAATAAAGATGTCTCACATTTGATTAGTGTCTTGTAATTTATATTATTTTAGTTTTGAGAAATGGTATATACATGAGTTTATGTTTAAATCCATCTAAGGCGACATTGTCAAGTTAGAAATATGGATTCTAAGTAGACTATCTTAACTAAAATAGTTCTCATAGAGGGTGCTTGTACTCATCTGTAGCATAGGAAAAATTATTACCTTCTTCAAATGATTAAGGAAAATAAATATATACATGATTTTTACTATATGCTTTGTACAAATAAATATGCATAGTTTTATATACATTTATACATGCGTAGTTGTATGTTTACATTAAGTACGGATACTCTATTGATATATAACTATTTGATACATTTATAATTTTATATTTACACATTATGTATGTATGAAAAATTTGGAATTGTGTATCACATATAATGATACTGAGTGCATTTTAGTGACAATAATGATTTTTTATTCTCTTTGACCTCATCTTTTGTCTCTTTCTATTTCTTTCTTCCCTTCCAAACAGCTAGATAACCTTGTAGCAAATAAGAGCAGATATAAATTTGTCTTTCTGCTACAAAATAAAATTATAGCATGAAATAACATTAAGTATTCAAACATTTATGACAAATTAGTTTCTTAGAACCTAACGACTACCTTCAAAAATAAACAGTCACCAGTGAACCTTTTAAAAGATGACCAACACAGGTGATCCTTGCAAGTAATTTTTTTACAATAAAAATGTACAGGTATAGAGTAACTAGAATATACAGTGAACATGACCTTGTGTTTTGGCAGCATTTTGTAACAGGTGCAGCTTCGTCTTGTTTTCTTTATTTCTTCCTGATTCTCAAAGCTAGAATCTAAGTTGGCCCTCAAAGACCTGTGCTTGCTGCTGCTGCTGCCCTTGGTGAGAACCCATCCCTTGAGTGTGAATGAAATTCCTCATCTCTATTAAATGTGCTTAGCAGAAGTGTGTTGGTATGTCATTTCTGAAATTAGGTTAGAAAGCATACATAGGCTTATGTTATGTCTTTTTGCCTTCTTTTTTTTTTTTTTTTTTTTTTTGCTGCCCACTGAGGGAAATCAGCAACCATAATGTGAGTATGATTCTATAGGACATAGTTTCCCCAGACAACAGCCAGGAAAGATCTGTTAACCATGTGAGTGGATGCATGAACAAATAGTCCAAATGAAATTTAAAATGTCTCTAGTCACAGGTAATGCCTTGACTTCAGACTAGTGGGGACTCCTGACAGAGCAGCACCCTTAGAAATAATGAAATAAGAAATATTTATAGTTTTAGCCAATAAATTTTATAATAAAATGCACCTAATGTACTATATGTGGGTTTTGGCAATGACCACTGAAATCTGAAATCATTTTACAGTACTTTCTGTGTGCTTTCCACAGATGATAGGGAACTGTATAATGCAGAGAAGCTTGGACAGCAGTTCGGTAGCTACCTGGAACAGTGTCACATTAATGGAACTTGTGGTTGTATTGTGTGAAACAAACATGTTTAAATTTAAATATAATGGAGTGGAGTGAATGACAATGAAATTAATTAGAGTAGACTGGTATAGAATAAAATGAGATGGAATGCAAGATAAGAAAATAATAGATAGCAGTATAAATTGGCTACTCGTTTTTGCAGTCACTGACCTTGTTCACACGTGTGTGTGTGTGTGTGTGTGTGTGTGTGTGTGTTGTATGAATGTGTGTCCTAAGAGCATGCGAATACTCAGTAATCTGCTCAGTACTCTGCCACAGTTGTGCTCACATTTGTAACCTATTAATGCAATTGAAAAGATATCATAGACTGAATTTCA
This sequence comes from Sciurus vulgaris, assembly GCF_902686455.1. Taxonomy (NCBI): domain Eukaryota; kingdom Metazoa; phylum Chordata; class Mammalia; order Rodentia; family Sciuridae; genus Sciurus; species Sciurus vulgaris. The sequence goes on from NC_136466.1 coordinate 152,817,303, forward strand.
AGGGACCCAGGAAGGGACTTTTCAGGTTCTTTTGAAGTAACAACATGAGACCTGCTGTTGTAACTCTTCTGTACAGTGTGCGTATTGTTTGTATACTGCAAAATGGCAACTTTTCTCTTCAGGTCAAGCCTGAGAAGACCTTATAATAAAAGTCAATCTTTCAGGAACAGTAGATATACTATTTCTGAACTTTTTCTTAATTTATTCTTCTAAATGTCTATAGGATACTACTTGGGCCTTGATAAAGGACTTTGTTAGATTCTTACAACTGCTACAATCATGAAGACATATTCATCTTCTCCACTAACCTAGTCCTCTGGGAGAATAGGCATCACACATTGTCATATCTTCTTAACCTTTTAAAATGCATGAGTAGTAATATTTGCTTTCCCTTCTGAGTAGTTATTGACAAGTCATGGTTCATGGCTAAATTTAAAATACTGAATACTTTTGAAATTAAGTATTAATAAAACACAAATACACCCATTTGTTTATGTATTGCCAATAACTGTTTTCACAAGACAATCACAGAGTTGAATAGTTACAAAAGAGATTTCATGGCACACACAGCCAAAAATATTTACTATCTGGTCTTTTATAGAAAATATTGGCCAACACTCTGTATTGTAAAAAAAGTGGAGTAGTTTGCACAGATGTTTAATAAATTATTCAATATCCCCAGAAATAAAAGACCATTAATAAAATATATTAAAAAGTAGTCCAAAATTATTTCCCAATTTAAATAATTCTTCATAAATATATGACACATGGTATGCAATTATTTTACAAGATTGCTGTTTTGCTCAAAGCTTCTCCAGAAGTATTAATGACTATTTTGCAAAGTATGGTTTAAGCCTTCTCTAAATACAATGTCCTATTATCAACAAACTGTATACTCTTATTAGGAGTAATAGATAGAAAATAAAATAAAATAAAATAAATAATACGTTGAGAATATTTTCTCTGAAATTCTGTTAATCCAAAATGTTAAGAAAAATCTGTGGGTCTGACCAGAATTGGTACAAAATAAGAGTTTACAGAATCAAATTTCAATACTAGTGGTCCAGATGAGAATCAAGAATATGCACAATGTGTCATCTAACATCTCCTATGAAGTAAATACAAAGTGTGATAAATGAATTGAAGTCCTTTGAATTATGACAACCACTGATTGACTCTTGAGAATTAAATGATTTCCCAAAGACATAGAAAATAAAAAGAACGAGTCATCCCTGAAGCAATAGTGAAAAACTCCTTCATCAGGTGTTCTTAAAGTAGGTGAATACAAGGAGGATAAAAGGAGCAGAATCAGTGTGCCCATCTGGGCACACATGTGGAAGGGATGCAGAAGTGAGAAGGAGGCATGGAAACCCATTTCTTTTATTTGTCATGAGAATTGAACAAATGACAATATCAAAAGCTTTTTCTATTGTGCAAAAGTAGGAAATTTGTCTAATAGGTCAATTTTTTACAGAGGGTTTATTAATTATTATTTACTTAAACCATTTTAAAATTTACTCAAATTTACTTCAAGATAAACTTCTAGAACTAACTTTATAACAATACCGTGAATATGAACTTCATATGGCTTAACATATAAAAAGTCATACCTCCAAATACATAAATTGGAATTTTATTTTAAATTTTAAATTGGGTATTTTTGCCTGCCAAGATTCTGAGACTGAAAATGTGCTTTTTGATATAGCAGCAGCATTCAGTAATAGAATTTTTCTTGAGCTAGTTTATATTGGAATTAGTAAGGAGAGTAGATAGAGTGAATGAGGAAGGAATGATAAGTTGGCAAGTTTTCTGTTCTGATAATTAATGGTAATCTCCATTGCAATTGCCTCTAACTGCTGTTAAAAACCGATTTAATCAGGGTAGTTTGGTGAGCAGGAGGGAGGAGTGGTTGTGTAGATGATTGTTCAAGGTAGGGAGAAAGCTAAGAAGAGAAAGTGTGAAGGTGAACTAGACCATAGTAAATTATAGCAGAAAATTAGGAATTCCAGGTTTAGACTCAAGACAGCCTTGCCTATCAAGAAAAATACTGGATTAGAAAGAAACATATAGATTGTGATTAAATCAAAGCTGTAAATCTACTAGTTGTATAACATAATTTGTGTAGAAACATAAAAAAGAAGACATAAATCTTTGGGAAGTGTTTAAAAATATTATATGGCATATTTTGTGGAAAAAATAACTAGTACCTCATTGTGATTTTGTTTTATATTTCCCTAATGATTAGTGTTACTGAGTATTTTTCATATACTGTTAGTCATTTGTATGTTTTAGGAAATACCTATTCAGATCATTTACCCATTTTTAAATTGGATCATTTAATCATTGCTGTTGGATTCTTTGAGTTTTTAACATTTTTAGGATATTAATCCCATATTAGATGAATATTCATAAATATTTTCTCTTTATATATTATTGTCTCTTCACTTCGTTTGTTACCTTTTATCTTTACTTTGATATGATCCCATTTTTCTGATTTCTTCTTGTTTCCTATGCAATTAGTGTCTTATCCAAAACAAAAAGGTTTTTGTGTATACCGATTTCATGATATATTTCCCCTGTGTTTCCTTCCAGTGATTTCAAAGTTGTGTGTTTTATATGTTTGTCTTTAAACAAGTTTGATTTGATATTGTATATGGTGAGAGATAGGGGTCAGTTTTGTTATTCTGTATATGAATATCCAGTTTACCCAAGCAATCTCACTAGTATTGTTTACATGTTCAAAGGACAGGACATCAACATGTTGAAGAGATGTCTGCCATCTCATGTTTATTGCAGAACTATTCACAATAGCCAAGTGTCCATCAATGTATGAATAGACAAAATATGTGACTATATACACAATGGAATTTTGTGCAGTCATAAAGCATAATTTTTGGAAACACAAATGAACTTTAAGGACATTATATTAAGTGAAATAAGCCAGAAATAAGCACATGATGCTTATTACTACAACGTATTCTCATTCATATTGTGGAAGCTAAATAAATTGATAAATAAATTGATTTATAAGTACAAAGTACTTAGTAAAATAGTGATTACCAGAGATGTGGAAGGATGGGAGGAAAAGGGAGATATAGAGAAGTTGTTGACTGGATACACAAATACAGTTATAATACAATACAATAGCATGACTATAGTTATATTTATGTGTGTACCTATATACACATATAAGTACATATGAGTTTTTGTGTGTGTGTGTGTGTGTGTGTGTGTGTGTGTGTGCGTGCTTGTTTGTTTTTGTGATACTAGGCTCAAACTCAGAAGCATTCCATCTCTGAGTTACATCCCCAGCCCATTTTATTTTATTTTTCAGACAGAGTTTTGCCAAGTTATCCAGTTGGGCCTCTAATTTATAATCCTCCTGCTTCAGCTTCCAGAGCAGCTGTAATTACAGGCATGTACCATTTTGCCTGGCAACAATATTTTATAATATATTCCAAAATAACAAAAATAATTAATTTTCAGTGTTCCCCAAACAAATCATTATTATTTGCCTTAATTTGTTCATTACATATTGTATGTACCTGTATCAAAATGTCATACTTTATTCCAAAAATATGTACAGAATGTGTCAACCAAAAATAATTGTAAACAAAAGTAAATGTATTGAATATATTTAAATAAGAGAGAAAATATGACTTTAGTAAATATAGAATTTAAGTTTTTATTCTTCATGTAAATATGCTGAGAAAAATAATTAGGGGTTCTTCACACACACACATTTAAGAATGAACTCTTGGAGCGAGAAACACTTAAGTACATATTTCTTACATTAAAAGCAAATTATCAAGAGAACCTGTCCTTTTCTGATGGGCAAATGTTAAGTAAGAAGGAGGAGGATTTAGGTCTTGTTGTGGGCTCATATCTTCCTTATTCAGGTGATGCTTGAGACCTAATTCATTGTCCAGTCATAGTTTGCTTCATATTCTTTCACAGCTTCATAAATTGTTTTGAAAATGTCTTTCATTTGGATTAGCACTATTTACCATGGATGCTTCTTTCCTTTAATTATGTATTTTAGCAAATTGAGCACATTTGTGTGGATTTCTAATGTTAAACGACTCGTAATAAAAGTAAAATGGGGTTGGGGTTGTAGCTCAGCTGTGGAGTGCTCACCTTGCATGTGTGAGGCCTTGGGTTCGATCCTCAGCACACATGAAAATAAATAAAATAAAGATATGATTTTTTTAAAATTTTGAAAAAAACAATCACATAAAATAACTTAAAAAAAAAGAGTAAAATCAACATCACCTTGCATTTTATGTTTTCCTAGATAATTTCTAGAATGAAATCTTCCACCTTTACTCCTTGGAGATATGAGTTGGCAACTCTACAACTATAGAAATGTTTTATTGATATTATGAATTTTAACTCATTTACCTGAGAACACCCATTTCCATGAATCATCAAATTTTAAGGAAGCCTGTTCAAAGTCAGCAAAGTTCAGATGAGCTGAACTCATTTCCATTAATTTCTAGTTACTCACAGCTCTGCCTCAACTTTAGAATAAAATTCACTGGGATAATGTCTCATATATTTATAAATAGAATAGAAATTCTGTTCATATTATAAGGTTTTATATATACATAAATTAAAAAGTTCAAAATGTATGTCAGATGCTGAATTTAGATCCTAAAATAAAAGACTAGTCCCTAGCCATTTTCCTATGACATTGAAACTACCAATAGTTTAAAACATATATACATATATGTATATACATTTATATTTATAAGACATAAGTAAATGGCATCTAGAACCATAGAAATTTGATTTTCTTTCACTTCTAACAATTGAAATGATTCACTTATATTTCCTTTTTAAGATAAGTTTGGAGGGTGGTTACACAGAAGTAGTAACTGGAAGCTAATAATTTATGTGAACTAATAGTCCAAAATTGACTGGTTTACTTCATTGTCAAAAGTTAAAATGTGACCTCTAACATTTAATTGACAGTGTTCCATCAAATCTTATTCATGATTTTCACATACAATGTAATTGAGTGTAGGGAATAAGGAAACAATCACATTCCAAAATTTTTAATTTCATAGGATGCTGTCATCAAGTAATATTATGAATTTGTTTCCTCAGTGACTAAGTCACCTAGATCATAGATAAGAATATCAAGTTCCAAAAAATCCCACCATTTTAAAAATACAATCTTTCAAAAGAGTTGTCCTCATCCCCCCAATCCCTAGCCTGCTGTTCAAGACTATTTTTAGAAGTAGACACTCTTTGCCTCACCATTCTTCCCCAGAAAATGCATTCTGGCTTAAGAAGCAGAGAAATTAATAGGTTCAATAACTCTGGCCTAAAGAGGACAGAGTCTATTAGTGGGCAATTGCAGTCACTTATTTCCAGAGGAAAGCTGCCCATTGCTGCTGAGAATAACAGCTAACAAAGCTTTTCAATTCTGGGTTGGAGCTAAAAATGGAGGAAAATAGGTCAGCACAAGGGAAGAAATGAGAAATGGAGGGTCCAGTGGTGGTAGGAGACTTGGGGAGTATTGGCTTGGTAACTACAGAGCCAAAGTGGGGGAAAGAGACAGAAAGAGGAAGAGGAGGCCTTGGCAAAACCTCATCATATAAATTACACTAACTCTGTGTCTCAAGCATTTTTCAGTCTCAATTCGTGCTGCTGAAACAGAAAATTTGTATTGATTCCAGGCCATGTAAATATAGTTAATCTTTGGAATGATTAATGAGATTGAATCCCACCAAGCTTCTTACTAACTAAAGTTCTGAGCTACAAAGGTTTGCTACGAAAAATCAAGCTTTATGTTCTCTTTTGCTTTTCTAGTGAAATACTTTGTATAAACATTAAACAGAATTGTAATGCACACTTTGTACTTATAGAGGATCCAAAATAAATTTTAAAATGTAATAACTCATGGATTTGAAAAATCAGCTGACTGATCCTGATCATGCTTAGTTTATATGAATATTCATTCTTTTCACCCTTTTGTCACATTTATGGCGAAGAAAGACAATTTATGAGAATAAAGAAGGTTACAGTATTTACTTTTGCCCCCAAAGTCCTATTGTGTCAATAGTGATTGTGTTTAAGTTGGCAGTTAGCTGTTCTAATTATTGCTAAAATTATGATTTATAAACTATGAAAATAAGTATTCCTACCAAAATTATACTAAAAAGTTCTTTTATAAAAATTATAAAATACATTTCTCCATAGATCACACATTTTAAAAGCTAAAAAAACAGTATCAGCAGTAAGTTTTGCTCACTTAAAAGTTTTAAAAAACAGAAAGTAGCAACTGTTAATTTTTACTTGTCACAGAGAAGATGAATTTTTAGTATATAAATATAATTATTTACTGAAAATGTATTAATTACTTATTATGAACAAGGACCCAAATTCTGTGTGAAGCACTAAGGTTATAAAGATGAAAATATTTCCATTTTCAATGATAAAATTAAATATTATATTAAGTTTCAATAATGATTTTTAATGTTTTATTGAAGTTGTCAAATGGATGACTGAGAATTTTTAAAAAGTATTATTTTGTATATTTTCTTTTAGTTTATGCAATAAGGTGCACATGACTTAAATCTCCACTTAAGTACTTGTCAAACATAGGAAATATCCCTGGTGAAAAGTACTTGTTTGTAGTGGAAATATTTTCTCCCATATGTCTAAAACATATTTAAATATAAATAGTATGGAGACACCATTTCTGAATTTTTTTCTCAGTATTTCTCAACTGGAAAGCTTTGAAAAACATCAAAGTGCTGTTGCAGAAAGAGCAACTACATTTAGATCCCAAGGTAGAGAGAAATTTAGTTGAATAAACTTCCTTCAGGATTGAAGCAAGTATAAATCATTGAAAATCATAAACCAGCTGGATGTGGTGACACATGCCCAGAAATTCAGCAAATGAGGAAGCTGATGCAGGAGGATTGCAAATTCAAGGCCAGCCTCAGAAATTAGCAAAACCATTACAAAATAAAAAATAAAAAAGGTTTGGGCATGGATATCAGTGTTAAAACTCCTGGGGTTCAATTCCAAGTACAAAAAAGAAAAAGTCAAAAACCGTAATACAAACCTCAAAATTACAAAACAGGTTTTATAAAGCATCCACACAGTAAGTGTTCTACATTATTTTAATAAAGAGAAATCTGGTCTACATTCTGACTTTTTTTTTAAATTTTTTAGATGTTGATAGACCTTCATTTTATTCATTTATTTATATGTGGTGCTGAGAATCGATCCCAGTGCCTCACACATGCTAGGCAAGCACTCTACCACTGAGCCACAACCCCAGCCCCAACATTCTGACTTTTATAAACACATTGCTTTTGTAAAAATATGGTTTTTGTTCTAAATGGAAAATTGTAAGCCTTCCACTCTTAACATTTGAAAGGCATATTACTAAGAAAAATTTATTAAAAAAATAGAACAAATAGAAGGGTGTCTTCTGAAGTACTTTATTTTTTAGACACTAGTTATCCTTGGGATGATGACATTGCAGCAAAATCTGTTAAAATGTAAGCTCTTTAGAGAATGATTGAAATCATTTAATCTGTGAAATCGAATTAGTGGTTGAGATTGATTTTGCATGCTGATTAAAAGTAGCCTATCTTCTCCAACAAAAATAGAAATAGAGACATTTCAAGGAAATAAAGTATTGCCACTTAGACATATATTTCCCTTGACTAGTGACAAACACATTATGTTTATATGATTCAGACTACTTATTGCTTACATAAACTGTTAAATTGTTAGGAAGGAATGCTGAGCAACCATTTTATGGAGCTGAAATAATTCAAAAGTAAGGTAGAAGTACTTGAGAGAACTGTGGACTGAGAACTGAGCTCCTTCTTCATTTCTAGAGATACACATGCTTGTAGTGTATGCAAATTCTCTTTTCCTTGTTGGAAGAGTGGGTTCCTGTGTGGAAGGCCTTCATGGTCTAACTGGACATTTACTGTGAGGATTAATGAATGTTGAGAAAACAGAAGCTCAAAGACTGCAAGACCTAAGGAATGTTAATCATCACGGTTAACAAAATCAACCACAGAAAACTAGATAAAATGCATATTTGTTCTTAAATGGAGTTGTGACTTATATTCTAAATATGTAATGAGACTCAAAATGACATAGTTAATATCTCATTGCAAATCAGCATAAAATAAAAAGAAAACAACTAGTCGAGAATATACCTTTGAAACTCAGAAATAATGGATTCCGTAAATTCAAGAATTCCTTCAAAATTGAGAAAAAGAAAATGACTTTTTTCCTTGAACTTCTAGTACTGGGGAAAGGGCAAAAATCAAATAAACGGGTATTTCACAGAAAACACTCATAGTACATGGGCTCACTCACAGTCATTAAACTAATATTCACACAGCCATTGGGAATTTCACAGAGTGATTCAAATAATTTAAATATAGTTATGCTTAACTAATACTCATATCTATCCCTTAATTATAATTTACTTGTCCCATAAAATCCTGACCCTAAATGAAAAGTAAGTAAAATAAAATCTCAATAATTCTAATGAGAATTGAATTTACATTCTCAACCCAAACAACTAAACTGACTCCACAGAAAAATATGTTAATTGAACAATAATTTATAAACAAACATTTATGATATATTGGTATAACACAATGAAGGTGTACATCTTTCTAATGAGTCTAGCACTGAGGCTTCCCCTACATGTAAAGTTACTGCCCTGAACTCCTTCGGAACTAGTGTACTTAGGAATGTGGATATCATGCACCTACATAGTCGACTAAGTATGAAAGAATCTGCCACTTCTTCAGCCTCCTCTCATGGTGAACACACTCACAGTCAAATATTTAGGATTATTTGAACAGAGTGGTGCATAATTCAAATATTTCTGTGTGATATATTTAACTGGAAACAATTTTTAGCTGTGCCTTTATCTGAATTCATAATGTCAAAATATCACTTTTTCTTATTTAGTGCATTTTGGGTAAAAATATTGGCAATAAGAAAAAAAAAAACATTCTGGCACAAACATAAACTGCAAGTTTATTATTTATATATGTAAATATATACACATGTATATACACACATATATATATATACTTCCATATATACACACAAAATGATCACAAATTACTTACCTAATTTTAAATGCGCTTTTCTTTTTCACAGCTCTAAAATTCTCACGACTTCCATATAATTCCTGCTTTTTTACTAGAAAAATTCTGTTCATCCAGCTAAATTTAAAATGTACTCTCTGAACATCCTTCCTCATCTCTGAAGGTGGTGAGAAATGATTCCTGTATTTTCCTAGAAAAACTCCTGCTCCCCTAAATAAATTTAGAATTGACTTCTCTCCTAAAATCCTTTCCCATCTAAGCATGTGGTTAGATAAATTTGCTTCCGTCCCTACAGAGTAAGTAGGAAATTATTTTAGGCATTAACATATTGTAGTCTTTTGCCTAGCCCCAGCCTTACTCAGTGCACACATGTGTGCATGCATGCATGTGCACAAAGTCTCTGAACTCCTTAGGGATGGACATGGGTCATTTATGTATTACTGTGCTGCTCCTAAGTGCTAAAGCAGCAGATGCTAAGCATTGATTGGTTTGAAGTAATTATCAGATAATAAAAATGATCAAAAGGCATAATAATCAAAAGTAGTAGAGTACCCAGAGTTTTATTATTATTATTATTACTATATGTATTTCTTTGTGATACATCTACTGATTTACTGGTTAGTTTTTTATTTTTACTTAGTCCAATATCTCAATAAATTTCCCAGCTCTTCTCTGTACTTGCTGAATGCCCATTAAATTACTAAGTCTGCTGAAAGAAAATAAACACTCAGGTTTACAGTCAGAATAATTGGAATATAAAAGGAATCATATATATAGTATAAATAAGTATACTTGTATATTTACAAATATATAAATGACAGCATATATATGCACATATATAGTAGATATAAAATAGTCTACTTATATCTTGGTTCACCTTTGCTTCCTTTTTAACCTTTACCAAACCTCATGAAACACAATATGTTTAATTCAACAGAAAGAAAATATTTCACTATTTACCCCAGTATCAATATTCTCCAGTTTCTAATACACAATTGTATTCTTTATTATAAAATCACTCCTCTAATTCCTTTAGTGTTCTGATTCACCAAAGTAAATCAAAATAAATACGAATATATTTCCTAAAGTAGGTAAAAGACAATTTTCAACTTGACTCAGTGGCACAACAGATTCTGTGCTTCTATGAATGAGAATTTCAGGTATGGCATTGTGAACTACCATGACCCTAAGGTAATGTTATGAACTTTGATTTTGTGTCAGTGATATATTGATTTCAGAAATGCCATGAGTTTACTTTGGTTATGACCTCCTTTAACCTGCACCTTCTATGTAACAATGACAGATTTTAATGTTACCATGTACTCCTGCTATCAAGACTGATCCTTCCAAGCATGGCAGGTAAGGATTTCCCAAGGATTTACCTTGGGAAAAAAATGTGCTTTTCAATTCAATGTATTGAAGTAAATTTTCCCCATGAATTTTCTCTCAATATAGATGCACACACAGACACACACAGAGAGATGCATATATACATACAATACATACATATATTCATATTTTATAGGCATATATGTTCAGATGTGTTTGTTATATATTTATAAACAGAATATGTATTTGAGATCATTTAATTAATTATAATTTATTTTAAATATTTTTATTATCTGCAGATTTTTGAAATCTTTTTTGATTTCAAAACCTTATTGAGGACAGCATCTTTAAATGTCTTTGGGATTCTTTTTGGTTGCAGTATTTTCAGTTTTCATCACATATCATTCTCAGTACCACATGAAATATTTTGAGTCTGTTATGCAATGTATCTGGACAAATAAACTTGGTGTAAATATACTGTCTGTGGACTCTGTGCACTGATGGAGCACAGCATCTTTTCTCATATACTTTTCCTTCTCAGTTAAGCTTAAGTTCATATTATCATGGAAATAATGTGCAATTTGTTCATTCCAAAACCTAGAATTTTGAGACACAAGCAGAAATCCCTTTTATTTTCCCTCTTCAGCCATCTTGAATATTGAGTCTTGTACTCTTGAGTGCACCTCTCCCCTCTTTGGTTATCTGTTTAACTGGCTGATCTTTCAGAAAAAGTTAAGTACCAGAGTTCCCAGCTCCTGTTCTTTCCCAGAACTGTGGAACAAGAACTGAAATCTAACTCAACCTTCCTTATGGATTATTGCCAAGAGCCACCCTAGTTATGATGGGGTATATTACCATAAAGCCCTTTGCTGTTTCCTCTCTTGAACCTATTTTTTCTCATCTTCATGCAGTATCTTCTTCTTCATTCACAGTGGCTCTTTGTCATTCCTCAATATTCATGACATGGGACATTCTACTTGTACTTCCCTATCCTGGATATGCTTTCTTAAAACCTCCACGAATCTCACCATCAAGCACATCCACAAAATACTAATTTAAAAAAAAATAAGTAAATATTAGAAAGATCACTAGATAGAGGGAAAGAACAAGGGGAAGGTTTGCAGGGAAGGGAGAGGGAAGTACTGGGGACTGAATAAGAGAAGTCATATTCCATGCTTTTGTAATTCCGTCAAAATAATTCCTAGTGTTATGCATAATTAAAATAAGCCAACTAAAAATAAATAAAAAGTCCTCCCATGTCTGATTCCATTTTGTATTTCAGGTCTTTATTAAAATAGCACATCTTCAAACTGACTTTCTTTAATTTTCCTATCTAATGTAGCACTTCATCACAACATAGAACACATCCCTAAGCCTGCGATAGGATATGTTTGGAAGAGTTGATGCTGCAGCTGGAATCCAAAGGTCTTGCACAAACAGAATAATCTTACAAAAGGACATAAATATATAGTGTAAGGACAATTCTATTCTGTGAGAAATAAAAATAATAAAAATTTTTTTACTAAAATTATAGTTCTTTCAGTCATAATCACAGATATTTTTGTTGCATTTGCTGCGACATCAGCACTCATATGGTAATAAATAGAAATACAGGAGAAAATATTTCATATTCTAGTTTTAAGATTAATAAAATTTATGCATCAATCAAGTCACTTATCTCTTTTCTTTATTAGTTGTCTCATCTATAAATTGAATAGGTAAACTATTTCAGATTACTTCTTGAAGATCTGATATAATGAGCTTTTGTATAAGTACAGAGTTCTCTCTCAAATTTGCTATCCTTTTTCTATAAATTATGAATACTAATTGTTGTCACTATCCATCAGCCAAAAACCACCAGAAAAACATTTAGCAAGGCTGGATTTATTACTTTCTATAAGACTGCAATATCAGGAAACCTTGAGTTTCTTCAAAAACATGGATTTTTAGTGTATGCTATTTTTATGGTCAAGAGCATAAACTATTCTATTAATAGAATAAGCTACAGAGATTTGAAACAGTAAGTAATTTATCATTAAATCAAATGGGCTCATTTGGAGTAATTTTTAGATTTTTGTCCATAAGTAATTGAAATAGTGATTAAATTATACTATTAATTTATGTGTTATATTTAGAGAAAGATACTCTTTGATGTAATTATAACTCAGTAGGATATGTTTTTTGTGCCTTACAATTATAATGCAGATCAGTTTTAAAAGTTTCTTGTTATAAAATCTCTACCACCAAAGACTCTTAATTTGTTGTTATAAAACTCTATCTAGACTCACAGGAAATACTTAATGATAAAATATTTCTTTGACAAATGGTCAAAACTGAGCTTTTGACCTATGGTGGCTACATGATAAATATCCATAAGTAACATAGACATTACCAATTATGTAAAATAGTGTAATAGTAAACAACATAGGAACACACAGTTAAACTGGATTATGATACTAAATTGAATAGAAGATATAATGTAAAAAATGAAAAACCACTGCTATAGTCTTAAAAATTGCAAAATCTTATGTATGTTTTAGAAGTCCTATTTCCATCTTTACATGACACCATTTAGTAGATCAAGGAGACACACGCCTGTAATTCCATGGACTTGGGAAGCTGAAGCAGAAGAATCACAAGTCTGAGGTCAGCCTGGGCAAGTTAATGAGATCCTGTCTCAAAATAAAAGTAAATAAATAAATAAATAAAAGGGAGTGGGAATATAGTTTCTTGTGTATCTACTATAGAACACCCTGGGGTTCAATCCCCAGTAGTAGAAAAAAAGAAAAAAATAAATAAATAATACCAGGTAACTGAAAAAAGAAAACAGAAATGATTTTTAATATTCTTATTTTGTATAATGATATGTTAGGGTTAACATCATCAATATTGTATACTACATGTCTACATTAGTCTGCTTTATTCATTGTTCTGGGTTTGTGTATGATTGGAAAGAACAAAAGATCAATTTTAAACAACAATAACCCAAAATCAATGTATAGACCCCAAATATAGGCAATCTACTAATTCCTGAGGGAATCAAAGGAAAATTTGATAAAACGGGGAATCCCAGAGTGTTGAAATCTTCTTTCTTGATATGCCAACTCTGTTTTTGCTTTTGTTTACTGATTGCCCTGTTAGACTGATAAACCTCAAGGGTACATACCTATGAGGAATACAAGGTTTAGGCTTGCTTTCTCTTTATGAAGTTCAGTGCTCCCAGGGAATGGCTCTTTAGCAATTGGCCTGTGATAGACATACAGGATTGCCATGATGGGGGTCACTTTGAGAGTCCAGGCCTGGAGAATGTGCATACTGATTTTTTTTTCATGAGTCACCTGATAAAGACAGATGAAGAAGCAAAGGTCAATACAACTTTATAACAGTGGCATATGTTATATGTACCCTTTTATGAAAGGTTGGTCTCTGTGTTTATTTGTTTTTCTATTTCAGCTTTGAGTTGGCTAAAATACAAATCAAGTAAAACAGATCAGTGAGTGTACAAATTACTGGGTGTTCCTTCTACACAAAAAATTATCTAAAGTCTTAGGTTGGATTTCTATAAAATACCTTGATAAAATTTTGCCATTCTTGTGGGTAACTTCATCTTATCTATCTCCAAATCTGCTCATTTGGTGAGGATTCATCTATGAAATTTGTTCATAATATTGGCTACTTAGCTTTTCATGTTCCTCCTCTAAAAAAAAAAAAAAAAAAAGTCTTTCTTCCTAAGAGTAATCAGAACTAATAAGGGAAAAATATCATTTTTGAAGGAAAGGTTTTATATTTTGCTTTTTTTGTTTGTTTTGCTGCACAAGATTGCATTGAGTACTAATGTTAGAACAATCTAAGCAAAGAAAGGACAAAGATTCTTTGAAGAGTATGTTTCAAATATTTAATTTTATTCTCTTTACAATTTTTAGAACTTTCTACAAAATAATTATATCAGAAGGCAAATAACCACTTAGCTCTGTTAAACCAAATTGTTTGTTAGACATATTACCTTCCACCTATAATTATGGGAAAACTGAAGTCCTTAGTTACAGAGAGGAAGGTTATCTGGTCTTTCATTTATATGTAAATAATATCATAATAAGCAACATATGGAGAATTTTATTGTTCACAACTACCTGAGAAGTCAGTGACAGAGACCGTGATAAATCTCAGGTGTCCTGGCTCTCAAATTTAGGTCCCACTTAACCTGTGTTCCCCTTACTGATGATTCTAAAGAACTTGGTCTTCTCTGTTTCACATTACTGAAATGTTGGTGTTTGAATTCAAACCAACTTTCAATTCTCATAAAATGAAAGTTTCTTACTCTGGAAGTAAGTTAATCAATTAAAATAACTGCCATATGGAAAATATCATACAACTCACATCCATTTATGATACAAATGCTTTAGGGCTTTTTTCATATCTTTTCAAAATTGTGTCCCTGTGCCTTAACTCAATTCCTGGAATATAACAATAACTCAGTCACTGAATGCTTTTTAATGCAGTATTTCATTTCAAAGTCAGTTCTATTTATTTTAGAAAACATTATAATACATATTTAACTCCCATATCATAAAGATATCTAACTTCATTTTGCTTAGAATCAAATTAAGGCTTTTCCTTCCCTTTTGTGGTCTTCACTAAACATTATTTTTTTAAAAAAATAAACCTAGTGAATTTTGTAGTTTATAGAACAATTGGCTAAGATTAAGCAGTAACAACGAATACAAAACTGGTTTGTTTATGTTCCAGAAAGAGTAAACATAGTTTCATAGTAATTCCAATATTATAATCAAATATTTCATGAATATTTCACTGAATTTATAACTGTGATACCTGATAATGATGTTAAATTACATGGGATCATTCTATAAAAATAATTTCCCCTCTTAAATCATAGACCATAGCAAAAAGTGTTCATCCTCTATGAAGATAAAAATGTGAGATCACAGATAAATTCTTCTTCTAAAAGTGACAATGTTCTACAACACCCAAGTATAACATTATTTTTACATAAAACTTACTATGTAAAATATGATTTTGTTTAACTGCAATAAATTATAACTCTACATACCCCCAAAATATATTTTAAGTGCATGTATAATTTTATTTAATGATACTTATTGCAGGTGCTGCAGATAATTAGGGTTATTAATTTTGGTTTACAACTCCTTGCAATGAACAGAATAGGTACATTAAAAATCCATAAATAAATATTCCACAGTGGCTCTAGTCCCCATTTATAGAGGTGATTATTATATTATAAAATGTTCCTTCTTTAAAAATACTTAATTGGATGAGTTGGCTTAATCTATGTTAGTTAATGTTCTCTTGACAATTGAATTTTGTTTTAATTCATTTCTTAAATTTACTTGAAATTTTAGTTTAGACCTGCAGTAGAGATGCTTAAAAGTCAAACTTAATACTCCAATTGAATCTGATTAATAATAAATGTTGGTAAGGGTGTGGGGGGAAAAGGACCACTTACACATTGCTTTTGGAACTACAAATTAGTGCAACACTATGGAAATCTTCATGGAGATTGTTCAAAAGAGTAGGAATGGAACCACCATATGATCCAGCTAAATACTCCTTAACTTTTATCCAAAGAACTAAAATCAGTATTCTATAGTGATACATGCATATTCATGTTCATAGCAGCACAATTGGCAATAGCCAAACAATGGAACCAAACTAGGTATCCATCAGAGGATAAATGGATAAGGAAAATGCACTATAAATACCCAGTAGAATTGTTTTTCCCCTTTTATAAATTTTTATTTTTACAGACTGCATTTTGATTCATTGTACACAAATGGGGTACAACACTAAGAAATTTAGTAAGAGCTCAGTATAAAGAAAAATATAAACAATTAGTTAAAGATGTGAAAAATACATTTGGGGAATTTTAGGCACATCTAATTGGGTCCTAGAAGAAGAGGGTGGAGGAAAATTTGAAGAAACGTTATTTGGCAAGGTAATTGTTTAAGTTCTAGAATTGAATTAAATAATGAGATATACCCTCAAATGAAAGTGCATCCCAAATATCAATCAGAATACATGGAAATAAATCCACAAAGTAGATATGTTGTGGTGATGCTGAATTTGAAATAAAGACAAAAAAAGTTAAAAGCAGCCAGAGGGAGGAAAACCAAGAGATTATCTACAAAGGAATGACAATTAAATGGATATCTGACCTTTCATCCACAGTGACAGATGCCAGAAGACAAAGCAGTAATACCATGAAAGCATTAAGAAAAAATAACTATCAGCTTACAATTACAGCTTACAGTTCATTTATCACTCAGAAATGAGAGTAAAATTTGCCATGGACTCTCATGGAAGACACAACTAAAGAGCCTCAAGAACAAAAGTAGACAAGAGGAAACACAGCAGACAAGAACAATCAACAACCAACCACAGCAACAAGCAGCACAGGCACAAAGTATATCCAGAAATGTATTTACGTAAATAGAGAAATTCCTCATTAAAAAAGTCAATAAGTTCTTCATAATCTGTATATGCAAAACTTCAGTATTATTGATGTCTTATAGTTTTAACTCTAAAATATGAATTATTAATTTTATCTATTATGTAATGGATTTCCAGTGAAATACTACCAGTTCAAAAATAATATATCTGTGTTGAAATGCCAGTATAAAGGAGTTGATTTAAAATGATTGATTAAGAACCCGCTACACGCCTTCAATTGAGTGGGAAAGTCCAAGAAATTTTCAGTTTTACACATATCCAGAGACCTCCAGAAACCTGGGAATTCATTTTGACTACTTACCATGAGCTGGTTTAACATTCCAAAGGTCCTGGGATTTTACATGAAGTATGTTAAAGATAAAATTAATTCCTAGTCAAAATGGATGTTTTATTCCGCAATCATTAGATTCAGAACAGTCTCTTTTACCAATATCCTCTTCATAAAATGTATTCACCAAGTGTGAAAGTATATAAGTGTGTTCTGAAATTTCTTATGAATATAAAATGACAAAAAGAACTTCAGAAAACACTATGTAACAATTTTTAGTCTTAAGGAAAAAAATGATATATCTTAAATTGAGATCTCCTAAATGCCCATCCCATGGTCTCTCTTATATTTCAAGTACATTTGTAAATTATAGCTTTAAATATAATTGATTTACAAAATGGACTTATAATTTATATTCTTCTGCATCTCAATTTGCCATTCAATATAATATTCTCATAATTTATGCACACTGACAAATGTAGTTCAATTTCACACTTTTTTACTGATACAGAATTCCATTGTATTTATTAAGGTACTTGTTGATCCATTGTCTTTCCTTATTGATTAATTGTTTTCTAGTTGTAAATTAAGCTGTCGTATAGAATTTTTATGTGGGTTTGTGTATCTGTTCAGATCCTTTTCTAGAAAATATACAGAGAGACTCTTATATGTATGATAGCCACATATTTGCATGCATGTATGCAAAAATCATTTCTCTAAGTTGGGTATACCAATGTACACTCTAGCCACCATTGATTAAAAGTTTTCATTACTCTATATCCTTGCTAATATTTGGAAATCAGACAGTAGTTTTTCCAGGACGGTAGATATTAACTTGTACATTCATAATTCTCACATTCAGTTCTTTGATTACAGTTAGATTTAAGCATTTTTCCAGAAGATTTTACTCATTGGTTTTCCCTTTCTTAAGTCATCTGCTTATAGTTTTCATTCATATTTTAAAATTTTATTGTTAACCATTTCATTGTAGATTTGTAGGAATGGTTTATATTTGTTAAATAGTCTTTTGCTTTAATGTTTAAAATTTAATATATTTGGTCTTTTTTTTTCCTTTGCTTTTATCCTTCCTTTTTTCTTTGTGATCTACATATCTAGTGTAAATAATTATGCATATTAGAAGAACATCAAATATATTATTGTTAATTAAATCAAAAGTTTTAAAAATTTACTTTTATATGTGTAGGTCTTCTTACATAGAAGTTTGTATGTTTTCTCTGATAGGTGGAGGCTAGCCCACAATGAGGGTGTGGTAAAGGGAAGAATAGAAGTACAGTAGATGAAACAATGGGGAATTTAGGTAAGGGAGGAGGGATAAGCCAAGAAAAGACGTTGGAATGAATCTGACATAGTTCTCCACTGTACATATATGAAAATAACACAGTGTACATAACAATGAGACTCTAACTAGAATAAGATATACTCCATGCTTGTACAAGTACATCAAAAGCAATTCTGCTATCACATATAACTACAAGGAACCAATAAAAATTAAATTTAAAAAATGATGGGGATCCAAGATGGCGGACTAGAGAGAGGCTGAGTTCCTTGTCGCTCTGTAACTCCAGTTTCAAGCAGAGGATAACTGTTTCTTGGTAAGGCAGTTTTTGCTACTTAGTGATCCCCTGCTGTTTACCCCATTTGTTTGCTGTGATCATCTGCAGTCTGCCAGCATATAAACCCGTATTTTGAGTGCAGATTGCTCACTGTCAGGGGCCTATCATCTGCCATTTGCTTACCTCTTGCCTGTCCATCGCCTGCCTTACACCTATCCATCACCCAACACACGAGGTTCACCTCTCCATCCTCTGACAACAGTCAGCAAACTGATCACCGACCGCCAGTGGAGCACCAGCTGCCTGTTGTTGCCTGGAAGTTCACTGTTACAGTACCTGCAGGTTTGATTACACGTGGCTGCTGCCATTTTGAGACAACAACCAGACCCCATAGGACCCCTGGCCAGACTGACTGAGCCCCATCTCCATGATCTCTCAGCCCGACCTCCCTGCCTCTGGGGCCCTCACATCGACTGCTCCCTGCCGCCAGAACCCCCAGACCAACTGACTGCGCCCTATCACCGGGACCCCAGACTGACTGATTGCAAATGGCCTCCGGGATCCCTCAACTGCACCAAGTACACCGGACCTCCAGGACCCCTGCCTGACCAGCCACATCCCACCTGCAGGACCTCCTGCTGACCACAACCACATCCTAAGCTGCAGCTCCACATTTGCAAACACATTTCGAAGACAGAGTCGTCATCTTGGATAATCATGGAAGCCATAGCTCCGATCTTTAGGTGGGGCAAAACCCATCCTGAGAAGCCTGCTGGAGGCTTGAAGCTCATTGTCAGGTACCTCTCATGCATCAGGCTACTGAACTCTCGGAGATTTCATTACTATATGACTGTTATACTGTAGATTTTCTTTTGTCTCCTTATTGAAAAAAATTAAGTATTTATTTCTTTACTTTTCTTGCTCTCTTTTCCTTTTGTTTACCTGTTCCCTCAGAATCTCTTTCTCCCTTTTTTTGCATGCTAACATCCAATTTCTTTTGATTACACGCTCATCCTTTCTATTATCTAGAACTTCTCTGTATTCTTTTCTTATCCCATTAACAGCCACATTCTACATCCCTCTGCATCCTCTTTGTCCTCCATTAGGAACTGCAGACCTTATGGCAAATTTGTTTGTTTTACTGAAGATAATATTTGAACTCATTCTGTTTATTATGACAATTTTGTTTTTGTCCTCATAGGGGCTATTTGGTCTAGGATTGCATAGTGTCTGAATTGGGAACTGCTAATATTGATATCCCCTTAAAGAAAGGGTTTTGGAAACCTATAGGGCCACTATAAGCCGATAGGGGGAAATCTGCAATACCCCAGATCTGCACTGCTAGAGGGGAAGATACATGAACAACATGAAAAAACAAGGGAAGAAAATGATCCAAACAAATCTAGATTCTATATTAATAGAATCCAATGACAGTATGTTAGAAGAAATGTCAGAAAGAACTTCAGATTATACATGATTAAGATGATTCGTGAAGCCAAGGATGAGATAAAAGAGCAAATGCAGGCAATGAATGATAATACCAATAAGCTGACAGAGCAACTGCAGGAAGCAAAAGATCATTTCAACAAAGAGACAAAGATTCTCAAAAAAAAAAAAAAAAAAAAAACAAAAACAACAAAAAAACGAAATGAAAATCCTTGAGATGAAGGAGACAATAAACCAAATAAAAAACTCAATGGAAAGCATCACCAAAAGACTAGACCACTTGGAAGACAGAACCTCAGACAATGAAGACAAAATATTTAATCTTGAAAATAAAGTTGCCCAAACAACTTTGGTAAGAAATCATGAACAGAATCTCCAAGAAATATGGGACATCATGAAAAGACCAAATTTAAAATTATTGGGATTGAGGAAGACACAGAGATACAAACCAAAGAAATGAGCAACCTATTCAATGAAATATTATCCGAAAATTTCCCAAACCTGAAGAATGTAATGGAAAGTCAAATACAAGAGGCTTACAGAACACCAAATGCACAAAATCACAACAGATCCACACCAAGGCACATTATAATGAAAATGCCTAACATTCAAAATAAAGATAGGATTTTGAAGGCCGTGAGAGAAAAGTATCAGATTACATATAGGGGGAGACCAATATGGATAGCAGCCGACTTCTCAACCCAGACTCTAAAAGCTAGAAGGGCCTGGACCAACATATTTCAAGCTCTGAAAGAACATGGTTGCTAACCAAGAATCCTATACCCAGCAAAACTAACCTTCAGATTTGAAGATGAAATAAAATCCTTCCATGATAAACAAAAGTTAAAAGAATTTAAAAATGGAAAGCCTGCACTACAGAATGTTCTCAACAAAATATTCCATGAGGAGGAAATGAAAAACAACAATGTAGGTCAGCAAAGGGAGGAACTACCTTAGAGAAAGACCACTCAAATGAGAAACTAAGCCAACTTAAAAAAAAAAATAAGCCAAATGACTGGGAATACAAATCATATCTCAATAATAACCCTGAACGTTAATGGCCTAAACTCCTCAATCAAAAGACATAGACTGGCAGAATGGATTAAAAAGAAAGACCCAACAATATGCTGCCTGCAACAGACTCATCTCATAGAAAAAGACATCCACAGACTAAAGGTGAAAGGATGCGAAAAAACCTACCACGCACATGGACTCAGTAAAAAAGTGGGGGTTTCCATCCTTAGATAAAGTGGACTTCAAGCCAAAGTTAGTCAGAAGGGATAAAGAAGGACATTTCATACTGCCTAAGGGAACCATAAATCAGGAAGACATAACGATAGTAAATATTTATGCCCCAAACAATGGTGCATCCCTGTACATCAAACAAATCCTTCTCAATGTCAGGAATCAGGTACACCACAACACAATAATTCTGGGTGACTTTAACGCACCACTTATCTGTCACCACTAGATAGATCTTCCAAACTAAAACCAACCAAAGAAACCATAGAACTCAATAACACAATCAATAACCTAGACTTAATAGATATATATAGAATATTCCATCCATCAACGAGCCGATTCACTTTCTTCTCAGCAGCACATGGAACCGTCTCGAAAATAGACCATATGTTACGCCACAAAGCAGCCCTTAGGAAATGCAAAAAAATAGAGATGCTGCCTTGTGTTCTATCAGATCATAATGGAATGAGAGTAGAAATAAAAAACAAAATAAAAAACAGAAATTACTCCAACACCTGGAGACTAAATAATATGCTATTGAATTAAACATGGATAACAAAAAAACATCAGCGAGGAGATTAAAAAATTCTTAGAGGTCAATGAGAATAACGATACAACATATCAAAATCTCTGGGACACTATGAAAGCGGTACTAAGAGGAAAATTCATTGCATGGAGCGCATTCCAGAAAAGAATGAAAGTTCAACAACTAAATGACCTAACATTATACCTCAAAGCCCTAGAAAAAGAAGAACAGAATAACAGCAAAAGTATTAGAAAATAGGAAATAATTAAAATCAGAGCTGAAATCAATGAAATTGAAACAAAAGAAACTATTCAAAAAATTGACAAAACAAAAAGTTGGTTCTTTGAGAAAGTAAACAAAATAGACAAACCGTTAGTCACACTAACAAAGAGAAGGAGAGAGAAGACTCAAATTACTAAAATACATGATGCAAAAGGAAATATCATGAGAGACACCACTGAGATACAGAACATAATGAGAAGCTACGTTGAAAGTCTGTATTCCAACAAAATAGAAACTACTGAAGACATTGACAAATTTCTAGAGACATATGCTCCTCCCAAACTGAACCAGGAGGACATACACTATTTAAACAGATCAATATCAAGCAATGATATAGAAGAAGCCATTAAAAATCTACCACCCAAGAAAAGCCCAGGACCAGACAGATTCTCATCCGAGTTCTACAAGACCTTCAAAGAAGAACTCATTCCAACATTTCTCAAAGTATTCCAGGAAATAGAAAAGGAGGGTATCCTACTGAACTCATTCTATGAAGCTAATATTACCCTCATACCCAAACCAGACAAAGACACATCAAGGAAGGAAAATTTTAGACCAATATCCTTCATGAAAATAGATGCAAAGATCCTTACCAAAATATTGGCAAAGCGTATCCAAAAACATATTAAGAAAATTCTGCACCATGATCAAGTGGGTTTCATCCCTGGAATGCAAAGATGGTTTAATATCCATAAATCAACAAATGTAATCCAGCATGTCAATAGACTTAAGGATAAGAATCATATGGTTATTTCAATTGACGCAGAAAAAGCACTTGACAAAATACAATACCCCTTCATGCTCAAAACACTAGAAAAATTAGAGATGGTGGGAACATACCTGAACATTGTAAAGGCTATTAATGCTAAGCCCATGGCCAACATCATTCTTAAGGGAGAAAAACTGAAACCATTCCCTTTAAAAACGGGGACAAGAGAGAGATGTCCTCTTTCACCTCTTCTATTCAACATTGTCCTCAAAACTCTAACCAGAGCAATTAGGCAGACCAAATAAATTAAAGGGATATGAATAGAAAAAGAGGAACTTAAGCTGTCACTATTTGCAGATGACATGATTCTATATTTAGAGGATCCAAAAACCTCCTCCAGAAAACTTCTAGACCTCATCAATGAATTCAGCAAAATAGCAGGCTATAAAATCAACACGCATAAATCTAAAGCAATTTTATATGCAAGCGATGAAACAGCTGAAAGGGAAATGAGGAAAACAACTCTATTTGCAATAGCTTCAAAAAAAATAAAATAAAATACTTGGGAATCAATCTAACCAAAGAGGTAAAAGATCTCTAGAATGAAAACTACAAAACATTGAAGAAAGAAATTGAGGAAGACCTTAGAAGATGGAAAGATCTCCCATGTTATTGGATAGGCAGAATTAATATTGTCAAAATGGCCATACTACCAAAAGTGCTACACAGATTGAATGCAATTCCAATTAAAATCCCAATGACGTACCTTACAGAAATAGAGCAAACAATCATGAAATTCATCTGGAAGAATAATAGCCCAGAATAGCTAAAGCAATCCTTAGCAGGAAGAATGAAACAGGGGGTATCATAATACCAGAACTTCAACTATACTACAAAGCAATAGTAACAAAAACGGCATGGTACTGGCACCAAAATAGACAGGGAGATCACTGGTACAGAATAGAGGACACAGACACAAACCCAAATAAATAAAATTTTCTAATACTAGACAAAGGTGCCAAAAATATGCAATGGAGAAAAGATAGCCTGTTCCACAAATGGTGCTGGGAAGACTAGAAATCCATATGCAACAGAATGAAATTAAACCCCTATCGCTCACCCTGCACAAAAATCAACTCACAATGGATCAAAGATCTTGAAATCAGACCAGAGAACCTGCATCTTATAGAAGAAAATGTAGGTCCAAATCTTCAACTTGTTGGCTTAGGATCAGACTTCCTTACCAGGACTCCCATAGCACAAGAAATAAAAGCAAGATTCAATAACTGGGATAGATACAAACTAAATAGCTTTCTCAGCAAAAGAAACTATCAGCAATGCGAAGAGAGAGCCTACAGAGTGGGAGAATATCTTTGCCATCCATACTTCAGATAGAGCACTAATTTCCAGAATATATAAAGAACTCAAAAAACTCTACATGAAGTATACAAATAACCCAATCAACAAATGGGCTAAGGATATGAACAGACACCTCACAGAAGAAGATGTACAAGCAATCAACAGATATATGAAAAAATGTTCAACATCTCTAGTAATAAGAGAAATGCAAATCAAAACCACCCTACGATTCCATCTCTCCCCAATTAGAATGGCGATTATCAAGAATACAAGCAACAATAGGTGTTGGAGAGGATGTGGGGAAAAAGGTACACTCATACATTGCTAGTGGGGCTGCAAATTAGTGCAGCCACTCTGGAAAGCAGTGTGGAGATTTCTTAGAAAATTTGGAATGGACCCACCATTTGACCCAGCTACCCCACTCCTCAGCCTATACCCAAAGGACTTAAAATCAGCATACTTCAGAGATACAGCCACATCAATGTTCATAGCTGCTGGATGCACAATAGCCAGACTGTGGAACCAACCTAGATGTCCTTCAATTGATGAATGGATAAAGAAACTGTGGTATATATATATATATATACATATATATATATATGTGTGTGTATGTATATACAATGTAATATTACTCAGCTATAAAGAATAATAAAATTATGGCATTTGCAGGCAAATGGATGAAATTGGAGAATATCATGCTAAGTGAGAAAAGCCAATCTCAAAAATCCAAAAGACGAATGATCTCACTGATAAGTGGATGATGACACATAATGGGGTGTGGGAGGGGGGCAAGAATGGAGGAAGGAGGGACTGTATAGAGGGAAAAGAGGGGTGGGAGAGGTGGGGGGAAGGAGAAAATAACAGAATGAATCAAACATCATTATCCTATGTAAATGTATGATTACGCAAATGATGTGCTGTTACTCCATGTACAAACAGAAACAACATGTATCCCATTTGTTCAAAATAAAAATATATTTAAAAAAAAAGGCAAGTTCTTTACTTACAATTTGATTAAAAAGGGTGACTTAAAAACATTTTTGCTTATGCCTAGTGTCAAAGTGTGTCACTTGGAATGATAGAAGTGAAATTTAAGTATGCCTGCCATGTAAGACAGTTTGATTTGTTGATCTTGGGGCTGTGACTTGATATCAGAATCTCACCCTTGTTGTTTTCAACGGTTCTGTGCTATGGTCCCAGGCCCTATAGTCAGTTTTTATCTCATACTCCACTAAAAATCCTCTCCTCAGTCAGCCCAATTTCCCAGAATTCAGCTTTTTCCTCCTGTCCACTCTCTGGATTCATACTCTATATTTCACTTTTTCCTACATCAATCCACTATCATCAAGGTATAATTAATCCCTTATCTCTTTTGTGGAATATCATTTAAATGTATTGCTCTCTTCTTCCTCTAGATTCCTTACCTATGTATTTTCTAGATCATTCATTTTGCCACTTTTGTGAATGTTTGCAGTACTTTTCCCCCCTTTTAGATTGGAAAAAGATGAGAAAAGTATGTCATTACCTATGATTGATTTACATGATGAATACTAAGCAGATATTGAAATTAATTGAACTTATTTCCTTGTTATTCACTAGCAGATATGTACATGAAATTTGAAGTATATTGTCTTTCTAATAATGCTTTTTTACTCTCCTTTATGCCTTCGCTTTCTATTTATCAGCCTAAGCCTACCCATAGTTGATAACATATCTAATATAGGGAGTCTTTGATGAATAACAAAAGAAATGGAATTCTTGAAAATTTTTAAAATTTGAAATCCTTGATTTGTGTTCACATACCACTGTCTGTACCACCTGATGTTAAAATTAAGAAAAAATATCACTAAAACATTTAGTTGTTTAAACCCATTAATGAGTTAGATCTATAGTTTAGTGGTAGAGCACTTATATAGTATGTGGAGTGTCCTAGATTTGTTCTCCAGCACCACAAAAGCAATACAATAAATAAATAAGTAAATAAATAAACTCTTAACTGTAAGCTATGTGTATATGTGGTATATTCTGGTGAGAATTAATCTGTTCAGTGTATTATATTTTATGATACCTTTTGTTAAATGTATGTGTCAAAATCCTCAAAAATAAAACCAGTCCTCTCCTGACCTATAAATTTTACCTGGTCAAACTCTGTGTATATGAAGTTATGCATTCACCAGTCCCAAAGTGGAAACCCTACCTATTTTCCAAAAGCTACTAAACTTATAAGTCTCATAAATTTTCTCTATTTCAACTAGTTAAAATAGTGCACTTCAAGATACTGATAATGCTTACTATCTCATGCAATATGAGATTCCAGGACTCCTAAAGTCTTATCTGGGTTGCAAAGAACAAAATAGACAATATTCACATTCAACCAATTCATTGAATCACCAACACTAATTTCTTACATAAATAGTTGTTATAGCATATATATATATATATTTTACTATAATAATTAAACTCTTGAGAATGGGAATTTTACTTAAAGATTTTTATTTAGTAGGTGTCTTACATTAACTCATTAGTTTATTTTTATCATGATTCAGCTGCTTCAGTTTCTAGGATATGGACTTTTTATGTGGGTTTCCTTTGTAATATTTCTATGTACATATATGAACACATGAATTCCACCATTATGTATTAGAATAAGTTATATTCCATGACTGTATAATTATATCAAATTGGTTCTACAGTCATGTATAACTAAAAAGAACCAATAAATTTAAAAAAAAATAAAAAGACAAGCAGAATTACAGTATTAATTTTTATAAAATACATACTAACTCCTTCTCCTAGATTGAATTTATTCATTGTCTCATTATTTAATACCCTTTAGTGTGAAATTATATCTTAGACTTTCTTTGTTTCTAATGGTCTTGATAATTGTGAAGAATGCAGGCAGGGTACTCATGGACTATCAGAACATTGTTTTGTCAAGTACTCTCTCAGCTTAGATAGATGAGATAGGACCTTTGTGGAGGTGAAAATGTCTGCTCGTTGAGGTCTCAAACCTGGAGGAATGTGGTGATCATCTTTCTAATTAGTAGTGGTGCTCACTTTAATCCTTCACTATATAATGCTTCATTTTCCCAATACTGAGTCAATATTATCTTTTAAATTAATAAGTGATTCATGGGGAGATTATTTGAGATCATGAAATAATATGTTTTTAATACACATTTCACTACATTCTGTTTTTTATTTTTATTCAATATATATTATTAGAATTCTCCTAAAAGAAATAATTTTTCCCCTTCCTTCCTTCCTTCCTTCCTTTCTTCCTTCCTTCCTTCCTTCCCTCCCTCTCTCTCCTTCCTTCCTGTTATGGTTTAGATCTACAAATATAGATCTAAAGCTTATGTTTTTGAAAGCACGGTGCCCAATATAGCAAGGTTCAGAGGTGGGACTTTTGGAAAGATGAAAGCTGTAACCCCAACAGTTGATGAATCCATTTGATGAGTTAACAATATTGATGAACCACTGGGACATTTGACTGGTGGGGGCATGGCTGGAGGAAATAGGTCACCACTATGGACTACTGAGGCCTTGAACTATGGTTTCTCTCTTGTTCTCTCTCTGCTTCCTGGTTGCCATGAGTTGAGCAGTTTTCCTCTACCATGCCCATCTGCTATGATGTTCTGTCTGACATCAACCCCAGAGTTGTGGAGTTGTGACTATATATTGAGACCTCTGAAACTGTGATCTGTAAATAAACTTGAACTCCTCTAAGTTGGTCTTATCAGAAATTTTGTTCTCAGGGGTAAAAAATAACAAATTTTCTTCCTTTCTTTTTTCCCTCTCTTCCTCCCTTTTTTCCTTCCTTTCTTCATTTAATTTTGCATATATTAGTATGCTAAATGTTGAAATACGTATAAAGCTCAACCCTTAAATGTAACTACAGTTTGGATAAAATAACCTATTAATGATTAAACTATTTCCTTTTAATAATTATAGAGTGATTTGTGTGGGAAATAAACCTGAAGAATTTAGAAGTACACGTGTAAAAATTTTAAATTTACTCTGAAATATTTTAGCAAAATTGCTTTCAGTTTTGGAGAGAGTAAAATGGTAAATTGAGGAGAAATGTAAACCATGGAAGGCTCTGGATATTGTATAGTGTGTTTTGGTATGTCATACTTCCAAACTTGCAGTAAGTTAAAAAATATTTTTAAATGAAGTGCATAAAATAATTATATGTGTATAAATATATACTTAATCTTAAAAATCTTTAATTGGATTTCAATTTTCAGTTTTCAAGACTCATACAAATTTAACATAAAAATGTATTGTACTATATGGTCAGTAATAGAATAGAGCCCCAAGGAACCTGAGATAAAATATATTAGAATTTATTTAGTCCATAAATGCATCAGGAAATTTATGGAAGTTTCCTATCTTAATTATTGTTCATTTCTCAATACTGTTCTTTGTTATTTTAATATACCATATTGTATAAGCAGAGTTTGCTGAATTTTATTTGGTGAATTAACAGAACAAGATTTAGAAATGAAGTAATCATTCATTAATCAGAATGAAAATTATCAAACTTCACTTAAATATGGAAAATCTGTATCAAGTAGCATCCCATTCTTGTGAATGGGTGGAAGAAAGGACCTAGAGTTCTGTCTTTTAAATTGCTCTTAACTTTTAGATCTAAAGACTAATCAAGTTACTCTGTAGAATATGAGAATATTGTAAGTGAACAAACTTTCACCTGTTCAGATGGAAACAATTTAAAAACATCATGTGGTATTATACTTGGTAATTCTTTATGTGTTTTTTAGGAATTCACATTCAGATATTTAAAACTTTTAGCATAGTTTACTATTGTGTAACTGTTTATATTCAATTATATTCACAATTAAATTAAGAGTTAATTACAACCACTTTTCTTCACATTACTTCACACAGGGACACTGTGATCCAAATTGGATGCTATAAAAGTGATTTGTGAATTCATTTATATCTGGATAGTCATAGCTTGTGACCAATTGTGTCATTTGAATCAAGGAAATGTATATATCACATGAAAATATGCTATCTTACCATGTTACGTAATAGTTTAGAATTTGTGTGCAGAAAAAAGCATGGATTGATCTTAGAACAAGTCATGATTACTAACCTGCTATGTGGAAAGAAAATTGTTTCACTACATAATATAACTATGGTCTTAATAAAAGTCATTAATTAACTCTTTCTTGAGATAGATTTATTTACAGAAATACCCTGAAGCAAATAGTAATGATTAATTTATACCCTTATCTTCCTGGAATGAATATCTGGAGAAGATGATTGTATCAGTTTAACACAACTTGGAACTCAGTCCTGATCATTTAACTACATGCATTAAAATGATCTGGTCTCAGCTTTCAAGGTTATAGATGAGTTCCTTGATATGAAAAGTAATTGCATAACTCTTCACCCCACTCAAGAAATGATATTGGAAATGTGAGTCATTAATATGTAATGACTTATTTACCTGTTTTATTGTTAAAAACAGTGCCATTATATCAAATTATTTAAAGAAAAATTGAAAAGGCAACAGTACTTTTAAGAAATACTGCCTGAGAATCAACCCTAGCACAAATTTGGATGATCAAATTCAATTTCTTTTTTTAGTAATTGATTAGTAGGAGCTTATTCAAACAATTATTGTTACTTGTTCCACATAAGAACTGTACTTAAGATGTCTGATTTTCTTTATGTACATATACCAGAAGAACTTAAGTCATATACATACATACTCGTGTGTGAGCTTTACACTTTCCCCCTATGCACACATTTAGTTATTCTATGATGTATTAAATAGTTTCAGGCATAAAAAATAACTGACTGATTCCCAGTTTAACCACTGACTAGTTGTTTGATCTGAAACAATTTATTTCTATAAGCATACTATACTTTCTCTCTGGTAAACTAAGACATTCAATTTTATAGTCTAATCTTTTAGTTTTCTTTTGCCTTAGGCATTTTTATAATGCTACAGTGTACATGTGTGCATGTGTGTGTGTGTTTGTATATATGTGTTTAAACTATTATAAACTTGAAAATTCTGTAGAAGATTAAGGCACTATTATCAATAATGCGTTCCAAGCAGGCACAAGATTTTATTTGTATTTTAACAGTTTTGTAAACAAAAAGACTATTTTTGATTTATTATTATTACATGTTTTCTTTACAGTTAATTATACTTTCAAAAAGGAACTATTTTTCAGCCATTTTGGGTCACCACTAAAGATATCAGTTGAACTGCTAGAAGAGTTGCTTTCTCAGAGCAGGGAGCAGTGAATTTGGGGATTGATAAATTGGTTTACATGAACTTCCAGAATCAAACAGTAAAGTATTTATCAGTTTGCATCTTTAGCATAAGATATAAATTAAGTATATTTTGTCTCTCAGTTTCATAGATCTAGCTTAAAACTTTTACAGCACCTTGTACTGTTAATGTCCATATCATGGGACTCTAGGAAAGTTCTTAACACTCAGATTAGAGCAGGATATACCCAGAAGCAAAATATAGAACATGTCAGTACAGTGAGTCTTCAAAAATTTTAAAGGAAGTTTGATTCAATTTGACAAACATCGTGTATCATTTGCTTAGATGTTTTAGATACTCCCTTGTGTGTAACTACAAAAAGCTTTGCAGGGCATGCCCTGGGAGGTATATCCTTCATAAAACTTTATAACAATATCCTTTTTCCAGGCAGTTTTAGTTCTAAACTGAAATAAGAAAAATGAGTTGCTTTCAACTAGGTTTTATGAAGATATGTGAAAAAAATCTTTTAAATATGAAATGATATGAGTAAAAAATGCCCAGAATATAAATCAAGAAATAAATCTTTCTTCAATTTTGATAAAAAGCTGAGTGTCAATTTCCTGCTCAAGTTTCTTTGTCACCTGGATCTTTGTAAGATGGAGACTTGTGAATGCACACAAGTGACAATTCAGGCATCTTTAAAATATCATTCATTATGAAATGAAGTGGAATATTAAGAAATATAACAAAAACAATAATATATAAATGATAACAAAATGTAATGAGCTCTACGTGTGAAATAATATAAGAATACAAAATCAATCATGAAAGCAAGTGATATTTGCATGAATAATGAAAAGAATTTTTAAATTTTATTTTACCGCATGGAATGGTCATCCATCAAATGAAAAGAGTGTTGAAAGCTTTTGATGTGCATTGTGTTGTATACACATAAGGATCAGGGCTTAATCACATATCTCGAGGACTTTGAATTTCAATTACTGAAATGCAAGAGGTTGCACAGTCCAATCCATATCTAATGTAATCACTTTAAAAATATAGCCTTTTCCTCAGACAAGAAATTACCAGACTAATTTATTAATTTACTATTTTATTAATTTGCTGTTGAATTACTTGCTTATTGTTAGGCATTGTTTTAAATTATAACAAAGCAGAAGAGCATAATCTTCTATGTACATTCTATCATTAATCAGCAAACAGGATTATATCTGATACTTCTCTATGGGACTAATGCTTGAAAATGTTCTGTCAGCTCTCACTTTCTAAGAAAGACCACCTGAAAAACTTGTTCAAATAAAACTAGGCTGATTTAATTTACTGCTGTAAGAGATGTAATGGTTACTTTACATGTCGGATTGGGCTACAGTACCCAGGCTCTTTCGTCAGACATGTCTGGATTTTGCTCTGAAGGTATGTTTTAGGTGAAAAATAAAATTTAAATTAATAGATCTTGAATAAAGCAGATTTTCTCCAATAAAGTGGATGGGCATCATCTCATCAGTTGAAAACTTTTAGGAAAGGAAGGACCTCCCCTTTCCTAAGGAGAATTTGCATGATAGAGAAGATTTGGATCAGAAAGGCAGCATCTGCTTTTCTCTGAGTTTCTAGACTATCAGCTTTCTGTGTGAATTTGCCAGGCTCCAAAACTGCATAAGAAAATACCATGATGAGAGAGTCTTAAGAGTACCTTCAAGGCAGAAGTCAGGGACTGAAATTTATCCATGAAGTTGTGCAGTTTAAGGACATCATTCAAATTGGACAGAGCTTATGGCATACTGACTGACTGGTGATGGCAGAGAAGGGAGTACCCAGGCAAGGGACAAGCAAGCTCTTCATCCAGACAAGTAAGAAATTCGAAAGGGTTTGAAGCCTTCAAAAAGCAAGCATCTCCTGGGGCAAGCACCTATTTTGCCTAATCATAGTATTAATTTACTTCCAAAGAAAGAAAAGCAAAGCTTTCCTAGAAATGTTAATAACAGGGCAGAACATGTCATTTTCAATATAAAGTAGCTATGTGTATACCAGGGAGAGAGGTTAAGGGCTGGAAGGGTAAAATAAGGATGTGGAAGAAAAAGTGCATTTGTGGTGCCTCTCTGTAAACAACCTAAGTATTTTTTTTTTTTTTCTGAGACTGTAAAGCAGTCTAATTCATGGCATACCTGCTGAAACAGAAATCAAAAGTCTAGTTGACTAATTCTAATGCCAGTAAATTGTGACTGAGAAGTCATTTGATGTTTATGTGTCTGATTTTCTCACCTTTCATATGACTTCCTGGCCAGAATTTTATTCAGTTAATAAAATTCTCTACTATATTTAAGTTTAGTAAATATAAGGAATACATATACTAAACAATTAAACAATTAATAAGCATAAGCTCTTCAGAGAATGCCTGATGTACTGATAGAAATGAATATTTGGGATAAACTAGTGATCGATAGATTTATCAATAAATGTTGATTATTTTAAATATTTTGGTTTTCATAGTATCTTAATATGCAAGTTTGTAACACTTTTATTGACCATTTAAAATCAATCAATCAAGCATAGTTTTGGGATTATAAATATTTATTCATCAACTAAACGGGCAAAGCTTTGTAACTTTAAAAGATGATGTTAAATTCTAGTATTGTTATAGAAAACAGAGTTTACACTATTCTTTGTTAATGCTACATACAACTGCCTAATAAGAAGTATCTGATTTATATGCTAAGAAAATGGAAAGAGTCCAGGTTCCAGCAAGCAATAAATAAATAAATAAATAAATACCTTATATATTAAATAGATGTTAGAGAATGTACAATTTTAATACTCACTTATATAGTTTATAACTTTATATCTTTATCTATAAATGGTTTTTGTTTGCTTTTTTATGCTTTTGCAAGCAGGGCCACATGCACATAGAGATGCTTTGCCAAAACAGTGTATAAGTTGCCAGAACACTTTCAAATGGCTTAGAAACAATCTCTGTTATTTTTCCTACATACTAGTGTCAATCTAAATGACACAGATTCTCCAAAGATAAGTTTAATCTGGACTAGCAGAGCATTGCAATGGGAATTGATGTGTCACACATGAACTGTGAGCATCTTTAGGGAGACAAGAGACAAGGGTTTTAAAGGGTAAAAGTGAGGAGTACACATAAGTTGTTTTGAGACAAGGAGAATAATATAGGTGCTTATTTCAAGACTTCAGGTCAGTCCATTAGTGGAGACTATCTGGATAAGTTCTTGTACATCAGGTTAGTTGACCTTGTGACCAGCAAACATCAGATCAGAAAGTCCATGGCAAAAGTTTTAGTTGCAGGCACATGTGAAGAAGACCCATCCATAGGTTCTTTGTGATACTTCTTAT
Source organism: Sciurus vulgaris (assembly GCF_902686455.1). Classification (NCBI taxonomy): domain Eukaryota; kingdom Metazoa; phylum Chordata; class Mammalia; order Rodentia; family Sciuridae; genus Sciurus; species Sciurus vulgaris. Next base: position 152,851,259 of record NC_136466.1, read on the forward strand.
CATAGGTAAGTGTGTATGACCACCCTCCCTTCTTAACCTCCTGACTTGACTTTGAGTTTGACATAACTGATTCCATCTTGATCTTGACAACTTTTACACTAAATGCCACTCTATTATGTGTACTATTTATAATGAATTTATTTAGTACAATTAATGTATTTCTTTGCATGTCCTTTACCTTTATACTTCTATGGCACTTGGATGGCAGGAAACTCCTGCCACGAGTATCAGCTGTCTCTGCTATCAGTCTCCAGCAGTGGCTCCGTTAATTATCTTGCCATAGAGTCTGAGGCAGATAGCAATCTTTCCTAAAGAGCAGACAGATTTAAAGAGGCAGAATTAATTAAAATTGATTCACACATTCTGTCATGTAGAGGTCTGCTGGGAGCCTTTCTTTTCCACCCCTCCCCACCTCATGATGTTGTACTACATGGTGCAGGTGGGGATCCCTCCCGTAGAATACTAATTATGGAGCTTGAATGGGATTATCCACAGTGATTGGCAGTGTAATGCATGAAAGGATTTTAAAATTTACTTCATTTAAGGGATTTCATGAGGGACCAATTCTTTCTTCCAACTTTTATAAGTTGTTATTGAGAGGAGGACAAAGCTGAAAATCCAAGGTCACTAAGGATTATCAGAGAACTTGCAAATGAGTCATACATTTTAATTGTTAATTGTTCAACACTGTATACTTTGAAAAGACATGAGAAGTGTTAGAAATAAAGATAATAGAAGGATAAGTACGTATCCATGTCTATTAACAATCTTCTTTCTTTTTATAAAAAGCTTTTGGATAACAGAATTTATAAATGAACATAGCAAATATTTAATAAGAATAAAATAAACTGATAATCTTATAAAACCTTTATACTATATATAATTAACCATTACCAGTTGCTATCAAAAACTGATACACTATAGATACAGTATAAAGGTTGGTTTCTTTTTTTTCTTTTTTTGTCTGTGCTAGAGATCAAACTCAATGCCTTGAGCATACTAGGCATGTATTTTACCACTGAACTGAGCTACGCTTCCAGACCTACTAAGTTTAATCAAAACAATAAATCTAATCCTAGACACCATACATTATTTTTGTTTGTTTGCTTTTGTTTTCTGGTTTCATTTTTATCAAAGAAATGTATTAGTTATAATCAATTCTTAGCCGCTTTAACAAAGAAACCCCATATATTTCAGTAAGGTAAATATTTTCTTTCATGTAACCAATTCAAAGATTGAACACCATTAATATAACATAATGTAAAAGTTCACCGGCTCATGTTGCAGGGCTGGTAGTGTGCCCATATCTTCATCTTCAAGAAGCACTTTTCATCTACATGTGCAAGAAGAAAAGATACATGGGGGATATAAACCCAGAAAGGAAAGACAAACTCCCTTCCTTTATAAACAGGATCCTGATCTTGCAAATATCACTGTGTGTTCATATTCCATTGAACATTCACTAGTCAGGTGCTGTGGCCCACTTAACTCCCTGTTACAATGAAGCAAAGAGTTGATGGATACTAGAAAACATGTAGCACTGGTAAGGAGTGGAGAAGTCATAGGACAGTTAAAATAATCAAACTGAGAAACTTATAGTCTGAGCTTTATATTTTCATAATTTTCCATTTTATATATTTAAGAATCTTTTTCAGAATCAGAAATTTGATATTTAAGATAAACATGATTTGGATACCAAATTGTTCTCCTCATTCTACCTACTGAATATAGGTTAACACAACATTGCTGGGCCTAGTGGTACATGCCAGTAATCCCAGTGGCTCAGGAGGCTGAGACAGGAGGATTGCAGGTTTGAGGCTAGCCTCAGAAACTTAGTGAGGCTATAAGAACCTACTGAGACCATAAGAAACCTAGTGAGACCCTTTCTCAAAATAAAAAATAAAGAAATTAAAAGGAATGAGAATGAGTCTCAGTGGTTAAGTGCCCTTGGTTTCAATTCTTAGTAACACCCCCCTCAAAAAAAAAAAAAGATAACATTTTTTATTTATGTGTGTGTTTGCAGAATAACAAATAAAATAGCAAGCAATTAGAATTGGGTAGAAAACTAACTTAACTACTATGTATAGCTCCTCAAGCATTTTATTACATTTGAAAATTGAAAGGTGTCATTCTTTATAACTAAAAGAAGGTCTCTAAGGAAAATATACTCTTTGCTGAAAGTTACAAATATAGTGTGTAATGATAGTGTTAATCTCATATCATTGAGCTTTATCAGTATTTGCTATTTTAATATGTATTTGTTTTTTTTTTTTCTATAAACATATATAGACCACTTGATATGTAGAATATGCTATTAGGAATTTTGAGTAGAATAGAGAAAAATAAAACAGGACATTTCATACATATGGCACTTGAAGTAAGGACCTAAGAGTTTCTGACACACAGAAAAATCTGTCATCTATAAAGAAGGAATTTTTTTCAGCATCAAGTGCTTTTAAGAAAGTTTTAGTGGAATTGACCAGATTAACAGATAAAATTATAATAAAAGCAAAAGATGTATCCTATGGGCACTTTGCATCCTTTTCCACAATTGTAACTTGCTTATTCCCCATTTGTGTACAATGAATCAAACTGCAGTCTATAAAAATAAAAAAGTAATTAAAAAAAGTATCATCAAAATTTAAAAAGGTTAAAATAACTGCAAAGTATCTTACTTGATATTATTTGCAGTTTTCATATGAAAAGACAAATGCCAAGTCAATGAGAGTGAAAAACAAATCTTAACTTTAAAAATATAATCTTAACAAATTTTTAAAATATATATTTAGGTAAGCAAAATTTGTAAATATCAACATTGAGAGTCTCTTCTGGCTAACATGAGAGGAGAATAATGTTACTGTTGCTGTCAATTTAAAATCTGTGTTTCTAACACAGGTAGTTTTAGTGTGTGAATTACTATGTATCAGCTTCATTTGTCATCAAACATTTCTCTACCTTCAAAAACTTTTCACCAAAGAAATGTATTATTTTGCCATTATTTAAAAAGCATTAATGGAATAAAGATTCACCCTGTATAAAACTTAAACTGCAGCATATTGACCACCTGAAAACCCCTCACTTTTTATAGCCATCATGTATTAGCATCATGAATTTGAACAGTTTACACTGGACAAATTCTTTGTAACCTGTCAGTGAAAGGGAACTAAAATGGTATAAAACAATGAAAATTTTAAAAATATATAATGTTGTAAATGAAAATACCAAATATAACAAAAGGGTGAATAAATTTCAATAGTGAAGAGTACTGTTAGAAAACAGTCGAAGGACTTTTTGAATCCTAACTTGTAATACATTAAATATTTTGTGAGTGGAACTAGTAAGCATAGAAAAGAAATGTATAAAACTCTTTTAATTGATAAAGTTTGTGGAATAGAAAATGATAGTAGATGTGCAGCCTAAGATACTAATATTTATGTTCAGAGTTGATTATTCTTCCAGAAAAATCACACTTAAATATTTTCTGGTACAAATTATTCCTATAACCAAAGTAGAAAAAAAAAGTGGGTTAGAGATTAAGAAAAATCTATAAAACTTCTAATTTCTACACCACAGAATATAGACCCGTGTCTCCTCCCTTGTCTCCATTTCTTCCTGGCGGTATGCCTCTTTTTTCTGCTCCCATGTCAGACTCACTGTCACCCAGGTGTATCCTCATTCAACAGGACAGTCTCCTGTTCTACTCAACATCTGCAGCACTCCCCACATGGTCCTGCATCCCCTTGTCCAAATGCCCTTCTGCACTATGGTCTCTGTGTGACCAATGACATGCTCTAGAACTGTTCTCCTAGTCTCTAGAACAGGATACTATAAATACTCTTTTGGCAATTACATAGGTGTACCCTCTCTTGACAACCGGCACACGATGTGAAGACTGTATTTGCCAAAATATTTAAAGCATTCAGTTTGTTTTCTGATATTTTTATACTAATACAATTGATTTTGTAACATGGTGTTCATTATTTTGATGTGATGATGGATGATTGCCAGGTTATTTTGGTCATCCAAATGACTTCGTTATTTGGGTCATCTAGATAACTAAGTTGTTTTCAATACTTTTGACTTCAAATAGTCAATCAGGGTGATTACATAGGAATTAGGCAACACGAATTTAAAGACTGCTTAATAATAGACTTCAAGTTTATAAAAAGAATGTAGATGATGGTAAACATCTGTTTCCCTTTCTATTAAGTGGGAAAAAATGATGAAATAAGGAAATATGCATAATAATTGCAGTGGAAAGCATTCAACTTGGTTACTAATAGTCAAGATTTTGATGTCTCAGGTCTTTTTTTCAACAAAGTAAATTATGGAAGATTTTATAAGAAAGAAGAGTTAGAATAATATTTTTCAATGTTCAAGTTTAGAGGACCAAAAACAAAGTAATCTAGGGTATTTATCATCTGCTAAACTATATATATGTGTGTGTGTGTGTGTGTGTGTGTGTGTGTGTGAGTGTGTGGTACATTCCTCAAGCTTATCTGACAGCAGTCACTGACACTATGGTAAGCTAAACAGTCTGGACAGAGAAACTGAGGTAATGGTAAAGACTTGCCATGGAATGAAGGTCTTTGCAGTTGCTGAGGCTGAGTTATGAGCTGAGGGAAGGCCTTGCTCACCAAGCATCCCAGCAAGCTGTGATGTGAGCTCACGTGCGCTGCCTTGCCTCATGCTGTATGCAGGAGCTTACCATCCCCCCAGTCCTTTGTCTCAGATCTGTTGCTGGGCAGAATTACTTAGGCATACTTGATTTGTTTACATTATCTCCAAGTTTAGTTCACCTATAGGCTGAGTCTGTTATGCTTTAACAAGCGTGTTAACCTGATTGGAAAATGTGCCTATACATGTCCTGTACAATCCTAAGTAAAATTAGATCTGGGCTTTCAGAACTCGGTCTCCAGTGTCTCAACTGGGTTAGACGCTGTACATCCTCACCTCCAGTGGGACCTCCTAGTCTCCAAACATCAACATATATATATATGCACACACACACATATATATACATACATAAATTACATGTGTATATATCAAATATTTTATTCTGTTTCCATTCCTTTTAATTCTACTCCAAGACACTGTGATATCCTTCTGAGATTTCAGCTCCTTTCAAAACTTTTATCCTGCTCTATTTTTTAGCATATAATGTGAAAAACTATATATATGTTTTAAAACATGCTAACAATGTTCTAAGAAGTTTCTTTTGTATTTAGAATAAAATTCAAACTGAGGCCCAGGAGGCCCTAGATCATCTGCCCTTTTCTCCATCACCAACCCATCTGCTACTTCACCCTTTCACTTAGTATATTGTTTCTTTTCCTTGAATTTATTAAACTTGAACATATCTTTTAATTTATGTTGATTCTGCTTGAATTCATCTCCAGATGATACCATGCCTGGCTTTTTATCATCAATCTGAAGTGGCTAAAATTTTGCCTATTCAGAGATATTTCAGGTACAAGCTAAGGGTGCCTCTTCCCATGTCACTATTTCCTGCTTTCTTCATTTTCTTCATGGCATTTACCATTATGAAATTTCCATGTATTCAAGTGTTTGTGTAGTTATTACTGTCCTTGTCTGTCTTATTGGGAACTTGGGCTTCAAGGGCAAACATCTCTCACCTGCTTTCTTCATTACTGCATCACCAGAAATTAAAGTAAATGTTCAGGAAAAGAGTTGAATGGTCACATGTGACTGTGAAAGTGTCATGTAGAGAAGACCATGAGATGGAAGAAATGAGTGAAGCTAAAAGCATAATGAAATTCATGTTAATGCAGCTTTCATACATTTCAGTTTCTTTGAAAGTCTAATTATTGAAGTCATTCTATTGTTAATTAACACAGTACTTGATACATTGAGGATTTTTTTTTCCTGTAATGCTCTATACTAGCAAATATTATAAGACTCCCTGTGGATAATGCAAACATTTTCTCTAATAAAACTACCCATGGAGAAAATTTTATAAATCTCTGCCTAAAACAATATTAATTGTACCTGCCATGAAGCCAACAACAAAAACAAAAAAAAAAGCAAAATAAATAGCAGCTGTTGCAATAACATCATAATACATTTAATTTTTAATAGTACTAGATTTGCTACTTTTTTCCCCTGAACATCTATCTCTACAGTAAGATCATAGCAATAAACTTAACCATACAGCATGTGTGCACTCACTTTATTTAGCGTGTAGCCGATTACTCTTGCAACAAAACAGATGTAGCATCTGCTGGTTATTTATAGAGAGTGATGCCCAGATAGACACTCCTCAATACTCCTCAATCCATGTTCATATAATGTTTATTGACATATGTCACTTTATTTTTCACAAATAATTAATATGCATAGTAACATCTTTTCATAGAGTTCTACAATAAAATGGGATCAAAGTTTTATTGTAAAGTTTTATAAGACTATTAGATGTGTTTTGCTAGATGGCTACATACTCAAGCCAAATCACTTCTGTGAAATTATGACATTAACCTGGTGGCAGATTTATTTGACTGGTCAACTGAAACTTTTGCACACACTTTTCCAATTGGGGGTAGGGAATATATTGCTCTATGTTATTGTCATAGTCTATTTAAAAAATAATGCTAAATTGATAAATTTTCCCAAGGTAGAAATGTAAACTTTATTTACAACATCATAATTTGTGAATGACATATAGATAATTAACACTAAGTAAACATGAAAATAATTGTGAATGTAGAAAACAGTCAACAGTACATTGGGATGACTAAAATATTTTAATTGAGACTAGTATTCAAGAGAAGATAAGACCACATACTTTGAGATATTGTATATACTAGTCATAATGTAATAATATTGTCTTTGGGAATTTTTATGTTACTCCCATATTCTCAAAAAGGGACTCTATAGTCCTTTATATAAAAATCTCATCTTATAGAAATTACAGCTCCCCTTGTCTTGCCTCAAATTTAATCCATGTCTCAAATCTTCTCTTTCCTTCAAGTAAAATCTTTTATTTTTCTCTCCTTTCTTTACTTTTCCCTTTTTTCTTTTTTCCATTTTCTTTATTAAAAATCATAAATTTACATAGGGCAATGTTGTTTGATTCATTCTGTTATTTTTTCCCTTCCCCCCACCCCTTCCACCCCTCTTTTCCCTCTATACAGTCCTTCCTTCCTCCATTATTACCACCCTCCTTATCCCTAACCGTAACCCTAACCCTAACGCTAACCCCTCCTACCCCCCATTATATGTCCTCATCCGCTTATCAGCTAGATCATTCATCCTTTAGATTTTTGAGATTGGCTTATCTCACTTAGCATGATATCCTCCAATTTCATCCATTTCCTGCAAATGCCATAATTTTATTATTCTTTATAGCTGAGTAATATTACATTGTATATATATACCACAGTTTCTTTATCCATTCATCAACTGAAGGACATCTAGGTTGGTTCCACAATCTGGCTATGGTGAATTGAGCAGCTATGAACATTGATGTGGCTGTATCTCTGTAGTATGCTGATTTTAAGTCCTTAGGGTATAGGCCGAGGAGTGGAATAGCTGGGTCAAATGGTGGTTCCATTCCAAGCCTTCTGAAGAATCTCCATACTGCTTTCCAGAGTGGCTGCCCTAATTTGCAACCCCACCAGCAATGTATGAGTATACCTTTTTCCCCACATCCTCGCCAACACCTATTGTTGCTTGTGTTCTTGATAATCGCCATTTTAATTGGTGTGAGATGAAATCTTAGGGTAGTTTTGATTTGCATTTCTCTTATTACTAGAGATGTTGAACATTTTTTCATATATCTGTTGATTGCTTGTACATCTTCTTCTGTGAAGTGTCTGTTCATTTCCTTAGCCCATTTGTTGATTGGATTATTTGTATTCTTGGTGTACAGTTTTTTGAGTTCTTTATATATTCTGGAAATTAGTGCTCTATCTGAAGTATGAGTGGCAAAGATTTTTCTCCCACTCTGTAGGCTCTCTCTTCACATTACTGATAATTTCCTTTGCTGAGTTTTGTCAGGTGCCTCCTTATCTACTTAATTACCATTCTCAGCACCTCACTGTTTTTTAGTGTTCCACTATTTTGAATTCCAATGTTTTATTTTAAATTCTTAGTTCCCATTCCTTCAACATGTTCTTTTTTTCTCCATACCACTTTCAGTATATATGTCCATAACATTAAATATACCAACAAGATTTTAACTGCCTCAAAGTATATATTGAGTTGAGACCTTGTCTTTGAACTTGTAGAGTTACCTATCCAGGAGTCAAATGACTCTTCTTTGGTACCTCATCAGGTCCTCATTCTTATTTTCTTGATAACCTGATTCATCATCTTCCCTTTACTTCCCAATCTGCGATGAAACCTGAACTGTAACTGCACCATCAGCATCCCAACCTGACCCTCTGGCACATTTTTAGATATTCCATCCCCAACACTGCCCTGCATTAGTTTGCTCACTACTCCTTCTCATTCTGACTCAAATTAATTCTTTAAATTCTGGTGCTTCTCTCCTCTATCTTCTGATTTGTAATTTTTTTTAATCCTTTGGTTTTATTCCCATTATTATGATCTTAACTAGTTGTAGTTTCTCTCTACTTGAACTAAGGCCATGGCTTTTCTATTAGATTCTCTGCCCATTGTTCCTACCTGTTCAATCTAATTACATTTGTAACACACACACACACACACACACACACACACACACAAATCAAGTTATACCCATAGCTAAAGGACTAGGCATGGTTTGGCATTACCTGTTGCATAAATTCTAGTTTCCTGAACATGATCATCAGGGTCCCCCATTCTTTGAACCCAGCTTTACTTTTCACTGTGATCTCTTATGGCTCTCCATGTCCAAGTCACACACTGAATAGTCCCCCTCTATAATTAGTTTCCTAATCTCTACCACTAAGAAAAGTTCAGGAATTTTCTACTTTGTTTCCACAAAATAAATTAAATAAATCTACTGTAGTAAACACAAAATAATATGGTATGTGTTTTTATCTAGAGGAAAAATTGTGCATTAGGTTAAGAAATACATCCAAGACTTTAAGTGGTATACATCATAAGTGAAGGAGCAAGAAGTGAATGATGATTATGAATTAGACAGTTGTGTATGTGTTTATGCAACTCAGAAGTAATGGTACCCAAACATAATAGTACAAGACCAACTATCCATAGTAGTGTCTATAAATGTAGCAGATTGGAGGGATCTCTTTCTGAACACCTGTGAACTAAACAGACTACTTCTCAGTGTCCATTTTTATATTCTTCCACAATTTAATTTTGCCTTTTTTTCCTATAAAACAATAATCTTAAGTGTTTACAGAAAAAGAGACAATGACATATTTCATACATAACATGTATTTAAAGACCTTTTTCTTTCCCATTTGGGTTTCCTGGGATACAATATTTATTCTACTCATATATAAGGAAATTTGATTTTATTTTAAAATATAAACTATTTTATCTCTATATAAGAAATATAAACCAGTCACACTTTTAGCACTTAGATATGAAAGCCCATGAAAATCATTAAGCTAAAAACAACTGTGGGAAACAGCTAATATTTGAATTATATTTCTTCAGACTTGATCAGAATTCAAAATGGTGTCCCACATTGGTAAAACATTCATTTGTCATGAAAATAGGAATTATCCAACACTGGGGTCATGTGTTTCTCTCTAGACACATTTCTCACCTGATCTTTGGACATGAAACCCATTTCCAGAAATTGCAGATGTTCAAGCCTCTATGTTTCTTACTGCATTTGCAGTCTCTTCTGGCAAATTACAACTCAAATGTCAACATATCAGTTGTGTTTTCCAACACATTCGCCAGAGTCAAATACTGCACAATTTGGCTACTCCTTGCTGTGGACTTAAGATCATTATGATTAAAACCAAATCAACATCACACCTTGCTTTCCCACAGTATGCTTCATTCATGGGCCTTGTGAACTGTATCTCATTATCTTTGTCTCCCTAACCTGTAGGTATTCTGGCTCTCTCATAGGGATTTGTATGACAACAGTCATTAGCAAATGTACTCAATTCTCAATCAACCCCTGACTAAAACCTTGAGAGACATTATTTTTGTTTTTATTTTCCCACTAAAGTGTATTGAACAACATTTTTAATGAACAACTTTGGTGGGAGGAATTTCCAACAGTGCAATTCAACTTAAGATTTCATCACATTTACCATTTCCACAGTCTCTAAACTTCTTTGAGACTTCATTCCTGTGGATATGGGATACTTGAAATTGAATCTTCAGTGTACTCTATACACAGAAGTCGCTTTAGATCTTAAAAGTATGCTTTTTCTCCCTTTGAATTATAAAAGGTAACCCAAGTCTTTCATTAAGCTTCTGGAAACAGTGCCCAAAAGAAAACAAAGTGCATCTTTATTTTCATTCACATAATATTTTGTGCTGAGCAGGTCAAGGCTTTGAGACTCACTTTTATCTTTGTGGTTTATATCTTTGGGTTTTTGTTTTTTCCCTTTCGTCCATTGCTGTCTCTCATTCCTGTGTTGCCAGTGTCCTCTGTGTTTCAGAAGCACTTTGCTGCATCCATTGTCTCCATTTCTGTCTTGTGAATTCACCATCTTCTTTTGCACAGAGCCACTTCTACTGCTGAAGAGTTTGAGTACCAGCCCCTGTAGTTCACTTAGAATAGCAGGACACTACAAATCAGTTCATTCAGTAGTGGTGAACAAATGAGATTTAAACACATCAGCATAGATTTTCCATTTTTAAAAATTTTTATTTGTGTCATGTTTGCATTTACATACATTTTATTTTAAGGCATTTTTAACATAAAAATGATATTAGCAGTTATTTCTTCAAATCCATCAAAATCGTTTGTTCAAGTTGGCATTTGATCAGCTTTTCTCTCAATGATTAAAACATATTTATGACCTTCATGGGAAACAATTCGTCTGTATTCTAATTAGAATGAGAGATATAATGTTTCCTGAGTTATCAAAATATAAGAATTTGAATAATGTTTAAACATATATTATTCCCAGAGTTGCCTATCCATTTATTACTGATTTTTTAAAAATAATAGTCCCTAACTAATAATCATGTATTGCTTCTATTTTAGCACAAAGCAAAGTGTGAAAAATCTAGGAATTATAAGTGATTATTTACGAAAACCATGCACTTAAAATGCTCTTACTGAAGTTATATTGAGCTGCAAGTAGTTAGTGTGAAATTTCGGTTATAATTTCACTGCATACTCCATTTATTACAATATAAAGTTATTTGTACATTTTCTTTGATTCTAGAAATTGCAAGTTTTAGATTATGAGGAGGGCCTTTCCATTAAAGAAACTTAAAATATGCATTGAACCATTTTTCTTATATACTGATTCTCTAAGTAGCCTGACATTTTGACTTTTACTTATTTTCACCTTTGATGTGTTGAAGTACATAGTGCTTTTAAGATTTGGAAACAGTAAGGGGATGCACAAGCTTATTAGAGTGGGAGTAGATGTCAGGAAGTAAAATGGGAGATGCCAAGGGTTTCACGGAGGCAGTTCTGTTCCTGAGTTTTCTCTATGCTTTTGATTCTCACAGTATTTCTATGCACAGCTACACTGAGGAGGTGCTGTTGCCTCTATCTCATAATGAATATATGCTTTTGTCTTTCTTTAGTTCAAGGTATAAAAATTCTGTTATAAATGTCTGAAACGGAATTATCTTCTTTAACTTTACCACAGAATTTTACAAGTATATTTTCCATATAATGATGCAGAATATTGATTTGATATACTGTGGGGCTAGATTTGTATGTGTACCACAAATAACAATACAGCATATTGCCATGACTTATGTTATGAATTAAATGAAAAGCAGACAAACATGGTACTTATACTTAATAAATGGTACTTATACTTAATAAATTTCAAAATCATTTCCATGTGATTTTAAATATATTGCATTTCTCCGAAACAGTTGTCATAAACAAATAAATAAATGTACTTTGGTAATGTTTAGATTTTTGTTGATGTTGGTTTTAGTTTCCAAATGCAAACAATTAGAATAAAATTCCCACAAAATTTACACCATGTCCATATTTATATTTCATGGCAGATCTTTGTTAAACCAGACACAAACAAATAGCACTGATATGTCATTCTTAACAGGACTTGTCAGTAGGAAGGGAAAATGACCTTCTATTTCTTTAATTGCTCTTACTGTTGTGAAGTTTGGGAAAGTGATAATTGGATGCCATCAAATAGACTCCAAAGACCAATTAACAAAAGGAAGTCATGTAACAGGCCAGCCAGTGTTCAATTAAATTGCTATTTCAGGTGGTACTCAGCTGAGGCAAACCTATCATGTATACAAATTGTGTTCTTTCTATACTCATACACAAATTATACTTTGGAGAAATTAATTACTAAATACTAAGATATTTTTTCAATTGGCAGATGAACCAATTATATTTCACACATGGACTGATTATTAAATTTCACTCAGTGTAAATATTTTTGACCTTTTAAATTGCTCTGTCATTATGGGAAAGCAGCTAATTGCTAGAATGACAAATTAAACACTGCATTTTAAATTATATAACTGATGTTTCTAGGTGAAAGATTTGAATCTGAAAGCATTACAAACCTTCACAAATTATTTGTCAACACTGATAAAATTTGAAAAAAAATACAATGCAGTGGGATGCTTACTTGTAAGTTTATTTGCTTATCATTTCAATTGAGAACTTGGTCCAGTGATGCTAATATTCACCTGTACAAGAACAATCAGTATTTGAAGAAAAATGGCATGACATTCCTGGCAAAATTATTTAGGGAGAATATCATACAGCAAAAAGAAAGTTCCATTCTAATATGAGTATAGAAGTGTTAATGTAAGATCAATAATTCCAGCAGAAGTTGATATTTAGAAATATTTAATGCCTATAAATAGATGAATTTATCTAGCCAGTATTTAATTACTGAGCATTAACCATGAGCCATGTGTTTTCATGTTTTGCACACACATAAATCAGCTTATTTTTATACCCACTGCATCAGGAACATTTTTTGTCATTATCTCCATTTACAGATGAGGATAAGGAGAACACAAGTCTGTACTGTTCCAGAGTCACAGACCTGGTAGGAGGAGAAGCACTTTATCACAATAAGGTGACATTTCAATCCATGTATAAAACACAAGCACATCAATAAACAATTTTAATTGATTGTGAGATTCCTTGGAAAAAAGCAAAAGTTTAATGCCTTTAAAAATCAGATGCTCACTTAGTTTAGGATATAAATACAAACAAACAAAACATTTTTTCCTATCTATAATGTGTCTTCGGAGTAGCAAGTCTTTCAAGGTGACACACAACTTATCTTTTATATTATAAATAGCTCTTACATATAATAAATATAAAACAATTGACTAAAGAGTAAACACAAGGAAAACTTAATTACCAATGAGAATTAATAAAATTCAAATTAATTAATATTTTAACAAGACTTAATTTTAATATGTTGATAAGAAACACTTGAGGGTTGCTTATAGGAGTTCTGTCCTAAAACATGGTTTGTCACAGTTGTTGAGTCAATTGATATTTTATGTCCAAACCTGTCCTAAAACACAGTTTGTCACAGTTGTTGAGTCCAATTGGTATTTTATGTCCAAAACTATTAAAAAAATGCACACATTCTTCTAAACCATTGGTTCTAGTTTGAAGGAAGTATTGCAAATACATATCAAATAACAAAAGGTCCAATAATAGAAGAAAGCCAACTTGCTAAATTATTATACATGACATACCATATTAAAACAATATGCTTCAGGCAGAGATCTGTTAAATAAGTACTTATAGTTAGTGTAAAATAATGTTGGCTATGAAAGATTTGGACTGTTTTAACAGATTTTAGGTATTTTTTTAGTGAGATAAAGATAAAAATTGCTATGCCAGATAAAGGGGTTTTAAAAATGTCTTTCTATCTTTATTAAGTTAATATATATAAAATGTAGTGGAGTTAATATTTTAAAGAATGTAACTACTGTGAACAGTAACAGAGAAACATTTCATATATAGTGGTCTAGAATAACTTGTCATCCCAAGCATCTTAGCCTGCACACACAGTCTTCAAAATGAGAATTCCAGAGTAGGAAACCCCTGCACACTGCACAGAGGAGCTCCTGGTTTTTGCACTGTAGTAAGACACGCTTGGTTGTTTGTGTCATTGTTTGACTTCAATTTTTCATGTCAGTACTGCTCTCCCCACTGGAGTGCTCTTTCATAAAATTTTATGTTTAATGATATGTATCGATCAATGTTCTCCAGAGAAATAAAGCCAAAAGGAAGCATATATACGCATATATGCATGTGTATACTTACAGAGAGAGAGAGACAGAGGGAGAAAGAGTGATAAGGAATTGACTCAAATGGTTATGGAAACGGAAAACTTCTGAGACCTACAGTATGTCAGAAGCTACAGACTAGGAGCCCGATGGAGAGCTGATGGACCAAGTGCCAGGCTGAAGGGTAACAGGGGTGAGACAAAGGAAGATCTCATGCTTCCATTTGAAAGAGGTCAGGCAGGAGGAGATCTCTTTTGCTTCAGGTATGTGTCAACCTTTTTTGTTGTATTCAGGCCTTTAACTGATAGGATGAGGTCTGACAATATTTATGATGGTAATCAGCTTTACTCCATCTGTGACTTATTCATATATTAATCTTATTCAGAGAAATAATCACTTTTAACCATCACATAGCAGAATGATATATATATATATACACATATATATATATATATGTAGAGAGAGAGCATGAGAGAGATCTATAGCTATATCTATATATATTTAAATGGATTTATAGATTCTAAATATATCCATTGATATGCTTTCGGTAATCAGTGTGAGTCACCTAGTATGTTTGTCAATTCCTTCATCTAATTATCAAGGGTAGTGGATGAGGACTTCCTATTTAGAAAGTTCTGCAGATTTTCTGCTGTTGCCACCCTGTAGAAATCCACAGCAGAATATATATTTCTAATCTATTGTTTCTTGAAGACATTTCCACATCTGCCTGAAGATGAGACCCAGTCTGATTCTTCACTGGCTGACTTTCTTACAGCAAACCTTGTGGCCTCATTTTGTTTTCTTATCGTTATCCATGTCTACTTCAGTTTTATTGGTCCTTAAGAAGCAAAACAGAGCTCATTCAGATTCCTCATCTGTGGACTTTGATTTCCCCCAAAATAAACCCTTTGTTCTTGCAGTTCTTGTTAAGCTTTCTAAAGCATTTTACTCATTAGAAAAAAGAAATCTTAACATTTATGGCCAACTCTTCTTTATCTATTCCAGCCCAAGTCACAATAAACTATGCACAGACTAAAGATTCCTGCATCATTGCATGTCTGATCCAACACTGACCCCATGGTATAGAATGCAGAGGACTGAAAGTAGGCACCCCTGTGCTTCTTTCCTAGGAGCTTCTCCTTATCTTCAGGTTATTCTCTCATCCACTGAAGATATGAAATAATGGAGGTTAGACATCAGCACAGAAAGTGATTTAGCTGCTGTACCACTAGTTTCTTGAGCTCATCCTGTCTCCAGACATCACACTTTGGTAAAGAAAAACTACCATCTTATCATTTAAGCCAGTTTGGTTTTACATGTTCTGATATTTGTTACACAAAGTATCCTAACAAATATAAGGCTAATAAAACACCAACAAACATGGGAAATAAGGTGATTATTTCATTAAAAATCACTAGAAATCTAGAAATGTGCATATTAAAATTAATAAATATAAAAGCAAAGAATGTGTAATTGTTACAGGTTTTCAAAGTATAAATTTTCTAAAAGATAATCCCTGGACCTAATTTTGTTCATGTTGTATGAAAACTGCTCCTCTTCACTGAAAGTCATAAAGAAGCATTTCCTTCAAGTGTTCTTGCCATTACCAGTAGGAAACAATCTGAGCAAAACAACAGAGGCCTCCAACCTTCAAATAGACAAGGCGTATTTCTCAGAATCTTTCAGCCTAGGTTATTTATTTATTTTTTGATTTTTTTAAGTTGCTTATATAAATAACATCTGAGTTATATAAGATGTAGTTTTCAAATAACTTCTAAAATTTCTTCTACATAATTAAGATGTTATTTTATGAAAGATGTTCAAATTAATGTAAATAAGACACTTGAAATCCCTTATTGTCCCTTATTGTTTTTGAAGTATAAAGTAGGACTTTTTGCTTTTAGAGATCTTTAAAATATAACAATTTTCATTATTATATATGTATATATACATATATATTGTTTACAATATAACAATGCATTATCATTCAAGACAGATTTTCTTTCTTAAAAGATCACTCAAAGTCCTTAATTACAGGACCAAAGTGCTGAAGATAATACAGTCTTAGCCCATTGGAAAGTATCCTACAAATCTTTGAAGCATGGAGCAGTTCGGTTAAATCTTTTCCCCAAGTCCAGAGACGCCAAGTACTAAAACATCTAATGACAGAACCAATAAGTATTCCAGAATATACATAATTCTGTTTGCTGTATCTTGCCTCATTTAGAATATGTCACAAATGTCAGTTCTAAAAGAAAAAATAAAAACTCATAACAATTTATTTGATGCTTACAATGTGCAAAGTAGTAGGTTTTCTGGAAACACATATACTGTAAACATCAAATCAATATTTAATGAACACTTCTAACAATTGGTACTGTAAATATTATGAAAGTCATAAACAGTAGCTTTTTAACTCCTAGTAAGGCATAATTAGAGTGGAACTTCTCCAGTGAAGTAGAGAGGTAATATTCTGCATAAATACATGATCATGTGTCTATAAAAGATGATCTTTCTGATTATGTAGGAAGAACAGTTGATGCTGAACAAATTAGTAAGGCAAATCAAACTAAGAAAATGCCCTATAAGAATAACTGAGTGAGATCCATGCTATATAGAGTAAGAAAATAAGAGCTTCATTTCCTGTGAAAAACAGTGTTCAATTTCCAAGAAGGTAAAGACTACACTTTAGGGAAAGGAATGTGCATACAAATGAGAAAATTTAGTTTCTTATAGGAACTTGGAACGAATATTACATTCAATTATAAAAGAACCTATTGCTGCTTGCCCAAAAGCAAATTGTTTATTCTTCTAATTCGAAATCACTGATTCCATTGAATTAGACATCTTGAAGTATATTATTCCTTGCTAAAGATGTCCAATTCACATTTATTCACATTTATTCTTCTGCAAAGCAAGCAAGATCAGGTGACATAAGATACCTCACTTTATGTATTTGAAAGTAGGACCTTGCTTAAGGTTACAGAGCAAGTATCAAAATCAAGTTTGGAATCTAAGTATGTGCCATTTCATTTTACTAGTTCAATGAATATTAAATATGTCAAAATGTAGGTTGAAAACAGTGAAAGAAGGTAGTTGTTGGGGCAGAGGGAAAGGAGGAATGGGAGGTGGTGGTTAAAGAGTGGACAGTTTCAGTTATGCAAGTAAATAAGTTCTCCAGAACCTTCATGTAGCACAGTGCATATAGCTAATGATATTGCATGTTGTACTTAAAATTTGCTGAAAGGATAGATAGTATCAGTTTTCTTACAAAGCAATAATAACAATGGAGTAGGAAGACATTTTGAAGTAATGGGTATGTTAATGATCTGGTGGTAGTGATGGTTTCACAACTGTCTACTTAATCTTTTCAAGATGTATACATTAGAAACTAGTAGTGTCACTTAGTAGTATAGCCCATGATTCACATATGCAAAGCCCTGAGTTCAGTCATCTTGTGGGTAATTTTAAAGTTACTAATTACAATTTGTAATTTATTATAGTTCTATTCAGACTTTTTTTTTTTTTTAAATTGTTCCTTCTTGTGTTAGTTTGGTAGGTTTCCTTTTTCTAGAAAGGTTTTTAGTTTGTTATCTAATTTGTTAACATGCAGTTGTTTATAACATTCCTTTATATACATTTTGTTTCTGTAATGCAAATGGTCCCTTCTTATAGATTGCATTTTATTATAATATTTAATGTGTATATCATATGTGCAGTTATAGTCACACTATTTTATACAATGACTTTTTACATCTGTTGTAAAGGGAGACAAAATACACATGCATATTTCATTTTGTGATTACATGATAATCTGCTCTTAATGCTGCCTTGCTCCCTCATCAAAGCCTCTCTGTCCCTGCTCCAGAGGGTTGTGCAGGGACTGCAACATGCTCTTGTTTGAAATGATAACTCTGACTTATGAGCAAGGAGCTGAGTGGGGCATCCAGGGTGGAAATTCCAGGTTTTGAGTGAGTTGGAACAATGGCAACCATGGCCCACCAAGCCTGTTGCCAGGCGGGGAACAGAGTTCCCACCCTACAAGTTGGATGATCCCGGACATTTTAGACAGTTTTGCCTAGCTTAAATCCTCTGCTTGGAGTGATTGGAAATGGTGGTGTCCTGCTACTTCTGGGAAGATTCTGTAGCCCTAGAATAGAGGCAGGGGACAAGGGAACCTCTTGTTCTTGCATGCAAAAGCCCAAAAGCAGCATCCCTTCTGCTAAGCTGGGGAGCAGGGCTTGGATGAAATGTTGCAGACTCTGGTTATTTAAAAAAATAATTTATTTTTATTTGTCTTTTTTAACTGATTCTGAAGAATTATACATATTTTTGGTACAGTGTGATACTTCAATATATCTGTACAAATTCATTCTGTAATCTATATCAGAGCTTTATGGTTTTGATTTAAATACTATATTTGCTTCTCCATTTCCTAGTTTTAATAGATTTTTCTGAAAATGGTAAGAATAATGCCATGGAAATAATATACTAATTAGTATATTAATTTACTCTGAGTGAAATTTCATGGTTTTACTCCATTAAAACTTAAATATTTCAATATTAGCACATTTATAAAAAGCAAATACATATATAGACAAATTGTTGATATATGAATCAATGACTTTCTTTAAAATCACACATTTGAAGTTGGATGCTTTTGCATATTTGTCATTATTTAAGGGATTAAAATTCTCCAAAACCTCTGCTAACCTTAATATGGGAGTTAATGTCTTTCACAATAGTGGATTTTCTTCTACATACTAGATACCTGTGATGCTTTTCATCACCATCAGTTTCGTTACCTAGGCATAGCAATATCAACATATTAAAATCAAATCTGAGAAGCAGTCACTTTGCTCAGGGACAAACCAGACCTTGTCAGTTTAGCTGCACACTTAATTGTAGGAAAGCATTTTTTCTTGAAATTTCCTAAGGTGACTATTTCTACCACAAGATACAAACAGAAATAAAAATGGGAACAAAGTTAATACCAGACAAAGTAAACCACTTACCCTGACCATAAAGAATGTAGTGCCGGTGCTCATGAATTGAGTGGTGGTTGGCAGTAAGGACATCTGCTAATAGCCTTGCTCAGGACCTTGCTTTGATCCTCCCCTTGTGCTGTTCCCCAGCTCCAAACTGTTTCCCAGCTCCAAACTGTTCCCTGATACTCAGTGTTTCACATATTTTCCTTGAACTGGACTTTCATTGGCCTTGCTCAAGGAATTCTGTCAATATGTCCAATTGTAGATGCTGTGGAAACTTTCTGTTTCTTCCCAGGCATCCTTTCTATCACTTAGTCCACTCTGGAAAGAGTCTTACTCTACCTGGAGCTAAACAAATTCTAATAACATTAAACTAGATAAAGAGAAAGAAAATTAATATGAAAATATCAAGATACGCTGTTACATTATTGTTTGGCATAATTCTGAATAGGTTAAGTGAATCCATATATTATGCAATAGTTCTTCATTAATTTTTATTAAAATAAAATGGAATATGTATGAAATCCCTTCAAAAGTTCTAGGAGATTCAGTTCTTATGCAGTTAGTATTTATGTTTTGACCAAATAGAATCATATTTTTAAAATGCTTAGGCTTCAGGTATCATAAATTTGTTGCTGATGTTCTTCCTAGATGTTTCATTTTTATAACTCTTTTCAGATCGTTCGAGTTCATTCTCATATTGTATCTTCTTCTGTTAATTTGCATTTCTCTTTCTAGCTGTCATATTCTCAGTTTTTTTCACTCTACAGTTGATTATTGCACACATATGTGTAGGTTAATTGGAGATTAATGATGCTGACAATCATAATCAGTTAAATCAGTGATAAAAATGTTAACCAGTCTTTCCAAAATAAAAATAAATGTATTATTTTGAACTTCATACTTATTTTTATTCTCCCTTGTAGATGTTTTAACCTGCTATTGCTGTTTTATAATTTTTCTTGCAATGATTAGAAATTAATCTGTGAAATAAATATATAATATCTTAAATGAAAACAGGGGACACCACAAGATTAGAAGAATCTTGCTTTTTCTCAGAATTTAATATGTAAGATAAAATAAACAATATTTCCTGATACAAGAAGATACATGACACCTACAGCTTTATTAGGAAAATCAGTGAAAAGTCACTGGAAAATGAAAGAAAACAGATTTAGTAAAACCTTGAGATGATTTTAAAATATTACTATGGGAGGCTTTTTGACTTAGTAGCTACTTCAATGAAGCCCAAGTTTAGCCTTAACTATACATTATTCCAAAAAGATTATTTTACTAGAAATCTCCCTAAGTGATTGTACTTTCTGAAATACATGTCAAATCTAATATTATGTCTAGAGAATATGAACTATAATACTAGTACCTTAAAGTTCTATATTAAATGCATACAGACTGCATTCCCATGTCAGTTGGAACAACTCTAGAGAGCTTTGAAAATACTTTTAGTGGGGAAAGAATAAAGTGGATATGGACAGATTATGTTGCCATGACAACGATGACTTCTTTATTTCTAAGCATTCTCACATTTAAACTTTCAGCCTCTGGGTTGTATCACAATTTTTTCCCCTAACCTATCTGATACATACATGAAAATGCTGACAGAAGTATAACAAGGAAAAATATTCATAGCATTTTCTGCAATATTATTCCTCAATAAAAGAAACTTCTAAAATAGCTGACTCCAGCAAATACTTTATTTCGAATAATATTAAAATGTGTATGCATGTAAGGAATATTATTAAGTGTCTAAACTTTGGTTAGAAATTTCACACTTAAAAAAGCAAAGTCAACTGCAAAATTAAATGCAATAATCCCTTCTGTTAATGGATTTTGCACAATAACTCTTGAAAGATTTTGTTTAACTCATCTCACTTAAAAATAATATACATAGATGAGTGAATATGTTATATGTACAAATTACATAATAATATCAAGACATTATTAAAGAAAGTTATACAGTTGATTTAAGCAAAACATTAGATAACTAATACATCAAGAATTTTAATGTGGGTTTAAATGGGGTAAAGCATAACATATCACTTTGCTTTTATATAAAATGTTATATTTAATCTCTATAACCAAGCTTTGATGTATAATTATATTCTCAGGTTTTTTAGACATAGATTACCAAGCTTAGAATATTTAAATAACTTAAATAATGTAAGTGACATATTAAGTAATTGTCAGATAATACAAAATGTGAATATGTGTCTGTATGTACTATATTTTGAAATTATTCCAAAATACTATACAGTCTCAGTTCATGGTCTAAAACCTCTATTACAAATCTTTTAGAACTATTTGATAATTTTTGGTAGAGATACTTCTCCAGATTGATTTGCAATAACATCAAGAACAAAATGTTGGCACACTAAAGCCCATATTTGCATATCAGTAGCATTCATTTTTTCTGAAAAATAAATGAATGATCCTTTGAGTATTCATTGTTTTAAATTCACTGATATCTAATCTATTTTTTACAGTACTATGTGTCAATTCCAATTTCCTTGAAAGTCTAAAGAAATTAATATCTTCTTTGTTATGATCTCTAAAGTGACAAATTGTTCTCTCCTGAAATGTGTGTGTGTGTGTGTGTGTGCACATGTGTGAGCACGCATGCCTTTGTAGATCCCTCTAAAAATATAAACTACTGGAAGCATAAAACTAAGACTTCAAATCAAAACCTATATCCAAATATAAATTAATGATACTTTAAGCAACAGAATGACATTTTAAGCAGCAGAATTTGTTCATACGAACTTAAATAATTTTTTCTCCAATGCTACTTAAATAATCCCTATCTTTGTGACTATCTCTGTGGTATGTATGTGCATCTATACATATGCACATACTCATATTTTATAAATTTTTAATTAAAATACTCTGAAGGATAACCCTGTATCATGTCTAGATCTTCATGAAATATCAGATATATTGTGCATGTGCAATCAGAAAGGAAGAATTAGAATTTGAAAAATAGTACCATTGTTATATCTGCATATTTACTGCATGACTACTGTATATTACAAGGGATTTTACTATGTTGAGTTAGTTGTTATAGGTGGTAATAGCATCTTTGACAATAAAAGATACTGGAATTCAGAAAAGATAATGAATTTCCTCCAGGTTATACAATTTGTAAATTTCAGACTCAGCAGTTTGTGCACTGATGTAAATAACCTGAACTCCATATCCACCAAGTAATTGAATCAAATCCTTAAACTAATGCATGAATAGTCAAGAAAGAATAAGCTTTCATAATTTCAAATTGATTATTATAGTAGAAACACTGATAATGTTAAATCTTCATATTTTATGTAATATATATTACATATACATACATATATATATATATATAAACCCATTGCTCTTTTGAAGAATTTGCATAGTCTTCCCATATAAGTATCACATTAATGCTGCAGTATACCTACCCTCAGCTCCAGTTTACATTTTTAGATTCAAAATTGGCTAAGAGTGGCTCAACTCTGGCTACATACATGAGCAGGATCACTCACACAATAAGTGGTGATGTAAGTATCTGAGTTCACAATCCTACTCCAGAACATGTTCTAATAATGGCAGCAAATGTTGGTACCATGTGGACTTCGAACTAAGAGTCTCTAGTTCATCTTCTAACCTATGCCTCTGGATTTCTGTCAAAATTTGGGCACATTCTTGTATTAGTCAGGGTTCCCCAGAGAAAAAGGAAGAAAAGAATATGTATACAAAGAGAATTTAAGAAATATTCACATGATTATTGAAGTGTGGTGAGTGCAATATCTGCTAGGGGAGGCAGCAAACTGGAGAGTCAGAAAAGAGTTGATATGAGAATCTAAAGGCTTTAGACCCAGGAAGAGATAATGTTGCAGCCAAAACTCAAAGAAAATCTTTTGGAGAATGCCATTTTGTGGGAGGAAGTTCAAATTTTGTTCAATTTAGGCTTCCAGCTGATTGGATGAAACCCATCCATATTATGGAGGTCAAACTCATTCACTCAAATTCCACCAATTTAAATGAATATCTTACTTAAGAGAAATATAGAGAATAATGTTTTACCAAGTATCTGAACACCAATCCCACAAAAATTCACATACATTATTCACCATAATTATCTTTTTGTGCCTTATTTTCTTTATCTTTCAAGACTAAGATAACATTACTTTTTAAATTAGTATGAATTCCAGTTAACTAAAGGTAACCATTTAAAAGTAAACAATTTTGATTGAGGTCATTCATAACGTTCTGCAAACACCACCTCTATATGTTCTGAAATATTTTATCACTTCATTATAATACCTGCACACATTAAATAGTTAATTCTTTTCCCTGGCAATGGGCAGCAACCAATCTGCTTTTTTAATATATTCTGAACATTTCATTAAAAAAGTGAAAAAAGCAATGTGACATTTTTAAGTGACTTCTTTCGCTTCAGGATTTTGAGGTTCATTCACATTGTAACAAGTACTTCATTTATTCTTCCAACTCTATGATATTCAGTTGCAGATGTATCCCAGAATCTGTTTCCACACATTTGTTGTTGGCCATTTGACCTACTTCCCTGTATTGGCTCTTGTGAATAGTGCTAACATAAATATCTACATACAACTACTTCTTATAGTAGTACTTTATAAATTTCTTGGCAATTTAAGAAGTGCAATTTCTGGGTCATATGGCAATTATATATTTCTCTTTTGAGCCTAACTGATTTGCATAGTTGTTGCACCAATTTAAATTCCTACAAACAAAGCACAAATATTCCAATTTCTCCACATCCTCACCAATATTTATGTTCTATTTGTCTAATGATAGGCAGAAAAAAAAAGATATATACTGCAGAAAATTAGATTTTTGGATTATTAAGGAAAAAGGAGAAGCATTATATAATGATAATAGAGTAAATTTTTCACAAATAAATAACAAGGATATATATAGATTAATAAAAAGTATGTCAAAATATGTGAAATACAGATGAACAAAGACATAATAAAACACTGTATCCATCAAAATGCTTACTACCACTCTGAAATCTTAAAAGCTGGCAAGCAGAAAATCAACAAAAGTATAAATGATCAAAACAGATCTCTCAACCAATTTTATCTTAATGAGATTTGTGTAATATTCCATCCAACAGAAACAGAAAATACATTCTTTTTCCTCTCAAACTCAAACTACATTCAAAGTCATAATGCATATTAACATGTAAAAGAATAGAAATAATGCAAAGTGTGTTCTCAGACTGATCAGAATTGACCTGGAAATTATAAAAAGATAGATGATTAAAAATAATCAGTATTGTGGGAATAAAATACATTTGTAAATATGCAGGGTATTAAAGATGATTTCAGAGAAATTGACCAATTATTTTGACCAGAGTGACAACACACATATTGGCAAAATTTGAAAGTAATAGCATTAAATGCATATAAAAGAAGAAAATTAAAGAAATAAACACTTTCTAGTATAGAAACTAAAGGAAGATCAAATTAACCCTAAAGCTAGTAGAAAAAGAGATGTGAAAAAATAGAACTGAAAAAAAATAAAATTTTAAGCAGAAAAACAGGAAAGAAAAATCATCAAATTGATTATGGACATAATCAACAAAATTGATTTCATTTTATCCAAAATAAAAAGAAAAAAAGATGGCAAGAAAAAAGAGGGAGAGACAAAGAGAGAGGTGAATTTTACAAATGTGATGCGGTGTGTGGTAAGACTAAACATACCCAGAAGAGTGAATTATATGAGAACTTAATTTAAAAGAAAGTACTTCCCAAATTTTACCAACCAAATCTTTTCTATATTTTAATTTTTTAATGATTAATAAAACATACTAAACTCTGGCTACAGATATGAGACAGAAGACCACAGATATGAAAGAGATTACTAGACTTCATTAATTTAATCTCATAAACACTAAAGTGATAATAAAAGAATTATATGATAATCTAATGTAACAAATTTGACAATTTAAATAGAATTATCCAATTGGTAATAGGAACAATATATTCAAACTTACAAGCAAAAAAATAGATAATGAATAGCTTTATATCTGTTAAATAAATTAAATACATAATTTTAAAGATGGAAAATGCCTGACACAAGTGTCTCAGTGATGAATTCTATAAAATGTTTAAGGAGTAAATGACATTAATCTTCAAAAAAATTTTTTTCTGGAAATGGAAGCTGAAGGAGCATTTCCAAACTCCTTCTTATAGTTAGATTAGTCTCATAAATAGGTAGGAGCAAGAAGTTCTGGTGTGCTATCATACGTTACAGTAATCATAACAACAATAATGGCTAGAATATTTCATTTTTACAGACTGCATTTGAGTCATTGTACACAAATGGGGTACATCTTTTCATTTCTATGGTTGTACACAATGTAGATTCACACCATTTGTGTAATCATACATGTACACCAGGTAATGATGTCTGTCTCATTCCATTTTTCACACTCCTCTCCCTTTCATTTCCCTCTATGTAATCTAAAGTTCCTCCATTCTTTTATTACCCTCATCCCCCCCACCCCCATTATATAACATCATCCACTTATCAGGGAAAAAATTCAGCCTTTGTTTTTTTGGGCTGGACTTATTTCACTTAACATAGTCTTCAATTCTATCAATTTATTTGCCGTAATATTCTTCTTTATAACTGAATAATATTCATAAATATATATATATATATATATCACAGTTTCTTTATCCATTCATCTGTTGAAGGGCATCTAGATTGGTTCCAATCTAGCTATTGTAGAATTGAGCTGCTATAAATATTGATGTGGCTGTGTTAGTGTAGGAAAGCCCCCCAAAAAATTTGAATTTATTTTTAATATAAAGAAATAATAGATGTTTCAGAAGATAGATGTGCTTAGCCTGGTTTAAAGCAACACAATGTACACATCTATTGAAACACCACATGATCCCTATTAATCTGTAAAGTATGCAAGATTTTATGTTCTATTTAATTTAGAAAAAAAATAAGTTGTACTAAAATTTTACCATAAAGAAATGATAAATGTTTGAAGAAAGATATGCATAACCTGACTTAAAATTACAGGGTAGATACCTCTATCAAAACATTATGTACCCTATTTATATGTATAATTTTTATGCTTTTATATGTATAATTTTTATGCTTTTATGTTTCTGTTTAAAAGTAGATTAAAAGAAAGAAAATTTTAGATCAGTATTTCATTAACATAGAAAAAATCTTCAATTAAATATTTACAAATCCAATTGAGCAATGCATTAAGTATTTATACATCACTTTCAAGTGGTGCTAAATCCAGGAGTAAAAGACTGCTTAAGAATTAAAAAATCAGTGTAATTCAGCATATCAACATCAAAAGTTAAAAGGTCATATGATCATATCATTCATGCCAAAATAATATTTGACAAAATCCAGCATCAGTTCATGCCAGGGTCATGAATACAGTCCATCTACCACAAAGTCTACAGTTATCACCACACTTACGGGGGGGTGACTGCTTTTCTCCTAAGATTAGACACAAAGCAAGTATATCCTTTGTCTCCATACCTGTTAACATAGTATTGAATTATAAGATAGTACAAGATGGTCAGAAGAAAAATAAGATATTTGAAAAAGAAGAAAAAAATATCTTTATCGACAAACAATGTGCTTTTATGTTATGTTTACCTAAATCATTTATTTATGAACAACTTCCCCTTCATTTCTTTGTTTTCACTCACTTCCCTTCCCCTATCTCTCCCCCTTGAACTTGATCTCCTGCCTCAGTTTCCCAACTTTCTGGGATTATAGGAGTGTACCACTGTGCCTGGCTATTCATTTCTTTAAAAGAGATCAGTTAAGATAACCAATATAAATATGATTTACATCCTTTTTTAAATGTGATTGCTAGATTATTTCACAAAGTCCTGTTGATCAATGTGTGAATCTCTCTTTTTCAATGTTTGCTTCATTTAAATTTGAGTTAGTTATACATGAAAATAGAATGTGTTTTGATACAGCATACATAATAAAGTATAACTTCTCATTCTTTGTGTGTGTGTGTGGTGCTGGGAATTGAACCTAGGGCCTTGACCCAGGGTCAAATGGAGGTTCCATTCCAAGTTTTCGCAGGATTATCCATACTACTTTTCATAATGGTCACACCAATTTGAATGTTCCTTTACAAATGCTTTCTTATGCAGTTATATTTTTTGCCCATCCCAAGACCAATTTGGGGATGCTCTAGAGGGATAAAACTCAATTCAGTACTGGGAGAAACATTCTTTTTCCATGCTGGTGGCGGTAGGGGACATATAGACATGAGTATGGAAACAGAGAGTTAAGAGAATAAGTCTATGAAATAGGCCCAGAGTGCTGACCTCACATGCTTTGTTTTCCAAGGAGAAATTTATCTGTAGCCCTGCCTGCCTGTCTTAAGTGGAAAGGATATGTCACACTCCTCAGCAAACTACCTATTATTTGTAGGAGAAGTTCAGGCCCAAAATAACTCTGGTGAGAGTAACACAAGTCACCCTGAAGGGAGACTTTGTGACCGTTACATGGACCAGATCCCATAATTCAGGAAGCAGAGAAAAATGTCCCCTCTCCATAAAATCTTTAAAAATAGTCTTGGTCTATTCCAAAGTGACCTCAGTTGGTCAAGGCAGTGGGGAATCGCAAGTCTGAAGTCATCCTGCTGTCAATCAAAAGTCAAGAAGTAGACCTGGGTGGGACTCTGGAAATTCCCTGCCTCCAATAAAACTAGTGGGCAGGAGAGGACTCACTCTCTCCCTTGTGAGCGTTCCCGTTTCTGCTCTTCTAATAAACTTATGCCTGTTACACTGACAACATGTCTGAAATCTTTCTGACTAGATCATAGAATATAGTGTGGAGGGAGAACTTCGCGCTGCCTCAGTTTCCTGCAAGGCCCCAGCCAGCAACAGAGGCAGAGTGACTTCTGTATCTTAAAGCGATGGGTTAGTACTGTATGGGACAGAAGTTGTATATAAATACAGGATTGTGTAGAATTTGAAAAACAAATATTTACATGAACCAACCTTAAATAGAACCACCAACCTTACTCAAACTAACTAGGGTCAATGTTTCATTGCATTTAATAGATGAGTGGAAAAAAATTTAAACACAGTTTTGGTCTATATTTAGTTTCCTTTTCTTGTTCTAGATTAGGATTTCTCAAAATTCCCTTAAACTAATTTTGCAAGATAGGATTCTTTTTTTTTTTTTTTTTTTTTTTTGCAGATGATATATCTATTAAGGGTATAATATTCAGAATATATAAAGAATTACTGAAGTTCAACAAAAACCCAGTTCAAATATGGGCAATGACTTGAATATTTCTCCAAAAATATACAAATGGTCAATAAGCACACAATA
The DNA here is from genome assembly GCF_902686455.1 of Sciurus vulgaris. NCBI lineage: Eukaryota > Metazoa > Chordata > Mammalia > Rodentia > Sciuridae > Sciurus > Sciurus vulgaris. Next base: position 152,879,956 of record NC_136466.1, read on the forward strand.
CTCAACATCTTTAGTCAGTAGGGAAATGCAAAGCAAAAGCACAATGAGATACTCCTTACACCCTTAGGATAGGTTATTTCTTTTTTTAATCTTAAAATTTTAATTTTATTTTTTGCATATTTTAGGTCCTATTTTGGAAAGGCAAAATTAAAAAAGAAAACAGACAACAACCAAAAAAACCTCTCAGAGTAGGTTGAGCACTTGTTTAAGATTAGCTCATGAATACTTGAAAGATCATATTTGATTACTTATTTGAGTGACAAACATTTAAAAATACACATCCATGGTAATGCAATTATAAAAAAATCTTACATCTTTCATAAATGAGGAAACTTTCTTTTTGCCCCTTAAATAATCAAGGATATAATAAAGTCAACATAAAACACAGAAAGTTAATGAAAGAAACATGATCTTTTCTCTCTAAGCAGAATCATTTAATTCTATAAAGTAAGTAATCTAAAGAATAATCATTTACACTTAAAAAAAAAGGCATTCACTGGTAAAGTCAGGAAGTGAATTCATCAACATAAAACGAACTTTACTCAGATTTTTACACATTTCATAAAACTTTCTCTCAGACTGAGGTATTATCTCCAAAAGCAAGAAGAACTCACATTCCAAGATTTGTCTTCCATTTTGTTTTATCATCTTCTGAAGCAAACTGGCAGTTTACGTTAGGCCAGATCTCATGGGGTCCACAAGACAAATCAAATGTCTTATAATCTCAAGATATTTTTTAGGTAAACATGCAATTTTCTCATCACAGATATCCTCAAATTAAACAATAAATTAATATTTTAAAAAACCTCAGTTCTAATTCCTTAGGATATTGATAGTTATAACCCACATATAAGACATCCTTTCGGGTTTTCAACAAATTGAAAGGTGTGAAATCACCTGGACCAAAGGTTTTTTTTTTAATTTTTTTTATTGTAAACAAATGGGATACATGTTGTTTCTGTTTGTACATGGAGTAACAGCATACCATTTGCATATTCATAAATTTACATAGAGTAATGATGTTTGATTCATTCAATTATTTTTTTCCTTCCCCCCCACCCCTCCCACCTCTCTTTTCCCTCTATATAGTCCCTCCTTCCTCCATTCTTGTCCCACTCCCACCCCCCATTAACTGTCATCATCTGCTTATCAGTGAGAACATTCCTCTTTCGGATTTTTGAGATTGGCTTATCTCACTTAACATGATATTCTCCAATTTCATCCATTTGCCTGCAAATGCCATAATTTTATTATTCTTCATAGCTGAGTAATATTCCATTGTATATATATATATACCACAGTTTCTTTATCCATTCATCAATTGAAGGGCATCTAGGTTGGTTCCACAGTCTGGCTATTGTGAATTGAGCCGCTATGAACATTGATGTGGCTGTATCTCTGTAGTGTGCTGATTTTAAGTCCTTTGGGTATAGGCTGAGGAGTGGGATAGCTGGGTCAAATGGTAGGTCCATTCCAAGTTTTCTAAGGAATCTCCACACTGCTTTCCAGAGTGGCTGTACTAATTTGCAGTCCCACCAGCAAATTAAATGATTAATGTTGGAATTTAGCAGGTATAGTTGGATAGGCCTTTAATACCAGTGTCTCTGGAAACTGAGGGAAGATAATGGCAAGTTGAAGAATAGCCTCATCTGTTTAGCAAGACCCTGTCTCAAAATAAAAAGTAGAAAGGGGCCAGGAATGTGACTCAGTGATAGAGCACTTAACTAGCATGTAAATCAGGTCCTGAGTTCAAACACTAGTACTTCAAAGAAAAAAAGAAAGAAAGAAAGAAAGAAAGAAAGAAAGAAAGAAAGAAAGAAAGGAAGGAAGGAAGGAAGGAAGGAAGGAAGGAAGGAAGGAAGGAAGGAAGGAAGGAAGGAAGAAAGAGAGAGGGAGGGAAGGGAGGAAGATGGAAGGGAGGGAGGAGGGAGGGAGGAAATAATTTCATTGGGTCAACCAATGAAATCACTATTTACTATACCCAAATTATGAACAATTAAAAAAGAACAGAGAAAATAAATGGGTGATAATCACTAATAGGAAATACTCATAGGATGAGGCAACAATCCTGCGGATATTTGTTACCACCTGCAGCAACAATTGCATGGGTATTTATCAGAGGTGGACTGGAAACTGAGCTACTTCTATTATCTTTCTCTTTAGTGCGCTGCTTTCTTGCTTGTTTGCTAGTTTATAGAGGAAGAGAGGCTTACTTTCTTTTAGAGGAAATTTTAGAGGAAGACGGGCTTTGCTTAGAGCTTAGAGGAAGAGAGACTTTGATTATCAGGAAAAGAGACTTGCTACACTTTCAGAGAGGCTACTATTATCAGAGGAGCTATTTCTTAAAGGTCTGCTGCTTCTTCTTAGAGGTGCATCCTGCATCCTGTGATCTTCATTCTGTGATCTGCAACCTGCATCTGCAATCTGCCAACATCAACCCGCAACCTAGAGGTGTCTGCTTAGTCCTCTGCCCAGCCATCTATCAGAAGTGCTGCTTATCCCAGGTGCTTCCTATAGGTGCGTGTCTTATATACCTAAGGCAGCCATCAGCTTAGGGTTAGCACAATTGAAGCATGTCCCTCGGTACCAATCAAGAAAGAATGAGGAATATCTGTTGATCACTAGCGCAGAGGAGACATTAACTAATCAGGCAAAAGTAGATCACGCCATGTTAACACTAACTATGCACCACCTCTTGGTTCAACATCAGCCACCATCTTAGGATTACCCAAACATGTCTTCTGCAATTGGAAGCCAGGCATTTGCAATCAGTTCATAAGGATTAGGTCATTTAAATGGATAAAAACTGAAAAAAGTTGATATAGGTTTATTTCCATTTTATATTTCATGAAGAAGCACGATGTGATGACAAACTTGCCTAAGGGACTGGGGTTGTATCTCAGTGGTACAGCTTTTGCCTAGCACCTGTGAGGCTGGGTTTGAACCTCAGCACCACATAAAAAGAAATAAAATTAAAAAGTTATTGTGTCCATATACAACTAAAAATACAAAAACTAAAAAAAAAAGCCTTGCCTACATTTACACAGCTAGGTTGGTGGGTTAGGAATAACACCCAGGTACTATGCCACCAGAGATTTTACTCTGCAGCCTTGTGTGTCCTTGGCTGTACAAGGGAAACCCAGGTAGTTGAGAATGACTGTATAGACTTTCCCCAGCTATCACCAGTGCAAGCCTGGGTAGGTGACCTGTTATCGCAAGAGAGAAACTAAGATGCACCTTCTAGAGCAAAACCAAAGGAGATTGAACAAATTTGCCTCCATAGCTTCCTCCAATTTGACCAAAAATGTCCCACTCCCAAGGGAACAACTGGTACATGTAGGGCAGTTTCAGAAAGGCAGTTTTGACCAGGAGGAAATAGAATTAGAATAAATGTCCCTCGAAAGCATTCTGGCAAGAATATCGTTACCTTAATATTTGTATATCATGGATGTTTTGCCCATTCTGGAAACTACACACAGAAATGATTTGTAGTTCATCAATTTAAAGTTTTATTAAAAAAAAAAATGACATCATGGATACATATAAATGAGCCAACATTTTTTACAGAAGTTAAAATAGGAAAAAAAATTGGAAGAAGTGAGTCATAAAATGACACTCAAGATGAATATGCTAAGCTAAATAAGAATGAATTGCAAAGAAAATGAGAGTATAATTTCAATATAAAGACATACTTCATAGAATTTTATTTTTGAATTTTGCTGTTTTTGTGCTTTTCTTTGAAACTATTCTAAGAATCATAAATGTATAAAAGCTAGACTTAAGAAATACATATCAAATTTACTTTTGAAAGTATTTAATTAATATCCTGATAAAACTATGTAAATCCTGACAACAAATGATTTCTTTCCACATTGACAGGATCTGTGTAATCAATAGTTAATAAAGTGATTTTAACCTTAATTTGAAAGTTTATTTAAGGCCAAACAATATACAAGTTTGGGTCATTATCTAATATTTATCTAATATTGTTTCTTAATGTGTATAGCCTGAGTAATTTCTCAATAATTTTTATTTTGCCATGATACATCAACTTACAGAAATTATTTCAGTTGATTTGTTTACCATATACTTAAGGATCTAATGTAGTAAAATATATTGTTTTATTTTGTTTTTTTACATGAACATCCAAAAACTATTTCAAAAGTAGGTGTGTTAGTTTCATACAGCTGTGTGCTTGCCTCCACCAACTGCATGGCTTAGAGACCCAGAGCTTTACTGGCTCACAGTTTTGGAGGCAGGAGTTGATACTCTGCTCTTGTAGTCCTAGAAAGCTAAAAAAGACTATATTGTATGATTATTTGGAAGATTCAATTCACCCCATAAGAGAGGGTTTGGCTTCTCTCAGGTTTCCTTGTGGTAGCTTCTTCAATATTGTTACTGCATATTTGGGCAATTGCTTTGACTTCCTTTTAATTATAGTTAGTACTAATTTTGTGATTAAAATAATTCCTCTGTGACATTTTAATTGTTTTAAGTAGATTTTTTTAGATGAAACATGCTATAGTGGTATATACAAAAATGAGATGATGTTTAAATTAGAGAACAATTCTCCTAATGCAAAATGTCCCAGAAGGCAAAAATAGAACCAATTATAAAATTTAGTAGTGCACATAAATTTCATATGAGAAATCTCCAAAGAATTAACATTAGCAGCTTATTTCATATCACTTATAGAAGCAAACATGACTCATTCAAAATCTAACAATATGAGAATGTGATTGACTGGTATAGAAAGTTGTTAGATTGTCACCATTCATTTTTCCAACTCAAACTTTACTCTTTGCCTTAAATGAAAAGTGCTGTTCATTAAATTCCTATATTTTATTTGTTTTAGGACATTGAAAATTCCATATTTGATTTCACTCAAGAAATGAAAATTAGGTAATTCATTTAGACCAATTGTTACATGAATCCTAATATTTTAATGATAGTTGTGCACTTACTAAAAGCTTCATTCACAACACCCTTACATAACATCCATATTTTTGGTTTATTTCCTTATTTACTTGAAATCTTTTATATGTCACTTACACCTAGCCTACAATAGCTCTTTAAAAGCTATTTCTCAAAGTTGATAGTATAAGGATTTCTTGGGGAACTTATTAAAATATATTGATGATTAGGTCTTATCCCCAGAGATTTGTGATTAATTACTCTGTGGTAAAGCCAGGAGGAGCACTGTTAAACATATCTTGCAAGGATTCTAATTAGTGGCATAGCTTAAGATCCAGAGTCTGAATGCCTTTGACGAAAATGGGGAAGAATAAACATATCTGGGTGGAGAAGAAATTGGAAACATTTGACTTAGGAAGCAACGGCTTTCTTATCTTAATAACAAAATATTTCTAATATTGTAGTTGTGTAATGGTGAATATAGCATGCTAAACATGGTTAGAGACGTAAGACAAAATATATTATAGTGGTTTTTATTTCTTCTGCTTTAATTTTCTATAGTCTTTTTTTTTCATTTATGTTATCATTTTCATGTATAAAAGGAAGAAGTTAAATATAAAAGGAAAAATATCATTTAAATGACCAAATTTATACAAATCATCATTTCTATATTTTATGTATTTCTCATGTGGGTATCCATTCATCTAAACACCAATTACTTAAATTTCAGAACTTCCTACTTTAAGATTAATAACTGCTTCTGTACAAATCTCACAGATGAACTTTTGTGTTTTTTTTTTTTTTTTTAAGTTTGCTTATAATTAAGTGTGACACTGTTTTTTTTGGGAAGTTGATGTGAATGTGTTCACATCTTATAATTGGCTTTGAATTCAAACATGCTCAATAAGATTTAAGGCAAAAGCTGTAATCGTATCCTTTGTATATGTACTTGTAGAACTAAGATGATTTTCTCTGATTTTGCCTATTACCTGAAATATTTTTATGAAAGTGTTTTGATAGTCTGGCAAAATTGATCACACAGAGCATTTAATTTGTCTAGTTCATGATTAGTTCATCAGCTCCTATATAATTTTCTAAATTGTTATACAATATTAAGAATGAGCAAGTCTAAAGGAGATGAACAGGTATAATTTTGTTGTTGCTATTACTTTTTATTTGTATCTTATTGGAATTTTCTTGTCTAATTTTCAGCAGGCTTGGTATAGGCAATATGCAACTAGATCTACAATTTGCAAAGATCTATTTTCCTTAAGAATTGAAATGCAGATGATTAGGCAGCTTTTCAATTTAATTATCCAAAAAATATTCTAGTAACAATTAATAACAAAATGACCATACTGAAAACTAATATTCACTTTAACATTTTAGTTCTCTAAGGATTTGTGTACATTTATTTAGTTCTCATAATTCAATGTCATATGTTCTATGATTGTAAGTTAATAGATAAGGACTGGGTCATAAAGAAACGAGACACTTTATAGACAGCTACACAGAAGTAAGTGAAAACCTGAAATTTGATCCTCCTTAGCCTTTCACATAGCTGGCATTCTTACCTTTGATGCTGGATAAATGGAAGAAATTGCAAAACAAACTTAAAGCACTGAACTAAAACCAGGCTAAGAGGACTTCTGTTTCCAGTAATGGCAGAATAAATATCCAGTCCAGGGTTTCTATTGTTGACAACCAGAAAAACTGAAAAAGTATCTTCTAAAATTCTTCCTGAAGGCATGGGGAAATGTGGTGGAATGATTTGCTGTCCTAATTCCTGGGACAGCAAATATGATGAGGTATTATAGCCATGAATTTGTTTTAACTACTGGGACTTTGCTATTGTAATTAAAGTCACTAAACAGTTGAATTTAAAATGGGGAGATTGTGCTGGATTATACAGGTAGTTCAATGTAATCACAGGTACCTTTAAAAGCAGAAATTGAAGAAGTCAGATATTTGAAGCACAAAGAGGATTCATCATGCTTTTGATTGCTTAAAATTGCAGAGATCATGTGTGAGGAGTGAAAAAGAAATTGCTTCTATCAACAAACAGGCAGTTCAGAAAGGATTCTGAGACTGACATGGCAACCATATCCCAGGAACCTCCTTGAGTTTGGACTTGTGGGTCCCTGACAAACATAATTCTGTCATGATGTGCCTAGACTTCTGACCCACAGAAACATTGAGCAAATACATCAGTATTTTGGTTGTAATAAATTGTTGCAATAGCAGAATAATTAATTGATAGGGTTAACATGTCAATGAGAAGTTGCTAGTCTAATATTTTGAGAAGAAGCCCAACACTGGGGAATGACTAACTTGCAGACATATATGATCATCCTCTTCAGACTGGGAGGCCATTATTAACCACATATTTTTGTCTTCTCCAAATTAAAACATTCAAAACCTATCCACCAGGGATATGGTATTAGGAGATAATTGGGACATTATGGTGAAGCCCTTATGCTGGGATTAGTGCCCTTATAAGATGCGACCTAAGAGAGCTTGCTTATGCTCTCTCTGCTGTCTGTCTTTTAAAGACTGAGCAAGAACACAGACTGGGAAGAGGGCCTAAAGCAGACACCAGTTTTTCAAGCACCAAGTTTGATTTTTGCTCTCCAGAACTGAGAGATAAATGTTTGTCATTTAAGTGACGCAGTCTATGGTAATTTTTTTATAGCTGTCTTCTCTTAATTAGTTTAGAGAAGCCAATAACTACAAGGCCACTTGTTATGATTTAGATAGAGGTTTCCCCCCAAAACTCCTGTTACTACAGGAATAATCAGGGGTGAAAGAATTAGATTATTATAGCTGTAACCTAATCAGACCTACTTGGAATTTAATAACTGGGTAGTAACTGTAACCAGTTGAGGCATGCCTGGGAAGATAGGTCACTGGGGGCATGCCCTGGAAGGATTATTCTTCCTGTGGCCTCTTTTCCCTTCACCCTCCCTCCTGACCACCATGTGTTCAGCAGCTTTCCACCACTGAGCCCATCCCACATGATACTTCATTTTGGGTCCAGAGCAATGAACTCAGCAATTATGGACTGTGGACTCTGAAAGGTGAGCCCTGAATAAATGCTTTTACTCTAAGTTGTTCTAGTCAACTATTTTGGTCACAGCAATGAAAAAGCTAACCAGAACAGAAATTGGTACAAAGAAGTGGGTTCACTGCTGTGATTAACATGGCCTTGTGGTTCAAAAGCCTCTGTAACTATTTTATGAAAGGAATTTTGAAATGTTTAGAAATACAAGCTGGAAAATTTTTAGAATGATATAAACAGAGCTTAATGGGCAGCAATTCTGATGGTGACTCAGAAGACCAGAATCCCAAAAGAAATGTGGACCTTGCTAATGAAGTTTCAGAGGAAATGCTGTGTTGGAAATTGGAGTAGAAGTTATACCATGGTTTAGATATGAGATGTCCCTCAAAAGCTCATTTGTAATATAGCACAAGAAAGTTTAGAGGTGAAATGATTGGATTATGAGAGCTTTAATTTAATTAGTTCATTAATCCAGTTGACTGGATTAACTGAATGGTAAATTTAGGCAGGTAGAATATGGCTGGAAGAGGTAGATCATTGACAGTATAACTTTGAGGTTTATATTTTGTCCCTGGTGAGTGAGAGCTGTCTCTCTTTGCTTCCTGATTTCCATGTCCCGAGAAGCTTTCATCTGCCACCTCTTCCACCCTGATAGTCTGCCTCCCTTTTGGCTCAAAGCAATGGAGTTGGCCATCTACATATAAAGACCTTAAAAACCATGTGCACCAAATAAACTTTTACTCATCTAAAATTGTTATTGTCAGGTATTTTGTTCCCAGGAGTGAAAAAGCTGACTACAACAGGCTGCTTGTGTTGTACTCTGTTATAGAACTTGAATACATTTCACCCATGTTGAGAGACCTTATGTGAGGCTGAATCCAAGCAGCACAGGATTCAGTCAGCGGCATGAATATTTCTGGCAGCATTTAGTCAGTTTTACTGTGAGAATAAAAATCAGAGAGGATTTATTTGAAAAACCTGCAGTTTGACCAGAAAAGTGCTTGTAAAGTTGGGGCCAAGGAAGGTGTTCTTCTTGAAGAGATGCTGCCCTGAAGTTATGCTAAATACTTTGCACAAAGACAATAGAGAAAGTGACTTGATGGAATTCCAGGAATTTGCAAGACCACACCTATTGCCAGCTCAAGGGTCTCCCAGGGAAATTCCCAGGGGAATTCATGTAGGCACCCTGCTCACACAGGAGGGCCTAGGAAATTGTTTCAACATGAGGAGTTACATTTGCACTCAGAGGCTAGTACAACCATGATTCCAAGGGTCCCAGCATTGCCCAAACTGACAGCAGAACTTGGCATCATCCAGATAGCACTTGTTCTGCAGAAATGCAGGATGCTAAAGTTAGGGATTTGTGAAGGCTTCCTAAGATTTCAAAGGAAGACTGGGAAAACAAAAGGAAGCAGGACCTTAGTCCCTCTGGGTGCCCCTGGGAGGGCATTATGTGAAGCTGTGAAGTGAAACCAAAGAAGGAATGTTGATCCCAGGAATTAAGAGATGTCAGTAACATAGACCATCTGCCAAGAAAATGCCAAGAAAATCTGTTGACTGTGGAGTGAGCCAGGATGAAAGATAGCTGATGTGCCCTGCAATTAGCTGCCCAAGCCTTTAGAAGAGCACATCTCACAACAATTTACCCTATATGCTATTCAAAGCGTTACATTCAGAGTGCTGGGAGTTGTTTGTCCTTCCAGGTCTTGGTCTTGCTTTGACTCCATGCCTTTTTTCTATGCTAATTTCTCCTTTTAATAATAGCAATGTTTACTCTGTGTCATTGTATTTTGAATATATGTAACTTGGTTTGGACTGTTCCAGGGGCTTACAACTGAGAGTTTACCTTGAGTCTCAGAGTAAACTTGAACTTGGACTTTGGGGCAATGCTGAAACCGGTTAAAAAATGAGAATCTTGAAGGTGAACTAAGTACATTTTGCATTTTGAGATTGTCCTGAGCTTTGGGGGACAAGTGGCAGAATGTTATAGTTTAAGTATCAGACATCCTCAAAGGCTCCTGTTCATGCAGGAATATTCAGAGCTCAAATAATCACATTATGACAGTTACAATCATAACCTAATCAGCCAATTCTACTTTGAAATGAATGACTGGGTAACAATTGTAGATAGGTAAAGCATGGCTGAAGAAGCTGGGTTGTTTGGAGTATGCCCTGGAAGGGTTGTTCTTCTTGTTGACATTTCTACTCCTTTCTCTCTCTCTGCTTTCTGACTTTCATGAGATAAAAACCATGAGGTGCTACCTCATGTCAGGTCCAGAATCATGGAGTTAGTCATCTGTGGACTAAAATGTCTGAAACTGTGAGCCCCAAATAAACTTTTCCTCCTCTGTATTGTTGTTGGATATTTTGTTCATGGTGAGGAAAAAATTAAACACTATAATTCCTAAGAAAGTAAAACTAGAGCTAAGATCCCACCAACTTTGGATACTCTAGAGAAAACTTCTATTTAGGATGGAGATTCCTTAAAAACAGACCTTAAGCTTAAGACTAGAACAACTCAATAGCCTTCATGTGAACTCAAGAATAGCCTCTCTCAATTTGGAATTTTTAGTGAATCTCAACCTAGGAATTGGGGTTAAGGCAGTTGGTCTTCACTGGTGGTAATTTTACCCCAAGGATTATGTTGCAATGTCTGGAGATACTTATGGCTGTCAAAATTCAGGATACAGGGATGCTTTTGTCCACAATTTAGTGGAGAGCAAGGATGCTGCTCATCCTCCTGTAATATACAGATTACCCTCCCAACTAAGTTTTATCTTCCCCCTAATGACAATAACTTTCCATCCCTAAATTATGTGTTAAGGAGATTCTAAATGGCTCTTACCTACAGATACATAAGAAAAGCAAATACAAATATTTTCTAGAATAATTTAGTATTTTGTTCCTCAAACTACCAATATAAATAGTTTCATGAATAATATAGCCATTGTGAAATGGAAATTAAGAATGTTGAAGAGATAAGACATTAATAACAACAAAAAGAAAGAAATTGATAGAAACCCAGTGAACATCCTTATGAACAGAATCATTCCATACTTTAAAATTATTGCTTTATTTACACAAAAGAAGATACATAACATGATTAAAAGTACTCTAGAACTAGAAAATATAAAAATTTACATATCAGAATGTAAAACATGTCTAGAATTACTAGTAATTATTGAAATTGGGTATCCAATCAATGATTTTAAAAGTAAAAAAGATAAGGAATTCACTAAAGAAGGGAGATAAAAGGTTAACAAATTAACAAGAAATATACATTGAAAATAGAATTATAATAACTGACATATTTAAATGGAATTTCATTGGATGATAAAAAACAAATGGAGCAATAATTTTATTTAGAAAATCATGCCTTAGATTTATTAGATATGAATAAACCAATAATTTACCCATTTGAAAAACCCAACAGCTTTTAAAAGAAGACAAATTCAAGAACATTTACAACTAAACACAGCAAAGTAGGAATGTAGATGATAAATGATAAAATGCATAAAAAAACTACATCCAAAGGAACAAGTGAAAACTAATTACAAAAAAACAATGGATGTCATGGGAATATGAAAGATTTTCAATGTAATGAAAAATATGAATGAATACATTCATACATATATCATCAACGTGAAAAGCTCTACTAAGAACATAGTCAAATAAAAACACTTTTTCAGACAAAACCAGAAGAAATTTTTTAGCAGGAGTAACAAACTTAAAGAAATATTTTATTATTCTCTAAAGTAAAAACTAGAGTATATTTCAAAGATACCAGAAACAAAAAAGATAAAATTGTAAATATGTGAATAAATCTAAGTGATTAATTGGATAAACAAAATCTCCTATATAACAAAAACAGATAGTATAGATGTTGTAAATAGAGAAACAATTCACTTGTCTTCTCTGACATGATAGTTACTGTGTCAATATACACTATTTTTAAGTTAATAATAAAGAAGATATAAAAGTCCCACCAATGATTGTTTCCAAAATATTTAATAAGAAAAACATGCTAAAAAGACTATTCAATAGAAAAATTACATAAGCAGTTGACATCATATTTAATGTTCTGTTTGGTTATATTTAGAGTTGAATGGAAATATTTACAATAGACCCACTTAAGCTCTTGCCTATTCATTTTTCTGTTTAGTATGCTCCCTGTAGATTCTTAGTATCATACCCCAAATCTATCAAATAGAAAGTTTAGGTTCATATTTGAACTAATATGCAAATTATTATACCTTTGTTTTATTTTGCAAATTGGATATAACATCTCCCATTTTTTACTTTTCACCTGATTATAATAATTATTTAAACAATATTGAAAAAATGCCTTGTGGACACTTAAGCAAACAAATAAATGATTACTGCCATAATCCACAGCTGTAGCAATTGCTATAGGTCCTCTCCATTTGTACCACAACTATCAGGGCCCTAAGTGTGTACACCTGACTTTACTGTTCACCTTTGTCAATTCCTAACCTATATGAATACAAGAAATTCGCTTTCCTGTGCCTCATTTTGCTCGACCATAATGTCTAGAAATTTGTAGCAAGTCTTGGTCAGGTTTGTGGTGAGAGTTGAGAAGATCATAGATTTAAAGAGCCTAAAAGAGTTCTCCTTACATAGTATGTGAAATTAGCCTCTGGTTCTTAAACCTTATGAATTGACAGTATGTTTATTATATTTCTCCTCTGTCCCAGAAACTGCACTTCAAGAAACCATAGGGAATTACCCGTAAGATTGCTTAGTACCAGATATGTGGCTTAGGCTATTTCACCTCCATCTCATGCCCACTTATAGTTACCCAAATATATGTCATGAAAGCAAATGAGAGAAAATAAGCTAGCTTTCTCAAAGCCATTGTCTCAAAATATAAAAGATGAACAATGAAGATTCTGGAATTCTAGAACAGTATCTGTGCCAGGACACACATTAACCTTTAGGTCTTGTCCAGGGTAAGGAGGGCACTTTCATAGGAACTGTTTTAGAGTCTCACACTTATCTTCGCTCTTAGTCTTTCACTGAACTGCAGCTTTATATTACACAGTATTATTGTGGACATTTCTCAAACCTCTATCAGCCTGCAATTTAGGATTCTCTCTTTTAACTAGTTCTCTTCTATTACTTTGGAAATGTAGAAATGCATGTAGCAGGATACTCTAAGGAAAGCTACAGTATAGTTTTCATCCACAATAATGTGTTTGTGTTTGTGTGTGTGTTTTTTGTCAAAGAGATATAATGATATGTATATGACATTTGATTGATGTGTAAAGAAAGCAGTGAGTTTGTTGTTTTTGCTTCTCACTCCTTTCTACCTTTTGTACTTTTTTAAATCTGAAATTTTCTCTAAAGAGCATGGTTTGCATTTAAAACATGAAAGCCTTTTAGAGAACAGAATTTGCAATTACCTTCTTAACAGTGGCATTATATTTTCTGATTTCCTCAGAGTTACTATAGAGACACATTGAATTATATTGCCCCCCAACCACAAAGTGCTTTTCAGTGTTTAAAAGCTATATTTAAAGGGACGCCCCCAGTGAGATACAACTTCATTTAGGGTGATATTTTACAATAATTTTGTGCCTGAATGATGCAACAGAAATAGAAAAACCAGAATTACACACTTTGCTCATATACAACTCAAGGTACATAAACACATATGGGATGAAACACAAATTTAGCATTGATTCTAGAGTTTTCCCTTAGAGCGCAGTTATTTTCATCTGCACACTCATTTTTCTTTCATATTTGATATGCAAGCACACATGACTTCCTGCGTGAATATAGATATGCATCTGTTTTGAGAGACATGTGTATGAGGTAGCTGAAGGCTGCAGCTCTGTGTACCTCTATTTGGAAAGACATCAGGGTGGATTTATTTCACCTGATTTCACTTTGCTAAATTCATGCATTTCACTTGAAAATTTAAATCAATTGTAGACTCTTGATTCTACCTTGACATGGAATTTACAGCACTATAGGTTATTCATCATAGTTATTCTTCAGAGTTATAAGTGAAAATAAAAGGTGAGTCTTTGTGAATTTTAACTGTATAAATTAAAAGGAATTATCTCTTACTGTTAAAGTCCCTGGTCTATACAGTGGTTTTTAAATACAGCAGCACTAAATGGCTTCCTTACATGGCTCTTTCAGGGACTGTGTTGTAACTTGTTGAAGATGAGCAACATGCCACCACATACTCTGATTTTATGTCTCAAGTCACTTAATTAGGACAGACGTACATTGACTGCATGCCAGAAAATGTGCTTGTTGCTGGGAATACAGAATTGCAGAAGATATGTTAGTGCTTTCTAGAAGCTCACAGCACAGTAGGGAAGCAGTCAGATAAATACATACAATTTGATAAGATATGTTCTATGATAAATGCAAACATAGTGTCACAAAGGTGAAAGGAAACATCTTGAGGATGTAGCCAAAGAGCAAAGGTGCCCTATGTCACCAAAAACCTGTCCATGGGAAAGTCACTTCAGAGCTGTCATGGAGGTATTTTAAATTCTCTTCTGTTCTTGTGTTGTTGCTCTTATTTTAAATTCTAATGTAGAAGCAGAAGTTTGTTGGTAGAAAAGCACTCTTATATTGCATGACCCTCATAGTCTTAATTAACTGTTAGAAAAGCTAAGAGGCTATTGTGCTTATGTCTACAGAGTTAGCCCTGAGCGGGTGACATAAAGTCAATGTCTTTAAGACTAAGTGCTAACACTCAAGGAATGTGTTGACCATTATGTGAAATACACATGTAAACAGATTGCTAAGATGAAGAGCAAAATTGCTGAAATCAAAAACATGCTCTGAGAGCTGAGTTGGAGATATTATGATCACAGGAAGGATCTGTCAACATTCGGCATAAATACATGATGCTTCCTAGTTTTAGATACCTTAATGTTCAAAAACAAACATTTTAGGATTGAAGAGATTCTGAAAACACTGGTTCCCTCAAGAAATGGGAAGAATCTTCCCAGTTAAAAGAGGAGGTAAGATTTTCTGTGTTTAGGGCAATGGCACACATGAAGTTGTAAAATCAAAGGAGGAATATTTGCCTTTCTAAGAAAGACAATTCTTGTGGATGAACATGTTTAAATGGGAGACAGGCATGTTGATAAATATGTTAGTTTAATTATGCAATAATTAATAATTATGCAATATATTAATAATATTAATATATTTTCTTTCAAGTCATTTAATCCTATTATGTATTAAAGAAATCCCTATTTAACTTGAAACATATCTGGGAGAACTTAGGAAAAATATTTTTAAAGTATTTGAATTTAATTTTGGAATGGAAATTTTCTGTATTAATGTCACATACAGTATCTTTAAATAATTTTTATTATTGATTTTAAATTATATTTTAGCAAGAAAAACATTCATTAGAAATTCTAGTTGTAGGAGAATTTTTATTAAGCAATTTTTAGGATTTTCTCTTTCTGTTATTCCCTGATCTTGGTTCCTGGAGGAAATCTGCAATCAGTAGCCATTTTCCTCCAGTGTGAGCAATGAATGAGGAAAGGAGAAGAAAGGACCGAATCAGAGAAGGTAGTTTCTATATTCACAATGTTTATGTTGCCCCCAAATTCATGCTACAAACCTAATTATGAGTGTGATGGTATTAAGAGATGGGGATTTGGAAAGCAGATTAGATGGTGAGGATGGAGTTCTCACAAATAAAATTAGTGCCCTTGAGAGGACCCAGAGAACAAGGTTATTCCTTTTACTGTGTGAAGGTATAATAAGTCAGTAGTAAACCATATGGAAGAGGGTCCCCACAACCTGCTCATGATAAGACCATCATCTTGGATTTTCCAACTCCCAGAAATAACTAGAAGAAATAAATTTAATTTGTTTATAAGCCACCCATTCTATTGTATTTTATTATAGCATCCGGAACAGACTAAGTTCCTTTTCAGAATGGGAGACCAGAAGTAAGAAAATTAATAGTAATGATATTGAAGATTATGCCCAGGCATGGACTAAACATTTGACAGTCTTTGTCCCCTTAATTCCCAGAAAAGTTATGTGTTAATGCTGTGACCATATAGAAATAGAAGCAAAATCCAAGAGAGACTGCATAACAAATCCAAGGTAATATGGCTAATTACATTGGAGGGAGGGATCAAAGATCTTGCTGAAATCTTGTAGAGTGTACTAAGCTTTTTAAGTAGAAAAAACATACTATATTTTCTTTTATTTCCTTTCCTTTTTTATTATTGTGGTACTGGGAATTGAACCCAGGAGAACTCTACCCACTAAGCCACATCTCCAAGCCTTTTTTTTTGTTGTTAAGGAATAGGGTCTAGCTAAGTTCCCCTGGCTTCCCTTGATTTTTCTCTCTTCCTGACACAGCATCCCCAAACTCTGGGATTAAAAGCATGAGCAACCATGCCCAGTTGTGAATATTACTTTAAAAACTATTACCTTGACTCCTCCTGCACTTGGTAACACATATGTAGAAATTATTACCACAGGGAAGAACATTTTATATCCCCAAATTAACCTGGCTATCATTCCCAAGAAATTCCATTAGGTACACTCTCCTTTCCACATGCCTTCATGTCCTTGCTCCAGCCTTATCCAGATGTCCTTCATTATCATAATGCAAGGAATGGGCAGCTATTTTTTCCATGTTTGCTCCTTTCTCAGGTAGGAAATTGAATAGCTATGCCATCTTCCCAAACATATAACCCATGATGCCAAATAGGTCACTCCAGTTATATTTTATTTCTTTTTTTTTGTTTTCGAACATCAATCAAGGTTTTATATACCAATATACATTTAGCACTATACTTTATTGGGATGCTGACTCTTTTGCACACAGTGAAACCTATGATTTAGATAACATTGTTTCTTAGTGAACAGTGTGAGGTTCCTCAAAGTGTGGAGTCTGAAAGAAGTCCCCACAAGTTTGCCTTACTGCAGAGAGCAGCTCTGAGCTAGGGACCCCTGGATCATACTCACTTTAGATGAACTAAGTATGAATATGTGAGTTCTCACTCCCAGACGTGACAATTCACTAAAATGACATGTGGAACTCAGGAAAAGTACTCTATTTATAGCTCTCCTTTTGTAACGAGTAAAGATACACTTTACAGTTTGCCAAGGGGAGGAGACACCTGAGGAAGTGTAGAGGGGGTAAAGGTGGAGCTCTCAGTATCCCTCTCTTTTGGTGTTAGAGCTATGTGATCCCACCATGTGACAATGCACAGACAGTGCTGCCAACCATGAGTGCTGACCTGATTTTGGTGTCCAGAGTTCCTAATGGAACTGAATCATCAAGTGCTTGACTGAGCTTAACCATCAAGGTCTGCGGACATTCAGGCTAGTACCTTTAGCCTCCAGTTCCTCCAGAGTTTGGAACTGACTTCTGGTCTCCCAAAGCTTCCAACATAGATCACATTGATTGTCCAGTGGTCACAGCTCCTAGGCAAACAAAGATGCTCAGAACAGGTAGAACCTTAGAGTCCTAGATGTCACTTCCTGTAACTGAGAGCAAAGGCCAGCCCTCACTGGCAGGGAAGTTAATGCTGCACTATGTATACACAATGTCCCATAAATTTAACTTAAGATGTTGATAATATTTCTAATGTTCTTTCTTGGTTCATTTTCAATAACCTTGATTCTGTGACCTAAAATCTCAGTGGTGTGTAAACAACAAAAATAGATTTCTCTTTAATTCCCAGTATAGGTAACATAGAAAATGCCACTTTATTCACATCTTTGTAAAGAACTTATCATTCATAAATAAAAACCTTTCACTGTGTTGAAAAGTATAGAAGTGAACATGAAAAGGGTGTACATGAAAGGGGTGGTATGCTTGTTAAACCTAGGATAAATTCATTGTATTTTTTTCAGGGTAAAAAAAATAGCTATACATTATAGCTTCCTGTAACATAAATTAGTTTAATTTACCCATACAGTATAGTTTTCTGTAACATAAATTAGTTAAATTTTTTCCTAAGACTGAAACTGATGTTTTCTTTTTTTTCCCAGGAAATGAAAATTGAATACTTGATGAATTTGAGTAATTATCACAGTAAATGTGTATTTAATAAACATATATTAACTATAATGGACATTTTTTAAATGCAGGAGGCAGTCAGAATGTGAAAATATTATGATTCTTCCTAAAACTATGCTTATGAATTAAACAGGCATGCTTTATGAAAATACCAAAAGATGAAAAATGATGGAAAATTCTGAATAAAATCAGAATTATAGGTATATAATATGATCATCTTCTTTACATATGTAGACAGTAGTTTTTAGACAAAAATCAGGATGAGTATTAACCTCCAGACAATAAGATCTGAATTAAAAGAATATTTGAACATCAATATGGCACTGGGTAGGAATGGACCCTCAATTGCAAACTTAAAGCATTAATACATAGCACCAAAGAGCACAGGTGTCCTTAGAATCAATATAAATTTTTATTTTCTCATCTCTGCACACACACCTTAGCAGATAATCCAAGTATTTATTTATTACTAATACTGAGATCAATTCTCCGGTAAATGTTCCAGGAAAACATATTTTTCTCCTTGTTACATATCTGCCTACCATTTCTAACTTGCCAGGTACCTGGGGCCACGTTTGCACATCCTTTCTTCTTTATGAAGGACACTGCAGTTATCTACCTTCTCATCCCATGCTTCTCCAGTCTACCAGCAAAGGCTCAGCTTCTCTTTCCCCCTTGTTCCAATAGTGCCTTGTTTACTGTTAGTCTTTCATTACCCATTGAGTTGTATGTATTTTACTGCTGTTTTGATTCAGTAATCAAATATTCTCCACCCCTTCCATCTGCTCCAACATCATTCATAATATTTGATAACAAGTAGCAACATGAAAAGTGATTGATGGATCCATGAGCTAGTGAAATAATGTTTTCAAGTGGGTCTTATCAACAACGAATATACATTCTTCAGACAGAACCAACACATTATTCTTCAAAAACTGATAAATATTATCCAAGTATACTTCATTAAAACACACCTAGGCAGCAGAGGTAATATATCCAACCATATTTTTCAGAGAAACTAGAGATAATTAATGTTATTCTTATGTTTATTAATTAATATCAGATGTGTCAGGTAATGCCATGAGTTTAAGCCTTTATTTTAACAAGCATTGAGGACCATGCTACTGATAAAAGGGGAATTCAGATGTTCTGAATAACAGATGTTCAGGATTGCAAAGTGAAGATTATATCAAAGAAATGTTTGGAAGCATGATGCACACTTTGCCCAAGCAGAAATACAGTTTTTTGAAGCATGGAATAAAGGCATCCTGAGAGTTCGTGAAGAGAAGAGGACCACTGTCCTACCAAAAACAAAACCAAAACAGAACAAAAAACCCAAAACGATTTAACCTGTTCGAACCCTCCAAAAATTAGCAGGATAGCTACAACCCCCTTCCAAATTTCATTCTTAATAGAGTGGAAAGTATGATTTTGACCAGCATCTGTTTTGAAATAGGTTTTTGGAACTAAAAAGACTTCAGCATGATTACTGAAGAACTGCTGATTTTAAATATTATTACAAAAGTAGGTGGGCCTATTGTGATAAATCAGCTGTTAAATGTCTGGTGTAGTAGCATTAACTTCTTCACTATGTAGGGTAATTTAGTTGTTAAATTATCCCAGTTTTAAATTAGAATTAACTTTTCTTCCTGTTTTTCTTATTCCCTTGTATCCATATCTGTTTAAAAAGTATAATTGTTTCTTATGTTGGACCTTCCACCTTACCACACAAGTATATACTTATATGATTGCTTTATTTACAAATATTATTATCATAATTATGGACCAATAATTATAGAAGGAGTGAGAAGGAGAGAGAAAAGCAATTCTTGCCCCATGGAGCAAGTACCCTAATACAACAACACCTTTACTCATACCACTCAATGAAAACCTCTCCTGTCATATTGGGATTTCTGTGTTTAAGAAATAATCTAATGAATTGTCCAGAGAGAAAGGTTAGGCTAAGAGGTCAAGGGGCAACTGAGGGCTCTTGACCCCAGAGACAGAGTGGAGGAATATTTTTTGGAAACCTAGGTCTCCAGTTGACTGACATTTTAGAAACTGACAATCATAACAGAAAATTGTGAATTGTCAGTGAAACCAACCTTATCTGCTGAGTCAATGAGAGCACTAATCCTATTTTATGGAATGGAATGTCATCCAATTCTTGTTTTGGAAATAGAGCCAAATAGGATCTTTAAAAAAAATAAACATATACATTGTTAGTTAGGCGACTGGGAAGTTCGGATGAAGGAGAGGGGCTGAAACTTGTTCCTTGAATGACATAGTGTGAAATAGGGGAAAAGAAATAAGATAAGTTGCTTTGACATTGAATTAATACATAAGAAAACTGAGCTCCAGCCATGAGTGAGGATAGGGCTGCTGTGAACTTCCAAACTTGAAGATACACTCATGATAGCATTATAATTAAGGATATGTTGATAATAGGATCAGAATTGTCAGAACTCTGAAATGTGCAGAAGTAGGTGTTTAAAGTCAGGGTAACTAAGCTGAATTTTGGGTTATGTAAGCAAAGATAAAAAGATACAAGACTGAGCAATGGAATGAAATAATGAGATTGATAAGACACAGACAGACCCTGTCAGTTACCTTTCATGGATGTTTGTATGCAGTCATCATCAATTCCCTTCTCCATCTATCATGTTTCATATTGATACCTCAGTCTTATACATATTACTAGTGTACAATTGATTGAAAACACCCATGGAGTGCATTTTTTGTGCTAGGCATTTTCTCAGGCACTTTCAATAGAGCAATTCAATCTTCACTACAACCATGCAAGACAAGTGTTCAACTTATTGTTCCTATTTACATATGAGAAAACTAAAGTAAATAGATTAGCACAGGGACAAATGAAAGGCAAATGGTGGAAAAGTCTGTCTCTGAAGTTGGGGAATCTTAACTATTCTCTGATGTGCACTAAATGTGGCCAGTGTCCTAGAAGAGATATCTTCAAGCATTATCACAGAGATCATTACAAATTAGACCACAAACTATCTAAATGAATCTAGTATAAATTTTAATGGAAATTTCTGTAAGAGATTTTGTAGAATGTTTCAAATATTTTTATGAGTATTTACATGTTTTGTAATATTTACTCCTTTGAATGATCTGTATGGTATTTGACAGGTAGGATTTGCTAAAAAAAAAAAAAATCATTTTTGGAGACCTGGAGTTTCTTTATATAAAGGTTGGTTTCAATGCCTTTATTGTGACATTGAAGAAAAAAAAAATAAACTTTACTATGGCTTAATATCCCTGACTATAAAAAGGGACCTTTAATGTGTTCTTGAAAGGGTGTTGTAAGGACTAAAAAAATAAATGTAAGTTAAACTTTTAGAAAAGTATTCGCCACAGAGGAGACAATTAACAACATTTGCTAATTTTTACCCTAATATGATTTTAAAGTGGGAAGAATATAGAAAAGAAAGATGACAATAGAAGCCTGGAGATTTCCCAAAGTCACCCTGAGAAAGGATCCAGGAGTATAGAGAAGGGTTATAAAAAGGCCTTTTATTGATCAAATCTAATGAAGAGGGAGACACAGAAAGAGAGAGAGAGAGAGAGAGAGAGAGAGAGATTTTGTTATTGAGGAACCTGCAAGTATATTTTTAACAAAATTAAAAGGAAATGATAAAGTTACACGATTCTAATAAACAAGGTTTCATTAGTACCAATGGATATTCTGGTTTTCAGGCATAAGACTTATTATCACACTTTTGAGTCAAAGCATTTCATTAGAAATAATTGTACTTACCATTTAAAATAGATTCACTGAAATTTCATTAAGATGCTGTAAGCATTATATTCAAAGCAATAATAGTGTCATTGTCCCTCACAGAGCATTGTCTGTTTCTGGCACTGTTGAGTGATGTAGTTATGTACATGAATTGGACATAAGCATATGTGCATACAATATTCATGAAGTGAAATTTAATTTGTTCTCAGGAAGTGTCCTTCATACTAATAAGGTGAGTTTGGGAATATGTGAGCCTTAAGTTGTAGTTTTCTATTCAAATATCTGAGTCTTGGGCATATGACAAATATGATTTTATGGTGAATGTCATCAAGAGTGCTCTCTTAAAGAGCACAAGGCTATTTTCTATCTTCAATACATTTATTTTGAGTGTTTTTTATTTTAATTTTTACTTGTTCTAATTAGTTTTATATATATATATATAAAACAGTAAAATACATTTTGATTCATTGTATACAAATGGAGCACAACTATTCATTTCTCTTGTTGTATATGATGCAGAGTCCATACAATTTGTGCGATCATACAGGAACCTAGGTTGATGAAGGATTGACTTCATTCCACCATCTTTCCCACCTCCCTGCCCACTTCCCTTGACTCACTACTCTCTGGCCAATCCAAAGTTTCTTCATTTATCCACCAACCATTATGGATCAACATCCACATATCAGAGAAAACATTTGGTCTTTGGTTTTTTGGGATTGGCTTAATTCACTTAGCATGATATTCTCCAGCTCCATCCATTTACCTGAAAATGCCATAATTTTATTCTCCTTTAAGACTGAATAATATTCCATTTTCTTGATGATATCTTTGCCTGGTTTTGGAATCAGGGTGATACTAGCTTTATAGAATGAGTGCACAAGGGTACCTTCCTTTTCTATCTTATAGAATACTTTGAAGAGTATTGGTATTAGTACTTCTTTGAAGCTCCTGTAGAACTCAGCTGAGAATCTGTCTAGTCCTGGGCTTTTCTTGGTTGGTAGGCTTTTGATGGTCCCTTCTATTTCATTGCTTGAAACTGATCTGTTTAAATGGCGTATTTCCTCCTGTTTCACTTTGGGTGGTTTATGTCTCTAGAAATGTGTTGATGTCTTCAAGATTTTCTCTTTTATTAGAGTACAAATTTTCAAAGTAGTTTCTGATTATCTCCTGCATTTCAATAGTGTACATCATGATATTTCCTATTTCATCACACATTTTAGTAATTTGAGTTTTCTTTCTTCTTCTCTGCATTAGTGTGGCCAGGGATTTATTAATTTTATTTATTTTTTCCAAGAACCATCTTTTTGTTTTGTTGATTTTCTCAATTGTTTCTTTTGCTTCAATTTCATTGATTTCATCTCTGATTTTAATTATTTCCTGTCTTCTACTAATTTTGGTGTTGATTTATTATTCTTTTTCTAGGGCTTTGAGATGTAATGTTAAGGTCATTTATTTGTTGACATTTCATTCTTTTAACAAATGAGCTCAATGCAATGAAATTTCCTCTTAGCACTGCCTTCATAGTGTCCCAGAGATTTTGATATGTTTATGGTTATTCTCATTTACCTCTAAGAATTTTTTAATATCCTTCCTGATGTCTTCTATTATCCATGTGCCATTCAATAGGGGATTATTTAATCTCCAGGTGTTGGAATAGATTCTATTTTTTATTTTATTTTTGATTTCTAGTTTCATTCCATTATGATCTGATAGGATGCACAGTAGTATGTCTATTTTTTTGTATTTGCTAAGAGTTGCTTTGTGGCATAATATATGCTCTATTTTAGAGAAGGATCCATGTGATGCTAAGGAAAAAGTGTATTTGCTTATTAATGGATGGAATATTCTATACATGTCTGTTAAGTCTAAGTTATTGATTATATTATTGTGTTCTATAGTTTCTTTGTTTAGTTTTTGTTTGGAAGATCTATCCAATGGTGAGAGAGGTATGTTAAAGTCATCCAGTATTATTGTGTTGTGGTCTGTTTGATTCCTGGAATTGAGATGTGTTTGTTTGGTGTATGTAGAAGCTCCCTTGTTTGGGGCATAAATATTTATGACTGTTTTCTCTTGCCGATGTATGATTCCCTTAAGCTGTATGAAATGTCCTTCTTTATCTCTTCTGACTAATTTTGGCTTGAAGTCCACTTTATCTGATATGAGGATGGAAACTCCTGCGTTTTTATGCAGACTATGATAGTGATAACTTTTCCCCCCATCTTTTCACTTTCAGTTTGTGGATGTCTTTTCCTATGAGATGGGTCTCTTGAAGGCAATATATTGTTGAGTCTTTTTTTTAAATCTAATCTGCCTGTCTATGTCTTTTGATTAATGAGTTTAGACCATTAATATTCAGAGTTATTATTGAGATATATTTTGTCTTCCCAGTCATTTTGGATTATTTTTGGTTTTTGACTTGACTTGGCGTGTCTTTGGTTGGCTTTTATTTCAGTTCCTCCCTTTGCTGACTTTCATTGTTGTTTTTCATTTACTCCCCATGAAATATTTTGCTGAGAATGCTCTGTAGTGCAGTCTCTCTAGTTGTGAATTCTTTTAACTTGTGTTTATTATAGAAGGTTTTTATCTCATTGTCAAATCTGAAGCTTAATTTTGGTAGATATAAGATACTTTGTTGACATCTCTTATCTTTTAGAGCTTGGTGTATGTTGTTCTAAGACCTAGCTTTGAGGATCTGGGTTGAGAAATCTGCCAAAATACTAATTGGTTTCTTCCTATATGTAATCTGATACTTTTCTCTTTTGGCCTTTAGATTCTATCTTTGTTTTGTATATTAGACATTTTCAATATAATGTGTCTTGGGTAGGTCTGTTGTAATTTTGTACATATGGGGTCCTCTAAGACTCTTATATTTGATTTTCCGTTGCATTCTTCAGGTTTGGGAAATTTTCTGATATTATTTCATTGAAGAGATTGTGCATTCCTTTGGTTTGTGTCTCTATGCCAGTAATTCTTAGATTGGGTCTTTTCATGTTATCCCATATTTCTTGGAAGTTCTGTACATGGTTCCTTATCATCTTCACTATGTGGTCAACTTTATTTTCTGGAGTATGTATTTTGTCTTCATTGTCTGAGGTTCTGTCTTCCAAGTGATCTAGTCTGTTGGTGATGCTTTCTATTGAGTTTTTCTTTCTTTACTTTTTTTAAAATTTGGTTTATTGTTTCCTTCTTTTTGAGAATTTCTGTTTGTTTTTTCATTATTTCTCTCACTTTATTGAAGTAATCTTTTGCTTTCTGCATTTGCTCTTGTAGCTCTGTATTGAAGTTATCTTTTGTTGCCTGCATTTGCTCTCTCATATCATCCTTAATTATGTACATTCTGAATTCCCTCTCTGACACTTCTTTTACTGTGCCATCAATGAATTCTTTTATTGTGGCATCTTGGTTTGTTTGGGGGCACTTTCTTCCCTTGATTTTTCATGTTTTTTGCATTTCTTCCGCTCTGGCAATGTGGATTTGAGGTATTAAGGTTTATAGCCTATTGACTTATAATGTCCTGCAGGTTTCCAATACCTGCCCTTTAAGGGGGAGATCAATATTAACAGCACCCAATGCAAAAAATATGCAGCTTTAAATAGATTAGCTCCTACTAAGAAGTTTACAGTTTCATCACAATAAACAGATTTGATGTGTTCAATTATTTTCTACAGTATAAACAGTAAGTTTGTAATAGTGTCCCCAGTTTCTAATGTTGGAAAAAAAAAGAGAACAGGGGATAGGATGTATTGTTTATGTGGTAGGAGGTGAGAATATAGAGGCATTAGATCATAGGGAGAGTGAAAGTAGAATCAGTAGAAGTTGACTGTTAGCAGGAGAGAAGAGAGAATGGGACTCTTAGATGTGACCAAGCCTGTAGGGACCTTGGAAGTGATCTTCCAGGTCCTGGCTGTTGTCCTAGTTGGTGGTGATGGTGGCTGCTAACCTGTAGTTACCTTGATATTGGGCTTCAAGTCTCAAGCTGATGCCTCATGATAGAAGCTGTCCAACTAAAATGGTGGTGGCAGCAGCCAAAGTAACCCACGATGGCCACAGAGATGACGTAGGATGGAGCCAACCACTTTCAGAGATGGGGCTTGAGGTGGGCCCTGCAGTGGCTTTGGGTGTCCTATTCAGATATGTAGCACTGTGATGGGTTTCGTTGTTTTGGGCTGTTGCCTCCAGGCCCTCTCCGTTGTCCCAGGGTGGGGGCTACCATGTTACAGGAAACTATGACGTTGGCTTCAGTGTCCCAAGCTGGAGCCATGGGGACTGCAGCATGGGTGCCCTCCTTTCCTCCACTCTGGCAGGCGGCCACCAGGCCTGGGGTGGGGGCAGGCATGTCTTCTCCTCAGGGCAGGCAGCCCCAGGGCAAGGGCTTTCCTCTCCTCCATGCAGGGCAGGACTCCAGTGTTTTTCCAAAACTCAATCAACTTCTTTCTTTTCCTTTGCTATTTCATAAAACTTTCCCAAAAGAATTGATTATGTTAACAATTGTTTTTAAAAGCCAGTATTTTTTTCAAAGACCATGTACATGGTAAAGCCCATATTCCATTTGGTACAAAATTAAATAATTATTAATTCTAAGACTTTTCAATTCTAAGCATAGTTCCATATCATTAAAGTTGTTAGTGAACTTGCAGGAATATTTAGAAGTTAAACTATCATTGTTATTGCTTATTTTTTAAGTAAGAGTTTGTTTCTTAAAGAATATAATCCTTTCAGTTCTGAAAAAAATTAGAGGATTATAAACAGATGTGTTCTGATATTTTTTAAAAGTGTTATTAAAACTGAAACTGTTACATAGCATACTTTCAATATGCTTCATATTAAAGTGGTCAATATTAAGATGAATGCTGCCTGATACCTGAAATGAAAACATTTTTCTTGTTGGATCATCTTCCTTTGATTTTTTTAATTCACTTTGTGTCTGAACTAAATTTTTCTTAAACTATTTTTAAATGATCTTTTAAAATGCACATGATACAAAATAAAGTTTAATGGTGTGCATTAAAAAAAGAATATAATACTTTGTCAAGACTGTGTTTTGTGTGTGTTATATACGTGCTTTCTCAAATATTGTCAGGTTATATGCTTAATATATAAGTGGCAAAAAGTCCCTATGACTGTTTCAATCCCTGTGATTTTACATTAATCTCTTGCTGTTCTATTCAACAATTTAATTATCTGCCCTGGTTTGATATCTAGAATCCATTATGGAGAAATACAAACACCCAGGTTCCCAATATTTTTCCTTTACTTCACTCTGAACTATTGTATTTCATGTGACACTTTGATATCTGTTTATATTTCCTTAATCTGTTAATCTCCTTTATTATACATTTTGCCCTGTATCATTTCCTTTTCTTTTACATTTTCTCAACTTTACCAAGAGTTGCTAGGGTAAATTCTAAGATAAGGAACATTGATGACTTAAGTTATGAACAAATATTTGAAGTGAAAACCCTTAATTCTGCCACTGACAGTCTTATTGACATGAGACTCTTATGCATAATGCATGAGATATCCTATGAGATATTAAGCAAAGAGTTAACGAAAATAATTATACCTATAACTTTCAAATATATTATTTTGAGAAACAATAATAATCCTGTAAGTTTATCATGAATATATCTTTGTATGGGGCAATGCACAGATTATTTAAAGTAACAAAATCCAAATTGGTACAGCTTTTCTGACCACAAATACCAAGTCCTTTACTGACATTGCCATCTATAACAAGGAAATTCAACTACTTATGAAGAAGACTAAAAATTCTCTGATCCTGTGTTGGAAGGGTACAGGCAGCAGCTGATTTATTTGCTTCTGGTTGGTTTTCTCCTTTGAAATTTCCTAAAGCTCAACAATATCAGAAGCTACAAGGTGACATTATTATGCTGTGTAAATTAAGCACAAATTCTAATACCCAAGAAGCCGAGGTAAATAGCATTATGAATCTTTTTTTTAATCAACCTATTTATCCTCAGTAGAAACCTTATTCTGAAAATGATTACATAACTCAGTTGTCAACAGTCATTTTATATTAGCTACCCTGGTTGATGATTTTTTATTTTTCTGTTTTCTTTTATGAGTCTGAACAACAGACAGATGAAAACACAATTCTAAATGTTGGTGAATAAAAAATTGTTTTGAATATCAAGCTTTACATTAAATAAACCTAAATACGCTTTATTTGCCTTCACTCTAAATTTTGGAGGAAAACTAAAGGTGAAGTGAATCTTACATTAAATTCTCAAAGTCAAAAGTAGAAGCTTGAGGTATTTGTTAGCTCCTCAAATCAATTGGAATTCAGTATTTATTAGGAATAAACTTGGTTATGACATTGAGAAACAAAGTAACGCAAATTATAATCATAGAAGTGTATTGTTTTTTCTGTAACAGTTCAGGTTTAGGCAACCCAGTAAAGCTGGTCTTTTGTTTCAAAACTCTCAGGAAACTGAGTTGCTCACATTTTGTTGCTTTACCTTCCCTAGGTTATAACCAGTGGATTCGTGGTCTGAGGTGGACCTGTACCATGTTTGTGGTGGTCAGAAATCTTACCCACAATTTCACCTGAGTGCAAGGGAACTCAGCAATGTAAACTGTATTCCAGTTTGACTGTCTAACAAGGAAACAACAACTAAAAAAAAAAAAAAAAAAAAAGAGAAGACTTACAACCATAGAAGCACAATTCTTAGTCTCTGTCATAGGCTCAATGATCCAAATCAGGTCTGCTTAGAACAAATTTTGTTTTAAACTTAACAAATACTTTAGTACAACAGTAATCTATCAACATGGCATGGGTTTACATCTTTTGATGTGCTACTCATTTTTAACTTAAATGTATTATATTCACTGACAGTGTTCTGTACATTAATTCTTTGAACTTTGTTGAAAATAAACTTTATGTTCTTACATAAGATTGATTTTCAAAAATATAGTCCTTGCATGCAAGAGATTATATAGTCTAATTATTTGCACAGAAATGCATGTAAGATCAAGTTTGTTCATTGTACATTTATACTGGCACAAATTTAAATCTATTCAACATGTTTTCTGCTTGATTTTGCTGAGAGATGAACTGTGAAACTTTTGTTATCATCAAGAGTGGATCAGTTTCTTCCTATAAGTTCACTATTTTTTCAATCTCCATGTTTTCAGGCTATTTGGCAGGAACATACACACTTAAATTGTCTAGGTATTTCTGCCCACATTTCTGTAATCTCTTGTTCCAATAGAGTTATTAAAATTAAAGACTTTTTCTATTCTTGGTTATATTTGCTTCAATTATCATTTCCTTATTTTTCTCCAATCACATAGAACTGGCCTACAGTTAAGAATTCTTGTGTTTTGTGCTCACTCTCCTTATTCCCATGGCCATTCAAGGCTTAGTGGACACTAATTAACTTCTCCTTGATAGGTCAGAAAATGACCACATCCATAATTTTCTGTCTGAGCATCGCCTTTTGTGTTTAGGTATTGGTTTGGTTGCTGATTTCTTCTGCCAAAGACTGGTTCACTGTCCCTCTTTTGACTAAAAAATGTCTAACACAAATGAAAGACATGGTGATTGGCAGCTGACTCTGCAGATGCTGCTTCTTCATATTGCTTCTTAAGGACTTCCCTGTATGACTTTTAAACTCAGTTACATGTTTATCTAGCATTTCAAGATGTTTTTATTTTCCTCTCCACATTTCCAGGGAATTTTCAGGATAACTGTTCTTTTTAATATCATGAAGAGAAATCTTGACAGATTATTTAGCATTTTTACTACTTTCTCAAAATAGCAACGCTATTATGAATTTAGAATAACTTGTTCTTTATTTATCACATATATTTCTCTTTGTCTTACTTCAACTTAAATATCTCTTGTCTATGCCTTTTCTAAAGTCTAAAGATAAACTGAGTACAGGTTTTGATGTATTTTATCATCAAATCTAACGTCACACAAGAACCCCACCACATATTGGAATATACTCCCACTTCACTCCAACGATACTGGCCTGAAAATTGTCATTCATCCTTAGACCTCATTGTCTTTGCCCATACAGCTGTATCCTTTTCCTAAGGATATTTTTCTTTTTAGCCCATTTATCCCTCTCACATATCCCTCCAGTCTCCAAGTAGTCAATACTTTCTCAAGAAAAACTTCTTTTACCTGTCTTGTGTTATCAACTCCCTGCTAGAATTTCTCAGCAGAACTGCAGAGATATTAGAAGAGGGTTGTTTATTTACATTTATGTGGTTTTGGGAGAGTGTAATTCGTAGTGGTTCATGTCTGTGTTCAGGCACTGATCCTGTACTTGAGAGCTAATTGATATTGCCAATACTCACCCCAGTGCCTACCACAGGGAAAACTGGAAATATATATATCAGTTTTAAAAATTAAATATTCTGGAAGCTTCAATTTAAATGGCAAACTGTGGGAATAACCCTTGTTAATATTTTCCATGTCAATGCTTAGTTTTTGCTAAGTTAGTGATAAATTCATTTAGATAAGACTATGTTATTATATCTGGAGAATCACTGATATGTCTCAACATAATTTAGGACAACCTTCAAGTTGGTTTTGGAGGGTAGATTTTGTTTTATTTTTTCAGTGTTTGGAGCCACTTAAAAACTGAAGGAAGACTAGATTGTTTTCCAGATGTCTACACTTTCCTGAAATAGCTTCTTTTGGAGATGATTTTAGTACCTGCCATAGATTTTGATCAAAAGTTACCCCTTAGGATATCAGCTGAGGAGTGGATAAATGGATGGAGCTTGAGAATATCATGCTAAGTGAAATAAGCCAATCCCAAAGAACAAAAGGCCTTGTGTTCTTTCTGATATGCAGATGCTAAATCATAAATAAGGGGTTCTAGGGAAGAATTGAGGTAATCTGAATTAGATAGAGGTGAATGAAGGGAGGGGAGCAGGTATGGAGTTGGAAAGGAAAATAGAATGAATTGGACATTATTACCCTATGTGTATGTATAATTACATGACTGGTATAATTCTACATCATGTACACCAGAAGAATGAGAAGTTACACTCCATTTATACATTATATGTCAAAATGCATTCTACTATCATGTATAACTAATTAGAACAAATAAAAAATGCAAAAAAGATATCCCTTAAAATGAAATAATTACTAATATTAATTAATAAAAAATCATGCCTTAACATCAAGCACGTGGAACCAGAGAATATAAAATTCAAACAAACCTTCTGATTTTTTACTTTTAAAAGAACATGTGAATTTGATTTCAGATTTGATCTCAAAGTAAAGGAATAAAATCAAAACTGTGACATAATGAAAAAACTCACTTTTTAAATGAAAATAGCATTCGATCATTTCCTCATCAAATCAGTAATATTTTTAAGGTACCCTCAATGTGGTGGTTTTGTTGTTGATATTGTTCGATTTTTTTCTATTACAATAAATGATATTGGTGGTAATTCAGACACTTAAATATCCTATTGTATTCAATAATGAACTTAATGTCTATGATGTACATGGGAGACAATATACAAACGCTACTAAATAATGACACTGGAGAACATGATAGATGTTGAAATAAAGGTGAAGTCATGGTTAAAAGTTAACTATTCTTTCATTCCTCTTGGTTATGACACAATTAAAATTACAGAGAAAAATTTACAAAGGAGAACCTAATTTGCACAAATAATCATATTAGCACAGTTAAGGGACATTAACAATTAGATGGTATGTTCAACATGAAAACAATCCTGCAGAGTTTTAACTGAAGGGATTTATGCATATTTAGTAGGCTTAATGTTGTGTCTTCTTGAATCACTCTGTGGTGTGATGTGGGCGGGGTGTGATTAGGTTGTAATAAGGCCAATTCACAGTGGTGCATACAAAATGAGAGTCCAGATGCGTGACGAGTCAGAATGGGATTGCAGAAGAGCAATGTGGCTACAGCAGACAGACATACCACGTTCACATACTTGGAACTAGACAATATTTTTGAAATGAGCCCGTCTTTTTATTTACATTTATTTTCTTAGGCAGAGTATCATGAGAAATTAAAATTAAATCTTTTTCTCCTTTTTTCAGCGTAATGGTGAAAAAGAAAAGGATAAGACAATATATTGTAAACAAATTAAGACATCAGTTTATCTCCTTTTTGACACTGAGGAACAGTATTTGAAATGCCAATAATTTTTGCCTCAATAAATCAAATATGGAAATGTAATGTAGAAAGATACTCATTTTAGCAACATTTACAGTACCGATCTATTGAAACATTTATGGATGAAGAGCTAATAGAAATATGATACATTAAATAAGTAATAATACATACATTAGTAAAACCATATATACTCTGTAATTGAGATATGTAACATTATTCTAAAACACAGAACTTAAAGAAAAGTCAAAATATTAAATTAAATTTGGAATATAAAATCAAATAAGATAAATGTCATAAAAATTAATAAAATAAAGCAAAACATATATTATTTAATAAACTACAATTTGTTACATATTTGCTTTCTTTCCCTGAACATTCCTTTTCAATATATGTTCCATAATGACCCCATTAGTTTTACAGTATGGAATATAAGTTGTAAATTGTTAAATTAAACCACAGTCTATTTCTAAATGCTACACTTTGAAAAATACAAGCATAGATGTAATTTTTATTAAAGATAATCAAGGGAATGATTATAAGTCTAAAATGTTTATTATTAATAGAGGTATTTAGGACTATATTACACTGTATGGACATATTAAAATAGATGTTAAAGACCTAGTAATAAATAAGATGAATATCTGCACTTAAAAGTGAAAACCTGTTAAGTTTAACACTCTTAGAGCTAAGTTGTCTAGACCAGCTGCACTTTATCTGGAAAGTGATTTCCTTTCCCAAATCTCACTCAATGCTTTGTGATAACAATTCTGTAAAGTACATTTATTGATGATCTGAAACCTCTCCAAAATTAAATGATGTAAATAACATATGTCAACAGATGCTTTATGACAATTATTCAAAGGAAATGCAAGTAACACATAATGTAATGGAAATAGCTTCCATCCACCTTCTTATAGCAGTTTGATTGACTATACCATTATGATAGGGAAAAAATCATGAAGAAATCATCATTACATTTAGTCTTATTAACAAACACACAAAAATAATGATTAAATACTAAACAATGTGGTAAAGTTTATCGTCAATTTTATTATATATCCTTATCCTTCTGTGCATATTAAAAATGGAAAAACAGTAATTATGCTCTCCCTTGGTGACATACATAGTCTTACTTTTTCAGCTGAAACATTTATTGAATATGAAAGGTAGTGTATTTTTTTTTCTTCCTAAAATACTGTAATACTGGAAATATTTTAATAGTTCCCATTGTAAAGAAGTTGCATTATTTGGAAAATGCACATATATGTGAATGGTGTGTATATGTGTTGTTTTTTTAATATGACCTATTATTTCCCCAAAATGTTGGCTTTCTTTGATTCGGTGTCCTGAAATAGAAGCTAGAGAGTTCACATTGCTACCAATTTCCTAAAGAATCTGAAGCTAAGGGCTGGATGACGTGATTTTGAATTTTGTGATAGAAAGCACTGCATATGGTTTACTGACCTTGTTAATATCCTTGCTGCTCAACCATTCATTAACTTTGTAGCCCTGAGCAAGTGTGTTAAAACTTTCTGCATTTTAATTTCTTCTGCTCCCTTTTGGAGAACTATAAGTTACTGCCTCAAAGAACCAGTGATAAACTCATATGCACATGCATGCACACACACACACACACACACACACACCCCTCCAGATCCATAAAATACAAAGATAATTTAAAATGCATTCAGTTAGATATTTAAATAAGCCAATGATAGGACTTACCTCTATTTCTAACATTATGTTGAATATACATAGTGTAAGAAAAGTGAAATATTTTAAAATATTTAAACCATGATAAGTGAGGAAAAAAATAATTATGAAGAGTGAATCCAACAGTTCAACTCTCCAAAAGGTGAAAGTCACAACTAAAATATCACTCGTGTGATACAGCAGATTCAACATCTGCTTTAAAATACTTGAGTTCACAGATCTCTAAATAACATAAAGGATGCGAACGACCATATGAATTTATTTTCATTGTGTTTTCATAATACCAAAGATAGCCTCTCCTTGTGAGTTTAGGCAATTATGGATTTTCTGTAATTATTATTATATATTACAAATATTCCAATGAATTTTTCATAAGCTGCCCTATATACTAATGTGACTCAAGTGATAAAACTGTAACATTTTATGTAGTTGAGCTTAGAAACACTTCAAATAATTCTGCTTTAGATGAAAACACATCTGATTTCAAAGAACAGAAATCGCTTCAGCTGGACTATGCCAACACCTTATCAGAACCCCACGGATCTTGTTCAGATGCTCAGTGCTCTATAGCTGGACATCACTGCCCTCAACACCCCACACACCTCTTTTTCACTCTCTTAGTGCCTTTGTTTGTGCTGCTCTCCTTGCCTTGCCACATACCTGAGAAATAATGTACACAAAACAAGTCCAAGTTCAGAACTCTTCATCTGTGGTAACTTTTGGAAACAAATTGTCTGTGAAAATATTGCCAAATTCTGGGTGGGGACAATCTAAATATCATAAATTAAATCCTGAGTGTTGAATGTGAAGACATGTCACAAAGAGAAAATGAGAGTCAACTAGACCTTCCTTCTTTGTTGACAGGACACCTTTCAAAGACAGGAGTAGCTTTATGTTGAACAGATTCTCCAAAATATGTCTGCTATATTTACCTGAATTGCTGTCTTAGGGTTAGAATGAAAGTAGCATTAGCATAAAGTACAATCATTGACTTTTTTCCATCCTGAAAAACAGTAGGAATGGAAAATTTGACACATAAACCCAGCTCCAGTATTTCCTACTAAAATCATATTTTATGTAACATTTCATTGTCTTTTCCATGATTTTATCATTTCTCTTTCATAGTAATTATTTTGACTTACTGATAACATAGCAAGAATATCAAATTAACCCCATGGGTGGGAGAAATTACTTTTAAAGAAAGCAGAGAGTATTTAAATTTTTGCCACATTTTCTACATTAGCATCTTGTTTCAAAATTACAGATCTTTGGTTAGACTTCTCACTCAGACACTCACTTGTCAATAATTAATTTTGATTACTTACAGTGTTTCGTGGAGGGAACAAGTATTAAGGTATCAAATTTAAAAGGTTCTCTACTGTAAAGAAAACTATTGGGAATATGAAGAGATAACCTATAGAATGGGATAAAATCTTTGCTAGCTACTCTTTGACAGAGGATTGATACAGAGAATATAAAAGGAACTCAAAAAACTTTACACCAAAAGCCGAATAACCCAATTAATAAACGGACAAATGGATTAAACAGACACTTCTCGAAAGAAGAGATACAAACATCCAACAAATAAATAAGAAAAAATGTTCACCATCATTAGCAATTAAAGGAATGCAAATCAAATCTTCATCTCATACTAATCAGAATGGTAGTCATCAGACCGCAAATAATAATAAATGCTGGACAGGATGTGGAGAAAAAGGAACACTTTTACACTATTGGTGGTATTGTGAATTACCACAACCACTGTGGAAATCAATATGGAGGCTCCTCAAAAGACTTGGCATGGAACCACCATGAGACCCAGTTCTACTGTCTTGTTCTTAAGAATTAAAGTCAACTTACTCTAGTGTTACATGCATACCCATTTTTATAGCAGCACAATTTACAATAGCCAAACTATGAAACCAGTTCATCAATGGATGAATAAAGAAAATGTTGTATATATACACAATGCCCTATTATTATTCAGCCATAAAGAAAAATGAAATTATGTGATTTTCAGGAAAATGAATGGAACTGGGGATCATGATGTTAAGTGAAATAAGTCAAACTCAGAAGATTGTTATGTGTTTTCTCTCATATATGGAAGGAAAAAGGAGGAAAAAGAAAAGAGAGATACAAATTAATTTCATAAAAATCAAAGGAAAATCAGCAAAGGGACCAAAGGGTGGGAGGTAAGGAGGGAGGAGAGAAGTGCTGGTGAGTTATATTAGCCGTGTTATATTGTAATATTGTGTGCATATTCAAGTGTGTAACAACAAGTTCCACTGTTATATATAACCATAATACACAATAAAAAAACATGGAAATAAAGAAAAAATGCTAAGGTTGTTAAATATTGTTTTAAATCGTTCCCAGTAATTAGAAGTCAATGACAACTCAGATAAAGGCCATCGAGAAGAAAATGTCACTGAGGTGGTAAAAAGGGTTGGTTCAAATAAAATTCGGAGAAAAGAGAAATCATGCCAGACTATATTGCTCAGAAGGGAGAGATGGCATTTCAGTTGGGACTTCAGATAGATAAGGATGATTGTGGGCTTTAGTAGGAGAAAAGATATCTGAAGACACAAGGAAATAGCAGAGTCTATTGGTTTGTAACAGAAAGATCTTTTTGACAAGAACAGAGATAATTTTACACAAACTGAGGAAAGACAAGTTGAAAATGTTAGTAAGGATTTGAGTGTGCATAGATACATTGTTCTAAATGTCAAGCATGTGGGAGTTTATCCTGTGGAAAATGGAAAGTTACTGGATATTTGTAAGCAGGGGAGCAAAATATAGAGAACAGAGACAGGATAAAATTCATGTGTGTTCCTTGGGAAATTGGACTAAATTAGAAGAGTAAATGAAGGGACATATGCTATTTATTGTAAAAAAAAAAAAAAGTAGTTTTTTCATTTAATAAGGTGTTACTACTATTGTAGAAGTAGGCAGTAAGGTTTTAAGAAAAAATTGTGCAAAGTTTGGACAATATTATGGGCAATACTGGGCAATATTATGTTAAGGGGTAAAGTATCTCACCCAAACTAGATGAGATTTGAAATGCTCCAAAGATTCCTATAAGTATGCAAGTTGTTTCTACAAGGAGAGAAAACAGAAAAAAGTGACATTTGCTTCTCATTGTTATTACGCTTAGGTTCTTGTATGCAGTAACATTATAAATGAGACTGGAAGACATGACAAAGCTAGAGAGAAAAGACACATTTTCTTTTTCTGCTTAGTCTGTCCTCAAATGTTAGAGGACATCACATTCTTTATACAGCATAAAATTACAACAACGTTTGAGGAAAGAGAGAAAAGGAGAAGGGAGGGAGAGAGAGAGAAAGAATGAGAGGATGATTTTTGAGAGAAAGGGAGTATTTCTCAGGACATTGTATCACTCACAGATGTGTAGCATAGTTATAAAAAAGAGAGAGGGAACACTATAGGAGGTAGCTGAGCAGTAAAAGAACTTGATTGTAGCAAAGGCAGAATGAGAATATGGTCTGTGTGACAATCTGATTGCATCAGTTATTCCTATCAATACAGTCAGTCCCCAACATCCTTGAGGGATCACAAGTAATAAAGAGATGATCTAAAATGTTAGGGAGAATGTGAGTAGGTTTCACAAAATAGGGTGCAGCATCTGTAGGAGCAGAAGTGTCTGGACCATCATGCAGACTTTAGTATCCACAAGGAATCAATTTGCTGGGACTGCCCAGGGATGAGGATGCACGCCTATGAGCAGAAGAGGGAGAACTTCCAACCTCCTCTCTTGTCCTTCTGAGTGGATCCAAGGCTTCTCTTAAATGAGAAAAAGACCCAACAGTCCTTCCACATGGACTGGAGAGGATGAATGGCTAGTCAAATCACAATGCATAAATGTGGAGCAGTTACTCTATGGAAAGCACTGGTGTAATAATAACTCATATCCTGTGTAAGATCTTACCATTTTCTTTAGCAGTCATTCTAGACACCTCCAAACAATACTGGTAAAGCAACAACAAAATTAACAGCCCTCAATTATCTTCTGTTAGAATTCCACAATAAGAAATAATAAATGCTTGTTACATAAGACGTCAGGAAGTACTGGGAATAGAATGTTTTAATATGTGAGTAGTGAGGGAAAATCTTTTCAGAGGATAATATTTGAACACTGGTGGAATGATATGAAGAAGATTGCTAGGTGAGATCTGGAGTATCCAGTTCTTAGCAAAATGATATAGAACAATTGAGAATAGGCACCACTGTAAGGGGTTATAGATAGAGAATATTCAAGGGACTAGATCTTTCTTTTTTTTTTTTTTTGTTTGATTCATTGTTATTTTTCCCCTCCCCCCACCCCTCTTTTCCTTCTATACAGAGCTTCCTTCCTCTATACTTGCCCCCCTCCCTAACCCTAACTCTAACCCTAACACTAACCCTTCCCTCCCCCCATTATGTGTCATCATCCACTTATTAGCGATATCATTCTTCCTTTGGCTTTTTGAGATTGACTTATCTCACTTAGCATGATATTCTCCAGTTTCATCCATTTGCCTGCAAATGCCATAATTCTATCATTCTTTATGGCTGAGTAATATTCCATTGTATATATATACCACAGCTTCTTTATCCACTCATCAATTGAAGGGCATCTAGGTTGGTTCCACAATCTGGCTATTGTGAATTGAGCAGCTATGAACATTGATGTGGCTGTATCTCTGTAGTATGCTGATTTTAAGTCCTTTGGGTATAGGCCAAGGAGTGGGATAGCTGGGTCAAATGGAGGGTCCATTCCAAGTTTTCTAAGGAATCTCCACACTGCTTTCCAGAGTGGCTGCACTAATTTGCAGTCCCACCAGCAATGTATGAGTGTACCTTTCTCCCCACATCCTCGCCAACACCTGTTGTTGCTCGTATTCTTGATAATCGCCATTCTAATTGGGGTGAGATGGAATCTTAGGGTGGTTTTGATTTGCATTTCTCTTATTACTAGAGATGTTGAGCATTTTTCCATATGTTTGTTGATTGCTTGTAGATCTTCTTCTGTGAAGTGTCTGTTCATTTCCTTAGCCCATTTGTTGATTGGGTTATTTGTATTCTTGGTGTGGAGTTTTTTGAGTTCTTTTTATATTCTGGAGTACTCTCTCTGAAGTATGATTGACAAAGATTTTCTCCCACTCTGTAGGCTCTCTCTTCACATTGCTGATAGTTTCTTTGCTGAGAGAAAGCTTTTTAGTTTGACTCTATCCCAGTTATTGATTCTTGCTTTTATTTCTTGTGCTATGGGAGTCCTGTTAAGGAAGTCTGGTCCTAAGCCAACATGTTGAAGATCTGGACCTACTTTTTCTTCTATAATCTGCAGGGTCTCTGGTCTGATTCCAAGGACCTTGATCCATTTTCAGTTTAGTTTCGTGCATGGTGAGAGATATGGGTTTAGTTTCATTCTGCTGCATATGGATTTCCACTTTTCCCAGCACCATTTGTTGAAGAGGCTATCTTTTCTCCATTGCATATTTTTGGCCCCTTTGTCTAGTATGAGAAAACTGTATTTATTTGGGTTTGTGTCCACGTCCTCTATTCTGTACCATTGATCTACCTGTCTATTTTGGTACCAATACCATGCCATTTTTGTAACTATTCCTTTGTAGTATAGTTGAAGAACTGGTATTGCGATACCCCCTGCTTCACTCTTCCTGCTAAGGATTGCTTTAGCTATTCTGAGTTTCTTATTCTTCCAGATGAATTTCATGATTGCTTTATTTCAGTGAGGTACGTCATTAATATTTTAATAGGAAGTGCATTGAATCTGCATAGCACTTTTGGTAGTATGGCCATTTTGACAATATTAAATACTAATATTGTCCCAATTCTTAGGATAGGTAGTAAGAAAATAAATTAACGGGAAAATGGCTGTTGTAGTCCTATGTACAATATATAGGTTCAACTATATTCATAGGGAGAAGTAAACATTCTCAACTCGTGGTTTCTACTTAGGAGATGAAAAACCTTATGAACAGTGTCTCAACATATTTAAGCATGCATTTAGCAGGCCATAGGTAAATAACATAATGATGTTTTAACTTATTTCTGCCATTAGGTACATTGCTACATTAAGAGTAGACTAGGTATTGTACTGAGAATTTGGTCAGCCATCCCAAGACACAGGCCTGGATAGTATAAAGGAGGATTTCCAAGCAGAATTCAGATCTGTCAGGAGTCGAGAAGGAGGGAGAATAGGCTCTGGAGGCAACCCAAGCATTCAATAGCAATCATTTGTCCACTAAATGTTGAAAGTGGAAGAGGAAAAGAAAGGTGTTAGTATGAGGAGAATCTAGAGGATATTTCATGGAGAATTTTACTTGGTCAGCATATCATTAGCCCTCCCCAGGCAAAAATCCTGTACTAACAGGTATATTCTTGTAGTTCATGTGAATGAATGAGATTAGCAACATACAAAGACATTTACCTAACTCTCCTGCTTTAATTGATTTTAAGCTCAGTAGTAGGCAGTCTCTCTCTTTCCCTCTCCCTGTTTTTGTTTTCTCTCTGCTAAAGTGGAAATAATCCAGGTGCACTCCATTCCACCTCTGGGATACATTCCTAGCCCTTTTAAAATAATAAGTGTTATGAATTGCCTAAACTGAACGGGGAGGACATACACAATTTAAATAGACCAATTTCAAGCAATGAAATAGAAGAGGTCATCAAAAGCCTACCAACAAAGAAAAGTCCGGGACCAGATGGGTTCTCAGCCGAGTTCTACAAAACCATTAAAGAAGAGCTCATTCCAATACTTCTCAAAGTATTCCATAAAATAGAAGAGGAGGGAACCCTCCCAAACTCATTTTATGAAGCCAATATCACACTGATACCTAAACCAGGCAGAGACACATCGAGGAAAGAAAATTACAGACCAATATCCTTAATGAACATCAATGCAAAAATTCTCAACAAAATTTTAGCAAATCACATACAAAAATATATTAAAAAGATAGTGCACCATGATCAAGTGGGCTTCATCCCAGGTATGCAAGGTTGGTTCAACATCAGGAAATCAATAAATGTAATTCACCATATCAATAGACTTAAAGTCAAGAATCACATGATTATTTCAATAGATGCAGAAAAAGCATTTGATAAAATACAGCACCACTTCATTCTCAAAACACTGGAAAAAATAGGGATAGTGGGAATGTTCCTTAACATTGTAAAGGCCATCTATGCTAAGCCCATGGCTAATATCATTCTAAAAAAAAAAATGGTGAAAAACTGAAAGCATTCCCCCTAAAAACTGGAACAAGGAAGGGATGCCCTCTTTCACCACTTCTATTCAATATCGTCTTTGAACTCTAGCCAGAGCAATAAGACCAAAGAAATTAAAGGGATACGAATAGGAAAAGAAGAACTCAAACTATCCCTATTTGCTGATGATATGATTATATACTTAGAGGAACCAGGAAATTCCACCAGAAAACTTTTGGAACTCATAAGTGAATTCAGTAAAGTAGCAGGTTACAAGATCAGTGCTCATAAATCTAATGCATTTTTACACATAAGTGATGAATCTTTGGAAAGAATAATTAGGAAAACTACCTCATTCACAATAGCCTTGAAAAAAATAAAATACTTGGGAATCAATCTAACAAAAGAGGTGAAAAACCTCTACAATGAGAACTACAGAACACTAAAGAAAGAAATTAAAGAAAACCTTAGAAGATGGAAAGATCTCCCATGTTCTTGAATTAATATTGTCAAAATGGCCATACTACCTAAAGTGCTATACAGATTCAATGCAATTCCCCAATTAAAATCCCAATGATGTACCTTACAGAAATAGAGCAAGCAATTATGAAATTCATCTGGAAGAATAAGAAACCCAGAATAGCTAAAGCAATCCTTAGCAGAAAGAGTGAAGCAGGGGGTATCGCAATACCAGTTCTTCAACTCTACTACAAAGCAATAGTAACAAAAACAGCATGGAATTGGTACCAAAATAGACAAGTAGATCAATGGTACAGAATAGAGGACATGGACACAAACCCAAATAAATACAATTTTCTCATACTAGACAAAGGGGCCAAATATATGCAATGGAGAAAAGATAGCCTCTTCAACAAATGGTGCTAGGAGAATTGGAAATCCATTCGCAACAGAATGAGACTAAACCCATATCTCTCACCATGCACGAAACTAAACTCAAAATGGATTAAGGACCTCAGAATCAGACCATAGACCCTGCAAATTATAGAAGAAAAAGTAGGTCCAGATATTCAACTTGTCAGCTTAGGACAAGACTTCCTCAACAGGACTCCCATAGCACAAGAAATAAAAGCAAGAATCAACCACTGGGATAGAGTCAAACTAGAAAGCTTTCTCTCAGCAAAGGAAACTATCACCAATGTGAAGAGAGAGCCTACAGAGTGGGAGAAAATCTTTGCCAATCATACTTCAGATAGAGCACTAATCTCCAGAATCTATAAAGAACTCAAAAAACTCCACACCAAGAATGCAAATAATCCAATCGACAAATGGGCTAAGGAAATGAATAGACACTTCACAGAAGAAGATCTACAAGCAATCAACAAACATATGGAAAAATGTTCAACATCTCTAGTAATAAGAGAAATGCAAATCAAAACTACACTAAGATTCCATCTCACCCCAATTAGAACAGAGATTATCAAGAATACAAGCAACAACAGGTGTTGGTGAGGATGTGGGGAAAAAGGTACACTCATACATTGCTGGTGGGGTTGCAAATTAGTGCAGCCACTCTGGAAAGCAGTGTGGAGATTCCTGAGAAAACTTGGAATGGAACCACCATTTGACCTAGCTATCCTACTCCTTGGCCTATACCCAAAGACTTAAAATCAGCATACTACAGAGATACAGCCACATCAATGTTCATAGCTTCTCAATTCACAATAGCCAGATTGTGGAACCAACCTAGATGTCCTTCAATTGATGAATGGATAAAGAAACTGTGGCATATATATACAATGGAATACTACTCAGCCATAAAGAATGATAAAATTATGGCATTTGCAGGCAAATGGATGAAATTGGAGAATATCATGCTAAGTGAGAAAAGCCAATCTCAAAAAACCAAAGGACGAATGATTTCGCTAATAAGTGGATGATGACGCATCATGGGGTGGTCGGGGTTAGTGTTAGGGTTAGGGTTAGGGAGGGGGCAAGAATGGAGGAAGGAAGGACTGTATAGAGAGAAAAGAAGGGTTGGAGGGGTGGGGGGAAGGGAAAAAATAACAGAATGAATCAACAACATTACCCTATGTAAATTTATGATTACACAAATGGTATGCTTTTATGCCATGTACAAACAGAGAAACAACATGTATCCCATTTGTTTACAATAATAAAAAAAATAGTAGTAACAGCTGAAAAAAAAAATAATAAAATAAAATAAAATAATAAGTGTCGCCATAGATGTGGGGAAAAAGGCTCACTCATACATTGCTGGTGGAGTTGCAAATTGGTACAGCCACTCTGGAAAGCAGTGTGGAGATTCCTCAGAAAGCTTGGAATGGACCCACCATATTACCCAGCTATCCCACTCCTCTGTTTATACCCAAAGGACTTAAAATCAGCATACTACAGTGATGCAGTCATGTCAATTGTTCAGAGCAGCTCAATTCACAATACCTAGATTGTGGAACCAACCTAGATGTCCTCCAATTGATGAATGGATAAAGAAACTGTGGCATATATACAAAATGGAATATTACTCAGCAATAAAGAAGAATAAAATTATGGCATTTGCTGGTAAATGGATGAAGTTGGAGAATATCATGCTAAGTGAAATAGGCCAAGCCCAAAAAACCAAAGGCCAAATGTTTTCTCTGATAAGTGCATGACAATATATAACTATGAGGGTGGCAGGGGGAAGAGAAGAATGAAGGAACGTTGGATGGTGTAGGAGAAAAAGGGGTGGCAGTGTGGGGATGGAAAAACAATAGAATGAAACAGACAGTATTACCCTATGTATATGTATGATTACATGAATGGCATGAATATACATTTTGTACAACCATAGGGAAAAATAATTTGAGACAGGGTCTTACTACTTGGCTGAGACTGACCTTGAACTTGAGATCCTCCTTCTTCAGTGTCAGGAATTGCTAGAATTTCAGGTGTGCATCATGGTGCCCATCTGACAATATTCTGATTGTGTGTTCTTTCATTTGAATGTACTTACAAGAAAGGAGATTCTGTCCAAAACAAAAGTGTGTATCTTTTATAATGCCTTCAGCTATTATGTTACATGTAAGTTTGATTAGCATGTACTAATTTCCATTGAATTGATCTTATGAGTGTGTCTTAGATAAATGTCTGTGCACTCATCTCAGGAGCAGATCCTGGAAAGGCATGGAGGCAGGCATCCTTCCTCCAGGCTTTGGAGACACTGCATCTTCTTCACGGGGCCCTTCTGTATGACTATGCTGTATTATTTTTAATGCCAAATTTCAAATATAACTTAGAAATTTCATAGGACAAAGACTTTTTAGTGTTTCAGTAAATCACTAAAACTTAGATAGGACCTATGGGAAATCTCTTCACACAAAATTCCATTTTGTAGTGAATTCTATTAACATATATTCGTTGGCATTGATTCAAAAAATAGCTCAACACTCTACCTTACATGATCCTATACTTTAAGTTTAACTACAAATTTAAATATACATATTCAGTTATTAAGCCACTAATGAGTAAAAATATCTAGAAAATAACTTATAGCGGGCAACATTAGATCTCTTTGATGTTAAAGAAAATGTGTACACCAGATGGAAAAATAAGTCTG
This sequence comes from Sciurus vulgaris, assembly GCF_902686455.1. Classification (NCBI taxonomy): domain Eukaryota; kingdom Metazoa; phylum Chordata; class Mammalia; order Rodentia; family Sciuridae; genus Sciurus; species Sciurus vulgaris. The sequence goes on from NC_136466.1 coordinate 152,924,389, forward strand.
AACCGCCTCCTTTTGTTGCTCTTTTAGATTTTTATGCACATGAGAAGAAGTATGTAAGTGTTTGCAGCTTTTTATTTCTTTCTTCCTCGCATCACTGCTTTAGAGGCAATTCAACAAATTATTTTTCAGATCACTACACTCATGAATTCTGTTCACAGAATGTGGAGCTTAATTTTCTATCTTCACGAGAAGTGCACATCAAACAAAGAAATAGAGGTATCATGGCTACAATAATCTGAGAATCAGGTCATTATTCCTTTTCTCTTGTACTATTTTTATCTGTGTTTTATATTTCCAAAACTGAGAAGTTACATCTAATTGTGCATAGATAAAACTCATCCCCTTTCACCCACCATAAAGTATAGGGCCAAGTTTTTATCCTCACACTGACAGATTACTAAAGATTGCAAAACTCTCTTCTTCTGTTTTCCTTCCTCTCTTTACACACACACACACATCATACTTCGAGGGATTGCACACAGCTAGATGTATGGCCTTTTAACAACAACTTCTGTAGGTGAGAATGGCATCGATTAAAACTTCTGTGATTGACATGTTTAGGGAAATTCAGCCTGTCAGTCATCCATGAAAAAGGCATGCTTTCATATAAATTTCCCAAAGTATTTTCAGGCTTTAGTGAGTTTCCACAACTAAGGGAGTCTAGGGTTGTATAAATCAATAAAGCTGTTTTCCCAGTAAATGCCTGTGTTTATGTGGACATTAACAGAATGTGACCTATGTGATAGTTTCCAAACTATAAAGTGAATCCAATTGTGTTAACATAGGTTGCCATAACAAAATACCACAAATGTTTCACTTTAACAACAGAAATTTATCTTCTACCAATTTTGGAGGCTAGAGGTCTAAAATTAAGGATTGATTTCTGGTGAGGTCTTCTTCCTGACTCATAATGGTCACCTGCTCACTGTGTCCCCACATGGCCTCTTCTTGAAGCACTTGCAGATAAAGGAATCTCTGATGCTTCTTTCTTTTTTTATAAAGACACCAGTTCTGCTTCACTCTTATGACCTAATTACCTTCTTAAAGGCAATGTCTTCAAACACAGTCACATTGGGATTTAAGGCTACCACACATAAATCCTGAGGAGGCACAGTAATGTCCATGCCATGGTGCTTTGTCAATTCAACTGGGAACTGCTAGTGTGAGTAGTGGAAGAGAGGACAATGTTGTTCCCCAGGATGTACCTCTGTTTCCTCTTACATAAAGGACTATCTTGCAATGAACCTAACTCCCAACATCTCTGCATCAAAGTCCTTTACCTTGTCATCTCAAATCTTCCCTTCTCTATAATTTAATATAGTTCGCTTTACCATTTCAAGTGAAAAAAAAAAAAAAAAGAGAGAGAGAGAGAGAGAGACTACAATAGCATGATGTGACATCAAATGACAGTTTTTATAATAATGCCCTAAAGGAATTCCGCTGCTGAACGGCCATGTGATCCTAATGCTGGGCTCAGAATTCATCACTTAGATTTAATGAAAAGATATTTTAAAATCACTTCAGTTTGCATTACAAGGTAGGGATAGCTTTTAAGATTATTTTTCTTGAAGGTTACAGATTGGTTTGAGTGTCAGAAGACCTGGGTTCTGAGAAAGCCTTACCTGCTAGCTTAATTATTTCAACAGAGATGGAATTCCTACCACTGCAACCTTGCAATACTGTGGAGAATATTCAATGAAATAAAGTATGTGCAACTATTTTAAAAAAAACTTTGATACTGTTGAAACGTGCAGTGAAGATTTTACTGGTGTAGAGAAACTTTAGAAGCTTTGCTACAAGGATATGATTAAACAGTTTATTTTCCTAGTAAGAAACATGTTAAGTTTCCTGACATTATGTGAGCGGAAAATACATACTGATCAATATTCTGATGTACTTAAAAAGAAAAATGAAGATGCTCAAATAATTTGTTAGTCCATGGAAGGGATTCAATACAAAAATATTTATTGACACGAAACAGGGGCCAAAAGGTAATCAAGATAATTCAGTAACTATTCCTGGAAATAAGATAATATTTTTACATTAAAGTCAATATGCTAATTGACTTTGATACAAAGGGGACTAAGAAGACAATATTTTTTCTTGAGACTTCATACCAGTATCTATTTTTGGTGGAGTTTACAAAAAAAAATATTTGCAGAAAGATTTATATAATTAAATCCCAACTAAAAAAAATCTGTGCTGATCAAGATAGTCAGATTAAACTAGTTAGTATTAATAACATTATAGGCAATCATAATAATGATTACACAAATTTAATATAATGTTGGACTTGAAAAAAAGGAAAAAAGCTTATCATGAAATATAAATACACAAGAAGAAAAATATGAAATATCCCTGGACATGAGTACAAAAGATTTGAATATGAAAGTATCATTGGAAGACATATCCACATGTCAATTATTACCAAATTTAATCTCTAAATTCCCAGTGATTTTAATTAAAGTGTCAATAAAAATTATTGCTGTACTTTATTGAAATAATCAGTGTTTTTCAAGAAGAAACTAGGATGATTAAGTGATACAAATTTAAAGCTATTATAAATAATATGAAAATATATATGTAGTGTAAGATGGTAACCAGCAGGGAAGTAGGGGAGTAGTGGAAGAAACTGTCCTATCTTGGTAAATATAAAATTATTATGGAAGAAGCTGATTTTAAAATGCATTATTTGTGTGGTGAACAGAATCACTGGGTATTTTTAAAAATATATTATTACTCTTCAGTAATTTCAATGAACATGTACAGGACTGAAATTCTTTCATGGTTAAAAAAAATGTTGATAAGAAACAAGTTGTAGAATACAGAAGCAATAACCACATGATAAAGGTTGCATCTCAACAGATGGGGAAGCAGCAGAGTATTTAGCAGCTATGTTGAACAGTTAATTATTTGGGAACAGTTGTTGAGAAAATTGCATCTTCTTACTCACATAAAATTAACATAAGAATAATTTAAAAGTCCTAGTATTGAAGTGGGACCATATCAACAACCTCATCAATTGAAGGTAGTATTTTTATTGGGTTTTGGGATACAGAAGGGTTTTCTAAGAAAATTGAGATTGTAAGAAAAATACAACTATTCTCAAAAGTAATTAATCATTTTACACCTATATTTAGTGTTCTCACTTAGTGAGCAATTCTGATTATGCCATTTATCCTAGCTTAAAGTATGCACTGTATTATTTCATATTAATAAAGAGCTACAGATTTGAAGATATACCAAATAATAGTCTAAAAATATATTTTATGAGAAAACATATTTGAAACTTGAATATGCACGCATACAATATATATTTTAGAATTTATATGAATATTTGTTATGCAAATTAAAAAAATTAAACTCATAAGTTATAACATAAAGCATATGATAACCAACTAGGGAAAATATATGCCTTCTGTTTATAATTTATACACATATAGACTTATATAAATATTATATCCATTATTTATGTATAGCATTTGAATGAAACAAGCTGAATATTGGACTTACAAAAGGAGAGTTTATCAATCATGTTCATATTATTGCTTCTCTATTTGTATTCAATTTTTTCCTAAAAAAATGCTAATTTTCAAAGAAAGGAAATGCAAAATGAATTGTTCTTTTATCTAGAAGAGATATCTAAAGTCTCAATCTGACCTTCCTCTTCTACTTCCTCTTCTCTCAGCACCATGATCACTGTGGTGGGCAGGTGACTTTCAGTCCCACTTTAACCATGTCGACATCCATGGGATGGCAGGGCAGCTGTCTGCTCTTATTCTCAGTGCTGTCCACCCCACATGTAGCATTCTTATGGCCTAAAAAATAAAATGGCTTGCCAGAACTTGAAGAATGAATAAATAAACGCAATAGCTTTTCTTGTAACTATCAAATAAAATCTTAAGATGTAGCACAAATGTTGAGAAGAAAGCAAAGCATGTCATGAGTCAATTACCTAATGTACATGTATGACTACATGACTGATGTGATCCTACAATATGTACAACCAGAAAAATGAGAGATTACCCTCCATTTATGTATGATCTATCAAAATGTATAAATACATTCTACTGTCATGTAAGACTAATTAGAACAAATTGAAAAACCAATCAAAGAAGACAAGAAAAAAAGAAAAACGTATAGTGTTTCATGAAAATTCAGATCTCAAGTCCTTTTTGATTTAAAACCTGTTGTGGAATATCTCTTATTAATCTTGAGAATCAAGAAAGAACATCAAAAATGACAGAAAATATAAATAATAAGATGTAATAATTTATTCTGGGAAAAGTGATAAGATAATAATGGTCTTTAATAAAACTCTACAAATATATCGTGAACATGCAGAGGAAAAAAGTAGTAATTGCTAGAAACTCCCAAGGATTTCTAAAAAGAGAATCCACCGCCTTGTGTATAATGTGCTTGATTAGACCACTATATTCAAAGAACACTGTCATCATTGTATGGGATCTATGGAAAAAATTGAGTGATTGAATTTTTAATGTATGTTTTATTAGTGTATTACTGGTTATACATTCTTGTGGAAATCCTTTTCATGTATTCATAAATGTATATAACATAATTTGTTCCATTTCAATCCCCAGTACTAAGCCCTTTCCCTCTTTTCTCCCCCTGATCCCTTCCTCTATTCTATTGGTCTTCTATTAATCTGTTTCTTAATTGATACAAAAGTTAATAGTTACACACAAAAGTGGAATTCACTGTGATATATTCATACAGGCACATGACATAGTTTGGTCATTTCATTCTGTAGTTCCTCTTCTTTACCAATCCTCCTCCCTTTCCCTAGAGACCCTTCCTCTACTCCACTTCTCATCCTTATATTTTCATGAGAGTCCCCCCTTTTTTCAATTTTTTTATTTCTCTTTAGCTTCCACATATGAGAGAAAATATTCAACTCTTGGTTTTCTGAGTCTGGCTTATTTCACTTAATATGATGTTCTCCAGTTGCATCTATTTATCAGCAAATGAGATGATTTCATTTTTCTTCATGACTGAATAAAACTTCATTGTATATTCTTTATCCAATTTTCTATTGAGGGACACCTAAGCTGTCTCCATAACTTGGTTACTGTGAATTTTGCAACTATAAATATTGATATAAATGTGTCACTATAGAATGCTGACTTTAGTTCTTTTGAATAAATATAAAGGAGTGGGATAGCTGGGTCATGTGGGGGATCTATCTATTCCTGGTCTTTTGAGTTATCTATATACTGCTTTCAAAATTATGGTATTGGTACCAAAATAGATAGGAAGATCAATGGTACAGAATAGAGGACATGGACACAAACCCAAATAAATACAATTTTCTCATAGTAGACAAAGGGGCCAAATATATGCAATGGAGAAAAGATAGCCTCTTCAACAAATGGTGCTGGGAAACTGGAAAACCATATGCAACAGAATGAAATTAAACCCCTATCTCTCACCCTGCACAATACTCAACTCAAAATGGATCAAGGACCTTGGAATCAGACCAGAGACCCTGCAGATTATAGAAGAAAAAGTAGGTCCAGATCTTCAACATGTCAGCTTAGGATCAGACTTCCTTAACAGGACTCCCATAACACAAGAAATAAAAGCAAGAATCAACAACTGGGATAGATTCAAACTAAAAAGCTTTCTCTCAGCAAAGAAACTATCAGCAATGCAAAGAGAGGGCCTACAGAGTGGGAGAAAATCTTTGCCACTCATACTTCAGAGAGAGCACTAATCTCCAGAATATAAAAAGAACTCAAAAAACTCTACACCAAGACTACAAATAATCCAATCAACAAATGGGGCTAAGGAAATGAACAGACACTTCACAGAAGAAGATGTACAAGCAATCAACAGATATATGAAAAAATGTTCAACATCTCCAGTAATAAGAGAAATGCAAATCAAAACTACACTAAGATTCCATCTCACCCCAATTAGAATGGCAATTATCAAGAACACAAGCAACAATAAGTGTATGCAAGGATGTGGGGAAAAAGGTACACTCATACATTGCTGGTGGGGTTGCAAATTAGTGTGGCCACTCTGGAAAGCAGTATGGAGATGCCTCAGACAACTTGGAATGGACCCACCATTTGACCCAGCTATCCCACTCCTTGGCCTATACCCAAAGGACTTAAAATCAGCATACTACAAAGATAGAGCCACATCAATGTTCATAGCTGCTCAAATCACCATAGCCAGATTGTGGAACCAACCTAGATGTCCTTCAATTGATGAATGGATAAAGAAACTGTGGCATATATACACAATGGAATATTACTCATCCATAAAAGAATGATAAAATTATGGCATTGGCAGGCAAATGGATGAAATTGGAGAATATCATGCTAAGTGAGATAAGCCAATCTCAAAAAACTAAAGGACGAATGATCTTGCTGATAAGCGGTTGATGACATATAATGGGGGGTGGGAGGGGTTAGTGTTAGGGTTAGGTTAGGTTTAGGTTTAGGGTGAGGAGGGTGGCAAGAATGGAGGAAGGAAGGACTGTATAGAGAGAAAAGAGGGGTGGGAGTGGTGGGGGGAAGGAAAAAAAATAACAGAATGAATCAAACAACATTGCCCTATGTAAATTTATGATCACACAAATGGTATGCCTTGACTCCATGTACAAACAGAGAAACAACATGTATCCCATTTGTTTACAATAAAAAAAAATTGGTTGTACTAGTTTGCAGTCTTACCAGTGAATGAGTGTGCCCTTTTCCCAACATCCTCACCAACATTTATTGCTATTTTTATTCTTCATGGTTGTCTTTTTAACTAAAATAAGATCATAGCTCTGTGTAGTTTTAATTTGCATGTCCTTGATTGCTAAGAATGTTGAACATTTTTTTAAACATACTTTGACTGCTTGTATTTCTTCTGAGAAATGTCTGTCTAATTCATTGTTTCATTCACTGATTAGGTTATAATTACCTTTTTTTTGGTGTTAAGTTTTTGAGTTATATATATTCTGGGTATTAATCTCATGTCAGAAGAGTAGCTTGCAAATATTTTGTCCCATTCTATAGTCTCTTTCTTCATAGTCTTACTTCCTTTGCTGTGTAGAAGCTTTTTAATTTGAATTCATCCCACTTAATTGATTCTTGGTTTTATTTCTTGAGCTTTGGGTGTCTTGTTAAGAAAGCTGGTGTATTGCCTGTAGGTTTTCTTCTATAAGTTACAGTGTTTCTGGTCAAATTCCAAGGACTTTGATAAACTTGAGTTTATTTTTGTGCATAGTGAGAAATGGTCATCTAGTTTATTCTTCTACATATAGCTATTCAGTGAAAATTGCTAAAATTGTTTAAAAATGCTCTTTTTTCCAAGTTTTATTTTTGGAAATGTTATCAAGGATTAGATGACTGTATCTGAGTGTACTTATCTCTGTGTCTTCTATTCCATTGCCTTAGTCTTCATGCCTTTCTTGATATTAGTACTATGCTGTTTTTGTTACTGTAACTCTGGAATGTAATATGAGCTCAAGTATTGTGATGTCCCAAGCATCACTCTTATTTCTCAATATTCCTTTGGTTACTCTGAGTCTTTAACTCTTCCATATTAATTTTAAGGCTTTTTCTTCCATATAATTTATATACATATATATATTGTTTGGTTGTAGATGGATACAATTCCTTTATATATGTGGTACTGAGGATGGAACCCAGTGCCTCACACATGGTAGGCAAGTGCTCTACCATTGAGCGATTGCCTCAGCCCTGTTCCATATCAATTTTAAGACTTTTTTTTTCTAGTTCCATGAATAATATCATTTGTATTTTTATGGGGCTCTCAAGGAATGTGTCTATCACTTTTGGTAATATGGTCATTTTGATTACATCAATTCTGCCTACCCCAAAACATATTCTAAAGCCTTCTTCATTTCTTTATTTAGTCCTCCATAATTTTCATCATAGAGACTTTTTAACTCCTTGGTTAGATTTATTTCCATGTATATTATTTATTTTTTGTTTTGAGGTTATTGTATATGGAATTATTTTCCTGATACCTTACTCAGCAGATCCATTACCGGAGTACAGGAAAATCTATTGATTTTTGTACGTTGATCTTATAATCTTTTACATTCCTGAATTTATCAGTTTTAGAAGATTCTGGATCTTCTGAGTAGAGTATTATTTCATCAGCAGAGATAAATTGAATTTTTATTTTCATATTTGTACCATTTTATCATTTTAATATCCTTCTCTTACCTGGTTGTTCCAACTAGAGTTACAAGAACTATATGGAATGAGAGTCATGATGTGGACGTTCTTATTTTGTTTCTGACTTTAGAGAAAATGCTTTCAGTTTTTTGTTTTTTTTTTTCCATTCATTATAATATTGGCTTTCAGTTTGCCTTTAGGATGTTGGAACAAGATCCCTCTATCCCTAATTTCTTCAGTGTTTTTAACATGAATAGGGACTCAATTTTATCAAATGCCTTTCTGTATCTTCTGAGATGATTATGTGGGTTTTATCCTAAATTCTATTTACATGACGAATTACTCTTATCAATTTGCATGTATTGAACCAACCAACCTTGCATCCTGTTGTGAAAACAACTTGATCATGGTATACAAGATTCTAGATGTGGTTTTGGATGCAGATTGCTAATGTATTTAAGACATTTTTTATAAATCTTCATTAGAAATATTGGTTTACAGTTTTCCTTCCTTGCGTGTGTTTATCTGTTTTTGGTATAAGGATGAATCTAATTTCATAAAATGTTTTTGGGAGTGTGCCCTACCTTTCTATTTCATGGTATTATTTGAGCTGATTGACACTAGTTCCTCTTGCAAACTGAGAACACAACTGGTCTGGGACTTTCTTTTATTAAAAGAATTTTATTGCTGTATTAATCTCATTGTTTGATAATTATCTGCTTAGTATTTCTATATCAATTTGGAGAAGTCATGTGTTTAGAAATTTGTCAATATCTTCTAGATATCTGATTTACTGGAATAGAATTTTTCAATATAATTCCTATTGATTCTCTAGATTACACCAATGTCTGTGGTGAGTCTCATTTTTCATCTGTAATTTTGTTGATTTGGATTCCCTCTCCTTATTTTGGTTAGTTTGGCTAAGGGTTTATCAATCTGCTTACCTTTTCAAAGAACCAAATCCTCATTGCATTGTTCCTTTGCATGTTTAATTCTAATTTCTATCAATTTCAGCTCTAATCTTAACTATTTTCTTATTTTCTTTCTTTTACTGGTTTTGTAATTGGTCACTTATTGCTTCTCTAGGAACCTTGAGATATAACACTAGACAATTTAGGAATTTTCTTTTCACTCTCTCTCTCTTTCTTTTAATGCAGGTACCCAATACTATAAACTTTTATCTTAGAAGTGCTTTCAAAATGTTCCACAGTTTTTGATATGCCATATCTGTCTTTTTTTGTTTCCAAAAACTATATTTTATTTCTCCTAATTTCTTCTATGACCCATTCCTCACTCAAAAGTGCATTATTCCATCACCATGTGTTAAAATGCTTTTTTATCTTTTAAAAAATATTTTTAAATATTTTTAAATGTGTTTAAATTAGTTATACATGAGAGTAGAATGCACAGTGATACATCTTTTATAATGGAATACAATTTCTCATTCTTCTGGTTATACATGATGTAGAATTCCACCAGCCATATAGTTATATATGTATATAGGGTAATAGTGTCTAATTCATTCTACTATCCTTCCTATCCCCATATCCCCTTCCCTCCCTTCAATTTCCTGAACCTAATCTAAGGGAACTCTATTCTTCCCTAGCACCCCCATTGTGAATTAGCATAGCAAGGACATATCAGAGAAAACATTCAGCTTTTGGTTTTTTGAGGATTGGCTCATTTCACTTAGCATGGTATTCTCCAGTCTCTTCCATTTGCCAGAAAATGCCATAATTTCATTCTTCTTTAAGGCTGAGTAATATTTCATTGTGTGTCTGTGTGTGTGTGTGTACACATACACATATATATACACCACTTTTTTTTTTAATATCCATTTATCTGTTGACGGGCACCTAGGTTGGTTCCATAGTTTAGCTATTGTGAATTGAGCTGCTAGAAATATTGATGTGGTTGCATCACTGTAGTATGCTGATTTTAAGTCCTTTGGGTATAAACTGAGGAGTTGGATAGCTGGGTCAAATGGTGGTCCATTCCAAGTTTTCTGAGTTATCTCCATACTGCTTTCCATAATGGTTGCACTAATTCACAGTCTTACCACCAGCAATGTATGAGTGTACCTTCTTCCCCACAACCATGACAACATATATTACTGTTCACATTCTTGGTAATTGCCATTCTGACTGGAATGAGATGAAATCTTAGAGTAGTTTTGGTTTGCATTTCTCTAATTACTAAAGATGTTGAACATTTTTTCTTATATTTGCTGATCAATTGTATTTCTTTTTTTGTGAAGTGTCTGTGTTTCATTCCATTATAATCTCATAAAGTATAAGACATTATTTAGATTTTTTAATATTTTCTAAGACTTTTGTATCCTGAAATATGATCTGTTTTGGATAAGTTTCCTTGTACAGCTCTAAAGAAAGTGAATTCAGTTGTTGGTGGATTAAATATTCTATGTATGTGTATTATGACTTAAGTTTATTCTGGAATGACCTATGTATTAGTGAGAGAGGTATTTTGAAATTATTTAGTATTACTGTATTGAAGTCTATCTATGAGTTTATATCAAGTAGTATTTGTTTCAGTTAAGAAGGTACACCAACATTTGGGGTATAAGTACTGAAAATTGTTATACCATCTTGTTGTCTAGGCCAATAAACCAGTATGACATGACCTTCTAATTAGAAGACATAAACTGAAAAACTATATTACAAAATAAAAGACAATCATATGTTATTTAAAAAAGATTCACCTTACTGGTAAAGAATTAATAGGTTGATGGTGCAAGGATGCTTTTTGTCTCCATGCAAATGGAGATGAAAAGCAAGAAGGGATAGTTATTCTCATATCTGACAAAGCATATCAGACCAAGATTAATCAGAAGAAACTAATTGAATTTTAAAATCCTTCTGGAGGAACATTATGCCGTCATAATATTTTTCTTATTTTTTGTTCTTTTTTTCTGAACTGGTATATCAAATAAAATTGGTTTATTATTTTTTGATGTTTACCTTTTTCTTCCAAATGGTTTTAATGTTACATCGAGGTTCCATTTCACTCTGGTAAGTCCTCAAGCAATGAGGATGAATTTTAAAAACTCACCTGTCAAAAAGACCTAAGAATCTACAAGTGAGTAAGCCATAGAAGCAATTAGCTGAAATGCCTTGTGCAAAATGGTATGACTAGGTGAGAGAAACCACAAAGATAGAAGGAAGCAGTTCTTTTTCTCTGGATCCCTTTTCTGTATGACATTTCCCCCCATCATTTCGTAGCTTCTGGTAGTATTTAATGACAATTTACCTGGCTCAGCAACTGTGCTGATTTTGAACAGAAAGATGACTGTGAGTGATTCTGCCAGGGAAGGCCTGTGGGGAAGGAGATGCTTCACGTTGCCTTTAAGAAAAAAGTGAATCACAGAAGATTGCAAGTGATTCCTTCTGGGGACACTCTAAGCCCAGATGACAGTTTTTACAAAAGTTCTAAGACCTAACGGGCATATAATTTCTCTGAGGTAGGATCTGTGAAGTCTGGTAGTCCTCTTTTGAATGGAAATCATTACATTAAAAGTTGAAAATGTGTTTTTTTTTTAATGCTTCAATCTTTGAACTAGATATTATAACACAACTTCTACAGCAGTAATCCAATACCCAAATAAGTTGAGATCACAGAGAGTAAATGGCAGAGCCTGGTTCAAGTTCAAATTCTAGGATTGTCCCTTCTTATCAAATCACAGCTGCTATGGAAAATACATTATTATTATTGAGGATAGACTTCTTACCATATCATCATGTGAATATACGAATGAATAATCAGCTAGATAGTGTTACTGAAAGTTCATGTTGTATTCAGTGGAGTCAACAGGAACAAAACAACAGGGATTGATGTCAACAAAAGGAATGACCAATTGAAGCATATTGTATGCAAGAAATGCATATTTTTTTTGTTTCCATTTAAAATGTTTTGTGTTCAGATACTAATCATGACTTTAAAACATTTCATGGCCCTGTTGAATTTCCTACCAGTTAAAAATGAACTATTTCTAAGGAGGAAAAAGAATGAACACCCAAGTTAAAACTCAAGAAAAAAAAAAAAAGACTACTTAAAAGGAAAAGAAATCTTAATTAAATACTAACAGGTTCTAAGGAGACAAAATATCCTGCTATGGTGAAATGAAACCCACTGCAATGATCAGCTCATCTGTGGTGCAGATTTACTCCTGCATCTCAGTCTGAGACTTTGAACATGGTGTTCCCTGGGGAACCAAGAGACGGTGCATGCTTGTCAAATTATCTTATGAGAATGGTGAAAAGACTGAGACTGTGTGCAAAGAGAATACTAAAATATTAGCCATGAAAATGACCAACACATTATCAAGCTAATAATTTTTAATCAGAAATTACATGTTAAAACGTCAGTCTTAAAGATAAATATGGTCACAGTGCGATTAAGTAATTTGCCCAAATAGCAACAAAGAAATGGTTTTTCTTGTCTTTCAAAAACGTTGACAGATGGTGTATCTTTGGAATCAGCCTATTTCTCTTCTTGTCACATTCCTGTTTCTTATTATGTTTTCTTCTTCTAACCCTTACTTTGTATACTTGTCATCTGAAATACCTGAGGTAATAGTTTTCTCTATAACTGCACAAGGAAGATTTAAATTGAGTAAGGAAATCTATAAATGACTTAAGTTCATGAAATACTTGCAAAGAATTAAAACATTTCAGTTGAACTATTGGCTTTTTAAAAATTTGGTTTCATTGTACACAAATGGAATACAACTATCTTTTCTCTGGTTGTACACCAAGTAGATTCATGCCATTTGCATATTCATACATATATGCAGGGTAATGATGTTGTCTCATTCTATTATCTTTCCTTGCCCTGCCCCTTCCCATCCCTCATTTCTGTCTGCACAGTCCATCCTTCTTCCATTCTTCCCTTACCTCCCCCTGCACCCATTATGTATCATCAATCACTTATCAGAAAAATTATTCAACCTTTGGTTTTTTTTGGCTTGTCTTATTTCACTTAGCATGTTATTCTCCAACTTCATCTATTTACCTGCAAATGTCATAATCTTATTCTTCTTTATGGCTGAATAATATTTTATTGTGTATATATACCACAGTTTCATTATCCATTCATCTTTTGGAAGGCATCTAGGTTGGTTCCACAGTCTAGGTATTGTGAATTGAGCTGCTATAAACATTGATGTGGCTACATCACTGTAGTATGCTGATTGTAAGTACTTTGGGTATAGGCCAAATAATGGGATTGCTGGGTCAAATGTTGGATCCATTCCAAGTTTTCTAAGGACTCTCCACACTGCTTTCCAGAGTGGCTGCACCAATTTGCATACCCACCAGCAATGTATGAGTGTACCTTTTCCCCCACATCCTTGCCAACACCTGTTGTTGTACGTATTCTTGATAATAGACAGTCTAATTGGGGTGAGATGGAATCTTAGGGTAGTTTTGATTTGCATTTTTTATTACTATAGATGTTGAACATTTCTTCATATATCTGTTAATTGCTTATAGATCCTCTTCTGTGAAGCATCTGCTCATATCCTTAATCCATTTATTGATTGACTTATTTCTTTCTTGGTGTGAAGTTTTTTGAGTTCTTTATAAATTCTGGAGATTAGTGCTCTATCTGAAGTGTGCCTGATAAAGATTTCTCCCACTCTGTAGGCTCTCTCTTCAAATTGTTGATTGTTTCCTTTGCTGAGAGAAAGCTTTTTAGTTTGAATCTATCCCAGTTGTTGATTCTTGCTTTTATTTCTTGTGCTATGGGAGTCCTGTTGAGGAAGTCTGATCCTAAGCCAACATGTTGAAGATTTGGACCTACTTTTTCTTCTATAAGGTGCAGGGTCTCTGGTCTGATTCCTAGGTCCTTGATCCATTTTGAATTGAGTTTTGGGCAGGGTGAGAAAAAGGGGATTAATTTCATTTTAATGCCCATGGATTTCCAGTTTTCAGAGTACCATTTGTTGAAAAGGCTATCTTTTCTCTATTGTAAGTTTTTGGCACCTTTGTCTAGTATGAGATAACTGTATTTATGTATGTTTGTCTCTGTGTCCTCTATTCTGTACCATTGGTCTACCTGCCTATTTTGATGCTAATAGCATGCCATTTTTGTTACTATTGCTCTGTAGTATAGTTGAAGGTCTGCTATTGTGATACCACCTGCTTCACTCTTCCTGCTCAGGATTGCTTTGGCTATTCTGGGATTCTTATTCTTCCAGATGAATTTTATGATTTCTTTCTCTATTTCTATGAAGAACATCATTGGCATTTTGATTGGAATTGCATGAATTTATATTACACTTTTGGAAGTATGGCCATTTTGACAATATTAATGCTGCCTATCCACATACATGGGAAATCTTTCCATCTTCTAAGGGTTTCTTTAATTAATTTCTTTAGTGTTCTGTAGTTCTCATTGTAGAGGTCTTTCACCTCTTTTGTTAGATTGATTCCCAAGTATTTTATTTATTTTTTTGAGGCTATTGTGAATGGGATAATTTTTCTAATTTCTCTTTCAGAGGATTCATCACTTAAGAATAAAGATGCATTAGATGTATGAGTGTTGATTTTATGTTCTGCTATATTACTGAATTCATTTATGAGTTCTAGAAATTTTCTGGTGGAATATTTTGGTTCATCTAAATACAGAATCATGTCATCAGCAAATAGTGATAGTTTGAGTTCTTTTTTTCTTATTCATATCCTTTTAATTTCTTTAGTCTCTCTAAATGCTCTGGCTAAAATTTCAAGGATGATGTTGAATAGAAGTAGTGAAAGAGGGCATCCCAGCCTTGTTCCAGTTATTAGGGGGAATGCTTTCAGGTTTTCTCCATTTAGAATGATGTTGCCTGAGACCATATATTATGCCACAAAGCTACTCTTAGAAAATATGAAAAGATAGAGATACTACCTTGCATCCCATCAGATCATAATGGAATGAAATTAGGAATCAATGATAAAATAAAAAACAGAAACTATTCCAACACCTGTAGACTAAATAATACACTATTGAATGATGCATGGGTAACAGAAGACATCAGGGGGATATAAAAAAAAAAATTCTTAGAGGAAAAGGAGAACAAGGATACAAAATAAAATCTATGGGACAAGTACTAAGAGAAAAATTCATTGCATGGAGAACATTCAATAAAAGAAGAAAAAGTCAACAATTAAACGATCCAACATTACAGCTCAAGGCCCTAGATAAAGAAGAACAGGTCAACACCAAAAATAGAAGACAGGAAATAATTAAAATCAGAACTGAAAACAATTGAATTGAAACAAAAGAAGCAGTATAAAATACTGACAAAACAAAAAGTTGGTTCTTTGAAAAAATAAATAAAATTGATAAACTCTTAGCCACACTAAGGAAGAGGAGAGAAAAAACTCAAATTACTAAAATTTGTGATGAAAAGAAAATATCATGACAGACACTGTTGAAATACAAAATATAATTAGAAACTACTTTGAAAATCTGTACTCCAACAAAATGGAAAATCTCAAAGACATTGAAAGGTTTTTAGATACATATGATCCACCCATCCTGAATCTGGAGAACATACACAATTTAAATAGATCAATTTCAAGAAATGAAATAGAAGAAGTCATCAAAAGCCTACCAACCAAGAAAAAACCAGAACCTGATGGATTCTCAGTCAAGTTCTACAAGACCTTCAAAGAAGAACTCATTTCAATATTCTTCAAAGTATTCCATGAACTAGAAGAGGAGGGAACCCTTCCAAACTCATTCTATGAAACTAATATCACCCTGATACCAAAATCAAAGACACATCGGGGACAGGGAACTTCAGACCAATATCCCTAATGAACATAGTTGTAAAAATTCTTAACAAAATTTTAGCAAATCACATACAAAAACATATTAAAAAGAGAGTCCACCATGAATAAGTGGGTTTCATTCCAGGAATGCAAGTTTGGTTCAACATCTTGATATCTATAAATGTAATATAAATGTAATTCATCACATCAACAGATTTAAAGTTAAGAATCCCATGATTATTTCAATAGATGTAGAAAAAGCATTCGATAAAATATAGCACCCCCTTCATGCTCAAAACACTAAAAAAAAATAGGGATAGTAGGAGCATACCTCAACATTGTAAAGGCTAACAATTGACTTTTTAAAATTATTGTGACTGCCTTTCATTTAAAGAGTGCAGTAAACCCTGAATGGTCACTGAAAGTCCTCATACTAGACATTGTATGATCCTTAAGATCAGCAAAAATTCCTATTTTATTATGTAACCGAGTTATCATGATAATTGGGTAGATTCACTACAGTCAAGAAAAACAAGAAACACACTATGTTTTATGGAACATAAGGTGGTTTTTATATAATAACTTATTTCTATTAATATAGTATTTTTCTACTTCTTCATACTTCATTTCTGGAAGACTTCTCCTTACAGACAGAGGAAATACACATTCTAGTCATATTTATTTTCCTTTCTTTCAGTCTCCTTTCCAGAAAGTAATTCCTCCTTTCCCATAGCTGTCTAAATCACGCTCATTATTTCAGAAACATGTGCATTGTCTTCTTTATGAAATTTATCTTGCTAAATTCAAATTAGAAATTAAGAATTTCTTTTAAGTATTTCTATATTTAAATTATAGCTTTTCTTAAAATAAACTTTATTATAAATATTTATTCAATTAATCTTTCCTATGATGAGACTTTTTTTTTCTTTTTTGTTTTTTTGTACTAAGAATCGAACCCAGGGGAGCTTAACCACTGGGCAACATTTCCAGTCCTTTTTAATATTTTATTGAGTAACCGCTGAATTACTTAGAACCTCCTTAAGTTGGTGAGGCTGGCTTTGAACTTGCAATCCTCCTGCCTCAACCTCCCTAGCTGCTGGGATTATAGGCATGCACCACCATGCCCTACAATGAGATATTGAAGAATCAGTACCATATTGAAATTGATGCAAAACCCCAAACTTTATCACTTCCAACCTAGTTGCTTTTTCATGAACATATTTGTTCTAATTAAATATCATTCAAATTGAACTAAATATTATGAAATAAACTAAGATCATTGCTGTGTCTCTAACTTCATCCTCATCTTTTATCCCAGTCATTTTAGGCTTATTTTTGAGGGAAAAGTTCTTGAAATTTATATAAACAAAAACTTTAGTATCTAGGTCTATGGGTACATTCTTTGCCATGAATTTCCACTTAACGTGGGGAAACAATTTCCAATTAAAATCACTTGTAATCTCCTATTTACAACTTTTTCATTACAAGTTTGTCAAAGGCCTCAAAGATGTGCCCCAAATACTGTGTACCCAATTCATATATCTTCATAATGGTTATCTTCATAATGGTTCTAAGAACAAAACTTTTCTGCTACATCAATTGAAGGTAATACACATAGTTCTGCTCTTAACTGAGAACCAAAGACACTAGAGCTGTGTGGGTATAGCTTAGACCCAACATCCTCAATCACATTATTCCTCACCCATGCATTTTCTTTACATTCCATAAGCTTACACAAATGTCTGCAATTTCAAGTCTCAAACCAGGACATTGAGCAAGTTCTCTTAACCAATGGTGAATATTCTGGAGAGAAGACATGCATCCCTGATATAGACTAAAATGCTATAGTACGTCTATGGTGCTAATATAATTACAGAGATTTTTTTATACCTCCCTTCTCTTGACACTTCTCTTTTTAGTTCAGCTGTGAATATTTTTTTCACAGTTCTCCTTACAAAGCACACTGTATTATTGCACTTTTAAATCAATCATTTAACACCTGTTCAAAAGTAAATAAACACTGTTTGGCAGTTTTGATATCATTCCTCACCCTCCTCCTCATTAATTTTAGAGAGGGATTCTTAGTCATCATCCAGTTCTAATTGAAATGCCAAGAGCCACATAAATATAACATTATAATAATCAATGCTTTAGAGCATTATGCCTCCATTGATAATTTTTGTGTTTATGATTTTAGATTTATGTAGGTTATACACGAGCCCATCATTTGTCACTCAGGTTTCATATTAGTACAGTAAAAAAATATTTTTTACACTTACAGTTCCTGAGAAGTTCCCATTCCATGAGATAACTACGCAAGCCTCTGACTTGCAATGATGAGAAAAACACTCAGGTTGCCAGATGGTGCTGTTGGTTATTGAGAAAAGGAATATAATATAAATGTTTCATCACTGTAAGATCTGCTATTAGTAAATGAATCTAAAAATCTGTACTAAGTAAATTCAAAATAGGGAAGAGAGGTCCCTGGCTCAAATAATTCATTAATATTTATTTTAAAACTCTAAGAATAATTTGAATATACATTTAGTTCTATAATTATTCTACATTCTTCATTATTATTGTATACATATGACTAATGGGATTTTTTTAACATTTAAAGTAATCATTGCTCTTATATTTCCAAACGACAATTCAATTCTAAATTCTCCCAGGTTTGCTCAATGTGGAATTAATTTGTAACTACACAACATGTTTATTTAGTGCTTCTCATCTTGACTTCATTTCCATTGACACCACCACATTTAATTCTCATGAACTTTCTGAGGGCTACTTGTTATTCTCATACATTAAAATGGGAATGAATATAGGAAAAAATAACCCAGTGAAGGTCACATGTTGGGAATATGCAAAGGCAGGACAAAATCTAACCCTAAGTTCCCTATGTTTTCTATTGTCATAGATTTTCCCTGATTTTTAGAACTGTAATTTCAAGGAATCTTTTAAAAATGCGCAACATTGTATGGAACATATGAAACTTCACAAGACTGAGAAAGAGAAGCAGATTTTTTTGTTGTTTTCTGTTTACAACTTTCTTAAAATTTGCTTTTCTTTCCAACCTCATAATTTGTAATAAATCACCATTTTCCTACCCATAATCTCTTCATATTGATAAAGGTCATTTGCATTTAGGGGTCTTTAATATGCAAAGGAATAAATGTTAATTTAGTGTCATTAAGCAGCATTAAAATATGTGTGGAGGAATTTTAGGGTAATATATCTGTCTGTACATAAGGCAATGTAGATCCATTAAAGAATGGCATTATTTTATCATTCTTACTTTTAAGAATGAATTACTTTAGATATTTAAGTGGTAGTTAAATGAGAGAGTCACATGGATACAGCTATTTTGCAGGTTGGAATAAGGAAAAACAGCATTTTTAACAACTGAAAGCATTCCATGACAGCAGCTGATATAGACAGGAGATGTAAGGCACAGGACCGAAATAGGTTAAGATAACCAGTAGCGATCTGTTAAGAGCTAGAGTGCAAGGATCATGTGGAATTCAACCCTGAAAATAACCCAGTCAACGAGGCATTTCTATCCATGCCCCCCTCTTACCTATGGCAATACTGAGACTTGGAAGAGGCAAGTATATTGTTCAGTATTAAAAACTAACAGTCTGTACTCTTCAACACATAGTGCCAGGACAACTGTATGTCTTGATGTAAAATATTAAGTTAGGCTTCTTCCTCATAATATCCAAAAAGAAATAACTAAAAATGGACTGTAGACCAAAATTAAGAGCTAAAACAAAAACAAATTCTAAGAATTCTTAGAAAAAAACATGGGAGTGCAACTTCATGACCTTGGATTAATGAAGAAATGATAAAAGAAAATTTTAACAAATTCAACTTTATGAAAATACCAAGTATTCACACATCAAAGGACACCATCAATGTGCTAAAAATACAATCTGCAGTATGGGAGAAAATATACAATAAGGAAAATGCATCTAGAATATAAAAAGTATTCTTATAATAATGAAAAGATAAAAATAATATGATTAATAATAATAATATGAATAAATATTTCTCCAAAAAACACTACAAATAAATGCCCAACATACACATGAAAAAATGTTGCACATAATTAGTCATCACCAAATGAAAACCACAATGTAGGACCACTTCACCTCACTAGGATTTCTGTGATCAAAAGCAAAAGCAATAAGAAATGTTGGCTAGTATTTTGAAAACAATGGGATTTTCATACAATGCTGGAGGGAATGTCAAATAACCCTGCTGCTTTATAAAACAGTGTGATTGTTCCTCAAAATGTTAAATACAGAGCTACTGCATAACCCATCAATTCTATACCTAGGTGTACACAGAAGAGAAATGAACACAAATACTTGTAAATAATGTTCCTAACAGAACCATTCATAATAGTAAAAGAGCAGAAACAACCTAAGTGTTCACCAACTGATTAATGAAGAAATGTGTCATGTCCATTCAATGGAATATGGTTTGGCAATGAAAATGAATGAAATGCTGATACATGCTTCAGCTGGATGAGCCCTGGGAACCTGACAAATGACAAAGACCACATATGGTGTAATTGCATTGGTGTGAAATGTCCATCATAGGCCAATTTACAGCAATAGAAAGTAGATTCATAGTTCCTTCCTATTGGGTAAAGAGGGGAAGAATATGGGTTAGAAGTGGGGGTATTTGTTTGGGGAACAAAATATTCCAAAATTGAGCTTTAGTATTGGTTTCACAAGTGGGAATCTATTAAAAACAACAATTGCACAAGTTAGTGGATGAACAGTACATGAATTCTACATTTAAAAAGCTGTTTACAAAACCGATGATCTATGAACCTAAGAACTTTGGCTTTGTCACCACAATAAAATGGGTTTAGCAGTCCTTACTAAGAGTCTGACAAATTCATTACCAAAAGGAGAAACTTCTCCTTTCCCACTTGACTTCTTAAGTCTATTGGAGAAAAAAATTTTCATGATTCATGTCCAGTCCTATCAATCCAGAGACCATTTTGTACTGGTTTGATTAAAGATCAAAATGTGTCATTGTACTTATTCTGATTGAAGAACACAGTCCCCTAACTCAAGGCCTTTGTGTATATATCTGCCTGAGGGCAGGTAAGAGGAAGCTCTGCAGCATACAAACAAGCTGTAAATAGAAATGAAGTTTGCACATAGCTCAGAGAAGCCTAGCACTAGTTTCTCAAGCAATTTCTCATATTACAAAATGCACTGACATTTGGTTAAGAGGTTTCTTTAAGCTCAGATTCTCCCAAACATTTGAAAACCAAAGACTATTTTGGAGTCCATCCTTTATGTTTTGCCTGACATTATGTTAAATATCTAGTAAAGGTATCACCAGTTCTTAATCTGACTTCATCAATCACTAATGACTACTCGTAATCAATGCATGAACTGAAAGACCTTCAGATTTTATCTAAGAGGAATTTTTAATTTTTGTTTACATTGTTATTAATATACTGCTTATTAATTGATTTTGCTAGCCAAAAGCCAGGGTTCTTGGGCAAACAACACATATCACAATGTTTAGAAATCATTGGAACAGAAAGAGGCAGGTCTGTTGGTGAAATGCATGCTGAAAGGTCCACATTAAGGTCCACATGATTGTCCTTAGCTACAGTTACATCACTGCCCTTGTTTGTTATAGACTTCACATTAATGAGAAGAATTAAGTGATTCCCCACAGTCTTCAGTAAGAACTCAAGGTTACCTCTTGTGACAAGCATGTTCTACATCATTTTGGGTGAAGACAAAAGTCCATACAGCTTGGATAGCATGCATGATGTCGGATGTCTGTACACTCATAGGATATCATGAACAAAATCTTCCCTACTTAAAATCTGTCTTGCACAAGTTTATTCCAATTTATTTGTCCAATTTCTTCCTTAGTAAGGAAGGTGATAGGAAGTAAAGAAGGGAGGGAAACATGCTGATTTATTTCAGGCACTTAGCTCAATTTGCTTTTACTTGTTTAGGAAATTGCTTTTTCAATGCAGAAAAATGTGTTGCGGTGAAGTAATTCCGTAGGTTTGATGGCATTGCAGTGTGTTTCTTCCCTGTATCTGTTATAAGTGTAAATGAAATGCATGGACAGCAGGATTACCATTATTTACTTCCTTTTATTGCTGCTCTTTCTTACCTACTAGATTACATGTGTGTTAACTGAAGTTACTGTTTACACTTATTTAACTGTATTGACTGAAATAACCCTGAATCTCCTCCAGTGAGGACTGATTTAGCTACAAATCACTGTTCCAGCTCTGAAATCATTAATCAGCCTCAGGCAAGATCCATTATGTGGGATTTCAGCGTAGAAGAAATATTAACAGCTCCCTGGAAGAAACGTTACCATCGCATTGGCTGTGGCTCCCTGCTGGAACAGCAAATTACCCTCAAGTAATAATTATAATACATTAGTAGAGGTTTAATTTCCAATAAGTGCTGTCTGTTTAAGAAATGGCAATCTCACCATGGTTCAGAGAACAATAGATCATGTTATCAGCAAGAATAAACCTACATGGAATTAAATGAAAGATAATAAAAAATTCATTACAGTTTGGAAACTGTAGAAAAAAGAGAAGCCAGTGTGAGTCCTCAGTTGCATTTTTACAGAGAACTTCATGTTTATAAGATCATCTCTGTGCATGATATTAGGCATGTCGGTGAACATTTCTTCTCAAGTTCAATCAATAGAAAAATTGTTAATTTATTAGTTATTATCTAGAATGAAAAGTTAGTAATGTTGTTTTCTTGAGGGGCTAACAATATTGATGAACACAGTATATCTATAAGAAAAATTCATTCTCTAGCTAACTCACTTTGGGCATCCAAATAAAATCCCAGGAAAAACTTTCAAAAGTATAGAAAAATTAGAATTTCACAGGTGGTCTTTTCTTACTGAGATAATTCTACTTTCGATAGACAATAAAATATTTCTTTGGAAGTAAGCCTGTAAACGGTTTGAAAAGATAATTGGTTCCTAGGAGGTTCGAGTAGTCTGAATTCTAGGAGGGCTACAAATCTCTACTTAAAATCTGGAATAGAATCTCTTTTTGTGTGCAAGATATACTAGGGACACTTACGGTATTTGCCACATTCTGTCCCTTTAGTGTGATGTAAAAAACACACACAATGTAAGATTTGCTTAATTTTTAAGTGCGATGAATATTTTATTTTAAAATGTTTAACTTTTACCAAAACTATTAATTTTTTATGCAATTATTTAGTATCCAAGCACTACCTAGAGAAATTGTTCTGATAACTGGAATATTCTGAAATTCTGATATTTGAAGGTGGCTTGTATTTCAGCAGTCCATATTGTGAAGGCATTTGTATTTTAGTAGTTGAACTCAATTCTACTAAACATGTTCTAGCACATGGCATAAGGCAGATTATGTATGTGACAGTGCTTGAAAATCATTCTTCAGGTTCAGTGAACTATCGATTTAAGGAATTCAAGCTGATTCCATTACTGAGTAAAGAGATTCATATTTTCTTAATGCTGTAGAGTTTGTAGTTTGATTTATATGTCTACGAATGTATATACTCAGAATTTTTTTCTGTTTTGCTGCTTGATGGATGTCATGTCATATACTGTCAGATACAGAAGCCACAATGAAAGAAAACTGTTATATGGGTAGTCTGCTCTTGTTCTATCGTGAAATATGCATTCAGATTGAATTCGTTCAAAATTTACTTAAAACAAACAAACTTTCTAATTTTATCTAATAAATCAGATTTAAAAACTCAATAAAATACAATTTCTTTAAATCTTAAATAATTACAAAGTTTTGAAGCTAAGTATGTTTAATAACACTTTCAGAAAATTTACTTGTTTGCTTTCAGTTACAAATAACATTGGAAAAGGGAAAATGCACAGACTCAGGCAACTTCAACATCTACAAATTGCCCATTTTATAACTGAATATACATCATCCTTGAAAATTTTTTAATAAATTTGTTACAGTGTAGCAAAGTGACAGATCATGATCTTGAAGCCCTTATTCCACCCAGAATGCAACACAACAATCTCTACAAATTGCCTGAGAAAATATGAGCCAGACGTACAACTTATCATAATGCTTTTGTACTATCAGATTGTTCTTTCTTGGGTTAGAAGGAGATGAAACACAATCAAGAATGAACTTTACTGCTCTGTGCCCATTTTTAACATAGAGCATTCAGTACCAAGAAAAAAATGTCTACTAGGCATTTTGAAATTAGTACATACATAATAACTTAATCATTTTGATTAACCACCTATTACTATTGTATCCTAGATTAGTACAAAAAATATAATTCCATGGAGCCATCTCTCTTAAATTATAATTTTAAAGATGCTCTATTCATAATAATTTAAGGAAAGTAAAAACCATGGGTAATTGATTAAAATCAGTGGAATTTACAAGCACTTTCCACACAGTCCATGTTCTTGAATTTGCATTCATGTAACAAACATCAACTTCAGAAATTTAAAATAGATTTTAGAAACCTCGAGTAATGTAAAGTAGGCACACTTCCTAAATATCAGAGTATTAGAATGCTTATGGATCAGAAAAGGTGTTACCTTTGTTGAGTACTAAATGTGTCAACAGATCTCAAGAGGGGACTTTTCAGGAATCAATAGGAAGGAGAGTGATTGTGTATAAAAGACTCCCAGAGTGCAAGAAAAGTAAAATCAAGAATCAATAAATGGGATGGAATCAAACTAAAAAGTCTCTTCACAGTAAGGGAAACAATCAAGAATGTGAACAGAGAGCCTACAAATTGGGAGAAAATGTTTTACCACCTGCTCTTCAGATGAAGCATTAATCTCCAGTATATATAAAGAACTCAACAAACTTAACACCAACAAAACAAATAATCCAATCAACAAATGGGTTAAGGAACTGAACAGACACTTTACAAAAGAAGAAATAGAATTGATCAACAAATATATGAAAAAAATGTTCAGCATCTCTAGCAATTAGAGAAATGCAAATTAAAACAACACTGAGATTTCATCTCACTTCAGTCAGAATGGCAATTATAAAGAATACAAGCAACAGTAAATGCTGGTGAGGATGTGGGGGAAAAGGTACACTTGTACATTGTTGGTGGGACTGCAAATCGGTGCACCCACTCTGGAAAGCAGTATGGATATTCCTCAGGAAACTTGGAATAGAATCATCATTTTACCCAGCTATTCTACTCATCAGTTTATATCCAAAGGACTTAAAATCAGCATATTACATTGATGCAGCCACATCACTGTTTATAGAAGCTCAACTCACAACACCTAAACTATGAAACTAACCAAGTTGCCCTTCAACAGATGAATGGATAAAGAAATTGTGGTATACATATACAATGGACTACTACTCTGCCTCAAAGAAGAATGAAATTATGGCATTTGCAAGTAAATGGATGAAGATGGGGAATATTGTGCTAAGTGAAATAAGTTAATGCCAAAGAACCAAAGGCCAAATGTTTTATCTTATATGTGAATGGTATTTCACAATAAGGGAATGAGCCTAGGTAAGAATTGAGGTACTTTGAAATAGATGGATGGAGTGAAGGGAGGGGAGGGCATACGGGGGTATTAAGGATAGTAGAATAAATCAAACATTATTACCCTATGTGCATCCGATTACACAAGTGGTGTAATTCTACATCATGTACAACCAGAAAATGATCAGTTATACTCCATTCATGTATGATGTATCAAAATGCACTATACTATCATGTATAACTAAGCTGAACAACAACAGAAAAGACAAATGAGGAATGGACAGCACAAGTTATGTAAACCCCCCACCCCCAGGGCTCTAAGTGACTCCCCAAAGTGCGTTTTGTAGGAATCACTAAGTAGCCATCATGGTAATCCATACACTTTAAAACTTGATTGTCCTGGTTTTCTGCTATTAAAACTATTATAAGAACAAGAAATAGAGTGAAACAATTGGATCCTATTCCAAACCCTGCCACTTTGAACACCTGTCTTTGAGCAATCCTTCAAAGTTCTCCGAACTCATTTTTTCACTTCTTACATATAATGATACTCTTTGAGCTAGCTACTACCTCTTACTTTTATAGAAATCAAGAGAATGCAAACTATATTAACAATAATAATTTATACTAATACCAAAGAGAACAATCTAGCACAAAAAATTGCAACAATAATAATAGCAACAAGAGTTCTTTTGTGCTCACTGAGTACAAAATAAGTGATGCTTGTGAAATTTGCACATCAACCATACGAGGTAATTAATAATACTGTTTTTTTTTTTTTAACTGAAGAATATAGGCTGCTATTTATTGAGGTCATACAATTAGTGGGTGTTTGGATCTACCTAAATCCTGAATTCGAGCCTATAATTGAACACTGCTTATCTGCCTCATCCCCACCAGTTGAGCAATGATGCTGTGTTGTTTACATATTTCTGGAACTGACCGTACCTAAGAACATTTTTGCTCTTTATTCTTAGCTCTTAGGGAAACCTTCCTTACAGTTAATTGTTCTATAGTATCAAGCAGAATATATGAGAGAGAAAATGCTCAGAACTTAAATAGACATGTGTTCTGGTGTTTGTAGTATTTGCATGCCTTTATTTGAAATGTAAACAGTTTTAAAAACAGAAATAGTCTTCTTACTTAGGTTTATTCTTATGTTAGGTGAATAGGTTGTCATAATTTTACCTGCATTCACATCTTTGTGCAATGTTTTCCAGCAAGTGACATCTAAATAATATATTTGTTCCTGTAATGATAAAGGAATAGAGGGGAAAAGATTATTCTTCATAAGCCTATATGACTTTAAGTTGAAATAATGATCAACCTAGCTAAAATTTGAATTAAGGGATCTGTTGTATGCATAGTATTTTTAGTATTCAAATAACATGGCCAAGAGAGATCTGAGGATCTGTCCTGTACCAAAAGCAATACAATCACTATGAATACAAAGATTCAATTTATTTATCAGTAGGAACTTTGTTTGGTAAATAATCTATATAACAGACAACAACCTAGTCACAGGCTTTTTTAAATTGAGAATTGGAAAATTCAAATTCAAGTTTGAAATTATGTTATTGTAACTACTGCAAAAGAGCATTAATTTTCTTCAAATGCATTCTCTTTTAGAAGTAGTAAAAACAGATTTATCTGTTATATATGAATTTTCCAATTCTTTTTAGCATGTGAGCTTTTTATCATGTAGAAATGTACATACATGGTAACACTGATTCACATACTTTCCAATCATCTTCACCAATAAATCTATTTTCTTCAATTTTTCTAACATTATACCTGCTACTTAATAACAATAAGAATTTTGATACCATTGTAATCTCTAAGGAAATAAATTACAATATGTGCTTTTAGTTTGCCTTGAGGCATGCATTTTAAGACAATGTAGCTATGAATGCGGTGCATTTTTTAAAATTTGTGATGAAGGAATCTAACCCAAGTCCTTGCATGTGTTAGGCAAATGCTGTACCCCTAAATATATATCTGCAGCACTTAACTGTGAGTTTTAATTGCACTCATAGTTGGTGATTAATATGGACTTTCCTTGTCTGATTGTTCCATGGATAACCTGAAATGCACTCCATAAACTGGGAAGTTTAACAGAGATATATTGATTTTTTAATTTAATGGAAAATGACTGTAATATAAAATAATGCATTCACTTAATGTAGTTACATTTAAGGATACAGATCTCTAAGACTCATGCCTTACATATATTTAAAGTGATAAAAGACCAGATAAGAGATAGAGTTTTCTGAGTTGATGTTTCATGTTAAGTTTTTAGAATTAGTTCTTTACCTTTGGAATTCCTAAGCAGTGAAAATACACAGACAAATTCTTAGCATATTTTTTCTTGTCCTTTGCTTTTCATTTCAGAATATCCAGTTCTTTAGAAATGTGAATATTGAAAAAATTTTTTGACTTACTTTATATCATCTCCTATTACAAAGTAATAAAAGATTTTAAGGTAACTGCAAAGTAGTTTCTGATTTAATTTTAATAGTTCCTTTTGGCACCACCTAAAATAAACATATTATGAAGGCTTTCAGAGGACAGAAATAATGTTTCCCCTAGCATCAATTATTCTTAATGAATTGTTGATACATTGATCTATAGAGTTGAGGAGAGAAGGCGATGAATTTATTTTAACATTTAAAAACAACACTTTTAATCTAGGAAAATTTTATTCTTATGTTAGTTTTATAAAATCATGAAGTTTATTATTTCTATGGTTTTGACAGAGAAATAGGAGCTTCATTAAGTATTCAATAACATTTCATTAGCACAAACTCTCTAAAAATTTTTCCATGCATACACCTTGCTTGAAAGAAGATTAAGAATTTATCAACTAAGAAACAAACTAAACTTTATATACAATTAATGTTTATTAGTTAAAATTTTTTCTCAAATTTGTGCATATATTAATAAACATTAGTTTGGGACTAAACAATAATATCTATTGATTTTGGCTAACCGAAGGAATAAAGTTATGAATTCCATATTTGTTTTTCCCTAAACCTTATGTTGAAACCCTAAGCACCCCCCAAAAAAATCTTTGGAAAGTAGGGACTTTCAGGAATATTTAGGTTAAAATGAGGTGTTACATGGGGATCTCTTGATGGGACTAGCATCTACAGAAAAGGTGAAACAGGAGCCTAGCATGTATGTAGCATGTATGTGCAGAGACCTGGGTTCAATCCCATGCTGAGAGAGAGAGAGAGAGAGAGAGAGAGAGAGAGAGAGAGAGAGAGAGAGAGAGGGAGGGAGGGAGGGAGGGAGGGAGGGAGGGAGAGAGCGCTCACTCTTGCTCTCTCCTTCCATGGAAAGTGACATGATGACTGAACCAGAAAGACAGCCCTCAACAGATGTACCCACACTTGTGCTCTGATCTTAGGCTCCCCAGCCTCCATAATAGAGAGAAACCTGCTGTCTAAGTATGATACTCTGTTTTAACAGCTCAGATGGATGAAGACCCATGAAAGCGTAGGAAGGGTTTGCAAGAAGGAAGAAGTGAAGAGAGAGGTAAAGAAGATGCCTGTGGAAGAATGTTTTCAGGTCTTACACCAGCAAGCCTTACTGAGGCTTCTTCCCATCATTCTCTATCTTCTTGTCTATGCACCACCTCTGAGGTTTTCCGAAACTCTGCTTAGCCTAGTGCTTTCGTCTGAATAACTTTTGTCTCCTCGAAACTCATATGTTGACCCCGGATCCTCAATGTGATTTTCTTTTTTAAATGGAGTCATGGGGAAGTGAATTAGGACATGTTATTACTTTCAGCAGACTCTAAGTATTCAGTGATTGTTTTTCCTTATTACCAATAACCTTTAAAATTATCTTCATAAGCATGTGTCCAACTTCACTGATAGATGATATAAGAACTCTGAAGACTGACTTTATTGTGTTCACTTACAAAAATTATCTCCAAAGGTACCATTAATAAGCATAGTAAAAGGTGTCTATGGTTGGAGGACATCTTGTGAACTCTGGGTAAGTTTCCTTATAGTGAGAAATAAGTGCCAGACATGGTGGATCATTCCTGTAATCCCAGCAACTTGGGAGGTTGAGATAGGATAATTGCAAGTTCAAATCCAGCCTCAACAACTTAACAAAGCACTGAACAACTTATCAAGGCCCTAAGCAACTTAGTGATACCCTGTCTCAAAATAAAAAATAAAAAAAGCCTGGGAACGTATTTCAGAGGTTAAGTGCTTCTATATTCAATCCTGGCACCAGAAACAAAAAAAGAAAAAGAAAAAGAAAAAAAGAAAAGAAATAAGCAAAGACTCTGCCTATCTCTTTTGCAGTAAAATCAATTTCATTAAAATAATGTTAATATGAAATCTATGTCAAGTTATATGTCTTGCTTATAAAATATTTCATTGCACCATGAAGAAATAAAAGATACATAGTTAATCAAGTGAGCAATAATACAGGAAGTATATTAACCAAGGGTAGTCTTTTTATGACTACATTCTTTCACAAACCAACAAGAAAAGAATTAAGTGCAAATAATTTATATTCATTAAGTATTCCAGGAAGACTTTTGTTTTGCCAAAAGTTCTTTTTCTACTTAAAATTAACATAGGCATTTGGGAACAATATAATTGTGTTTGTTTAAAAAATACTTAAGTTTACTTTAATTCAACTCTATATAATGTTCTTCACAAGTAATCATCCAACTGACAATATAAAATATAAATATTGCTTTGTATAAAATGTATTAAATACACATGATTTCAGAAGGACTGGAGGTTATACTGTGTGAGCAGGATTATAGATAATTGGCTTCTTTTTCAAGGGGTGTATTAAATATGAGATATTCCAGAGAAGAAAACAATATCCAGTATCAAGAATAAAACAAAAAACAAACAGAGCCATCTAGGAGAGGAGTTAGAAGAAGAAGTTTACCAATGTTCAGGAGTGGCATTGGGAGACAGGCATGAAGGTTTTAGAACTCCTTGATAACCGGGAAATAAATCCATACTCTCTTCATGAGCCTAAGAAATGCATTCTACTGTCATGTCTAATTAGAACAAATACATTTTTTAAATGTAGAAAAGATGATTAAAATTGTGGCTTAATTAGATAGTCAAGGAAGAGGCCAAATAATTTATGATCTCCACCAGTTTAAACTGGACATTGGTCTAGTCATCCCCAGTCTAACATATCTGCATTCAACATAGGACAGATTGGCTGAAGACAATCTTAGCTATAGTCATATGCAGAGACATGATCAGTTTGCAATAGCATAAAAAGAATCAGCAGTAATCCATCAGCTAGGTTTGTGTTTTGGGGAGGGAGCCACAACTCTCCTTCCTATACCAGAATGTTTGAAAGAAGGCGGTGAAATTGGAGAAGCATTCTAGGTAGATTCTATAATACAGAAAGAGCCAGTGACTGTGACCAACCTGAAACAAAGCGTAAAATAGGTTTGTTCTAGGTTTTTGTTTTGTTTTGCTTTATTTGTTTGTTTTTTCCCCCCAAAGGAACAACAACGTGTATCCCCAAACAGAAAACTAATTTGGAAAAGGAAGGATATTTTACAACCCTCAAGAGACTTCTTGTTATCAGTCACTCACATTTACTTTATTTCTTTAACCCACAGCTTTCTTCCCCAGCCTCCCTTTCTGTGGATCTGGCCACATGGCTGGGTTTTAGTCAGTCAATTTAAACAGACTGAAATGTAGTGCTTCCGAGTTCGGCCTAGAAACATGTCCTTATAGTCCACTGGTTCTCAATAGAGAAGGATTTTGCCCCCTAGAACACAAATGGTAATAATCAAACACATTTTTGAATGTCATACAGGGGTGTGAGCTACTTGCACCCAGTATGTAGAGGTCTGTTATACTGCTATACACTCCACAGTGAATATAAATTTTCTCATAATAAGCAATAGTTTAATCCAAAAGCATCTGATAGTGCTGAGGTTGAGAATCTTGGCTTTATTCTGTTTTCCCTTTACTACATATATTTGTTTTTAGAATAAAGTAGAACTAGAGATCTGTACAAAGTAGTGAATATTCTACAGTAATGATAATATCATAGGGTGTATCCCAAAAACTCCTGTGTGAGACACTGTAAGAATATTCACAGGTGAAATAGATTATGTGAGTTGTAAACTAATCAGTGGATTAATTAATTCCTTGGATTAATAATTTGAATGGGTTAATGGGAATTAACTACAGGCAGATAGGGTGTGGGTAGAGGAAGTAGGTCAGTGGGGGCATACCTTCGGGGTATGGAGTTCTCTCTGCTTTCTGGTTACCATGACCTCAGCTGCTTTCCTCTGCCATGCCCCTCTGCCATGATCTTCTGCCTCATCTTGGACCCAGAACAATGGAATCAACTGAAACACGGAAACCATAAGCCCAAATAAACTTTTTCTTCCTAAGTTGTTCTAGTCAGGTATTAGGGGTTATGATTGTGTGAAGCTGACTAATATACCTAAAAATTTAGCAGGGTAAATCTTATAGTAAATGTTCTTACCAGACCTACATAAGCATGCCTGCATACACAAGCATAGGTGATACTTGTGTGATGGTATCATGAGAGTATGCATGCACTCAAACAAGTGAACCCTCACACAAAATTAAACATACAGTTATTTGTATATCAATTATACCTCAATAAAGCTGCACAAAAGATACTTGTCAGGAAAAAGTAAACTATTATGATCATTATAGATGCAATACTATATTAGAGACCTTAACTAAAAGAAAAATAATTTATTGAGATGCATGTGAGTATCATGGGATAATTTGTGCATAAAAGATGAGTAGAAGAAGAAAAAACTAAACAAAATGCAAAATAACAGTTTGATTTTATTTGTAATATTGGAAATTTTATTTTAAGGATATTTCTAGTATAGTAATAAGATGTGAGAGGAAATAAATACTGAAGTTATTAAGGAAAGAGCAAGTAAAAAGAAAAGTCTAGAGTTTATTTTAGGAATATGTCAAAACCTTCAAAAGATGCACAGATAACTTGTAATTTATATCCGGAAAACATTGATATAATATTTACCATATAGAGGTCTGTGAAGAGCCACATTTTCTAAAAATGAAACAGTTTACTAGCCTCTGTAGCATATATCAACATAGTGAAGTGCTTCTCGTCACTGAATTTTAAAATGGACCATTACATCCTACAGAAACATACTGTAGTGTGTCAAAAAGGATTTCCATTCCACGAGGAGTTAGTGAGGTCATTTTTAGGTAATGAAAGGAGATTTTATACATATATGTTGTGCATATATATTCTTACCTCTACATTCTAAATGTTATTTTAAAAGTCACTTTTGTAATTATAAAATCTTATTCTAAAAACATGACCTTAAAAAGATATCAGGTCTACTTTCTGCTTAAAGTATGGACTCTCAAAAAAGTACTAAAAACCTTTCCTTCCAGATCCAGCCTCAGATGTCTACTTTCTTTTGAACTTTTTACCTTTCGTTGAAGTCCTGAAACATCTAATAACAAGTTGTGAAATGAAAAGATTAATAAAAATGGCTTAACTAATTGAAAATCAATATATAGAAGAAATAGGTATGTAAAGCCAAATACAAGATATGGCCATGTAGGTAACATAGTCTCCTATGCTATATAATTCTGACCTCTTTCTGAGCCATAACATAATTATTGTAAGTTCAGGTGATCATAACTCAAGACACAAGTCACAGGTGCTCAAATAATAGAGGATTAATTTTGTTCATGAAATTAGAAATTTGGAAGTATGGAGTGATCCAGTTTTGATGCTGGACTGAATATTAAAATAAAGGAAAGATTCATCACATTTTTAAAACTCGTGGTTGATTCCAGAATATCAACTCAGCATAGCAATCGGTCTGTAGGTAATGAAGATGGGACAAGAGGGACAAGTTTCACACAGAGGGAGACTGTACCATTCACAAAAGCTTTGGTGGGAACAAGCCCCAGTGACAATGCTGGCATTTCTTTGGTCAAAGCTAGGTTTCTTGGCCACCTTTGACTGCAAGGGAAAGGGGAACTAGAAATTTCTGGATGCACCTATTGCCACCCATCGCCTTCCTTAGTCAGGAAGAAAGAGAGAATATAAATTAGGTGGACAAAGAGCTGAGTTGGTCACAGATTATTTATCTCTTCCCTTTCCCAACAGTCTCTTTCTGCCCTTTTAGCATCTGTAATTGTTACTTTAGACTTTTATTTAATCATTTAAAATATTACATATTTCTTCTGCTTTAAACAAGAGGAAAATCGACATTGCTTAGTTTTCCTAGCACCGGTTTGTGGACTAAAGCTTCATCTCACAAGGCACAAAATAAATCTCATTTTAACGAATCCACTAATCTCTTTAAGGAGAATGTGTATTAGATAGCTGCATTTGGGAATGGAGTCAGGATGAAAAATGGTTAAAGGGAAAATGTAATTTTATTCTCATCAATGAGAGGAAAAGAGCAAGTGTTATGATAATACATTTGAAGACCTACACCACCAAGGAACCCTGGTGCTGCAAGCGAAGCTGAATGCTTATAGTATTAAAAAGCATGAAGGAAACAGATCAGAATACAAAATCAAACTATGAGAAAGAGAGAAAGAAGAGTTTAGAAAGAGGACAGGAGAGGGTGGAGATACAGAAGAGATGACAGAGAGATGGAAAAAAATCAATGGAGTTATCAAAATGGAGATAATAAAGATTATGAGAGAGGCTTCAATGGTGATTTCAAGAATGCCTAATTATACAACTAAAGTTAAGAAAGATCAGATACAAAGATTTACTTTTTTATAGCAAAAATGTATAAGCCAATAATAAAATAAATTAGAAAGACTAAGTAGCACAATTTAAATGAGGACTAAAGAGCAAAGTGTTCATTTTATTGAAAAAAAAGTAAAATAGTATTTTCATATTATCTGAACCATTATGAGATTTATAAAATCATAGATGATTTGAAGAATTACTTTTTTAATATTATCTAAGTGTTTCACTTTTATAATGCAAAGATAAAATAGTCTCTTTGATATTAAATGCATTTGTTTCCAATTGCTTGATATAACCTAAAGGTAGATTTAAATTGGAAAAGAAACCAAAGCAAAGGAAGTGAATTACTGACAGAGATGGTTGTCAATATGTAAATCAGACGAGGGCATATTTATCCTTAGAACACATCTCCAGTCTTCAAAGCAGATAAAATTCCATGAGGCTTCGTAAAAATTGGTTCCTTCCAGATACACTGTCACTCCATCAAGCTAAGACAGGAATTATTTACTCACTCAAGTGTGTAATATCACTTAGAACTCTAATGCAGAACCCACACTAATGTAAATCAGAGTAAACTGTTCTGAACACAAACCACTTGAAGTTCCAGGAGATTCAGAAGAAACCCTGTGCCCAATTGCAAGGTAACAAGGTGTTACTATAGGCTGCTTTTTCCTCTTGATGGTGATAAATGTGTTACCAATAAGTGTCTCACATTAATCTCATATAATAACATCACTGATTTTACTTAAAATATAGTTTATGTTTTCCTCTCAATATATGCATTCAACTCTCTTTTAGACACACACACAGAGAAACTAGAATGCAAAAAGAAGAAAATAAGAAGAAAGTATTGGGCAATAATTCATTCAGAACTCAAACAGTCTGTGTTAATCCAGAAATAGCATATAGTTTAATTCTTTGGTGTCCACATTTGTGCAGAAGTGTTCACGTTTCCTGATTCAGGACGGGAGGAAGACCATGATCTAGCCACTGCACAGTGTGAAGTACAAATCAGTGCAGGTAGTCAGAGGTGACTGAGTCAGAGGTAAGAATAGAATATTCAAGGTCTTATATACCATATTAAGCATTTTGTTGTCTCAAAGAGCTAGAGGAACCCACTAATTTTTTTCTAAACTTTTCTGAACCATTATTTACATCTCATACCCTTACATATATAACACACATGCTATTTATTTACTTTTGAAGGAAATTTGATAATTTATATGGCCAAAATTTTTTGTACTAATGTCAATTATCCTGATTGATGTTTGCTGAACATATTGTTGGTGGGTAAGACTCAATGAAGGAAGACCCAAAGAGAAGACTTTTGCAGTAGCTTTGATAAGAAATGGTGGTAAGTCAATGATGAGAGTGCTAAGAGAGATCTAGAAAGTTCGTAGTGTTATAGGAAACTTGAAATCATCAGACTGGCAATAATTACTCTTGGGTGTTCACTGTGAAGGAGGTGCTCCAAATTAGTCCAGTTTTGGATCTCTACAACAGCACTGGTATTGACCTCTTATTTTGGGCAGGATTGGTATAGGTTTGTTTCTTGAGATGTTGACTTTGAAGTACCTTCAGGACATCCAAGTAGGGATGTGGAATGTGAAATTAGATACATGAGTCAGAAGACATCTGGGATGGAGGTTTAAAATGGAGTCAGTTGAGAAGATGACATCACCTAAGGGGGCTATATATGACAAAAGAAAATATCTTAAGGATTCAGCTGTGAGAAATCTCAGCATTAAATAACTCCGTGGAAGAAGACAAGAATGAGGACTTAGAATGGGTATTCTGAGGAACAGCAGAAAAACAGAAGAGCTGGTCAGAGAGAAATAATTTGCAAAACAGATTCAGATGGTAATCACCTTCCAGAAGAGGCAGGAATGAATGAGGATGAAATGTGTTTATAATGTTTAGAAAAATGAAGTGTTGGTTGCCTTAGTGTGGAGAAGCCATTTTAAAGTAAAAGAATAAATGGAATAAATTCATCTTATAACACCCTGAGACTTAGCACTGACATCTACTAAGTGATATTTTTTATTGAGGAAGACAAGGAGAGGAGAGAGAATGGAATCTAAGAAAATGATATACATTAAGGAGATAAGGAGGTTTTTACTAATGACAGGGAGCTTAAGAAATAGCAAGAATGATCCTGAAAGAGGAAGAAGTAAAGCATATTGAAGCAGGACGTGATAATGCATCCTGTGATAATGATGAAAAGGTAGGATGTAGGCAAGTTCCAAAACCAATGCCGAAGGAGGAATATTTACTTTCAGAGACCACCACCTGTGTGAACAAACCACATCACGCTTAAGATAAAACAAAATAAAATGGTATCCAAGTTCACATTCTATTAGGAACATTTTTAGATTGCCTTAATCCCAAGAACTAATGAGTATGTGAAATTTCTATATTGTGTTAATTTTTGTTATTACCATATTTAAATCTGTATTTTAACTAGAACATGTACACATTAGCAATATATCATAAGAATATGCCTAATCATCACATTATTTATTCTATATTAAAATTACTAACTTTGACTTATACAATTTATTGTAATATAAATACTGACCATACATATATTAGTGTATATAGCTTTTTAAAGGATAATCCATGTATTGAGTAAATCATTCACATAGTGCAAAAATCAAAACTGATTATTAGTTTTAAACAACTGTTTTGTACTAATTTACTCAGAACCCTTTTCTCATCTCTAAAATGTATGATATATGTGTATGGAGCTAAATTTTTTTGGTAATGTAATATGGGTTTGTAATAATGCTCCTTATTACTTTTAGGAAAAATGATAATAAACCCAGATAGAGCTTCTCTGGTTGAGTGTAACCCATGTGCCAGCATGGCCCAGTGCATCCTGTATCTCTGTCTCTACTAAGCAGAAATCTGGCTTTGCACTTTTCACAGGCATCATTTACAAAGTTACCCATAGCAAAAGGAGGGGAAACCACTGTGGATTTCTCTTTCATCTGACAAGTTTGTGGACAGAAGTAGAGGCCATGTGTAGGATACACAAACAACTGTGGAGCTCATCAGACATTTCTGTATGCAACATCCCTTCTCTGGCTTTCATTCCCTTCTTGGTGTGTTATCTGTCTTGCTCTATCCCTTATGCCCCACCCTTTCCCAACTTTGTTGCTCTGTTTCTCCTCATTTCTTCTTCCATAGAATTCGGTAAGTAAAATTTTCAGCTGGAGGAATTGTTTCTGCCCTATAGAAAGCTTAAGAAAAACAAATGCATGCAATACATATATTGAGAAGATTCCTAGAGAGGCATGCTCTTTGGGGGCTAGGAGCTGTGGATGGGTGAATAAGGGGGATGTGGTGTACTCCATTGTTTATTTTAGACATTCTGTATCATTGTCATAGTTTGCTTGAATGACTGAGTTCTAAAAATTGCTGTTTGAGTTTTAACCCTGTCATAGAGACATTTAGTTATGTTGAAACTAAATCCACTTTAATGGAAACTAAGATGTTCTTAATGAATTCATAGCAGAGGGCCTAGAACATATATTCAAACTCCCTGGGTTTGAATTGTGCCTATAGAACCTTACATAAATTACTTAACTTGTGACTTGGTATTCACTAATGTAGAATGAGGGTAACCACCTAACTCAGCTGTTACCATGATTAAGCAGAATACATGGAAGGGCATAGTCAACACCCAGTCACTGTTACTGCCATTACTCTTAGGAAAAACATGGTTTCTCCACAGATAGTTATTACTAATAATAAAAATAACAATTCTCTTTAATAACATTGTGTGTGCCTAGCACACTGTATTATGTATGCTATTTGGTCTCTCTCTCTCTCTTTCCTCACTTCCCCCATCTTTTCCTTAACAAAGAATTTAGGCATACCTGATGGTAATTTAATTTTTCTGCAGTATTGAGGGTTGAAACTCATACTAGATAAGTGCTCTCCCTCTGAGTTATGTCTCCAGCCCTGTAATTTGTTTAATGTTTTAATATTATAATTTTCACTGAGTTAACAAAGCAATAATTCTTACATCATAATGTAGCTTATTTTATATGATCCAGAAATATTAATGGATGAAATTTAGACTTCAACAGAAATATATACTAAAATTAAAATGAGGCTGTAGATTTTTATCACATTAAAATAGGAAATAGACTATCATGTTACTGAATATTTTAAACCGGCAAAGGTTATTAAAATGAAACCAAGTATTATTAACATGCCTGTCCTATAAGGCACTGGACTCATTTTAAGGATGAGTAATTTTATTTGTGAAGAGAAATTAGCTTTAAAGAATGTGGATTATTTTATATTATTCATAATAGCCTATGAAAACATAAAGGATCCTTAAATTTGTGATAAACAATATGCAGAAATTGAAAACAGTAAACTCCAGAAATAATGATGAGTAGGATTTTAGGTCATAAGTATTTTCTCATAACCCATCTCTAAAAATATTTTTCTTCAACACAGTGAGAACTTGTCTCAGCTGTAAAATAGAAAGATTAACACATTAATTACTTGAAGCATTCTATGTGAGATTTTGGTGCTTAACATGTAATGTTTGGATGAAAATTATCTGAAGTTTGCATGACTCTGAGAAATATTAATATGTTGTTACTTTTCTTATTTTATC
Organism: Sciurus vulgaris; assembly: GCF_902686455.1. Taxonomy (NCBI): domain Eukaryota; kingdom Metazoa; phylum Chordata; class Mammalia; order Rodentia; family Sciuridae; genus Sciurus; species Sciurus vulgaris. Next base: position 152,963,228 of record NC_136466.1, read on the forward strand.
TTTTAATTGGTTCTCATAATTTAAATTTGCTACAATATTTTATTTAGGTCATCTCCAACTTTTTATTATTGATCATTTGAAATGAGCTCAAGTTCACATAGAACATTTTCTTCCACATTTAGAATGTATCTGTGTTCACAGAGTACAAATCTGAACTTGAGTACAAAGAATTTTAGGATTATTAATATAATTATGAACTTCCAGTCATTTATTGATGAAAGGAGAGCTCTAATTATTAAAATTTAGATCAAAATCAACTTTTTGAAGTTGTTGTTTTCCCTGACCTTGCAGTTTTACAATACGTGTGTTCTCACTGTTGGGGAAGACTGACTATCTAGTTATAATTATACAAATATTGGCAGCAATCAGGGTTGTTTTTCCTTCTCTGCCCAGCAAGCCACTTACAATATATTAGCAAACACTTCCCAATGAAAAGACACAGAAGCCTGTGCCAGAATCACATCTTTAGGGAATGAAACAGCTGACAACAAATTTCATCAAAACTTTTGTAAGGCTTACTACTAATTGGCAGCATTCAAGTAACCTATTTATATCCTGGCTGGGTGCCAGTGGTATACAAATGGTACATTAGTGTAGATCAAGTAATTTTAGTTGTTTTCCCTCTTGCTCACAGTTTTTATTTTTTAACAAAAGGTAAGTCAAAGTATCTCTTTTCTTTGAACAGGTCCCCTTGCAAAGAAGTTCATATCTGCCCTCCCTTTATTTCATGTGTCTCCTTGGTCAGTCTTCCACTGGTCCAAAAGCACATTTCCCTGTTACCTTTATCTACATGCTTCTTTCACAAGACATTTTATAAGGAACTCCACTCCCCTTCCTTGTTCTGAACATGTCTATTCTTCAATTAATCCTTGGTTTTATCATCTGCCTTCATTGCATAAGGTTCTGGTTTTCCGGAGTCCAAATAACCATTTCTTTCTAGGTGACAATGGCAAGACATGGTTTAGCATTTCTCCTTTTTGATTTTTTAAATTGAGCTGTAATATTTGTACATCTTTATGGTCTACATTAGGGTTAATTGATACATGCACACTATGTACTATAAGCAAATCAGGTTAATAAGTGTTTCCATCTCCTCATCATTTTTACTCATGTATTGTGAATCTGTACTCTTCTAGTCATTTGGAAATAAAGATTGTTTTTCTCAATAGCTACCCTAATGTGCTATAGAAAAACAGAGAGAATTCATTTCCTATTCTTGAATTCCTTTCTACCCCCAGTCCCCACCATTTCCAGTCTCTGGTATGCAGTGTTCTATTCTTTTCTCTGCAATACCATCTTTTCAGCATCTCTTAAAAATCTCAGTTCAAATATTTAAAAGATAACATCTAATTCCATAAAGCAAAGAAATGAGGTATCTGGACATTTCTGAAGTGTGTTGGCATATGGAACCATGGCTCCCTGGGAACTCATCAGCTGCGTTACCTGCAACTTTGGACTTCTCGAATTCCTTGATACTTTCCCATTTTATTTTTATTTTTTCCTAATTTTTACTTAGGATCAAATTAAAGAAACTCATGAGTGAAAACAAACAAATAAGAAGTATTGTGGTATACTCTCTACTTAATTATGAACTATTATTCTTATTGAATATCATTTTATTTTAATGTTTATATCTTATTTGTATAAATCGACACCATTTACTACTAATAATAATCAGGTATAGGGAAAGCAGTAAGGGGAGGCAGCACATCATTTTAAGAATGAGTCTAGGAATATAAATTCTAGCCAGTGTCCTTGCACTAAACAGCAGAGTCATCTAAATCTGTATCTTGATTCCTTAATGTGTACATTGAGAAAAGGTGCTACATGGTTTCTAAATAATTATTTAAAGTTCTCAAAACTACGCAAGGGGCAAAATACATAAATATGTCTCAAATAATTTTAAGGCCCCAAAATTTGCTATTGAATAGCTGATAATGAAAAACAAGATTTCCTAAAACTTATTTTCTGCACATACATAAGAATATTTTGGGGGGAATTTTATAATAATTCTATATTCAAATGGAAACACTAAATACAATAACAAATGATAAAATGTTTAAAGAAAACAAAGTAGATGACTTTAGAAGAGGGATAAACACTGATAATGAGGTTCTTGCATTTAATCCAGATCATGAAAAGACAAACAAGAGAAGAGTTCATTTCTTTCAGGATATTCACTCGGCTGCAGCTAATTCTTTGTTAGGAATTAGATCAAGTGGTGAAGGACTCTGGTTGTAGCCCTGAAATGATCATGTATTCTCATTGATTGTACCATCTCATTAGCTTTCTATTTGTACAAACAAGGTTTCTTTGCTTCATCTAATTGAACATTACAAGTACCAGGCTGTACTGAGAAGAAGAACTCCAAATCTAATACAAGGTGTGCACAGAGGCAATTGCAAAGAATTTAGAATATTGCCTTATTCAGACTCCTCAATTCTTAATGTGAAGTAGTGGAATTTCAAGCCGGTTGTTTTTGTTTGCCTGTTTGTTTTTCCACTGGGAAAAGCAAAGTACATTCCGTCAATGAATTTTAAATGGCTATTACTACATCAGTATAAATTTTAATTTTCAGGAGACTAGTGCAAATTAATTGGTGTTATTTAAATCTCCACATTTTATAATCAAATAAAAACATTCTATTCAAATTCATGAATAAATGAGGTGCAAAATATATTTAAAAATCAAAGCAATTAATAAAACAATGAGATAACATAGAAAGCAGTATTGAGAATTCCCGCGGTTTGAATCTGGAATATTCCCCAAGGGCTTAAGTGTTGAAGGCTTGTTTCCCAATGCAGCAATGTTCAAGAGTGGTTCTGGGGATTCGAACCCGGGTCCTCAGGAATGCCAGGCAAGCACTCTCCAAGAGGAGCTATCTCTCAAGCTCCAGCAATGTTCAAGAGTAGTGATTTGAGGAAGTGAGGAGGTCATGGCGCTCTCTCCATCAGTGGATTAATCTCCTGTGATATACATAGCTTAGTGGATTAATGGGGGATAATGGAAACCGTAGGAATAAGAGCCTTGTTGGAAAGAGTGGGCCCTTGGATGCATTCCCTTGGGGACAATAACTTGTCCCAAGCTCCTTCTTCTCCTTCTGCTTCCTTGTCTGTGTTCCACTGTGACCTCTCCACCATGATGCTCTGCCTTACCACAGGCTCATAGCCATGGAGACAGTCAACCATGGACTGAAAGTTCTGAAACAGTGGATCAAAATAAATCTTCCCACTTTTCAGTTGTTTTCCTCAGTTATCCATCACAGCAACAAAAACTAACAGAGAGAGGCTGAGGTTGTAGGTCAGTGGTAGATCGCTTGCCTAGCATGTATGAGGCACTGGGTTCCATCCTCAGCACCACATAAAAATAAATAAAAGAAAGGTGTCCATCTATAACTAAAAAGAAAACATTAAAAATAAAACTCACAGAGAAAATCATTTAGCTGCAGTATTGTCGTACTTTTTCTAGTATTTAACATGATATTACCCTTGCAAAGATTATCTTAGAATTTCTAGTATCTTGACAGATGGAGCTAAGACAAAATAGGTCTATATATATTATGGCTAATATGCGGATTTCTAACTGACCGATGAGAGAGAATTAAAAGTAATAATTACAGCCACTTAAGTATCAATCGAAAACCAGATTGAAGTTTTAATGTAGTGAGGAATATAAATTCTTGTCCTATTATAATCCTGTTCTACAATTTAACTACTAATACATAATAATGATTGTGCCTATGCCAAACTTTACACTTTCAGAGTAACCCTAAAGTACAGCAATTTTCCAGAATACCTTTTGAGCATATTTTTGGTTTGTAGACTGTCTTCATGCATAAATATATGATAGCTTTGTTTGTCCAGTTAGGTATAAGTTTTTGAAAAATGATTTTCAAAGATCTGTATACTTTTCAATTCTTTTGAAAAATGTATCTACTATTTCAATTACACTAGTCCTACCTCACCAGTGGTTTTACTTCCTGCAGTGTTTGGTACTTGTAATCAACTATGATCTATAATATTAAGTGGAAAATTATATAAATAAATAAATTCATACATTTAAGTAGCTTTTATTACCAAATATAATTGTCCTACTTTATTATTATTGTCCTTATTATCTTAGTGTGCCAAATTCATAAATTATTATATGTAAGCATATAGAAAATAGTTATATATGTACACATGTATATATATATATATATTCATATACATGAAAATGTATTTAAAATTTAGTAATATCTGCAACTTCAATCTTCCGGGAATATCATGGAACACATACCCTTCAAATAAGATGAACACAGTTAACTCTAATGCAATTTTGTCCTTATATTTCCACTGAATTAGATCTTGGCCAGCAATATGTGCCTATAAAGAATATTATTGGAACGTATGATAAAATTTCAATATCGATTATGATTTTGAAGTGCTTTATTATGTTATTTCCTGATTTTTGTAATTTCATGGCCTATCTGTAGAATAATAGTTGTATTTTGAGAAATTCACTGGCATATCTAAGGATAAAAGTGATATCTTCAACTTAAATTTTTGTAGTTCTAAAATTCTGCATATGTTTATAGGCACTTTTATATATATGCATATATATATATATATATATATGGTAGATGTATGTTTAAACAGACATAAATAGGTAATTTTCTGCAGGTAAAATGCATGAGAGAAAAAGAGTACAATAAAGCAAACTGCACAAAATTTTGGCATTTGGTGAAAATAAATGATTAAGTGTGTACTTTTTTTTTGTTACATCATGCAATGTTTGATACCTTTGAAATTATGAAAAATCACATACACATTCAAATAACATACACTGTTTTTATAGTTTTATTTTTAGTTGTAGGTGAACACAATACCTTTTATTTTATTTTTATGTGGTGCTGAGGATCAAACCAAGAGCCTCACACATGCTAGGTTGGCAGTCTACCACTCAGCCACACTCCAGCCCCATAACATATACTTTTATATGTTCTTTCAAAGATTCAGATAATATATACAAAGAGTTACCAAAATCAAGTAGAACTCTTCCCAAGTTTCAATTCATATCATTAACATCAGACACCCTTCACACTATCATGGAATTATCTAATTTGCTAAAGGTTGTTCATAAAACACTACGAGTCAGGTATTTTATCTCTTCATCACATGTACTAACACAAGTTTTGAGATGTAGAAAATTTCTGTAAGCTAATAAGCAATAGGAACAGATTTGAAAGAAATCACAGGTTTCCAAATTGTTTTTTTTTTTTTTCTTCTTTTTCCATGTGTGAAACTATCAAACTTCCTCTTCAAAAGTACAATTAAAATATGGCTGAAACTTGTTCCATTCTACAGAAAACAAATCTATTTCACAACACAGAGCAAATTAAACAGATTTAGATCTTTGATTAAATTCATCCGATCATTTTTTATTCTTGCTGATGTTTTAATTCCAGGACGTAATGTGAAAATTGCCCCACTGTGTAATAAACAAAGAGATAAATACACTTGCTACCCCAGTTGATTTTATTGATATAAATAATTTTGAAGTGTTGAACTCCAAAAAATGAGATATATCACTCGTAGAAGACTTTGCTTTAGAGAAAATAATTACAAAGTGGAAGACAATTTTCTCCTGTGAAATGTACCTAATTTATGGAGAAATGCAGTTCTCACTTTTGCTACATTGCAAGAATTTTTGGTTTATCTCTGACTCTGACTCATTCAGCACATTTCAACTGAAAAAGGAAGGAGTTTTATTAAGGGGTTGGGTAATAAAGATTCAATAGAACTCTTGAGACATGATGGTTTTTTTTTTCCTTATGTGGGAGGATGTATTCTTTCTTAGAGATTATGACCAGCTGGGATTATCCCATTTGCTGCCTTTGCATTACTGCCAAGACAAGTATAAACCAACATGAAAGATTTGTAAGGATTGCTTTATACTTCCCAGAATAAGGACAGATTTTTTTTGTATTATAGCTGATTTCTTACCATACTCTCTATTAGACTTATAAATTCCATTGAATTTAAATAGACCCATAAAATATATCAGCTTTATACCTGCATACTACAGAGAAGCATATGCACCGTTTGACAATGAAATTGAGACTAAAATGACATTAGCAGAATGTGAATATGGATAGACTGTTCTTTCAGTGGTTTAAAACACCTGATTCAGAAACATAAATCTAGAGCAGTGGAAATAAACCAAAATATTTAGCAAGGCTCTCTTACTCTTTAATAAACCATGGATAACAGGAAAACATGAAAGAAAAAGGTTGCTTTCTGGGTCCCCTGATAAATGTAATTTCTAGAATGCCAACAACTGTATTGTTACATTTCTTTGCCTAACCTTTTTAAAAAACCTTATGTGGGTCTCTATGTAAAAGGAAAAAAACCTGAAAAGTTAGATTTGAGCTATTAGTGCTTTAAATTCAATATGGAGAAAAAATACAGAATTTGCATCTTTTTAGAAAAAAAATTAAATTTGCATTTTAAATGTGGTGAAACATTCATGGGAACAAATTAGTAAAGTCTTTCTAAACAAGTGATTTGGGGAATTTCCTGAATGTTTTTCATATTGTTAATAGTTGTAAGATATTATCCAATAAATTCCAAGCCTATGTTTCTACTTACATTTAAAAATATGATCTTTATCTTCCATGAAGCTTAATTTTTGAATTAATGAAATTGAACAGTATAGAATAAATAAAAGTATGATATTTTCTTTAGAAACATTTATTATATATTTTTTTACCATCCATGATGTTCTCATAGATATCAACAAAGCAGGTAAAACAATTCGTAATATCCCTTTATTAAATGAGAAAAAAATTTAACTGTTAACACAGATACCGTACAGTGTTTCCAGATTTTTATTTTATTCTTTTGTTGAAAACACACCATGCAACCCATGGAGAGCAGATTATGGAAAATCAGAAGCAGACCCAGTCAAGGTATAGGTCATGGACCAGGGACTGGAGTTACAAGTACCTTCCTTTCAGAGTCTCAGCTTCCTGCCTTGAATTGGAGGTGTCAGTAAATGATTTCTATTTTGCTTTACAACTAAGATTCTGTTATTCTCCAAAATTTTACAAACTTTGGACTTTTTAGAAAGTAATGCATCACTTTTGAATCTCCAATGGGTTTGCCATTATTTTCATACCTAAACCACCTATAACTCTCCATTAACCCACATGCAAGTGGCTATTTCTTTGCCTCCCTTTGAAGCTCTTGTTCTTCTAAAGCATGGTGCTGAATGAACTAGATCACCATTTCTATTCTGGATAACTAATGATGGCAGCTTAAGATAAAGTTAGGTCTTTTGGAAGGCACATTAAATTCCAAGCATATATCAAGCCTGCTGAGGACTAAAATATCTATGTGTAAATGCTTGCATATACATAAGATCTGTCTCTTCACATGGCTTATGTAATGTAGTGAATTTCAACTAGACTCATAATGTTGCCTAGTGATTATTCAATATGCCCATATAGTCTCTTTCTCACCTTGACAGCTGTTTCACACTGTCTTCATTCTTCTGAAATCCTCACTTCCCCATTCTCCATTGTAATCCAGGGCAGATGACTTCAGTGACTATTGTAGAAATTAAACCAGTTAGAACAGATCAACATATTCACCAACTTATCAGCACCTGAATTTGTATATTCTTTTATCTCTTATTATCACAGGAGAACTTCATGAATCTTCCTCTGAGGCCAATCCCTTCACATACGTTCAAATAGATATTCTCAAATAGTCAAGGGCATTATACCAAAAACTCACCTCTTCCCCAAGTAAGTTATACCTTTCTGCTCAATGATTCTATTGGCCTCAATGCATGGCTTTATTCCTTTATTTAAAAAAAAATTAAAATAAGATTAAATAAACATTCCTTTCCCTATAATCTGCCACTATATTTCTTCCAGTTGGGTAGTAGAACTCTTAAAATCAGAGTTGCTTATACATATTAATGTTCACTCTTCTTTCACTTGTCAAAGCCGTCTTTAATCAGCTTTTTCCCCTCCACTCCTTTAATTAACTGCTCCTTTGACTATACTATCGATCCTCAATAAATGTAAATATTTTACTAGTTCTAAATATTCATTTCCTCTGACTCAGAACAATTTGACCATTTACCTTGATTTATATTTTTCACTTGCTTCCAGGTCATCATGACTTCTTGATTTTTCTTCTAACTTCTGAATGCTCTAATCTCCTGGGCTCTTCCACCTCCCACTTCCCCTATTCATGATCAGCTAATTTTGATAGAGCTGCAGGTCTCAATCTTTTTTCCTCTTTTGTTTTCTGTCTGAATATTCTTCATTGGTTATGTGATTCAGGCTTCAGATTTTAAATACCTTCTTACTGTGTGATCCTTAAGTTTATATCCCCAACCAACATGTCTACCCTGAACTTCAACCTTATGTCTGAACGGTTTTTGTATAGATCATTTAGGTGATAGAAACTCCAAAGATGGTATGTGTTGTAGGAAGAACAAAAATATGCCCATGTCTTCATCTTTAGAACCTATGGATAGATTACCTCACATAGCAAAAAGACTTTTGCAGGTGTGGTGATGTTAAAGACCTCAATGGGGTGATAATTCTGGATTCCTTACATGGGTCCTGTGTAAACATATGGTTTCTTAAAAATGGAGAACCTTTCCCAGCCTCAGGTAGATATGACTATTTAAGAATAGTCAGCAGAAATGCAACATTGATGGATTTGAAGGTGGAAGAAGGAGCTAGAAGCTAAAGTTGGCCTCCTGAGGCTGGAACAGGATAGAAAATGGAGTCTCCTCTAAAGCCTCCAATTGGCCCTCTTACCTCACAATACCAAAATAACAAATTTTTATATTCAACTCACTAAGTCTTATGGTATCTTGTTGTGACAGAAAACTAGTATGATGCAAAGACAAAAGAAACTTCTCCCACAGATTTCACCTATTACTAGTGATAGGTTGAAATTTATCACTACATTGAAATAAGAGGGGTTTTTTTTTTCTTTGAGGTTTTTGTTTTGTTTTGTTTGGTTTTTTGATCATTTTTAGATTGGGAGATTTGAACCTAGTTAAAGAACCTGGCTATACTTCCAGTTCTTTAGCTGTACACTAAGATTAATGAAGCATGAGTTTCCATCTTTTATTTTTCTAATCTAAAAGCAATATAGATAACTATGATGTAAGTTTAATTAATGCCATCTCTTTATTTTTATTCCAGAAGTAATTGTACTTGAAGGAGATGTTGGGAGATATATTATACATAAGTTTTCTTACTTCCTTTTACTTCAAGAATTATTACTCTCCATGCCCAAATTAGTATTTTCTTCCTTCCTCAGGTTTTAACTTTGTTTTGAATGAATATTCATTTATAGTTTAGCAAATTTTGATAAAAGGCATTAGAAAGAAATTTAGAATTATAATTTATTTGTTGGTAATAAACATTACCTTGAAAATACCTCTCTATCAAATTAGTTGAAAATGTAGACAGGCTAAATCATAATACTGTGAATAACAGGAATAAAAATTCATGTACCTATGATAATTAACTAGAAGATATAAAGGCTTCAGTAGTAATGTAAAATTGTTACAACAAAAGCTAATGTTTTTCATGCCCTAAAAAAGTGTTGTTATATATTTTTTGGTTGCATAATAGTTTTGAGTTTCACTTTTGCACAATAAAGTGCATAAATTCTAAATGACCCCAAGATGATGGTTATATAAATACACACTCATGTAATCAGTCACCAGATGACAATGTGTGCTACTAGACCCCTGATGTTCCCCTCATGCCCACTTCCTATCAGTATTTAATATCTCCCTCCTCCAAATACAACCTCTCTCTTGATTTTGTTTTAGTTGTAGACACAATATCTCTACTTTATTTTTATATGGTGCTGAGAATTGAATCCAGTGCCTCATACATGAGAAAGTACTCTACCACTGAGCCACAACCCCAGCCCCTTGACTTACTTTTTGACTTTCATGTAAACCCTACTTATATTATCTTTACTCTCCATTCCTCCTGCTTCCTAGTGTCATCTATATTGTTTCATCCAGAAAAACTTGATTCTTATCCCAAAGTTGTTTAAAAATATAGAAGTATATATCTTCGGCTTACTGTTATTAATGGACTTTGGTTGTTTCTAGTTTTGTCAATTATAAATAAAGCTTCTGTAGACACTTTCATGACTGTTTTTTGTAAATACATGTGCCATGAATTATCTTTGTTTTAGGCAAGAAGTTGAATTGTTGTGTCATTTTATACAGTAGAAGTATGTTTAGCTTTGAGCTACACTGCCAAGCACTTTTACAAAATGATTTTTTTATCACTTTTACTTCCATTGCAATATATGCAAGTTATGATTGCTCATATAGTTCTTAACACTTGGTATTGACAATCATTTTTTAAAATTTTAATATCAACAATTCTTGTGGTCCTGTAATAGTATCTAATTTAATTAGCATTTTCTTGATTTAAGGATGTTGGGCATGTATATATATCCTTATTGACAAATAAGAAATTATCTTGTATGAAATGCCTATTCATTTCTTTTGCACATATTTACAGTAGGAGGCCTATCTTGCAAATCCTTAAAAGTATCCCATCTGAAGTCATCTTTTTTTCCTCCAAATACCAGGACATTATAGAAACATTCAGTGGTTTAGTTCACAAATTTTCAGAGCACATAAGCAAAATAGAGTAATGTGGATTCTTAATAACAAAAACAACTATTGAAGTGCAGTTACTTTAATACAAAACAGCAAAGAACATTATATGGGACACAAATAGATCAAAGAAGATTTTACGCTCTAACATACACAATAGAAGTAAATTCTGTGGGGAGCAGTGGCATATGCCAGTAATTCTAGCAGAGAGGCATGAGAGAGGCTGAGGCAGAAGAACCATGAGTTCAAAGCCAGCCTCAGCAAAAGTGAAGTGCTAAGCTACTCAGTGAGACCTGTCTCTAAATAAAATACAAAATAGGGCTGGGATTGTGGCTCAGTGGTTGAGTGGTCCCGAGTTCAATCCTTGGTACCAAAAAAATGAAAATAAAATAAAAAATACAAGTAAATTTCCCTTGCTTTGGTTGAATCTAAATGGTGGTCTAAAAACAGTATTTGCTTGACTCCTCTTTCACCACAGCAATACTTGAGAGAATTCTAAAATGATCTTTTTCTCTGTGATTGAAATACACATCATAAAAATGTCCTGCATAAATGCAATTAAATTTAATTAAGTAAAATGCAAAATACACACCATTGGTCAGATCTAGGTAAGATTCTGGTCACACGTACAGAGTATCTTCAAGGGTATCAGTATGATAAGAGAAAGGAAATTGTGACATGAGATGAGGCAGCAAAATATAAGCTATTGACAGAACATAGTGATCACACAACACACACTAAGGATTTTAAATACAATTTACAAGTGAAAAAAAGTAATTCCATGTTAGGGGTTCTTCTTTAAAGATGAATCAACATACAACAGCAAAGCTAATCTAGTTAACTTTGAAAACTGTAGGCAATTTAAGATGGCTAGATATTAATGGAATATGGTAAGAGTGTTGTAAATTGAACCATCTTATATTACATAAAGAGAATCTTTAATATTATATTAAGTGTATTTAATAATTTTAGGACAGGGGAGTATAAACGAGGATATGGAAACCCTTTCTGCAATGGAGTAACAGCATTGCATTTTAGAATGAAATCATTGGAGTGGCTTGGCACATGGGCAGCAAATCTCACTATATGAATACGATTGTGAAGGTGTTGCTAGCCTCTTATCAATAGATAATATGAAACAAGTCCAGGCCATTGCCTATTAGGTTGGAAAGAACTAGGTTGAGCTGAGTTGTATTTATGAGTTAAGATTCACAAAAATTAATGAGTGGTTGTTTGGATCTAAGCAATTGAATTAATGGTGGCAAAGAATTTTTGCCAAAGATGAGTTATATTATTACAGTTAGTCAAAAATAGTTGTAACTTAACTAACTGCACTGTGGTCAGGAGCTTGAGAGGTATCAGAAGTCCAAATAAAAGCTTAGAAATAATATATTGATTATATTGAAAGTCATGAGAATAGGAGACTCTACACGTGTATGTATGCATGCATGCATTAGTATACAATAAATTAGGGTGGAAATAAACAGAGCATGTTGAAAAAAAGCAATATAAGAATGAAAACAATGTATAAAGTAAGTCATTGGCTCCATTAGGTGAAATTCTACCTAATGACAGCTATGGTAGGGGCTTTGGGTTCTCTCCAGATGGTGTTATAAGAAGCTACAGGAGGATTAGTAGCAGACTTCTCTGAGGATCTAATCTGCATTTTTGAACAATTATCCTGGCTCTGTCTGTGTTGTGAGCATGGGCAGCAGTGGACTGATCAAAAATTGGCAAGTCTTAGGCAAGTATTGCTATATCTTAGGTGAGGGGAGACAATGGATGCAAAGGGTTTAGGACTGGGCATGTGTGAAATTCAGAATATTATAAAAGTAGAGAAGATAGGGTTTTCTGATTTACACATTTGTGAGAAAAAGAAAAATCAGTAGTGAATTTTGTGTTTTTATCTTTTCAATCTTAGTGATTACATAAATAGTGATTATCCTGTGATCTTTCAGAAGAATCAGGATGAAATTCAAAATTTAATTTTGAAATTCATATATTTTCACCTAAGTGAATATGTTAAAATTATAACTGACCTAAATCTGGGACTTTATGAAGAAGAACTCATGACTAAAGATATTAATTGGGGACAACATTAAAAACTCATTTAAATTCATGAGTTTAGGCAAGGTGACTTGGATATGAATGTGTGCAAAGATGAGAATAGGAATTCTTGTGTATTTCCAACAAAATTTTGAATAAATATTAACAATATTTTTTTCTTATCTGTATGACTAAATCATGCATTTGTTATCAGCTATGCAAGTGACATATAAGTTTTAATTTTAACTGAATTGTTTAATGCATTTATAAGTTAAAGGCAAAGTGAATATATTTAATAGTGAGCAAGGAAAGAATCAGGAAACCAGAGAAGTTTTACACAGTCATTTGTTAAAGAGGAACTGATCTGAAATAAAAGTAAGCAACATACTCTTTCAGCATTCAAGATCTAGTTCCAGAGTATATAATTGAGATTGACTGATGAGTCTGATAAGATTCTTCTCTTACTCTTTGATGATAGTAGTTTGAAAAATGTCAAGGACGGTGCCCCCTCTTCAATCTATCATATTTTTAATCTCTGAAAAATATTGGTGATGATTGCCATGTGCTCTATGTTGTATGTCATGGTTTTTATCTCTTTTAACTGCAGTGCAGGAAATCATTTACCTAATAAATTCATTTCCCGACTCTCCCGTTCCTTACTAACCTGGTACCCTCCTGATTCAGAATGTTTGCTGTATCCTGTCTTCATTACCTTGGCCATAACTCTCATTTAAATTTTTCTCCATTCCATGCTAAGTAGGTAAATTCCATTGTAGAAGTGTTTATAACTCATTGAGAACCTGTTTTAACCATCGGCCAGATTTAGACTGTGTCTGCTTCCCCTACTATTCTATATGGTATTAATTTTTAAAATTCTAACGCTTCAATGTTGGAGAAGACCTCCATGAGCTTCAGAACTTGGAACTTCAAACATAAAAAGATGTGTTCTATTATCTTTCATTCTTAACAGACTTATTGACATAATTCACATACCATATAATCCACCCATTTAAAAGTGTAGAATTCAGTGGCTTTTAATATATTATAGAGTTGTACATATATTGTCCCAATTTTGCATTTTTATTAGCCCCAAAAGGAATCCTATACTCTTAACCATCTGTTAATTGATTGATTGATTGATTGATTGATTTTTCAGCAATAGGACATCCTTATTCATTTTTAAATTTTATTTTGATGAGAAAGAGTCTCACTAAGTTGCTCTGGCTGGTCTTGAACTTGCAATTCTCTTGCCTCAGCCACCTGAATAGCCACAATCAGAGGTATCAGCCATCGCCAGTGTTATGAAAAATAATCAGAAAATGGATATAGTGATGAGTGTTTGGGTGAGGAAGGAGGCAATTTTCAGTTATAGGAAATGTAGCCAGGGAAAACGTAAGTCAAATATGAAAGAGATGAGCTAGTCATGGCATTTTAAAGCATGAGATAGAAACTTAAGGCCATTTTATAAAATATTTTAAAATATTTTGTGTGTGGGGGGGTTGAGTCCTTCTCTCTATACTTTGAATAAGTTATCTTATAACTGGAATTTTATGATCTTGAAAGATTTTTCTGATATTAAACATAGAAACTCATTATTCTTGCCACTAACATTAATGGCAGCATTATTAATAAGAATGTTCAAGTGTGCATGTAAACAGTTGACTATTATCATGTTTCAAAAAAAAAAAAAAAATCTCCTCACCCAATGGAAAGAATCCCATAGAAACAGACTAATGTTGCAAGGCCAGTTCTTCTTGTCAACCTACTTATAGTGACAGATAAGATCCTGCCACCCCCCATCTCACAGTTTCTGATATGATGTTCTACATGTGTTTCTGTGAGAGGCACCTTGAGTAGTATGACGCCTCATTAACACAGGTCATCTTACACTTCTCTCTCTCTCTCATTGACAGAGTGCACAAGATGAAAAGAGTTAACAGGCTCAAACCCCCACGGCAGGAAAATTACAGTACATAATGGGCAGAGCATTCCTCTCCTCCCTTCTAAGTTCCAGTAGCAATATTATTCTCTTTCTAATTATTCTGATGCTAATGTGTGCATATGATTTTGTGTGCAAAGAACATTTCTAAAGGAATAAGGAATTATTTAGCACTTGACCCTAATGACTGTGGTGACTCTAAGCACAGTTTAATCACCTCTAATAATTCCAAATACCACTTTGTTGTTTGTTTATACAATGCTACCACAAACTACATTCAGATATATTTTGTGTATATTAAAAAATCAACAACAGGTATATTCTTATCACTGAGTTTGGAGAATGACACTAACCCTATCGCAGATGGTTCCTTGGTGCCTCTTACAAAGATCTTGCTTTCCTAATCCCTCTCTGTTATGATCACTAATCCGGAATGTTACTTAATCATTTTCTATCATTTTTTAATAATTTTTTAAGCAATGTAGTGTTTACTCTTTACTGATTTTAATTCTTTTATTACTGGAGTTCTATTCCATCCATTTTTTATGATTTAATTTTGTATACATTAATATTTGACGTTCACCTCGGTTATATATGGAAAACTGAACATTGCCCCACACACGCATACAAATGTATGCAATAAAATAAAATAAATATACATACATATTATGCATTAATATGTATTTGTTTCTTTTATTTCATATATGTATATGTAACTTTATACATTAAAATAATGCTGCTATACATAGTCGTGTGCATGTTCCTAGTGTGGAATTAAAATTTTCTTAGAATGGCTGCCTGAATTTTATATGATTATTCTTCAGTTTTGTTAGATCATGTCAAAAATAAAACATTCTCCAAGGCAACTGTAGTAAATGTGTAGCATCAGCAGTGTCAGATATATGTCACTGTTTATACTTTGGCATGGTTGTATCATTTTCAGATAAATCTGGTGGCTTTTATGTTTGTTGTTCTTTCTTTGTTTAACAATATCACATTCTGCAGTCAAATGTCAAATGACATAGCATATGGTCATAACTGCCATATGCTATTTCTTATCTTTGAAGTGTAGGGTTTCGTGATACTAAATTGATATTTGTTTTAAGAAATACCATCTCTAGATCTTTAGTCTTCCTGCTGTTCCTCTTCTCTTCTTTCCCACTGTTCCACTTAGATTAGTATGTGAAGAAATATGACTCTCTTTGCTCACACATTTTCACTTGTGCGGTACCTCAATGCATGGAAAGAAAATTGGCACTGGCAAAAATCATCTATCTGAGTCAGGGTTTTGCTAGCCATGGGCAAGTCCTCAGCTTTTCATTAACTCAGCCAGCTCATGAAAGGAAAGAAAAAGGAAAGTAACAAAGCATATTAATAATAATGCTTGTTAAAAACACTGGAAATATATATTCTAAAGTCTGGCAGAGTTCCTGGTATGATTCAGGCAGTCAATATAAGGTAGTTAAAGTTTTTATTATGAAGACTTTGTATCCAAACTCTTAGCTTTCATTTCACTCCTCTTCCTTACTAGACAATCTCATTTCTTCATGTCGTTCTTTACTGAGTTGTTTTGATCCATCTATAAAAAGCTTTATAAAAATTGAATAATTTTTCACTTTAAAGATTCAAAAATATATTGTCATAATTGGTATTTCTTTAAACTGGATTTTGCCAAGTAAATCCCAATATTTTCCTCTTGTCCATCTTTTTCTGACTCACAGTAGAGATTTTTGTCAATTCTAAGGTAATTGGCAAGAAAAAAATTTTCATTTTAAAAGAAGAAAATACTATGGACATGTATGTCATTTTTAGAAGAGGATGAAGGAAAACCTTTAGGCTTTAACCCTTTGTATGCACAATAATGTTTATTCTATTAAAAATATTCAAGAAATAGTATTGAGTGGCAAATAACGTAGGTATTTTAAGAAACAGTTTTAACTTATAAATAGCATATTGTTTTTTGATCCAAATTGCATACTTCTGATTGTGTCCATACTCAAAGAAACCTAAGTGCTAGGATTCAATCAAACATGACCAAGTGTGAAAAACTGGTGGGAAATGTTGTCAAAGGGATATTGGTTAGGGACCCAGAGGTTACCTAAAAGATAATGCAAACATATTTTCCTAAATCCCAAATATGGAGCTTAATAGAATATCCAGCCACAGTTATTGAGATAGATTGAAGTTTTCAGAAGTCAGATCTATGTCCAGTCCCTCAGAGGATGTTTAGGTTATAAAGAACCAGAGCTGACCAAGAAACAATGCAACTTGCATGTGCAATCTGTCATCATTGTGATTGGCAGGAGGAAGTCAACACCCTTATCTCTGCAACAGTAGGAGGGAGAATGATGGTGGAAAAGCAACTGAAGAAATCACTGGGTGAGGAATTCATGAGATACACTTGAGTTAGATGTGACTTCCCAGCGCCCAGGGACACTAAGGTGAATAGGGGGACCGAAACAACAACAACAAAACAAAATCCCTCACATCAGCATTTGTCAAAATGCATTTGTTTTTTCTATATTATGATAACAATTAAAAGAAACTTCTTAAGGACACTCTAATTCCTAAAAAAGTTAATTACCAGTCATTCACAAATATTTAAGATTTAATTAAGAATTCAGAGTTAAAAAGAAACATCAGAAAATATTTCTTAATCAGATAACTTCATGTGCTTCAACCAAACATTCTCTCTCTCTCTCTCTCTCTCTCTCTCTCTCTCTCTCTCTCTCTCTCTCTCTCTCTCTCTCCCCCTCTCCACCTCACAGACACACATGTACATGCACCCACATACACCCACACAGGAACACATGTGAGAACACAGCAAGAAGGCAGTGTCCACAAGCTATAAACATTATCACCAAACAGACCAGGCAGTCTGTTCTTTCACTTCCAGCTTCCAGAACCATGAGAAATAAATCTCTGGTGTTTAAACCATCCAAGTCTATATAACTATATATCTATATATGTCATGAAATCCCAAGCTAATACAGAAACAATTATATGGGAAATAAAACAAAAATATTTTATAATGGAAAATGTTAAAGACTTAAAATATTATACATATATACCATATATATATATATATATATATATATATATATTCCATAACTAAAAGTTAAACTCACTCCAGATCCTACCTACCTGACATAACACCATCATCTTCTTCATTTGACTGCTGATGACCTGAGATACAGAGAAAACAAGCAGCATGCTGGAAGTCAGTTGCACATCATGGGATATGGGGGAAGCCAAGGTTATAAACTGGGCAATTTGGCTCAAAAATCTACTTTTCTCACCACTTTTCTGTAATTAAAAGTGAAGAAGAATCTTCATATTATACATGGTAATGAAGTTTTTCTTTGTAATATTTTGTTTACTTGAAATAGTTTTCTGGAATAATCTTTTGGTTAATTCAAAAGAAAAATCCTCAGAGAAGTTTATAGGCCATATAAGAAAATAACATTCATTGTTTCTCTCTCTCTCTTTTTTAATTGTACTGGGGATTGGACCAGGGTGCTTTACCTCTGAGCCACATCCCAAGCCCTTTTTAAATTTTATCTGGAGACAGGGCCTCACTAATTTGCTGAGGTTGGCTTTGACCTTCCTATCCTCCTGCGTCAGTCTCTGAAGTCACTGGGATTACAGGTATACTCCATGATGCCTGCTTCATTGCTTCTCTCAGATGATCAATTATGTGAAATACTGGGTTAAATGTGTAACTAGATTTTAAAATTTCTATTTTTTTATTAAGAATATAAACTACTCTGGTTATAGATGCTACCATAATTTCATAAGCACTGTTCTGAGAGCAACTGCCAGAGAAATTCCATGTGCTACATTTTAGTGTGGTATAATGTCATCTGACTATGAACTAGGAGTATTGTTTTGTCTTACATTCTTGTAACTAATTGATTTTGTGACCTGAGCCCCATATCTGCAAATATTTCATTGGTTTTTTGTGTTTTGTTTTTCTATCTGTAATATTGTATTAATACTTTCTTTCATGACTGCCTGTCTGTTGTGGATCAGAGAAGAGGAGAAATGCTACCATAAGATTTAATGTACAGGTTGTTGAAGTATAGTTTTTCAAGTATGCTTTTATATCAAGTAGTTCATGCCATATCTTGGGAAGAATCAATGCGAGGACTAAGCATTGGGTTCTTGTTACATAGCTAATCATTGTCAGAGCATAGTCATCAGGCAGAACTCTATATTATTGTTATGTGGTTCTCTAGAATCATGTACCTGAGTGCTAATCTAATAATGTTTTATTGTAATTTTTAATTTTTGGTACTGGAAATTGAACCTAGGAGGTTTTGACTTGGAAGCATGCGCCCAATTCCTTTTATTTATTTATTTATTTTTTATTTTGTAGCAGCTAAATTCCTAAAGCTGACCTGCAACTTAAGATCTCTTCCCTCAGACTCTGAGTAGCTGGGATTACAGAAGTGAGCCACTGTGCCCAACTTACCACTTAACTCTAAGGGCACTTGTAAGTAATGGCAGGATCAACTGGTTTGCAATAGTTGTAATTCCACCTATCCTCTGAGAAAAGAAGCAAGAAGGTATATTCTTTATGTGGAAATTTTCAACTTGCATCATTAAATGTATTTGTTGTTATCAGTGGGTGTGTAAAGACACATGTGAGTCATCTCCATGACCCTGTCACACAGTGTGGCTCTCTCAGTAGGGAAAATTATTACTGCTTTTAAACATAGGAGCTTCTGGGGATTAGTTTCTTTGTCTAATCTATTATTTTACAAGTTTTTGGAAGCTATTTCAACTTTTAGAATGCTTAATGTGCTCAACTTTAAATTCTTTTGGCAAGATCTTAGCTTTACCTTGTTTGTTTACAACATCACCAAGAATGTGCTAAGTTCTAGGCTTTGTGCTGCCAACAATCCCATGCCAGATAAAACCTAGATTTCATGAATATTCACATATTAGTATCCCAAAAAAATGTGTTTATGGAAAAGGCCTTAATTAATTTGGAGCAATTTAATTTTCCCTTTGTATGAGATATTTCAGTGATTCATTGAATTATAGCACTTGCAACAGAAGGAAACTTTCTTTTTTAAGCAATGATAGGCAGATCACACAAATTTTAGGGACTCAGTTCTAACCTAAAAAAAAAAAAAATCATGATAGTAAGTAGACATTGAATGTAAAATCAGCTGACTTCCCAGAGTGAACAATCAAGATTATTACGGTACAGACTTAGGACTGAGAAAATGATTAGGAGTTGCCATTAAATATTAGCTCTATTTCATGAAGTCTTAATGTTATTAAATATTTGCAATCTCTTCCAATATACCTAATACTTTTTTTTCCTAATGCTAGGGAGAGTCAGGTATCTCTGTGACCTTACTTTAATTTGATTTAAGCATCAATACAAAAGCTTCATAGGCACATTGTGAAGTAAAGTGATTTATTTTTTTCATTATTACCTCTGGGAATTATGGGGCTTCCTGGACATAAATTCCAATGAGAGTCCCTTTTCCTTGCACAGTAACAAAAAGAAAAGTCAATTCTAGAGACAAAAACTGGAATGGTAAAGTAAGGATGAAATTGGATTACATGTAACCATTAAATTATCCCTTTCAGTGTAGAATTTTTATCTGTACTTGTTTATATAGAATTATTTGCTTTGGAAAGTTTTAGAAAATAGATGTGTTACAATGACACTTTAAAGGCAAACTATTGATGATACAAATCTTTGTTAACTACATTGATTTCAAAAAAATTTTAAATAAAATATGACAATTAATTTTTGACCAGATATTTTAACTAACTCCCTTATTACTAATAACTTGCTTTTCTGACATCTCATTTCATATTATGTGCACACACATAAGATTTACCTGGCATTATAAGCACCATGAAATTTATTCTTTGATCATTCTGCTAAATTCATTTCATACCAAGGTCATAGACTTCACTCCTAAGTCTAAGTTTGTTTTGTTGTTATTTTTATTTTTTTTCAAATGGATCTCATCTCGAGGTCAGGGAAAGAGAAAATTTATGGATCACAGCAAATCAGACCAAATGAAGCATAAATACTTAGATATTCAGTGTCCTGGGGGAAAAAAAAAATGCCCCAAATGCTTTATGCTGTGAAATGAGAAAGTTTATATGTTATTTATCTCAAGAGTGATCTAAATATTAAATTACATATTTCCATACACTTTTATTTAGTAATGGGAGATTAGTAAATAACAAATAATCATTTCTAAATATAAAATATTTTTAAGTTTGTTGTTATTTTTCTGCTTTAGAACTAATACATTGGTAAACAAGATATTATCTCTTCCTTTGATAAGCAGTGCATTAACTTGGATAGTTTAAAACAGTATTTGAGACCGTGTAGTATTCCAGTTCCTAGTCATTAAACTGAGGACACAAAGGAGGAGGTCACACTTGCTACTGGCCCAGTGGGAGAGATTGCTATATAACTAAATAAGGAATATCTATTAATTCACCAAAAGTCTATAGAGATTTTACCATACCAAGCATTGTTCGAAGTACTGGAAATGAAACAATGAACAAAACTCTGAAAAAGGCCCACTTTCTAGGGATTAAATTTTAATATGATGAAACCGATAGAAATAGATTTTAATATATTCTTGTAGTGAAGGAGATATTTTGACTTATACCTGAATGCCAAAAAGGAGCCAACAAGTATTTATCTTTAAGAGAACCATCCTAACAGTGGCCTGAGTGCTGAGGGCCAAGGCAGGAATAAACTCAGTGCATCCAAGTAAGGGATTTGGTTGATTTCAACAGAGCCAGCAAAACTGAGTAGAGGAGGTTGGAGAGCCACAACAGAGACTGAAAGACATTAATCCAACTGCAAGTGGCAGGTAGTTAAAGACTTAAAAACAGGGAGTGAAATAATTGGTTTATATTTGACAAAGATGATTCTGGTGGCTAATAGAGGATATTTAAATGGTAGCAATGGAAATCAGACTATTATAACTGTCCCAGGAAGATATATCAGCATTTGAATAACGGTAAACATTAGACATAGATGAGGTTTTTATATTTTGCTCATTTTGAAGATGCAGATGTATAAGTAAAAGGAAAGTTTAAAAAAACACAATAGTTGTCAATGTTAGCAGTAGATTAAGAATGATCCATAAATATTAAGTGAGAAAACCTCCTCTACAAAGAAAATGATAATCATACTACTGGAAAGTCAATGGCAGTTAAAAAAAAAAATTGAAGTTATAGGAATCAGGTTCCAAAGATTCTGGGCACTCCAAAAATGCAATTAGAGCAAAGGAGAAAAAATGAGAAAAATAATATAACTAGAGCCAGATTATAACTGTACTAAATTTGGACATATCCCATAGAAAATGCAAAAGTAGAGAATATATGCCTTGAGATCCTTATAGTACATGACAAAATAATACTCAGTGTTCTGTAATTATTTTGAATGTTCTGAGACATTTTATACATGTTTTTCATGAATCAGGCTTTGCAACTAAAGGAAAAAGAAGAAAAAAACTGGCATTCTTTCATTCCAGGCAGGTTAACTGAGAGAAAGACCATGGAATTTGTCAAAAGTGTGATGAACTTGAGAAAAATTGGGTGAAGATTTATATCAGAGAAATCAAATGGGGAACATGATTTCTCCTTATGAATATTAGCTACCAAAAAAGCACAATTTATGATATTTTGTTACTAATTCTTTATTGTTTATTTTCTGTTTGCTCTTTTCCTCTCCACTAGAATATGAGCTAAAGATGGGGGCAGGGATTTTGCAACCACTAGAAATTCTCCCTAATTGTGGTTAGTACTCTATACATTTATTGCATTAATAATTTTCTAAAACAATAAGCAAAGAACAAGAAATTAAGTAAAGGTTAGAATTCAGTTGACTCTTCAAATTAATGAGCAGACTGCATTAGTAATTGGAACTATACATATTTTGGGTTCTCTACCCCAAAATTTCTTTTTGAGCTGTATTGAGGTAGATCAGATTTAAATTGTTTCATGTTCTATTATTAAGACACATAATCCTGGGTACCAGAGTCCACAGGAGAAGGCAATAATCAATGAGGATATAATTAGAAAAATTGGGCTTAACAGGTGAAAATGAAATGGTCTGTTCACTTACAAGGACTTTAGTCCTTGGAAACTGGAAAGTCAAAATATATTTCTAATGTTCATAAAATAGTATGTACAGATCACTCGATAGTCTGATGACAGTTTGGGTCCCTTTTGGTTGGAATTCACTTCAGGACAGACTGCAGGTTGGCTCGAGATGGTTGTGAGCAGATGGTGATTTTCAGAGAGCGATTTTCAGTTCAATCAATGAGTATCTGAAAGATAGCTTAAATGTCATTCTAGAATGTTTTAGAAATGGGCTCAGCCATTTTAGTAATTATTGGCAATTTTGGGACTAGGACTCAGGTTATGTAACCACACATACACACACACACACACTCACACACACGCACACACTCGTATACACACACGTATACACACGAACACACACATATGTGTATATGTAGTTATCTATTGAAGTATGTATTAGCACAGTTTTTCTGGCCTGAGGTCATTCTTTTCTCACACACACAATTCTCAGCCTCCCACTTTGGTTCCTATCTTGCTCACAAACTGAGTTCCTCTTTATACTGATCATCTCCCTAGCTAATACCACTTACTCATTGGCAGTTTAGTCAGAATATCTTCTTCCTCACTCCCTGACTACTGCTTCTTCTGACATTGTAGGAGCTCAGAATAGCCTCCTGTGGAATTTCCTGAGCATACATCTACCAATAATGTAGATTATTTGTTTATACGTTGAATTCCCCAACTAGACTCTCAAATTTCTAGATGATTATCTCACTGGAAATGCAGCCCAGAAGTTATGATGAATCTTGACACATAGAAACTAACCAATAATTTATTATTATGATTATCTTGTAATTTAATATGAGCCCTGTCTTTATATTTTCATGAGGTTCTTCATTCTTCCTAAAATGTAATTTTTTTTTTTTTTTTTTTTTTTTTGGCCAGAGGCACTCAGGAAAAATAAAAACAATGACAGTCATAATGCTAACAACATTAGAATTAAGAAGTAATAATATTGGAATCTCCATTGACACATAACGTGTATATTGCTAAGTATATTATTTTCTTCTTGAGTGTCACAGTAACTGATCAGAGAGGGATACATTTTTATTAATATACTCAATATGCTTTGATGATTCAAATGATTAGCCCATTACAATTAAGAAGATAGACAACTTTTATGTCAACCACAAAGAAATAACATATAGTAGTTTGCTGATTTGCTGCAAGTAAGTTTAATGAGACCATGCCCTTAATCATCCACTGATCCTAAGAGAGGAAACGCAATCTGCGCCATTTTGATGTTCTGACTGAGCAATTTGCTGTACTTCATTCCCTGCCTGTGAAACTGAACACTTTTGTCCTGTGCTTATGCAGCACTTTGTAGCATCTGGTGCTTGTCATGGTAGATGTTTTAGTTTCCCTTTTCTCCTTCCTTGAAGTGATTCATCACCAGTGTAATGAAGAGGTTTTCAGGGTCACTGTGTAGCTGCTCAAAGGGAGGTGGACGGCTAGCATTGCCTGGAGATGAGAATAACATGAAGAGTTTTCTGAGATAATTTTGCAAAGAATGTCACTTAACAGAAAATTTTACTCATCACAAGTGCTGCAATAGAAAGTTTGTAATGGCTCTTTTGAAATAGTTGTAATCTTACATTGTTTTACTCTCAATAATGAATAGTCATGTCCAAGTATCTCTTTTTTGACATTAAAAAAATACGGTTCTTTGAGACTTAAGAAACAGTTCTATGTCAATGTTTTGTTAAAAATAAGACATATGATGAATAATTTTAAATGTTGTAGAATATCTATAAATGTGTTTGTAAATTGACATAGTGTGAGTGCATATTCTGTATTAAAGCATTTACTAATGTATATCAATGTATGATTGCTTCATGATGAAGAAGCATAAAATATCAATGCTATTGTAGTTACCTTGATAACCTTCACCCTTATTACTAATCAAGTCTTTATACCTTTGACATACAGTTGTTTCATGTTTTTTAATTTGTTCTACTTTGTTATGCATGATGGTAGAATGCATTTATACATTTTGATGGATCATACATAAATGGAGTAAAATCTCTTATTGGTCTGATTATACATATTGTAGGATC
Organism: Sciurus vulgaris; assembly: GCF_902686455.1. Classification (NCBI taxonomy): domain Eukaryota; kingdom Metazoa; phylum Chordata; class Mammalia; order Rodentia; family Sciuridae; genus Sciurus; species Sciurus vulgaris. The sequence goes on from NC_136466.1 coordinate 152,988,074, forward strand.
ACATTGGTCATACAGTCATATATGTACATGAGGTAGTAAAGTCTGTTTCACTCTTCCATAATTCCTTCCCCCATAACCCTTCCCCTCCTTTCACTCCCCTCTACCTAATTCTACCTAATATTCTATTCTTCCCTATCACCACCTCCACTGGAAATTAGCATTCACATATCAGAGAAAATATTCAGCCTTTGGTTTTCTGGGTTTGACTTATTTCACTTAGCATGGTATTTTCTAACTCCATCCATTCACCAACAAATGCCATAATTTCATTCTTCTTTAAAGCTGAATATTAGTTGATTTTACATATATGTATACATTTATACATATATACACATGTATATATATATATATATGTATACATTTTCTTTTTCCATTCATCTGTTGAAGGGCATCTAGGTTGGTTCCATAGTTCAGCTATTGTGAAATGAGCTGCTATAAATATTGATGTGGCTGCATCACTGTAGTATGTTGATTTTAAGTCCTTTGGGTATAAACCAAGGAGTGGGATAACTGGGTCAAATGGTGGTTCCATTCCAAGTTTTCTGAGGAATATCCATACTGTTTTCATTATGGTTGCACCATTTTGCATTCCTACCAGCAATGTATGAGTGGACCTTTTTCCCCACATCCTTGTCAATATTTATTGTTGCTTGTATTCTTGAACATTGCCATTCTGATTGGAGTGAGGCAAAATCTTACAGTAGTTTTCATTTGCATTTCTCTAATTGCCAGAGATGTCGAACATCTTTTCATGTATTTGTTAATCAATTGTATATCTTCTTCTGTGAAGTGTCTGTTCAGTTCCTTAACCCATTTATTGATTGTATCATTTGTTTTTTTGATGTTAAGTTTTTTGAATTCTTTATATATCCTGGAGATTAATGCTTTATCTGAGGTGCATGAGGTAAAGATTTTCTCCCACTCTGTAGGTTCACTCTTCACATTATTGACTGTTTCTTTTCCTGAGAAGAAGCTTTAAGTTTGGGTCCATCCCATTTATTGATTCTTGATTTAACTTCTTGAACTTTTTGAGTCTTGTTAAGGAAGTCAGATCCTAGGTCAACTGGTGAAGATTTAGGCCTATTATTTCTTCTAGTAGTAGCAGAGTCTCTGTTCTAGTACCTAAGTCTTTGATCCACTGTGAGTTGAGTTTCATGCAGGGTGAGAGATAAAGGTTTAATTTAATATTTTTACATATGACTTTCCATTTTCCCCAGCACCATTTGTTGAATAGGCTATCATTTTTCCAGTGAATGTTTTTGGCACCTTTGTTTAGTATGAGATACCTGTATTTATGTAGGTTTGTCCCTGTGCCTTATATTCTGTACCATTGGTCTACATGTTTTGATGCCAATACCATGCTGGTTTTACTTCAACTGTAGTACAGTTGAAGGTCTGGTATTGTTATGCCTCCTGCTGCACTTTTCTTGCTAAGGGTTAGTTGTTTCTTAACATCTCCATCTAAACAGAACTAATATAATTTGCTGAAATATCCACATAAATTTCCCCCTTATGTCACTTGACTACTTCCAATACTAAGTACCAATAGGTACTAAAAAACATTCAATTATTGAATCATTCATTAATAAGATAAAATATACAAGCCATAAAATGGTTTCAACCCCTAAAATTATGCAATTTTATGGTTTTTAGTATATACATGGAGTCATGAAACCATTATCACAAAATGAATTAAGAATGCTTTTATTACCCCTTCTTTCAAAAAGTATCCTTACTCTTTCTTCCACCTCTCCCCAACCCTAAAATTCACTAACATTCATTTCTTACAAATTTTCTTCTTCTGAACATTTAAAACAAATACCTTCCTACAATACATTATTTTTTGCTTTATAACTAGCTTCTTTCCCTTAGCTTTTTTTCTTAGTTCATACTGTAACATATATTATGCATAATCTCCTTGCTAAATAATATTCCAATGTATGGATGAAAAATACTATATTTATCAGTTCATCAGATTTTATATTTAGGTGCTTTCACATTTGGGCTAATGTTAATATTGTTGACAAATTCAAGTTCTATTTTGGACATATGTTTGCATTTCTCTTGCAAATGTACTTAAGAGAAAAAGAATGATTAATCACGTGGAAACTCTGTATTTAACATGCATGATACTTCCTAGCTGTTCTCTATTTCTAACTGTTTTCTAAAGTAAATATACCATTGTATGTTCCCACTAGAAATATATAAAGCTATCAAACTTCCCTTTTTCTCCAAATTATTCATTATGTATCCTTTTTATTCATGGTGATCTAATGAGTGTGAAGTAGCATCTCACTGTGTTTTTCATTTGGTTTACCGAATTGCAAATTATTATATTGAAACTATTTTCATGTGCTACTCAGAATTTGAATATTTTTTTAGAAATGTCTATTTAAGGGGCTAAGGATATATGGAAGAGCTTTTGTCTATCAAATAATAGGCCCTGTGTTCAATTCCCAGCATGAAAAAAAGATTATGGATCCAGAGTTTTCTTGATTGTGATATTCTTCTTTGATTCTTAAGTTGGAAAATGTTTTTACTCAGGATAAACAGCATTTTTAGTATTTATTTTGGAAATATTTTCTCTCATTTTGTGGGTTAACTCTTTTATTTTCACCATGATTTTCTGTGTAGCACAAGGTTTCAATATTAGTAAAATCCCTGTTATCATTTTTTGTTGTTTTTGCTTGTACTCTGGTGTCATAAGAAACAGTTGCCTAATTCAACTTCACGAAGATTTACTCCTATATTTTCTTTTATGAGTTTATAATTTTAGTTTCTCTATTTTTGTCCATGAACCAACCCTACTGAGAAAGTTTTTTACATGGTTTGAAAATGGAGTCCAAATTCCTTTTTATATATATATTTCTAGTTATCCCAGTAACATTTCTTGGGGGAGGGGGGAGTTTCCATTTACTTGTCTTTACATCCTTGTGAAAATGAGTTAACCATAAATGTAAGGGTTTATTTCTAGACTCTCAGTTCTATGTTGACATTCTATAATGCCCATTTCATGGTATCTTAATTACTGCACTAAGTTGTAAGTTGTGAAATTTAAAAGTGTGAGTCCTCTAACTCTATTCTCCTTTTTTCAAGACTAAGATTTCTCAATTCTCAGTTCCTTGAATTAGTGGGCAATTTTGATAATTTCTGGAAAGAAAATAAAGTGGGGATGATATTAATACTGTGGCTCAGTTTGGGGAGTTCTGTCATCTTAACAATATTAGCCCATCTGATCTATGACTAAAAGATAATTTTGCATTTGCTCCTGTCTTCTATAAAATCTTTCAGTAGTATAGTATCTTTCAACAACTATATTGTAGCTCATGGTAAGTATTGCATTTCTTTTGATCTATTTACTTCAAGGAACTTTTTTCTTTTTGTTGTTACTATAAATTAAATATACTTATATTTTTAGATTGCTCCATTTTACTATGTATAAATAAAATTGAATTTTGTACATTGATTTATCCATTACTGCAAGTAGGGTATTGAAGTTTCCAGCTATTTTTTGTTTGTCTATTTGTATGTTTTGATTTATTTCTGTCCATTTTATTTCATTTATTTTGGGGTGGTTTGGTTACTCCAGACATGTTGATAGTAGTTTTTCTTCCTAATGTTTTGGAAATTCTATCATTAAAAGAAGTACTTCTCTGACTCTGTAACAATTTTGTTTGAAAGAGTACTTTTCTTTGTTAACCACTCTTATTATTCTAGCTTTTAGAGTGTTCTCTTTTGCTTGTTAGATTCTGTTGTGTTGCATGTTTTTCATTGCATTATTATTTGTGCCAGGAAATATTTAAACTACTTGAACCCATATGATTGTTTAAATGTGACTTGTATCTTCTATATAGAACATGCAGCACTTAGTAGGATCATTTTAAATTGCTATATTTCTCTCTGCTTTTTCTTGGAAGTTTTAATAAATTAATATGTAGTATAGGTCCAAATAAAGTAGGGTTTCTTCTGTCACTTTGCTATTTGCATTCTATGTATTTCATTTTTTTTTCTACTTCTCATTACTGCCTTAGGTTAAACTTACAAGTTCGTGTGTACTAAATTGACTCCATTTTACTATATCTTTAAGTTAATTATATTAGGGATTACAACTACCATTTTTTAAAAATATTTTTTAGATGTTAACAGACCTTTATTTTATTCATTTATTTATATGTGGTGCTGAGAATTGAACCCAGTGCTTCACACATGCTAGGCAAGCGCTCTACCACTTGAGCCACAATCCCAGCCCGTCAACTATCATTTTAATTTGCAACAACCATTCAAATTCTTACAATGTTAATAATTTATAAAAGTTTTACTGAAACTTATCCATTTCCTTCCCTTTCTTATGGGGTATCACTGTCAAATTACATATTTATACATTATAACCCCATCTGAATTAGTGTTCTCCAAAAATATAAAATCAATAGGAAATAATTGTCTCCTATAAACACGTGCATGCACACGCTCACACACACACACTCATGCACACACATAGAAAGACCCACATACAGACATATATGTCATAGAGGGTAAGAAGTCCAAAAATCTAATTTCTGCAAGCTAGAGATCCATGAAGGCTTGGTTGAAAGGGTGAGATCTGGTGATCCAACACTGTAATTTCCATTTAGGAAATCAGGAGTACTATGGGCCTGGGAAGATGGATACCCTTGCCTAAATTGACAGGCCATTAATTCAGTCTTATGCTACCTTTTTTTGTTTTCTTTTTTTTTTTCCTCTTCACACATTCAAGCGATTGGATGATGCCCCCCGCCCCACACACACACACTGGGGAGGATGTCTGCTTTACTCAATTCAAATGCTGGTCTTCTCCAAAAACACTCTCGAAGCCACACCCATTAATCGTATTTAACCAGCTATCTAAGGAACCTAAAGCTCAGTCAAGTTGATACAAAATTACTCATCGCACCATTCAAAGAAGTTTGTAACCACTTCATTGTGCAATATGTTTCAAATGTAAGAAAATATTTACAAACAAAAGTCCCTTGCATTAATGTCTATATTTCCCTAAGTAGCTGCCTTTACCTGAGATCTCTGTTACCTTTGCTATACTCGAGTTATTGTTTAGTGACCATTTTTGAATATGAGTGATTCCCTTTAGATTGTTTTTGTGGGGAAAGTCGAATAAGAATGAACTACTTGTGTTTGTTCATGTGGAGATATTTTTAAATTCTTCATTTGAAAATTTTAGTTTTACTGGGTATAAAATTATTCATGGACTGCCATTTCATTCCTTCATTTTGAATATATTTTCCACTGCCTCTTGGATCTATACTTTCTGTTGGGAAGTTGGCTGTTAACTTGGTTAAGTATCCATGAACATGGTGAGTTCCAGTTTTTGTCGTTTTTGTTTTTGTTTTCTTGGTTCTGGTTGTGTAATGGCATTTTTTTTGCTTTTGAGACTTCTTTGCTTGTTTGTTTAGCTTATACTTCCAACAGCCTGACTGTGATGTGTTTAAAGGTGGTGTGGATCTCTTATTTTACTCTGTTTTCATCAATCTTTGATATGTAGAACTATAAAATTCAGGAACTGTTAAACATTATTTATTTAATTATTATTTCTTATTACTTATCTTTATCTTTTCAAATTGAGTCCTACTGTGCATTTGTTAGTACAGTTACAGTAATCAACATATCTCTGAGACTGTTCATTTTCCTGATTATTTAATTCTTTCTGTTCTTTTCCCTGGATAGTCTCATTTGCCCTGTTTTTTAAGTTCAGAGATTCTTTCTTCCACCCAATCAAACGTGCTTTTGAAACTTCCGTGGATTTTAATTCAATAATTGTCCTTTCAACTTCAGAATTTCATTTGATACCCCTCTCTTTTCCTTAGTAACTTCTTTCTATGATTTTATCTGTATTGATGAGAAATTATTAACAATTATTTATTGTTTGAAACATTTTTTCTTTAGTTCTTTGAACATTTATAATACTTATTTTTTTTAATTGTAAACAAATGGGATACATGTTGTTTCTCTGTTTGTACATGGACTAAAGGCATACCATTTGTGTAATCATAAATTTACATAGGGTAATGTTGTTTAATTCATTCTTTTATTTTTTTCCCTTCCCTCCACCCCTCCCACCCGTCTTTTCCCTTTATACAGTCCCTCCTTCCTCCATTTTTGCCCCCCTCCCACCCCCCATTATGTGTTGTCATCTGCTTATTAGTGAGATCATTCATCCTTTGGTATTTTGAGATTGGCTTATCTCACTTAGCATGATATTCTCCAATTTCATCCATTTGCCTGCAAATGCCATAATTTTACCATTCTTTATGGCTGAGTAATATTCCATTGTATATATACCACAGTTTCTTTATCCATTCATCAATTGAAGGACATCAAATCAAAACTACCCTAAGATTCCATCTCACCCCAATTAGAATGGCGATTATCAAGAACACAAGCAACAATAGTTGTTGGTGAGGATGTGGGGAAAAAGGCACACTCATACATTGCTGGTGGGGTTACAATTTAGTGCAGCCACTCTGGAAAGTAGTATGGAAATTCCTTAGAAAGCTTGGAATGGAACCACCATAATACTTAATTTAAAAACTTTACCTAAGTCCATCATCTCATTAGCTTTTACTATATGTTTCCTTGATATTTCTCTGAATATCTTTCCAGATGGATTTATTTAATACATCTGAAAATATTAACAATTTACTAAAATGGGCCTACAACTTTCCTTCTTTTTTAAAAAAATTTACTTTTGTTTATGAGCCTAACAAATCCAAGGACTAAGGAAACTAAGGAATAAATCACTCTTTTTATTTTCTGTAGAAGTGATATGTAAGACTGACATTATTTAAAGATTGTATTTTGAGTAAAATTCAATTTGAAATGATTGTATGAAATCTTAATTCATGTATGTTTGTGAGTGACCCTGGAATATTCATTCTGTTTATTTACCAGCTACAAGACCATTCACATTTTATAATTAATAGTCAATATTAGTAAGTTGTATTTTTGAGGAATAGAGGGTTCCATCTACACTTTCTGATTTATAGTTACAGAGTTGTTCTTTTCATAAACTGCAACAATTCAGTACCCTTTTTCTCATTCCTTAGGTTGTCTACACATACACCATTTTTTTCTTCATTAATTTCTACAGAGGATTGTCCAGTTTATTGGCTTATTTAGAGGAATGTTTTTATCTTTGTTGAGCTTTATTTGCTTCTATGTTGTTACAATGCTTTTTATTTTTCATGGTTTTTTAAATTATAATTCATCTTTCTAATTTTCACTTATTGTGTTTTTTTTTAAAATAAGATTTGTCAGTATTGATGGTTTGTTCATTAATTCTGAGCCTTTCTTACTTTCTTATGGAAGTAATTTATAAGTCTAAATTGCCCTTGAGTACTGCTTATGGCAAGCAGAATAAGAGCACCCAATGAATGTCCTTATCTTAAAATCTAGTAACTGTGAATATATTATTGTATATGGCAGAAGGAAATTCTGCATAAAGTCTTTTAGCTATGTTTCCCTTTCTATAGTGTCTAAGTTAGTCCTATGTAATCAGGAGGTTGTCTTTAGTAGAAGCAGAACCTTTAGTAAGGTTTAAGGTGTTGTACTGCTGGCCTTGAAGATGAAGGAAGGAGCCACAAGCCAAGGAATGGAGTGGCCTCTATGAACTGGAATACCCAAGGAAAATCCGTTTAAAACTTGTAGAAGGATGCAGCTCTGCCAGCGCCTTGATTTTAACTCTCTAAAGATAATTTCAGAATTCTGACCCCAAAACTGTAAGAATGCATTTGTTTAAGCCTCTCAGTTTAAAGTTTGTAGTAACTTCCCACAGCAGCAATAAGAAACATATTGCATTTTCTGCATCCAAAAATTGTATAGTTTTATCAACAATCACTTTATCACTTTTAAGCATTTTCAAAAATATTCCTTAAAGTTTCTTTTCACCATAAACTAGTTTTTCATTATTTATTTATTTATTTACTTATTTATTATACGGGGGGTCGAACCCAGGGGTGCTCAGCCCTTTTTAATTTATTTTTTTAGATTTTGAGACAGAGTTTCACTAAGTTGCTGAGGATGTCACTAGGCTGCTAAGGATGACTTTGAATTTGCAATACTCCTGCCTCAGCCTCCTAAGCCACTGGGATTTCAGGTGTGCCGTGTCCACACCCAGCTCACCCTAAGCTTCTTAGAGACTTATTTTGCCTCTGTAATTTCAAGTCCAAATACATGATAATTTTCTAACTTTATTACAATAAGTTATGTCACCTATGTGACACTAATTCTATAATCTATATGGACAAGTGTTTCCACATTCCTTATAAATTTAATGTGTGGTCTTCTGGACAAAAATAGAATAATGAACTTTAATATAGAAAGGAAGGATGAAAGAGAAACCATAAGTGCATCAAGTTCTTAACAATTGCTATTTCTATTTCTCTTTTCTATTTTTTTAAGAATATTATCTTTTTGCTCAACTAATTATTGACAGAGTAATTATTTTGTACATGTCATTTTCATTTGCTTCACTTTTATTTTTATACTATGCCATTAAGTGCATATACATTTACAACTTTCATATCTTTTTAATGAATTAAAATTTTAATCATTATATTACAACACTGTTTTTTCCCTTTTTTTTCTTTATAATTCTCATTACTAACTTCAGTAAAACATTTTTAGAATTGTTTTCTACATGTGAGTACCTAATTTTAATTTCTTATAGAATGGCCATTTGAAGTATTCACTCTTCTTTCTGAATGAAATAAAAGCTTTACTTGTGACATTTTGCATTTTGATAAGCTAACATTTCATTTGTATAAACTTAACCATAATTAAAAAAAAAAAACACAAAGCAAAACATAAACAAGTTGATTTTTTTTAAATTGATCTAGTACTTGAAAGATTTGGAAAATATTATCATAAGTAAAATAATATTTTCTTGGGCTTTCTCTGAATACACTATTGTGCTACTCAATATCCACGTGACAAAATGGTTATACTAAAGGGATTCTGCTTTCATTTCAAAAGAATACAATAAAGTAAAACAAAAAAATAATTTGTAATCGTATCAAAATTTCTGGCAGTTAAAAAAGGTTTTATTGTTTCTAAAGCATAACACAATTGATAAGTTAATTTTGCCTATGTTCACTGGGAGATGTAGAGAACTAACAAATGGTAGAAATTTTAGGAAAAGTGAAATTGATTTGCAATTAGGTCATTGTGCCAAGAAACCTTAATTCTATAGGAATTTATGTCCAGATTTTGATGAGAATTATAGAAGGGTTGAGGAATTGGATTTTCAGACAGTGAATGGAAATACATATTTGTTGTTGTAAAAGAAAGGATATGTGCATTTTAAATATTAAAAAGGGAATTGTACAAATATCAGTTAAGTCAACTGTTAGTCAGAAATGAAGGATTCAGAGAATATACCATACAAGTTTAATTAATAAGCCAGATACCCCTGTAGCAGTACTAGAGCCAGTGCTTAATATAAAATCAGTGCTTAATATAAAATTTGGTCCAAACGGAGTTGACATCCGTTTGGACCAAATTAATAGAATATGCTGTGTGGTCTCGTCAATTTGCTCTGATAAGTTCTTACAGAGTGGTGCCTCTTTTTAAAACAATGAGTCTTTTTTTCTGATAATATTTTACATGTAAAATACATGTTCTTCCTCCTCTGAGAAGCAGGGTAGTATCGAAAGCCATGGAAAGAAACAAACAAAACCCCACCAATGTAATTGGAACTGTCCTGAGTCTACCATTAAAAATCTGGCTCATACAAAGAGAAAAAAAAAAAAAAAAAAAAAATAGAAAGCAAGAAGAGAAAGTCTACAGCATTTCAAGCCCATGAGATTTTTAAGCATGGCTTCAAATAATCTATAAAAGAGAGCAATTCCTTTCAGTTACTGACCCTTGACTTAGATATTCAGGAAATGTGAAACTTTCTCGATACTTAACCATGATTCTCAGAAAGCAACAAGCTCATTGCTGAGTCTTGCTGCCAATTAAGGTCAGCACACAATTCAAAGTTCAGGCACAGTGCAACAGAGCTTTCTAAAGGTGCCATCCGTAGTGACAGATGTCTCTTAAGTTCCCTAGTGTAAAGCCAGGATTTTGTCTGCAATTGCTGGGAAATTTCTCAATGAAGCTGCTATAGTCCCTGTAATGTTGATCCAAAATGTCTCTAGAACTGGTGCTCTGGAAACAATCTGATAAATGTCCACAGTAGCCTGCAGGTGTAACTGTTCGAAACTTGCACTACAGCAGAGAAAATGCAAAATGCAGTCCCTCAAAATTGATTAATCTATATCCTGGAAATCATGCTGTAATCATTATTCTAATATGAAGCTATGCATATTAGACTTCTGCAAGCTAAATATTGTCCTAATTTAAGATTGAATCTGTGATTAATTTTGTGATTAGTTTCAGAGGCAGAGAAACTTGAAATAAAAACCCATTTCAGATATTTAATCAGATTGGCTTTAGGCAAGGTAGTTGGCTTCTGATTCTCAGTTTCTGCATTTGTGAAATGGGCATAATCTACCCCTTGCAATCATATTAGTATCAAAGACATTAATTATGCCTGAGGAGTATTAATTATTCTCACTGCCATATTCCACTTTGGTGAGCTTATGTGAAATGATGTAATGGAATTCCTGTGATTGTAAAATAATAGCATTGGCCAACAGAGCCAATGCTTTAGAAATAAGTTTATAACTAAGTGTCCGAGTTATTCTACAATTGGGTTAGAAATCTCTCTGTGATCCTCTTTGTGTTAAAGGAATTAATTCCTATGTTCAGACAAAAGCAAACAGGAGCAAAGTCAATTTAGCAGTCCCAAGGGAGACCTGGATATTGGCCATTATCAGGTTAAGAAATTGAAATAGGAATTTCTGAAAATAACATCTGGAGCTGAGAACATATATCAGGATTGACCAGTGGTTAAGGCATAGAATAGAGCAAAAATGTTGTAATTGGCACATTTTACATGCAAAGGTACTTAATGATTATGGAAAAAATACACCTCATAAATAAGCTAGCTAGGTATTATAAAGCAATGGGAAGCTAATGATGAACTTATGATCTACTCCTCTTCTCCTCGCCTCTCCTCTCTTCTCCTCTCCTCTCCTCTCCTCTCCTCTCCTCTCTTCTCTTCTCTTCTCTTTCCCATCCCCTCCCATACTAGTTTTAGTTCATTTAGGTTTCTATAACAGAATGTCATAGACTAAGTTGCTAATAAACAACAGATTTTAGTTTTTTTATCACTCAAAGCTAGATGCCAAAGACTAAAGTGCCCTGCGGTCTGGTTAGCTCTGGTGTTCTGGTTCATAGATGGCGCCTGTTGGATGTGATGGAAAGGCAAGGCAACTCCAAGGACCTGTTTAATGAAGACATAATCCCATTCATGAGGGAGGGGTTTTGATGACAAAATCACCTCCTGAAAGTCCCACCTCCTATGTCATTCCACTGGGCACTTGTTTGCAACATTTGAATTTTGGGAAGACAAACTTTCAGAACACTCCCAACACTCCTCCCTTCAGTTCCTTTCCCTCTTTCCATTATGGATAATAGATAGTTTTATTGTTTTTATTCTCTGATATATACGTATATACATGCACATATATATTTATTTTGATTGATTAATAAAAGAATATATACATTCAAGAATACAAATATGAATATATATTTAATTTTTAAAAACTTCAAAACATATGTAAAAGTATAGACAAAATACAAACTGTACAAATATGCATGTGTATGTGTATATGTGAAATGGGCATAACCTGTTGCATTTATATTAGTATCAACATTAGTTATACAAGAAGAGTATTAGTCATTACCATGATCAATATTTGCTAAAGAATTTTAAATACAATTACAAACATCTCAATGTTATATCTTCAATTTCTCAAGCATACACATATAAAAAAAGGGATGGTTTTCCATAGGTCATAATTACACTTTAATACTTTGTTTACACTAATTACCTAAGAACATAATTCATGGTCTGTATTCACATGTCTCTTGTTTTTTCTAACATATCTTTCATATGTGCTTTGTTCTAAAATTACACAGCTTAGAATTACAACCCTGTCTCCTAATTTTTATCTCATTTTGTTCCTATAAGGTTTTGTTGAACAGAGGAGTTCAGTTCACCTGGAGTTGTTTGACCCAATACAGGTGAAATAACTGTGGCAATCTCACTTCACAGGTGATTCCGTACAATACACATGATTTCAAATCACAAAGCCCCTTGACCTCTGGACTACAGTGCTGCCAAGACTATAGCAGTGACCACTAATTCACCCATTCTCAAAGCTCGATCTATATGACAGCAGTTAGCATTCAAATGATTTCTTATCCATTAATATTTATACAAAGATTTCACTATGTATGGTTGATAAAATTGGATAAAAACATTATTTCCAAAACTACCATTCAGCATGCACTCACTATATACCAGCCTCTGTAAGAAAAAAAGAGAACTTTTTATCATTAGATTTTTTTTGATTAAATGACAATATCACTTTTACTAGAAAAGAAGGATAAATCCTAGATTACTTCTTATCATTTACAAATTTGTAGATTAAGGAAATGAGTAAAATATAGAAATGTAATTAAGGCTTTTTTGTTTTCTGTTATTTTTTATCAAATTGTTATGCTTAGCTTTCCTTTGTTTTTATTTGTTTTACTGGCTGTTTCTTTCCTTTTTAATTTTTAGAAAGATAAAAGTTTAGCTTAACAGGATTCTCAGTGAGTAACTTAATGATACATTATAAATTCCCTGTCAGTACTAACATTTCCCAGGAACTGTAAAACATTTTTCCTAATATTTTGAAATATAAATGAGTAAAATTTTGGCAATTTATGTACACAGTAATTATGTTCTGTATGTAGATATAGAACAATTTACCACCATAAAATAGCATCTCATCCAAGCTGAACACAGAGAACAACATACACTTTTCAGTGAGTAATTATAGTTCAAATAACAAGTGATTTGCTCATTTAAGACACATGCAAAATTTGAATGTAAGGACGTAATCAAAGAAAAGAGATGTGGAATGCTGTAATTCTGTTTGTTAACACATGGTAGAGTCTTGGTTTCTTATTTTATCTAAGTCAAATTCCTTAATGGATTATTTGAGAAAAAGGTCATGAATACCAGAATTACCTGCAGCACATTTTCTGTTACATGATCTGGACTTCCCTGCATTTCTGTTAATCTGATATCGGAAAACTTCCTGCCACACTTAAAACATGCTGACGTGGTTTAGATTTCCCAACACTGACCAGGGTCTCTCCAATTACATTTCCATGAATAAACTAGTCTCTCTTCAACGGCAGTGCCTTTGTAACTCCCTTTTTTTTCCCCCCTTTTCGGAATGACAAATCATCTCCTTTCCAGCAGTCTTGTTCACCTAGCTTGGTCTCTCATCCATGATGGTTAAGGTCAAGCTAACTTCCAAGTAGAGAATGCTTTTTAGCTCCCTCTCTTAGTGCAGGCTCCAAGCTAGGTCCATAATCTGCAGTTCTGCAAGGCGTTTACCCAGAGTTGCATTTACAAAGCTGTGTTGTGTTTTTGACATGAACTTCTGTCTCGGCTACTTATCAGTTCTCAGAGGCAGGGTATGTTATCTCTCTCCTTCTCTGTGGTATAAGAAGCTTGGAAGATGCCTGGTATATTAGAGACTTAAACTAAATGTACATTGAATATATCAGTGAAACCCAACCCTTCATCTCTACTAAGAGTTTCTCTGTCAACTTCTGCCTTGCATTTTGAATTTTACAAGATTACATGTACTTTACAAGTACATTTTATACTTTTAAAATGAGAAATCTATACTCAGCAAAGCATGTGGAGAGCAAATCAAGAGAGAAGTCAGACTCTGACTTCACACATTTCTGCTTTAGATTTCTTGAAATCAGGAACTACATTCCTTTTGAAAACAAAAATATAAAAAAACTAACAAAAGATGTTGAACTAGACAGTTTCTTAGCTATACTGCAGCATTCTGGAATGTTATTAACTTCCATACATGTGTGATTCCCAGTGAATTGAAAGACAGCATTTAGCCAAAATATTTCTTTACTCAATTAAAAAATCTCTCTATATCACTCAGCATTGGGTTCACCCTCATCCTTGTCAGTTATATTTTATTTTGTCATTTATGTATTTTGGTCACATGCAATCCTTTCTGAAACAAACCAGGATGTGCATAAATACATATATAACACTTTGGAAGCAGCATGTGAAGATGTTTTGGCAATTGCAAATCTATATTGAACATTTTTTAATGTATAGGTTAAAGCACTGGCTTATTTACTATGTACAGAAATAGAATTGTGTCTCATAATTCATCACAGTTTTTTCAGGACCACTGAGCATTTTTATTTTCAATGTAGCTACCAAAGACTTGCTGTATGGTTATACAAGGTTAAAATGATGTAAAAATCATACTTCTATATATTTCTACACAGATAAGATTCAATAAAGATTCATTAAAGTCAACATCAATATTTTCATTGAATACATTTGAATATTATTATAGTTCTTCTCTCTGATGTTTTTTTATTAAAACGTAACCAAAACTTACTTTTCCTTGAAGTTGTCACATTTCAGTCTGCTGGAATCTGGGTGATAAATGTTCCTGTCTATCCATTTGTTCTCCTATTTACAGAGGTTCATAATTCCAATAGAATAAAAGATTTTGGATAAAATGTAACAGGTAAATCATATGGATGTCATAATATTAAGATACTTATCACTTGTTTCCCCCTTTTTTTCTCATGAACACCTGTAAGACTACAAATAGTACAGTATGGAAAAGTCTACAGATAAAGAGGAACGATTGCATCTTACTATACTCCATCTTCATTATCTGCAAATCATTCATATTTCAAATCTACCAAGTAATTTTTCTGCCTTAATCTGGCCAAGATCTTGTTTATCTAATCCTTTTAATAAAATCTTTAGGGAACACATGAAGTTTGAGAAGTAAATTTTTCTCCTTGATTGAGTGCAGAAAAAATCTATGGATGTTATTGTGTTGCACTGAAAAATATCACATATAAGCTGGGGAGAAGGGCAAAAAAGGAGCGTTCTAGTTAGATGATACACTGTAGCTGAGAACATACCAGTCAGTCAGAAATACTGTGTTACATACTTGATTCAGATTTGATGCATCACATTGAATACATACAGTCACAGTACCTTTTCTTTATAGTAGGAAATATTGGGATGTGTCAGCAAAACAATGTTTACATCTGCATCCAACTCTGTTCTAACATGATTCCATGATTGAAAAAATAAAAAATGAGGGAGTAAGTGAAAATCAATGTGTTTAGAATGATAGTGAATCATACATCATTGCTACAAAGTCTTTCTTTTCAAGCCTTTCTTTTCTTTGTTTCATCCAATTTCATTGTTATTAACACATATTCGCACCAAATGCAAGATATCTGAAAAAGGATGGAATGTTTTATATATTCAAAAAGTAAAAAGGACAAGTTTTGGGGATACTGTTTCATCTATTCACATTATAGAAAGACAAGTGTTAATCTGCATAGAGACTTACAGAAATATAAATGATGAGTATTAATTTTTGTTAAGGTCTAATAAGAGAAAGAAATTTTGAGTAAGATATTGAAGAAAGGTAGCTCACAAGAAACAGCACTGAAACAGAATTTAGAAAACTTAGTATATTTTAAGTAATACAACTTTAAACCATAGAATGAGAGGTATAAGAAATAAATTGGGACCAAATTTTGAAGAAATTTTTAATACATTACTAAATATTCTGTAGTTATTTCTGAAAATGTTTAAACTTTTCAGAAGTCAATGATATTGATTTGAAAGAATATGTTGTTTTAATTTAGAATATCAAACTAAAGGTTAGGGAAGAAGTTAGGGAAATAGATGTTGGGAATCTAAATAAAGGCTTGCATTCCATTTTCCAGTTAGGATCCACTCTTCAACCTTTTGTGACTTGATCTTGCCTTGGAAGACAGAGTTAAATGTGTTGTACTCTGCTGCCCTCTGATTTCCAACTCAGTGGATGGGAAGCAGTGGCAGGAGATTGGACAATAGGTATGGAGTCAGCTGAGTGGAACTGTTTGTACAGCTTTATTTCTCCTATGCCAAAGGACTATCTCAAATCAAGTTGTCCTCTCCTAAGGAGCAATCTCTCTGGTTCCTCTTTCTTACTCTCCTCCTGAAGGCTGGGACATGGTAATGGTGACTCGACCTCTGATAGTCCAGGGCTATTGCATTGTCCCTGCTGATTTGCCTAAACCCTGACCTTTCTTAAATTTTCTTGAATATGAAAATTGAGTGGACCATTTATTTCTTCTGGCATGCTGATCCACACAAAGGTCAAGATGAGAGAGTGATGCCAAGAAGAATCTAAGAAGCAGAATTGACAAAACTTACTTAACTAATGGTTATAAGGAGCAAAATAAATGGATGATTTCATGGTGATCATCAGGTTTGTAACCTAATTGACAAAAGGAATGGTTTTGCAATTGACCAAAGGTTAATTATAAAATGTTCAGAAAGTTTAAGTGCGTATAAATGAGTGTAACTTTAGAACAAGTCTTTGGTGTTGTAATGACCTCCATGGACCAATATCTAGAAGAAAGAGTAAGGATATGAAACATGCAAACTGTCTAGGATAAATGGTTTTCACACAGTTAGAAGGCAGTATGAAAATTAGGTGAGCAGAAATATTTCCTGTGGCAATGTGTAGAATATAGTACTTGAAAATACTAAACTCAATGATAGATGCTACAGTTTAAAGATAAGACCTTGTGTAATACAAAGCTGCTCTCCCCGCCCTTTCTGGTGCAGCCATTTTCCCTGCCTCCCAACCACTTGTCAATCTGTGAACATCCTAGCTAGCTATTGGTTCATCAGTCAGCTTGCAAGTATCCTTCTCCATTATTGGTCCCCTGTTAGCCCAGCAGAATTCAACTGCTTTAGGGTAGCTACCCACTGCCATCTTTTCTCATGCTTTTCTCTCCCCCGACTCACTTTCTTTCTCCTTCCCACTTTTCCACTCTCTCTAGCGCATGCCCTTTCTCTCGCCCTTTCTTTTCCCCTCATTTTCTCTCTTACCCTGCAGGGAGACGCTCTGTTTGCTTAATAAACTCCCTTATGTGATTTCCCGTGTCCGGCGTGGTTTTCATGGGATTCCTTACACCTAGGGTATGAGATCTTGGGATTAGGTTTGCATAATCTGTCATGTTTGAAAATCAATCATTAGTGGTCTCAATATAGCCTTATATCTCAAATGGATCCCATGGACAGTTATTAATATGGTATTGTTCGTATGGAGTTACTTGCCACAGTACCTGACCATACAAAAATATATATAAAAAATGTTCTTTTACTTCTCTTCATATTACAGAAGAATTATGAGTGACATGTGTGTGCATGTGTGTGTGTGTGTTGACATGTGGTGTTGAGGTTTGAACCGAGAGCCTCATGTATGCATAGCAAGTACTCTGCCACTGAGATATACCCTCAGCTACTGCATCTGATTCTTTAAATTACTTATTTATATATTTATTTTTGGTATCAGGGATTAAACTTAGGGGTACTTAACCACTGAGCCTCATTTGCAACCCTTTTCATTTTTTTTTTTTTTTTTTTTTTTTTTGAGACAGGGTCCCACTAAGTTGCTTATATGGTGAGGCTGGGCTTGAAATTGTGATCTTCTTGTCTCAGCCTCCTGAGTGGCTAGCTGTGTGTGCCACCATGCCCAGCTTTCATCTGTTTTGTTGTTGTTGTGGTGGTGGTGGTGGTTCTTTTGGGGTTTTGTGTGTACTGCAGATTGAACTCAAGGGCACTCGGTCACTGAGCCACATCCCCATCCCTATTTTGCATTTTATTTAGAGATAGGGTCTCACTGAGTTGCTTAGCCCCCCACTTTAGCTGAGACTGGCTTTGAACTCCTGTTCCTCCTGCCTTAGCCTCTTGAGCCACTGGGATTACAGGCATGTGCCACTGCACTCAGCTCAACTGGTTTTTAGCAAAGTTTAATTAATAAGACCACATTATACCAGTACAACAAAATATATATACAAACTACAATGAAAACTTAAATGACACTGCAATTGAATATTAAGAATCTAATATTCCATAATTGAGACAAGACAGACTAATATCTAAATTAATACCCAAAAATACTAGACTTTATTCTTATTTAAATGAATACATGTCATACTTACTAAGATTCTACAAAGTATAAATCACTTAAGGATTTTTGACATAACTGAAAAATAGTAAAAAAAAAAAAAAAAAAAAAAAAAAACCTGCATTCTATCACATTTGTAGGATCTGATATATTTTTCCTAGATTGGTTTTATTTTGGCTTTTTGATTGACTGCTTTCCTTATATGCATTAATGTTGAAATCTTGCAGATCTGCCTGCCAATCTTCCTAAAAATTATAAAGGTACAATGACTCAGATGGAATAAAAATGTATTTCTCACTCACCCAAAAACTAAAATGGGTATTCATAAAGTGGGAGGCTATGTTCCAAAACATGATGACACAGGAACCCAGTCATCTTTCAACCTGTCACCCTATATCTTCATGTATCTTTCAAGTATCTTTCAAGTTTTCTGTGCTGGCTGTATCAAGATAGCAGTAAATTCAAGGAACAAATAGGGTCATTTTGAGTGGTTTGCAATGACCAAAGCAGGCATTTATTGCCTTTTTAATGTAACTTATTCATTTGAACTATTTCTGTCATCCCAGCTACTCAGGAAGCCAGGCAAGAGGAAAGATAGTTCAAAGACAGCTGTAAAACTTTCAAGAACCTGTCTCAAAATAAAAAAAATAAAAAGTTTGGGGATGCAACTCAGTCATGGAGTCTTGACTAGCATGTCAGATGCCCTGGGTTCAATTCTCAGTCCTGGGGTGGTGGGCAGGGGAGAAAAGGTCTCTTTAGAGAGTTGTTATTTAGCAATTTTCCAAGATAGAAGAGGAGTGAAATTAAACAAAGAAATGTCTACTACAAGGGGTTATGAAGTTCACAGGGTTTCTCATTGACCTCTTTCCTAGCATCTTCTGCTCATATACTAGTTCAGTCTAAAATTCATATTGTACTCTAGTTTATGTCCTCATACATAGCTATTTTGTCTTCCACAAATTCAAATTAGAACCAACAAATTCCAACAAAAACACTAACACACAGTTTTGAGTGGATGGCATGCTTGGCTGAAGACTTCAGGAATTTCCTGCAAATTTATTTAGTACAAATCATTAGCAATAACTTTTTTTCTACTTCTTTCTTCTTTCCCATTCTCAACATCACATCCATATCCAAAAACAGACAAAGTATTTCATAAGCAAAGGCAGTTCCCTTCTTGAAAGGAATTCTTATTTCAGTTTCTTAGAATTTAGCATTCCTCTCCTCTGTAGAGAAGACTCCAATACAGAGATGCACGTGTACAATTTTGCAGGTGTTTTTGGACATTTATATTCAGAGCACTGAGCTAAGACTTAGAGATATAAAGATATAAGACATAACAGCGATTCTGAGTCTACCAGGGAAAGCAAACACTTAGGCCAGAAACTTCAGTTTATATTATGAGTGTTAAAACAGATGTGTTTATAGGTGTTCTAAGAATGCCAAGAGGAAAGATATTAATAGGGATTCCCTGAGTTATCAAGGGGAAGAAGCTTTCCTAGCTTAAGAAGTGACAGGAGTGTAGCATTAAAATACATCCTGTGTATAAGTGTGAGCATGTAGTCGAGAGAACCTTGATTCATTGAGTAGCTTGGCTGAGATGAGACTCTAAAGTCCAGTATAAAACAGCTGGTATTGATGTCTTGGAGACAGGAGACAGTAAGAGCTGGGTTGATGCACCTTCAAACTGAGTGGCCACCCACTCCACTTCTGTTCACATTCCAAAAACGTGCATGTGCGTATATTGTCTGCACGCTCACACACCACACACACATATCCACACACACAAACACACACAAACTTGGTACCTCCAGAATTTAGAAAGCCCAGCCATCTGCCTCTGTGCTTCTGAACTGTGAAGTTACCTTCCCAAGCTCCCTTCATATTCCCTGTCTTAATGCAGCTGTGTGTATGACCTGGAAAGCCTAGTGCTCACCCTGTGGCTTAGGAGTCTTGGTACTATATGTCCACTGAGCTTCTGGTCACAATACAGTGTTTTGCAGCCTGTGTCACCTGAATCCGGCATGGGTTCAGTGAACAAGGATGACCCCTGTCACTGAATTCTTAGGAGCTGACTCTCCTAGAGAAATGACAAAGGATGCCTTATTCAACTGAAAGACCCTGTAGGAATGGGCACAACTACTCACCTGGCTGCTGATGGGCTGGCACTAGTGCTGGGTCTTTCCTGTAGTTGAGAGCCACTAAGATACTCTCCCTTCAACTTCTGAACAAACACAGAGAAAAGTGTTCAGATGGCAGGTGGGCTGAGAAGGCTCAACCGGATGCACCATGGCTCAGCAGCAGTAGCCGACAGTTGCCCTTGAGAGTGGCCTGCTGCTCAGCCTGCTCATCAAGGGCATGGTCATGATGGAGATGGATGCCATCAATTGCACATGTTGGCCTACTTTGGCTCCCGAGCCAGCCATATACAGCCATAGTGAGCAGGCCTATCTCCTGGTGGGGCAACAGTGCCTCCTTTCCAGTACTTGTACTGGTCTGGAAGGCGGTAGGGGAGTAACAGACAGCATGCTCTGACTAGTCCGCAGTGTACTGAGAATCAAACATGGTGATGTAGACACCATGCAGAGCCTTCATATTCACCACCATGTCTCCCTGGCTCTTGGGATTGAGGTTGGAGATGGGAGGGAGAGCAACTAAATTCCAGGGGAGTCCTTTCAGCTTTGTGTTAATGGAAGGAGCAGGGAATACGATTGTGCCACTCTTGGCAAAAGCTGTGGTGGAATCCAGGCTTGGTTCTTCAATGCTAACCCAGGAAGGCAGGATGGAAGTCTCTCCAGCTTCCTGTGGAGAAATCCACACAATGCCTATGTGTGTCAGTAAGGATTCTTCAGAGAAACATAATCCATAGGCTACATTTAGAAAGGGGAATTTATTCATTATAAAGCATTGGTTCATAACATCAGGAGACTGGCAAGTCCAGGTGTGCAGTGTCAGAGTGCAGGCTCAAGTTCCAGAGAACTCACAGCACAGGTGATACCCACAAGCAACCTGATGGATAATTCTTGCTCAGGGAAATCACATGTTTTCTTCTAGGCCTTCATCTGATTGAATGAGACCCACCTGCATTAGGAAGTGCAGTATACATACTCACAGTTCACATTCTTAAATGCTACTCTTGTTCAGAAGCACCCCTAAGTTGATGCACAGAATTAACCATCACAGTGTGGTGATCAAGGGGCCAGGACAGAAAGGAGCACCCTTGCCTCCATCAACTCAGAACTGATGTTGGAGAAGAGTAGGACAGGGTCAGTGGCCATGCTGAATATGGTGGGGATGTTGGAGGGTCACAGGGTCAAGGTGTGTCTTACGCTGTTTGCAACTGTTCAGGAAATTGGGTGGGCACAGCAGTGATCCCTCCCCTTTGCTACACAGGCCAGCAACATTCTCTTGAACCCCAATGTGGGAGCACCTTGATATTTTTATCTTTTTAAAAGGTATTTCTTCATGTAATGTTTTAACTTAATGTTTTACTTTAAGCATATTAGAAAATTTTGGTGTTAGTAATGCAGACTTTTCTCAAGATATTTTTTATAATGCCTTTTATTTTTAAAGTGCATTGATCAGTGTCTTGCTCGTCCTGGAAGGTGGGTGTCAGTCACTTGCGAAGGATTGGGATGCTCTGTAGCTGCACATATGATCAGGAATAATTTGCAACATGTCATTTCTGGGACAAGTAGTGCTTGGATTTAAGAATCACAATTGCGTGATGATGGATAGAACCCTAGTATTTCTTGTCCTCATGGTCAAAAGTGCTAGTCATAGGGGAACCCAATAAAACAGCATATGCACCCAAAAAGAAAAAAAAAACATAGCTGATATTTACTATCTGTAAAAACTTCCTACCCATCACTAGTTTGTAATCATTAACATCATTTCTTACAGTAACATGGTACATGCTACTGTGTGTCCAGTCCCTATAATTTATTTCTTGGTCCTCATTTCATTGGAAATCTCCTTAAAAGTATTGTCTACACCTAAAATCTATAGTTGTTCATCTACTTTGATCAGTTCAACCTGATAAAGTTATATTCTCATCAGCGTGACTTCTTCAGCAATTTTTTAAAATTAAAGTCATAGGTGAAACCACAAAGGCAGTTCTGAGTTTGCATTATTTGACTCCCATAGCATTTTAAACAAGCTTAAACATTTTTTCCCTCTGTCTTGGAACACTTCTCTTGGGTTCTGGATTTTATCTCACTTTCCATTGTTTCTACATACCTGAAACATCTGATTTCCCTGACATGCACAGTTGTGCTCTGGTCTCTGTCACTGTACATCTTCTCTTCTCTAGCTCTATGTGTGTGTTTGTGTGTCTCTCTGTGTGTGTGTGTGTGTGTGTGTGCACATACTATATGTATGTATTATTTTTATAGCACCAAACTCCACCTCAAGAGCAGGTGATTTTACATTACTTCCACCTGACTTTTTAATTGGCTGATCTGTTGGTATCACAAATTTAATTTCAGGACCAAATATCTCATTATTGCCAACATCTTAGCAGTGATTATTTAGTGTAGTAAAATGATTGGTGTGTGTGTGTGTGTGTGTGTGTGTGTGTGTGTGTGTGTGTGTGTGTTTGAAATTTAAAAAAAAAAAAATTTCCCTCTCCTCTAATTCCACTTCCATCTTTGTTCCTGAGAGACTCCTGGATCTATGTAATTTCTATACCTGGCTTTCTGTTAAGCTGCTTATTTGAAGAAATTTTTCAACTTCTTAAATGGACTACATGATCTATAATCCTTTGATTCACAGGCAGACAGAATTTTTACTCAAGTCAATAGGCTCTGTGTTTGAGTAAGGAGAAAGTGATCAGCCTCTTACATCTAACCTTTGTTTTCTAAGATGTGTGTATGTTTCTTCCCAAGGTGGTATTATGTCAATGAAAGACTCAGAGTCAATTAAGTTCAAACAAGATCCTTTCTCCAATCAATAAAGAACATTTTCCCTTTTCGATTGACAGAAATGAGTTAAATGTTGGCACACCATTCAAATACTTATCACTCTGTTAATAAGAGTATTTTTTTTTGTAATCCCAAAGGAACTGGCATCATGAAATATGAAATGTAATGTGGTGTATTGTGATTGACAGGTACTTTTAAGCTAGCAGTACTGGTAATGCATAGTTGCTGACATGAGAATACACTACCTGTCATAAGGAACAATATATTTTGAAAAAATAATACAGTATTCTGGTTAATTTCTCTTGGATCATTTTGTTCACAAGAATTTATATTTTTCCTCCAGTCTTTTCTTGAATATTCGGCAAGGCTTTTTGGTTTCATTCCAAGCAAACCTTGATTGTTACACTAGAAAGACAGTGAGCAGCTGACAGGTGACCTTGAGTCTGGAGCAAATGGTAAAACAAGAAGTGAGATTCCTTTTTCAGCTTCTGACTTTCCTCTTTTTCAGTATTTATTTTATTTATTTATAAGCTAATAATACTTTTCCTTAATTGTTGAAATATTCTGACATGTCAGAATTATTTGTTGAATGTAGTTATTCTCAGTAGAATATCAAGATATAACTGAACACAGAGTCTGTCACCTTGATAGGAATAAGAAACATAAATCCTTACTTGAATAGAACTGTCTGGCATTATTAATCAACATAATCAAAGCATGTCATAGGTGAGAGAAATTCTGCCCTTTTATAAAATAACACAAGATTTCTCCTTCCTGACAGCTAGTTATGTTGACATACATCAGTAAATTATGAATTCTTTAGTCATTCTTTAGAATTAGGAGTTCTTTTAAATAACCATTTCATTCATTTGCTAATGTTAAAACAAAGATAAGTACTCTGACAATTTATTTAATAGTTGATCTGTATATATAGTTCCTTTTGAATGTGTCTTATGTACTGAATTTCCCACTGACGTGTGATTGCAAAGTACATGTATATACATATACTTCACCATATATATTATATATACATATATATTATATAGGCATATATGTGTGTATATATATATATATTACTGTATATATACTAATACACATACACACCCACTTCTTTTAGGCAACTACTAGTAAGAGAGTGTTACCCATTGGGGTATAGCCCATTTCCTTCAAGATGTCTTTAAGATGGAAAAATTACTTTGGATTAAAAGTAAGGTCATCTTGCTTTTGAATCCCATACCAGTCTCTTAATAATTATCATTTTGACAACAAATCTGGAGTCTTTAACCTCATTTATTTTCTCATAGTTATAAAATGATAAAACAAACCACATTGTGAAGATATAAGGATTAACTGTGATTACACGTGAATTAAAAGGGATTACAAATAATCAGTTAGCAAAAGATAATTGTTTAAAATAGGAGAAAGTCTCCCAAACCTGAGCTACCTTTTGTAGTTAATGAAAACATATGATGTATGATTAGTTCAATCCCTTGCCATACCAGATGTTATTACCTGCTGTTTGATATTTTGTTTCATTTTTATTTCATTTTACTTCAGTATCACTTAGTCATGTATTACTTCTTATTAGTTCTATGTGCACTTAGTTTAAGCACCTCCAACAGAGTAAATCTTTCTTCTCTCAGAGTTATATGGGTTTTTACTTAGTGTTGGTCTAAATATTTTTAACGTATCAAAAGAAATAGAGCTCAGAAAAGTTTTTTTGCAATGTAAGTATAAAGTAAAAAATTTTTCAGTGGCCAATATTTTAAAGTTGATAATGGCTTTAATTAAAAGTATTAAGTACAAAAATCATGCCATAGTTTGTTTCTGAATTGTTCTAAATATTTATGAAAGAGAAGATCTTATTTACCTGTTAGATAGATAATTAACTCTGCCTTACATTTACATAATTTGAAATATTTGTAGATTGAAGTCTTTGAAGTAGTTTGAATCCTGCCTTTTGAGTTGTGTTTTCAAAGTTTGCCAGCCAACAATGCAGCTTTGTTGACTCAAATATACAATTATGCATTAACTTATGTGGTTAAAAAATGTAAGTTACACTAGAAATTAGCAGAATAAAGTTGAGACTGTTAGGAATTATTTTTAAAAAGCAAACCATCCAGTATATATTTGTTTGAAAATGGAAAATTTAATATTTATTATAGTCTCATGTGGAATAACATAAACATGAAAACCAACAAAATACAAGTATGTGCAGCACTGTGGTTAATGTTTGAAACCAGTAATGAATAGCAGAAAAGCTGCAGGAGTGTTTAATTTTTTCAGAACAAAAAACTTTAAAGTAACTTTTTTGTGTGTTGTTGTAGCCTGGGTTTGAACCCAGGGGTGCTTAACCACTGAATCATATTCCCAGACCTTTTTATTTTTAATTTTGAGACAGGGTTCACTGAATTGCTTAGGGCCTAGATAAGTTGCTGAGGCTGCATCATTTTTATAAGCAGTCATTCATCAATATTAAGAGTTCAAACTTAAAAAAGAAATGAATACATGTATATTTGCTACAAGTGGAGGTATGCACATGACTACTAAAAGCATTTAAAAAAGCTAACTTAGAAACAAACTTTAATTACAGTTGAGAGGAAGCAAAGAGCTGAAGGCAAGAGGCAATGGGAGTTAGGTAGAGACGGAGCAACATCAATACCAAGAGTCGGCACTTCAGCATTGTGTGTCAGACAATGTTTTAAATGCTCTGATATATTAGCTCATATAATATTTATAATCATCTTACACAACAGGTGTTTCTGTTATATTACCCTGTCATCCCAATGGAGCAAGCCAAATGACCTGCCTGTAACTATTTCCCCAGAGATTTAAACCTAAGTATCTAGGTTCAGAAACTCTGTTCTTCACCATTAAGACAAACTGTAAAGTCCACTGTGATCTTTTAGTTATTTTTATTATTCTTCTAGTGTTAAAATAATGAATATAAGTCAGAATTAATACTACAATATGTATGTGTCTGGAAGCTCCCCAAATCCACAAGTCATAGCAATGGCCACAGTCTAATGTGTTGTTCTTTGAAAAAAGAATGTATAATATATGACTTTTGGGGGATCTGCATTTGTCACTTAAGATAAAAGACAATGGGCATGAAAAAATATCCTATTGACCAAGAAATGATACACATATTTCAATTTGATATGTAAGTAAATATATTTACTCATATTCTACTGAACTCATGAACTCATGTTCACCTGAGCCAACTTTTAAATTTTAGTAGTTCTACCAAATATTGCATGTAATTCTGATGTTGTTTGATTCTAAGCTGATATGATTTCATACTATTTTAATAAATCAGAAATAGCTTCATTTTACAGAACTGGAGGAAAATGACTTCTATCTTAAAAGTCCAATGATGGGTACTATAAGCAAGTAAAAGAAACATTACATTTTTACTCTGACTTGCTAAACAGTAATGACTCAAGGAAGCAGTTTGGAAATTCCTTTAAAAACTAGAAATGGAACCAACCACCACATCACCCAGCTGTCCCATTCTTTGTTATATGTCCTAAAGATTTAACGTCAGCATACTACAGAGATGCAGCCACATCAGTGCTTGTAGCAGCACAACTCATGACAGCCAAGCTATGGAGCCAACCTAGGTGACTGTCAAGAGAGGAGTGGGTAAAGAAAATATGCTATATATACACATGGAGTATTGCTCAGCCATAAAGAAGAATGATTTTATGACATTTGACAGTAAATGGATGGAATTGAAGACTATCATGCTAAGTGAAATAAACCAGTCTCAGTAGGTCAAAGGTGTAATCTTTTCTCTGGTATGAGTAAGTTAATTCAAAATAAGGTGGATATTGCATAAAAAATAAGAGAGAGAAAAAGGGTAAGAGACAAGAAAGGGAAGAGGGAATTTCCTTGAAATAGAGGAAGGATCAGTTGAGTAGATGATGGGGATTGCAGAGGAGGAGGAAGATGGGACAGGAAAAGGAAGAGCAGTAGAATGAATCTGACTGAAATTTCATATGTGCATGGATGTGGCATGTAGGGTCCCAGCATTGGGTTAAGACACTAACTAAAAAGACAGGTAGTAAACTAGAAATTGATTGAAGTGGGATCAGTGGCGTAGAGAGGGGATAGGTGTGTGAGGTATGGTGGGGAGACTGCTGGGGGCTGAATTTAAGTGTGTTGTAGTCCATGCTTTTGTGATTATATCAGGGTATACCCTGGTGTTGCATATAACTAAAAATAGTATGTTAAAAAAGTGCTTCGGTACCATGTCTAGAGGGGAACCTTTCTGATCTATACTTATGTCCAGGGAACTTTAAAATAACCCAGTTAGGAAACTCAAAGAGGAAAATTATTTATTAAGAGCAGAAAGAAATTTACTAACTTTCCTTTTGTTTTCTTTTTTGTCTCTGAAAGTAAATGTTTTGGTAGTTTTTCTGTTTCTGCTTTTGTTTATGTTTTTGGTTTGATACCAGGGATTGAACCCAGGTATGCTTAACACTGACCCATAGCCTCATCTCTGTTTTTATATTTTACTTAGAGACAGGGTCTCTCTCATTTGCTTAGGTCATCGCTAAATTGCTGAGGCTGGCTTTTGAACTTGAAATCCTCCTGCCCCAGCCTCATGAGCTGCTGAGTTTACAGGCATGTGCCACTGTACCTGGCACTTTGGCAGTCATTACCACAAGCTTTGCTCATTGTCAAATCTTATAACCTGCCCAGCATCCCTTCTCCATGCCTGGCTGACTGATGGAAGGAAGGATGGCTTTCACATTTTCAGCTTGAGTCATTGAATAATGAATGGTGTGATTTTCCCTGATAGGGCATGTTTGGAAAAATTCTGGTTGTAACATGTTCAGAGACGTTTAACCATAGATATATATAGGAAGTTTGATGGACAATATAGGCAGTTGGCTCCATAAGTCTGCATTTTCTGAGAAATATCTTGAATATAAGACTGAATTCTGGCTTGCAAATTTCAAAAATAATTGAGAGCCAAGAATCATTACTAAACTGCAGACAGATCCAGCACAAAGGAGAAAATAGCATTGTTATAATCAGAATATTACCTCAGAACGGTGAATAACTCTTAGTTGAGGAGACTTTGGTGACTCACTTAACTTCTGAAAATATCAATTGCCTTCTTTCAGGAGAGACAGGAGAGGGGATGGAGGATGATACCACCTCTGATCATAGATGGGACTGTGTATGCACATGTATAACTATAAGGATCAATTAAGATAATATATGTGGCAGTTCCCTTTAAATTACAAACTCAACTGTAAATTATAACCAAAGTGTCATACAAATAAGAGATATTGCTATAATTCTCATGAAATATTTATGTTAGGCAAATTTTATCAGTTTTTAAAATATCTGGAGAATTTATGAATTCACTGAGTAATACATATCTATCTGTATATTCACTGGGCAATAACAAAGTTATCTTAACTATCTGATATCCATTTCATTCATAGAGCCTTAAACTTGAAATAGAACTTGAAAAGTAACCATCCAAATTGTTACTTTTGTACACACAACCAAAAATTTAGTTCATTATTACAATTAGAATCTGACTCCTCATTTGCAATTGAATGCTGAGATTTAGTCAAATGAGTCAACTGTCTAGGTGTAGAACCAGCTCTTCAGAACTTTCTCCATGATAAATCAATTTAATTGAATCAATTCAATTAACTCATCAATTATTTTCTATTTCACTAATGCTTTATAGTATATTTTTATTTTGTGAAGTTACACTTATGAAAAGGTAAATAAATATTTACCTGTGAGAAGATAAAGTCAATATGGTTGAAAGCCTACAGGTCAACATATTATTCAGTGAAATCTTCATAATTATGAAAATTAAGTCCTAACAGTAAATCATTTAATCATTTAATCTTGTATTTTCTCACTTGTTTAAGAAATATTTATGAAGTACCTACTATCTGTGAGGCAGTATTCTAGGTGTCAGGAAACAAACAGTCCTGGGGATAAGACATTACAAACCTTAAAGAAAAAATGATGGAATTTAAGATAGTAATAAATGCTCTACAAGTAATCTGCTGAGCAGAGGTATGAATGATGACAAATCCACCATCTAATAATCTGGGGCATTTGTCCAGGCAGAGGACTCAAGAGTGCAAAGACCTAGATGTGTGCAATGGTGTTTAGAGTTCCCTTT
Organism: Sciurus vulgaris; assembly: GCF_902686455.1. Taxonomy (NCBI): domain Eukaryota; kingdom Metazoa; phylum Chordata; class Mammalia; order Rodentia; family Sciuridae; genus Sciurus; species Sciurus vulgaris. The sequence continues at coordinate 153,017,359 of NC_136466.1, forward strand.
AGGTACTGCAACAAAAAGTGAGCTGTTTGGATACAGCCTCCTCAGCTCTGTGCACAATATGTAAGCAGATCCAGGTTAAAGTTAAAAAGGTAACTTGTGCATAAATTACATGCTTTATGAAGCTCAAACTTAATTAAATTTTGCAACAGTTCTTCCAAAGACACATTCTGGACTTTGAGCCTCTACACACTGTTTACACTATGATAATATGTAATATAACATGAAATATGAGAAGGAAGAAAATATGTCAAGAGGATTGCTTAACTAAAGACAGGGAGAATGATTTGTGAATACGTAGGTTGTAGGACAAAAATGTTTGGGGAAATTACTGAGAGAATTATATAATGTTTGGTTAAATGATGGTATTCTGAATAGCTGAAAAGCCTGCCAAGGTATTGCCCAGAGAAGAAAATTCAAGATACGCACAAATCACAAATCATTAACTGAGAGAAGTCTGATGGAAATGTACATTTTGCGCTGAATTTCTGAACCATTTGGAGAATAGAGCACAGCCAGTTCTTGTTTTCTTCCTCAGCAACATGTTCCTGAAATTAACCTCAAATACAAAATGCAATAAGCACATCATTTTTGTCCTATAAGGTTTAAAGTAATATAAATAGATAGTTGCTCCTCCATCTCCCCAACTGGCATCAGTAATTAAGCTCATTTCATCCATTTCCTGTCCACGGTCAGCTACTCACACAGACTTGTGCTAACAAACACTTACTGAACCTACATTCTATATCAAGAATTTCTCCAGGTATATTCTTCTCAGCGTTATCCCAAATGCTGACGAATGAAAGGCAAGCAGTATATTGGCACCTACTTCCAAAAAATAAAGTAAGTGGGTTGTAGGGACCATGATACGGTGTTTACCATAGGAATTCATTCCTACCTGGAGATTAATAAATCCCCTCAGAGGAAGTTAAAAAAAAAAAAAGTGATAACTGAACCCCACCTGAAAAGATGAAGAAGGCACCACCAGTTGATGAGAAGCAGAGGTCTTCCAGAGAGCAGTCTGAGCCATCCCCACCCAATTATGATGTGTTTGAGGAGCCATGAATCCCAGTAATGCCAGGATTGAGATGCTGGAAAAATGGAACTAATGCGGTTGTGTGAAATGGTTTTCAAACCATTCTCAAGAGTTTAGACCGTAACTATCAATTATCAAGTTTGTTTCTTAGAAAAGTATAATAGGTATCAGCAATTTAGATTGTTAATCATTTTTCTCTGTGGGTATCTGCCCCTGCTGATTCTCAGTCCTTCAGAATTGGATGCATCTGAATATACCCCTAGTAGGGACCTGGACATGTGTCTCAGTTCTGGCCAGTTCAAGCACTACTTTCTCTGGTATGTAAAGTATATGATAAATCAAGTGTTTGTGGATAATCAGCTGTTTGAAATGTTCAGGTAATAGGTATTTTACATTAATCCTACTAAACTGATAAAATATAGCTAAGAGAACCACAGTGAGAACCTGAAAAATAAGAATCCAACCTGTAATCCCAGCAGCTTGAGAGGCTGAGGCAGGAGGAACTCGAGTTCAGTCAGCCTCAGCAAAAGGTGCTAAGCAACTCTGTGAGATCCTGTTTCTAAAATAAAATACAAAAAAAGACTGGGGATGTGACTCAATGATCAGGTGCCCCTGAGTTCAATACCCAGTAGACCCTGCCCATTTCCCCTTCCCCCCAAAAAAAGAATCTAAAAGGGAAACAAGAGTGAATCATGGACAGAAAGAGCTAAGGACATGTCTGCACACTTGAACCCGGTCAGGTCCAAAGCTGAAGTCCCTTCTGAAGTTCAGTAACTTGGTCCAATAAATTCTGTGAATAAAACAAAGTGAATGAACTTAGGTTTTTGCCATTTACAACCAAAATTGAAGTAACTATTTTAAAAATCCTATGAAAACCAAAAATAAGTAGTTTCATAATTAAAAAAAAAATTAAACAAAAACAGAAACCCCAAAGATGGAAGGACTTGCACTTGCAAAATAAATCAGAGTATAGATATAAGCTTACCCCAGTGGTTACCTAACACAGGGAAAATGAGAAAGAAGGTCCACCTCTGAGTAATATCTGGGGAGCTCGTGGGTAAATTTTAGTTTTTAGACTTTAAAGACTTTTATACCTACTAGGAATTCACTTGGATTTTAGCAAGTATTAGAAATATAAGTCTGGAATCCTGGAAAAAGTTTGACTCAAAATATACAAATTTAGGATTTGCTAACATTTTTGAGAGAGAGTACTTGGAAGCGAATCAAATACGTGTGTGTCTCAGAAATTGAAGGTGGGAGATTTCCCAGAGAAAAGGATAGAGATCATTGTGAGAGTAAGCATAGAATTTAGCAGAGTGAGGGGCAGCGAACGTCCCCTTTTTCTTGCATGTTGGATCCCGTCAGTGCTATTCTCAAGAATGGTAAAGAGCACGCATGAAATCTCAGTGGATCTTGGAAAGAAGGAGGGTTAAGAAACATGAAACAAGTAGAGGCTAATCATTTTTTTCAGTAAACCTAGCAATGGAAAGAATACAAGACATGAAGTGATACATAAAGGAAAACATTCCAGAACAGGTTTATGGAATATTAAAAACACTGATTTTTTAATGAATTTGTGGAAGGAGGAGAAGGAAACGAAAGGGAGGGAATACAATAAAAGAGCAAAGGCACAGGGGAGAATAAATTAACATTTATATAGTTTTAAAGGAGGGAGAAGGCTTTGGGAATATGTGGAAGACAGTTTCACCTGACCCTGGAGCGAAGACAAAGAAAAGAGGAAAATCGTTTTTAGACAAAAGAGAGGGAGAAAGATAACACTACTGTTTTTACTTCTGTGAAGCAGAAGGCTAGGTGACCTGGAGAGAATAAACCCCATGGGTACAAGGAATTGAGAATCAAGGTTTAAAACACTGATTGTGAATAAGAGAAAAAAGGTCTACATGAGCTATTCAGAAATAAAGGGGCTCTTCGTTGTTGTTGCTGTTGGTATTTTTGCATTTTGTTGTTTTAATGCCAGAAATGTAACTAAATTTGCAGAGAAAGCTAGAAACCTACTTGTAATCAATCTTTACAGCCTGCCTGAGAGCTTCCTGGTGTAGAATCTGAGAAAAAAGTGATTAGTGGTACCCAAGGCTTCCACTGACTGCATAATCATGGTGAAAAGGGCAATAAATAAATGAAAGCCAATGGTTTAAAGACATGATTCAGTGATTGACAGGGTGGGCACAAGATTCAAGCTGAATACTTTGTAAAATCAAAACCTCAATAATGTGGGAGAATAGGTTCATCCAAGGACAGTGTGAGCTAGAAGGTAATCACATAGAAATGAAGCAAGTATAATACCAATGTTTAGTATTTAAAAACCATTTATTCTAAATGATGTTGCATGCATGAATAGAAAATACTGAAAAAATGTATACTATTATTGATATTGCAGGAAACTCCAATGACTAGGGCTCAAATTCCTTGGCAAGTAGGGGAGACAGCAGCAGGCAGCCAGGGACAGGGTGTTCTGAAAATAGATTTGAATTAGTAACCTGGATATTAGGAGGCATTTTAGAAGTTGGACAATGAAAGTTGAAGAAAATGAAATGAAAAGAGGAACTTTATGGGTTGGCCACACTCACAAGAACATGTATTTAAAATATTTTTACCACATATTCACAGAGTTAAATAGATTTACAGACTAGTCATATATTCTCAACTATAAAATGAGGAGTGTGTCATTTTTTAATATTGTCTAGGGCATAACTTCTGTGTTATTAATTCCCACAAGTCATTATTTCATTGATCATTCCAAGCAAGTTATTTGTAAAGCTAAGCTTATTTTAGTGCAATGTTACTCTTTCTCAGTTGACCATGCTCAAATAGTGTATTTTATATTGTAGTGCTGTGGCATCTGAAAAAGAATAATATCCAACCTTTCAAAAAAGTAGTTGTTTTCATATGACTTTGGCTTACAATTTAACAAATGACCTACATGCAAAGCATTTGTGAGAGACTGCTTGTAGTTAAGGGGGAGTTTGGAGATTATAAACAAAACTGCATTAAGGAAGGCTGGAGTCAGAGAGAAAAGGAAAGCAATAGATCAAGTTTAAATGGGCAACATTAATGGGAGTTATGGGCACACATTTCAAAATGAATATACCCCAAAGAATTTATAGAACACCTCTCATAATTGGAAAAAGACAGATTTTACAATTATCCTCAGGACAAGCCGCCAATAGAATAAAATACATAGCTTTAGTGTCAAGAGAAATGTATGAGACAAAAGGGAGACTCCATTGAAATAGGGAAAGAAAAGAAAAGAAAACACAAACTATGCAATTGAACAGAACTGCAAATAGGTCTTTGCTTTAATGGAATGTATTGAAAACATGTAGATGCATACTAAAATTATAATAATGTTTAATTGCTGTTTTTTTAATTGCAAACATTGTTTCCACAGCAGAGCAATAGTAATTTAACATGCATTCTTGTCACAAAATATGTTAGATAACTGGAATTTTTACTAAGTGTGATAAATTGTAAAGATTAAACTTTACATTTTCTTATATTGGATTTGTTAGAAATTATTTATGACTATTTGGTGAGAAAAAAACTATTAAAGAATGCTTAGAAATTTCAACTTTGTAATCAGTTTTACATTAAACATTTACATATTTTGTGGAAGAAAATGATAATCTTTAAAAGATTTAAGAATTTACATTTTTTTAAAATCAAGGTGTATATCAAATGGTAATTTCATGCAGCATTATATCATTTGTATCAATTTAAATACTGGATGTAGAAGGGTTGGCATTATTTTTTTTTTTTGTTTTCTTTCTTCTTTTTTTTTTTTTTTTTTTTTATTTTTAAGGCTTATTATTTTCAGAGTCATTCACTTAAAAGAGAAAACAATGTATATTTTGTGAAATGTCCTGTTCTACGACCTTAAGACTGATGTAACTCTATTCACTGCTAATGTTGAAAAAAATAATTTAAATGCCTTACAAAAGAAGGTTCTCACCTCTTTTACTTAATTATTTTCTATCTAACAACATTCTTAGGTATTTGGAAAGTTTTAAAAAGGGATAACACAGAGAGAACCCTTATACACCAACCTTAGTTTCTCAGAGCCACATCTTGTGCAAGCACAGGATATTTATCTTAACTGATGACTTAACATGGTACATTTGAGTTTCCTGTCAGAATTGCAAGTGAAGTTGACCCACAGAGTCCAAAGGAGAGACCTCATTTAAATGTGTCAATCTGGTAATCATTATAAAAATGATGATTGATAACATCAAGATATATGATTAAAATAATCTATGAGTCACATGAGAGAGAGAAAAATGTGAGCCCATATGGGGAAGAGTGAAGTACTGCAAACCAAATCTTGATGTTTGCCAGCATTGATGTGCCAGGAAAAGGAAGAGGAAGAATGAAAACCAGTGGTAGCAAAGCAGGAGAATGATAAGCAGAGCGGACTGCTCTGAGAGTCAAGTGCAAGGTGCACTGAAATAGCTGCCATCTCCATTAATGCAGTTAAAGGCCAGAGGCTGACCACATTTGTCAGGCTAGTGGTCTTTGCTCTTCAATTACCTCAACCTGAGCAGCTTCATAAAAGGTTATGGATATAATCTACAACAAAAATGGAAAGCCAAGTGACAGCAGGAATAGACAGCCAAGTAAAAGGCTTGGTTGAGGAGCAATGAGCCTCAACATCTTGATAGATTTCAACACTAAGCATTTACTTTTACACTCCCTTGTCTGAGAATTGGCTGTTTGGCTGATTTATGTTGAGTTTGTCTTGACCTGGTGATACTATAGGTTTCCAGCTGGCTTCATCTTTGCTCCTCGGGTCTTCATTTTAGGGTGTAGGCTGAAGGACTAGATGTTACATATATCGTTTGCTTCTCATACACATTAATTGGCATTCCATTAAGCAAAATCAATCCACAACCAAGGCTGGTATATGCAAGCCTTGGAAATAGATGCCACCAAATCTAGAGAAAAAAGGATTTCTATGAGAAGTACAAGCAAATCTACCTCAGGGTTATTGTATCAAGTGAGACTCCTTTTTTTCAAATGGTAGTATAATGGCATGGTTCCATGCTAAAGAGTGAGTTCACAGAGAAAGAAAAGAAGTTTATGCTTCTGAGAACTGAGAACAAGGGGATAATTGCAGAGACAGTGTTCATGCCAGTGTTAAAGTAAATAGGAACAGAATCTAATATACTAATTAAAGAACTCAGTTCAGGTGGAAGGGGGTTATGTAAAATCACCATTATAGAAGGAAAAGTAGAATACAGGCAGATTAGCAGATTAGGTGCTGAGCTGATGAGATGGTTCTTTTATACTTAAATCTCACACTTATTTTTGGCCATAGTTTTGCCCAATTATTCTTCCTGTCTGAAAATGCTTCTTCCCTTGAATAGCTATCTGTGGTCCATCTACTACCAGTTTATTGTTTTGTTATAACTCACTTCATAATTATATCCCTTGATCTTCACAAATCAAACCCAAAATCATATTTCAGGTCCTGACCTGCCTCACTTTTGCTCAACACGTTCAGGTCACATATCTAGTCAAGATCACTGGCAAATGAAAAAGAGACATCTGTTTTTTCTTCTTATTTCTTATATTAGTACTCAGCCTACCAATCTAGGTAGCCTGAAATCTCAGATTTATATTATCCCTGCCAATATTTAACATAATATTTAATATATGATCTATATTTCTTATTTTTTAACATTGCATTAAGCATTATAATTTACTATCTTTTTCTACATATCAAATTATAAACTTAATATAACTATGCATATTTATAATTTAACCTTGTTGAATACAGGGTTAATGAATGACGAAATATATAACAAAAATTACAAATGGTAAAATAATATATGAATATATATATATTCCATATTTAACATATGAGTATATATGACACACATAATGAAATGAAACTTTATATCTCACTTATATATAGATCTCTACCAACCTCTATTAAATGTTTTTATGAATAGTGATAGAAAAACAATAAAAAATATGTCATTCTAAATTCACATTAAGCAAGGTCTCAACAGAAAATAAATAGTAAAGAGAAACAGGTGGGAGAGTTATGTCAAGGTCTGGGTATGGATAAGGACAACCAATCCCTTCTGGTACAGAGTCCCTGGTCTCACAGTCAGGGGGTTGGTATCACCTTTTTGCCCATAGAGTTACAGAATGTGGGTCCCAGAGAATAGACCTATATAGCTATAGCATACACAGTTGGACAATGTGTTGGCAATCCAAAGACTGACACTAACTCTTGTGAAATAAATGGGAAGAACCACAAGGACGAACATTCCAGCCTCATTCCCATCTTGTCCTCTTAATCTTTTCAACACAACTTCCTGGAAAAACACCATGTAAGTAAGTAAATATAAGGCCTCATCAACAAGATTGCCTTATGTAAATTTATGATTTTTAATTAAAATAAATAAAAAAAATACATTAAATTTTAAAAAAAGCCTCATCAAAACGTGTGTCAAATCAGCAAGAAAAAAGGTAAAAATTTGGTATGAAGGGGTACAAGGTAAAAATTTATTACAGCAAGTTTCAAAATGCTTATTTACTGTTTGTCATAATTATAGGTGTCATTTGATTTTGAAGATAGTTTCTTTTTTCCATATATTCTTAGCAGCGGAGTCAGGCAAACTTATAAATAAAATTTTATTTAGTAAAGTTTTAAATAATTTAAGACAATTTTGATAGATCTACAGAGATCAAAAACATTACAAAAAAGTAACAAAGCATCTTAAAAATAACACATGAAAACTTTCAAAAGCTATTGTAATTAAAATGTCACTGAACAGGTTTTAGAGTAGATTGTCCTTTGTTGAAGAGATAGTTGATAAATTGAGACCCATCAGAAGAAATTATCCACAAGCAGCACAGAGAAACAAAAACACTGAATGCTCTCAAAAGAAAAGGAAGAATAGAGAAAGGATGAGAATATTGACATCTTTTGGGGGGACATCCCAGAACAGCAGGAAGAGAAAGTCTCAGGTTAAAACAGTAATTAACATTGCTGAGGATTGCCAAGGAGTGTCTAGAGATGCAGATTTATGGATTTATGAAACCCGACAAATTCCAAATAGCATATACAAAAAAGACTTCCATGCCTAAACAAATCAGTGATACTTCAGAAGATCAGAAGCTAAAAGAAAATCTTAAAAAGCAGCAGGAAAATAGTGTACCTTTATGGATGAGACAGGATGATCTCTTATATCACCAAAGCAACAATGAAGCTGTAGAACAGTGGAATTAAATAGCTAGGACCCTGAAATAAATCCTTAATGTGCAAACCTATATATAGTAAAATTCTTTCAAAAATGAAGAATTATTCTATTTTCAGGAAAAGTGACATAATGGATGCATACTCTACCAGAAGATCTTGACTTAAAAAATAATTTAGGCAAGAGAAATTATCCTAAATTTGGGGTTGGTGGAGACAGTGAAGAGAGCGAGTGATAAATGTTTGTAAGTTAACTGAGGTATTGGCTTATTAAACAGTAGTAATTTACTCCTGGTGGCTTACTAGTTTTTTTTTTTAAATGACAAGACTTTAAAAATGACTATGTGGTGTATGTTAACGAGTTAAAAGGTCTTTAAGTTCTACATTACTTATATAGTCTGCTAGAAAGGTAAAAATAATGACTGGTGTTGATTAAACGGTAATAAGTTCAGTGTGCTCTGGCTTTCATTTTTAGGCTACCTATTAAAGTTAACAGTAAGCAGCGTCTATAACTTGAAGAGAAGGAAAGGATAGAATGACAAAAAAATAATCAAGACATAAAAGAAGGAAGAAACAAGCTAAGAGAAACACAGCAGCCAGAACAAATTGAAAGCCCAAAATGAAATGACCTGGCATTTCTGCTCCTAGATGTATACACTAAAGAATTCCACCCACCTGTGAACAGGACACAGATAAAGGGGTATCAGCAGCATTGCTCATCATAGGCAATAAACTCAAACAGCTCAAATGTCAATCCACAGTAATATGTACAGGTAAATTGTGGTTTATTTTTAAAATGGCAAACTGTACAGCAATAAAAATGAATGAATTACAGCTTCACACAAAATAAAAAATAACCTTTAAAAATGTAACAGTGAAAAAAAAAATTCCCAGAGATATGTAGTATCATTCCATTTATATGAAATTCAAAAGCAAGAAGTAGACAATGCTATTTATAAGTACATTAGTGTAGAACCTGGGTTTAAAAAAGTAAATATGAGGATATGCTTCACTATAGAAGAGGCCATTCTGACTGAGATGCATCTTGTCCCCTAAGTGAGCTGAGTTCATTCTTCTTCATGAGTAAGAACTTCATCACATAAGTATTTGGTTTATCATATTTGTTATATTTTTCCTTATTTTAGCAAATTCACCATAGTGTGACCTCACCTCCTTATTTGGCCAGTTTGAATCCATTAACTTCTCTTGTCAAGTATCATTATTGTATTTATATAAATGAATTTTAAAATCAATGAAGGATGCTTTATTTGATAATTTGATTCTTGCCAATCATGACTACTGTGAGAATTTTGAAATTCAATTTTTTCCAATTTGGGTTTTGCTATTTTTTCCAGTTTGAAGTTATCTTCATATTTGATATATATAGTTTCTATGTGTTCCTGATGTGACTGATTATAATAAAGCTTACAACTGGGTTAAGGACAGTCCTTAAAGGTAGCTTTAGAGAAAAAACTTCTAAGTTAAGAACTTTGCTTAGAACCTTATCAACACACCACCCCAGCACTGATCTCCTGTAGAGGTTGTGGTTGATTTATCTGCTCAGAAGACCTGGAATTCTTTTGATTATTTCTGTGAGCCTCTCTGTTTCAGTGTGTGCCTGTGTGTGCTTTTCTCTCTAATGGCCTAGTTGTTCTCTCCTGTGGAAGATGATGTACATCAGCAAGAACTTCATTGCTTGAACAGAGTCAGAAACATCAGGGGGTTTGTTTGCCTCCTAATTTTGTGGGTTTATATCCATAACTAAATTCAAGAGCACACACTCCAGCCTCCTTGCCTCTAGTTTTACAAATTCAGAGGACACCTTGTCCATTTTGCCTTTTAGGATCTCAACAGAGCTACAGTAGTTTTTCTGAACTCAGCACATACACATATGCTCAATATTTCTTTTGGCTGATGCATCATATAGTAATTAGACTTGCAACAAAATGATATTGATAATTAAGAAAATGTAAATTAAATTCAGGATGTGGTTTGACAATACTATTTATCACAGACAGATAAATTTTCTGTGCTGCATCATAATAAATGTTATGAAAGATATGAGACAATGGAAACTCTCATGCATTTCTGTGGGACAATATGGAATTTTCTGGTGAAGTTGAAGATATGGGTTCCATACTCTTCAGTAATTCAAGTACTCATACATTCACCAGAAAGCATGCACAGTAAAATTCACAACATTAGTGGGAGAAAATGTGGAAATAATGCATCTCTACATATTATCTATGTAACTCAACATCATAATATTTTAAAAGAAATAAAACTTAGCTTGTCTTTTAGTTAGTATCACTGTAATTATTCTGTGTTAAACTCCTATAACATATCACATAATATTACCTAGAATAAAAATCAGACTTCATCGATAAGCAAAATGTACCCTCTTCTTTCATTTTCCCTTTTCTCATTGTTGCCTGGTAGATATTACCCATCCTCTTTCCCCATAGGATTTTCTATGAGTTCCAATATTCTCAGAAAATGCTCAAGGGAAAAGAGAAAACCTGTGGAAACCTTTTCCCCCACGCCTAATGTCTTAGGAATATGTCAAGGCATACCTGTTTTTTCATTGGACTTTGGTTAGAAAACTTAAAAATGCAGTGAGTATAGTCTTCTGACCATGTTTCCCTTGTCTTGACTTTTCTTAGAACAGAGAAATAAGTCAATAAAGATGGATTGTAGATCAACATAACACATATTAATGAGGGACTACTCACTAATATCATTATTTATTGAAAGAAATAATATTTTAAGGTAAAAAGTGATAAATGATATTAAATCAAAATATTAATGTTCCCTTAATAAGAAAAAGGAATTGTTGACCTCATAATATCTGACATGTGTGAATACATTTGCTTTTGTATATTTTTTCATCTATCATTGAGCTAGAGAGTGTTTCACTCTGGGGGACTTGCATAGCGGCATAAGAGAAACCAGGCATTCATAAGCTCTAGGCTTTTAATTATTAGATGGATACCAGGGCTATATATTGTATATGCAGATTGGAACACTTTCTATGAGATTAGGTGTAAGATTTTAATGCCAATGTTTAACAGAATAGTTTGTAGAATTAATAGGAGTCTTAAGCATTTTTTATGTCTCTAATTGGTCAAACCAGAGAGAAATGGAATGCATGCTGAGATCAATGTAATCACTCACAAAGCAGTTTCTTGGTTAAATTGTTTTATTTAAAAGGCACTCAGCATGGGAAAACAACACTATAATTTGCTAATTGAACTCTGAACCTAAAATACAGCAATACAAGAGAAGAAGCGATTTAAGACAGAAATGATCAAATCAAATTAAATAGCAGTTTAATTTCTGTTCTCCCAAAAAATTAAAAAAAAAAAGAAGGGGAAGAGAAAGGAGATGAAACTACTAATGTGCTCTGGTCTGCTTCTGAATGCACATGAACTCAGGAACATAACAAAAGATATTCTGATTTTTTTTGGAAAAGTAGTAGAAACTTGTTTACTTATTATCTTTTCTAAACTTATAGCCAAGTACTCTTTAATGAACCTTTGGGCATATTTATAATCCAAAACCACGTTCCATAAAAGAGTGATACTTGTTTTATGACCACTTAACACACAAATTGTTAGAATGTGAAAGCATAATTTTGGCTCAATTACTGATTTGTTCTAATATGTTGAGAAGATACCTAAGTTTCATTCAAGAAAATCAGTAGTTCATACCAAGTCTTTCCAAAAGGTAAGACACACTTAGAAGATGCATTTTTGTATTCTTTCTAGAACAAGAATAATTTAAAGATAAAGATACATGAAAATGACTTTAACAGAAAACAATGATATTTAAGCTAGGCTAAATGATTTCTTACATGATTGTTCTTTATTAAAAATGGATGAATAGAAACTGATAAAGCACACATACACATATTTAAAGAGAAATGTTTAAAGACAATGAATAATAAGAGTGATGAGAAAATTTCAGAGACTTCAGCTTTTATAAAACTGGACCAAGTAACATGTTTTAATCCACTAGGTGGGTGGTCATAAATGCTATCACTCTTAAGTGTGTTCAGAGTTATATCCCTGTGATACTTGAGCATCCAAAAGTGTTTCAGGGTTAATTTGGGACTACATTAGGGGAGCGGTTTTCTAGCTATAATTTAGTTTAGTGGTTCCTTTCAAGTAGTGATTTCTTACAGGTAGTGAGGCAATTGGGTTTTCTCCACAGTGAGGAATATGTTAGGTCTTGTCACAAGTTAATATGAATACAGCTACATTCTTTGATGAATATTGTATGGATGATTCTGAAGGATAGAAAGAAAATGAAATAATATTAGTACTTTAGCATTATGGGAACATAGTTGCTAACTGTCCAATTTGCTTAAATTATCTTATGGCATCCCCTTAAGTTGAAGATGCAATCTTATTTCATCACTCTATTAACTGCCTATAATCCTTGAATTTGTTTACACTTTATCTAGTTTCCTTCTGGGCTGCCTCCTCACCTCAGCCTTCACATTCTGGAATTGCCCTGGGCTTATTACTATGATGTAGGAAGTTATTAAAATATGTTAATTTACTTGACTGAGATGACTTTAAATTAAGCCCTTATAACTTTCTGCCTTCCAGGCTGTCCACAACTATGTAACACTTGGAATAAGATATTATTCTGTGATCAAATAGTTACTCAGACAAAAAACACCATTATAGCTTTTCTCTCATAACTCTAACCATTTTCACGACATCAGCTCCATAATTTAAGTAAAATTGGTGATCTCTAACACGTACTTAATGCTTATTCTGTGGCCAGGCAATCTCCTGCACACTCGGCATGTTCCACAATCGTTCACATTTTGCAGATGAGGTCTGAGTGGTTGAGTAGCTTTTACAATGTCATAGAACTAATTGGGGACGCAGCTCTGAGTTCTCTCAAGCTACCTGGCTTCCAGGTCAATGTTCTCAGCCCCTGTAATCTATGGTCTTTTAAATGTTGTCACAGACAGAAAGAAGGGCGATCTTTCTATGTTTTAATGTTGTCTCTATCATTCTCCTTTCAGATTGGGTTGAATAGCTCCACCATTTTGAAAATACAATTATAGTGCAATATTGATAAAGGTTTGGATTGGTTCCTTTGATAATGGAGTGACTGAGAGAGTCTTTAAAACGCGAAAGGTGTTGGACTACACCAGGGTGTAGCTTTGTGTCAGAATGCCTTCCTAGCATGTACAAGACCCTGGGTTCAATTTCGAGCAATGCAAAATTAATGGATGTGATCGGGTTTCAGTTTTAGAAGGTATATTCCATGAAGGTATAAAGAAAAATACTGGGAAACATTATTTTCTTTGGTACATGTGATCTTTAGGATCTCTGTACCTTCAGATCTCCCCCCCTCTCTCTCTCTCTCTCTCTCTCTCTCTCTCTCTCTCTCTCTCTCTCTCTCTCTTCTCTTCTCTTCCCTCCCTCTCTCATTCTTTTCACACTAAACTACTGTTTTCCCCTGATGTAAGGACCATAACTCTATGTAGCTTTTATAAATGATAATCACTCCAGCCCACCATCCGTTCACAAAGCCCCTAGATTTCTTGGCTGTAACTTCTTTCAAACTTTGATTAAGGACCACTCGCTCTGGTATTCATTCTTTAACCATTAAGACTATTGTTAAAGATTGTGCCTAATGCTCTGAGTATTAACATATAATAATTGCCTTTTAATTCTTCCATGTGTCTCCTCCTGTAAGGGCACTAGATATCTCTTTTTAATCCTAATTCCTATTGTGCTACACAAACTATCCACTGGTGTTAGGATAGGCCTTTGAGTTTCTGACACCAACATGAACATCCCCTGCTATGGTTCCATGACTTATTCCATCTGGACAGGGCAAGGTTGGAAAGTATGTATGGGGAGGCCCTCTAGGGCTTGAGAAAGGATACAGCTTATAGGAACTTTTAAAGGATTGCTCCTATAGCTGTCATAGAATCAGTCTGTTGACTTCTACACCAAGTGGGTTCAAGACACTTCTGTTGCAACAGGCATTAATGTTAAGTTTACATAACATGGAGATTATTTACCAAAATGTAATAAATGTCTCAAAACCACACAGGTGCAATCCACCTGAACATCAGTTCTACTTCTCTCCCCAGTTCAGAAGAATGGGAAAGAGGAAAACAATGAGGAAGGAAGACAGGAAGGGATGGAAGGAAATGTGTTAGCCCTAACAGACTAAGGCATATTCACAGAAGAATTTCAGACATAATAATATCTGTACAAATATATTGGAAATATTTTTAACTTGATAAATAAAAACTTCAACAGCTTTCTGTTTAGTAATGCATTAGTAAATCCTCAAGTTAAATAAAATTGACTTTGTAAAATGGTGAAAAGCATGGATCATTTTGAAGAATAAATGTATTAAGTAGTATTTAAATTCCAAGTATCCTATTAAAAATAAATACTCGAAAATACTCCTCAAAAAATTTAAAACGATAAAAATGACTAACCAAGTAAAATTAATTCGCTGTGTATTACATTTTATAAGAAGTCTTATTTTAAGAGACAACACTAATGATAATAATACTAATTTTAAAATGTGTTCTTACATGAAAAATAAATGAATAAATCATAAGGGAGTTCCTTGAATTAGTCATGAAAAGTCTGGAGGTAAGTAAATGTAGGACAGTACTTATTACCTCAGCTTTGAATAGGAATTAATACTACAAAAGCTTTCCTTTGGAAAAATGAGACTGATTTATAATGCAACTGATTTTTTTTCAATTCAAGAATTCTTTGTTCTTATTATAATTGTGTTCTAAGAAACCTAAATCCTACTATCTAGCAGGCTTTCTGTGAGTTTGAGTACACAAAAATATGTTAGAAAGTTTTCTTGTGATTCCCATTTTGGGCCTCTTTTTCCATCTATGAGAGGACCAGTTTGAGGCAGTTTCCAAGATTCTTCCTGTTTCTAATTTTGGAAAAAGGAGGTAACCAGGGACAAGGGTCAAGTTAGAACTGAAAATGATATATCAGATAGGTGTGGGGAGTGAGAGAAGAATGGAGGAATGTTGGATTATGTAGAAGGAAATGAGAAGGAGGCAGGGTATGAAAATTGGTGAGACAGATATCATTACCCTATGTACATGTATGGTTACATGAATGGTATAAATCTACATCGTGTATAAACATGGAAACGAAACGATATACCCCATTTGCGTACAATGAATCAAAATGTAGTCTGTAAAAAATTAAAAAGAAAAAGAAACCCTAGTGGAAAAGACTTCTGCACTTCAGGGATCCTTGGTGTGACTCATTACCATTCAATATGGTGCTTTGGTAAGAAGCCTGTTCTCTCCAGGGGACACTGTTTCAGTGACTCAGAGGGGCACACTGCGTGTCTGATAGCATGTATCAATCCTCCACAATGCAGCATATCAAACACATGCTGTGGATTTCAGGGTGAAAAGGCATAATCCCTGAATTCAAGGAGTTTATCTAACATTTTGTTCATCACGGATCTTAAGAAAGAAACATGAACATTTAAAAAAAATCTTGATTGTATTTCTATAATCTTAGGTAGACATTCTGAACTATATGCGGTTCTTGAAAGTTATGAGAAATTGGAAGACATTGATTAATGGAATAGGTTGCTTATACCCTGATATTGAGAAATAGTACCTAATGAGGAGCAGATATCCATGCCTATGAGAATTTCTGTAAAGATAACATTGCTAGAGAAATATTATGAGATCTTCTGGTATTTATATTTTTAGGAATTTTAACTTGCATTTCCAAATTAATTGTGGGTTTTATTAAATAGTGCTTTTATGGCATCTTTTCTGGGTGTGAATAAGATGATATGACCACTCAAAACCCTGGGATAGGAATACACATTTTTTTCCTCTACCTTCTATTATCATAGAAAAAACCAATCACTTTACTTTCCAATTTCTAGAAAGTTAAAAACCTCCCACTTTCTTTGCCAATTGCAATTCTTCTCTTCTAGATGGTTTATTTATTTTATTGTCTATCAGGAGAGACAGGCAAATATTTTCTTTTCAGATGAGAAGTTCAGATTGGGTATGTGAATTTTATTTTGTACTCCATTTTTCATATTTATCTCAACAAATGGACATTATATTTTATTTACAAACCTTTTGTTTTGCCTTACAATCTCTCCTATATGTTGAAGTTATATTTATAAAAAAAATCTTTACAGACTGATGTTCTTTCTTATGATTTCAATTTTAGAACACTACATTTCCTTAACTCTGTTTAATAGGAACACTAATTCATTTATAAAATCAACCAAAGATATCCTGTTTAATAAACACTTAATGTTTGTCATCCATGATATTATACACTACAGTGAAGGATGAATACAGCCTGATTCTTTTCTACCGAGCTCACAGAAATATGGTTCTTGTGAAATACCTGACAGGCTGCTAACTTGAAATTTTACACTCCAATGGCAATTTCGAGATCCTGCATTCCAGATCTTATGTAGCTCCCTCTTGATTTCAGCTCCCTTTGGCAAATATTGCTAACCTCACCTTCCTATATAACTCTCTTAACTTAAAGCTGGATGTAAATTTTCTGCCTGAATGTAAAAGATTGCTTTTATATTCTAGAAACCTTCTTTTATAATGTGAAATTCCCACAAGGCAAAAAAAAAAAAAAAAAAAAAAAAAAAAAAGTGACAAAGGAATAGTTTCATCTCCCTTAGGTGAAAAAAATAAATAAATAAATAAGGAAGAAGGAAGGAAAGAAAAAGGTTACAGATTCAACTGCCTTTTTTAGAGACCTAGCTTTGGCTCAAATCAGAATTAATTTACTTATAGATGTGATTAGAATTAGTTCAAATTAAATTATAGTAAATAATAATCATTTGTTAGGTTACAACTTATCTGATGGAAGGGAAATGGGATACTCAAATAACAGGGATTATACATATAAAGGGGTAAGGAGAGAATGGTTTCTTAACTGAGAATCTTTTGTTTATGATATTTATGACTTCTGTGAATCTTAAACCAATTATAACACTTTTAATGATATTTGGATATCAGATATTTATGAATATGAAAGAAGTTATGGAAGTCACTTTGAAACTCAAAGGTATTATGTAAAACATTAACAAAATAATACTGTTGATAACCTTTATTGTTCAGCCCAAACTGCATAGGAATTGAAAGCAAATAAGCTTTCATGAACTTGATGTTATCTTTATTTTTAAATGTAAAGGTAAATGATTTGAGATGTGTCACAGAGCAAAATATAGTGTTACCATCTTTTAGTCTGTTACAGCAACAGAATATCAAGTATCCTCACCTTCTGTGCACCAGGTTGAAAACTATTAGTTATGCACAAAATAGCATTCTGCTCTGGCAAGCATACAATTCACCTTGCTGTAGGAAGACTATAGAAAGCAATTTTCTGATTCTTAGCAATTCCACAGTTATGTAAAGTGTAGGAATCAACAGCTTCCTAAGACACTGTTATACAAAATAAATTAAACATCTTTACAAGGAAGATAGCAGAATTTAATGGTCTTTGCAACACTGTCATTCCTTTTTATTATAATAATTTTAAGGTGAATCTTGGTGGAATTAATATTCTTTTGCATGTCTGTCAGGTAATTTGAAATTTTCAATATGAATTTTCCTGTTAATATTTTCATTTATAGCATTTCATTAATCTTATGGTGAATGGGAAGAAAATTATTTCTGTTAAAACTCTATAAAATGAGATAATATTACAGACACCTGTGTCAGTTTAAAGATACCTTTATCTGCTTATATCATCATGATAAGAAACACTTTTTCTGTCAATGATGGTGGAACTTAAGGTGTTAATGCCTAAGTGGATAAGTTTTTCCAGTCTCAGCGTTCTGATTTAAATCTCAAAGGATCTCTTTAACACAAGATAAAGGGCTAAAAGGCATTGCTTCAAAAGACAAAACAAAATCTTTGGAGTTTGGCTGAAGTTTGCTGGTTTCATCATACATGAAGCAGTATATTAAAGTATGAAAACAACTTTTTTCATAACTTAGATATGCTTCATAAATTAAAATCACTAAGAGTTAAAAATGCTTTTGACAAAAAGTACAATGAAATACCAGCCATAAACACTAGTCTTGCTTCTCTGTGAACTGCTTCTTTTTGTGATTATACACAAACCTAACTTAACCTACACATTACCAAAATTAGCAGAAATGCCAAGATGAAAGCATTTGATTTTGTTTTTGTTACACACTACAAACAATTATAAAAATAAAAATTAGCATCACCAAATGCCTCTCCTCTCTTCTGTATATTGGAGCTTAAAAAAAATGTTTTGCCAAGGGTTCAATATTCCAAATGGGTTTATGCAATTCTGTAAAGAAACAGAAAATTTACAGTTTGACCTATTTCTGATATATGATCATGAATTTAAAATGACTAAATAAATAAATGAAATCAAGAATTTCTAACTTGCTGGGTTTTTTTTCTTTTATTTGATTCCCCACTTCATTGGAATTCTTATAGAAACTACCCAATAGTTCCTGTGACCTTTATGTTGTTTTATGGGCTAAAATTGTTTATCTGCCAGTTTCATTATCTGGGAGAGAAGAATAAACCATTTGCTTTTATTTTAACAACAAATCTACAGCTATTTCCCAGCAGTCATAAAGTTAGGACTTTATAAGGTGTGAAAGGGGTGGCGAGGAACACCAAGGGAAAGTGTACTGTGAAAGAAACTCAAGGAACAACCAAGGAAAGTAATGGCTTTTCTTTTCACTAACTTTTTAAATATTTTTTTTAAAATTACACCTTGTTTATTAATTTCCTTTGCTACCAAGGAAAGATTTCTCTTCAGTCTCTCCCTTTCCTCTTTCAATTTCCTGCTGCCATTTTGTACAGTAAGGAATTGGGCTTCCTGTAGCAGTTTCCATCGTTTTATCCCGATTGAGCCTTAGACAGTTTAACAGCCTGTCCTTATTTTAGAGATCCCTGTAAGTACATTAATGAGAAAATTCCTCTTAGTTCCTACATTTTCATTGAGTAGAAGATCTTCCCCCTCCTCATTGTTTCTTTTTGGGGGTCCTTTGGTTTTTGTTTTGCATTTTTTCCTCCAGAGTTTCCTTATTTTCTCTATCCACCCTATGCTCTCCCTTTCTCTTTAAGAATAAAGCCCCACACAAGTCAACTTTCAATGCACAAGGTTTGTTGCCTACACACACCATTTTATATTTGTCTGACAAGGAACCAGTCAGACAATGTTGGGAGTCCTCCTGAGCACTGAAAAGAAATAACTGGATCCAGAGTCCATAAGTGTCATATTCTTTCCCAAGAACCTCTTTGCCTGTATTTCTGCATCTCCCCTTCCCTGTCCCACATTTTGCATTCTTCTGTAGTAAACTCAGCTTCCTGATGTCTGAGGTGAGATGGGCAAGGCAGCTCCTCTCCCAGGATCCATTTCCAACTTGCCTTGTAACTGCTACCTCTGATTTAAGAGCCTGTCTAACTTTCTCTTTTGCAATTCAGTAACTTTCTCTGGTTTCTCTCTTTATGTATGTTTTAGTTTCTGGCTTCTGCTGGCAATTTCACCATCAGCTAATCTTTTCCTCTCTTCCTTGCTGAAGTTGTTCTGCCTTTCCTGACTCCTCTTCATCATCTCCATGATTTTGAGTGTTTACCAATATTTTTCTTTATTGTAATTGCTGCTAAGCCTTAGGAGTGAAAGGAATTAAACATATCCTGCCATAAAAGAGGAAGCACCAGTTACCTTTGAGAAATACATAATGTAGATTAAAATGTGTACTTTTCAAATTGAATAATCAAGAATTAGACATTTAAATGTCTTTAGCAATGTTTCCTAAAAGAGATTGAGAATAATTACTTTATCCAATTATTAATGACTAATTAGGTTTTTCTACTACTCTTCATAATAATGCAAGCTTCTAACTTGGAATTTTGGTGTGATTTAAAATAAATAGGGAAAAACATTGAAATTCATCATATTAGAGACTGTGCAGGGTATTATGAGAGCTCAAATCAGGCCCACAGAAAATAATGCAGATGAAATTTCCACTTGAATACTTTATAACCACCACTTGAAATTGATTTCTGTATTAGGGTCATATTCTAAGGTTTTTTTGTTCTACTTCTCCTTACACCATTTTTCTCTCAGTTTATATGATTGGTTCCAATACATGTTTTCTTTGATGGAAATGCTGGAAATGTTGGTTTACATGTAAAACTTACATTCAGTGTTCAAAGTTTTCATTTATGCAGGATCTCCTCAACAATCTCATGGTCTTTCAGAGCAAAGTAGGATGGAGTTCATCCACTGCCTTCCTGATCTTTGCAAAACATTTTATTTTAGAAATCACATTGTCAATTTTTTACAGTTCTGTCAATTTGTTTATAATTTTTTGCATGGGTGAAACATGCTTTTAAATAATTGATTCCTAGTTTTAATTTCCTCCTTCTTCTTGGGACATGTGAAAATGCATGTATTCAAGGAATTAATCATATATGTGTGGGCTCCCCAGTATTGCCAAGAAAGAAGTGCAAAGTGCAAATTAAACAGGCAAGGAGAATTTTATGCCAGACAATTGCAAATGGGAAGAGAGGAGTCCCTACTCTCCTGAAAGAAAAGATGGAAAGTGTTTAAGCCCTGGTGGAGCTAGCCAGAAAGTGCAGAGGATACTCGGGTGAAGTTGGGCAATGTGATTAGACCACCTCTCCTTGCTAATCCTCCTTTATCAACTTTAGACTTCCACCCTCCCTCAGGCAGAGTCTGAGAAAAGGAGAGCTATCTTTCTTGATGATTACATTTCATAAGGATAGCTCCAAGGTCTTTGGATCCACATTACCAGGTTACAGAAGATTTACATCTCAAATGGGAAAAGGAAGATTTACAATGGAGAATTTTCTAAAGTAAATGCTTTAAGAAAAGAAAGGTCAGGGGTGTATAGTCAGAAAGGAACCTGTTTAAATTGTCATCAAGCTGAAGGGAAGTTTAAGGCCATTTTGGTCAAAATTCTCTAATAAAAATTCTCATCTGAAAACTATACATGCTTTATTTAAAGTTAAGAATTCTTTAATATGCAACTAACCAAGTTCAGTTGAAATTTAGTCATCATTAAAATTCTAAAATATCAGCTGTTATTAGATAATATGATATACAGCACTAACTGATCAATCATGGTAATTAGCATTTTCTGGTTAGCTTTTTTGTTGTTGTTTCAATTACTTATACATGAAAGTAGAATGCATTTTGACATGTTGCACACAAATGGAGCACAACTTCTCATTCCTCTCAGTCACACAGGTAGTGTAATCATACATGTATATAGGGTAATAATGTCTGTCTCTGTCCTTCCCATCCCCACTGCTCCACCCCTCCTCTCACTTCCCTCCGCATAATCCAAAGTTCCTTCATTCTTCCCTACCCCTTCTCCCACTATGGATCAGGATCTTCTTATCAGAGAAATTATTCAGCCTTTGGTTTTTGAGGATTGACTTATTTCACTTAGCATGATATTATCTAGTTCCATTCATTTAACTGCAAATGCCATCATTTCATTCTTCAAGGCTGAGTAATATTCCAAAGGAAATTATTGATACATGAATAGAGAACCTACAGAATGGGAGAGAATATTTACTACATGCACGTCGGATAGAGCTCTGGTCTCCAGGATATGTAATGAACTCAAGAAAATTAACACCAGAACAATAATAAAAAAAAAAAATCCCTACAAATAACCCAATCAATAAAAAGGTTAAGGAATTGAACAGACTTCACAGAAGAAACATAATAAATCAATAAGCATATGAAAAATGTTCATTGTCTCTAGCAATTAGAGAAATGCAAATCAAAATTACTATAATATTTCATCCTACAATTGTTCTTAACATTGGAGGGGGTGGAACTGAAGAATTTCCAGATACTTACTCTGATTATTAAGAGACCTATAACTAGTAATTGAGAAAATATTTCACTCTTGCCCCAAGTCACTATAATTCTTCACTTCCCTGTGGAGATTTTCAGTTCATCAAGTGATATTAGTTCACTTGTTTCCATTTAAAAATGAACATCACAAGTATTGTTTAATATGTTTCTTTTTTTTCATATTCTACTGTGCCAGAGTCTGGAATTAAACTTTAAATAATCCCTCTGTCTTGTCTTTATGTGTTTATAGAGCCTCTCTCCTTTTCAACTGACCCAGAGAACTGCTTTCAAGAAATGTTAATGTGCTACCTCATCCACCTACATTAAAAGCAAAATAATTTTTTTGAGTGTTATCCTGGCTAATTTTATCCTGTCTGAAGCCACATGTTACAGTTAGTTTTTCAGGATATTGTAGAAAATTTTCTTTCCTTGAAAAATAAAACTTGTTTTCCAGCAGTTGATAAGAATGTGAAAGAACACCAATCCTCTATTGTGTTTTGATAAACATTTAACAAAAAGACAACTTAACTAATAACATTGTATACCTATTGTATCTGTATTGGGTGTCCTTTTTTTTTTGCATTTCACTAACTTATATTCTAATCCATATTTTTGTTTCTATTTTAGTATTATATTATATATCATGAATGTTTTTAATAAACTGCCTCAAAAAATTTATAACACTATGTAAAGTATAACTATAAATAAATTTAACTATATAAATGTTTAAATAAATTAATACTTCAGGAAATCTTCAGTAGAGATATTGGTTTAAAATACCTATCTATTGAAAATGACCACTAGGTGAGAATCTGGAAGTATTTAAAATAAAGCAAAATCTCTTGCTTAGTTTATTTTTAAGATAAATGATTCTAAAAAGTATTTTCAGAGAAGAGACTAAATATTTTTTCTTTAGTTTCCATATTTTGCAACAATTTGTCCTCTTGAAAGAACAAAAATTGTAATGGTTCCCACACTCATTTTGAGGATATTTCTTAAGACATGCTGTTATATTTTCCACAGGTAAACTGCCACTTTTATTATGTGGTTGGTTTGCTTGTAAAGACACCATATAAATTAAGCATATAAAGAGACATTGAATCTGGGCAGATTTGGTTTATTTATCTTTGATTATTTCCCTGTGAGCAAACCCATGTCCTTACTTGCTTTCCAGTTCTATCTTTAATTTATGAAAAAACATTCATGCATCCTTCATGTCATTCAAGGCCATAAAGTCTTCAAGGAGATAAGTATAAAATTGAAGTCAATGATTAGAAAGGAAGTTTACACCATGTACCCAGCAGACTGGCAGTGGGCTCGTTTTATTCAATCTGCTTCTTCCAACAGTACTCTATGCCAGATAAAGTCATAGATCCATGTACCCATGTGAGATATTTCCAGGTAAATATGAATAAATTTACTGTAGTCAGATGAGCAAATTTTTGTTTTAATTTAATAGGAGTTTCAATCACATGACTAAGTGTTCTTCAAAATGTAGTAACTAGATCATAATAATTAATTCTATTAAATAGTTTTTAAAGAGCCCTTGTTGATTTTTTTTTTTTTATTTATTTGCTGTGGTATATGAAGTACTTCAAAATAGAAGCATGTACAATAAACAAGGTAATATCTTCATCAATTAAGTGGAGTCAGCAGTGAGAGTAACTCACTCTAGGCCAACAGACATCATTACATAGTTAAATAGTCAGTTGCAGGAAGCATTATTTTCTCAGATAAAAATGTACTGGCTAAATCTCAAAAAACCAAAGGACGAATGATCTCTCTGATAAGCAGATGATGACACATGATGGGGGGTGGGAGGGGGGCAAGAATGGAGGAAGGAGGGACTGTATAGAGGGAAAAAAGGGGTGGAAGGGGTGGGGGAAAGGAAAAAATAACAGAATGAATCAAACACCATTACCCTATGTAAATGTATGATTATGCAAATGGTATGCTGTTACTCCATGTACAAACAGAAACAACATGTATCCCATTTGCTGACAATAAAAATAAATTAAAATAAAAAAACAAAGCAAAACAAAAAAAATGTACTGGTTATACTATCCTGGATTTAATGAAATGTTTGCTATCTAGTGATTTTAAACACTGTAATAATCTTAAAGATTGTAATAATCCTCATTCCATAGCCATATTTACAGCAACAATTAATTCATTAAATAAATATTCCAAATGTACTTTATTTTTTTGTGAAATACAAATAGCCTTTACTTTTTAGCATAGATTTTATTTGTTTTAATTAGTTATACTTGACAGTAAAATGCATTTTGACACGTCACACATAAATGGAGTTAATTTTTCATTTTTCTGGTTGTACATGATGTAGAATGACACCAGTCATGTAATCATATATGTCATAGTGTAATAATGTCTGATTCATTCTACACTCCTTCCAACACCCATACCCCTTCCCCTCCTCTCACTCCCCTCTGCCTAATTCAAAGTGCCTGTATTTTTCTCTAGTCACTGCCCTTATTATGAATTACCATCTGCACAGCAGAGAAAATATTCAGCCTTAGGTTTTTGGGGATTGGCTTATTTTGCTTAATATTCTCCCTCTCCATCCATTTACCTACAAATGTCATAACTTCATTCTTCTTTAAATGCCATAAATTCATTGTTCTTCAAGGCCAAGTAATATTCTATTGTGTATATATACCACATTTTCTTTATTCATTCATCTGTTAAAAGGCACCTAGTTTGGTTACATACTTTGATTTTGTGAAGTGAGCTGTTATAAAAATTGATGTGGCTGCGTTATGTTCACAGGTATATTGCATAGCAGGTTCAGAGAATTACCATACACTTAGTGACCCACATATTAGTGACTTCATCCATTATCAGGATTCCCTGCTACAGTGGTACGATTTTTAATAGTACATACAACTGCAATGTTATGTTATCACCTGATAACATGTTTGGGTTCATTATTGGCACAGTGCCTTCTGTGGATTTAGATAAAAGTATAAAGGCATATATCTAGCATTATAGTACCAGACATATTACTTTTTCTGCTCAATTTCTCTGTGCTACACCTATTCACCTTTTTCTTCCCCTTAATTCCTGGGGACCATTAATCTTTTCATTATCTCAATGATGTTGCTTTCTCCAGAATGTTTCATAGTTAGAATTATACCTCAGGCTGCCTTTTTTTATTGGCTTCTTTCTTTGAGTATTTTGCACTTAAGATTACTCCATATCTTTTCATGACTTTGTGGCTCATTTCTTTTTAAACCTGGATAACATCCCATTATCCAGATGTACCACAGTCCCCTTATCTATTCCCCAATGAAGGACATCTTGGTTTCTTCCAAGTTTGGTAATTATGACTATACACCTGTGGGCAGGTTTTTGTGTGGTGTTAAGTTTTTAACTCTTTGGGGTAAATATTAAAGTTCATACTTGATGGGACATATAGGAAGAATATGTTTAATTATTGGAAGAGTATGTTTAATTATGGGAAGAGTATTTTTTTTTTTGTAATAGTAGATGGACAGCATGCCTTTATTTTATTTGTTTATTTTTATGTTGTGCTATGAATTGAACCCAGATGCTCATGAGTGCTAGGCAAGTACTTGGTCACAGAGCTATAGCCCCAGCCCCAGGATGTTATATTTGGAGGAAACAGACTATCTTCTATGGTAGCTATGTCACTTTGCAGTTCAATAAGCAATGAAAAAGAGTTACTGTTCTCAAATTTAGTCAGCATTTGGTGTTGTCACTGTCCTGGAGTTTGGGCATTTTAATAGCTTTGTAGTCATAGCTCATTGTCATTTTAATTTGCATTTCCCTTATGATACATGGTATGGAATGCCTTTCCATATGTTTATCTGCCATATGTATGCCTTCTTTATGAAGTTCTGTTTTGACCTTTGGCTCATTTTAAAATTAGATTGATTGTTTATTTTCTTATTGAATTTTAAGATTTCTTTGTATTTTTAATTTTTTAATTTTTACAGACTGCATTTTGATTTATTGTACACAAACAGGGTACATCATTTTGTTTCTATGATTGTGCACAATGTAGATTCATACCATTAGTGTAATCATACATATATGTAGGGTAATGATGTCTGTCTCATTCCACCATTTTCATACCCCCACACCTCTCCTCCCTCTCATTTCCCTCTATATAATCTAAAGTTTCTCCATTCTTTGTATATCTTTAATAACAGAAGTATTTTGTAAATATGTTTTCCAAGTCTGTAGCTTATCTTTGCAGGTTATTGACAATTATTTGTTTTTTGTAGAGAAAAAATAAAAACTAAGTTTAATAAAATCTGATTTCTCAGTTATTTCTCTCATGGATCATGCCTTTGGTTTGGTTTCTACAAAGACATTATCATACCCACTGCCATTTAGATTTTCTCTTATGTTATCTTTTGAGAAGCTTTATAAATTTACATTTATAGTTTCTTCATTTGGGTTTATGATCCATATTAACTTTTGTGACAAGGGTAAGGCCCATGTTTAGATTGTTTTGTTTCAATTTGGTACTATGTGGATGTTCAGCTTTTCCAGCATCATTAGTCAGAAATAATGTTTTCTTTCTAGTGTATTGCCATTGCTCCTTTCTACAAAGAAGTGTTGACTATGTTTGTGTTGGTTTGTATCTGAGTTATCCTGTTCCATTGATATATTTGTTATTCTTTGGCCAGTGACAAACTGTATTGAATACTCTGCTTTATTTTGTTTTCCTATCCATTAATATGGAATATCGTTCATGTATTTATTTTGTCTCTGATTTCTTTCATCGGTATTTTAGAGTTTTCCTCATATATATCTTGTATGTATTTGACAAATTTATATCTAAGCATTTCATCTTGAGAAGTTCTAAGGTGAACCATGTTCACCTTAGAACCATTTTAGTTTCAAAATGGCCAATATGGCCAATATACTGTTTCTGTGCTAGAACAATACTAGAGTTTACAGATGTTGGTCCATCAAGAAATACTATACCTTCACCTTGAGGATGCCTGACTCAGGATCATACCCAGAAGTGGGACAGTGCTGGCTATCAAAATGCCTGGCACCAAAAGAGAAAGGGAACTGATTTGCACATGTTCATATAACTGAAAATACACTCAAATGTGTTTACCCTTTAAAACCAATTACTAATTATACAGCAATCATTGCAATGCTAAGAGGTCAGTTTTCTAAATTTTAAAGTTATTATTTTGAATATTACAACATGTTCAGAGAAAAAGAAGTAAAAGTCACTAATCGATTAATGAAGTAGAAAGATTCAAGGCAGCTGTGAGTCTCCTGTAATTATAGTGACTTGAAAGGTTGAGACAGAATCATAAGTTTGGGGCCAGCCTGGTACCTTAGAAAGACAATATCTCAAAATTAAAATTAAAAGGGGCTGGGGATGAAGCTCAGTGGTAAAGCACATCCAAGTTCAACACCCAATAGTGGGATTAAATAAATAAATAAGAAGAATTGTTTTTTTTTTTTTTTTTAAAGTTTAAAGGTCTAATTTTACAAAACATTCCCTTGTTTATATTTTGTGTTTAGAGTAAGGGATTTAATACTCTGAGGACTGGTTCACATTTCAATGTACAGTAAACAAGTGCCTAACCACTAAAAGGATAAACATTAACCAGTATTAAGGGAGTAAGAAATGTATTACATTTTTAAACTCTTAAGAAATACTATAAAAATAATACTAATTTAGATATTTCTATCCCTGATTTATCCAAATAATTTCTCAGCAGTGACTCTTATCCAAATTACAATTTCAAAATCTCTCTGTTTCTCTCACTGATAAAAATAATATCCATCTTAAAGTATACCACAATCCACTGGTATAAGATATCTGTGGACATGCACATCATAAAGCAATTTGACAAGTGACAACTCATGACAGTAGCACAAATGTTAATAGGAAATGGGGATCTCAGAGTCTCCATTTGGTTTTTCAAGGAGAGGAATGATGGAGGAAGAAAACCAAATCATAGGACCAGTACTGCTTGGAAACTCAGAAGACAGGGCACAACACATAAAAAATAAGCAAAGCATCTTAGAAGGAAGACTGTAAGTCTCCAAGACAACTTTGAAATAATATGGAAGACCTTATAAATAGTTCTCCCTTTGTATATTTAGAGTTCAACATAAAAAAACAACTGTCACACTATCTGCTTACATCTTGAAGGTGAGCTCTTACAACTCAGTGAAACTCTGCATTCCCCAGAAAACAGTCAGGTTCAGACATATATTCATTGCAGCCGGGTCATAACTATTGATTTATTACTTATATTTTCAGAAAAATTGCCCAAGGACAACTAAAAAAATAAAAATAATGAGTAGGAATGATATATAAAATGTATAATGTGAGTTAGTGATACAAAGCAAAATAAAGTAAAGCTATCTTACCTTCTCTGTTGATAAATATATTCAGCAATTTTATTGTTCTATTTTTGGAAATTATCACTTTGATCTTAAATGAATTACTACTCTTATTTACTGATCTCTGTTCCGAATTGTTATTTAATATAAACTATAGTTCTTCTTTTAGTATTTTTTTAAATAATGGTTTGAGGAACAATATGTTCTTTGGCATGAGAATGAAACTTTGGGTAAATGTCTGTATCTCTGGGAATAATGTCACATATTTTGGTTTTCATATATAGGTCCACTGATTGACCATCAGATCAGATGGGCTTGTCTTGCATGGGCTACCTTTAATATCATAATGGCCTTTGTGGAGACACTAGGAGCTCTGGCCTTCTGTTGTTTCAAGAGATTTTGCCTCTGGATTCTCAGGTCTGAGCAGCAGCCACACCCACCTACTAAGAACTTGCCACCTACAGGGGACTTGCCACCTGCAGAGGACTTGCCACCTTCCCCAGGCTGTATGTCTGTCTTCATCTTCTCAGACTGCTATAAGAGAATTTCACATACTGTAGCTTAAACAACAGGTACTTATTTTCTTGCAGCTTTACAGACTGAAATTCTAAGATCCATATGCCAACAAGGGTAGATTCTTCTGAACTTCCTCCTACTGGCTAGCAGATGGCTACCTTCTGGTGTTGTTGTCACATGGCCCTTCCTTTATGCATATACAGAGAGACAGAGGTCTCTGCTGCCTCTTCCTTTTCTTGTAACATCAATCTTATTAGACTAGGGCTTTAATTAAACATAATTCCTTCTTAAAAGCCCCATTTTCAAAAATAATCACTTTTGATTTAGGGTTTTAACATACAGATTTAAGGATGTGAGAGGACATGATTTGGTGTATAGTAATGTCTAATACCAGCGTCTTGTACTAAATCTCTGGTGCCAAGTGAGGCCTAGTCTTGAAAAACTGAATATTTGGTTCAGCCTAAGAAGACAGACACCACAGCAATATTCCAATAATGCTTTACACATGCATATTTGTATTATACAATAATGAGAAAAAGACAAATTGTAATTACTTTACCAATTACTAAGATCATTATCGTCAGAACTAAATGGAGTATTTACTATGTGGTAGGTATTGCTCTATAGTACTTCCTGGTATTTCTAATTTCATCCTTATAACCCTCAACCAAGCCCATCCTACTGCTCTTACTGCAGTATAGACAGGATGCGAAGCCTCTAAAATGCTGTGTTACTTGCCCAAATCTATAGGCCAGTGTGCTGGAAAATCAACATTTTATTAAAATAACTAAGCTTGCATTTAGGTGAAATTATCACCTAAATGCTTTTGAACATTTAATATGTCTAGAATTTACCCACATGTATCTGAGAGATTCACTTATATTTGTTTTGTATTTGTATTTATTATTTGACCTGTCTATAATTTCCAATGTGGGAATCCACGAGTCTGTATTAGTGGATAATTAATTCTCTTAGAGACTACCATCATTCAGTAAGTACCCACTATAGTACAGATGTGTTCATATATCCACTCAATTTTTACAATGACTACTCAAGATAGTGAAGAACATTCATTCATAGAATATAAATCTCTTGTTTCAAAAGATAAAGCAACTGGCCTCAAGTCACATAAAATAATAAGTGGAAGACACAGATATTCAAGTTCTTCCATGTATTTATGCAATATATACAGAATGTAAACTTTTTATTTTTTATTTTTGTCCTGGATGTTTGTGACAATCCCTGGCTGAAGCATAGTGAAAGCAGAATGGATAGAACAGTGGGATGTGGAAACAGAAAGGAGGCTGCTTAGAGCTTAGAGCTTTCGTGCCATTGTTAAGAAGTTGAATATGATTCCAGGGCAAAGGAAAGCCAATAAATGTTTTAAGAAGGAGAATGTTACAATTAGATTTAAATGGCTCAATGATGATTTTGCATGCTGAATGGAGAATTGTCTTGAAGGGCAGAAGTACTATTAAGGAAACTATTAAGTTGCAGTGTGAGGATTAAATCAAATGGTTATTTGGACCCACGTTGTCGTAATGCAGATATTAAGTGGTAAATTATGGAGACTCTGGTGTTAGAATCAACTGAAACATTCAACATGCATGCAACAGAGAAAGTGAAAGTCCCAAGTTGAGTTTATCCTGGGCACCTAGGGGAGTTACATGGCTCTCACTAAGATGGGAGGTACAGAAAAGAGGGATAGGTTTCTACTGGAAAAATAGGATTTTACAGTCAGAAGTGAAGTTATGTTTGCTTATTAGACATTCAGGATTGTCAAACTGGCAATGGGAAATGCCTGTCATCTATCCCTAAGGAGATCAGAGTTCAAGATACAAATCACATGTAAAATGCATCACTAGAAGCAAAAATGAGGAGGTTGAAAATACAGAAGCAGAACAAAAACTAAGTCCTAAAATATTTTGCTATCCTGTGTTAATCTGAGGAGGAGAAGCCAGGAAAGGAAAAGAAATTTCTCTGCAGCATGATGAAACAAGAAGAATGGGAGTCCTGGATTCCACAGAAAGAAGTGTTTAAAGCAGCAACAACCAAGTATTTAAAATGTTGCTGAGAAAGCTGAATGAAAGGAAGACTGAGAAATGATTGCTGCATTTGCTAAGATGAAGTTGTGGGTGAATTATTTTGAAGGTAATTTCAGTGAAGTGGTTAGGTTTAAATCCACTTAGAACAGGAATTGAGCAAGACAACAAAGTAGAAGCAGAAACTTTGGTTCGAACTGTCAAGAGTTGCTGTGTAAGGAGCCCACACATGAGAGCCACAGTGGAAGATGCTTTGGGAGAATGTTTCCCTTTGTGTTAAGCTATGCTTGCTGTTTTCTAAAATCAGAGATTGTTGATCAATACTTAATATTAACTGAGGAATGCACATTCAATTTTCTCATATTCGATTTTCTGGATTTCTGGTCATAGATTAACTACAACACCAATAAGAGAAACAAGCACAATCCTATTAAATACTTCCATATATTATAAAGCTCCAATATTTTAATAAGTACATAGCTACTGTTAGAATAATTTCAACATTATACCTACCAATACATCCTTCTTCACTGATAGGCAAGCTGTGGTTGAGAGTGGATAGCCACATAGCATTAATTTATAAGTAAATTAAAAAATAATCTGGCTTTCATGAAAAATAAAAAAATGGTTAACACAGTTGGTATACTTTTACACCCCTGTAATCCCCTCTACTCAGGAGACTGAGACAGGGGAGCACAAGTTCAAAGCTAGCCATGGGGACTTAGAGAGGCCCTTTCCCAAAATAAAATTAAAAAAAAAAATTAAAAGTTCAGATTTTTAATCCCCAGTAACTCAGTGAAGACTCCTCCCTGGTTTTAATCCCCAGTAAGACACTCACACTTGACACAGAACATTAAGTGTCCTGCCTGTGATTTACATGGACTGGGGATCTGAGACCCTACATAGAGCCATGTTGGAAAGTTCAGTGGCAGAAAAGTAAAATTTTTATTTCTTAAAAAAAAAAAATGAAGGTTATTTCTCTTAGAATTGAGACCGAATTCCAGATAGATAGGTTTGATTTTCCAGGGCGCCCTGGAAGAGAGAGGGAAAGGGAGAGAGGGAAAGATAGTGACAATACAGATGTAACCATGAAGAGAAGCCATTCAGTAATGGAGGCCCTTCAGAGATTATTGTGGAACCTGCCCCAGATTTTCTCTCTGAAGAATCAGGAAACTAAGCTATTTATTTAATCTCCTGCCTCTCGATGATTGTCCTGCCCTGTGTGTGGGTCAGATATGATGCAGGGAAATCCACAGAAGCATTCATTTTTCTGGAGACTGAATCATGTGTACTAGAGAGCAGGCAACGGGATACGGAGAAACACAGTGGTTCAGATTCAAAAGCTTGACTCATTGAGCTTTTATGATTTTTCACTCTATATGGTGGTTGTTCAATGGAAAAAAAAAAAAAAAAGACCTAAGTTGTACTAAAGTTCTAGGGATTTGAAACCTGAAAAACACTAGATACAATACTTTTATAGTATATCCAGATACATAAAAATACACTGTAAACATTTAGATCATGTAAACCACACAGGATAATGGGGTGGGGGGGCACATTTCAAAAGCATTAAAGATTTGTCAAAATGATGTTTGACACACATTTCACTTTCATTTATTAACTTTGGTGGCAGGACCAAAAATGAGAACAACATTTACAAACAAATATGCTGTGTGGTGACTGTGGTGGTGACAGAAATATCCATGCCTGTACACTTTTTAACTATTCTATTTTGTTATGTACCTGAAATGTTAAGAGCTATTATTTGGACATACTGAATGACAGGTTAAAAGGAGAATAATAAGTGGATCCATCAAGTAGGTTTTCTTAGTTAGTTATAGATCCAGAGGTGTTATGTTATTCATTAAACAGGCTCAAAGGAAGTTCAAATCTGAGATCATATTAATTATGCAAATTGATTGACAGAGTAATCAAAATAAACTATTTTTAATCCTTTGGATCTAATGTAATTATTTGCCTGTAAAATCTGCCCTAACTAAGGTTAATAACAGGGTTGAGGAAAAGGGTTCGAAGGTAAAAAACGTTGCTCAAGAGATTGAATTTCAATCAGTGCATCATTTGGCATTACAATCCTCCACTCATTGTGTTTATTAATGGGCTAATTCTTTCTACAAATTTTCACAATGTATTCAGACCAGGCTACCTGTATAAATGCTAAATAAACACTAATCATTTATTAACCCACTATCAAAACATATTGGATATAATTTGATGTACTAATTGTTACATAATTTATAAAATTGCATTTATATATTTTTAGCCCCAGACAGGTTATATTACCAGCCCTGGAATATGTCATCACACATTTTAATTTTATCTCAAATTAGTAATGCAATTTAAATAGAAACGAGATGTGCTATTTACTAAAAATAATCTAATTATGAAAATGGATTAGTTTTAAAAAATGTAGTACTATATTATCTGATAATATTCTTAGAAAAAACAAATCCACTGTTGATTGTGGAAAAATGTGATGACAGCTAATTAATGCTTTTATCCTCTCGGCATTCTGAATCACCTGCCAGTTATTGAGAAGTTATTTCCCTGGCTTTTCAAGAGAAAGTTCCCCATGTCTCTAATATTATCAAACCTGAAATATGTGTGTGACTATATAATAAGTACTTTGTTTTATACAGAGATCCTGATCATAAAAAGACATTCACAAAGTAACTTAAAAAAATAATGATTTTCATGCTAACTCCCTTTCTCTTTTCCTACATTACTTTGTTTTGTTTAACTTTTTAATGAGAACAACAGCTTTTCTTTCTTTTTATATTGGTTCTTTTTAGTTATACTTGACAGTAGAATTAATTCATTTGATATAATTGTACAAGCAAGGAATATATCTGAGATGAACTCTCTTTAGGAAACTGTTGCCTTCATACACTCTGTTCAACGACCCTCTAGTGAACATAGAACATTAAAATGAGTCAGTGTAATTTAAAATACAAAACTTGTTTCCTAATGGACCACCACCCAAGGCACATTGCAATCCCATTTTTAAAATGGGGCTATGCTCAATTTTTTACATATATACTACAGATGAAACACTAAATAGGTTCTACATTTGTTTGAGATCAGAGTAAGATAAATAAGCTTTATTTTTGCTGTGCTGTGAAATATGTGACTACTAAGATCATAAGTGGAAACTTGAGAAACAAATGTACTTTAGTATACCCTACTGTCTTTCAATGTGTCATTAAGTACTTGTGTGAACATGGATCTTAGGTCCTCTGTCTTTTCCAGCACAGAAAATTGCATTTCCTTTTCTTTTGATTGCTCAAATCACAGTTACTAAACTGAGACGATGGGCTATCACAGAGCATAGCCTAATGTCCATGCTCCGTGCTTTACAGTGGAATTTAGCATAACACTTCCTTAAAACTAGAAAGACAGTCTTTACTACAAGTATGTAATAAAGATGTCACAGCATTTTATAGATAGGGTGTTACTTAGCATTATATAAATTAAACTGAATGTATATATGGAAATTTAATGGTTGTTTTGTTCACTCATTGAAATTTAAGCAATGGAATGTTCTGAATATGTCATACAGTTTTCACAAACTTTTCATTTTCTTTTAGCTCACTGCTGCTATTATTTTCATAATTTATACTCATTAGTGATCACTTATTGTGAAAATGAGGAACATGAGTATAAGGAGCAAAGTAGTGAATTTGTATTTTTTTGACAAAAAAAAAATCTAAACAGCAATTTACCGATGTTTTCTTAAATGATACAAATATTCAGAAAATTTTTTTTACCAGTAAACATTTTCTCAGATAATTTTCACCTGATAATTTTAAGTTATATTTTAGCAGTTATAGGTAAATTCAAAGGTGCCAAAAAAAGAGAAAAATACAATGAGCATAATGTATTTTAAATGTTTTTTATTTATACACCATTTAAAATGTAAAAAGATCTTTCGCAGATTAAAAGATAATTGCTAAAGATTTTGCTTTATTTTTTTAAAATATACTCACCCAAAGGTCAAAAACATAGTCTTACAATATGATTTATGGATGCTGCTACCCTTATTTCAATCCTAGTATATAATTTGTCATTACCTTGCTATTCTTGCTTACCAAGAATATCCTGGATCATCTAGGGATCTATGCTGTAAGTTTTATCTGTCTGTACCTCGCCCTGTTTGCCCATAGGTGTATTAATTCTTATCACACAATTTTAAACAATTTCGTGCCTCAATGTGGCAAAAACCTGCCCTGCTGTTGCTGAAAATAAATACTGCCCTAGTTGATTTAAATGCTGTTATTGCAATAACTTACTGCACACATACCCAGGAAAACCCAGGAGCATTCTATCCAATCCAAGTGTCCCCAGCACTGATGGGTATTGAGCCAACACTGGAGACGACTTCTTTGAGTTCTCTGAACTATGTGGCTCCAGGTGGTTCAGCCCAATGACTAATAAATTTAGGGTTAGGAATCTGTCTCCTCTCTGCACACATAATCTCCTCAAGGGAAACTGGAAAGATGTTGTAAAACCCATCACTAAAATCATGAGTTGCATGGGAAATTACATTGTGGGTGCATGTATGACTGTGTGTGAAGATTGGGAATGTATTTTTACTACATCTTGCCAAAATATGGTTTATACTTACACTCCTCCATTTTAAAAAGGTAGCTCACCCGCAACCACTTCTTCCAGTACAGCCTAAATGCTCATCTTTAAACAGAAGGAGAGGTGATATTTGATGATATATTAAACTACATAGTATTTTGAACATACTTCTCACGCTAAGTTGGAGGTTCTGAAGCTGTAATATCATGCATATTTTTAAAATCTTTGTATGAAACACAATAGTTCTTGAACTTGTAATAGAAGAGCAGGTTGTGTATATGGCCAGAGAGTCCAAAACTAATCTATGGAGTTAGTTGCTGTTAAATAATTTCATTGTACATGGAACCCTCATTTCCTTACTAAGTATCAATCTGTCATTCTCTTGACTTTAACTTTTTACTGGACTCTAAACCACAGGAATCACTGTGAACATTGTGGAATTTCATACTGCTCTGTGTCATTGGAAGTCAATAATGATTGGTTGAAGATAACCTAGAGCAGAGCAGAGCCAAATAGGCAATAGAAGAAAAAAGAAATGGCACACCAATTCTGACAGAATTCAAGGTTGTAAAGAGGAGTAAAGGAAAAGTAGGCCCATTTTTGTCTCCTTGTGACTGGCCTTTATTTACAATATATACATACATTTTCCTTGTAATTCTTTGTTTGGGGGATGAAAGAAAGGAGGATAGTTATTACTAGGTCACAGATTTGTCTCAAGATACTAAAATCTCCTAGAGATACCAGGAGCAGCTGATCAAAAAGGAAAATTTAAATGTATTTGATGCATTTCAGTTTTCAAAACACGGAGCATATAGTTTGAAATGTTGCAGGTATAGTTACAGATATATAGAAAGTGTCTTAGGCCCATAGACTTATACTACCATAAAATTGTAGCTGACTGTTACTCAACATCTTCACTTTAGATGTAAGATTACTGAAGTTAAGACCTGTAAATTTGCTTCACATGATGGAACTGGTTTGTAGTTTGTAGCAGAAGTGTGAATACAGCCTGGATGCCTGCTGTTTTTTTGTTTTTTTGTTTTTTTGTTTTTTTTTTTGTATTTGATTTAATTTCTAAGCCACAGGAAAGAAGTGAAGATGATCACATTTACTTTTCAGTGTAGTTTTAGCATTAACATTTATTTTCATTTTATTCATCACTAGAAACACTGCTGACTCCTGTTTTGCATGCAATGGACATTAATCTATGAAACCATAGTTAAATTACTACTAATTGCATTAGTGCAAATTATTGTTTTGAAGTGGGTTTAAATGTTCTTAAGTCAATCACCAATTGATTAACATTGACTGAAAAATTTTAAACTCTCATGATGCTGTATCAATTTCATAACCTAATTTTACATATTTCCTGGTGGGCTTTTTTAAATCAATAATAAAAAGAAAAGAAGTGCATTATAGCATTCAATGAAATAAAATACCATAAAAACAGAAATCAAAGTATGGACATGAAAATACAAGTATGTTCTTGTTATATTCTTTCAACACAACTGACCTAGATTTTGTAATTTTCAGTTGTATAGCATCTTTTTATTTGAGAAATATTGAGAAGTTTGTTCAGTACTTGAATGTTTTTTTGTGTATGTGTGTGTCTATTAGTTTTCCTTTAACCAAAGTTTTGCTTTCAATTATTTCACTTCCTCATAGTCAACTGCAGCCCAAAAATATTAAATAAAAATTCCATAATAGAATCATTCATAAGCTTTAAATTGCTCACCACTGTGAATAGTGTAATGAAATCTCTCACCCTCTTAATTCACAATCATCCAATCAACTCTCCCTGCACATGTGTAGGTTAAAAGTGCCTATGCATAAGGAACAATGGTCAAAGGATAAGTTATTTACTCTAAGTCTCATAGCAAAACTAGATGAGAGGACGAGAGCAAGTAGAATTCTCAGGACTCTGATTTTATTGCTCTTTTTCCTTTTTTGAGTAATAATAGGAAGTTGCAGTGAAAATTTTCTCTGGTGCCTTGAAATAAATCACTAGCAAAATCATATTTTTTTAAAATAAACAATACACATATATTTGTTCACATATCCAGTGAACAAATCACATTTATTACTGGTTGCCTATTTAGATGATACTGTCAAAAATTATCAGTGGCAAGGAACATAAAACTGAAGCCAAGCATCTGGGAATTCCTCACACGCTTTTGCAAGGAGTACTGTAATCGGTATCATAGGCATCATTAACTTAAGCAATTAAGTGCAATGTCCTAGTTTCTGTTGACAAGTGCTACTATATTTAGCATTTTCTTCATGTCTTACATTGCTTCGCTGCTCTTGTACCTCATGAGAAAAAAGAACCACATTTATGTTAATTCATTTTAAGAGTCCCCACTGCAGCCAAAGGGTGATAAACATGAACTGTCACCGTAATTAAGTCAGAGTGCTACACTTAAAGAAGTCCCACTTAGAAAAAGCCATTGCCAAAGGTGGTTACTTTAACTACAAACTGATCATTAATTTCAGGGCTACTTCTGGGGCCTCTTCTAGTGATTATAAATCACTAAAATTGGTTTACAGCTGTACTCATATTCTTTAAAATAATGTAGAAATCATAGTTGAATAGCTGCTTGGAAAAATGAATCATTTTCTCCCTTTAATACTTATTTCTTATGAATTATTCTATCAGAAATTTTCTGTTGTATTTCAATGATGACATGTCTGATTATTGACAACAATAATTTTAAAATATTTGGCTTGAAAAAGAAGATAGAATTAACAAAATATGAAGAACAACGAGTTTATATTAGGAAAGGCAGTACAAAATTTCATTCTTACTTAGAGATAAACACTACTTTGCAGTTGTTAATTTTTATTGACTATTATGAGTTATAATTAGAACTGCCCTTTTTATTTGAAACTTGGGATTGAACCAAGGGTGCTTTACCATTGAATTACATCCCCAGACCTTTTTTTTTTTTTTTTTTTTTTTGAGAAAAAATAAAAGTTGTCCAGGCCGGCCTTGAACTTGTGATCTGCTGACTCAGCCTCTTGAATACCTGGGATTATAACCACCACATCCAGTTAAAAATCACTTTTAAAAAGAAACACTGTATCACTCTTCTGAGGTGTGCATATCTTCATAAACTCAGCAAAATTAATTTGTAAAAGCAACACTATAGTAATAAGCCTCATCTTTAGTGGCTGTGTAGTCTAACTGAGCAAATAAAAGCAGTGTCCATGAATTGATTCTTTTCAACTCAAAAGTAATATATCAGTGAGTTATAAGGTGTTAACATTGGGCTTAAGTCCTGGAAGGGTCAGCAAAATCATAGGACTAGTCATGGGTTTGACAGGTTTACATCTTTGAAAAAGCCCCAAAACTTAGATCTAGTCTTATACTCCTCGTCAATTGAGAGGCTAGAATTCCATCTCTAAGTTATAGATCCTAGTCTCTCATTTGAATCTTTGAAGGCAAGTGGATTTTGGAACTCAAAAGTTTTTTGGATTTTAACATGATAATAGAGTACAAGCAGGGTATATTACATGACATGATTGTAGACTGCACCCTGCCATCAAATACATTATTATCTCTACAGGCAGCCATGAACCACCACCAAGGAAGCAAATTTATTCTGTCATTGCCTTACATTTGATCAGGTTTTGCCACTGAGTGAGTGTGTGCCAAATGTGGAACAAATCTTTTCACCTTCAGGACATTTGGGATATTGGACTTTTAAATAAAACACGGTGTCTCACACCAAACAGTTTGGAAATTGTGAAATTGTGCCTATTTTAGATGCAAGAGCTATGCATCATTTCACTGAACATTGAGCACTTCATCTCACACTTCATGTGCCAGTTAAGAGGCAAAAGCATGAAATGAAGAGTTTCTGGCAAACGGCCAAAGCCCTGCAGCAGCTGTTTGTCCAGGTGGGATTCTGTGGGGCTTTGACAGGGGAGATGTCACTCAAGTGTCTGACACCATTGTCTTCTCACAGCAGGAGGTGGGGTCTTTGATAGTTTCGTGGGCACCATAGCTACAATTAATCCTCCTGGCAGAAATGGCTCTTACACAGGACTTATTAATTACTTCTAAAAATACCAACCTAAATACCAGGAAATGAATGACTTCCCTTGGAGACCAAGAGACAGAACATATTCTTCCTCTTACCAAGCCAATCCTACTAGAAATAGTGAGATATTTCCGATCTCAGATGAGAAGTATTTAACATGTAGAGACTAAAAAAAAAACAAAAACAAACAAACAAAAAACCGACGACACAGGTGTGCTAATTAAGGCTCCAGAAATCACATGCATACATCATTGATGTATAACTCATATTAAGATGAATTTGCCTGAACTGGGGTTATAGCTCAGTGGTAAAGTGCTTACCTAGCATGTGTGAGGCACTGGGTTCAATTCTCAGCACCACCTATACATGAATAAGTTAAATAAAGGTCCATCAACAACTAAAAAAAAATTTTGAAAAGATGGATTTGCTTAACAGAATCAAAACTTCCCTTTTTCACTTTTATGTCTTTCTATTAAATGCTTTTTGTTAAAGCTCTTGGTGTACGAATTCAAGGGCTGTACCCATGACTTTGGCTTTACACAACCTATGTATTCTTTGAATGTACTGGAATCATGTTTAAATTTCATCAGAGTGACAAGATACTAAAAGTAATCCTATATGAATAATTTGGTTCTTAGTGCATACACTGGCTTATGAAGAACTATAGGCTTGGAATTTTACAAGGTGACTTCTTTTTTAAAAACTTAGTGATTTGCAAAATAGTGAGACCCTATCTCAAAATAAAATATAAAAATATATGGGAATGTGGTTCAGTGTTTGAGGGCCCCTGGGTTTAATCACTAGTACCTCCAAAAACAAAGAAACAAACAATGATTTCTGTATTTTAAAAAAGAACTTCAAAAGTTCTTTATATCATATAACTTCCAAAAGTGAAGATAATTGCTTTTAAAATGTGATAGATACATGCTTTCTTTTCTGAAATATAGTGTAAAAATTTTAATAATGCTTGTGAAAAATTAAGTTGCCAAATTCTTATTTGGAATTAAGCAAAATAATGACTTTTATGATTTTATGTAGTTTATATTTTTATTGATGAACAGACATAGGATCAACTTTTTCTTTTTTTGAGTATCTGGATATATATTTATGCATATACATAAATGTATTTATATTTATCTACATACCTACATATATACACACACATACAAATATATGCACACTCACATAATACATTTATAAACATACATAGCATATATACATATATAATATATACATATTTATATATACAAAATTATGTCTGATAAAGTTAGTTATCAGATATACATGGATATACTCATGCTTAGGGTGTATTATATTTATTTTTAAATTTAAAATTGAATTGCCTTGAGCTGGTAAAATATAAACATGTTTTTCTGTGTCAATCAACACATTTTGTAGTTCATTTTGAATACTGCCTTAAAAAGAAAAAATCACAGTAGAACATCTCATTGGCATTCAATAGGGAAATAGTACTGACAGAATTTAACAAGAACTGAAGAGGATCTAGGCCAAGAGAGTAAATTAAAAACAGTCTGATAGCTGTCTTAACATTTTACAAGGCAAGCAATATGATCAAGTTGTTGAGCTGACATCATAAAATCATTTCAAACCAAGACTGAGTTCTGTTTCAGAGATACAATTTTTATAACCTTGCTACTTTGATTAAACGGTGCAACTCTGAAGCTTTGGAAAATAGGGCAACTGTGCAGATGGCATGAACACCGGTCACTTGTGCATTCACACATACTTTCATGTACACTCTCAAGGATAGATGAAGGAACATTTTCTGGAATTGAATTTAGCACCACCTCACTTATTTGGCCGCTTATCTGTATCTTGGTTTATAAACATCACACATTTACACCAAGTTCTGACATGTGTTTTCATACATCATCTGGACAGTGCAAGGCTTGTGGACAAGCAAGAGTTAGTCTGCTGAGCTGCCTGACACAGAAAGAGTTTTCACCATCTTTTCCAAGAAAATTTACTCCAGAGTTGGAGCTTTAGCTCAGTAGTAGAGCATTCACCTAGCACGTGTGAGGCACTGGGTTTGATCCTCAGCACCACTTTAAAAAAATAATAATAATAAGGAACAAATAAATAAAACAAAGATATTGCATTCATCTACATCTAAAAATATTTTTTAGGAAAGAAAAATCTAATCCACTGATCATTTATTCAATCACTTATTCATTTATTGACTAGCAGTATATTAAAAAATTAAATTGATAATTTATCCATTAACTCAACACACACTTATTAGTTACTACATGCTCATCCTCTTGCTTGGCAATGAGTAGACA
Source organism: Sciurus vulgaris (assembly GCF_902686455.1). Lineage (NCBI taxonomy): Eukaryota > Metazoa > Chordata > Mammalia > Rodentia > Sciuridae > Sciurus > Sciurus vulgaris. The sequence goes on from NC_136466.1 coordinate 153,059,399, forward strand.
TGGCTTCTGCACTTTTGTGGCCATATTTCATATATGCTTCATGTGCATTTAAAGAATACTTCTACATATCCTATATGCATTCACCCATTTACAAAATATGTAGGTAGATGATATTTGCTGACACATTTTTGTTATTATACAGAATATCAACACATGCATGAATTATTTACTGTTCTGAAGACTTTCCTGACATTTTGTAATATAAGTTCTGCTTATATATGTATGCCAATTTCTATGCATTGTGACGTTCAAGCTTATCATATACTTTATTATATAATATATTAATAGAACTATTGACTAGGTTTGTACTACTTTGTTTTACCACAGACCAGGGATATTGCTCACTTTGGTATTTTAAAGCTACCAGATAAACATATGAATTAATCATCAATTTGTGTAAATGTTTTTATAAAATTTGTGTAAAAGCTCTCTGAATAGATTTTAAGGTACTGGTTCTTCTACAAAGATAGTTTGAACAGATGCAAGGAATGGTCTCAAGTGGATGTGATTTTGCTCGTCTTCTTCCTCTAGTGATATTTGGCAATGATAGGAGATAATTTTAGTTTGTCTTACTGGGTTAATGAAAGTTATTGATATCTAGTTTGTAGTGGACAGGGCAATAGTTATAAAAGTCCCACAATGCACAGTACAGACTTCTCCATCCCTTGCTAATAATGAACTATCCATTCTAAAATGCCCAGAGTACTGATGTGCAACACCCTGCCTTAAAAATTACTAGAACATGAAGGGGTGCTGTATTTTATCAAATGCTTTTTCTGCATCTATTGAAATAATCATGTGATTCTTGACTTTAAGTCTATTAATATGGTGAATTACGTTTATTGATTTCCTGATGTTGAACCAACCTTGCATCCCTGGGATGAAACCCACTTGATCATGGTGCACTATCTTTTTAATATGTTTTTGTATGCGATTTGCTAAAATTTTGTTGAGAATTTTTGCGTTGATGTTCATCAAGGATATTGGTCTGAAATTTTCTTTCCTTGATGAGTCTCTGTCTGGTTTAGGTATCAGTGTGATATTGGCTTCATAGAATGAGTTTGGGAAGGTTCCCTCCTCTTCTATTTTATGGAATACTTTGAGAAGTATTGGAATGAGCTCTTCCTTAAAGGTTTTGTAGAACTCGGCTGAGAACCCATCTGGTCCCGGACTTTTCTTTGTTGGTAGGCTTTTGATGACTTCTTCTATTTCAGTACTTGAAATTGGTCTATTTAAATTGTTTTTGTCCTCCTCATTCAGTTTAGGCAATTCATATGTCTCTAGAAACCTGTTGATGTCTTCGAAATTTTCTATTTTGTTGGAGTATAGATTTTCAAAATAGCTTCTAATTATGTTTTGTATTAAGGACCTCGGAATCAGACCAGAGACCCTGCAGATTATAGAAGAAAAAGTAGGTCCAAATCTTCACTTTGTTGGTCTAGGACCAGACTTCCTTAACAGGACTCCCATAGCACAAGAAATAAAAGCTAGAATCAACCACTGGGATAGATTCAAACTAAAAAGCTTTCTCTCAGCAAAGGAAACTATCAGCAATGCGAAGAAAGAGCCTACAGAGTGGGAGAATATCTTTGCCAATCATACTTCAGATAGAGCACTAATCTCCAGAATCTATAAAGAACTCAAAAAACTCTTCTCCAAGAATTCAAATAGTCCAGTCAACAAATGGGCTAAGGAAATGAATAGACACTTCACAGAAGAAGATCTACAAGCAATCAACAAACATATGGAAAAATGTTCAACATCTCTAGTAATAAGAGAAATGCAAATCAAAACCACCCTAAGATTCCATCTCACCCCAATTAGAATGGCGATTATCAAGAATACGAGCAACAACAGGTGTTGGCGAGGATGTGGGGAGAAAGGTACACTCATACACTGCTGGTGGGGCTGCAAATTAGTGCAGCCGCTATGGAAAGCAGTGTGGAGATTCCTTAGAAAACTTGGAATGGAACCACCATTTGACCCAGCTATCCCACTCCTTGGCCTATACCCAAAGGACTTAAAATCTGCATACTACAGAAATACAGCCACATCAATGTTCATAGCTGCTCAATTCACAATAGCCAGACTGTGGAACCAACCTAGATGCCCTTCAATTGATGAGTGGATAAAGAAACTGTGGTATATATATACAATGGAATATTACTCAGCCATAAAGAATGATAAAATTATGACATTTGCAGGCAAATGGATGAAATTGGAGAATATCATGCTAAGTGAGATAGGCCGATCTCAAAAAGCCAAAGGACGAATGATATCGCTGATAAGTGGAGGATGACACATAATGAGGGGGAGGGAAGGGTTAGAGTTAGGGTTAGGGAGGGGGGCAAGTATGGAGGAAGGAACTACTGTATAGAGGGTAAAGAGGGGTGGGAGGGGTGGGGGGAAGGGAAAAAATAACAGAATGAATCAAACAACATTGCTCTATGTAAATTTATGATTACACAAATGGTATGCCTTTACGCCATGTACAAACAGAGAAACAACATGTATCCCATTTGTTTACAATAAAAAAAAAAAAAAAACTTACTAGAAACCTTTGAAGTTGAGTTAGTGGGATTAGATCATCAGTGTTCGAGATTTTTGAAAAATTTACCTCAGACAAATCTTAGAAGAGTTAAGAGGTAAGCAATATGAGATGAGACTAGAGAGTAGATTAGTTAAAAAAGAGTGTTGCAATAAATCAAAGAGTAAAGAGACGAAGGGTTCAGACTAGGGTAGAGATGGCTGTGAATGAATATGTATGAACTGTGTGGGATAAAGAAAGATAAATTTTAAATTTCCCAATATGCTAGTCACTACTGGTGGTACAACATGGTATTTCACAGACACTTGCGGGAGGGAAGTGGAAAAAGCCAGCTAGAGTTAAGAGTCCTGTCTTATTGCAGAAGCCTAAACCTCTTACAATATATTAGGGGCAGACCACAATAGAGAATTATTCAGTCCCAGTGTCAGTAGAGGTTTGAGCAAACTCTGATGTGAGCTATTGCAGACTACTAGACATGGTAATCATTCTGGCCCAAACAATACCTCAGTATTATATTCCTCTCAGATTTCATAATTTTTTGAGAGTTAACTTTTTTTTCTATATCATTTGGTGTGGATTTAAATTTGGTTCTTTTCACTATTCGAGATATCTTCTATGGGTGGTTTATTAACACTGCATTTCAGAAGCAATATTCTGGTACAGTTGACAGTTGGATATAAAGAACATTTCTTAACCAATATTCAATCCTATTACCTTTCAAGTTTTGCTCGATGTGCATATTACTAAAAGTTTCACCCTGCTGTAATGTTCATTTTCCATTAATGACATATTAAGAAAATGTCTATGTCTCAAGGTCATAATAAAAGGTGCTTATTTTGTCTTCAGGATTCAGAATCAAAGGCCTTCAGTGTGTCAGCTCTGATGGGGTCAAAGCCCAAGACTTAGGTCTTTAATCATTTTAATGAATTTGGAATATTCTTTTTAAAATGCAATGTTATTTCTATAGGTCACACAGGAGGCCGTTTACATCAGGAAAACCATAAAAAAGTAAAAGAAAAGAGCTGAGGAGAGGTCTTTGTGCAGTCAAGTGAATTCAGAGCTGAGCTAAGCAGTAGAATATGAACCTTAAAGTTCATACAATTAACCTACAATATAAATAAACAACAACAAAAAAAAGTTCATGTTCTCAAACTGAGTTTTTGATCATTAGTTGAGTGGTTTTAGCTCTTCATTGTTGGCTATTTATTGTTATTTTAATTCAAATATGTTTTTAATACAATTTCTGGAGAGTATGAATATTTTTAGGCAAGACAAACTTCATGATCATAATTTGTTAAAGATATTTATGGCAATGGGTGATCAACATTCACACACTAGACAACTGCCAGTAAGTGGATAACTATATTAGAAATTGTAAAAATACCATTTCTAATACCTGGCAAGTAGACAGATTTCAGAGAGACAACACTGCCAAGACTACCACCACCACCACCATGACACACAACAACTCGTTCTCTGCTAACTTTGATAGAGTTCATGCTGTGTCTTGATTACAGTTTAGCCTGTTTATATTCACTACATTCACATTCTCATAGAAACCATAAAATCTAGGTATTCTGATCACCATTTTTATAAACAAAGAAACCCAGACTGATGGGATTGCTCATCCACATCAGGATACAGGTTGTGAAAGGGTAAAGTTCAAACAGCACAAAGCAAACAGCTAATAGAGAAAAAAGAATAAACACCCCCTCCCTATAGCTAAAGCTGTTAGCTAAAGCCCCTTGAGAACTTAAAAAGAAAGGGATCTGTGGTCAAATACAGTAGATTGCTCTTTAATTTATTTTTAAAGGTTTTTATTTATATTTATTTGTTCTTCTTTGATATACACAACACTATGATTCCTTTTGACATTGCTATAAGATCGTGAAATATAGTTTTCTAATTCACTTCCCCTTCCCCTACTCCCTTCCCTCCTCCTGTTCCCTTCCCTCTACTGATCTCTCTGCTACTTACTCATACTTGTTTTTAATTGGTGTCTTCTAGATGTACATGATGGTTATAGCATTTTAACTGTTTAAAAACTTTTTGATTCTTTGTAACAACACTTAACACCCAGATACACTGGATAGTCTCACAAAAGAAAAATATTCCCTTTCATTTTATTCTTACTCTATAAGTCTTTAGCTCTTTTTGAAATATTTTTGTTTGTACATTTCAAACTTTTGGCTAAAAACTAAGAAACAGCACATGTGTTAGCCTAGGCCACACAGGGTTGGGGTCGTCAGGTTCTCTGACTTCCATCTCCACATCTCGTCCCTCTGGAAGAACTTCAGGGGCAACAGTGGTGCTGACGGGGCTGCCATCTCCTGCACAGCACTGCCTTCTTCTGAAACCCCTCCTGCAGGGCCTGTCCAAGTCTCTTCTTGAGGAGAGGCACTCTTCAGAAATATGTCCATGAGAGGTTTGTTCCTTTTCTTTCTCTTTCTCTCTCTCTCTTTTTTTTTTTTTAACATCACAGATTTACTTGTAAGAAGCTAATGCAATACATATGATCCTCTCCATTAATGAAAAAATTTGGTGTTGATTTCCATGTTTTAAATTTTATAAGGAGCTTGTTGAGGTCTATAAAAGTTTTCCCCAAATCCTTGACTGTGACTTTTCTAGGGATTTTTTTTTTTCTGTCCTCTCTTTGAGTCTCCTTTACTCTTGTCCCTTCTTCAGCTATGCATTCCTGTTCCAGTGCCCCTGTAAAGCAGGAACACTTTTGTATACATATGGGCCATCATGGATCAAAGCATTAGGATGCAATTCATGACTCTTTTAGTCAACGTTTTTGCTGTTGTGACTAAAAGACCTTATCAGAGCAATGTATAAAGGAGGAAAAGTTTATTTGGGCCTCACAATTTCAGAGGACTCAGTCCATAGGGAGCAGGCTCCATTGAGGTGAGGCAGGAAACCATGGTGTAAGAGTGTGGTTGAGGGAGGCATTTCACATGATGATCCAAAGGTGAGAGAGACTCCACTCACCAGATACAAAATATATACCCCAAAGGCAGCAACCAGGGACCCACTTCCTCCAGTAACACCCTACCTGCCTACAGTTACCACTAAGTTAATCCCATCAGGAGATTAATTCACTGATTGAATTAAGACTCTCATAACCCAATCATTTCTCCTCTAAACCTTCTTTCACACAGGAATTTGGGGGACAACTAATATCTAAACCACAAGGATAACTGAGTATTAATGTAAACAAAGAAGCAACTAAAAACTCCTCTTAATTTAATGCTGTTTAAGTTTTTATTTATTTCTTATTTTCCTTCTCAAAATTCTTGAGTTATCTTCGTATCCCACATATTTCGACTGTACTCTGTAGAACCTTTGGGGTTTCCTATTGAGTTACTGAAGGACTTATCATTCATGAATTCTAAACCAAAGCTGCATTTCAATATGGGGAAGGTCTGTGATTTTGTCTGTTTTATTTATTGGGTTGTCAATATGAAGTTTGTGTAATGAATTATTTACTTACCTGAAGAGCATGGATCAAAACTAACCACACAACTTTTACTTGGAGAAACACAATCCCTGATAGATTCATTAATTTGCTCAAGGTCAAATAGCAGGCCTAGGAAAAATACACAGAGTACAGGTCCCTTGATTCTTAATTGTTTCTTTTCACCACTGCAGGACTTCCATTCTCATAACTGATGTATTAGGAGAATAGTTCTATTATGCAGGGAAAGAAAAGGTGCCATAAAGCTGAGAAGAACCTGTAAGAGGATTTCTTAAACTTGAGCTATTGAAGTTTTGTCCAGGTAACCTTGTTGGGGAGGAACTCTCTTGCACACAGTGGCACGTTTAGTGTCATGCAAAGTCCCCTCGTCTCTCTAGATTTTATCAAGCACCCTGGGTAGCAAAATCTTCCCCAGTTGAGAACCACTCACCTAGAGGGAAAGAGTTTGAAATGGAACTGATGAATTGAGAAAAAAGATGAGAGAGTCAATATCTGGGAACATCCATTTTCTTTCATAATTTAGACAGCAAAGAATTTCCAGGATATACTCCATTAGAGTTTCAAAGTTCACAGTGTTTTACTCTGTGTGGTTTTGAACTATGATAATCATATTTTCAGTTAATATCTTTTTTAGCCTTGCGTATTTTTTTATTTTTCAATTTTATTTTATTTTAAAATTTGTTCTAAGTAGTTCTACATGACAGTAGAATGCATTTGACACATTGTACACAAATGGAGCATAACTTCTCCTTCCTCTGGCTTCACACAGAGCAGAGCCATAGTGGTTGCATAATCATACATGTATAGAGGTAATAATGTCCATCACATTCCACCATCCTGCCCATTCCCACACCCCCTCCTCCCCCCTCACTCCCCTCTGCACAATCCAAAGTTTCTTCATTCTTCTCCACCCTCACCCCCATCATGGATCAGCATAGGCTTAAAAGAGAAGACTTTTGGTCTGTTTTTTTTTGAGGGGAGTGGGATTTGGCTTATTTCACTTAGCATGATATTCTCCAACTCCATCCATTTACATGCAAGTGCCATAATTTCAATCTTCTTTATGGCTAAGTAATATGCCATTGTGCATATATATACCACATTTTCCATATCCATTTATCTATTGAAGGGTATCTAGGTTGGTTCCATAGTTTACCTATTGTGAATTGAACTGCTATAAACATTGATGTTTCTATGTTACTATAATATTCTGATCTTAAGTACTTCAAATATAAACAAAGGAGTGGGATAGCTGGGTCAAATGGTGATTCCACTCCAAGTTTTCTAAGGAATCTCCATACTGCTTTCCAGAGTGGTTACACCAAGTTGTAGTTCCACCAGCCGAATATGAATGTACCTTTTGCCCTACATCCTTGCCAACAGTTAGGATTGTTTGGATTCTTGATAATTGCCATTCTTACAGGAATGAGATTAAATCTTAGATTAGTTTTGATTTGTGAACCCACATAAATATGGCTATCTCATACTAGAAAAAGGTACCAAACACATACATTGGAGAAAAGATAACGAATTCAACAAATAATGCTGCCAAAACTGGAAATCCATCTGTAATAAAATGATGTTAAACCCTTATATCTTGCCCTGCACAAAAATCAACTTAAAGTAAATCACAGATTTAGGCACTAGAACAGAGACCCTGCACCTAATAGAAGCAAAAGTGGGCCCAAATCTTCATCTTGTCAGCCTAGGACCTGACTTTTTTTTTTCCCCCCTGTGGTGCTGAGGATTGAACCCAGGGCCTTGTGCTTGTGAGGCAAGCATTCTACCACCTGAACTATATCCCCAGCGAGGCCTGACTTTTTTAACAAGAGTTCTAAAGTGCAAGAAGTAAAATCAAGAATCAATAAATGGGATGTAGTCAAACTAAAAAGCTTATCAGCAAAGGAAACAATCAATAACATGAAGAAAGCCTACAGAACAGGAGAAAACCTTTACCACATGCACCTCAGATAGAGCATTAGTCTCCAGGATACATAAAGAACTCAAAAAACATACCATTAAAAAATAATAATAATCCAATTAATAAGTGGGCTAAGGAACTGAACAGACTCTACTACTCTTAAGATTTCATCTCACTCTAGTTTTAGGTGTTTTTATTATGGAGTGAAACACTGGCAATTTTCTATGTATATGATATGCTTATTAGTTAATATTTAAATTTTTGACTATTTAAAGAAATCAGAATCAGTATCATGTACTGCAAGAGCTTTTCAAACTCGATAATTTCAAGTTTCATTAATTATAAAAACTTTGGGCCATTAATTCCTGTTATTAGCTATACCTTATTAATGTCAGTTCACATCTGAGACCCTATAAAACAGAAGTCATTAAAAAAGTTAAATATAAGAAGGGCTCACCGTAGTATAGATTTAAAAGTGAGAGATAGGTCTAGAGTTAGGACTATACTTCCCAATGGTGAAATTAAACCAAGTCTTAATTCAGCAGGAATTCAAATGAGTAGAATTAGAGCTTCAATAAGTAATTTTTAATCTCTAGAAAGCATGCCTTAAAAAAAATACAGCTGATGTGTCCTAGATATAAATCTGGTTAAACCCAGATTTTTCAAATGTCGCTGAATGTTTCTTGTTTAGGAATCTGAAACTGCTGCTTAAGGACAAAATATGTAATACCTTTCATCCAACCATTCTAACTGTCTATACCAAAGCAAATCAAGTTGTACTCTGCTTCTGAATGTGTCTTAGTCTTGCAAATAAACCCCCCTTAGTGTGAACAGAGACAGTCAACCTTGAAAGCATATGAAACAGGTTAATAAATTGTAGGAAAACATGATTGTGCTAGTGAAGGGGTGGGAAAGCCCGGTGGAATGTGTCTGATAAGAGTGTAGCTAGTATTTCTCTCCCTTTTCCCTACTTTCTCTTATTATTTTTGTGCAATTCCACGTGACTTTTCTCTTAAAGCTCCTGAGTTATTAACCTCTTCCCCTATTTCACAGTACTAGAGAGACGCCCCTGATAACACATTCTTAGGATGCCATCTGGCTTTTAGCCCGATCTGGTAACCCAACATCCAGACAGTTGCCAAGTCTCCAGGGGTATCCTCAAGCTGTCTGTCATAGTGTGGGAGGAGATCCTTCCTGGCTGTGCAGATTACTTGGATACCAGTGTCTAACTGCTTCTTATACAGACTCTCAACCAGTCTTTCTATTTTCACACCTACACTTCCCTTGCATAGGAACACACCTGCTGTCTCCATTCTTGAGCTTATTCTAGATTCTTTGGTGTGAGTTGGACTTCTTTCTGGCATATCCCTGGCAGGCTGGATCCTTGTCATTGTTGCATTTGCTTTGTCCATGTTTTTGTTGTTGTTGCTTTCTAGTCTGTTCTTTATGACTTTGTAAGTGTACACTTTTGATTCATCAATGATCATCTTTCTGGTCTCTCAGAAAAGAGTAAAGATAAATGTGTGCTCATGCTATATCATGTTTAATTGAAAATCTCTGAGAGTTTCTCAAGTGTAGAAAATTTGAGACATAATTGAAAAGTTTGCATCAGGTTGACTTGCAGTTTTTATAGATGTTTACACTTATCTGTGTGCACAGTATGCTGCTATTTTGTTTTAGAAAATGAGAAAGATACAAAAATTAAGAAAATTGTTATTTAATTAGTATTACCTGTTAATCTGCATGAGCTATTATTCATATTTGTTTTTATATTTTATATTGATAATATTAGAGTCTCAGGAGAAATGTAATTATTTTAATAAAATACTATTTTAATTAAAATACTGTTTTAGATGTTTTACCTAATATACATTAGTGTATACCCATATTCTAATTTTGAGGTGATATTTACCTTCTCCCTCTGCAATTACATCACAAGTTTTGCAGATATATATACTGATTATTTAAGTTAAATATTTACCAGCTATGTTTATGAATGTGGAAGCTACAGCAGATATGTGAATTCAAAATATTTTAAAATTAGCAATGCAGTTGATTAGTTCTCTTTTCAGAATTTCTAAGCTTTTTCTTTTCCAGTGCATCATTAGACTATAGGGATCTAAGATGGACAAACAGGCAAACATTAAAGAAAAGATAAACACTAAATGGAATTACAGCATCTATAGCAATCCTTACCCCTCTCCCCCCAAAGCCTGATTTCCCCAAAATGTTTATAGAGAGCATATTATAATTAGATAAGATAATAAAATTTGTTGCAACTAATTATCTTTAGCACAGTAGGATCAGTACTCTTTATAGAGTAGGCAGTAGTCAGAAGAAAATAACAAGGAGGAGCTTTCGTATTTCAAGAATTAAGGCAAATTTTCCCAAACAACACATGCAAATGTTCAGGGATATACATGTAGATATATGTAAAAATGACTCCAGGAGAAATATTTCAGTTTTGTTTTGTAGAGGATAAGTTTCAAGTGAAATTATAGCTAGGATTGACAGCATCTGTTCAGCAATAAGTAAATATGTTAATTTATTTAATAGCAATAATGAATATGGTTATAGATTAACACAGAGTGTAATTTAAAAGTTTGAATGGAGCTACTTAATTCTTATTTGCACAAATGTAGATATTGAAATGGCATAGTTGGCCTAATGTCTTTTTGTTGCTGGTGATAAAACTTTGAATTTTAATGTATATTATTGTTTTCCTCACCAGTGTTCATTTTAAGATGGTTTGAGAAATACATTCAGCCACTTATGGAAAGTTCAATTTGAATTAAATGTAACTATTATTGCTCAATAGGATAGAAACTACACTTAAAATTTTAAACTTAGGAGACTTGGATATTGTAGTGAATATAATATATAACGAGTATGTGATATTGTAATGAATATATATCTAGTGGACAAAATTCCTTCACAAAAAGAAAACTTACAGAACTTCAGCACAATAGTACACATCTTTAACCTCTGCCTGTCTAAAGACATATGAAACCATTATATTTAATAGACTTTATGATATTTTTCCTCTGTTTTCTTTCAAATGAGTCCAAATAAAATGTATCCAGATTGATATGAGTTTTAAATACATAAAAAATAATTATGACAAAATGATTAGCATGTATTCTTCTAATCATTTCCCTAATGTTACCACTTCTTCGAATTCTACTCCTTAGAATAAAGAAGAGTTATTTTCAAAGTGATATCTTGATATTGGTCTCATTCCTATAAGACCTTGTTTTAAATCACATCTTTAGTTTAATAATATCTAACCGTTTGAAGCAGGAATGGCAAAATTCTAAATCAGAATTGTCAGTTATTGCAGTGGACGGAGAACCTGAATCCTAACAGCTTAATTTCATTCCTTTAGTGTTCTTTTTTATCTTTGAGGTGTCCCAGTGTGCTGCTGCTCAGAACTTTCTTCAGGTGACAGTTTTGACAGGCAACAGACTGAGTTGGCAGAGGGTCCTTTCATGCTGACCCTTTGCTGCCATTACCTCCTGGAGTACAATAACATTTTTGCAATAACATAGAGGGAAATTTTTTCTCTCATCATCACTTATATTTGGCACTGAGATAAACATGGTAATTGTCTCTAATGTCTTGCCCACAGTTTAAGGGGAACATAGATGTTTAATTTTATTTGTCAACTTCACTAGGCCAGTGGGTACCCAAAACATTTAGTTTAACATTATTCAGGATTGTCTTTTGTGAGGTGTATGTGGATGAAATTAACATCTAAATCAGTAGACTGAGTAAAGCAGATTGCCCTCTCTAATGTGACTGAGGCTTATCCAAGATGGTGAAGCCCTGAAACAACCAGAGCACAATCCTCCCACAAGTAAGAATTCCTTCTTCCTGACCATCTTGAGATGAAACGTTGTTTTTCTTTTCCTGCTATAGACTAAAAGGGCTAAAAAGCTTTTCCCATGTCTTGTGCCTGCCAGCTTTCAGACTGGAATAGTACCATTACCTCTCCTGATTCTCTGGGGTTTAGACTCAGACTAGAACTAAGGTATGCATTTAAGAATCTGCATTTAATCTTGTAGCTCAATAAGTTACAAAGGGCTTTAACAGTTTGGTTGGTGGATCAAAGCATAGACCAAAAGATCACCCACAGTGAGCAAATGATAAATACTGGAGTTGCCTTTGTTTAACATACAAAGAGATTATTAAAGTTTTCAAAAATTGAAATGTTAGAGTATATTTGAAATTTAATACCTACTCATATACATTGGGAGGGTCTGGAATACATACTTTTCACCATGGTTTGATAATAAATTTGAAAATGGAGTCTTGGCATTTTTGAAGAACTAGCTCTGTGATCACTCTTTTCTATAAGGCAAACCCACAACAGTGACTACACTCACTGAGTTTTGAAAATTAAATATAGTAGCTTAATCGTATTGCACGGTGGCAAGGGTCATTCAGCAGCACCCAACCACTGTGCACTTTTGGTGCGGTTGTCATAATGCAAGGTACAGTCATAACAGTGATCATGGTAGATCATCTTGCAGAGAGCTGTGTTGTTGAATAGTTAGTAATGATGGAACTAAAAGTAAAATGGGAAGCCTAATAAATTCTTACTTGATCTTTATATGCAGAAAAGTTCTAGATTAAATGAACAAAAGTCTAACCTGAATCATAAAAATGGAGACTCACATTTCTTCAAATCCATTCCCAAACTTGAGCCAGTTTGTAGAAACAGAACCCCTTGCATGAAGGGGAGGTCAGGTCCCTTTAAGAAAGGAATCCAAAACACTGCCAAATACTTCATCTTCCTCCAACCTTCCCTAAAGGAAACTCGGAACTTTTAGCAGGGGACATTTGAAAAAAGAAAATTGGAAGACTTTCCAAGAACTACTAGGAATATTTCTGAACAGACACTAATTTCAGGAGACTAAAAAGGTGGTATATCCCACCAGTCAGGGTAGGGATTTAAGAAAGTCAGATGATCTATGTTTTAGCTTAGGTCCATTCCACAATGGGAACAGGTTCTTGAACCCATACTGTGATTATTCTCGCAGTTTGGGAATTTATAATTGGAATATATTTGGTCATTAACTGGCACAATCCCCACATTAGTTCCCTGACCTGTAACATAAGGTCTATTATGGTAGAAAAGGTCACCTGGAAGCCATTAGAACAGCTACTCCCTGGAAAATTCGTAAAACTAAAGCACTATGACAGCCTTGAGGAACTGTAGAGGTAAGAGCCACTGTCAGGGCTTGGAAGGAATATGAAGACTGATTCCTACCACACTCCAGTTCAGCTCGCCTGCTTAATCAGGAGGACTGGCTGAGTTATCATAATGTTAACCAGGGGTGGTTTTAATTTCAGCTGCTGTGCCAGATGTATTTCATTGAACTAATTCACACATTCCCTAGTACCTGAGACAAAGGTGCTGATCTGGCAAGTGCTTTCTTTCTCTCTATACTTGTTAATAAGAACCACCAAAAGGAGTTTTCTTTCAACTGAGGATGTCAACAGTAAACCTCCATTGTTCTGTCTCAGGGGTATTCAACTCTCCAGGTATATATCATCATTTGCTTTACAGAAATCTTAATCATTTTTCCCTTGTTCAAGATATCAGACTAATTCCAATGACTCAGGAGGCTGAGGCAGGAGGATAACAATTTTGAAGACAGACTTAGCAATTTAGCAAGACAATGTCTTAAAGTAAAAACCAAAAAGAACTGAGAATGTAGCCCAGTGGTAAAGTGCCCCTGGGTTTTATCCCCAGTCCAAATATATACAGATATTTTCTTATTCCATCACATCCATGACATTTTTCCCACTGCGCCTGCCATAGAATTGAATAATGTAAATCACTATTGAACTTTCAAGTTTGGCTCTATTTAAGAAATGACTTTTGCAGTTTATTTGGTGAATATTTTACATATTCTTTTGAGTAAATTGTCTTGATAAAATAACAATTGCCAGCAGACTAAAACACACTAGTCACTCTGTAAACATTGGTTTTACTCAGTTAAGGAAAGAGTATGGATTCCTTTGACTCTGAGGAAGCGAGATGCTTGTGGATCAATCCAAGGACAATAAGGGCATTTTGCAGATACCCCTTGGTTTTCGAACTTAGACTAGAATTGGAGCTTTGCCAGGATCACTAGGAAAATTATTAGTTGCTTTCTTCTGATCAGCTTGGTTCTTACTAGATCATGACTCACAAACCCTCTTTATGTTCTGTAGTTCACAGTGTGAAATAAATTCATTTTTTGTTGTTCACTGTGGATTGAATTCAGGGGCGTTCTGCCATAGAGCTACATCCTAATACATTTTATTTTTTTTATTTTTGAGACAGGGTCTCACTAAATTAAGGAGACAGGCCTGAAATTTACAATCTCCTAACTCAGTCTCCCAAGTAGCTGGGATTACAAGTGTGTGTCACCACCTCAGACTTGGAAATATTGATTGTGATCAATTGATCACAATCTTGACTTAGTTTCTAACACTGGATGCTGATTGTATCTCTTTTAGCAGACACTTTGAAATTTCTTCTCCTTTCCAACCAGAATGCATAAAAATAAGCCAAAGGACTTTCATGCTATTGTCAACAAGAGAAAAAAATTGCTTATATAAGCAATATATATGTTGTATATTGTATATACAACAATATATATGTTTGTATGTTGTATTGTAAATAAAGCATATTTTTGGTACATGATCATTTTAAAACACAGTAGTCAGTGTCAGAGAATGAGATAAATAATTGCTATAAAAGATGCACAAACATATTTCTAAAAGAAAAGGATTATATGCAGTTAAGGAATTGAATAAAACTATTCACAGAGGAGCTAACATTTGAGATGTCTAGAAGTATACATAATATTTCAAATGTTAGAAATTGTAAAAGAAGCAGAGAACATTTCAGATAATGGAAATGGAGTGAACGCATTTTAAAGTGGGTCAGTATGGTTCACCTCAGCTGGAGACTGAATCTGATGCAATCTGATTCACATAGAGTACATATAGAATCTTGGAAAGAAAATTGAATATACAATCCAGGGCCATATGCTAGATTACCATAGACTTCAGGATGAGGAGAGAGCATTTAACTGAATGGGCTTAGAAGGCATTAACAATGTTTGAAGAAAAGAGTTATATGATGAGATCTACTCCTGAAAAATGTTATTTTGGCTTAAATTTTTTAAGTGTGAGACAAGTAGGGATGTTAACACAATCAGTAATAAAATGGAAAGACATGGGGCCTGACCAGCAAAAGCAATAGAAAAGGATAGGAAAATGGCATTGGATATAAGTGATAGTGTACAGGTACAGACTTCAGAATTTGAAATATTGGAAGTAAGAGGAAGAAAAGGAGAGAGGGAGAGACAAAGGGGGAAGCAGAGGCTGAGCAGTAGGTGATGATAAAAATCACTTCTCTTCGTTTGTGTGCATAGGATGTTTGTTTTAGATCATCTTAAATTTTACTGGCTAGTGGTGCATTCAGAGCAAGATGTCAATGTGTTGAAAGCAGAAGGAAGAGAACACAGAATTTACAGAGGCTATGTAAATACAGAATCTCATAGAGTAATTGTTTACTATATAAAATAGGTGAAATTCTTGTGGAAATAAAATTGGAGAAGAGCAAATATGATATATAGCACTGACTTGCCTTTACGGAAAACAGAAATTAGAAGGAGGCAGTCACTCAAGAAGTCCAGGGAATGGACCCATAAAAAAGAGTTTTCACAGCGAACAGAGGTATTACCTCTGTGAATCGCCACTAAGGGATCCAAATACCCAGTGTTCAGGTCAATCAGAAGGATTTTCTGCAGAACTGCAGGCAACATGAAAGATCAATTTTAGCAAAGGGTGGCAGAAGTGAGAGTCCAGGATGTTATGTTGTGTGAGTGGGTGACAGAGTTGTTCATGGGCACAAACTACCTTTTTCCAGAGAATTTGCAGTAAAGACATGGGGAGCAATTAGAAAGACTTTTAGGAAATTGAGAATTAAGATCAGGCTGAAAGAGTTCTGACATATTTGTAGGTAGAGGATTAGAAATCATCAGAGTACTAGAAACAAAATCCTACTCTAATCATGAACTTTAAAGCAGTGGGAAAAGACAGAATAAAGAAGGTTGTGTCTGCTGTTTTCATGAAGCAAAGGAGATGTTAATTTAGAGAAAAGAACAAAAGAACAAAAGAAGGTAAGAAATGAAAAATTCTAAGCTATTTGGAGGATGAAGTAGTGAAGTTACACTAGTCCATGTAAGATGCAACCTCACTGCTTTCTAAGTAGGGCATAGGAAAAAAATCCAAGTTTATATAACAAAGGGGACAAAATATGGAGAAATCTGACCAGCTATGAAGCTCAGTGGACTTCATAGTGGCTGCAAGTAATTTTCCCAAGCAAAGTTTAAATATGCAGAGCTTTAGTACACAAGGCACACATTTGTGAAGTGTGATAAAAAGTAAAGAAATGAACTTGAGTGTTGAAATGAGACAGGTCCAAAAATGATATTTGATGCTCCAGTTTAACTTACTATCTCAGTGAGAATGTGGTCACATTATATGCTCATGCTGTGCTTTTAACCTGGGGATGACACTTCTGTCCTCCTGTGATTACTTTATTAC
Organism: Sciurus vulgaris; assembly: GCF_902686455.1. NCBI lineage: Eukaryota > Metazoa > Chordata > Mammalia > Rodentia > Sciuridae > Sciurus > Sciurus vulgaris. The sequence continues at coordinate 153,075,956 of NC_136466.1, forward strand.
CATTAAGGTAATGTGCATAAAGGGAGGGCTAACACCCAGAGGGCTTCCCTGACAGTCACAGGCACATAGTGTCTTATCATATCTCACCAACACCCCCTCACCATGAAAGCTTTAATGTGTAAGGCAGTTCATATGCAGAACAATGTAGTACTTTTCTTATGCTTTTAAATAAAACTATGCTAATTTTAACACATAGAAAATATTAGACAATAAATATTAGCTTCTCAACAATTTCTCAAAAATGTGGTTGGGTACTATCAGATTAGATATTGATCATAGAAATGACTTTCATTCTGTGCAGAAAACCTACTCTGGAGGTATCTTGTTCCTCTTAACTTAGGAGTCCAAATTTTTAATTTTCTTCCCCTTTAATTAGACTTTCCATTTTGAAAGAATATAATGCAAAATATTTTATATCAAACTTCAAAATTTCCAGGAAAGTAACAAAATGATATATTTTAAAATGTAATTATTTTATTATATTATTACTAACATAAATGGCATTAAATATTAAGGTAATAAAATATTAATTTCCATCCATGATTATACTTATCCCATTCAATTGCACATTAATTGGCAAATAGATAAAATTCAAAATTAAAATTGATAAAAGTAGATAAAAAACACTTCCTATAGGGATTTTTATTCTTAATGAGCTCAATATTGCCAGAAGCATATTAGCATGTTAACATACCCTTCTCTCTACCACCTCCTACCAAGATAAAAGACTCTCAGTAAGAAATACGCTCTGGTGAGAAAAAGAAGAAATAAGGAAAGCAAACTTGGTTGCTTATCCCACAGATAATCCAATGGACCCAAGACATCTAAGAGACAGACATCAGAACTGCATAATAAATAATTAACTTAAATCAAGTTTAATAAAGTGAAAGGTACTCACAAGTATATTGTACTTGGTTTAAGTTAATTATTAAGTTATGTTTTTTAAGTATAGTTTATGTCTAGTTACCAGTTATTTCATTATATAAAACGTGTTCATCTCACAAGTACACACACACATGCACACACACACACACATTATATATAAATATAAACATATATATATACAAATAATTACATTGTCTTTCTGAGACATCAACTAAGTCCTTTCTTTCTTTCTTTTTTTTTTTTTTTTTTTTGTTAATTTTAATTTTTGTTTTTGTTTATTTTGTACCAGGTGTTCAACTCAGGGCACTTAAACACTGAGCCACATCCCCAGATTTTTATTTTGAGACAGTGTCTTGCTAAGCTGCTGAGGCTGACTTTGAACTTGAAATCCTCATGCCTCAGCCTCCCAAGCTGCTAGGATTTACAGGTGTCTCCCACCACAACACATTCGGCCCCTTCTTTTTTAATACAAGGACCACTGAAGATCTTAGCTGTTCTTATATGTTAGTTGACTTCATTAACTAAAACCCAGAGTTCCTACACATCTCTCAAATCTCCAATAAATTGGCCTCTATACTCCTTTCTCTGACTTAAGCTAGTTCTTTTTTCTTTTTTTAAAATTCGTCCCTGCAATAGAGCCTTCATTATGCTACATATTCTTTTTCAAACATTTACATATACATCGATTTTACTTCTATTTTATGCATCTTCTCAGAAATAAAGTATATCAAATTTATTTTCCTATTTGAAATCTACTCTTAAATTGAGTATCTGTTGGGACTTAATAATTTGCTTAATGGATAATTGAATAAAAGTGGAAATAGGGAATTAAAAACAATAAAAAAATGGTTCTACTCTGTGGCCTTTTTCTTTTTGTCAGAATAAATGAAAAAATTAGTGAGATAAAACTGTATTTGGTTCAATAACTATTAAAATACCATTCCAAATATTGGATCTTTTAATATCTACATCACTTCCATAACAAATCAGAAGAATTTACAACCTTGAAATAGAAATGCAGATTACCAATTTAAACCTATACATTTATATTGACATTAGAAAGCTTAATATTTTGAGAGCCACCAGTCATCAAAATAGAAGGCTTACATCTTTTAACTCTTTAAATGAAATGTCAAAATGCCTATATCCTAGATTTTTAAACTTTTGTTAATTTTCTATTAAAAAAAATAGTGTAGCTTCAAGTTTCCTCATATACATAATTTAAGGTATAGATAGTTTAGCAGTAATAGAGCTAAAGTCTCTTAATCCTGTGATTAATTGTCTAGCTTAACAGTGGGACTTTAATTTTATAAGTTATGTTTCCTTTCTCATGTGGAAGCTCCAAATCATTTGCTTTGCTCAAGCTTCCTGATTTACAATATTAGCTTTCCTTTAAAAATTACTTTTTAAATTTTTCTGTGAATACAAAGATTTTCCAGTAAATATGATGTGACTTTGTTAACAAAAGGATAAATGTAAAATTTGGTTCTATAAATTTTCAAGACAACATTTGATAGTGGTCTAAAGCAAATTTTTAAATATAATATGAAATCAAGAAGCATTAATTATAAGAAAATATTTAAGTATTATTTGAATTGTAAATATCAAGTCAAATGTTTAAGCAGTTAAATAAGTATTCAAAATTGAAGGTTTTTTTTTTCAAAATTATGGAATGTTTTTAAATTATTTTCTATTTTGTGGCCGTATCTTTTATTTATGTGCATGTTTAGGCTAAAGATTGGTTTCTAAGATACACATTATATTCTTCTACTGATAAATAACCTCTCTGTAGCTCTTTTAGAAAAAAAATTCACTCATAATTCAATAATGAAAACAGCATAAATTAACATTTTATAATCCTACTGATAGATAGCCATGGTGTTTTTCTTTCTTCTGAGATTTTGTCCATTTGTCTTTTTTAAAAAAAATGGTACTGGGGATTGATTCCAAAGGCCTTGTTGTGGTTGTTGGTGGCCCTCTTAGTGTGGTGTTTTTGCCTTTAGAGGGATGCTAGTGTATTCTTAATAGTGCACCTCAGATCCTCAATCCTCTGTTTGAGGAAGTATCAGTGGATTTTTTACAGGGAGATTCCTACCTATTTATTTGACAATATTTAATCCTTACAATTGTTGAAATCAACAATATATCTGTCAGAAACTTGTTTCAGATCTCATTCCTTACTTTCAATTATTAGGACAGGTATAACCTCCTTTTCAAATCATTTCATTATGTCGGGCACTGGAAATAAAATATGTGTCTATGCCTAACTTGCAATTTTTGAAAGGATTTCTCTAATCATGCTTTTGATAACTACTTGTTCTCAGATAAAATTGGTCCTGGATTTTCTAACATAAGCTAAAATTGTTCTTTGAATAGGTATTTGGAGTCTTGTTGAAGCACACCTACTACCTGTTTTTGACACTTCCCCAAGCTTACATTTTTCTGGTGCCATTTATTTTCATTACTATTCTTCTTTATCCAGTTTTATGGTTTAGATATGAAATGACCCCAAAATCTCATGTGTGAGACAATTCAAGAAGTTTCAGAGGAGAAATGATTAGATGATTAGAGTTGTGATCCAACCAGTAGAATCTCCTAATAGGGATTGACTGGGTGGTAACTGAAGACAGGTAGGGTGTGGATAGAGGAGATAGGTCACTGGGAACATGACTTTGGTCTTTATATTTTGTCCCTGGTCATAGGTGAGTGGAACTCTCTGCTTCCTGCTGCAATGTTCTGAGCTACTTTCCTCTGCCGCACCCTCTGCCTCATCTCCAGTTCTTGGCCATCTATGAACTGGGACATCTGGAACCATGAGTGGTTCAGAAACTTCTCCTCCTCTAAAATAGTTTTTGTCAGAATTTTTGATCCCAGAGGCAAAAAAGCTGACCAAAACAATAACCATTCTAACAGTGAAGCAGGTTAATATTTATTGTTATGCCAGAACCAGAAAGAAGAGCACCAAACAAACATATGGATCCTTTAATATGTCCTCTTTTCTGACAAAATAAATATATGAGTCTACACTTATCACTTTGTAAACTAAAAGCCTTCATGGCATCTTTTTCCTTCTGACATATTATGACTTGGATCTGGAAATTCCCCCCCAAAAGTTTATATGTTGAAAGCATGGTTCCCAATGCAGAAAGGTTCAGAGGTGGACTCTTTTGGGCAATAATCAGATAATTTGGGCACTGACCTCATCAGTGGATTAATCCATTTGATAGATAAATAGCTGAATGGGAGTTGGAGGAAGTGGGTCACTGCAGGTATACTTTGTAAGGGTTTGACTTTCTCCAGGTTCATTTGTCTCTTCTCTCTCTCTCTCTCTCTCTCTCTCTCTCTCTCTTTCTCTTTACCTCATTCCTGGATTGCATGAACTGAGTACCTTTCCTATGTCATGCCCTTCTATCATGATGTTCTGCCTTACCTGAGGCCCAGAGCAATGTATTTGGCCCAACATTGACTGAATCCTCTGAAACCATGAGTCAAAAATAAATCTTACCTCTCCTAAGTTATTCTTGTCAGATATTTTGGTCACAGCAATGAAAGGTTGACTAACTCATAACCCTAGTGTTGTCTTCCTTTACTAAAGTTCATAGTGGTGATCCACTGTTTTTTGAACGTTTATCTATGTGTAACTCATTTTGGTAATATTGATTAGGTTTTATAATTGTTCCTAAGTCTGGTATGGTATCTTACTCGTGATTACCAAGTAATGAGTCAGCCCTTGACTGACTTCTCCAGCATCACACGCTAAACACACACACCCCACATATGCACCTGAATATACACATGCACATATATTAACTATAGTTAAAATATTTTACCACAAGTTATGAGTAAACTATTTGTATAAATTCAATAGTTGAAATAAGTAAGAATTAATTGCATTTCATTTGCCATATATCAAATACCTTTTAAAATACCATTTGTATAAAATTTTGAGCAAACCTGTACTACACATCCTTATGTGTACCTCTTGTGTGTATGTCCACGACTTTGTCTAAATGTACTGGTAGGAGTGGAATTTCTAGGGCAGAGCTTGCCTGCATCTTCACCAGATATAGCCAAATGGTTCTTGAAATCTGTAGTATCAAGGTTTACTTCTAATAGTATATGTCAGTTTCAATTATTCCATTCCTTGTCAATTATTTGTAATATTAATCATTATCTTTTCAAAGTTATTTTATCTAATTCATTGCCTGAAGAATGATGTCACTGTTGTAATTGTTTTGAATTGCCTGAATGATGACTGGTGTGAAGTTTTGTTTATGGGTTTCTCTTAGGGACTTAGTCCTAAGGGTGTGGCACGAAAAGGAAGAATACAAGTGTAATCATGAGAAATACTTTAGGCAAATTCCATTGAGGGACATTCTATAAATGTGTAACCATTGCTTTTCAGAACTGTTATGGTGATCAAAACAAGGAAAGTCTAAAAAACTATGAGTATCCAGAAGAGACTAAGGAAACACAGTTACTAAAGGCAGTGTGGAACTTTGGAACAGAAGGACATTAGGAGAGAAATTAGTGAAATAATGCATCAATATTTCTCATTTGCGTCCATCTACTACAATGTTTCTCAAAAGCTGTAAGAAATGTACTCTTGTAATACAAGATGTTAGTAATAAGGGAAATTGGGTGTGGGATACATAAGAACTCTCCATATTGTCTTGGCAACTTTTAATGAAATGTAAAATGTACTCAAAAATAAAGATCAAAAATAGTTAAAATTCAAATTTTGTGTATGGCTTTCTTTCTAGCTCTGTTACCTGAGTGACTGATTCTATTGCGGAATATAGTCAAGTTGGAATACAGTAGCAGTTTGGAGTTTTAAAGGATGCCAGACCTTTTAAAGGTAGGTAGAAATTAAATTTTATCAAATTATTTGCTTTTAAGCTCTTAATAAATACTTCAAATTTTATGTTATTCTTAAGATTTCTTTAAACATATTTCAATATGAGTTGAACAAGTAAAATATCGATGACATTACTGATGATTGACAAAAACACTACAAAATCATAAAACTTCAGTAATCATTTCTTTATCAAGGATTGTATATATTTTACTCCCTTATTGTATTTTTATCATACCCTTTATTTGTATGAAGCTATGAGAAGACCAAGTAGTTACATTTCTCTTAAAGATCATAAATTAATTTCCCTCTTTTATATTCTGTTTTCATGGTACTTTCCCAACTCTCTCATAATTAGCAGACATTACATTTGTTAAATTGGATGTGTCTCATTTCAAAGGCAAACATCACATGAAGCTCTCTTTCAGAAAACAGATTCAAAGTCACAAATTTTCTTGCCTTTATAAATATTAAATATGGCTCAGACTAGTTCAATTGTTTCTTTTGCAGTCAATTGTAAGCTGCTTTTCTTTGCTGAAGGCAAGGATCTAAACCCTGGTATTTAAACTCTTACAGTTAACCCTCCTGGACACAATAATTAAAGGGCAACTCTCACACTTCCCATCTGGGTATGGTAGAGTCTATTCTTAGATGTGGCTCAAAATAATCTTGATATTCTCAGTTCCCAATCAGTGATCAGTTAGAACCAGCCATTAATTCAGCAGTTCAAAAAGAAAAGGATAAAGAAATAAGACCAGCATATAAAAACTAATTGTCTTTGTAAATCTTACTGTGATATTTGTTTAAACTCTGTGCCTGCCCCTTTTCATTAAATATGAAAATATTTATTTTAAAATATAACAGTATCAACAAATTTCCAGTGCCTTTGAGTAAAACATGTACAAAATTTAGATAATTTTGCAAGATTAGATGAAATCAACCTTTCGTATCTTAGATATTAATAGTATCTATCACCTGGGTCCATCTATTCTGTCCAACAATTTGTTTTCATCAATATTTTAAATGCCCAATCATTATGTTGCAAATCTTTGAATCAGAGAAAATTTGAATAATTTATACATATCTGCTCCTTAATAACTTTAGAATGAGGGCTTCATTACAGATCTTATATATATTTATATATACACAGAATAAGAGAGATTAATATTTCTAATATAATTCCTATAACTGGTAACTTGTCCTTCTTGCAAAGCCCATGATTATAGCAACCTAGATATTATGCCTGGTACAAACATGAATAATAAATTAATACCAAAGCATTCTATGTTAATTTTTATTTATTTATCTTTACATTTTTGGCTCTACTGGGATTGAATTCAGGGTCTCACATGTGCCAAGCAAGCACTTTACCACTGAGCAATGTCTCAGCCTCATTCTAATGATGAATGCATCTCTTCCCCTAAAGCTTTATAAAGCATTAAGTCATCCTAACGGTCCAAAAAAAAAAAAAAGAGTAGAAACACCCTTCTCTCAACTTTCCTTTGGTTCTTCCTGTGCTACAACTGAAGTTAAAAATAAAATAAATAAAATAGATGAATAATTATTGGGTGTAGAATGATTGAAAAATAATAAATTGGGAAATGGGAAATATAAAGAAACTAGGATGATCACATCTTTTCGCCTGTAATACATTTCATATTAATGCAGAAGTCACTTGGAGACGACAACTCAATTTCTTTTCCTTTAAATAGTAAGGTTTTCACAATCTTCATAGATGAAATAGGTCTGAAAAATAATGTCACTAGAATGCCAAAATCAAATAGTGAAATTATATAATAGTGAAGATTTAGGTGTGAAAGCTAATAGTTTTAAATTTTCTTTTTAAAGAAATACATTTTCTATTCATTAATTTAATTTTGAAAAGAAAGATTCCCTGGGGCCCATTTACAATCCCACCTGCAACTTCATAAATTATTTCTTAAACAGTGACAGAAGGGAATGTTCTTCTGGAACATTTTACAAAACTTCTGCTTGTTCTACTTACTTCTCAGGTGTATTTATGATTACCTCATCAGATAAATTGATTATATATCATACAAAAAAGGAAAAGAAACCATAGCCTTTTCACGTGGTCAAATACTACTCTTCGATAAATCATAGAAAATGCTTTTGTTTCAACAATACAAAAAAAAATTGTTAAGGTTGGCATTTTTTCTGCCTGTAATGGTTGAAATGGGTTGAAAAGCAGAGATGGGGATTTTGACTGAACTGTGAAGAGAAAGGGGAAAAATGCATATGAAAGAGAGTATAGATATATGTCATGAGGATATGTACTATTATTTTATTGTTGGTGAATTTTAAAGCCTTTGAAGAGTTAGAGAATGAAATGTGTTTCAAATATAAAACTATTCGGCAGATTAATCTTCAAGAGTTGGCCTAGGTGATGAAGAAACTTGAACGAAATCTTAGAACATGTGGTATGTGGGGTTTAGGTTGTTTGTGCTGTGAAATCATATTTTGTTGCTCTTGTTTCCTTTTGAATGTAGCAAACAATCTGAACAGGGGCATGTGTGTGTGTTCACATGTGTGTGTTTAAGAGGATGATTGTTGGCAATGTATTGAGAGATCACCTGTATCTGATAATTTGGAAACACAATTTCATTTTTATTAATTAATAATTTACTTTCATTATTCTATCCTGTGAATTAAGATAATTGTTTGTGCAGTATTTAAGACAGTTATTTGTCTCAAGATATATTTAAAGAGTATTGTGTTTTAAGTGAATAGTATTCTCCAGGCTTCATAGACATTGCATTTTGAAGATGAGACGAAGGTTATCAGCCTAAGGAAGGTTCTGGAAATGAGTTGTTGACTGACACAAGCAAAGGATATATCTTTAAAAACACAAATCTTCAGGGCATTGGGATGAACAACAGGTCCAGACCCTCAGCAAACACCAACTCTCAAGAGTGATGAGGTGACACAAAAACTGATGGCAACAGAGGGAATGGCTGAGCTGCTCAGCCAGGGGTGGATTTGAGCAGTTATGGTTTTAGTGCTCATAGCATCCTGCCATCCTGCTGAGTTGACAATAGGGTTCAAAAAAAAAAAAAAAAAGCAGGAACTGCAAAGCCATCTGTCTTTTGAAAAAATGTACTTTGTAAAACATAAGTAGAAATCATCTTGTACATTTTGTTAGGGCTGTTTCCCCTGAGGAGATATTGTTTGGGTTGTAATTAGCACATCTGAAGAAAATTAATGTGGGGATACTTCTAATTTTGGCAATTGTCAAAGGTTAATAACTTGAGACATGCCTATTAGAATTTCACAATGGACTTGTCGTTGGGAACTATGATTCATCATCCATTTAGAATAACAAGGAAGGAAAAGAAAGGAAAATACAGAAGCAGTTGACTACATCAACTTAGACTGTGCCAGACTTTTTATTCAAAAGAAATAAAAGTTCCAGTTCTTCGGAGTGGCTGCAAACCTCCAGGGTTATTAAGCAAGTTTACTATAGTCAATATAAGCAGAAAAAAAAAAATCTAAAAATGCTATCCAATCTTTATGAATTTGCCTTTATTTAGTTTTTTGTTTCTTTGTTTACTTTTTTTTTTAATTTTAAATAATCACAATATGTAACTAAATCTTCCATGGAAAAAGAAGGGTGTTTAATTCCATGGAACATACATTCAATTAAGTTTAAAGTTCACTCTATGTCTGTGACTCTTAGGCTCTACCTTCAGTAAAGATGAAAGACAGAAATAAACAGGAAATCTGTTGTTTATTTCTTAAATCTTTGCCATTATCCTGCTTTTTGTCATGCTGCTTTGATGCTATGTGGCAGGTCATGACCTGAGTCTTTGTGCTCTCACCAGGTTAACTTAAAATTCCCTTAGTATATAAGCAAGTAATCACAGATGAGCTCTTTGTTTTATTAAAATGAAATATACTGCAAAAGAGATGAAGAGAATGCTTGGTTATGGTCTATGGGACAACAATCCATAATTTACTTTGCAGATGTCTGTGTAATTTAAGCAGCAGGCAGAACAGCCACACAATTGTAGCTGCTCTAGGGAAAGGATACCAAGAGGCTCATAAATCATGGTAAGGATTAAAAGCAATGAGCATTCATCTTTTTAACCTCATAAGACAATATGGGAAAGCCAAGTATCAGAACACACAGAGCGCAGAATCTCAGTACCGCGATATAAGGTGTCAAGGTTTTAAAGGATTCTCTCAATTAGCCCTGACCTCCCATTTGCAAGTCAGTAGAACATAATTTTAAAGTTCATTAAAAAGAGGTCTCTTCCACATTAAATTAAACTGAGTAAGTGATAAGGTATATTGAGGGGGAAATAGGTAAACTGAGTCAACTTGTACAGAGGTATTAATCATTTGCTTAGATTGAACTTGTTTCCTCTTGGAGAGTTCATAGAAAATAACCTTATTAAAAACCATCTATGAAGATTGTCATGTTTAGCTGAAATTTTAAAATGGTGACATGTTATGAGAAAATTCTAACTTTAGAGTAGTCAAGTGAAGGAGATACAGACAGCTGGCTCTCTGCTATGAAATTCAGTAAATAAATGGTCTGTTACTAATTGTTTATATTTGAAATGTTATTCTAATCAAAGGTCTCTGGATGCAAATGAGCAAATAATACACAGTGAGAGGTTTCATTTTCTGCATAAAATTGGAATTCTAATTAAATTTTAAAGCTTTGAAAAATACTGTTGTGTAAATTTTCCCCATATTCTTGTAAATCAAATTCATGATAAAACTGAATTTGCTAATTCTATAAAAATACCAGGTTGGTGCAAGAAAATAACATAATCACTTATTGAAGGACAATTATGACCCTGTTTTGTAGGACACAAATCTATTTCAGTATATGTTTCCCTAGTTTAATATCAAATATACCTTGGCAATTATTCTTTTGTTAATTTGTTTTGGTACTGGGAACTGAACCACAGAGCACTTTACCTCTGAACTACATCCCCAGCCCTATGGGTTTGTTTGTTTGTTTTGAGACAGGGTCTTACAAAGTTTCCCAGGCTAACCTTGAACTTGAGATCCTCCTGTTGAATCTCCTGAATTGCTGGAATTCCAGGTATACTCCACCATGCCAGGCTACAGTGATTTTTTTTTTTTTTTTTTTAACTAGCAAATACTTTTCCATATCAGTTAAGGAGAACTGTAGTATGGTTAATCGAGAGTAGCATGTAATTCTATCTCTTTAGAAAGAGAGGGTTACGCTGCTCAATATTTGAAGACAGCTTGTAAAACATAGAAAATATTGAAATGTTGAAATTTTGGCAGCTTCTGCCCTGTGTTTACATACCATATACTCAATGTGAGGAGAAATAACCATCCTTTCAATTTGGTAGGCAATAGTATAGTACTTTATTTAAATACCTTTTTCATTACTACTTTTCCTTCCTCAGGAATGGTGATTTAAGTATCTTTTGTTTTCATTGAAGATAATATGATGATTTGAGACTACCTGACAAAAAGAACTTAGAGGAGGAAAGTTTATTTGGGGATCTCAGTTTCAGAGATTCAGTACCTGATTGTCAAACAACATTGCTGAGGGCCCATAATGAGGTGGAACATCATGAAAGAAGGTTGTGCAGAGGAAAGCTGCTTAACTCATGGTAGTCAGGAAGCAGAGAGAGAGCAGGAGGAGCCAGGGAAAGGAAATATAATCCCCACAGCACAGTGACCCAGTTCCTTCAGCTACAACCCAAATGCCTATAGTTATACCTGGTAATCCATTGGATTAATAACCCATCAAGTGGATTAATCCACTGATCAGGCTGTGGCACTTGTATTCTACTCATTTTGCCTCATGCATTAACACAAGAACTTTTGGGGGACATTTCATATTCAAACTATAACATGCATCATCACAGTTAGCTGTTCTTTTATTTGTTTTCTTACAAGAGTATGTTGTGTTTACCAGTAATCTTTCTAGAGAAGGAGACACAGAATGTGAGGACTCACATGTGTTTTCTGCCTTGTAAAATAAGATTGGATACTAAGAAAAACATATAATGAAATTTACTGTGTATATTTGGATTAAAAAAAATAGACTAAATCACATTTAAATTTATAGTAAGAACTGTTAGTTAGCCATAAAATTCTGGGCCCCAGAATCTACTAACCAATGTTGCACTACTATCTAAATGATCAAACTCTTTCTCCATATAAATTGTTAAATAGGGATAATTAACTTTACTTATCTCATAATGTATGCATGCATGTAGAATTAAATTGTACTATATAAAATATTCAACTATTATTTGTGAATTGAAAATTTAATTTAAATTTTGAAGATCAGAAGAATAGATTAGACAGAAATAATTTATATGTAATGTGTAGATATTCTTATATGTCTATTAATCTTTCAAATGCCTGTATAAAGTCAATGACAAAAGCTAATAATAATTATCTTTTCCCCTTTATTTTATTCTCAATAATTTTCCCTCATCTACAAAAAATCTATAGGCTTTGGTTTGGAGAATGGATTATAGATCTTATTCATAAATAGTTCTTTAAAGTCATCTGTATATTAGTTATTCCAGGGATCTTCTCTGGGTGTCAATAAATACATCAAAAATGTTGAAAGTTACTAACCATGCTGGTGTTTGCATTGTTGTGATGAGAACAAAAAGCAATCAACTAAACTACATAATATTTAAAATAAGTGAAAATAATTATAGAAAATTCTACACAAAAAGTAATCCAAAAAGGTGCTGGGAAGTTGCTATATTGCAGAAAGAAGGGAATAGTGTGCTAGTTTGCAAATCTTGAAAGAATGTTTAGAGAATGTATTCCTAATTAAATAACATGTGAAAAGAATTGAAAGGGATGTGTAAGCTAGATGCAAAACTACCTGAAGAAGAGAGTTCCAAAAGAACCACACATTTCGAGTCACCAAGGGGGGACCTATATGACATGTACAATTAAAAACTAGCAAGAGGACCAGTGTGACTACAGCTGGGACAGAAGTTAGAAAACCTGTAGGAGATGGGGTTGGACAGACTAACCTGGTGATTGAGGTGGTGACATGCTGTGTGGGCACAGTGGCAGAATTAGAGGACCATTTTTAAATCAATTTTAACTACCCAGGTGAGCCTTGAGTATCGCTGGGAATAGGACTATAACAAGACTAATGGAAAGAAGTGAAAGGATTGAGACAAGGTGATTTGGTAACAAAAAATAGGAGGACCCCAGTGTGACACCATTATCTGGCTGGAGCAAGAGAAGAATGATTTTGTCATTAGCTGAGGATATGAAATCTGTGTTGCTTCAGAAATCTAAGAAGAAATGTTGACTAGGCAGTTGGATATATTCATTTGAAATTTGTGAGGTCATCCTGGCATATAAATGATATGACATTGAACCAGACTCATTTATTCAGAAACATACATCAGGTGTGGTGAGCTCTTTGTTTTATTTTTTCTTTGAACGAATCCTCCAAAGAACTGCATGAGGCAGGCACTCTTAATATGACCCTCATTTCTCAGATGAAGAACAGGAGGCTAAGGGGAGAAAGTTACACTTTTTGAGATCACACAGCAGAGACAGGCTCAAAACCCAGGCACAAGGAAATGATACAATTAACTTGATGTGGATTTAGGTCACAAATGGAACAGGTTTAGATAAGAATTCAGATTCAAGAACTGGGCTCTGAGGTATTACAATAAAATGGTCAAAGGGATGAAGAAAAGTCAGAAAGTGGTGAGTGCAGGAGAAGAAATAAGTAGAGTGCTGACTTGAAATCAAGATAAAGAAAGGAAGAAAGAAAGAAAGAAAGAAAAAGAAAGAAAGAAAGAAAGAAAAAAAGAAAGAAAGAAAGAAAGATTGTTGCTGAGAAATGGTATCACAATGTGGATTCCATTGTTTTTGTTGACAGGAACAGTGTTGATGGAATAAATAGTAGGCAAAAATTTTTATGAGAGAGTGATGACAACAAGATAAAATTAATTTTCACCAAATGAGGCAGTAGATTGTAAGGAATCTCTGAAAAAGGTTTAGTTTGCATTTTTGTGTTATTTTTAAGCAATGAGAAACATACTTATAGGTCATGGCTCAAAATTCACAAAAACAAATTGTCATATACATTTCAAATGACCAAGGGGTGCTTGTCACAGAGTGAGATGGATCGGAACACTTTTGCATCATTTTACAACTTTTCCCAGAACATGTATACTCAGTTTTTAAAGCCTCAAAATTTTATGGCCTCAAAATCAGAACAAAAAAACATAATCTCCACACTGTTAACACACTGTGTCTTCTCACTGGGCCTTTAGAGTTCCCTGAAGAGTTTAGGTTGCAGTGGCTAGGTATAGCACCTACTCGTAGAGATCGTACACTGAGAGCTTCTGTAGATTGTGGAGGTTTCAATCCACATTAGCCATTTACCAGAAGTGTGCACTGGGGCAAGCTCCGTGCCTCCATCTCTTCATCTGTAATATACAATATTGCAGGTCTAAGAATACATGCTTCTACAATGGTTATTATAAGGTTTATGTGAATTAATATTTGCATACAGGAAATTTACTGTGTATTTAGTATAGTGTCTGTCCAGTAATAAAAGAATTTGATTATTTTTAACTAAATAAGTTATGTTCTTTGTTTTCCTCTGTGATTTGGAGAGGATGAAATGTCTCCTTCTTCTGTATTTCCCTGATGCCAGGAACCCATGACTAATTTCTATTATGGACATTTAAGACTCTCATGATCAGGCAATATTTCTTTTCAAAGATTCCACTACATTATCAGTGTTTTTTTTTTTTTATTCAAAATGTGACTTTTCTTATTTTTTACAAGTGTATTTCTTATGTCATGTTGCAATATTTGAAAAGTCTTAAATGTATAGGTGTTTCTGATACATATGCACATATATACATATGTGTCTATGCTGCATGCACATATATCTCACAACTTGTCAAATGCTTTTCATAGACATTCTTTATCATAAGACACCATTCTCATATGAAAGTTGCTACTTACACTAGATAGATATGAGGTTCTTGGGCGCCATAAATCATTTCCTCAAAATGTATTTAGTTCTATCTTCTTGAATTAAATTGGTATCTACAGAAATATCCTATTGTTCTCTCACTTTTAATAATTCTTTTTCCACACACGAAGAGGCAACTAACATAATCAATCTTCAAAGTAGTTGCACTGAACAGTTTCAAGGAATGTTCCTCTGAAGAACTGAATGCTCCTTTAAAGCTTTTGCTGCATATGATGAGACAGATGGAGAAAGTCATTTTTTAAACACTATATTTATTCTCTTTTTTCCACGTTGTTTGAAATCTATTCTTCCTCTTGCCCCAAGGGATGCCTGCCTTCTAAGCACATGTTTGAAGTCAGACAGAAAGCATATGTCCTGTACATCCCTGGAGTGTGAAAAAAAAGGTGAAATATAGGATAATGCTTCTTCAATGGTGCAAAAGGGAGTTACATCTTTGCAAATGGTATTTCTTTCATGGTGTAAGGTACTGCATTGTGGCCTTCTGATGGTTTAATTATCATCACATTTTCTTTCAAAACAATATGGGTATTCCTGAAGATAGGGAATATTGAAACTTGGCATGAATGTATCTGGGGTATAATAACACCTTAATCAAGTTCTCCAGTCTTATCAGTCAGTACTCCTTGTGGTGGCAGAGCAGAAGTGGGAAAATTCTAGTGATAAATTTATCATGACCTTTTATCTCTTAAAAGGTTCATCATGGTAAATTTTTTGTTTTGTCAGCTTTATATCAATCTATTCCCTATACTGTAAACCATGAAAAATCATATATGCTCCAAACCTTAGTTTCTTAAACACATTCCTAGCCTGTGGGAATGTCATGTGATCATACTTGGTTCGGATCTGCCTTCCACTATACCCCCCACTGCCTTTACTCACCAGTACCATCCCATTTATGGCATCCAGAATGATGTTCCAGTCTTATGTCTCCCTTATCTGCAAAATGTTTTTAAATCTCTTTTATTTTAACCATATGATCATGTGGCTTTATTTGCTGTTTGCTTATCAGTATTTAATACTAAATTTCAGGTTTGTTTCAAGGTCTACTGGTTTCATCTTGATCTCTGCCCCACTCTGCCCAATGGTCTATTCTCAGACTTTACTGTGAGCAAGTAGGACCTTGGCTATTTAGTTACTGACAATCTCCTGGTCTTCATTTTCTCACTCAGGAAATCAACATGAATTATTCATATTGATTTGTTCACTCTGATAAACTAGTATAAGTACAGGGCTTAATTGAATATCACAGGAATAATGATGTTAAGCAAAATGCTAATTTTTATAGAGACCTGCATATTCAAAATATTTCGGATGTGATTGGAAGAGCAAAAACTATCTTGATATCTGGAAATGGAACTACAACCATTCTCAATGGTCTGTAAAATTATTTTCTTCCTTGTAAACTGTCAGAACAGGGCACTGCTGGCTATATCATCTGAGTTTGAACAGCCAACACTGGATAGATGAAATGGCCAACAGATTATTAATGATTTGGACTCACTCACAGCAAAGGTGAGGACATGACTGCATGCACGGCAATGTGGAGATTGCAGTTGGAGACAGTGAATAGGAAAGGGCTGTGGGAGACTCGCTGTGTCCTGTTAGGAGGAACAGGTTTATAATACATTCTGAAATTAATATGTACCAAAAATGAAGCAAGAAACATAAATGTTTAGTCTCAAAGAAGACCTTCAGAATGAGAAAAATAGAGTTATGTTCAAATGATTTTCAATTCTAAAGGTATTCTGTACAGCAATGCTTCATAGTCCATTCACAGACGTACATTTTTATACTCTGTAATTACTGCAAAACACTCTTATGTTACCCATGACCTACTATCCTGTGCTCCTTCCTCATCTACTTCTCCTCTCTCTCTCTCTCTGTCTCCCTCTCCCTTACTTGACTTCTAATCATTTTATGATGTCATCTTTCTAACTTTCCCATTATATGGTATGTTAGGTTTCTGATGTTGCTTAATAAATTACTGTACATTAAAATAGTACATATTTATTACATACAAGAGAAAACAGTTACCCTGTTTCCTCAAGTGAATGTGATTGCCTTGTTTGAACCTAGCCTCTGACTGCCATGGATCTGATATTTGCTCCCTAGAGATAATCAGACACCATGGCTTTTCCCCTTGATAAGGAGGATCCTTTGGCTAGGGGGCCTTATCTGTTGGCACACAGTAGGAAGCAGAACTTGCCACTAGAATTTCAAGTTGCTCTGGTTTTTCCCCATAAGTGAAAGCACACATAATATCAGGTCTGTACCACATATGATGATCTTTTATATGAATAAGATTGACATTTTTAAATATGAAGTTAATTTACCACTATCAACAAACTCCTTTTCAGTTTTCTTATAGGAAATATTTAAGCTGATCCAAATTTTGAATTCAATTTTTTTTTTGTTTTGTTTTTGGGGTAGTAGACGCTGTTTGTTCAGAGATGACAGCAATCCCCTAGCCTCCAGTTCTAGCTCCATTTTGCCCCAAGTCATTTCCATAGGCCTTTTTTTTTTTTTTAAATCTATATTTTATTTTATTTTTATTATTTTTATTGTAAACAAATGGGATACATGTTGTTTCTCTGTTTGTACATGGAATAAAGGCATACCATTGTGTAATCATAAATTTACATAGGGTAATGTTGTTTGATTCATTCTGTTATTTTTTTCCCTTCCCCCACCCCTGCCACCCCTCTTTTCCCTCTATACAGTTGAATTTAATTTTAAAACTAAAAAACATTTCAAAAAATTGAAAATTCAGATCTTAGTCATAGGAGCCAAATTTTGAGTGTTCCATAGTCACATTGGGTTAAGGTGAGAATAATATGTATTATTAGTTTACATAAAAAAGTTAACATGAAAAGTTAAGTTTTCAGACTAGAGAAAGCAGAGATTATAAATTGATTCCAAATTTTCTTAAAGCATAAGATATTTATATTTCTTGTTTTGGATCATATGGCTAGTTCTGCTAAAAATGTAGAAATGTGTTCCTCTTCACAAGAAGATATCAGAGGAAACACATGTATATATTTGGAAGTTCATATTAAAACTATGGAAGAATAATTTAGATGAAGTAAGAAATTGAATCTTTTTGACCAAATTCAGCATTTTAATTCTAGTTTCAATGATAATCATCTTTGAAATGGTGCATGTTGCCTGTATTTTAAACCTACTGTTGGGAATAATTATATTCTCTAATATATATTCATACTTTCATATATAATGAAATTTATTATATTTTTTCTTCCATTGATTCATTCATTTATTTAAAAAATTTTCCAATGAGCCCATGAGCTGAATTAGGTGCTTGGAGATAAACTTACACAAACTTATGTTTCTGCTGCTTTCCTGGTGTTTGCATTGTTGAGTATGACATAAAATCAACAAATGAATAATTAAAGTACAAAAAATGAATGAAGACTAATAAAGCACAATAAAGCCAATCAAGTAAGTTGAAGTTGACATACTATGGAGAGACTGGGAGTTTAACTCAGACTGATGGTTAGAGAAACTGTCTTTGAAGTCAAGTCATTTATACCAAGATATGAATAATCAGAATGCATTTGTGATGAGATCGAATGTCAGGAGAGATTACCAGGGGGACTAAGAACTGGTGGAAAGGGAGGGACAGGGCTTAGAAACTTGAGGAACAAAAGAGAATGCCACAGTGGCTGGAGTGGGTGCACAAGAGAGAACAGGTGGAAACATGACCTGAAGTGATTGTCAGGAATCAGTTTTTCATTTGTGCCATGATAAGAAGTTTGGATCAGTGATTATTTAAAAGAGTACTGGGTCAGGAAATGGCATGATGTATGAAGTGCAAAATTATTGCTGACATCTGAGAAGAGCAGCAGAAGAAAAACGTACTTGATACCTGGCTGCGAAAGTCCCACTTGGGAGGAGTTAACCCTTGAAACATATCTTACAGGATGGGAAATATTTTGACAAATAAAATTAGGACAGGAGCTGCATGATGGTATGAGTGCAGAAGAGGGGGACGTTTTAGGAAATGAAAAAAATGGAATAGGTGAATTTTAGGATTAGGAAGAAATGTGGGAGGGAAATTGGGCTTCCTACTACTTTCTTCACTAACTATCTTATATCCAGAGCTCTTGACCTCTTACTTCTCTTTTGCACATCGTATGACCTGAATTCTGGGGGTAAGGAAAACATTCTCCATTTCACAGCTCTGTGCTTCTACCAGGGTCTCTGTTGGTCATGGTTTCTGATAATAAGGAATATCAGTCCATGTGTTATACTCCCTTCAAAATTCATCAGCTAACTCCTAACTCCCAATACCTCAGTATGGCTAGAGATACAGTATTTGAAGAAGTATTATATGAAAATGATTCATTAGTGTAAGCCCAAACCCAATATGACCTGTGTGTTATATGAAGAGAAAATTTTGACACACACAAAAGACAATGTAAGGGACAATCACAGGGAGAAGATGGTTGTTCACAGGTCAATGAGAGAGATACAGGAAAGATCTTTTCCTCATCATCTGCAGAAGAAATGAGCCTGCCAAACCTCTATCTTGAAATTCTAGGCAATAAATATCTATCATTGAAGCCATTCAGTCATTGGCACTTTTTTAGAAAAACCTAACAAAATAATATACAGTTCCCTGAGCTGTAAAAATATACAATTATTTATCTCTTTACACAGAACCCAGGCTACTGCAAAGAAAGAAAACAAAGTCTGAACCAAAAAAAAAAAGTACTTCCTGACTCCCACTGATAATCCTCGACAAAGCATTTTAGTGTTTTGCTACAAAACCCGTATGTTTGTGCAATCACAGGACCAAGTATTATATGCCTTCTGCATTCTTACAATATTAAATAGCTTCAGTTATCAAGGAAATAATGTTAATAAAGCTGACAGTTATCTGAAGTTTATTTAACATATTTTTACTTAGTAGAAAAGAACTGGGAAGTTATGCTTATCCCCAACTTTTCAACAATTGCTGATTAAGGAAATACTAAAATTGAGAAATCTGCAGAAGACCATATTTTTCTCCTTTTCCTCTACAAACTTTCTGTCTTTATTGAATTTCTTCTTATGAACAGTACATATTTATTCTCTGTTATGTAGCCTAGATGTGTGATATCTTGTTATGCAGGCATTTCTTCACTTGATTAACCCATTGCTGTTATGTGTAATAAGAACAAAGCAGTGCTCTGAAATCTAGATAGTATGAATCTAGTAGCCTTGAATTTGGAAGAGGCACAAATCAAATCATTAGGAAAGAAGTGCAAGGCAATGTTATGAGAGAATGAATATGTGATATACATATTATCTTCCTTGTAGCCAGGTTTGACTTGAAATTAGTAGTGTAATTTTTTCCTGTGAATAATGAGCATAACATCACAGAATATCACATTGACACTCTATGCTTGCAAATATTGTAATTAACATAAAAAGTGACATTGTTTTTCCAGCTATTAATACTGTACTGATTACATTAAATGGAGAGTATAATTAAATCATATATTATGTTTCTCAATAGATAAATTCAAACAATATAATTGAAAGATAATGAAATGAGATGACATTTTTCTGTAAAACATCTTACTGTGCTTAAGCCATCATGAAGTCATCTTAAAACATCTATTTATTTATTTTGGGGAGATACCAGGGATTTAACTCAGGGGCGTTTGGCCACTGAACCACATCCCCATCCCAATTTTGTATTGTGTTTAGAGACAGGGTCTCACTGAGTTGCTTAGTGCCTCGCTTTAGCTGAGGCTGACTTTGAACTAGAGATCCTCCTGCCTCAGTCTGCTGGGATTACAGACATACCCCAAGGCACCTGGAAAAATGTTCTTTACTTTTGCACCTATAAAATTATAGCTTATTTAATAAAATGAGATCCATTTAAAAATTAAAAATTCTGAGGTTATTTTCATAGCAAGCTCTCCAATATTCAAATTGTCACTTAATTATATCAATAGTTGATAGATCTCTAATTCTAAAATTATGTGAGAAAGTAAAAAACCCTAATATCTTATTGAATGACCTTTATTTTTTAATATTTACTAAGAAAGTGTGGTTACATTAAGGATAATGTAAAAAATCAGACATTGTAAGAAATACAGACATGGAATGACTGTCATGGATGGAGACTTTTGTTCTCATCTCTATAGACAGATGACATATCACACCACATGGGGCCAATGGGCAAGCTCTGGGACAGACAGGGGTCAGAGGGAGCCAGAGGAAAGGGTGCAAAAGAGTCCTCATGGAAACCTTTGTGTTTGTGGGTTCTGCAGGAGGAACAGATGAGGAGAGATATGTGGATTTTAGTAATTTTGACTGGTTCTGTCTGGGGGCATAGGGACTATACTTTGTTGTCTGGTACCTTGTTCTTGAATGCTTTGGATTATAGCTAGTGACGTTAGAAAGCCCTGTGAAGAAGACAATTGAGAGTATAGGCTCTGCATTGATTGTTTTTTCAAGAAACTTGTACTCACAGAATTCTTTCCTATCCTTAGATAATCCTGTGAGGTACAGTCCTTCCTGGACCAGCAAGACCCTCAAATGAAAAAACATCAGCATTTGTAAAATAAAATGCATAGTTAAAACAACTGCATTCATTTGGCTTTCTTTAAAATTATAATTTTTAATTTATATTAATACATTTATATTTATATGTGCATGTGTACACACAGTGTATGTACAAGGTCACCACATTGAAAAAATAAAACATTAATAGTGGTAAGGTAAATTGGCTCCCATGGATTATGTTTCTCTTTTTTTATTTTATACTACATTAACTATAAAAGCCCATTTATTTGTTATTTAAATGATTAAGTCATTTTTACTGCATAATTTAAAATAGCAAAGGAAGAGCAGACAAAGAATTTTGTCAGCTTTTGTTTGAAAACTTACTTAGCTGTCAGTTTCTATACTTTTCTCTACCAGGTGTGTCAAATCACGTTAGATCAGAACACAGTTGTGTTTCATTGTTATAAAGAAATTTTCTCTGAGTTACAGCAATCACGATTCCAGAATATGTTACATAAATTTGCTTTTGCTCTTAATAATTTACCATGATGGATATTGTTTCAAAATAAGTTATTGAAGCCAATTGACATTTATATTATCAGACATGCCTCATATATGAAATAAATATGATAGATTTATGATTCTAAGCAAACATAGTATTTTATTAAAAGTTAAAATTTAGTATCCCTGGTTTTATGTCTGTATTAAACCCTGTATTCAGAAGCTCACATAACACAACATGTCAGAATGAGATATTTGCCTGAATATGTGTAGATGCATTAACACATGTGTAGGTGTTTAGTTTGGCCAGACTTGAAGAAAGCATGTCTTGTTCTTTTCAATGTAGTCAATGATCTACTGTTTTCCTAATTATCATCCAGACATAAATTTTCACAACTCCTGAAATCAGCTTTTTATTTGGCTCAGCTTTAGGTTTTGTGTTGTATTTGGTACATTTAGTGCACATCTGTGTCTGTTGCTGTTGGTGACCTCGGGTTTTATTTTCTTTCATCTGGCTGCTAGGCTACAGAGATTTACTTTATAAGATTTAGTATGTCCCTGTTATTTTGTCTAATGTGCACTGTCATTCTGTGATTGCATAATTTACATGGCTCTTACTTCTCACCATTGTCCAGTATGCACTCTAGCAATCAATATTCTTTCCTATTAAACTTGTTTGATCAAAAATGTGTGCATTTTCCTCAGTATGAATTTAATCTTAATCAGACACATTTGTGATTTTTCCATAGACTTGACTTCAAAGTTAGGTCAGAATACCCTTGCAAACATGTGGCCTCTCTGAACTTCTAGGTGTAGATTTGGAAATAACTGGGGATAATGACCACCTTGATGTACAATTCATGATGGTATGTCATCATAATTACCCATAATGTCCAAGTCTGGCATTAAGTAATAAGCCTTTTCAAACCTGTCCCCATAAGAGTTATTGATCAAAATTTTTAGTTACCAATTCCCATTTAATTGCCTCACATGAAATGTGAAATCTATTTCTATTTGTATCATTGGTTAGATTATGACAAAATTGGGAAGGGTGTCTAAACTCTTAATGGAGAAACATAAAATGATATTAGTGGTTAATGATTGATAATTATTTCAAGGTTATCGTGTCCCCACAGAACTAATGTAGGAGATTGGTCACCATTTCAAGGACTAGAATTAGAACTATATTCAGAGCAGACAGAAGGTTGAGGTAAAGCAAGCATAAAGAAGGAGATTAAGGCAAAGAAGCAGAAGGGGTAACTAACAGGGGCAAGCTGGCAGAATTGTGAAGAGACTGAGGAAAGATGGGACAGCAGGTATGAGAATCAGCCCTGATGGAATCCCATCACCAGGCGGACTAGTACTGCCCTCCTCTTGGATGCTGTGCCAGAATCGCCACCCAGTGGTGGGAAAAGCCGGTTTCTGACCACTTGGACACTGTAGCTGCTCTTGGACCATTTATTCTTGTTGCATTGATATCTTCTTAGCCAAGCATTTCTCATCAAAAACAGTACAAATGTTTGAATAAATCAAGAAAATGGAAAGGTAGATTTTAGCGTCATTATTTGGCTATGATTAATTTTTTACTTGTAGCTAAAAAGTACTTCCTGTCTTTTCTAGAAAAAAAGATTTCATACATACTTTGTTTACTTTATGTAAATAGACAAGTTGAGGTAAAATTTAATTTAAAAACTACATTTTAAATTTATAAACAAAGACATCAGGAAGAGAAATGAAAGACAACACTGCAAAAAATAGTAGTCTAAATTTAATTTAATCTAAGTAATTCCTACAGAAAATCTGGATGATTTAACTCTATACATCAAAGGAAAAGAGTGTAAGAATAGAGGAATGTTGTATTTTCTAAAATTTCACTTTCACAGTGTATGCAAGTATTCTCTAAATAAGAAAAACAATTCACAAACTCTGTGTAACCACTTTCATCTTGGGTATTTATATTGAAATATCATCCAAACAAAATACATCAAAATCTGTCTTCTTTATGAGAATATAAACTTGTACATTTTCTAAAATAGTGAGACAGGCAAATTTTATCTCCCCTAATATCCTTCAGATTTTTAAATATATGTATCCAAAGACTTTTAATGAATGTAATATTATATTTTTCTAAATTGAAAATGAGGGACATACTCAGACTTAATTTGAATGAACTAATTAATGACTACTAACAATTGCTAGAATTTGTACTAATTCTTGTGACACTTATGTGTGCTAGGTATACCTGAATAAAAACACATTTATATTGTTTTATCCTATGGCCCTTGGATGCCCTGGCATCTCTTTGCTCATTAAGTCTACCTATTATGAAAAAAAAAAAAAAAAAAAAAAAAGCAAGTTCACTTTTACTCTATGAAAACCTTTTTAAATAATAATATACATATTAGTATAAGTTCATTTTAAACATCTATCCTTCCATATTCAGTGTTTAGTGTACCCATGGTAATTTTGCTTTTACTGTCCCTTCCATGTCTCAACTAGGTCATAACATAAGGAAGGTTCTTGTGTGACACAGTTCAGACCCAAATGCATCTAGACTTGGGTTTACTTTATATAATTCCTCAGTTTGCTACCTCAAAGTATTTTACAAATAGACCTCATAAAGGTCAATCTGATTTTAAGTTCTCCCTGTGGAATCTCCCTTTCAGAAAATCAACTGTTGATAGGATGTCAGAGACAAGATGCAATTTCTTGCCTGATTCCAAACAGGTCAAGTTCAAGTTGACCCAAATGTCCTTAATGTCCATTCCCTCTGCAAATGTTCCCAGAGTTCATTTCCTCACTGATATCTGCTCCTGTGTTTCCTCATCACAGATGTCTTCCATGGACATAGTCTTAGAGTGGCAAGCCCAGTCACCATCTATTACCTTACCTGGGTTTGTGATTCGCTGTGTTCTATATACACTATGACACTGGATACAAAAAGCCATATGAGAGCAGAATCTATATCTGCTGCTCTACTCCCCATCTAGAACAGCTCCCAGCCCAGAGTGGGTGTTCAGTAAATGATTATTGAACAAATAGTGAATATGTTTGTGTTTATTATGGTTTTTAATATTTATCTAAGCTTTATTTATCTAATTAGATTATAAAAACCTTGAGGCAGTACTATTGTCTTCATTTCTTTGTCCGTCTCCTCCCAAATTTGAAGAATTGACTTATCATAGCAACAATATTAACATACACAATCTCAATAGTTACACTTTTTAAAACATTTTCTTTATAAACCCTGCATTTATTATCCTAACTACTAATTTTAAAAACCCATTATACCTTCAAAGGAACAAGGAGAAGAGAAAGAGTGGAAGTTGAATATGTGTGTCTTCCTATATACTTTTTGAAAGTCACTAGATAATTTTTTTAAGAAAGTTGAATGAAGTATCAGCTAAGCAAATGAAGCATTAAATTGTCAGAGGGTGTCCATCACTGAAAGTACACTCTGGCCATATGGATGAATTGACTACATTAGTTTGGACATTTTACGATGGACATATATCAGTTCATCATCTTACAAGGTGAATGGTGTTTGTTGAGAAAATCCCTGACACAATCATATTTATTACCTAGGTAGAAATTTGATGATGGCGTTTAAGCCTAACATAGAACAGGGAACAAAAGAAAGAATAGAAGATATAGGCAGAGGTATGTGTTTTAATACCTTTATAAGGGACAAATTGGGCAAATTCTACCTCTTGTGTTGGTAGCATTAAATATTATAAAACATATCTTAATACAACATATTAAGACATTGAAATAAAAATTTCCCAAAATAAACCAAATCCAAAAATCCAAAGGCCAGTTGTTTTCTCTCATATGCAAATGCTTATTCACAATAAGTGGGAGGGATATGGGGAAGAATAGAGTTACCTTAGATTAGGTAGAGGGGGGTGAAGAGAGGGGAAGGGGTATGGGGGTAGGAAAGATATTAGAGTGAAACATACATTATTACCTCATGTACATATCTGATAGCATGACTTGTGATCCTACAACATTACAATTAGAAAAATGAGAAATTATAAGCCATTTATTAATAATTTATCAAAATGCATAAATGCATTCTACTGTCATGTATAACTAAGTAGAACAAATAAAAAAATAATTTAAAAAATTGCCTAAACTGGGTTTTATTTAAAAAATATACTGGAATGTGGAAATTATCATTTGCTATAAGTGACTTTATAAGAAAAATACTGATTTAGTTACATGAATGATAAGTATGAAATATTTTATTAGTGTTCATGAATCTTTTCCTCTGATTTTTGCTAGAATTGTTCCTATAAAGGCATGTAGAAAGGCATACTGCTTTTTTGAGTTAAACAGAGATTTGTTTTATTGTTTTTTTCTATTCATACATGACAGCTGAATGCATTTTGACTCACTGTACACAATGGGAGTACAACTTTTCATTTCTCTGGTTGTACACAATGTAGAGTCACACCATTTCTGTAATCATACATGTATATAAGGTAATGATGTCTGTCTCATTCCACCATCTTTAATACTCCTTCCCCGACCCCTCCTCATTTCCCTGTACAGAATCCAAAGTTCCTCCATTCTTTCCTTACCCCCCAGCCCCACCACTATGTATAAGCATCCTCTTATCAGAAAAATATTTGGCCTTTGGTTTTTTGGGATTGGCTTATCTCACTTAGCATGATTTTCTCCAACTCTATCCATTTATGTGCAAATACCATGATTTTATTCTTCCTTATGACTGAGTTATAATCCATTGTGTATATATACCACAATTTCTTTATCCAGTCATCTACTGAAGGGCATCTAGGTTTGTTCCACAATCTATCTATCGTGAATTGAGCTGCTATAAACATTGTTATAGCTGCATCACTGTGTATGCGGATTTTAATTTGTTTGGGTTGAGTGGAATACCTGGGTCAAAAAGTGGTTTCATTCCAAGTTTTCTAAGGAATCTCTACACTGCTTTTCAGAGTGGCTGCACTAATTGACAACCCCACCAACAATGTATAAATGTTCCTTTTTCCCTCTATTCTCGCCAACACCTATTGTTGCTTGTATTCTTGATAATAACCATTCTAACTGGAGTGAGATGAAATATTAGGGTGGTTTTGATTTGCATTTTTCTAATTAGACAAGGTACAGCCAGAGCAGCAAACAAACAGCTAGTATGTCAAGCGCCTTGTAAGGTACTTCACAGATTCTCTGGAGATAAACTCACTTCACAGAATCCATGACAAATTCCTCTGGTGTCTGAATCAAAGTCCCTGGTTCTTTCGGAACTTTATTTCCTCATCTGAAAAAGGAAAGTCTAGTAAATGGGATCTAATGTTAGTATTTTGAGGTATTCTCTCATTTTAGCTTTTGTAACTTCTTTTCTGAAGAAGTCACTATCGCAATAGAAATCAAGGTTTTATAGGTAATCGTTGCTTATGAAACTTGCATAGACTTCATTGATTCTCTTTATCTTATCCTTGGTTTATAATCCATATTTATTTATTTACTGTAGAGCTTTATTGATGCATAATTGATGTACAAAAATGCACATATTTATGTGTGCAATTTGTCCCTCACTCTGTCCTTATCCCTTTTTTTTGTTGTTTTTTTTTTTTTTTTTTTTTTTTTGGTGGCAAAGACTGAAAAGGAGAGCCACCCTCATATCAAAGTTCGTTAGTATAAATTCAGCATTGTTAATTATTGGCAGTAATGTCACGCAACAGGTCTTTTAAATTTATTCATCTAGCCACACTTTGTATACATTGCAGACAATTCATTATTCCCTCTACCAGTCACTGGCAACCATTATTCTCCTTTCCACATTTATAAGTTCAACAATTTTAAGTACTTCATGTAAGTTCAATTTGCAGTATTTGCCCTTCTGTGACTGGCTTATTTCACCTAGTTTAAGATACTCCAAGTTTATCCATGTTGCTGCAAATGGCTGAATTTCCATTATCTAAACACTGAATAATATTACTGAGTGCATGTAAAGCCTGTGTGTGTGTGTGTGTGTTTGGGTATGTGTGTGTGTGTGTGTTATATTTTTCCAATCCATTCATCTGTCAATGCACATTTATTTCTATGTCTTGGCTTTTGTGTATAATGCTACAGTCAATATGGGAGTGCAGATTTCTCTGCCATATCCTGATTTTCATTATTTTGGATGTACTGTAAACACATAAGGTAGGTTACTAGATCATATGGTAATTCTATTGTTCATTTTTTTGAGAAACCTCTGTACTATTTTCCATAGAGTCTGTGCCATTTTTCAATCTTACACAGCACTGTGGAAGTATTTCCATTTGTCCTCATCCTTGCCAATATTTGTTATCTTCTTTTGTTGTTGTTTACAGTGCAATGCAATCCTAACAGGCATGAGGTGAATTCTCATTATGGTTTGGATCTGCATCTTAATTTTGACATTAGTGAATTTAAACAGACTGAAAACAATGATCAAACATGAACATAATAAATAACAGACAATGCTACCAGAAAAGACATAAGATAACTTTAATTTTGGTAAAAATGAAGAAGCAATAAACACTAAATAACAAACTTTATCTTGATTGATAAAAAACAAGTTAGAAGTACAAACAAACAAAAAAAATCCAATGTGAATTTTACACTTACAACACACCTCAAAAGAAAGAGAAATATGGTAAGTGAGGTCTTATTGGAAAATATTTGCATTTTTTTTTAATATGGCATGTCATTTCAGAAGAATTTGCACCCATTTTTTGCATACTGATAACCTACATTGAAATTAAGATGAAGCACTCAACATGCTCTTAGATCTGCACTATAATTTCTAGGGCTCAAATTCATGTCAATCTAGTGACACGAGAGTACTGGCAATGGAATACTCAAAAGCAGTCCTAATGATTAGCAGTACCTTTGAAAATCCTTTTATCTGACATGCTAATGCACTTCTGTTAGGTTTAAAGTTGTACACTTTAGACAATAGTTACAAAATTGAACTAATTTTTTGAAATGTACATAGTGCTTCCAGTAGAGTCTGGTAAAAAAGAAAAACTTTTTTTCAAAAGAAAACATGTCATTAAACTGAGTTAGCAAGGTAAAAACAGCAAAATCATTTCAAAATATAGATTTTTGCTTATATTAATTTGTGTACAAAATATACTTGTCTGAGAGTGAAGGTAGGGGAAGGGGTATGGGAAAAGGAATGATAGTAGAGTGAATAGACATTATTGCCTCATGTACATGTATGACTGCATGACTCATGTGATCCTGCAATACGTATAATCAGGAAGGTAGGAGGTTGTGTCCCATTTATGTATGATCTATCAAAATGTATAAATGCATTCCACTGTCATGTATAACTAATTAGAAAAAAATAAATTAAAAATGTAAAAAATATACCTGACTGAAAAAAATATCGAAAAAGTATAATTAACACAAAATTTTTGATAGTGATTCAAAGTCCTAATACTTAACAAACTTTTCTGTACTAATGAAATCAAAGTGGTATCTCACTTTAGTTTTTATTTTCTGTTACTTGAAAAATAAGGTCATAGAAAACAGTAATCTTTCTGAGAATATTCAAGATAAATCGTGCTGGATTAAGTGTTAACTATGTTTGGTTTGGTTTTGATTCTGCATAATGAATGCATTTTAGTCCTCTATTAATTTCATGGAGAGCAAAAAACAGAAATAATAAACCACAAAAATTAAAAACCATAAGTAAAAAATTGTGCATTCATTCCAAATATCAATATTTCACATTATTATAAGGATACTTTTTAATTTTTATTGAAATATGACTTTTGATTTCTTATTGGAGGCTTATTTCATTCAGTTTTCAACAGATAATTACTTAGATGCTGTATTACATGATTACAATTAACCCTGGAAATTTTTAGGTAACTCCAAGAAGCCTATGTTGTGGTATCAGTTTAAGGCAATGTAATTGCAAACACTCCCATCCTGCAAATTCCAAGATAAATGTCCTTTCCCCAGAGAGGCCATGGCTTCCTTAGTGCCTGCTTTTTCCTCTGAACTATTAGCTCTGTCTGTTCAGAAACCTTATTACTATTTTATGTGAAGTAATCAGCATAGTAACTGGCACTTAGTAACAGTTCGGTAATTTTTTATTTTTTTTTTATTAGAAACTGTTAGACAAATATTTTTTATAGTATGCCAGAAGTTGCAACTGAGAATACAAAGATTAAATGAACCAGATTTATTTTTATTATATGAAGGGAAACAAAACATAAGTATATAAATTTCAAGAGTGAGGAGAAAAAACTTAGATTTTGAAGAATATTATTTAATTATGACCAATTTTGTTCTAAAATTGGTGGAGTTGGTGGAGAAATATGACCAGTCACTAAAATAATAAGGAAAAATAAATCATAAGGCAAGTTGTGAAGATTATGTTTAAAATTAATTTTATTATCTTCAGAAGTCTTATTTGAAACAAGAAATGTTCACTATAAACACTCCTCACTAGTACCAGGGCACAAATCATTCTGTAGGTCCTAATGTTTGGAATATGAATCTATTGTGTTTGTTGGTTTCCTTTTCATGTATACAGATAATGGCCTCTAAATCACTCGATGGATAACAAGAACCTAAAATATAAACATGTTAGAATACTTTGAAATATTAATATAGTTAATTGTATTGACAGTTTCATTTTTTGAGATAAGAAATGTAAGAAAAGCCTTTTCTTACATTTTCATTCTTCAGTTAAAATAGAAAAAGACTTTACAAAATTATCTAAATGATAATATCTGTCCACTATAATTTTTAGGAAAAGGGAAAGAAAACTAGCAATCAGATCAGGATTTCTGATGTGCAGGATTTAATTACATTAGTAAATGATGCACTCTGTGCTTTTAAATCTGTGATTGACAATAAATAGGACTTTCTTCTTCCCATCAATTCAGTCTGTCTAGTTAGTAGATAAGACATGCAAAACAAATCTTTTGAGCTTAAAGGAAAGAAGTGAGTCAACATAACATTACAATACATGTGCTCTTAATGTTATTTATTTGAATACCTTGACAGAGGAGCTAAATTTCTACTGCTATATTTGAACATGCTTGTCTTTCAGTTGATGTTAAGGTATCTAGTAGTTAATGATTGTTTACTCAATGATTTTAGATAATTTAATTTCAAAAATGAACTTATTGGAAATTATTTCTGAACTTGAGCAATTAAAACATAAATATCAATGGAAATTTTATTTTTCCTTTGCAACCTTCAAAAATTTAAAATATAATTTGTTTTAAATTTATCCCCCTTGAGAAACACATGACAAAGTCATTACGAAATGATGGAATATCATTTGAGTAAAATTCACTACTTGGACTATAAGTGCCTTTTCCTATTTAAGGTAATATGATTTTATTTAGAAAACTACAATAGATACAACAAATAGTGGGGAAATTTATTCATTTTTATCATTGTCAGAGAGCTAAGTTTTCTCACAAGAACAGGTTTGTGCGTGCTGGGTGTGTGTGGCTCCACAGGGGAGCACTTGCCTAACACGTCAGGTGCTGGATTCCATCCTCAGCCTACATAAAAAATAGTGAAAATAAAGATATTGTGTCCATGTGCAACTAAAACAAATTAAGAACAGATTTGTGAATATTAATTAAAGTGAGAAACTTTTATGAAAACTTGCAGCATCACTTCCAGTACCCATTTTAGGTGAAATTTGAAACCCTACAAGTTCTTACTGATTTCTTGCTATCATTTGGTTTTGAAGCATGAGGGTGTTCAGCAGCAGTATGAATGTCCTAAGAAGTGTATGTGTATGCACATATTTACATATGTGTGTGTAAAAGTGTTGAGATTTACGGGCTGGGGATATAACACAGTTGTACTTGCCTCATATGCACAAGACCCTGGGTTCAATCCCTAGAACCAACAAAAACAAAAAAGCATTGAGATGTGTAGGTAAAGTCTAATAATTCTCCAGGTACAAGGAAAAAGGCCATGTGACCTTGAGGCCAGTTTTTGATAAAGCACCTCCATCTACCTCAATATCATGACTTTACCATGGTATGTCCATCACCTTCCCCAGTCCTAAATTGGTCAATAATCTATTAGAAATCTTTTGTTTGGGAAATACTGGAAATTGGTATATCAGTATATCCATGATACACTCTAAAATTCTAATTATCAAGTGCAATGTGCCTATTTGGGCAGTATTAAATAAACATTACACCTAACTTTGATATAGATATTAGAAGATACATTCTTAAATTTAAATTTAAAAATAGTTATGTCAATATGTCAATATAATAACATAGTTTCACCTTAGTGTGGCATTTTGTACAGTTGAATATATTGATTACACTTATAATGGCTATCATTTATTGTCAATTTAATTTCATCATTGCATTATTTGTATGATCCAGTGTTGTTAGCAGCAGTAGGGGACAGACTTCACAGGTAAGGGTGAAATTAACAGTGTTACTGACATATTTCAGAAGAAAAAAAGTGCCCTGATTATTTAATAGAATGATGAAGTCAATAAGTTTCTTAAAATGTAGGTTCATAATGAATTTAGATTAATATTTTCTCAAATCCAATTTAACTGTATCATTTATTAAGAATAATATGTACCATTGAATAAATAGTAAACTATTCCACTTGATTTTATTCTTAAATACATTATAAAGTCAAATAATTTGTATAAGACTACACGTTTTTAGTCTCTGATAAGCATGTATTGCCAATCCATTCACATAGGTATAAAATTACTGAATACTAATATCATAGTTAATGAAAAATAATTAGAATTTTCAAATAGGATAAATAGATAGTTGACAGTCACACTGCTAAATACATAATGTCAAACTCATTTTAGCTCAAATTTCTATGGGGATAGATAAGTAAAATAGTTATGTTAAGGGAGGCATAATTTGGAAAGCAATTATGCAGGTGAATGCTTAAATTTTTTTCAAAAAATATACTAGCTAAGGATTTAACATTTGGGTGGAAGTCAGTTTTTGCATTACTTTTTTATTAATAGATTGGTGGTTCAGAAGAAAATATATTCTCTAAGAAATTTTGAGTGATTATAAAATCTTATCTTTGGAAGGCCAGGTAAACTACAGCTAATATAGCTTCAAGTATTTAAAAGTGATTTGAAATTTACATCCGGAATATTTCAATTCTTGTTAAATATTACAGAGTCTGGGTAGTTTTTTCAACTCTAATAGATGTCTTTAAAGATTAAAATGCAATTTGTTAGTTTTGGAATAAAAGAATTTGGGTAAAGCTGAATGAAAACTTTAAAAAGAGATGTCTAGTGATATTTGATTGTATCATTATTTTTATGCATAAAATAAGTTTTATTTCACCCATATTTCAGTTTGAATTATAGTGAATCTATTTTCAAATATAAATTATGTCTTTAACATTTGATATAGTATCATTATGCATCCCTTGCACTGGGAAATATGGTTTCTATTAATTTAACATGGTCAATATTTTTATTTCCACTTATTCCTTTAAACACTTTCATTTATACTTAATTCAAACATTTATACTTAACATTAAATTATAGTTCCACAGAGAATATTTTAAATTATTTCCTATTAATGAGTGAATTATTTTTTCCTTTATTGGATGATAAAACACTGCATGTGTTTTCATTTGTAAAAGACTTAAAATATTATCTCAAGAAAAATTTTAATAATATAAAATAGTATAAGAATGTTAAATTCATTCAAAGCCATATCATACAAGTTAAAATGTGATAAAAAAAAAAAAACAGTACAAATGTCATTTGGACAAGTTGACTTGTAGATTTATGTAGGAGGGTGTCTGTCTGTGCCCAGAATCATCTCTAGCATTGCCTTTTGTCATGAAGGAATGGGTTCTAGGTTTCAAGATGAAGTGTCCACTAGATGTTCAAAAATCTTATAGCCAACCTATACAGAGCCTGCTTCCTGGGCTTCTTTGATTATGGAGGTAGGACTTTCTCCATCTAATATGGACTTGCAGGCTGTTGTAATGGTTTATTTGCCCAGGTTGGAGAATAGATTTAATTGAATAATTTGTGAGCCTGATTCACCAGCTTCCCTTTTGCCTCATCAGCCATATGATTATTCATTTGTAGTCTTGCCTGAGCCCTGTATATGTCAGAGGATCTGTGATAGTGAATATGCACAACAAAAATAAGTGAAGGCACTTTCTCTGTGATGGTAAATACCCACAGATTGATCAGTGTGTAGCATTAATAGCCTGATGTATTAGAAATCATCTTAATTTTATCATGCAAAGTTTTCTGTTAATTTGGTCATATATATCCACTTGTTTCCAGGGTCACAATGGAAATAATCATTGTTCATTATCATAACTCTATCAAATTAATTCCCTTGCCAGCATTTTTAGTTACCATCAGTGCATTGAAATGTTTTCAATCACCTCTGGCATTTCTCATGGGTAGATTTCTATAACTACCTATTTTTATTTCACCACTAAGCTGTGGATCTTCTTCAAAATTCAACAGGGTTTACCTCTTTATTCTTGATCATCCCACCCTGATAAGAGTCACACATGTCCACCTAATTACTTCACTATTCCTTGGTTGGCTTTGTGTTGTCATGTTTCTTATTCCACCAGTCCATGTGTCCAAGTATGGGACAAAGACCTTTCAAAAGATACTCCTCAGCTTTTCCTTTAGCGCCTTGCTGCAGTCATTGTTCCTTAATTTCTTTCCAAACAGTGAACATTCCATCCTCTAACCAGGTGATCATCAGCAGCATCTCCTCCATTTCTCAGGAAATGTTCACAAAAGAAAACAATCCTCTGCAAAGTCTGCCATAACTTGGAATTCTTACTAAGTATTTTGATTAACTGGTCCAACTCTGAGTTAGTATTCTGTATAATGTAAGAAAATGGGCTTTGAAGCATAACTTCACTGTTTCACCATTTAATAGTTGTTTACCTTTGGGAAAATTATTAAAATTCTCATTATTTCCCAGCATTTTTTTCTCTGAAAGTTTTTTTGTGCAAAATTTTGCAGTTAAGAAAATAGAACTAGTTTTATATCCTGTTTTCTTTTTTGTGTGTGATTTTTTATTTTTATTTTTTATTTTTTTAGTTCTTTTATTTATTTGTTTTTATTGCTTATTTGTTTATTTTTTATTGTTTTATTTGTTTAACTAATTAAGTTAAACATGAAAATAGAATGAATTTATGCATTTTGATAGGTGGACATATTTCTTTATTTTTACGTGCTGTGGAGAATCAAACCCAGTGCCTGCCACATGCTAGGCAAGCGCTGTACCTAATGAGTTATGTCAGCCCTCCATCTTCTTCTAAATTTCAATACCATGACTTCTATATCATGATTCATTTGTTTTTATTCCTTCTTGGAAAAGTATATATTAAGCATATGAAGCATGTAATATATATCTATATATATATATACATATATATTTGTTCAGTAACTATAAATACCTACCATGAAAGGTTAACAGAGTTGAGATACAACAAAATCAAAATTCCTTCTATACCTTATTTTATATTCTAGTAGGGAGATAATATTCAATAAATGTACATATTAGCTGATGCCAAGGTCTATGAATAATACGTCAGAGTAAGTGCCCAAATACTTATGGAGCATTATATAGATCTCTTTATACACTGAATTTGGAGAATATTTCTTGAACAAATTGATATTTGAGCCAAGATGTAATTTAAATGAGAAACTGAGTCATACTCAAAATTGAGGGACAAATTTTGAAGAGGGCCTATCAAATGCAAAGACACAGATGGAGGAGTATGCATGAATTGTCCAAAACTCACCAGTTGCATATCTTGAGCACAGTAAAAAAGGGGAGAAGAATCAGAAGTAGCTGAGTGCTTTGGTTTGTGTGTGGTCTGGTGGAAATGTTCACCCAGGGTCCATTGTGATTAAATTTCAGGCCCCCAGGTTGGCACTGTTAGAATTTGATACTACCAACGTGAGGTTCTTAGGGTTATTGAGGACGTGTTGTTGGAAGGGATTATGGGTCCCTAGTACACACCTCTCTCTCTTTCTCTCTCTTTCTTTCTAACTTTCTACTTGACAATGTACATGTCTTCCACACACATGTACTCCTGCAAAAATGTGCCACTATCTACCATTCTTACCAGAATCCAATGAATTGGGACCTTCCTATCTTGGATGTTAAATCTCCAAAACTGTGATTTAAAAAACATTTTCCTTCCTAAATTTTCTACATCAGCTAATTTATTATAGTGACAAATACAGAGTGACACATAGAGAATAGAGGAGAATGTCAAGAACATAGTGGATAAAACCTCAGAGGTCGTGGTAAAAATTTTTACTCCACAGATTTTTGTAAAATGAAAAGTTATTGAAGAGCATTGTACAAGGGACTAATGTTACATGACTTACAATTTAAAAGGATTTCTTTGGTTGCTGAATAACGTATACATGTTATGAAGACAAAGTAGGAAATGGGTGGAGTTTGTAGGTGACTCATGTAATAATCCAGTATAAGTTAAAGGTCATATGAACTTAGATCATGCAGCTGGATGTGATAAAACTTTTGGTCTATTTTGAAGAAAAAGTTGCAAGGGCTTGATATAACACATGGGAGAATATAAAAGAGACACATCAAAGATAACTCTGCCATGTAATGGGGATTTTGAGATTATAACACTGAAGGCAGAGATGCTTATTTTGGGGTAAAGAGCAGTGGTAAGATTTTAGGATTTTTAACATATATATAATTAAAAATAATTCAAATATACATGTCTTGCAACTAGTGGGATAGCCACATCTGAGATTTTGGAAAATATTTAGGATAGAAATTTTTAAATGGAATTAGGATTATATACATCATGTTGACATCCACCATGTCAGTTTAGGTTACATGGGGAGTTAAATATAGATAAAGAAGAGGAAGTTCTCAAAGATTAAATCCTGGGACATTCCAAAATTCAGAATTTGGTAAGGGTACATGGTACCTGATGAAGACTTTCCTCTATCAGGCTCCTTGGGACTTTCTTGAATTTGCCTTCACCTTGTCCTCCATGTCCAATGTTTGGCCTCTCTTGGTCAGTTTTAGCAAGAATCATCCAAAGCTAGTTTAACAAGTATTCACCCACACTTGTTGTCTAATCTCTTTTGATATTTGAACAAGTTCCTAAATTACCTTTTACATTATATTCATTATATTTGATGTGTAAGCCTTTGGCTTGTCTTCTGCAAGAATCTTGTTGAGTTAGTTTAGCAAATATACCCCTATTCTTGATTTCTCCTCTTAGGGATTTTCCATCAAGTGACACACTCAGTCTGCTCCTCGACTTATAATTCCCAGATGTCTTTGCTGAATTTGGAATTTGGCATGATGTCTCCCTTTCCATTGCTTGTCTTGAACAAATTCTTCCCTTTTCAAAACTGTCACATAATTTTTAACTTTAAAAGATTCTGCAGCTCAACTTGATATGAAACAATCCATAAAGTTGAAAAAATATAGAAAGTAAGCCTTTGGAGAATTATGTCTTGAAAACTAAACAAAGTAAACATTGCAGCAGAAAATAAGGAGTGATTGATTTGTGTCATATGGTGCTGTTAGAGCAAGATCATCACTAAGAACTGCTGACCATATAAAGTTATTGGTGACCTTGAACAGACCCTGAACTGAAGGAATGGGGATGAAGCATTATTTTGAATTTGATCCAGAGAAAATGACCAAGATGAATTGGAAACAGAAGAAGGAGATTTTCTTCCCTAAGAAAGATTTATCAAATATTGGAGCAGACATACCCTTGAATGTGGAGTAGAACATGGAATTCAGGGAATATTTGTTTGATTTATGACAAAATAGAGTATTGAAGAAAATTTTTATAATTCTGATTCACTAAAGAGTAAATAAACTAAAGATAGGTCATGTGGAAGATTATTGTAAGAGAGCTTTGGTAGGTAAGAGGTTATAGAATCCCAAGAACAGGACAAAGACATGTTGAAATTACAGAAGAGCAGGAATAATTAATCATAAACTTGTCACACAAATTCATACATGTATACCAAGAGGAGTTTGGGAATTTGGTGTTGGAACAATGTGTATAATGTTGAACAAAACAAGGGCTGGGGGTTTTCCATAAGAGTATGCTGGATGGAGAAAGGGGCAGGAAACTGAAGGCTGAGAAACACACTATGCTTAAAAGTTTCAATATGGAAATACTATGGCTTCAGACATGTCAAATAACATGATCATATGTATCTTAACAATGAAAAAAACGACTTTTAATTATCACTCATAAAATGAAAAAAAATTAAAGACAATAAGACAAAAAAATGTGAAGTACCTATAATAGGAACACAAACAAAAAGACAATAGCTTCTTGTAACCTACCTTCATAATTCACTTCACTTACAAGTAGTAAAAACTTTAAATCAAAACCTCAGATCTTCAAGGTGTTTGCTTAAAAAATAAGAATCTTATTGCAACTTGGGATTCATATGCCATGTCTTGTATAGACTAGATGCTTAGAAACAAAAGATTGTTTTCTCCATTGCTCATCCATTATTTATCATGAGAAAAGATTCCCATACTAGAAACCGATAGCTCATCTTTGATCTTTTCACCTCTGGCTGGGTTAACCCAGCAGTTTCATTCTCTTGTCTTAAAGGGTTCCTATTTTATTCTCAAAAGGAAAAAAAAAAATACACAAAATCACTTGTTTATGTCAAATGGAACAAGAAAGAGTGAACGGCTTTGCTGAATTACCCCAACTCCGAATTTCTAGCAGAAATAAATAGGAAATTTCTTTGTGAGGTTGCACAGTGAGGACTTTCATGCTTCCTATCTGTGAAAGTATTTGGTACTGGGTTCCAAAGTCGGCTTTTGAATATGATTCTGTCATGAGAGTAGAAGCAAGAAACTTTAGAAAGAAAACCACTGGTACTTATATACCTAATAGTAATTAATAGTATTAAATATAGATAGTACTAGAAAAAAATATTTCCTCCTGACCCTGTTATGACTTAAAGTATACTCTACCACCCAAACTTATATATTCAGGTTACAGTACTAGTATTTAGAATGTGACCTCATTGGAGGTAGAGTCTTCATCTACTGAAATAATAAAGTTCAGTGAGGTCTTTAGGGTAGGAGCCAGTGCAATGTGACCGTGTACTTACACAATTTGGGAATTTAGATATGTTCATGCATAGAGAGACGATGATTTAAAAACATAGGTAAAAGACTGTCCTCTGTAGGTCAAGGAGAGACTGGGAACACATTTTTCCACAACCCTTAGGAGAAGTCAATTATCTTAGTAACTTTATTTCAGGTTTTCAGCATCCTGAATTGCTAGACAATACATTTCTGTTGTTTAAGATGACTGGTTTGTGGTTTGTCATGGTAACCTTAGCAAACTGACAAAGGAAATATTAAGTTTTTAGTTGACAAACATTTGTTTGCTTTTCACTTCATGCACAGTATAATCTGGTGCAGTAGATAGGTTAGTTTTCAAGATAATACAAATAATATTAGGTTCTACCAATCATTTAGAGAAGATATATGATGGGTAAACTGGATAGAACTCAGTACTGAATTTAGAGATCCAAGAGTTTCCAGAGTCTTAGAGCTAGAGGGACTTTTTTTTTTTAATCAGGTTTTTTGATTACCAATTCTTGGAAGGAAATGTTTTTCATCACCATCTGCATGTAAGTAGTGTGTTTAAATGAAAGAGAATGAATTCTGAATAGTTTTAAAAAATACTCTTATTATTATAAAATATCACCTACTTTTTAAAACTACAATGAAAGTGATATGTAACACCTTATACATTTAGCAAATCCATTTACTGAAATAACAGTAAATAGTTCAATTTAATGGTTTATAATCTGAATACTTTGCTTTGGAACAATTTTATGCAAACATTCTTAAAATTCTTAAAATTTTATTTATGCCTTCCTATATTTCCCAACTAATTTTATATATTTTTTTTATTTCTTCCTTTTTTTACTGATTTAGCAACTCCTTCATTTGTTTATGTATTTAAGAAATGAACAACTGCTTACTAGCATTTGGCTAGTACTAGGTGTTATTTTATATTTTCCTCCAATACTTTTTTTCCAGTCGAGACAATAATCTGTGTATGTAGACTGTTTATGTACCTTAGACCTGCATTTTATGACACTATGTACATAGTGAAGCATTTTAATTTACCAAACATTTTACATTTCGTGTGCTTTTCAATATTTAGGCTTCCAAAAAATTTTAAGAAGTCAATCATAGACTCTTTAGTGCTCTGTGTGAACATTATCAGAATCTTATTCAGAAGCATTGTACAGTTTTACAGACAGACAGACAGACAGACACACACATATGAGTAGAAAAATATTCACTTAAAACTTATTGTCGCCTGCATTTCTTAACATATTTAATTAGGTTTGTGGGAAAGGTATTACTCATTTTTTTTAGCTCATTTTCATTTTATTAATTTTAGTTTAAATATTTTTCTTGATGACTAATTCATAATTGTATATTACTTTTTGTAAATTCTACATTCATGGACCTTGCCTGTCCATTTACTGGAATCACAGTTGTTTTCTTCTTTACATTATTTCTTCATTTAATGGTATGTTGTTCTCTTGACATCTTTAATGGCACAAATTTTTGATCATGTACTTTAGACATGATTTTCAAAGCTCTACCTCAATTTTTCAGTTAGCTAAATTGAAGCTATTTCTATGAAGTGACCTGGGTTTTTCACATTGGTGGACATCCTATCAATAGGTTTCTTCATGTACTTTCTTGTACTTTGAGGGTTTAATCTTTGATTGTGTTGCCTTCTTTTTTTCTCCACTTTTACTGCTTCATTATAGTTGTACCTAATGGTGGGATTTGTTGTTACCCCTTTGTTTTCTTCTTCAGAAAATTTTCAGGTATTTATTATAAACATTTCTATGGTTGAATTTTACTTTTCAGTTTGTCAAGGTGAATTATATTCATTCTGGTTCAATTTTCACAGAGTTGTTTCCTGAAATTCAAATTTTTGCAGTGTCCGGTACTTCTTCAGTTACTGTTTTCCTACCCATGGTCTGAGGTAGTCGTCCTGCCTCCATGATACATTCATGGGTTGAAGGGTGTCTCTACTTCTGAATTAACAGTTGGAAATTCTCTTCTTCCCTCAGATTTTGTGCAGGAAGCCCACTTCTAGCTTCCCTCCAACATGTGGTCTTACATATATATATATATATATATATATGTATATATATATATATATATATATCTTTGCATTTCACAGACCACTTCTCTGGCTTTGACAGTATGTGTGTCTATTCCTGGATTTAACTGCTCTACCCTCTGTATTGCTATTTTACAGCAAAGTAATTTCCTGTTTCTATAAGTATCACAGTCACATGAGTCTCATCCATTCATTTGAAAAGTATGAACCAACTCCATTAAAGGCTTCTTAGTATTTATACTTATTTTATTCTACTTTCATCTCACAATAATAGAGAAGCTTGGCTAATATGATATTGAACTCATTACTTATTATGTGAGTAAAGAAAGACAACATTTTAATGCTGAAATACAATAATTTCAACTGTTTGCATAAAATTTATGATATGTAATTGAAATCACATTTTGTGAATTTTAATGAGAATAAAATGTTATATGACTGATAATAGTGATTTAAATATATAATATAAATTTTATTGTATAAATGTAACAAGCAAATGAAAGTTAGTTAAATCAGAGATTATTCTGTATGACCTAATATGTTGTGCTATCATTTTAATAGATAAAAATAAACATGAGTGGCATATAACTAATTTTTCACTTACAAGAGTGTATGTTATATTCAAAAATTCTTGGAGAGACACCTGTACCAATTGGACACTAATTTTGTTGCTGAGGGTATAGTTTAACCTCATATAATGATTATAGCAATAAAGTTAATGATCTCATTATAGCCAAACCAACATTTTTAGAGTGCTATTAAATGAATATACTTATTCAAGGTACATGAAAGACAGCAGGTTTTAATAAGTAAGAAAAAAAAAAGTGTTTTTTCCTCACATACGGTTTTTATATTAAGTTGAAATGAACAGGGAACATGATTAATTACAATGGAAGTAAATTTTAAAAAGTACTAAATGGAAACACTTTTGTGCCTTACATTTAATATATATTAATTTTGAGTACATAGTGTGTTACTAAATATTATTGTAAACTGTTAAAATATTAGAATATCTAGAAGGGCACATTGTATACTAATATGAAAAGCAAAACATCAATTTTTGTTACTTGGAGAACAATGTACTTGTTCTCTTTTCTAAAATGTATTTTACTTGCAATTGATGCACAGCAATTGCACATATTTATGGTTTACATTGTGACATTTCCTTAAATGTGTACAATGTGTAATGATCTGCTCAGTGTTCTT
Organism: Sciurus vulgaris; assembly: GCF_902686455.1. NCBI lineage: Eukaryota > Metazoa > Chordata > Mammalia > Rodentia > Sciuridae > Sciurus > Sciurus vulgaris. Next base: position 153,118,117 of record NC_136466.1, read on the forward strand.
GGCCTTTCTATTACCTCATATGTTTATCATTTGTTTGTGTTGGGAACATTCCAAATACATCCACTAGCTGTTCTGGAAGATTCAGTTAGTTGTTGTCAGTATAATGATCCTACTGTACATCAGACCTTATCCATCCTATCCAATTGTACCTCTGGTACTTGGTAACCAACCCCTCTCCTACCTCTCTCCTCCAACCCCTGCCCAGGATCTGGTAACTCTGATTCTATTCTCTACTTCTTTGAGATCTAATTTTTAGCATCTGAATGTAAGTAAGACTATGTAGTATTTGGTCTTTTGTGCCCAAATTATTTTACTTAATATTGTTCAGTTCCATCCATGTTGTTGCAAATTGCCAAATTTCATTCCTTTTATGTATGAATAATATTTCATTGTATATTTCACATTTTTTTTTTCACCCATTCATCCATTGATGGAAACCTGGGTTAATTTTCTATCTTGGCAATAGTGAAGAGCTGTGCAATAAATTCTGAGTGCAGATGTCTCCTCAACATACTGATTTTAGTTCCTTTGGAAATATACCTAGTAGTGCATATGCTGGACCATATGGCATTTCCAATTCTAGACTTTGGAGAAACAGCCATACTGGTTTCCAAAATGGAAAGCATTCCCACCAAAAGTGAATGATAGTTACCCTTCTTTACATCCTCACAAGCACTTGCTACTTTTTTCTTCTTGATAATCCCCATTCTAAATGGAGTGAGATCATTGTGCCTTTCATTTGCTTTTCCTGGTGATTGTGATATATAGTACTTATTTATGTACTCCGACCATTTGCATGGATGTATTTTGAGAAATGTCCATTCATTTCATTTTCAATTAGATTAATTAATTTTGTTTTTGGTTTTCACTTGAGCTATTTGAGCTCCTTAGGTATTCGGGAAATTACTCCATTTTTAGATACATATTTGGCAAATATTTTCTCTAATTCTCTGTGTCATCTCTTCACTATTCTGATTCTTTTCCTTTGATGTACAGAAGTTTTTGGTTTGATGTAATTCCATTTATGTCTGTGATCCATTTTAAATCGATATTTTAGATGGCATAAGATAGAGGTGCAGTTTCTTTCCTGTGCATTTGGATGTCCACTTTCCCCAGCATCATTTATTGAAGAGATGTTCCTTGTAATACATGTTCTTGATGCCTTTGTTAAAATCAGTTGACTGTGAACATGGGTTTATTTTTTGGTTCTACTTACTTTATGGTAATCTCATGCTCTTTTGGTTACTATAGCTTTATATTATATTTTGAACTCAGGTGTTACAAATGCCTCCAGTTTTGTATTTTCTGATTAGTATTGCTCTCACAATTAAGGGTATTTTTTTAATCTTGTAAATAATTTAGGACTGTTTTTCCTAAATTAGTGCTGATAAGAAGGTCATCCGTATTTTGATAAAAAATTGCATTAAATGGATAGACACATTTGGCAGTCTGCACTTTAACAGTAATTCTTCTTATCCATGAACTTGGCACATATTTACTTTCACCCTGTTTGACTTCACGTCTTTCCTCAGTGTTTTGTAGTTTCCCTTGTAGATCTTATTCTCCTCCTTGATTAAAGTTATTCCTCCATATTTTATTTTGACTCAGTGTCTGTTTCACCGGATGTAAGTATTGGCACATCTATGTGCTTTTGGTTTCTCTTTCCCTTGTAACTTTTTCCATGACTTAACTTTCAGTCTCTATGTTTTCAAATGAAGTGAGTTTCTTGGAAGCAGATTATCATTGGATATCATTTTTTATCCATTCAGCAAGTTTTTGACCTTAAATTGGAAATTTAATGTGCTTCAGTCCAAGATGACCACCAATACCTACAGACATAGTCCTGTCTTTTGATTTTTTTTTTTTTTTCACTCTTCTGTGTATCCCTTTCCCCTGTCTTCCTGTCTTATTGTTCAGGTTTGTGGTTGGGTGGTTTTCTGCATTGATGATAGACTCTCTTCTTTTTTTCTTTTGTGTTTCTGCTCTGGCAATGAGTTTGGCATTTTTATGCATATCCTTGACAGTAGTTATCATCTTTCACTTCTAATGTAGTACTCCCTTGATCTTTTTTTTATTTGACAGATACTTTCTTTTAATTTTTTTCTTTCTGTTTCTTTTTTATCTTTTAATTTGTTCTAATTAGTTATACATGACAGTAGAATGCACTTTGACATATTGTATACAAATGGATCACAACTTCTCTCATTCCTCTGACTGAACATGTTGCATAGTCACACTGGAAGTATAGTCACACATGTACATAGATAGGGTAATAATTCATCTCATTCCACCGTTTTCCTCACCACACACCCCCTACCTCCCTTCACTCCCCTCTGCCCAATACAAACTTCTTCATTCTTCCATACCCTCCTATTATGGATCAGCATCTGCTTATCAGAGAAAACATTTGGCTTTTGGTTTTGGGGGTTTGGTTTATTTTGCTTAGCATGATATTCTCCATCTCCATTCATTTACCTGCAAATGACATAATTTTATTCTTCTTTAAAGTTGAGTAAAATTCCATTGTGTATATATACCACAGTTTGTTGATCCATTCATCTATTGAAGGACATCTAGGTTGGTTCCACAATCTACCTATTATGAATTGAGGTGCTGTAAACATTGATGTGGCTTCACCAGTGTAGTATGTGGTAAGAACTATGAAGTAATTATAAATTCCTTCAGTGTTTGCTTGTCCTGAAAAGCCATTATATCCTTTTCATTCCTGAAGGAAAGGTTTGCTAGTAATAATAATCTTAGGTGTCTGTTTTTAGTTTGTATGGTTTTGTTTTTGTATGTTCATTTAGGACTTTGACTCCATCACCCCATTCTCTTCTGGACTATAAAATTTCTTCTGAAAGATTTACTGCTATTCTCATGCAGATTTACTATATGTTACTTGCTGTTTTTTAAAAAATTTTTCTCATCTTATATTTTTGACAATTTGACAATATTATGCCTCTTGGGGGGAGTGAATCTACTATAGGCTCCCTGTACTTCCTAGACTGGTGAATCATTTTCTTTCCAACAATTTGCAAGTTTCTGTCCATTGTGTCTTTTTCCTTCTCTTCTCCTTCCAGAACACCTATAATACAAATATTCGCTCACTTATTGGTGCTCCATAGATTTTGAAGTCTTTCCTTATTCCTTTGTTATTATTTTTATTGTTTTTCTGACAAAATTATTTCAGAAGAACTGTCTTTAAGCTTAGAAATGCCTTCTTCCTATTCTGTGTTTGAAACTCTCAAGTTTGTCTTTTATTTCATTCCTGAGTTTCTTTTTAGTTCCAGTATTTGGTTCTTTTTAATGATTTCAATCTCTTTCCTGGATTTCTTATCATATCAGGAACTGTATTCCAATTTCATTGAATTGTCTCTATATTTTCTTACATCTAACAGTTTTCTTAAAATCATTCTGAATTATATTTCCATGAGTTCATCAATTTCCTTTCCTTTGTAAACCGTTGCTAGTGACTTGCCACATCCTTCTAAAGTATGATATTACCTTGTTTTTCCATACTTCCTATGTCCCTATGTTGACATTGTGCATTGTGGCCTCTACTACTTGTGTAGGGTAGCTTTCATAAGAAGACTTTCCTCAGGCATTGTGTCCAAGGCTGTCAATTGAATGTGATACATTGGTTTGGGTTTCAGGTGGGCAATTTCATGTACTGTCTGTGTATCTTGTTCAGCTGTAATGAATGTCATAAATGATTGTGGGTGTCTAAGTGTCCTAGGCTGCATGGAGTATGAAATTGCACTTCCAGTTCAGATGTTACACTTTATTGGCATGACACATTCACTGACCGCTATGGGCATGGTACACGTTTTGGGTGTGAGGTATATGTCAGTTTCTTTTGGTTGCCTGATGGTGGGGTAACCTTGTTGGGTCCAGCATCGGGGACAGTACAAGTTTCCCAGGAGACTAGTATAGTGTCTTTTAGTGTCTGAGAGCTGCTCATGAGCTTGGCTTTACTGCTGTACCCAAACAGGGCAACTGTCAGTGTCCAAGGACTCAAGGACTGTACAGGTGATTTCATGGGACCTTCAGAGATTGATCTGCTCACAGTGACTGCCTGTCTCCTTCCTGATCTGGGGTTAAGTGGTGAGGGCTTCCCATCTTCTTCTCAGGATCTCACCATTTAAAACTTCTGAGAATGGGGCGGTACATAGTTTTGGGGCTGCAGAAGAATAACATGGCCCCATGGTTTAATTCCCAGGGACATGCACAGAGGTCACTGAAGGTCGGCTGCTCAGGCACTTCCTGTGGTTATGTGTTCTTGGATAAAACCATCTATCTGCTTCCTAGGAGCTTTGGCAGGCTCAACCACTGAGAACTTTCTGTCTGGCTGCTTCCCTGAGCTGAAGGTGGGGAGGCAGATCCACCTGTTTTTTAGCATAGTGAGAGGGTGGCTGTCATCTTCCAGCTTGGAAGGAGGATGGGCAGGACTGCCTATTTGTTTCCTGGAGATGTGTGTAGGCTGAACTACTAGGGAGGACTTCCTTTATATCTTGAGGGCATAGAGGCTGAACAGGGCTCCCTGGCTATATCATAAGTCCTGGTTGACTTAGCTGTTAAGAGGCACCTACCTGGCAACTTCCTAAGACCTTCAAGGGGTAGTGTGTTAGAATGGCACTGTTAACCAGGAGGCTGGGTGGAGAAGGGTAAAATGTGGGCTAAGATGTTTCTCTGGGGCAGTGCAACAGTGTGTTAACCTTGGAGCTTCTAAAAGTGTACCCAGAGTCTGTGAGACCTGCATCCCTCTCTAGAAGCAAATGCTTCAGTTATTCATGACATGAGTTTAAACAGCTGAGGGCCTCCTTCTTACCCTTTCCCCGCTCAGTGAAGTCCTTCCTGGATCAGGGTTAATCTTGGGAAACAGGACAGCGCATGCTAGGTACTTGGTTTACTTCTTTGTGAAGCCATCTTGTGTTTTCCTTAACCACATCACTATCACATTTCTAAAGCACTCCAGTGAAACACCTGTTGTGTAGTCCCTTCTGGTGGAGAGAAATTAGGCAGGCCCATCTATTCAGTTTTCTTGATGATATCACTTTTTCTTTTTTCTTTTCTTCTTCTTCTTCTTCTTTTTTTTTTTTTTTTTTTTTTTGGTACCAGGGGATGAAACCCAGAGGCACTTAACCATTGAGCTACATCCCCAGCCCTTTTTATATTTTATTTTGAGACAGGGTCTTGCTAAAGTTTTTTAAGGTTTTGGTAAATTGATGAGGCTGGCCTTGAACTTGTGATCCTCCTGCCTCAGCTGCTGGGGTTATATAGGTGTACACCACCATGCCCAACTCACTCATCAATTTCATGTTGACTTTTTTTCACAACACAGACAATGAATTATGTGACAATGTCATAATTAAATAAACAATGGTTGATCTTTTAAGTAATAGCTATGATACATTCCAAGAGGCATTTTTTTTTTCTCTCTAGACACAGTATATGTCATACTTAGTAAGATTATGGGGCCTGGGTTTGATTGGATCTTAAAAAAAGTTATGCTGTATTCCTAACTCCTGGTACCTCTGAATGTACCCTTATTTGGAATAAGATCTTGGCAGATAGTATGGAGTTAAAATGAGTGTATTAGGGTGGGCTCTATTCCAATATAAACTAGTGTCAGCAAAAGAAGAGAAGACAGATACATACAGGTGGAAGATGGTCATGTAACAACAGAGGAAGATATTAGAGTGATGACTGCAAACTAAGGAACAAGAATTGCCAGCATACAACCAGCAGGCAAGAAGAGGCAAAGGGAGATTCTCTCCTCCAGATTCCAGAGGGAGCATGCCGTGCTGACACCTTGATTTTACACTTCTGACATTTGGAACAAGGAGACAATGATTTTTTTTTTTTTTTATTGCTTTAAGACTCCCAGTTTGTGCTCTATTGAAACAGCAGCCCTAATAAACTAACCAGGCATGCCACATTGGCAATGTTTCCCCTGGCAATTATAGGGGGTCTTGTTTAGCAAAGAAAAATAGCTTAACTTTGTATGAATTCCTCTCAGGCTCAAAGTTTCACAATCAAGATCAGTGCCTGCAGCCTTATTACTTTCATGTCAGGAGAGGGACTGTGTATTTTCGGGAGATAAGTTAACCTTGGTTTTCCTTTTCTTTAGGAAAAAGTCACTTCTGCACTAAGCTACAATCCATGAATAATTCCATACAGAGTCAGGCAGAAATTAAGCCCCAACCTTGCTCAAAAGTGTTGTGTGTTCTCTCAATCCATCAGCTATTAGCACCTCAGTCACCTTTATACCCTGAAAGCAGAGCATAGGTCAACCATGCAGAGACACTGTACTCCTAGGACACATTTCTTAAGCTAAAGGAAATATGTCAGACTTTTGCATAAATTATGTCAGATTTGAAACTTGCATGAGCTAATTCTTTTATATCATGAATATAATTCTAACATAATTTATCCCTAATAGCTTTCGAAGTCTCCTACAGAAACTCCGTTTTCTTTCAAAAGCATTTGTAGAGCTAGTAGAAGGAGGTCATGGCTGTATAAACAATCCAGTACTTTATTGTGAATCAGTATTTCCTGAATTTTGGGATATTTAGGATACATATCACAAAATGCAATGTAGTCCACTCTCTTAGATATTTTAAATTTATTAGAAAATATAAAGCTAAAAATAGAAAGCTAATAAATAAGTGTTCAATATACAGGAGTATCTAAATAGGATGTTTGTAGGACCTGGTGAAATCTCATTTTAGATCTTACATGTGGAAGCAATTGTGTACAGAACTCAAACCTTGCTGCTTCATGAGAGTACATTTTTTCAGTTCCTGGAAATTTTGCAAGATTGTTGTTAACCATGGTTATTTTTAAGAGTTGACCCCCCATTTGTATACAATGAATCAAAATGCAGTCTGTAAAAAATTAAGAACTAAATAAAAATAATTAAAAAATTTAAAAAAAGAGTTGACTACATCTTTATAATTATATATTCATTAGACAACAACATTGGCAATACTCAATCATTTGCTTCTAAGTATTTTATTGTATTTTGCTACTTTGTGACTAAAATAAAGAAAGTTCAGATTTTTCTTTGAAAGTAGAATAAAGAGTAGGAAAATTTAGAGAAGAAATGATGTGTTAATAACTGCATTTCATTTATACTGAATATGCATTTAAGTTTTTGAAAATGTGAAATGACTTTATTTTTAACGTGTGGTTAATATTTTGCTTTTATAATTATATCTTATTCAAAATAATAAATGTCTTTTATCTTTTGTTTAACATAATAATTTAAGTATCCAATATTTGTGGGTTAATTAAGGCTTGAATAACAAATTTGAATAAATTATAAACTGAAATGCTAGATTACCCAGAAATAATTTCTATACAAAATTATAAAAAGAAATAAAACATAGCATAAAAACCAGATTTGGAAAAATATAATCTGAAAGCTGAAAGAATTTCTCAGTATAAATGATCCATTTAAATTTATAATATTTAGAGAAACTAGAGCATTTATAAATGATTTCACCCTTTTTTTCACACATACAGTTTTCAGAATATCTACATCACATACAAAAATTATATAAATTTTGGATGGTAACGAAAGAAAAAAATAATTCTTGTCTCTCTGCCCAAAAATTTGGCAATGGTAGCAATCATGACTCCTTCAACAGTCTGGGCCCCGTAGAAGAGTATCTGAGTTCAGCCCCTGACTGACATGTCGTAGAAAGAAGTGAGAGAGAAGACTTTGTATTGATAAGCCACTAAGCATTAGATGATGTTTATCATCACAGTGTGACCTAGATTATCTTGTTTGATGTGAAGATAAACAATGATGACTTACTAGACAGGGTCATGAGAATTACAAAAAGCAAAAATAAAGGAATAAATTATTTTTAAAGGATGAATTGCATGCTTTTTTTCCCTCTCTTTATGGATATATCATTTCTTCATGGCTCAGAAAATATGTTGGTATTATAGCTCTCATATAAAAAATGTCTAATGTGCATACAATTATCTGAGAAGTACCAAATACTGTACATTATTACAAAGTTATCCTATATAAGAGATATTGTACTCTTTGTTGTTATAATACCTAACTTATTGTAGATATTAGAGTGCACTGGATATGTCTAAAATAAATAGACTCTTATTCACTAGTGCAAAATAAATTTGATGTGCTTATTTTAATTTGAGAAAATTTAAAAATTGTTTGATATAATGATTTGTCACTAATTCTTTTACATATTATCAGTATGTTTTAGACATCTACTACATACCAAGTCCTATTCTAAACAGAGGATGAAGGAGTGAACATGAAAATTAATGTCCCTGTTTTCAGAAAGCACTTGTGCATATTTAATAAGAAAATACATTATAGTGATAGAGCAATGCATAGAACAAGAGTAGAACAACAGAGCAGAGAATTACTAGGTAGAAGCTAAATAGAGAATGAGAGATGGACTATCTGTGAATATGGATTGGATCTAAGATCTAAAAGGAAACAGGCATGTAAATCTTAGGCAAAAGAAAATTCAATTTGAAAAAACAGTAGAAATACATCACAGTTTCTAAAGGAGAAAAGTACTTGTATGACCCTAGTAAACTGGAAAGGGAGAATTTTGACAGATCATAAGGTTCTCAGGACATAAGTGGGTCTTCAAATTCTATGACTGGTAAATCAGGTAATTTTAGTCAGGGCAGGATTGAATTTTATTTGAAATTGAGTAAAGGACATTGGTGAACTTGAAGCAGAGAAAATACATCACGTAATTTTTTTTCATGTGATTTTTGTTTTAGTGGTTTTAAAGATTTGATTTTCTGGGTAATACAAGGCAATAATTTATGCAAGATGAAATTGATGAAACTGTTGGCAGTAGTGCAAGTACAAGGTCATAATAATACTAAGAAAAGGAAAAATGGACAGAGTGAGAATGGAATTTTAATTTGAATTTGGAAAAGCATTACAAAAATCATTTAATATAAAAATAAATAAATGCAAACCCCACATTTTTGTCTTGAGTACCTGGATAAAGGTAAAAAAGCCTTTGGATGTAAAACTTTAAAAGCTTTAGATTCATATTTTTGTTTTGGTCATGATAACTGTTGTCTCTTAGGTATTTATTCATGAGAGGATGGTTAATATAAATCAAACATTGATATATGGCAAGAACATGCTACGTATAAAGTGGTCACTAACTTAGCAGTTCACTAAGCTTGGAAGAGCTGATAAATAATACAGGTATCTTTGTAAAGTTATAATTCACAGCTTCACTGAGCTATAAAAGAGGTTATTGCAATTTTTGAGCGATGTCAGATATTATAGAAATGTTAATTGTGAAATATCAACAATGATCTTCTGTAATTAAATCGATAGTTGCTAGGGGTACCGGGTCCATCTAGTTTTCAAGATAAATTATATTAAATTTTATTGTTTTATAAACAAGCCATTTTATAAACATTTTAAACAAATGAACCTAAGAACAATTAAAAAAAGAATAAGTCAAAACCAGAACATACATATCACAAACTGAAAGAAATATTTTGGAATCTTCCTTTAGCATTTTCTCTTCTACTGTATGACCTGACCAATACTTTTCATTTTGCAGAAATAAGCCAATCCCCAAAACCAAAAGGTCAAATGTTATTTCTGATATGTGGACGCTAACACAACAAGAGCAGTAGAAGGGACGGGGATAAAAGTTCATCAGATTAGAAAAAGGGGAATGAAGGGAAAGGAAGAGAGATAGGAATAGGAAGAACAGTAGAATGAATAAGACATAACTTTCCTATGTTCATACATGAAGACATGATCAGTATAATTGCACATCATTTATAACCACAACAATGGGAAGTTATACTCCATGTTTGTAGGATATGTCCAAGTACACTCTACTATGAACATTGATGTGGCTGAATCAGATCTTGCTGATAAGTGGATGATGACACTAATGGGGGGTGGGAGGGAGGGCAAGAATGTTGGAAGGAGGGACTGTATAGAGGGAAAAGAGGGGTGAGAGGGGTGGGGGGAAGGAAAAAATAACAGAATGAATCAAACACCATTCCCCTATGTAAATGTATGATTACACAAATGGTATGCCTCTACTTCATGTACAGAAAAACAAGATGTATCCCATTTGTTTACAATAAAAATAAATTTAAAAAAACACTCCCATGTATATCTAAAAAAAACCAAAAAGTAGAAAACAAGTATTTTATATTTCATGTTGCTTATTGCACATTCAAAGAAGCAGATCCAAGTATCTCATGTACAAACTGTGGTCATCTATTTAATTAACTTAATATTTTTTCATTAATGTAGGTAACATACTGCAGGATGAAATTGATTACAATCAGTTTACAAACTGTCTAATTTGATTATAACAAATTGTGGAATTATTTTCTGATTATGCATCTTTAATTTCAAAGTAGAAAACAAAATCAGAAAATTTCTTTGGGATTTTAGATTAAGATTCTGTAGATACCTATGAAAATTTTTAATTTTGAAAAATACTTAGTATCAAGTGAAATTGATATGACAGTCCAGTCTTTCTGCTCAGTTTATGTGAAACCTTAAAATATAAGACTTTGAATTTTCTGAAGATCTGCATGCATTTTCTACCAAAGGAGTTGAAAAATAAAAGGAGAAATGATGGGTTGTGATCACAGTCAAGACACATATTCACATTGCATTCCAAACACAAGAGGTTTCAGATTTCCTTAGCAATTATCTGAAGGTGGTACATGACTGTGCTCAAGCGTTATTGAAAACTATTTTTCATTCTGCCAATGTCACTTTTTTCTTATCAAACCTTATGTTGGAATCTAGTACAAAAAATGGAGAAGAAGTAAAAAATTCATCTAAACACAAAGGTTGTAAAACAATTAATGTATTCAAAGCATTATGTGTATGACTGACTGGAGATCTTTGTCTTCTCCCCCTTTTTACATTTTTAAAATTTCACTTTTTGATTTGTGCTTGTTCTTTTCTGCATGGAGATATTCAAGGTGAATGAGAATTCTGATTGTTTACTAATAATCATAATTGCTTTTTAATCGATATTTCTTCAAATAACTATGGTAAGGCAGTTATATATACATTATCTCATTTCATTGATCTATTTATTATTGTAGTTCAGTAGCAAAAAAATAAAAAACCCATTGCTTATATAATATTATTAATATATTAATACCAGGAGAAATATCATGAAAAACTACAAGTAATGTAAGTTCTTTGCATCCAGGATCAGTCTGTATTCTTTTGCCTTTATAAAAATGTTAATTTTATAAATTTAATTTTAATTTTTTCGTACTAGGTATTAAATCCAGCAGTGCTTAAGCACTGAGTCATGTCACTTGCCTGTTGTTCATTTTTCATGTTAGCAAGTCTTGCTAAGTTGCTTAGGGCCTTGCTAAGTTGCTGAGGCTGGCTTTGAACTTGCCATCCTACTGCCTCAGCCTCCCAAGCCACTGGGAATGCAGACTTATGCTACACACTGGACTTTTAAATATTTTTTAAAAAATATTTTAATTGACATACAAGACATAAAATTGAAGATAGTAATAGTGTACTTTGTAGTGTTTCAATATAGGTATGGATTATATAAAGTTTAAATCAAGTTGAACATATTTATCTCATCATATTTTCATCACTTTATGATAATAACTTGTAAAATCTCTTTTTGTGGCTTTTTGAAATGGACCACACATCCAGCAGCATCAAAACTAGGAATCATAATTAGGAATGACTGTGCAGGAACTTTAGTCTGTAATTAAGAGATGTCAAATTCTGGAAAAGCGTGACTTTAAAGAAGAAGTTTTTGACCTGTTTCAGTTAGCAGGTCAAAGTTGTATAGAAGAAGGGCACACAGACCAACTAATAGCAATTATTCAAAGTGAAAAGAATGAAGTCATCATTAAGACTATGGGCTGGAATCCTGTTGATCCTGTTGTTTGTGCCTTTTATGAAATGATGGAAATAATAAAAGATAAGATTATTTTCTGATGCTTGATTTATTGGTGAAGTTATGTAATCCAAAGGAATTATTGTTGGGTTTGCTTGAACTGATTAAAGATCCCTCTGGAAAACAGATATCCCAAATTATTTCTCTTTTTCTTCAACCTTCACCAACAGTGATTCAGAAACTACCTAATGATAGGCATATTCAGTTGGATTAGCATTGTCTACCCTGTGAAGTCAAGTATCTCCTCTTCCTGTTCCATATCAAAAGAACAAACACAAACACATGACTACGACTTTTGTCAATGTTGCAAGATCTTAATAGAATTCACTTAACCTTTTGTGGAAGAAGTCGTTAATGATGAAGAAAACGATTACTAAAATTTTGTTTCAAAAGCTTCAAATGATCTCTGCTGACCGCACAATTCCTTGAACAGTCTGAAGATATTGAAAGTATCCTTTAAGATATTCTGCATCTGAAATAATAGGGTTTTTATCAGCAACTGGACACCCTTTCCAGCAAATTATTTATAATCATGGAAGGAAAGAGAGGATTTGGGATTACCTTGAAGTTTAGGAAGAAGATAAACAATTAGCAGACTCTATGGCTTCTCTGGCATATCTAGTATTGTTCAGGACATCAATATTGATCAGCTTCCAAAGGTCTTAAGCCTATCATACCTTTTTCAGTTTAATATGGGGGCATATTGAATTCTTTTTGCAAAGAACAGAAGTTTGTTTTCTCCAAAGGATTGAAACTGCTGGAGAATGTTTTATTGAAAATAGAGACAAGAGTCTATCTTATCAGTACTTAGAAATCAAGAGTTTTCTTACTGTACCTCAGGGTTTAGTCAAAATAATCACACTTTGCCCCATTGAGACATTGAGGAAAAAGAGTTTAGCTATTCATCAGCCGTTTATTAACAAGTTGGATTCACAAGGCAAATACACTTTATTTAGATGCTTATTGAATACAAGTAATCACTCAGGTGTGGAGGCCTTTAAAACTCAAAATTTCAAAAATCCAATTGACTTGTCATTTAAGAAAATATATAAAAAATAGTTTACAGGATCACAGGTGATTTCTTTTGTAGATTTGGTACTTTTTCTCCCACAGGGTGCTGAAACAGATTTATTGCAAAACTCAGATAGGATTATGACTTCATTAACTTTATTGAAGCATTTGATTATCAAAGATAATGAAAATAAGTCAGGCTGGATTATGGACAGAACTTAAAATTTCTTAAAGCCACTTCGTATAGCACTTAATATGTCAAAAGCACATTATGAAGCAGAAATTAAAAAGAGCCAATAAAACAGTCAAGCAGTCCAGAAGTCTAAGGATCTTTATTCTGTAACTGTAGGTAGAGAAAAGGTCCATAATATGCCTTCTGAAATTCAACTTAAGTTCCTTCATTCAGTTCTTTTTATGTTTGATTTGATTGAAAGCATTCTGGCTCAAGTAGAACTCACAGAAATTTAAAAAAAAAAAATGTTGGGATAAAGTCAAAGTGTTACTTCCTAAATAAAAACTAATGAAGCAAAAATAAAAAAAATAAATAAAATGACCCATACATAATTATTATATATAGTCACTCTACTGTGCAGTATTACACCAGAACTTCTTACTCTATTTAATGTAACATACTATTATCAATTAATTTCCCCCATCCCTCACTTGGCTCTACTCTCCCAATACTTTTGTAACCACTCTTCTGCTTCCAACTTCTCTGAGATCATCTGTTTTAGATTCAAAATATGAGTCAAAATGATATATCCTCCTCTGCCTGGCCTATTTCACGTAACATAATGATCTGCACGTTCATCCATGTTGCTGCAGATGACAGGATTTCATTTTTTTTTAATGAATAAACTATGCAGATTTGTATATGTAGCAATGATCTTATCCAGTCATCAATTGATGGACAGTTAGGTTGTTTTCATTTCGTGACTATTGCAAATAATACGGCCATGTGATAAAATATCATTTTAGGTATATTGCAGCAGGGCAGTGCTTCTTCCATATACAGTTATCATTTCCTTTGGATACATAAATAGTAGTAGATGGCTAAATCATATGCTAGTTCTATTTTTAATTTTTTTTGAGGAACTGACATACTGTTTTCCATAAGGACTATACTAATTTAAATTCCCAGCACAAAAATTAAAATCTTAAATTGGAAACTCAGCCCTGTAAATGCTCTTATAATTTTAAAGTTAATCTTGGCACATCATTTTATCACATCTGGAACCATATAATCAGAAGGAGAATTAAAGTTAGTTTAATTATTCAGGGAATTAAGGCAAACAGATAATTAATACCCTGTGTTATTTATCTAAATTATTTGACTGTATTGGACATACTTTATCAGACAATGAGATTTTCCTCTGTTAAGTTCATCTCTACTGAATATACTTTTAAGAAAATTTTAAATCTTATTAGAGTAGTATTATGATTTAGAATCTGTTTTACTTAGGTTTGTGACCATTTGTGGGGGGATAATAAAGAAAATTAAACTTACTAGCTTAACTTTTGTGCACTGAGTGAAGCTAAAATTTGAAGATGTGTTAAGAAAACTCACAGGATTAATAAAATGATTTGTTCAATTTCATTTAAAGTTTTCATTATATTTAAAAACTTTTCATGTTGTACATTTTAATACCTTTGTTTCTTAATATTATTTTAAATAAAATAATTTGTTTTTGCATTTATATGTTAAATGTGATAAAATATCATTTTAGGTATATTGCAGCCAGCTGTAAATTTGTTTTCAGGATATGTTTTTGTTGCTTTGTTTTATTTTCCTGGTTTAATTTGTTTTCATAAATTGGGAAACACAAAAGAAATTGAAAAGTTAGAAATAGTTTTCGTATGTCAATCAATCATAAGCAGTTGTCTTGAAAGATCTATATAAGGAATACTGAAACCAAACTGGAATAACAACTTAATAGCAGATCAATTGAATATCTGTAGATGTGAGCTCATAAACATATGCAGGTTCCATATATATAATCCATGGATTTATATTTAAATATAGAAATTAGTAGTTTTCTTCTTATGATAACATCTCTACTGATCAAATTCATGAGAAATTTTCGTATCAATTTGAGAATTTAAATGGAATGACACTGGTCTTGCCTGAGGCATGTTAATGTGTTCTTTTGTAATTTAGTAAACTTTTCATGATAAGGTCACTCATTTTCATTATTGTTTAGATTTGGCTGTCAGCATGTCCCTTTTGATAAAGTAATGATATTATATTAGAATAACCTTGCCCAAAATAATTAATACCCTATATATGGGGCAAATGAAATAAAGCAAATTAATCTATGGAGAGAAAACAATTATTAGTGCATGAAAAACTTGCTAAGAAGTAAATTAAAATTAGGGACCTGTGAGAAGAATGTATCATTTTCATAGTTCCCTTCTCATAAGGGAAAAATCATTTTTATATATTTTAGACAAAGAAAAGTGCATTTTGGCAAATGTGTTTGGTACGTTGGTATAGGAAGTTATCAGTGTATGTAAAATTGTTTTGGGTTTTTCAGATAGCAAACAGTGTTCAGAAGAGAAGAATATAAACCTCATCTCAGTGGTAACTGGAAGAAGTCCATATTGGCCATTTTAATTCATTGATTATTTAGAACTCGATCTGGGTTGACCTAAGAATTAATAATATAAAATTATCAGATTCCATGGATAAAACTTGAAAAATGTTTTCCAACTTGAAATATGTGTTTATTATGATTATGTTATAGATATACATGATTTGAATATAAACAAAATGAAAAAAATCACTATTTACATAAGTAAGTGATGTATTCTTTGGACTACTATAGCTATATTCAGTGAAGGCAAGAGACTTTTCTGTTTTCCCTTATACCTATTTCCAGATGCAGTACCTGTTTCTTTCTAGTTTCCTTCAGGATTCTAAGTCCAAAGCATCAGGAAGGAACTTAGTTACATCAGAAAGAAAATATTCCATCTCTTTCTTTCTCTATTTGCTTTGAAACCTTCCATTGGCATCATATGCAGATAAAACAATATAAAATGTTTGTCCAGGTGGAAACTTTTTATCTCAGTTGGGTTGAAGATAATGTAGACCAATTATCCCTTATCCTTAAATAAGAACACTCAAAAATATGAGCAAATCTGTTGCTTATCTGGTTTTGAAACCTGGCATCATGTTTACTGAAAGTTAAAAAAAAAAAAAAATTCAAAGCTTAGAGTACTGAGGGAATTGGAGATTCAGAGAAATATTTTGAAAGTGTTTCAGTTCATCATGAGTCCTAACATCTCAGGAGCAGCTTCCATGTGCCTGATTGGGAATCAACGTGTGTCTCCAAATTTGGAACATGAAACAGAGATGTTGGACTCAAATTTAAGTAACCCAAGGACTAAGAGTTAGGGTTGGTAATTGATCTATGCAAAGAATAAATCAATGTAAACTTGAGTAGGGATAACCTGCTTGTTCAGAATGAAGGAGGGAGAAGTGTTTTCCAAGGAACTTCAAGAAAGAGATAGCCAGGAGGGAGGGACTTGAGGGAGTCTGAGAGATATCAGTGGAAAGAAGAAGCTAGAAATGTACCATGAGATGCCAAAAAGCTTAAAAATGAATTATAAACTATCAATAAGTTGTGACTATAGAAGGACACATTTGTTCATGCAGGAGGGAATGCAAGTAAGATGTGCAGGTGATATTAGAATGGAGGATAGAGATCTAAGAATTGACACAGGGCACATAAGAGAAAGGACAAGCTTCCAATTGCATCCATGCCCACAGGTACCCGGATAAGTCACCAGGGCAGGGCCAAAGGAAAATTTCCTGCTGTGCATCTCACCCTCTCCTCCAGCTTTAATTTCTTCCCATCTCTGGAAGTGGTAAAGAGAAATGTGGATGTAGGAAGGAGGTTCAAGTTGTTTTGTTTTGTTTTTAAGTTTATTTGCTGTGTTTTAATACAGTACTGATTATATTAATTATAAAAAGTTATTAAACTGAACTGAAATTTCACTTGAGTGATGTTACCAGAGGCTTTAAGGATGCCAAAATAAGCAAAAGAACCTGATGGCATGTCACAGACTTTATCCTAGAAGGAAAGAACAAATTCCACAGAATAAGTTTATCTGGAAATGTGGGAGGTGGAAAGGAGAATGAAGTTGTGTTTCAGTTACATCCTCTGTGTGTTGCTTATTCCTCCCAGGGATTAAGCCTGAAGGTCCAATTTCACTTTTAGACTTTATTCCTTCTAGGAATCTTACCGTTTTCAGGAGTCTGTCTGCAAGCTTCCTCAAAAAGGGAGAACTTTTAGATAACTGTTTGTGTTTCCCTTTGGTTGGCTCCATTCTGCAACCATATTCAATAGAACTTCCACAATGAATTTGTGGATGTACAGGAAATGCTTTCCTTGCTTCCAAAGCTTATTTTTATTACACACATTTAATAAAAATTTTCTTGTTAATGTAGTTATTTTCTTAGATGCAGTGTCTTCTCCAAAGTACAACTGCCTTAAAAATGCTTAATTTGGATGACACATCTTTTATCACTTAATTTGAAAGAAGAAAGTCAAGCTTCTTGAAAACACAGTCTATATATTATATAAATAATAAAACACTTGAGAAACATAGTATTTTTATTTCAAAAATAATTTGTGCTTATTAGTGCATGAATGGACAAAAAACTACTCTGTTCTATTGGGAAACAGAAAAACATAAAGCAACATGAATTCCTATGCAAAAGAAGAAAATAAGGCTATTATCTATTACATTCTTATAGAAACATCATTATACTGTCCGCTCCTTAGATAATATATTTTCTTTTTTCTTACAACAGATGTTGCCCTAATAACAAAAGGGTACTTTTGAGTTGTCTTTCTCTTCTCTTAGAAATCTTTCCAACTGGGCACAGTGACACATGCCTTAGCTACTTAGGAGGCTGAAGTAGGTGGATTGCAAATTTAAGAACCTACTGTGCAATTCCCAAGTTGAGACCATGTTACAAAGTGAAAAGTAAAAAGGTCTGGGTATGTAGCTCAGTGATAGAGCACGCTGAGTTCAATCTCTAGAATTGGGGAAAACAAAACACAAAATACAAAAAAAAAAAAAAAAAAAACTTTCCATGCTGAGAAATAGTTGATAATATTTAGAAGGGTTTAATTTATAGATACTTTAATCATTGCTTGAAGTAGTCCTCATGTGGAAATTGTTTTCAGTGATACGTTTCTGCTTAAAGGTCTCAATAAATACTGCTGAGTTCAGCAACTGAAGTAAATGGGGCTTTGGAGAATTATAGGTTATTCCCATTCTACTCAAGTCATGTATCTCAAGTAGAAGATTAAAAGCTGCCCTCAAACCAGGTAAACATTTTCTGAAGTTTTACAGGAAAAAAATAACTGTTAAAAACTGCATGACAGCATCAGCAACTTTGATCTTTGCATCTTTTAGGCTCAAAGCAGCTTGGCAGGCTTTCTCTTTTCCTATCACTCAGTCCCATTGAGAAGGATAAAGTTTTCATGGAGGAATAAATATTTTCCTGAATAATATTAGCTTAATTATACAACTGCCAACAAAAGGAAAAAGTGTTCCCAAAACATTTTTTTCCTATGAGAATTTGTGTTTTTATTCCTTAGAAATAGAGAATAAAACAGATAACAATTAAATTTTCAGTGTGTGTTTCTGTGTACGAGACCATACATGCATACTCACAGAAAATAACACCTAGAAAATCATGTTATGTTTGGGTTTCAGTGACGTTCCAGTATGAGTAAATTTGAAGGTAAGATTGTAGATTCATGTTATTTTTATTGTATATTTTTCCTTTAAAGCTGTAGGATTTTAATTGGGTATTATAATGGACAACACCACTATTATTCATTATTGTCTCTTATTACTCTTAATTTGCTTTGCAAACTGATAATAAATTGATACAATCATTGTTCTGTATTTTATTGAAATCATTCAAACCTTGTTTCTTCTTTCTACATGTGTCAAAGTCCTGATTTACACATAAATACGTGTACACACACATACACAAAAAGAGTATATATAATCTTTAAATATACATATACTTGTGAGTTTCCATGTGCATACATACAATGGATACTGCAAGAAAAGGTGATTTGTTATTTCAAAAAAACAAATGGCTACAAAACAAACAAGAGACCAGGAATTTAATCATTTTATACCCCTCAGTTTATAATTGATGTCCACTTAATTTGTTTCCATCAGGTTGCATTTTTTCTGATAGCCATTGGTTGATGCATACAACCTAAATGTGATAAATAGAAATTTGCTCTATTTCAATGTGTTTCTCTCAGAGATTATAGCAATTTGAGAATATAATTTAATAAAATACTACCATGGAATTATACACCACCTAATTGGCAGCTGTTACCCAAAACTTCTTAAGTATCAACTGTGATATAATTGATATGGTACTTTTAAATTTTATGGTAGTTTTAGGATTTAACAAGTGACTCTGTGTTCCTTTTTACATGTGACATTCTATCCCTTGAACTTTAAAAACCAGTCATTCATTACTAAGGTTGCTTTAATATTTTCCAAGAGAATTCTTAAATTAGTGATCCAATGAAATTTTAGAGTTTTTGCCATTT
Organism: Sciurus vulgaris; assembly: GCF_902686455.1. NCBI lineage: Eukaryota > Metazoa > Chordata > Mammalia > Rodentia > Sciuridae > Sciurus > Sciurus vulgaris. Next base: position 153,137,666 of record NC_136466.1, read on the forward strand.
GCCTGATAGAAATGAAATCACAGGAAAATATTTTTGAAATTGAATGATGAACTTCTGTTTCAAATAAGAAGGTTGCTTCTGTAGATAGGCATTATCTAACATAGAATTTTCCCACTAAATCTGCTTTTGAGAGTATGCACATTGCTTCAACGGAATGAACAAATTCAGAGGAAAAATGTTCTGCTTGAATAAATACAAAATAATATTGGCCTCTGTTGGTGAGATGCCTGTGTTATTCCTAGAGAGAAACATTTTAAGAATAACATTTATAATGCTATTTCATCTGTACAATTTTGATATTTGAATTGTTTGGGATTTTTATTTTTTAATTTTTAATTTTTTGGGTATCAGGGATTCAAACTAGGAGTATTTAACCACTGAGCAACATCCCCAGCCCCTTTTTCTTAATGAAAAGTTGAATTTGTTTTTTATCAGTTGCAACATCAAAATACTCACCATGAGCAGTTTTATTCATAATTTTACTGAAGACTTTAGTCAAGCAATAAGGAAGCAAATATATAGATTTAAGAGAAGATAAAGTCATCATAATTTTCAAGGAATACATTAACTACTCTGAAAATACAAAAAAAAAAAATAGGCAGTATTTTGCATTTCACAAAATATTAAGCAATTTACCCAGCCCTTTTTTTGGGTGGGGGACAGGATCTCACTAAATTACTTAAGGTCTCTCAGAGTTGCTGAGGCTGGCCTTGAACTTGTGATCCTCCTGCCTCAGCCTCCAGAGTCATTGGAATTATAGGCGTGCACCACCAGGCCAGCTTGTGTTTTGAATTTTTATGTCACAACAAACTAAAAAATCATCAAACTTCTTTTCAGTTATGTTTTTGCACCATGTTTGGAATGGAGAGTGTTCTTTAAACCCTAGAAGGAACTTTGATTTTCCTTCAACTCCTCCCTCTCAACCTCTTAGAGTCAGGGGAGAATCTGTGAGAGGACCTGTGCATTCTTAAGATTTCTGATTTACCAACTAATGTGAATCATCCTCACAAACACCTTTCCCAGTGGTTAAGTGTGAGCACAGCAATACTAGCAGGATAAAAGAAAGGAAGATGGTAGAAAGAAACCAGTGTCACAATTAAAAATTAACACAGGTGACTGACTTCAGGGAGTCTCATGTCTCACAGCATTAAAATTACCCATTAAATATGTAAATACACAGAAAGAAAAGATAGCAAGCAAGTAAAGAGATCCAAAGTGAATGTGTAAGATAAGGAAGAGTCAACAGGAAATTAGTAACTGTCCTAGCTTTTGTCCCTTTCTTTCATGTACGACAGTGATTTTCTCCACTGAAATATACCCATGTTTTAATATATTGAGATAACATAACCACGGATAATGTACTGCAAGAACAATTCCACCTATGGCTATAGGTTAGTCACTGAGTATCTTCATTGAATGATGGATGGATGGGGTCTCATTGTGCTCACTCATCTGAACTTGAACTTGTGACCTGAAGTATTCTCCCTCCTCAGCATCCCAGTAGCTGAAACTGTAGTTGTGAGCCAATTTACTATCATATTAAATGAAATAGTTGCTCTTATTAGTTTTAGACCTCATAGGAGAAAAATTTTCTTACATTTTCTTTTTAATATTGCTGTAAACTATTTTAAGAGCTTAATCCCAACCAACCAACATAAATAAAACTATGTCTAATTCCAATATCACAGTCATTTAGGAATTGGTCATATGTTGACTGCAAATTCAGACTCCTCTTTTTGCATAGTTCAGCTCTCAAAAAAATGTACAAAATTAAATATCTCTAATTACTTAAAGGTTTAAAGCACTAACTCATCCTTTTTTTAAAATCATTGAGTCATTTTTCATCATTGTGGAATTATTTTACTGTGAGAATATCTAATAATAAAAGGATACCTCATGACCTAGCATAATTACTTGAGTCTAACTAAAATCATAGTTAGAAAGCCAGAATCATAGTTGATCTTCTAGAAAGACAACATACAAAAACTTTTCAAAGTAACTGACTTTTGAATGTGTATCTGGACCATAACTATTTCTTAATAGAAATTGTTTGAGTTCTAGTGGTGAAATAACAGTGAGTTATTCTGTTTTTTTCAGGTACTACTCTGGGCTAGGGAGTGAAATAACTGCTATTACAAATTGTCTTTTAGCATTTTAGTCATGATTTTATATTAACACAGACAAACTGATGTTCTCAGAACTTCAAATGACAAACTAATGTGTACTGACATTCTGGAGGTATCAAATAGTGAAATTGAAATAGTTTGGGAAATAAGTTTTAGAACAATTTGTTTTCCTTAAAGCAGTGTTAAACATTCATATTCCATATGAATACCTAAACACTTTTGTTTATGATACTATAAGTTTGTTTGTTTGTTTTGTTTTTTTGTTTTTTTTTAATTTTGTTGGTATGAGGATGAACCCAGGGGCACTCAACCACTAAGTCACATCCCAGTCCTTTTTGGGTATATTTGATTTTGAGTCACTGTTTTGCTAAGTTGCGTAGGGCCATGTTAGGGCCATGCTAAGTTACTGAAACTGGCTTTGATCCTCCTTCCCCAGCCTCCAGAACTGCTGAGATTACAGGCATGCACTACAGTGCCTGGCAAATTTTCTCCTTTCTTCTTCATTCTGAACTGCATTAAAATGAAAATGAACAAAATAATATACTTAAATGTATGTGCTCCCTAATAATTTTGTGTGTGTATGGTATTGGGAGAAAGTAATTCATTAGTTAATCCAACTGATAGAGCCTTGGAACGATTTAAAATTGGAATGTCTTTCCAATAAAGGCCATTGACCAGTTTTAGGTGAGTAAATAAAAATCTACACTTAAAGGATAAGTATTCTGTAAAAACATTTTAAGGCATTTCATAGATTTTCCAGCACATACCATTCAGTGCATGACACACCTTTCCCATTCTATCAATTCTAACCCTGTGGCCTAGTTGCCAACACTGTGAATATTTTACCTGACACGTCAAAAAGAAAAAAAAAAAAAAAAAAAAAAGAGAGAGAGAGAGAGAGAGAACTCTGCAGATGTGATTAATTTAATGATTTGGTGATGGGGAGCTCACCCTGTATTCTCCAAATTGACCAATATGATCACAGTAGTGTACTGATCAGAGGGAAAGAGTCAGAAAAGGGCAGGTAAGGAGGGAAATGAAGCCTGAGGTGACGGGGGCCACAGGAACCAAGAAACACGGGCATCCTTCTAGATTCTGGGAAAAGGTATGAAAATGAGCTCACCCTTATATTTCCATAAGGAAAATGATGATTCCTTGAGTCTGACTTGGAAATTCTCTTCTCCAGAACTATAAGATGCTAATGTTGTCTTAAGCACTTTTTGGCAGCAGTAGGGAACTAACACCAGCTTATAGATTAGAATCAACTCAAACTGAAAAGAGGTTCAAAGGGAACACGTTCTGGCTTTACATGGACTGTGGCTTGCACTTGAATCAGCACTCAGAAAATCTGAACTAAATATACAGTATCTTATATTTAATAACACTTTGAGTTTCTCATTGATGTACTTTAAGGAACAATTCAGGTCTCACTTTTTGTATGAAGACTTTTTCATTTATAGTACCTGAAAAAATCACACTGAACATAATTATTTTTAACTTTCTCTGTTACATATTACAGATAGTTTAATGGCATGACATTTTACATATCCTCCAACCCTTTCCAATATTTTGTTCTATTTTTAAAATCTTAGTCTTACAATCTTAAGGGCAAACATCAGACCTAAATGCCTCTTCTCTCTGAAATGGGTATATGCTTCTGAACAGAGTTGATTCATCAACACTGTAATGATGAGGATAGTAAAAATAATCATGATTTGCTAAGGTGACAATTCTAATCATAGAAAAGACTATAATAAGTTAGTTGTATAGAAAACATTTCACAACTCATGAACATCAGCACAGGCTCATTGCTAAGAGAAGCTTTATGCTACCTGAAAACACCTAGCTGGTACTGTTTTATTCAGGGTTCATTTGAAGATATATTGCTTACTATTCCTTACGTGTTTTTTTTTGATACATACAATGACAATGACAGATTTATTGATTTTATAGGCAAAACCAGGAGACTCCACCAATTTCCCAAAATATCACATATTAATCGCAAGGAACTTATGTCTTTTTGAGATCTCTTTCTGAAATTATACCTTAAGACAAAATGTCTGTATCGCATCTATTGATATAAATTCTTTTAGTTTTAAAATGTTAATATGTCTACCTTTCTAGAAAAGTTTCTCATGAGTAAGATTTATTTTTCATTGTTTCCTTACCCTGAAATATTCTCTAAACTGATTTCAACCTTTTGAAATCATTTCCACACTATAATAATGTTAAAAGATTATTTAATGATGTTACATTTCAGAAATATTTTCTTGAAATAGAGTGAATCTTCATGGTGTCTTTTAAATGTAGAGAAAATAACTTCCCTGTGATTTCTGGGTTTTGCCCAGTTAAGGAGTCTGTTTTTATTTTTGTATAATAGAACTTGTCACAGCCCAATTGTCCTTGGCTTTAACTCTACTAATTTTAATAATTATTTGTATTAACCAGATAAGAGAGTCAATTTACATATCCCAAATTAATATTGGAGGTTATAATGCATTTCCTCATCCTTTCTCTTTATTTGGCTTATCCATGATGATCAAATTAACCTGATCTTCAATTTACATTGTGCTTTGTAGACACAAGCAATGTCAAATTATTTGTCTTAATTAAATCTCTCCTACAAAAGGAAGCTAATTTTTACTGTCATCAGCATAGAGAAATCAGAGACTTCTTGTCATTACAAAATGGACATTATTTGTAAGCTACACATTAAGACTGTTAATTTTAAGTATACATCTCAAATAATATTATTGAATATTTTGTGAATTTTTAAATTACTATCTTAAAAAATAAGTGATTTCAAGATAGATACTACAGTAGATATAATTAGTATTACATCATCAATTTTCTATCCAACATTGTTTATATCATTGAAACATGAAAACTATGGTCTAACAGAACTTTTTCAAAATTCAGAAAGTTCTTCAGCACTGGTCAGTGCAGTAGTTATTGGCCACATAAAACTTTTTGACACTTGGGTAAAATGAGCCCTAAAATTGTAGTTATGTTTATTAAAGTCATTTAAACTCAAATTGAAAGAGCCAAAATTTCTAAGTGGCTACCATATTGGGATGTGATTGTCTAGAGAAGAGAGTTTGGGGCATTGTTTTAGGCTTGGGCTCTTATTTAATTTTTCCACTTATTTCCTGGTTCTGTTGAAGATCATCATATCACTCGTCTGAGCAATAATATCTTTATTCAGTCATTTCCAATTCCTTTTTGAGGATCTAACACTGCTATGATCTGTGTGAAGTACTGTGGTTACTATAAAGTTTATATAAGAATTGATATTTTTTTCCTATTCTGTGGGGGAAATGAATCTAATGATGTTATAATGAGTTATTTAATTAAAATTGCAGTAGGGGTTCAGAAAGGAAAGCACAAAATTGAAATGAAAACCAATGAGAGGAGAGACCAGAGATCAGATTACCAGGAAGAAGTTATTTTTAACCTCAGCATGAAAATTAAGATATTTCTAAGTGAAGATAATTACACCATTTGCCATGGACTTTGCTAGATATGTGAGATTCAAAGAGATTTTGCTACACTCAAAAAATAATCTAGAAATTGATAAAAAATAAAATAATCTAGAAATTGAGCTATCATCAATCCCACATGATGTTCTATTAATTAATTTATGATAATAAAATATGACATATAAAATTCACAATATTATGTGGCTATTATGACAAGAGGCAAGAAATATGAGGAAAGATCTGCCAAAGACCGACACATTTATATGGGAAAAGTAAATTTAGATCATTTGGACAGGAAGATGATGAGCTCCATTTTTTTATTTGATTTATTTACTACTACCGTGACCCACTTAAAGAAAAATATCCAATAAGTAACTGGGAAAGGGGACCAATTTAGGGCTACAAGGGATATTAAAATGGAGGATAAAACTTGTAAGTATTTGATTCATATTTGAAGATGAGGAAGTAAATGTATACAGATATACTTATACATATAAGATATAATATGTGGCTAGGAGCTCCTGGTCAACATCAAACTCTAAGACACAAAGATTGTCATGATTTGAGGAAAAAATCTTCCTCTGGTTTGGGTTTCTTTTTTTTTTTCTTTTTTCTTTTTTTACTCTTCCAACCGCCCCCAAATTCTATTTACTATGTCAATGTTTAGCAAGTTTTAGCACTCCATATAGAGTGCATGTTCGAATAGCTCTGTATAAATATTTGTGGAGTTATTTCAATACATCTCATTCATTCCTTGATCCTATTGTGAAGCATTTCTTGGAAACTTGCCTTATTAAAGGTCTTGTGCTAGGACTGAATATTCTGATGAGAATGAGAATGGTCTGTGACCAGAAGGACTCAGAGAGCTTACAGGAGTTATATGCTATGAATACAAAGATTATTAAGATTATTATTAATACAAAGATTAATACTGATAGCTATTCCCATTCTGCAGTTGTAATTACAGTAGTAATGCCATAAATACTTGTTTTATTAAAATTGTGATAGAGGTTACTAGAAGGAGAGTATCAAAGCCAATAAGTCTATGAGAGAGGAGATCTGTCCAGATAGGCAGAATTTATCAAGAGTATTAATCTTCCCTCTCCTAGACATACATGTTTCATTGGGTGTACAAGTTTTCACCAAGGTCAGTTCTTGTCCTGCCTTGGTATACAGTCACCCTGGGGAAATCCAGTAACTATGGAATGATATTTTTAAAACGCATCCAAGAATGTATTATCCAAGTTTTCCAGGTAGTTTCAGTGGATCAGAAATTTTCCCAAGTTCAACCAAGTGACCCCGAGTCTTCCATGTGATCTTGATTGTAAATGCATGAACCAGCTGATACCTGGTAGGCTTCCACTCACCTCCAACAGTTAGTTCTGCTGACAATGGGAGTGTAATGCATTGACCTTTAGAAAACCTGGGGGAAAACTGAAATAATATTGAATTATAAGAAAGTTATAACTCCCCCTACCCTTGTTTTTCCTCTTAGATGAAAGATCAGTAGAATAGACTGAAGGGATTGAGGGGGAGGAAGGAGAAACAGGATAAGGGAAGAATAAGGATAAGGAATGAATCTGACCAAACTTTTGAATGTACATATATAAATATACAACAGTGAATCTCAGCATCATGTATATACATAAGACACTAATTAAGAAAGTATATGTAAATTGCAGATGGATCAATAAAGTAGAGGGAGAGGGGCAGGGAGATGGAGAAGGAGGGGACTGCAGAAGTGCTGGGGACTGAATTAGAGCAAATTAAACTCCATGTCTTTGTGATTATGTCAAAATGTCTCCTAATGCTATATATAGCATACAAGTAAAAGTAAATATATTTTAAAAAGTTGTAACCTTAGAGTGTCAGAGAAATTATGTAATGCAATGTGAATTCAAATTTAGACTTCATAGGAAAAACAGTGCCTCTGTCAAAATCTTCAGAAGTATCACCTAAAGAAATATACCAGGGGAGGTTTCAAGATGGCGGCCTAGAGGGTGGCTGCATTTCATGTGGCTCCAGGACTCAGGATTCAAAAGAGGAGATATTGAGACACTTGGGACCAACTCAAAGCAGCCCGGTGACTCTCACCCGTTGGGAAGGCGTCCCGGATGGGACGGTGGTCCCGGAACGCAGGGAACTTTGTGAAGTAGAGCTGCTGGCGAGACGCCCCTCCCCCCGCTGGAGCAGTGAACGCAGACAACTGGGAGCGCCGTAAAGGAGGCCACTCAGCACAGTGCTGGGACTCGGAGCAACCACTGGGGCTCCAGCGGCTGCCCAGGGGAGGAGTGGCGAGGAGAGCTGTGTGGACTCAGAACAACGGGGCCTGCCCTTAGGAGGAGGAGGAGGAACGTGGCCGCTTGGATTCGGAGTGACTGCACCAGAGCTACAGGAGGTTGCCAGAGGAGAAGCTGCGCGGCGAGCTGTTTGGACTCAGACCACTTCTGAACACCGGGGCCTGCCCGGAGGACGAGGAGGAGGAAGAGGAGCGCGGCCGCTTGGATTCAGAGTGACTACACCAGAGCTACAGGCGGTTGCCAGAGGAGGGGCTGCGTGGCGAGCTGTTTGGACTCAGACCACTTCTGAACACCGGGGCCTGCCCGGAGGAGTAGGAGGAGGAGGAGGAGGAGCGTGGCAGGGCGTTTGGACTCGCAGTGACTGCATTAGCGCTCCAGGCGGCTGCTCAGAGGAGAAGGCGAGTAGTGAGTTGTTTGGACTTAAAGTGACAGCGCCTGAACACAGGGGGGCTGCCTGGAAGAGAAGCGTGGTGAGTCGCTTGGTCTTGAGTGGCCGCACCAGAGCTCCGGGCAGTTGCCCAGAGGACCCGTGCAGCGGGTCACATGGATTCAGAGCCACTCAGAGCGACCGTTCCTGAACACCCTGGGGGTTATCTGGAGAAGGAGGAGGAACGGGGAGGGTCACTTCGACTCGGAGTGATTGATTGCCCAGGGCTACGGGTGGTTGGTGGGAGGTGGAGGCACGCAGTGAGCTTCTTGGACTCCTAGTGACCGCAACCGGAATACTGGGCGGCTGTCTGGAGGAAGAGGCGTGCGGTGGGTCTCTGGGACTCAGAGCGATTGTACGGGGCCCCAGGTGGCTGCTCAGAGGAGGGGCCGCATAGCCAGGCGATTAGGTGCAGAGCAGGGTCCCAGGATCTAGGAGGCTTCTTGGTGGAAGAGCCCCACAGAGTCAGGCTTAGGGCGGAGCAAAGGTTCCAAGCCTGCGGGCAGATTCTCTGAGGAGGGGCAGCCTAAGGAGATTCATCTGCGAAGGGTGAGGCTCCCAGGCCCAGGAGGTAGGGCCGGGCCCCTGGGAACTTTGCAGAGGAAGGCAGCCCAGCCCAGGCGATAGCTGTAAATTGAGGGGAACCTCTAGGAGGGAACTGACCAGCGAGACCTCCCCACCGGGTGAGTCTTCCTTGCCGGGTGAGGTTTCCCCACAAGGACGGTAAAACCAGAGACTCAGGCCTAAACAGACCTTGCCTCAGCCTGCAGCCTAGGTACCCTTTGGATGACCATTGGTCAACAAGTGGAGGCACCTCTGCCCACTAGCAGAGATTATACCCCACCTGAAGGCCACCACTCCTAGAGAGGCAGCTTCCTTGTGGAGCACCGCATTATCAACTTCCTCCAAGACTTCAGCCTACTTAAGGCTAAGGGGGGATATATAGAGAAATCTTCAGGGACATTGTAAGTCAATAGAGGAAATCAGCAATATCTCAGCGGTCCACTGATACCTGAACAACATGAGAAAACAAGGAAAGAAAATGCTGCAAACAAATCTAGATGTTACATCAATAAAATCCAATGACAGCATGGCAGAAGAAATGACAGAAAAGGAGTTCAGAATGTACATAATTAAAATGATCAGAGAGGCAAACGATGAGATGAAAGAGCAAATGCATGCACTGAATGATGAGATGAAAGAGCAAATGCAAGCACTGAATGATCGCACCAATCGACAATTAAAAGAGCAAATACAGGAAGCAAAAGATCATTTCAATAAAGAGTTAGAGATATTGAAAAAAAACATACAGAAATCCTTGACATGAAGGAAACAATAAACCAAATTAAGAACTCCATAGAAAGCATATCCAATAGGATAGAACACCTAGAAGACAGAACCTCAGACATTGAAGAAAAAATATTTAACCTTGAAAACAAAGTTGAACAAACAGAGAAGACGGTAAGAAATCATGAACAGAATCTACAAGAACTATGGGATATCATGAAAAGGCCAAATTTAAGAATTATTGGGATTGAGGAAGGCCTAGAGAAACAAGCCAAAGGAATGAACAATTTATTCAATGAAATAATATCAGAAAATTTCCCAAATCTGAAGAATGAAATGGAAAATCAAGTTCAAGAGGCTTATAGGACTCCAAATACACAAAATTACAACAGACCCAGACCAAGGCACATTATAATGAAAATATCTAACATACAAAATAAAGACAGAATTTTAAAGACTGTGAGAGAAAAGAACCAAATTACATTCAGGGGAAACCAATACAGATATCAGCAGATTTTTCAATCCAGACCCTCAAAGCTAGAAGGGCCTGGAACAACATTTTTCAAGCCCTGAAAGAAAATGGATGCCAACCAAGAATCTTATACCCAGCAAAACTTACCTTCAAATTTGACGATGAAATAAAATCCTTCCATGATAAACAAAAGCTAAAAAAATTTACAAAAAGAAAGCCAGCATTACAGAACATTCTCAGCAAAATATTCCATGAGGAAGAGATGAAAAACAAAGAAGCAAATCAGCAAAGGGAGGAATTATCCTAAAGGAATTGTCAAATAAAGGAGGAAACAAGTTGTGTCAAACAAATAAATAAATAAAATTTAAAAAATGAACCAAATGACTGGGAAACCAAATCATATCTCTATAATAACCCTGAATGTTAATGGCCTGAATTCATCAATCAAAAGACCTAGACTGGCAGATTGGATTAAAAAGAAAGATCCAACAATATGTTGCCTGCAAGAGACTCACCTCATAGAAAAAGATACCCATAGACTAAAGATGAAAGGATGGGGAAAAACATACCATGCACATGGACTCAGCAAAAAACCTGGAGTATCCATCCTCATTTCAGATAATGTGGACTTCAAGACAAAGTTAGTCAGAAGGGATAAAGAAGATCATTTCATACTGCTTAAGGGAAGCATAAATCAGCAAGATATAATAATCATAAACATCTATGCCCCAAACAGTGGCTCATCCATGTATGTCAAACAAATCCTTCTCAATTTCAGAAACCAAATAGACCATAACACAATAATACTAGGTGATTTTAACACGCCTCTCTCACCACTGGACAGATCTTCCAGACAAAAATTGAACAAAGAAACCACAGATCTCAATAACACTATCAATAATTTAGACTTAACCGACATTTATAGAATATACCATCCAACCAAGAGCGAATACACTTTCTTCTCAGCAGCACATGGATCCTTCTCTAAAATAGACCATATATTATGCCACAAAGCTAATGTTAGCAAATACAAGAAGATAGAGACACTACCATGTATTCTATCAGATCATAATGGATTGAAGTTAGAAATAAATGAAAGAGTAAAACACAGAAACTATTCCAACATCTGGAGATTAAACAATGTGCTATTATATGATGAATGGATAACAGAAGATATTAGGAAGGAATTTAAAAAATTATTAGAGGTAAATGAGAACAAAGAAACATCATATCAAAATCTCTGGGACACTATGAAAGCAGTACTTAGAGGAAAATTTATTTCATGGAGCGCATTTAATAAAAGAAGTAAAACTCAACAAATAAACGACCTAACACTACAGCTCAAAGCCCTAGAAAAAGAAGAACAGAACAGCACCAAAAGTAGTAGAAGACAGGAAATAGTTAAACTCAGAGCTGAAATCAATGAAATTGAAACAAAAGAAACAATACAAAAAATTGACAAAATAAATAGTTGGTTCTTCAAAAAAATAAACAAAATTGATAAACCTTTAGCCACACTAACAAAGAGAAGACGAGAGAAAACCCAAATCACTAAAATTCGGAATAAACAAGGAAATATCACAACAGGATGGAAATACAAAACATAATTAGAAGCTATTTTGAAAATCTATACTCCAACAAAATAGAAAATTTCGAAGACATCAACAGGTTTCTAGAGACATATGAATTGCCCAAACTGAACGAGGAGGACATAAACAATTTAAATAGACCAATTTCAAGTACTGAAATAGAAGAAGTCATCAAAAGCCTACCAACAAAGAAAAGTCCGGGACCAGATGGGTTCTCAGCCGAGTTCTACAAAACCTTTAAAGAAGAGCTCATTCCAATACTTCTCAAAGTATTCCATAAAATAGAAGAGGAGGGAACCCTCCCAAACTCATTCAATGAAGCCAATATCACACTGATACATAAACCAGACAGAGACTCATCAAGGAAAGAAAATTTCAGACCAATATCCTTGATAAACATCGACGCAAAAATTCTCAACAAAATTTTAGCAAATCACATACAAAAACATATTAAAAAGATAGTGCACCATGATCAAGTGGGTTTTATCCCAGGGATGCAAGGTTGGTTCAACATCCGGAAATCAATAAATGTCATTCACCATATCAATAGACTTAAAGTCAAGAATCACATGATTATTTCAATAGATGCAGAAAAAGCATTTGATAAAATACAGCACCCCTTCATTCTCAAAACACTAGAAAAAATAGGGATAGTGGGAACATTCCTTAACATTGTAAAGGCCATCTATGCTAAGCCCATGGCTAATATCATTCTAAATGGTGAAAAACTGAAAGCATTCCCCCTAAAAACTGGAACAAGGCAGGGATGCCCTCTTTCACCACTTCTATTCAACATCGTTCTTGAGACTCTGGCCAGAGCAATTAGACAAACCAAAGAAATCAAAGGGATACGAATTGGAAAAGAAGAACTCAAACTATCCCTGTTCGCTGATGACATGATTATATATTTAGAGGAACCTGGAAATTCCACCAGAAAACTCTTAGAACTCATAAGTGAATTCAGTAAAGTAGCAGGTTACAAGATCAATGCCCATAAATCCAACGCATTTTTATACATAATTGATGAATCTTCAGAAAGAGAAATTAGGAAAACTACCCCTTTCACAATAGCCTCGAAAAAAATAAAATACTTGGGAATCAATCTCACAAAAGAGGTGAAAGACCTCTACAATGAGAACTATACAACACTAAAGAAAGAAATTAAAGAACACCTTAGAAGATGGAAAGATCTTCCATGTTCTTGGATAGGCAGAATTAATATTGTCAAAATGGCCATACTACCAAAAGTGCTATACAAATTCAATGCAATTCCAATTAAAATCCCAATGACGTACCTTACAGAAATAGAGCAAGCAATTATGAAATTCATCTGGAAGAATAAGAAACCCAGAATAGCTAAAGCAATACTTAGCAGGAAGAGTGAAACAGGGGGTATTGCAATACCAGATCTTCAACTTTACTACAAAGCAATAGTAACAAAAACGGCATGGTATTGGTACCAAAATAGAAAGGTAGATCAATGGTACAGAATAGAGGACACGGACACAAACCCAAATAAATACAATTTTCTCATACTAGACAAAGGTGCCAAAAATATGCAATGGAGAAAAGATAGCCTCTTCAACAAATGGTGCTGGGAGAATTGGAAATCCATATGCAACAGAATGAAACTAAACCCATATCTCTCACCATACACGAAACTAAACTCAAAATGGATTAAGGACCTCGGCATCAGACCAGAGACCCTGCAGATTATAGAAGAAAAAGTAGGTCCAAATCTTCACCTTGTTGGTCTAGGATCAGACTTCCTTAACAGGACTCCCATAGCACAAGAAATAAAAGCAAGAATCAATAACTGGGATAGATTCAAACTAAAAAGCTTTCTCTCAGCAAAGGAAACTATCAGCAATGTGAAGAAAGAGCCTACAGAGTGGGAGAATATCTTTGCCAATCATACTTCAGATAGAGCACTAATCTCCAGAATCTATAAAGAACTCTAAAAACTCTTCTCCAAGAATTCAAATAATCCAGTCAACAAATGGGCTAAGGAAATGAATAGACACTTCACAGAAGAAGATCTACAAGCAATCAACAAACATATGGAAAAATGCTCAACATCTCTAGTAATAAGAGAAATGCAAATCAAAACCACCCCAAGATTCTATCTCACCCCAATTAGAATGGAGATTATCAAGAATACGAGCAACAACAGGTGTTGGCGAGGATGTGGGGAGATAGGTACACTCATACATTGCTGGTGGGGCTGCAAATTAGTGCAGCCACTCTGGAAAGCAGTGTGGAGATTCCTTAGAAACTTGGAATGGACCCTCCATTTGACCCAGCTATCCCACTCCTTGGCCTATACCCAAAGGACTTAAAATCAGCATACTACAGAGATACAGCCACATCAATGTTCATAGCTGCTCAATTCACAATAGCCAGACTGTGGAACCAACCTAGATGCCCTTCAATTGATGAGGGATAAAGAAACTGTGGTATATATATACAATGGAATATTACTCAGCCATAAAGAATGATAAAATTATGGCATTTGCAGGCAAATGGATGAAATTGGAGAATATCATGCTAAGTGAGAAAAGCCAATCTCAAAAAGCCAAAGGACGAATGATATCGCTAATAAGTGGAGGATGACACATAAAGGGGGGAGGGAAGGGTTAGTGTTAGGGTTAGCGTTAGGGTTAGGGAGGGGGGCAAGTATGGAGGAAGGAAGGACTGTATAGAGGGAAAAGAGGGGTGGGAGGGGTGGGGGAAGGGAAAAAATAACAGAATGAATCAAACAACATTACTCTATGTAAATTTATGATTACACAAATGGTATGCCTTTATGCCATGTACAAACAGAGAAACAACATGTATCCCATTTGTTTAAAATAAAAAAAAAAAAGAAAGAAATATACCAGGAGAGGGAAAATCAGTATTTTTCATAATTTCTGCCTATCTGTACTTTTTGAGTTTAAGATGTTAAACCTGTGTTTGTGTATGTTTATCTATGTGTATGTGTATATTTGTCTATGTGTATGTGTGTGTTTACAAACTTTTGTAAGTATCATTTTAAATTATATATATAAACTGCACACAGAGGCACACACTTATAATCCCAGCAACTCAGGAGGCTGAGGCAGGAGGATCTCAAGTTAGAGGCCAGCCTTGGCAGTTAGATTCTTTCTAATGAAATGAATGAATACATAGATTAATTTTTAAAAAGTATATAAATAAATAAAATCTGTTCACTAAGAAGTAATAAATTTCTACATATAAAATAATTGATTAGATATACACCATTTGAGTTACTTTTTTGTCTACTTTAAGCCTATCCCTTATTTCAATTTTTTAATTTTTTTCTATTTAGTTATACATGACAGCAAAATGCATTTCAATTCATTGTCCACAAATGGAGTTCAATTTTTCATTTCTCTGGTCGTACACGATGTAGAGTCACACAATTCATGCAATCGTACATGTATATAGGGTAATGATGTCTTTCTTGTTCTATCATCTTCCCCCCCCCATACCCTCCCTACTCCCCTCTGCACAATCCAAAGTTCCTCCAGTCTTCCCTTACCTCCTCATTATGTATCAACGTCTTTTTACCCGAGAAAATATTTAGCCTTTGGAATTTTGATGTTTTAATTGAGAATCATAATAAAATATGCACATATGAATTTAAAATATTTGACAAAGTTGAAAATAACTAAATTATTTTCACAATGCATAGACATCTAAAGAAAAGCATACCCTATTAACTACCCTTTTAAAGCCATCCCAGGACATAAGCATAGGAATCTTAGTTTAAAATATTCTGCTCTTTTAACACAAACGGGTTGCATTGTGATGTGCTCATTGAATGTTTAGACTTCACTCTTCCTTGATTGAAATGAAATCAGCAAACTACAAGGGAACTTCTGAAGATTGTTCAACCTGCATGAACTTGGTAGTGAGAAACTTGCCAACAAAAAGAAATGAATAGTTCTAATTTTAACAATTGGCAGACGACCCTGGCTGTTCCATTACATACAATGGTAAGCAATTCCGTTTGTCAATATTTCCAGTGCAGTAGCCATTTATGCCAAGTATAAATCATCAGTGGCTAGTGACAATTTGTTGCAGTATACCTATTTAGAGCCAATATACGCCAGAAGATAAAAGGACAAACAAAGTAGTCTTGCAGCTGATTTTCAATGGAATAAACTCTCAGGAAGAGACTGAAAAGAAAATATGAAAAATGATAGGTAAAGAAAACTCTATTATTAAAAATTTTCCATAATTTTTATCTCTATTTTACTGTTCCAAAATTCTATATGTATAGTTTGATGATGTATTTTTTTTTTTACTCTTTTACCTGCACAAGAGAGCCACTATTTTCCTGTTTCATTTTACCTGAGAGAAGTATCACTTAAAATCCTTTTATCTGTCTCTGATGTGCTACGAGGGTCAAGTATCCCATGGGGTTCAAGTAATCCTCATCATTTCTGGAAGGCAATACTAATTTGAACACTTCAAATAGCTAGTTTCTGGAGCATGCAAAGAGAACAGTGTGATTCAGTGGGTGACTGCTTCTAGCAATTAATTCAGCAGAAAATCCCTCCGCCATTAGAATTGCAAGTATTTAACATATTTTCTGAACTAGTAAAATAGTAAATAGCATGTAAAAATTGACAAAACAAAAATAAGTAACAATCTGTTTCTCTGCCTATCCTCTATCTTGGGATTATACAAACGGAAAATGAGATACTTTAACCATAGTGTTGTCCTAATTCATTTTTCTTTGTTTCTTTCTGTTTTTTGTTTGTTTGGTTGGTCCTTGAGAATTCTGTAAAAATCATCACATGAAGTTTTTATTGGTCATTTTCATTATTTTAACATCCACATTAATTGCATGCTCTTCACCTCTCATATCAATATGCTGTGACTTTGAACACACCAGTGAATTATACAGATCCAATGGTTTCAGTGTCAAAGACACTAATAGCCTAGTAACTCCAGATGTGTGATGAGAGAAATAATTTGTGTATAACTTGCCAACATCACACAAGTCAATAAATCACAATATTGATAATTTATTATGAAGCATCTCTACATCAAAAGAAAGTACTCTCTCTGCACAATGTTGTTGTAGCACTGATCTACTGAATTTATGGTTAATCTTTGGAGGATGTCCTGAGTCATAACGCAGTACTCTATATGCAAGTACTACCATGGACAAGGCAAAATGGTAGTGCTGGAGGAATAGAAAAGAAAAAAAAAAAAATGAGAAAATAGCAAGCATCATAGAAAGATGTGCAAAACTAGTGTTAGCTAAAAGGATTTTGTTTTTAAAGATAGTCTTCCATAGAAATCAATTTCAAAGCAGAATTTTTTTTTAAAGTGAGGTATTGATTGATGGGAAATTTAAGACCAACTGAGAGGTAAATCAGTAGCTTTAGAAATTATAATAAAGGTATTTTACATGAGGATTGTTGAGAAGTTGGCTTTCTCTTAATTGAGTTTCAATCAAGATGTAATGTGAAAAAAATAATGTAAGGTTGAAGTGAGCTTTTGAAGTCTTGAAGAACATGTGATTTTGATTTGAGGCAATTAGGCTCATCAACATATTTTTAAGGAAGTTATTCTCCCAGCTTAACAGGGAATTTCATTAAGGCTGGTATGCACATATACTGGAGAAGAGAATCAAGCTTCTTCAAAATCGAGACCGACTGACTGAACTGTCACCTGCTTATCGGGCTTTCCCAAGCTTTGCTTTTCTCTGCCTCATATTCTTCCTCTGCCCATATAGTGAGCATGGAGTGCTTTACTCAGGGGTCAGCATGTAAATATTATTAAAAAATGGAACTAATGGATAATTGTCTTTATCATATATCTAGTTATACCACAATCATTGATATAACGATTAGTTCACATCAATTAGTGAGCTATGAACAATTTTAATGTTATGCATATGATACAGTTTGGATTGTTTTCAAGATATCTCTCCACTCTCTCTATTGATATATAGTCAATTTATATTTAGGTATTATTCTGTAAAAGTTTGGAAACCTACCAATAAACTCTTAGTCATGAGTACATTCCAGTATAAGTTTAATGTTTCTATTTGATGTAAAAGTATCTTATTGACTCTTACAGAGAGAGGAAGAATTTCCACTGTAGGTTAAAAAAGCATTTATCTATATAATATAAAGACAATTGTAGAATACTATAGGATATCTCCTTTTAGAATTGAACTAGAAAAAAGCTATAATAAGTGGAAATTTGTCAGCATTGTTACCTCTGAATTTATTTCTAGGCTATCAAGTGAATAATAAACTTCATATAATTAAATAAACACTATTGTTGGATCTATCAGTAGTCCTTCAACAACTATTCTTCCTTTCCTTTATGATAATGGAATTCTCACAAATCTTAACTCTTTTCTTGTTTCCCAGAAAAACCAAATAAAACAAACAAACAAAAAAAACCCTTTATTTCTATGTTTTGGTTTATAAAGCTAAGAGCCATCATCTGACTAGTTTTAGACAATGGAAGAAACTAGAAGTATGATACATAGCTTTGGAACCTTGGTTGAAATAGAGATGATACATCTCTTGCTTCTTGCACTCCTTTTCTTCTTTCTATTTTTTCATACCTTTTAGGTGAAAAGGATTGACTTAGTGTTAGAAATCAGAAGGATGACAACAAAAGGTCACTCTTTTGTGTTTACAGACCATAAACTGGAAGAAACCTTTATTTCCCATGGCTTTTTGGGACAGAGCAGTTGCACTGTCTCCAGACAACATTAATCTGCCTACATGTTTATTTAGGAGATAGATTAAGTTTCTTCTATATATAGGTACAGTTGTTTTTTCTCTGAATTACATCAAATCCTGAAAACTACAAGTAAACTATAAACTTCTATGTGTGCCAGCCATTATTTTATGCATTTACATATTGGATTGCGTATATATTGTATGATATATACAGGTAGTTTGCAGTCTTGTAAAGTGCATATCATGTCTCAACTTTATATGCACAAGAATACAGATTCTCTTACTTTAAAATAATTGAAGTCTTCATGGAAAGAAAGTGTTGTGAAGTACTTTAAATTCAGCTTACCAAATGGAAATCAATTTATCTACTGAAAGTCTTTCAAGTACTTACTGTAAGAACATAAAAATGACAAAGACCAAAAAAAAAAAAAGCAAATAGGACATGAGTTTTTCATTAAAAGGTTTCAGATCTGGGTTAAATATTGCGATTCAAAGAGATGTCATTCCATTTATTCCCTGAAATGTACAATCTTTGTATTTTTGTTAGAGAAAAATGGAAGAAGAAAAGGAGTAATACAGGTGGGAGAGGTGGGGGAGGGAAATAGTAAAAAAGAAAAGAGAAAAGGAGAGGGAATGCAGGAGAGGCAGAGCTAAAAATAAGTGTATGGAATGAAGGGAGGAATTGAGGAAGGAGTGGGAGGGATGAAGGGGAAGAGAAAAGCTTCATGCTCTGAAAGATTACCACGAGTGTCTTTAAGCAGCACATGCATCAGTTAGAATACACAAACCCTCTGGTGTGGCTTTGCCTATCGGTCCCATTTTATCCATTTTGAATAATAGCTAAAGATAAGAATGACTGTGATATGACTAACTGTAATGTGAAAAAAAATCTATTTTTAATGATGAGAGGCAATTTCTAAACATAGGACAATAAACTACAGTTAAATACAGTCTCATCCCCATTGCCAAAAAATTAAAGGAACCTATCCGTGTGCCTATAATATCTCTGTTAAATAACCACAGGTATTTACTCACAAACTAAATATTTCAATAAATAGTTAATTACATTTGATGTTTATTTTTTTGAAGGCCACTAGAAAAATTTGGTGAATATTATCCAATCATGTTGTGTTTTATATAGTTCAGGCAACTTACTGTCATATGAAGTCAAATATTTAGATACTTATAAATAGGAAAGGACTAAAAATAGACCATAATTATGATTCAATATTGTATTTCATAAGTAACTTATAAGAATTATAAGAAATTATTTTATTCTTTAAAAATAAATAAACATAATGACATGTAAAGCAAACAAATTTGAAATAATCATGAAACTAAATTGATAAGACAACTAAATGAAACACTAGTTTTTGATTTCTTAAAATGTTCATGTTCTTTTGCATGGAACTGTACAAAAATAAGTAAAAATGAAATTTTGCATTTAGAAATCTCAAAGTCTGCATTCACGATCCAGGAATATGTTAACATCTGGATGAATATACACAAATGCCTTCTGATTGCATGTTTGTCTGTGTTCCTCAGCTAATTGATTTTTATGTGATTCTTAAATGATAAAGTTATTTTTCTTTATCTTTGATTCTGGAGATTGACCCCAGGGCATCCAGCATGCTGGGTAAGTGCTCTGAACACTGAGAATTAAAAGTTCATACCTGCAAATAAACTCATGAAATCGGTATTGTCGTTTTCATATGTAACTAATACACATTAAGAAACTACAGCTTGCTTTTTCTCCATGCAAACAAACATACTATATAATCATGGCTAATATACTTTAGACATGCTAGCTAAATCACGTATTAAGTTGAAGATATTTATTAAAAGAAACCAAAGAACTATATTGTCTTCAGTTATTACTGATACCGCTTTTCATAATAAAATGGCTTACATTTGATAATCTAAGTAGTTCAACATCTAGTTTCTCTATTGTATGTGATCAACAGCCTAACTACATTCATTTTTTATTTATAAGATTACATTATTTAGAGTTATAATCAAATCAATTGAAATGGATTTTCCATTATATAGGATATAAAGAACAGAGATAAAAGAACACTGCAGGGGACTGAATGAATAATACTATATGCAGTAGAGCAAGGTGTGAAGTGATCTGAAAGAAGTGAATTTCATAGGCTCAGAATAATACAATTATTTGTAAAGAACACAGAATGCTTCACACAGATGGAACACAGAGTGTGTTTTCAGCCAAATCCGGTTGAGTAGCAAAGAATTTCATGAGATAGTAAATGAAAACAACAAACATTCATTTGATTGAGTCTGAGGGTTGGCAATTATACTGGGCTGACTTGGAAAGAACTTTTTCTATTGAGAGCAAGTTGCCCTCAACTTGCTGTGGTCAGTTGCCTCTCACCTGGGACTGGCTGGTTCAAGCTCTGTCAGTAGGGGTGATCAACCATACAACTCTGACCCTCAAAAATTTAACTTGGAATATATCACAGTGTCATTCACAGAACTCTTAAAAGCAACAAGAAAGAAGACAGATTTCACTCTGCAAGTGCTTTTATATCTTCTGCTTACATCTTGTTTGTTATTTAGCAGTTAGTCAATGCAAAGCATAGACTAAATCC
Organism: Sciurus vulgaris; assembly: GCF_902686455.1. Classification (NCBI taxonomy): domain Eukaryota; kingdom Metazoa; phylum Chordata; class Mammalia; order Rodentia; family Sciuridae; genus Sciurus; species Sciurus vulgaris. The sequence goes on from NC_136466.1 coordinate 153,158,677, forward strand.
CAAAGACAGTAAGATCCCATCAACAGATACACAGAAAGGGGAGTTGATACAAAGAAAGAAAGAATTTGTGGGCATTTGTACAATCTGTCACACCTAGACCTTTGGCCATAAACTTTTCAAATTCCCCCAGAAGCTTAAGAGAGTCATCACAGGGCAGAACTACCAAAAGTCATGCTTTCAGCATTTGGTTTAAAGTTTAGGATCTCATGATCTCTGATATTCTGCACTTCTTGATCAAATGACTTATGAATATAAAAGACAACCTGTCCCTCTCCCTCCACACACATACAAACACTAATTAACAATGTAGAATCAAGGCTAGCTTGCCTGTAATAGACCCAAATCCCCTCAAAATGAGACTGGATTGTTAGATCACAGCATAGAAAAGTCTTTGGTGCAGAGTTTTTCTGCAATTCCCCATGTCAAACATTGCCAAAATTACATGCACTGAAGCATGAAATTTCCTTGACCAGATCCCAATTAAAATCCCTGTGAGTGACTTCTAGTCCATTCTCTACATTTCCATAGGAGTGGATCCAAAATCTAGCTGTTCTCCAAAGTGTTCCTTGCAAACCTGTGATAATGTATGCCTCTCTGGGACAGGGGACATTAAATACAGAAATGAAAAAATTTCAAATATTTAAGAAATTATTTACTTTTATTCCCACTGTGTTCAAATTTGTTTTTTTAGAACAAAATCAACAGTGGGCAAATCACACTGATTTGCACAAATCACAGTGGTGATACCAAACTGGACTAGGAGGATTCTTTGGCACAACACTCAGGAATAAAAGAGCCCAGTGTCATTTTGAATGGCCTTGATATTATAAAATGATCAAATTTATTAAATCTTGATCCAACGGGAAGTACACATAAATAATGACAACTGCATACTGAACTGTGAAAATTGTATCAAAGAACAGCATATACAAGGTAGAATTCCAACCTCAATTAGACCACCTTTTTTCTCATGGAATCTAATGTTTACAGGGAAGGAGAACTGACACATTATGGCGATTCAGATTGGGGAATTTGTTGGATATATTATGAAAAATAAATGAAGCAAACTTGTAACTTCCAGGAGGAATGACCACATTTGTGGCCAATGATATAATGTGATCTTTCAATCACATGCTAGAATTTGAGAAATCTTATTTCCATCACAAACTTTGCAGCTTCCGAATAAATAAAACCTTTTTATTAGATAAGTGATATTATACACATATTATTATAAAAAAGTAATAAGTAACTAATTATGCATGTAGAAACATATACATATATAAACTTACAAGCTCATATGCTCCACAAGAGCTCATCAACAAATAAGAATGATAAATAATAAGTAAAATTCATCTTCAGATATTAAGACTATTACTATAGAAAGTATTTGAATACTCACAAAGCTGCTATAATAAATAAGTTTTTGTATTAAAGACACAAAATATTATATAATGAAATACATGATTATTTTAAAAGATATGCATAAATCAATCATGAACATATCCAAGTAACTATTCTACATATCAGAGACCCATTAATAGGTAAAGATGCATTCAAACTACAAAATAAGTGAATGGATTTTAAGAATCTATTACTTGTCAAGTTTTCACGTATTTTTTGACAAAAAATCCACAATTATCTCAAAAATTTAAGTAAATACATTTCCATTTCCCTGCTAAATATATGTATAAACATATATATGCATATATATGAATTTTCTTTATATTCTTTAACTGCAGCAATATATCACACTGATTGGATTCAGAAACATGTATGACTAAAGAAGTAAGCAATATGAGATAGTTAATGAGATACCAGATACCAACTACATCTGCTCTATTTGACAAAACATATAACACTTATAAAATGCAAAACAATTCTACTCATTTCACTAAAATTATTTTGTTTTGCAAAATATATTTACTTTTATAAATTATGTGATACTATCCATCAGTAAATTTTATTTTAAATGACAAAATTTTAATTCATAGTTTTCACATTTAGATGGTTAACAATAAATGATAAATACATGTAAAGAAAAATCTCTGCAAGGTTTGAGTAATTATTGTGAGAATTATTGTGAGAATAAACAGTTCTTGAGAGTATTATTTGAGAGGCTGGGATCTAGGGCATTGTCTCTTTAGCCCATGGCTCCCCTCTTTGAGGAAACCATTCATTAAGAAATGGCTCAGATTTGTAGCTGAAGAGCTTTGTAATCTTGACTACTATGGTGAAGAGATAAAACCACAATGGACTTGTCTTGATGTTGAACTGTCTTTGTCCCTTCCAATATGAGAAGGCAGGACAACTCCCTTAAAAACTTTGTAAATCTCCTATTTGGGTCCATTCCAAAAACCACATTCACAATTCTTTTAAGAAGGGCTTCTTCTCTCTATTTTGGGTGAGCCTGGTATAAGTAGCAGCCTGAAGATTTTTAAAATCTTTTTTCCCCACAACTGAGAGGTTGGACCAGTCACTGCCTTAAATCTTTCAAGGGTCTCAAACAAGTGTACTGTAGCCACACTTTTGATTTGAACTTTACCCTGAGGTCATTTATACTTTCTCTTTTTTTTGAGTTAAAACAGAATAGGGAATAGGGAAAGAGTTTATATTTCCAACTGATTCCAACAACTCAGCATTTTCTTTCTATACATTATCATATATATACCTCCATTAGCACTTTGATCATATTCCAGGACGTCCTCTTACCAAGATCTATAATAGCATTATAGTTACAATTACTATCTTCTAATTGACAGCAAGGAACAGTTTTACTATTTGTTTCAAAAATACATAACATGGATCACTATTTATCAAATCTGCTGTAGCACTTCACTCCTTACTTTTGTAGCCCCGATGATTTTTGCCTCTTGCTCTTTTGTTTTATTTTGTACTAGACATCACAGAATCTTTGCTGACAATTCTCTTGTCTTATTTACATAGCCAAACAAACCTTGTTTGAAAGACAATACCAAATACTTTAGATTTTGTTACAGCAACACTTTACCAATTTGTGTATGTAGCAAGCTCTTCCCACCTGAAAGAGGTTTGCACATATTCTCAATTTTGCAAGGGATATGCCCACTTGGCCAGACTCACTGGGCATGATTCTTTGTGCTCAGATGCCTTTGAGCTGGAAGCCTATGTCTATCAGGAGGACATATGTCTTTTGTCTTTCATACCTCACAGGCCAGTCTGGATTTCTCCACTTCTTGTTATTAGAAGGAATCATAAAATAACAAGAAATAGGAAAAATCCAACTGTTAAAGGACTTTTACAGCTTGTAACTGTCACTTTTATTAACATCTCAATGAACGAGAAAGTCAGATAATCTCATACAAGGTCAAGATGGAGAGCAAAGTTTTACAAGAGAGGTTGACACAGAAAGGGAAAGAATCTTTGGCCATTTTGTTTTTTTGAAACTTACTGAAAAGATATAATGATTTTGAGATTGGCATTATCAGTTTCTCTCAATTTTTTGGACATTTTATTCTTTCTAAAACTCTGATGAATTACTTCTCATTGGTGTGGTTTTCGTTTTTTCATTATTTTGTAATGATGATTTTCATATTCTAAAAGACAAGATTGTATTTGCCATAGACATATTTATCCTTCCTGTATGTCTACTGACAAATATTTTAATAATAGAAGCAACTCACCTAAGGTGTATCTGCTAAATACATAGACTTCATTATGATTTTATGCATCTAAGAAATATTGTGAATTTTATTAAATAAATACTGTAATTAATTCAAAGAATATTTCAGAATCATGTTCTAAAGTTATTCTGGGAAAAAGAGAGAGTGAGAGAGAGTTGGCTTTTATAACAAAGCTCCTCTCTCAACACCCAATTAGGAATCAATTCATAAATGGATTAATGCATCAGGTCTGTTATAGTTTAGATTTGAGGTGTCCCCCAAAAGCTTATGTGTGAGACAATGCAAGAATATTTAGAGGTGCAATGACTGGGTTTTGAGTGTCTTAACCTAATCAGTGAGCTAATCCCCTGACAGGGATTAACTGGTAGTAAATGTAGGCAGGCAGGGTGTGTCTATGATACTGGTGTGGAGAATCAGGGAGTCCTATTCCTCATGTTGAAGAATGAACACCTGAGAAATGAGGAAACAAGAACAAAAAGTTTTATTTAAAAGATAGAAGAGAGAGATAGAGGAACAGAGGCTCCTCTGAGGAGGAAGGGTACAAGTTGGTACCCAAGGGAGTGGGAGTGTCCTGTCCCTTTTATAGATTTTAGATTTCCTTTGTTTTCATGCCCTCTCTTCCCATTCTGCCTATGTGCCCCAAAAGGTGGGTTGATTCAAGGGCAGGAAGGAAGTCACCTAGGCTGCAGACAAGAAAGGGATCACCCAGGGGACATTCATTAACAACTCCTTGTAGGAGGAACAATCCCCTGGAGGCAGGTAACCTTAGCAACAGGTCGAGAAGGGAAAGTGTCCTTAACTGTTAACATTTCATTTCCTTTCCCTTGGAACTAGTTCCAATATTCCAGATCAGACCTGATCATTCATTACCTACGCTGTCTTTTTGCCACCCACCCTCAGCTAGAGGAGGGGATCCCAGGGGGCAAGCCTTTGTGGTAAATATTGTGTACTTGTTGAGCAGTTTTTGGTGGCTGTCTCTCTCTCCCTCCCTCTCTCTCTCTCTCTCCTTCTGATGTGGTGCTGTGAGTTACTTTCCTCTGCCATGTTCTTCTCCGTGATGTTCCTACTTACCCCAGGTCCTGAGGATTTGAGTTGACCATTTATGACCTCTGGAACCATGAGCTGTAAAATAAACTTTTCCTCCTGTGATTGTTCTTGACAGGTTTTTTTTTTTTTTTTTTTTTTTTTTTTTTTTGTCACATCAGTGAAAAAGCTGGCTAAAATAAGATCAGAATAGTCATAATCCTGTCACATTCCAAAAGACTCACCTCTGAATACTTCTGCATTGTGGCCAAACCTTCAGTATGAGTTTTAAGTGGACATTTAAGACCCAAAATACAACAATTGCTTAGGCTTTTCTTGCAGAAGTTAACTGACTTATAATTCTGAATGTTCTTGCCTACCTAATTAAAGGCCTAGAATTTTCTTGTCTAGAATTTTCTCAATTTTTATTTTGAAACAAAATATTTAAGTGTGAACATGCTTATTTAGGTAAACAGATAAATTATAAACTTAAATCATCTGAGTATCAATTACTGTGTTTGGATAATGGGAATAAATATAATTAATCACTAAGCTTGAGAAAATTTTCATTGAACAGTGTTTTAAAGTAAAAATACAAAATACTAGTGTTATATAGAAACAACGTTCAACATTAGCTATGAAAAATAGAAAACATAGTTTCTGTTGAGATTATTTTCTCCAAATAGTGACATTAACAAATCAAAAAAGTAACAAACTATAAATTTAATAGGAAGAAATTAAATAAAATACTGAAAAGCTGTTAAGGCAATGTTGCTATACTCTGAGTATTTATTTATATCTCTATGTGAAGCTTATTTAAAGACAAGGTATTATTTTAAAGTACAATTTTGCCTTAGGTCTATATACCATAACTATTTTTCTGCAAGTTTGTATCACAGCAAGACTTGTTAAAATAGATATATAGAAATATTATGTCTGTATCCTTAATGCCCATTTATTTTCTTTTCAAAGTCATGTACTCCTACTTCAACTCCACCTTTGCACTGGAACCTTGGTCAAAAAAGTCACCCATAACCATTGTGTTTGTATAATCAATTTTCCTTACATTTTGCATGACATTTGATCCCTTTGACCAGATTTTCTCTTGAAATACTAATCTTTCAGTACTATTCTTGCCAATCTCTTCTAGTTTTCTTGTAATATTTCTGGACATGCCTATTCAACTTCTTTGTTTCATTTTTAAATCCTAATGTACTTTGAGCTCTAAACTTTCTCCTCCAAACTTCACATGCCATACTTCATCTCTGGGAAACATTTTTCCCCAGTATGTGTTACCAAAGTCCGTTAAAATTTTGGTGATTCCTAAATGAATCACCAAAGGGTAGGTAGATGATATCGCTACCTACCCTCAAGGTTTTGAAATGTATAACCACTAGTTGGTCAATGGTAATAGGCAGAGTAAAACAAATAATTTTTTTTCAATAGTAAGAATTGTATCCAACTACCTTACTGAATTTAAAAATTTTATTCGTCCTTTGGAGGAATCTTCAGTTTTTCTAGTACAGAATCACACCATTAGTTAACAGGCATAATTTGACCTCTCCCTTTCCTATTGGCATTTTTAAAATTTCTTTCTCTTGCCTAATCTCAACCTGAAATTTTGAGTTCTACATTAAATAACAATCATAAAGTGAGTGCTCTTGTGTTGTTCCTAATCTTAGGAGACATTCTCCCAGGTTTTCCCCATGCAAAATCAACTTAGAAAATTAATTAGTTTTTCTATAAACCAGTAATGAATTGCTGAGAAAACAAAATCATGAAATTAACACCAAAAACAATAGATGCTTGCATGTGCACACACTCACTCAAATACTCAGGAATAAGCAAAAGGAAGCATACAATGAAAATTACAAAACACCAGAGAAGAGAAATTGAAGAAGACTCTAAAACACAGGAAGACCTCCCATCCTCCTAAGTGCATGGATTGAAAAAATGAAGAATGATGAAATTTCCATACTAACCAAAGTGATCTACAGATTCAGTGCAATCCCCAACAAAATACCAGTGACAGTCTTCAAAGAACTAGGGGGAAAAAAATCAAAATATTCATGAACAAGTACAAAAGACTTTGCATGGCCAAAGCAGTCTTTTTAAAAATATTTTTACTAGTTGTTGATGAACGTTTAATTTATTTATTTATACGTGGTGCTGAGGATTTAACCCAGTGCCTCACACTTGCTAGGTAGGCACTCTACCATTGAGCCACAACCCCAGAAAAACAAACTTAAGCAAAAACAGCAAATCTGGAGGCATCACAATACCTAATTTCAATACAAACTACAGAGCCATAGCAATAAAAGCAATATGGTATTAACATAAAAACAGAAACACAGACCAATGGAACAGAAGAGAAACAAATTAAAGCACACATCTTCAGTCAGCTGACTCTGTACAAAGGCACTAAAAACATAGGTTGTAGAATGGGCAGCCTCTTGACTATATGATGCATGTAGAATATGGAAACTTGACCCACATCTCTCACCCTATCTGTAATTCAACTCAAAATGGATCAAAGACCTTACTGTAAAACCTGAAACTGTAAAACTACCAGAGGAAAACCTAGGAAAAACACTTCAAGATAGTGATACTGTAATGATTTCCTGGATAGTACTTCAAATGTGAAGGACACAAAAGCAAGAATTAAAAAATGGGATTACTTCAAATTAAAAAACTGTACAGCAAACAATTTAATAAATGAAGAACAGTCTATAGAATCAGAGAAAATGTTTGTTATTATCTGAGAAAGAATTAATATGCAGAATATTAAAAGAGCTCAAAAACCTTAGCAACAACAACAACCACCCAACAAGTAATCCAATTATAAATGGGCAAATGATCTGAATGGACAGTTCCCAAAAGAAGACATGCCAATGGTCAATATATATGTGGAAAAAATGCTCAATATAATTATCCACAAGGAAAAAACTAATCAAACTAAAACTAAAAGTACATTGAAATGCCATTTCTTCTCAGAATGCCTATTATGAGATAAATAAATAAATGAAAACATATGCTGTCAAGGATATGGAGAAAAAGAAATCCTTCTTCCATGATAGTGGGTATGTAATTTAGTGCAGTCACTATAGAGAGCAGTATGGAAGTTCATCAAAAACCAAAGAATAGAATTATAACATGATTTAATTATTACAGTCCTTGGTAAGTATCTGAAAGAAATGAAGTTAGCATACAAAAGGGATAACTGAGTACTGATGTTTGTTGTGGTGCTATTATACTAATTAAAATATGGAATCAACCTAGATGTCCACCAAAAGATGAATGAATTAAGGAAAAAAGGTATATGTACACAATGGATTATTATTCAGTCATTAAAAATAAAATCTTGGCATTTTAGCAAAATGGTTAGAACTGGAGGACATCATATAAGTGAAGCAAGTCACACACAGAAAGACAAGTACCATATGTTCCCTCTCTTATGTGAAAACTAAAATAAAGTAGACCAGGCAGTTGAAGTACTGGGAATGGTGGAGAGGTAGGGGTGGTTACATAGATCAGTGGACACTGTACGCATGTATGGGACATCACATGAGTACCACTTACATGTGTTAATAAGAGCTTTATTGAGGGAAAAAATAATAAGAATGATGTAGTTATCTTTCGAAGAGATGCTATTAATAAAAGACAAAAGTTTATGATGGCTGAAGTTCACAGGGCTGCAGACATCAAGGAGGAAAATTTTGATGGTGAATGAGTATAAAAGATTTTTTAATATTTAGAAAGAAATAGATAAAGGGAAAGAAATGATGAAAATACCATAGGCTGCAGGTTGAGGGTAAAATAAAATTCCTTTAAAGGGGAGAAAGTTTAGGGGCATAAATCACATGTGCACAAATTGCCCACAGACAAAAAAGGTATTTTATTTCCCCAAAGATCAGAGATCAAAACAAGGCTGACTGTTAATATCAAGTTTATTTGACAGCAAAGGTGTTAAGCCACCTGCAATTCCCCTCAGTGCTTGACAAGGATTCCACTGAGTAAAAAAGATGTTTGCAAAGTCTCATCTCGTTGGGAATTTGGGTTGTGGGCTTTCCTTCCTTGCTTGCTTAATATGTGTAGGTTTACTATTAATGTTTTATGTGTTTTCCCTGAAAATAGGGATCTTAACAGAACCAGAGTTAGAACATAAAAATCAGACTTCTTATGGAACAGTGATTTCAGATTTACTCATTTGCTATGAAACTCTGAGTAACCAAGAGTGCTATGAGAAAATACAAAAAGATTCTAGCTGCTGATCCCCTGTTGACTACTCTCAGATGACCTGAAACATGTAGGCAAATAATTCCAACCCCATCAGGAAGGAATAACAGGAACAGAAGAAATAAAGGTTTTCTCAATGTTAAGTTCACACAGTATAAGATAATATCATATATTTGTTAGCTTTAAATGTCTAACATTTATTAACTACAGCAGTAGTCACACGACTGACGTTTATTCAACCCTACTGAGCTTGCTTTAACCTTTATGATTAGTTAAATATTAATATGTCTTATTGTTTAGTTATAGGTTATCACAAGTAAACAATTACTAGAATAATTAGAATACTTCCTTGTCTAGTCTAATAATGATCATACAAAATATTTTTGTTTTTCTCCTTGGGACCTTTTCCTGTTCTGAAAAAAACATGTGTAACTGCCTACCTTTTAATGTATAAAAAGCTGGCTGGGAAAAATAAAATTTAGAACTTAGCATCCATTCCTTGAGTTTGTGTTGCTTTATTCTCCACCTCGCTGACGCCTGCTCCATCACCTGTGACCACCACGACCCCTGCTAGGGCTGAACCCTGGCACAAAGGGTAGGCACAGACCTCTTATTCTCACTATTAAGCATCGTTTTTATAATATGAATTTTCCTTAATTATGCCATAGTTTCTGTCTCAATAACATGTAATACTTACACAATTCTCCTTATAAGACTGTTTATTTATAAAAACGTAAGACAATTAAATGACCATTTTGATAAATTATTTTAACATATTTTTGAGATAAACTTTTTTTATTTGCCAAATCATACTTATGTGCTATAATCCTACTCAGAATTTCAACTTTCTCAGAAAATGTACAAATGGATACTAATATAATCAGTATTATGTTTATTAAATAAACACATTTATAAAATATAACTCAAGGGGCTTTTTTGTATTTATACCAGATTTAGTGGTTAACTATAATGGTTAACTGTGTATATAAAAGAAACTGGAAAGTACTAACCTCCTTCTGAATTGCAACCAAAAAAAACTTTGAATTCTTATTCCATTATAGCATATGGACCGAGAACAATTTCTGTACATATTTTATAGTAATACTATGTAAACATGTGATCAATATTTGTTTTTACAAGACAGAAAAAAAGGTTTTTTTTTCTATTGTAATTATAATGGTGGATGCTAGTTGATTTTTATCCTTAGTAAACATTGGAACACAAGATCTAGGGAATACTGAAATTGTTTCCAATGATAGAAATTTTATAATGTTGATATCAGTCAGTTCAGGAGCCTGAAGGAGAAATTTTTAATTAAAAACAATGGTGTTTTTAGTCAAGGCAGGTAGTGGTGGGATAGGGAAATGATAACTAACCTATAAGTAGAAAGGAGTAAGATACCCTAGTGTGCTACTGTACTGTGGAGTGACTGTAGATAACAGTCCTGTACTGTGCATTTGGAAGAGCTAAAAGGAAGGATTTGTAAAGATTTCCACATAGAAAATGGTAAATGTCTGAGGGTATGTGTATATTTAACATGATGGGAACATTATGCAGCATATATATGTATTGAAACATTATATAGTACCCCAGTAAAATGAACAATGGTTTTTAAGTATCAGTTAAAATAAATAAAGTTGTTTAAACAACTTTTTTAAAAAGTTGTTTTAAAACAGGACACATTAACCTGTATGTTTATTGTTACTTGTCAACTGAATAAGTTGAAGCTTTTAAAGATGAAAGTCAAACCATCGCAATTGATAAAATAGGATAAAATCATTACACAACTAATCAAACTCAGTCTTCACTTCAACAGACAGATTAATGAGTTGATCCGGGGAGTCTTCATAAAAATTCATATAAAGCTACTCTCTCATGTCATTATTTTCCCTGGAAGCTATGTAAGGATCACTTCTTCTGTATAATGTATAACACTGACATAAGTTTTCATGTCTAGATGTCTAAAATGTAGCAAAAATATATGTTAGGTCAAATATGTAAGTTAAAAAATAAGTGCAATCTTCAATAATTTAAGTATATCAATTATAATACTTTGAACACTAACAGCTTATGTATTGTTTAAACATTGTCCACTGGAGGAAAGTAATGTTGAAAAGTAGTGACACAGACGCATCTTCAAATACATATTCATACTTCATAGGTGTACCATTTTAAGAATTTCTCTCCATTTATATTTGTTGGATATAACAATTATCCAAGTCTCTTTTTCTTTGTTTTGATTTAAGAAGCAACATAAAAATTTTAATGGGTTTTAAGGTTGTTATCATGAAAATAAAAGGAAAGAGAAGCAACATTGCTTTCTGATGGCTTAGTTTTACTTACTCCCTGTATCAACTTGAAATTTCTTTAGTCAGATATTAAGAAATGTATACTTTTTACATTGCAGTTATAGATGTTATCACTTCTGAGTGGATGCATTCACATGTAAATACTCAGTTAACAGATTTTATAACTAAATTAACTCAAGGTTTTATTTTCTCTCTTTATATCCTTTTTTCTATTAAGTATCTTATCTTAGATTTCTGACTAGTTTTTCTCTCAATTATTATCTACTTACCTACAATAAAGCATCTCAGCTTTCTCATTTATAAAGTGTCCTTATTTCTAATATGATATCCTTTGTTCTTCAGAATTTCATTTTTCCAAATCCTAAACTTACTTCTCTTTCTCTTTCTTTTCTACTCAATTTTTCTCATTTACTTGGAAAGCTGGAAAGACAGGTGGTAGTGGCATATTCAAATTATTCTGCTTTTCCCCCACCCTTGTTTGGCCAGGTGCTATCTATTCTCTTAGAATGTTTCTCCTTTCTCAGAATTTTGCTGCATAAACTCTGGCATAGATTATTTATTTTGAATCTTAAACAAATTTTTAATAATCATCATCTTTAAATCTCACATTATATTCTTCATTAGAATAATACAATTTTTCCTATCGTGTTTACTATTCATAATCCAATTGAAATCTCAGTTTGTTTTCAAATAGTAAGAGAAATTTGGATAACAGCAACCATTTGCACTATTATAATCATAAAAGTAATAATCATCATCTGTATTTTTAAAATGTGTTCTAATTAGTTATACATGACAATATGATCATGCTTACTATATACCAGCCACTAATCCAAGATTTTACTTTGACTGTCAAAAGTAACCCCAATTGACCCAGACACTGGTCCTCGGTATTATCACATTTCAGCTTCCAAATCAACAACACTATGCTCCAGATAATCACTATGGTGGTGTGGGATTGGTATGAAGGCAATAGCCTATCTGCTTTTCTGAAAATCAAGCCTGCTTCTCTATTTCATGTCCCATGACACCACTGAGATTACATTACTTCAATCAGAGAATCCAGTAAAAGCCATAAGGTAGGCTTTAATTATGATAAAGAAACAAAATCCAAAACAATATTAAAGTAGAGGAGGTTTGCACTTGACCATCAACATGGATTTTTATTAGACAAAAAGACATGATTCTCATATTGTACTCTATTTCCTAAATAAAAAATTAATCCAAATAATAAGTGTTATTAATTACCATCTAAATAATAATTCGAGGAATAAGTGTTGTTAATAATATCAATAATCCAAATAAAAATATTAATTCTAACAATTTGTCTCTTTTAACTTTAAAAGATAGTTTTCGGTTTTCAATTTAGTAAAAAGAAACAGAAATAAGTAAAACATAGCATATATTTCTGAACGTTTTTTTTTTTGACCTTACAGGATTCTGCATATGTACGCAGAACCTCAGAACACTCTGGGGTACAAATGTGAACCTCAGAGAAACAGACCTGAAAGACAGATGGGACCAGTTGTAAAAGGTTTCTCTAAAAAGCAGATGCCAAAGAAGTTCAGCTGCTAAAGAAGTCTTTAATGTCAAGAACACAGTTTCAAGATTGTACTTTAAATCCTTTTGAAATTATATAATAGAATTTACTCTGCTATTTATTATACAAAAGATACCTTGAAATATTTTAAGGCCGGACGCGGTGATGCACACTTGTAATCCCAGTGCCTTAGGAGGTTGAGGCAGGAGGATGGTGAGTTCAAAGTCAGCCTCAGCAAAAAGGTAGGCAATAGGCAACTCTGTTTTAGTCAGCTGTTTAGCTGCTGTGACTAAATGACCTGACCAGCAAAACTGTAAAGGAGGAAAGGTGTATTTGAGGACACATGGTTTCAGAGGTCTTAGTCCATAGAAGGTCAGCTCCATTCCCTGGGGCTCAAGGTGAAACTGAACATCATGGCAGGAGAAGGGAGGGAGGAGGTGGAGGGAAGCAGCTTACATGAAGGTGATAAGGAAGCAGAGAGACTCAGTCATCAGATACAAATATATATATCCCAAAGCCGCACCCCCCCAACCCCCACCTCCTCCAGTCACACCATATCTGCCCCAGTTACCAACCAGTTAATTTCATCAGGGATTAATTTGCTGATTAAGCTAAGACACTCAAAATCCTATCATTTCTCTTCTGAACCTCTTACATTGTCTCACACATGAGCTTTTAGGGGACACCTTGTATGAAAACCATAACAAACTCAGAGACACCCTGTCTCTAAATAAAACACAAAATAGGACTGGGGCTGTGGCTCCCTGGTCTAGTGCCCCTGAGTTCAATCCCCAGTCCCCCCCCCCCCCCCCCCAGAAAAGAAATAAATATATACAGAGAATCCTTAGAGATGAATTTTAGGTATTACATATGCAGAGAGCTTTCTGGAACTTTTAAATAAATTATTAATTCAAATATTTTACCATAAAGCATATGATTTACTACTTCTGGTGATAAGTGAGTCAGTAAGGCATATTGTAGAATAATGATGAGATACTCAAAGAAAACTTATAATTACTGCAAAATTTCACTACATTAAGCAAAAACACCTAATACTGTTGTTTAGGGAAAATAAAGCAACTATAGGAGACTCATTTTCCAGTGAATTGGTTAGCATTTTAGGGTTTCTTCAGAATGCAGAATTTACTTCTAGGTATTTTTAAAAATTTTTAAAAATTTGTTCTAATTACTTGTACATGACAGTAGAATGCATTCATACATTTTGAGAGATCATTTTGATTTAAGTGATGTTAAGTCAAATTTAGCAATTTGGGTTACAAGACATGCACTCACATTTGCATCTGTACACACAATATATAGGCAAAAATAGATTTATGTTAATGTATATGACAAAATGTATTTGCATATACATTATACAAATATAAGTAATACATATGTATTATAGGTAGAATATAGCATTTTGTACATATAATATACATATACTATACTGTTTAATTTCTAAAATACTCCTTGGTCTTGAGTTATAGTTTCAGATTACTACTGCTACTCCAGGTCATAAGATAGCCAGTTATTTTAAAGAATGTCTTGAACATGTGTTTCATAGTTGGAAACCTGCAGATTGGACAATTTATGTACATTGGGGTCAAGTATTAAAAAAAAAAAAAATCACAAGAAAAGAAAACACCATTAGAATCTTTTTGTGTTGGGTTAGATCTCACTATAGTTTTGGAGACATGGGTTTCAATAACCACCAGACCAGACCCCAAAGGAAGTTATCTCTGAAAAAAAGTCTTTTTTTTTTTTTTTTAATAGGGGTAGGTGGTTACAAGGCACTTGTACACTGTGCCACATTCCCAGGCCTTTTTAGTTTCTTTTGTTGTTGTCATTTTGTTTTGTGTTCTTGTTTTTATGTTATTTGGTATTTTTTTTTTTTTTTTTTTTTTTGGAGACAAGATATTGCTAAGTTGCTGAGGTTGGACTCAAATGGACCTCCTGCTTCAGTCTCATGAGTTGCTGGCATTACAGGCATTCACCAGGCACAGCTTGTGTGTTTTGTTCTTTTTTGTTTTAACTTTAAGGATTTAGTTTGCTTATAAACAGTCGAGAGAAAGTCTCAACATTCTGCTCTGGGTTTTGCTTAGTAGTGTCTAGTTGTAAAAGAAGATGTTCCACCTACATGAATGTTAACACCAGTGCCTAATGAGGCTTTACACAGATGTTTATGAAAACTAAAAGTAAACTGATTGGAATATGAAGATTTTTGAGGTTCTGAGGTTGGTCAAGACTTGCTATGTACCCTCCAAACACTCACTTTGTGGTGGAAAGAAAGAGAAAGAACAGGAAATTTCCATACAGTATGGTGATCAGTAAGGCAATGCAAAACTGGGTCCTGTGTGAAGCTGTGACTATACCTGTAGTCTAATCTGATGTGATGTCTACTCCAGACAGAGGTAAAGAAAAGATAAAGAAGATTGTTGCTATTGTTGTCTTTATTCTTTCTGAGTACGCTATGATTATATAAAATAGGGGATTCCTTATGCATGTTTGTACATGCTCATAACATAATTTGATCAATTTCATTCTCCAGTAACTTTGAAGAAGAGAAAGTAAGAATTATATAAATGGAGAGAATAATATCCCCAAAGACCTTATAGGCAAGAACAATCAATCCAGCAGGTTTTACATATCCTGGGTGTCCTGTGCAAATTGCTTGTTTAGAAGTAAGGTGTTGGTAACTGGTGAAGGACTATGAGAGACATGTAAGGACAACAAACACCATGAGGTTTCTCAGGCTTAGATGGAGGTAACATGGATTTTAATAAGGCAGTACTATAGTCAATATGGGATTCAGAAAAATCATTCTTAATGCAGGGTGCAGAAATACTTTGAGAGGAACAAAAGCTTAGATTTGGAGATTATTTTATCAATTTAAGCAGGGTGTGATGATGGTATGACTGACAATGATAGTTGATTGAGAAAAGTAAATGGATGCTACACTGTTGGAAACACAGAATGGAGAATTTGGTGATCTTTCAACTATGACCAATTTGTGAGAAAAGAAATCAAGGGAGGCATTCACTACTTTAGTTTAAGAAACAGGGTAAATTATAATAGTGCCTCTCACTAAAATATACGATCCTAAGAGGAGACACTCTGGAGACATGGGATGAAAAATTAGTTTAAATTATAATTTTGGAGCTTGTTGAAATGCCTGTCAATGGTTTATTCAAGGGGAATACCACTCCAAAGTTTTGAATTTTCTCATTACTTAGAATTAGGTAAATGATCACAGTTGGGATAGATAAAATGATCACATCTATTCTGACTTATGTTCTTTCATGTTTGTTTCTTTGTTT
This sequence comes from Sciurus vulgaris, assembly GCF_902686455.1. NCBI lineage: Eukaryota > Metazoa > Chordata > Mammalia > Rodentia > Sciuridae > Sciurus > Sciurus vulgaris. The sequence goes on from NC_136466.1 coordinate 153,174,761, forward strand.
TCCAATATTACTTTTTGTGAATATATTGTTTACTTCTCGAAAAGTTCATACTTCTGTGTTTTTCATATGTTCATTGTAGGTTTAGATTCATTCAATTCTATTACATATGGTTTCCTTCAGATGCTCTTTTCTAAACAACCATTTGTTGAATAATCCACACTCAAAAGCAGATAAAACATTTCTCTGTATTACCACACACTTGGCTACTATCATTATCTCTAATTCTGAGGGCTTTGTTAAGTATATCTCTAAGTATACATTTTTGAATCATTGTTTTTGCATTTAATTAGCTTTATATTGAACTGATATTATTTTTTGACTTTTATTTATTAATTTTTATTATTTTTTTAAAATTATTTTTTACTCTCCATTAGCCAGCTTTCTGGTATTATAATGAAAACCTGAGATAAATCAACTTAGAAGAACAAGGCAATATTTTGTCTCACCGTTTTGGAGGTTTCAGTTGATAGGCAACTGATCCTATTGCTTTGTGACTTTGGCACACCATCCACTACCACAGGAGTGCATTGCAGATGGGGCCCACTCACCTCACCTCAGGACTGCGTGCCAAAAGGAAGAGAATGGCATCACACAATTTCTTTTGAGAGCACACCCTCAGTAATCTAAACTTCTCATGTGATTTTAAACAGAGTAGAATAAACAATAAGTCAATTAAAATCAGTGAATGTGATTTAATGGTGATGGAATGGAGTCAACTGCATTCAAATCCAATGTGAATGAAGGTTCTAACACCTTGCAATAGAACCAAGCAGAGGACCAAGAACTTAACATCTGGTCTTTGGAAGACACTTATCTAAAGCACACACTCTCTGATGGATAATATAAAACATATATAATAATACTGTATAATCATCTACCTAGGTGTTTGTGTTGAAAACAAAATCCCTAGATTAAAAGAAAAATCACAAACTTTATAATTTTTAAGTATACTACAATAAACTGGATCTTAGGGATTTACAATTAATCAATATACTTTTAATATCATGTATTTATAATTGTCACGTCTAGTACTATAAATTAGAATAGTAAAAGATGACAGGTTTGACAAGACCTAACATTAAATTATAGTTCTCATTTACCATCTTAGTTACTAAAGAAAGGTGGTTGGGCTACTTTTCTGAAAGTTTGTTTTCTTATCTAAATAATAGGAATGCAAAGACATTAATGCAGAGAAATTCCTTAACTTTTCAATCAAATAGGCAATTGAGACAACAAAAAAACAGACTATCTGATGAAAGCATTTTTTGTCTACACGTACAATATATATATAAAGAAATGTCATTACAGTGTTGTCTTGTCTCTTGTTTACAGACCTGTGATCTCCCAGATTGGTCTGTACAAAGCAGTTAACTCCATTCTATCACTACTAAATCACATTAATTGTAAATAGATTTATTGTTTAAAAAAATTAATTCCCACACTGCCTATAGGTTTCTCTATTACAGGGAAGTAGGATTAGGATATTTAGTTTTTTTTAATTGTATTCCTGTCTTTAGCCTGATAGAATTTTCCCTGGTGAATAGTACTTCCATTCTGAATTGGTCATGTGTGAGAGCTTTCAAGGTTTCATGAAAGTATATCAACTACATGTTTTTTGAAAGGCTGAGTTAATGTTATTATGGAGAATCTTGGACATTTTTAAAGCATTTATGTTTTCATCTTTTTTACATTTTTTTTTTCAGTATTGGTGTCAGTACCATAGAATCAAATTACCAAGGAGCTAAAGACTATGAAGCTAGTAAGATACATACATTAGCCTTAGAAAATAAACTGTTGCTAACTTATATGCACACTCTTTATGTTTCTGACACACAAGTATAAATGATGAAATGTGGTTAACTTTAAAATTAAGATTTTCTCATGGATAAACCTTTATCGTAAATTTAATAGCTTATACTCCCTTATAATTTTTATAACACAATTACTCGATGCTAATAATATAGGACAAGCAAATACAGACATGGCACTCCTTACACACATGCCTCTAATTGCAAAAGTTGTTTCTCAAACATATACTTCCTTTGTAATTATTCTTTCCTAGCTCATTTTTAGAGGTATTATGCTGTACAATATATCATTTTAAAGGTCTAGTCATTACCTTGATGCATGAGCTTCATTTTACTGGTTAGAAAGGCATAGCTGTTACAGCAATTTTAATCAAATACATAATTTAGGCAAGTATGTAAGAACATTTTTCTACACATTATTGTCCTTCTGTGAAGATGTGTCTATGTGTTTTAACTAATAAAACAAAGGGAAAAAAAAAAGCTTATGTGTTCACTAAGAAGAATAAATAAGCTTAGGACAAACTAAACTTTATATTTTTTGTAACACTAAAATGAACACAGAAGTTTGTAGCACAGAAAAGGTATAGAGATTACAGACTATATTAAAAACAGGAATTTAAAAGAGAATCAGGAATTTTTCCTACGAAAATTCTTGCTAATATCCATAGGTGAGTTTATGTATGTAACTTATTTAAATTATCTCAATTTGGAATGAGAGCTTTAAAAATTAAGATTAACAAACCTCAGAAATCAATCAAGCATAAAATTTGTATTTATATCTCTATGTGGATAGAAATATAGACATGTGTTTAAATGCATATTATATATACATATATATTATACATATATAATATATATATAATCTTATTATATATGTATATATATAATTTTAAAGACAATTTACTTGAAATTTCCTAATGTTTGCCAGAATATTGGGCATCAACACAAATATGTCTGATAAAATTGCTTTCATAATTACTACTTTTGAGAAGGACTCTGATTGCTCTTTCATCCTTAAATTTTTTCAGTCATGAAATCCTCTGCTGGAAGAATGTCAAAAGAAACTATCAACTAAGGGAGAAATCATATACTGTGATTAATATGTGAGGATAAATGGTAAAATAATGAAACCAAATGTCAATGATTGCTTTATTATACTTAATTGTATAATTTAATTGTGTAATAATGGTAAATTTAAAAATGAATACCTTATCTATCAGTTTCCTAGGATTAGTATTACAAATTGACAAAAACTGAATAGCTTAAATGATCAAATGTCCTTTAAGAGATTCAGAGTTATGTTTCTAACATACACGTCTGCATCGTGTCTTCTGGCACTCAAGACCTTGCTGCCCACTTGGCGGTGGCCCTACTGCCCTAAGCACTTCTATTGTCATTTATTCTGTACTGCAAGTTTGTACCTGAGTTAACCCATTTCTTGTCTGTGGAATCCCAGAAGTTTGGTAAACCCCCCTCTTTACACCCTCTTTCTTTCCTTTTCAGTCCCAGTTGGAAGTGTTTCTCCTGGTATAACCTTCTCGACAACTTTGCAGGTTTCCTGTGTTTGAGAGTCTCCACATCATCAGGAAAAGATTTGTGCACTTTCAGAAAGATCCCATCTCTATTTCTGGCATCTGCCAACATGGTTGCTTGGATCCATGAATCACATCTAACCTGTTTGACAAAAATGTTTCCGATCACACATTTAATCCCCTCTTCAGAACATACGCTTTAAAAGGTGGATTTCCTCCTTAGATCTTTGTAGTCTAGATAGAGAATCCCCAAACTCAAAAAATGCTGTTTTTTTTCTTACATAGCTCTTCCATCTTCAATTTGTCTTTTTCTTCTGACTGTAAGCATCAAGGACACTGCTGACTGAACTCTTCAACACATTGCTTAAAAAAATATTCTCAGCTAAATATTCAAGTTAGTGTTTCCAAATCCTCTTTTCCATCCATCGGCAGAACACAGTGGAGCATGGTGTGCTGCTGCTCTATCAATGATCACTTTTCCTCCAGTTCACAATAACGCATTCCTCATTTTCCTCTCAGATTTTACAGGAAGCAGCTTTAATGGTTGTATTTCCACCATCATCCCTTCAAGTTCTCTAAGTTGATAGAAGCTTTATTCACGAAGGACTTCACTTCTTTCTCAGCCCTCATCAGAATAGTCTAAATATACAGATTTCTACCTATCCTCTCTTCAAGAAAATCTAGGCATTTTTATCCTGTCACCCTGTATCCATTAATCTGAGTCAAATTCTAAATTACCAGATACAATTGACCCTCCTTATCTGTGGGTTCCATATGAATGGATTCACTCAACAACAGATCAAAAATGAAATTAGGTCCTTTGGGTATAGGCCCGAGGAGTGGGATAGCTGGGTCAAATGGTGGTTCCATTCCAAGCTTTCTGAAGAATCTCCATACTGCTTTCCAGAGTGGCTGCACTAATTTGCAACCCCACCAGCAATGTATGAGTGTACCTTTTTCCCCACATCCTCGCCCACTCCTCAGCCTATACCCAAAGGACTTAAAATCAGCATACTACAGAGATACAGCCACATCAATGTTCATAGCTGCTCAATTCACAATAGCCAGATTGTGGAACCAATCTAGATGTCCTTCAATTGATGAATGGATAAAGAAACTGTGGTATATATATACAGTGGAATATTACTCAGCCATAAAGAATGATAAAATTATGGCATTTGCAGGCAAATGGATAAAATTGGAGAATATCATGCTAAATAAGATAAGCCAATCTTGAAAAATCAAAGGACGAATGATCTCACTGATAAGCAGATGATGATACATAATGGGGAGTGGGAGGGGGCAAGAATGGAGGAAGGAAGGACAGTATAGAGGGAAAAGAGGGGTGGGAGGGGTGGGGGAAGGGAAAAAATAACAGAATGAATCAAACAGCATTACCCTATGTACATTTATGATTACACAAATGGTATGCCTTTACTCTGTGTACAGAGAAACAACATGTATCTCATTTGTTTACAATAAAAAAAAATGAAATTAGACTTAAGATGGTGTGTTTTCTCTTTAAACAATATGGCATGAAAACTGTTTACATTTAACTAGGAATTATAAATGGTATAGAGAAAATTTAAAATGAATAAGAGAATATCCTCAGAATATATGCAAATACTGTTTTATCTTATAGAAAGAAAATGAACATCTATGTATTTTTTTTTATTATGGAAAACCCTGGAAACACTCACTTATAGATATCAAGAGTTATCCCTACTCCGTGATAACTCATAGTAATAATATCTATATCAGTTTCCTAGGGCTACCATAATAAATTGCAAAAATTCAGTGTTTAAAAAAAATAGTGCCAGATGCCAGAATTCCAAAATAAATTGTTAGTAGATTCGATTCCTTCAGAGGCTGAGAGGAAGAATCTGTTGTATGTGTCTCTTCCACCTTCCAGTGGTTGAGGCAACCCTTGAGTTCTTTGGCTTTTAGACTTGTAACTCTTAACTCTGCCTCTATCTCTGCATGATCTCATGCTGTTTCTCTGTGTTCATCTAATCTGTCTCTTCTAAGGATACTCTCAATAAAGGTAGGGCCATCTCTAATCCAGGATGCAAACATATTGATATATTTCTTTTAATTATATATGCAAGGAATAAGAAATATTCCTTGCATTTATTTATAATGTTATCCTTATAGACACGAGGACAAAATTTGAAAATATATTTTTGGGGGCCAGTATTCAGCATTACACATTATTATTAACTACTGTTTTACTCAATTCTTTGGTTCTTGTTGTTATTTTTGCTGTGACTAAAAGACCTCACAATAACAATTTTAAGAGAGAAAAGTTTATTGGGGCCTGCAATTTCAGAGATCCCAGTCCATAGACAGCTGGCTCCACTCTTTCGGGCCAGAGGTGAGGCTAAACACCATGGCAAAAGAGTGTGGTGGAAGGAAGCAGCTGACATGATGATAAGGGGCCAGAGAGAGGGACTAGGCTTATCTCACAAACATATACCCTAATGCACACCCTCAAAGATCTACTTCGTTCAATCACATTCTACCTGCTTTCAGTTACCACTCTGTTAATTCCTATCAGGGGATTAATTCACTGATTGGGTTAGACTCTCATAACCCAATCATTTCACCTCTAAATATTCTTTTTTTTTTTTTTTTTTTTTTTTTTGTGGTGCGGGGATTGAACCCAGGGCTTTGTGCTTGCAAGGCAAGCACTCTACCAACTGAGCTATCTCCCCAGCCCAAATATTCTTGCATTATCTTACACATGAGTTTTTGGGGTACACTTCACATCTAAACCATAACAACTACCTTTGTGGTAGTTTGAAAATTGAATTAGGTATCATACCATTTGACATGCATCATAACTTAATAATGCTGTCTATAATTAGTGTTTCAGTGGCTTAGTGTAACCATATTCCTATAATAACTTTCAAGAGGATGTAACAATAAAATATGAAACTACCATGGAATATAATTCACTCTTTCATAAAGTAACAAAATGCATGAAGTAAATCATAAATGTTAAAAGAATAAAGAGAACATGTATGAGTGATTGATGACTCCTTTTTGGTGAGATTATCATAAATCTATTCAATAGATTTTAGAGAATGGTGAAGTATGTGTTATGATAGAGGGGAGCTCTAAGTTTAACATGTTAGGTGGCAGCTAACGATATGATTATAAATTTAAAGTTATGACAGTAAGTAAATATTATTCACAGAGTAAAAGTTTTAAGTGGTATCTAGAAAAAAGCAAAAACTTTAAAACCGGTCAGAGATGTTCTCTAATAGTTTATTTGGACAACTAGTTTTGATTAGGTTTTACCACAAATAACCAGGATTACAGACAATAAAGAATTTTTAAAACAGAAATGTATTTCTTTTATAAATGTATTTGGATATCTACAAATCAAATGATGCATGATGCTGTTGTCCAAAATAAATAAAAATTCATTTTTCTTATTGTATTCCATCTTATGTACCCTCCATTCCCAAAGTCAACCCACTTCTAATTGGACAAGCCAACAGCTTTCTAATTTTCATTCCATTCATCAGGAAGAGCCATATTAAAGAAGAAAGGACTAAGTGGCATGGCATCTGTAACTTTTTATACATTTTTATACATTTCTATTTTTATTGATACATTATAATTATACATTATGGTGAGATTCATTGTTCCATATTCATACATGCACATGATATAACAATATAACTTGATCAATATCATTCCCCAGCATTTACCTTTTCCCTTCCTCTTCCCTTCCCCCATCCCTTTCCTATTATCTATCTGATCTCCCTTTGATTTTCCTGATATCCATCTCCCTACAACTTTCTTTTCATTTTTCCTCTCTAGTTTCTACATATGAGAGAAAACATATGACCCTTGACTTACTGAATTTGTCTTATTTTATGTAACATAATGTTCTCAAGTACATTGCATTTTCCTGCAAAAGATATAATTTCATTCTTATTTAATACTGAATAAAACTCTGTTATGTATCCATACCACATTGTCTTTATCTATGTATCCATTGATGAACACTTAAGCTGGTTTCATAATTTGGCTGTTGTGAATTATGCTGCTGTAAACGTGGATATTCATATATCACTTTTACATGCTAACATTAGTTCTTTAGGATACATACCAAGGAGCAATATTGCTGGGTCATATGGTTGTTTCACTTCTAGTCCTTTGAAGAACCTCTATACTTATTTCCATAGTGGTTGGACTAACGTACAATCTTACCAACAGTGTAAAAATGTTTCTTTTTCTTCTCATCTTCTCCAGCACTTATCATTGTTTTCTTGATATACCAATTGTAATTAATGAATGTTTCTTGACAAAATTACATACCTCCACTTACTTCCGGGCTCGGAATTTTTACACTGATACCCCTCACAAGGGAGGATAAAATGGCTTCATGACAGCTCCATATAGTCTAATGATATCATAGAAGTGAAGAAAATTTATCAAGTTTCTGCCTAATATTATCTGTTTACCAACATAAATATCTGGGCAGATCATCTTGTTTCTATTTCATGCTTTCTATCCTACTCCTAGGAGCAGGGAGAAGTAATCTTAATGTCCCAATTGATGACTTAATTCCATACAAGGTCCAGGACACTTATGTGATGTGCAGTCTTTTCTATACAACCAAAATGCAATTTTCTATTATAGAGTGAACTCTGTAACAATGGACTATAGCAATTTTTAAAAGCATGCATTGAAAACAAGCACACAACAAGAGCAAATCCAATTTATTAAATAACCAGACAAGGAGACATCTGTGAGTGGATCACTAAGGAACCAAAGTGGCAGTGTCTAATGGTTAGGAAGCATGAAACCTATCCTCTATTATTGCTTCTTGATTTTCCTAATGAAGTTTGGGAAAGGAGTTCCCTGATGAAGAAGGACTAAATCCAGCAGCATGCGTACACAATTCATTAAAGAAGAGCCAGCGTTCAGTGGTCAACTCAGTGAGGGTCTGTAATGGGGGAAGAACTCAAAACTCACTATATATTTAATAGCTTTTGTTTTGTTTAACAGTAATGATAAAGCACAACAGTGAGTTTTATTAACTTCTATGATTTATGGCAGAATCATTTACTTTCCACTTACAAATTAAAATTCCAGTTCTGTGTTCCTAACACATTCACTGTACTATTGTATTGAGGTAATGAGTAAGCCATTTCAAAGCCTGCATTCAGAAAAAGGAAGAATAGAAAACAGGAGGCAGCCATTAGCCTGGGAAGGAACTGAGGCGCCTTGCGCTGGCAGTGCAGTTAATTCCTGTTAGACCATCTGTTAGTGACTGGATTTGCTCTCTGGCAGGAGTTACATTTTTCATTGTCCTCTATGGCCTCTGGATCCTTCTTTCTGGAAGGTTTATTTTTATCCATTATGTGCTCTGTCCACATGTGAAGTTGGCAATGAAACAGATGTCCTTTTCGGAGTCTGAAAGGCTTAAAAATGACACTTATATCAATGTGCATTTGTGGGCCTAGGGATTGTTTTGAAGAGATGCAGGCTAAACTTGGAATATCTTTCTTTTTGTGTCTTTCTTTCTTTCTTTTTCTTTTCTTTTCTTTTCTTTTTTTTTTTTTTGGAATACAATTCTGAAAGCACAAAAGGAAAAAATAACCTTAGAAAAATTCTCACATATTTGCCTTTTGCTTTATTGTTTGGGTGTATAGATACTAGGTAAGTCTCAATCTGTAGAAAGTATCAGATGTCACCCTACTCACTCGGATAGACAGACAAACATGAATACATGAATACAGGTCTAGAGAAAGATACAGATAGATACAGATATGTTTATAAATATAGATCAATAGATACACACACACTCATGGGTCCATATAAAAATTCACTAGAGCAAAACCAGATATTAAGGATTAAAAAAAAAATAATAATTTTGTCTTAGGGCCTCTTAATGCCATTGTGATTTCCCTGTACCCCAGTCCCTCACGAGTTAGGTTAGGAGAGGAAATATTACCCTGCATGTGTAGAATAGACTGCATGAAAGCAGAAGAAATTCAAAATTTTGAATCTCTTAGCTTACATGGGACCCGACGCCTCTACTCCTCTGAAGTTAAAGCAAAGGGCTTATGTGTTACTCTGGGATCCTGTCTTGGGTGAGAAGAATTTTACAACCAGGATTGTAAACATTGGATGAGGGTGTTACAAAGAAAAGCTTTATTATTGTTTGAGCAGTAACTGACATCTCCAGTGAAAGGAGACAAAAGACTCCTTACCTACCCACCTTAGAATCCAAAGAATGGGTGATAAAGAAGGTAAGACCCTCCATCTCATTATAGAAAGGGAGTTTCTGTTGCTTCAGAGGTTCAAACCATGGGAAAAAGAATATCCCTAAGAGGTCCATGGAATGAACACTTTAAGTCTGAAATCTCACGTAGTTTGTGCTCTGATCACAACCCCATCTCATCTGATTCCATTGAAAAAACTGCTAAAAGGAGGGTTTGGTATGAAGCAGTAATTGTATATTTTACCTGGAGTAATTTAATTTGTTATTAAATTATTTGTTATATATTTTATTATATTATTTTATTAATATTGTATCATAATATTATTATTAATAATATTATATTATTTGTTATATATTTTACCTAGAGTGATTTCCATTGCTTGGCTTAGTACTCTTAATTGCAGATTCTAGAGAAAGACCTGAAGTACAACCTTATCTCCTCTACTCTAGGTCCAGTGCTTGGTAGCTATAGCAGCAGATGGCTTTTTCAACCCATTAACTGAATTGCTGTAAATGAATAAGCATATGCTACCCTTGGAGAAGGTATTCCCCAACATAAGGTATTCCTCCCTCCTCTCTTGTCATGTGCTTATCTACATGCTAAGTTATTATCTTTCTTTACAAAACTTTATTAATAGAGGCCAGAGCAATTAATGACAATATAATTTCATTTTCTTGAGTCTGGATCCTAGAATTTCATGACTAAGGTGTCACCAGGTTTGGTTTCATCTGAGGTCTTTCTCCTGCACTTAGAGATGCCCATCTTCTCTGTTTGTCCTCCCATGTTTTTCCTTTTGTGCATGTCTGTGTCCTAACATGCTCTTCTTATAAGGACACTGGTTATATTGGATTAGGGCTCATCACAATGATCATATTTTAACTTATCTACCTCTTTAAACGTATTGTCTCTAAAAGTAGCCATACTCTGAAGAACTGAGGTTTAAGATTTCAACATTCGATTTTTGAGAGAAACACATTTCAACTCAAGGCTATGTATTATAACTTCTTAATTTACAACTTCAACAGAAACTGATCTACTTTACAAGGGAGAACAGAAGAAAGTTTTGCCATATTTTGTCGCTGCATTATAAGGTCACAACCTTCCAGTCTGTAATGAGTCCTTGCCATCTGCTGCTGGACAACTCCCATTAAGCTGGTGACACGTACTCTGCTACTGGTAGCAACACATTTGAAATTTTAAAAAATTAAAGTCTGTATGCATTGAGATTACTTTTAAATGTAAGTGGTAATGATCACCAATGAAAAGTGTTGTATAGAAAATATAGGTTTTACTTATAGGTCATTAAATAGGGAGGGCAATAGGATTTTAGAGTAGTTTGACTCCACATGTCCCAAGTGACACATATCCCTTTCATATTGTTACTTATCTACCAAAGCTTGCATTTCTAAGTTCAATGCTATATCTGCACTTTATCCGTCTTATTTCTGAGATAACTTTGGAGTTGTCATATACTTCTTTTATGTTATCCACCTTATTTTAGTAACAGAGTCTCAAACAGCAATAAGAGAAGCAGAAGTAGGTCTCCTTTATTATAGGTATCAAAATTCCCAACTGAAGAAGAGGAGGTGAATATTAAGTTTTGGAAGATAATGAGTGGGCGCAGATATATCAAAGTTATAAACGTAAGAATAAGAGAGTAAAACAATGAATGTCCTAACGTTAGGTTGACCTAGAGTAAACTTAAGAAAAAATAATAATAAACAGACAAGCTTTTAAGTCATTTAAAAAGAAGTGAAGGAGATAGCTTCGTATGTAGGGCAGACAAGAAAAGTGGCTGGAGAAATTTTATCAACCATTATTGTCCTCTGTTGGCTACCATTATCTTCCAATTATTGTTGTCCTCTACTGATGACCTCTCTCGTACATTTCTTATGTCTTCATTTTCCCTTTGGACAGTTAAAAGACCGAACAGAAAAATGATTTATTGTGACAATATCAATACGGTTCTTCTGGTTCCAATTTCATATGATACAGGTCTTTGATTAAGAAAAATTTTAAAACACTTTAAAATTTAAAAATTTTAAAAAAATTTAAAAATTTAGCTGAAAGAATTCATGTACAATGTATGAAACAATCAATACAAAGCAAGGGGTCTCAATACTGTGATGTTGAAACAAGAAAAAGTAAATGACAGAGAGGAGGAAGGCTAAGATGGGAGGTCAAAGATGGAAATGGAGCTGGGACTACGTGACAGACAAGGCACATATCCTTACTGGCTACTACTCCTCACTCCTCTTGTTCTCTTGTGGTACTTGAAATACTGAAATCCTCCAGGGAATGGCTTACCCATCTCTCCCTCTTTATTCACAACCTGTAAAACAGGATACCTCTGTCTCATATCTCTAAATACAACCTAAGTGTCACTGTTTCCACATTCATGTCATCTGCACTGGCATTTCTACTGGTCTTTGGCTCCATACATTGAAGTGCCTAAATGATATTTGCATTAAAATGTGTTAGAGGATTCTTATATTTAATATATTTGAAGGAAATAAAAATGATTCTCAGTTCCAAACTAACAAAATCTTTTTCAGTTTTCTTAGTGCAAGCCCTCAGAGAAATAGTCCAGATATGCAATTAAACATGAAAGGAATTTATTAGGGCATTTTAGTTTCCTGTGTCTGTCATAATAAAAAATGCAAATTATTCTTTAACAACCATGGAAAAAAAGAAGTGCAGAGTAAATATGTGGGCAGGGTCACACTGCCTCCACATTCTGTAGAGGAAATTTTATCCCTTGAATCTTCCCGTTTCTTTTGGTCTTGGAAATTCCTTGTCTTTCATGGACACTATACCAATCTCTCCCTCTGTGTTCACATCAGAGCCTTCCCTTATCTATATGTTCTCATTTTCTGCCATATCAAAGATTCCTCTGCCATATTCCTTACCCATATAATATCACTTTCCATTAGGTCTGACCCAGATAATCCAGAATAATTTCTTAGTAAAAAATCTTCAATTCCATTACATATGCAAAGATCCTTTTTTAAAGGAAGTTAACATTTACCAATACCAAGGTTTGCGATGAGAAAATATCTTGGACAATTCATCTTACTATAGTCATCCTCTGGCCTGTCAAAATCATGTGCATTTTTTGTGCAAAATATATTCAATCCATCCCAACATCCCCAGAAATGTCAACTATGTCTCATCCCTAGATCATCATCTCTGTATCAGAAGCTTCAAAGTCACAGTCTCATCATTAACTCACTTAAATGAGTGAGACTTTGGATATGATCCACACTGAAGTCAAATTTCTCTAGAAAGCAAGTCGTTTGCCCTCAAAATATGATAGTAGGACTGTCAGAGCACATGTATTGCATTTCCGTAAGAGGACAGTATATGCAGTGGAAGATTCACCATTCCCAAGCAAATTCAAATCTGGAGAAAAAAAAAAAAAAAAAAAAAAAAACTTCTGTTAGGCTTCAAGGCCTGGGAGTGATCTAGGAGCTGCAGCTTCCTTCTCTAGACTCCAACCTGGCCTTCTGGTCTTCAGATTCCATTGATTCTCTCCACTCTTCCTCTTGCTCCCTCAGTATCAGCTTTCAAGTCCATTCTTTCTTTTCCTTAAAGGGTCACACATGTTCGCAGCTTAATGGCGTGACATCCTGATTTCTTGCCTGAAGAATTTTGGAAGTTCAAAAGATTTCTATCATATGCCTGAATTCTGTTTTGTTAGTCCACACTTTTGGTATTTCTGCACTCAGTCATTCTCAAAAATCTACTTGTTTTTCTGTGTGTGTCACAAAGATACCTTACTAGATAAGACAATCCTCTACAAAGATTTCCTTAATAGCACCATTTCTATTTTTGGCTTCTGATGAAATCTTTGAATAGTTTCATAATTCAGAAATTTTCAGCATGAAGTTGACCACCTTGACTCTTTGTTCTGTTGCCAGAGCATACTTTCCCCATGATGAATTTCCTAATTTTAATATTCTTCACAATTTTGAACCTCCCAAATTATCAAATTATTATTATTATTTTTTTGTTTAACAGTTACTTCCTGAAACAATTTTTGTTTCCTTCTCATATTTTTTTGATACCCAGCAAATAAAATTTAGGCTGCCCTTTTAACACTTTCCTTGGGAATCTCCTCAGCTAAAGTTCATCACAAATTCTGCTCAGCATAAAAAAGAACAAAACTCAGACAAGTTTTCGTCCCTATATGAGAATTACTTTTCCTCACATTTCCAATTATATAATCCTCACTTCTCCCTTAGGTCAATTCTGCTGTGTATTAACATTCATATTTATACCAAGATTCTGTTTATGGCATATATTTATCATCTAAGGTACTAGAGATTTCCATCTAATCTCTCACCAATAGTCCCTTTAAAGAAATTCAGATCTTTTTTAATCATGATTCTCCAAATTATTCCAGCTTTTAACTATTATCCAATTCTAAAGACACATTAATAATGTCTGGCCCTTCAGTATCCCTGTAGTATTTGTTTTATGGCTGATAACATTGGGTAACATTTGTTCTTCACCATACATTTTCTTCTGTCTGTCCCATATTTTTCTCTTCCTATCTGTATTAATGACAAGTCATTTGACACTGCATTCAGATAATACTGGGTCATCCCTTTATCTCAGGACTCTTAACTTTGTTAAACATGCAAAGATGATGTTTTCCTTAACAGTGTGCATAGATTCCAGAATTTGCACATGGAGATATCACATTGAGGGTCACCATTTTATCCACTCCATGTACTTCTACCTGTGTGAGAGGAAATGGAGGCCGCCTAGAGGTGGTTGAGAGAGTAGTCTGACCATAATGAAAACTTCTCCCTAATGGTGTTAAGGGGATGAAAGGCTTATGTGGAAGTGTTGTAAACTGTAAGAAAGATTTCCAAAGCAATCTCTCTGCCACATTCATCATATCTTTGTAGAATTGCTCTATTAGCTCATATCATCATCTCATCTCATTCAGCCTGCAGCAATAGCTGTCTAACTCTTCCTCCTACTTCCCTAAAATCCATGACTCACACTGTGCTCCCTGTTATGCTTTGAGCACATTCCAAATTTCTTTCTGTATTTAACAAAGACCTAGATGAGATAGACCCTGGGTATGCCTTAGCCCTCACTGTTGGAGTTGTAAAAAAACTAATAAATCATGTTTATTTACTTAATAACACTTAAATCGTTCTTGCTATGTGATGAATGTGGCTAAGAACTTCTAAATATTGATAATACTAAATTAACTCTCAAAAATTATATTTAGTTAACAGATGAATAAATCAAGATAGGGTGGGTTTAGTGTCTTGATCAAAGTGGCAAACTCAATAATGGTATGAAAGTAGTTGAGAGGCAAGTTCAGAGAGCAAGTATTTGTGGTTTTCTAACATCCTCATTACAGTAAAAATAACCAGTGAGACTTTGGGCTTCTTAACATTCCAAAAGGTGTTCTCTGTTCAGAATGGTTGTTAGAAAATAAGGCAGAGACTAAGTCATTTGTGTCTAAGTTCTCCTCAAATTCCCCTTCAGTGAGCTTCTCTTACTCTCATGAACCCCATTGAATAAAAGTGAATCGGAGGCCTGGAATATGACCTGATCAGCATCTCTCCATATGGGAGCATGCAGGGTGAAGAGCACATTTTCCCACTTGACCCTCTCCCTGAGCTTACACCCATCCTCTACCTCTGTCACACTTTTCATCACTGCCCTGCCCTGAGCTGAGTTCCCAGGTTCTCAGATTAGATTCCTAAAGTTAGTGGCACTGTATCTTGTAAAGATGAGATGCTGGTTGCACGTAAGTTGAGAACAACTTAAACAATGAACTGTTGAACCCAAATTTTGAAGTTTTGTTTTAAGACCTGTCTGCACTCAAATGGCTACTACTTAATAAATACTTGTTGAATGAATGGCTAGCAAACAATAATAAATTACAAAGTTATTAATTTTCTATTTTATAGTGTATTTTGGTTTGAAACTGTCATTTCTCCCTACTTGGAATACTCTGACCTTCCCTACTTATCCCTCAGGCCTCATCTGGAATGTCACCTCATCTGGAAAACCTTCCTGGCCTTACTGTCCTGACATTGCTGTAGCACGGAAACAGAGACAGTGTTGTGTCCCTAACTCTACCATAGAGGGACAACCTCTTTTTCTAGCTCTGTTATATAGCTGCAAACCTCTGTAATTAGCTCTACATAAAAGTTAGCATCACTTCACCAAAATAAGGTCTCATGCAATTCTGTCTCTTCAGTAGATATTTTTAAATTCACATTAGCATTTGAGTTATGATGTTAAGGTCAAGATACTCAGGGTGCTATTTTTAATTTTCCACAGGCTTAGGAAATACTTACATTTAAGATTGTGGATTAAAATGTTCTAGACTGAAGTGATTTATTTATTTTCAGCTTTATGTGATACTTTTCATGCAAGTAAGTTGCCCTTTGTTCTTGGCCACAGTTCTGTCTTCCCACTGCTAATATAGCAACTGCCAAACCAGCTGCTTCCTCAAACCTAGAAGATGTCATAAAAATATTTTCAAAGTTAAAATATATGGAAATTGAAAAGTAATATTATATAGGCAAAGGTCAAAAATATTATGTGGGCAAAATTTTTCTTTAGATGTAGGATTGCTATAATAAACTTGTGTTAGTTACTCTGTGCAGATAGATACTAATTTCATTTTTTCATTTTATGAAGGAAACTGAAGGAATTTGGATATACTTTCACCATTAAGATTATTTGAAGTAAATTTCATTAGTTTTATACTTACTTGTTATTCAAATACAAATGTTAATTCTAATAATTTTTAATTCTTTAATACTGTTTTTGGACTCAAAATTTTGAAGGTCTAGGGACTTGAAAAAATAATCCTGAATTAATGCCATGATACCTTCTTCCTTGAAGGGAGTTTTCCATAGCACTTCAGTGGCTTGTAGAACAAAAATTTATAGGTATATCCAAATAAGTCCTAGATGATGTATGTACCCAAGGACCCTAGTCTATCTGTGAATTATGATAATACATATATCAATGTGTATCTATGTATATATTCTGAAATTATTGATACAATCTTATAAAGCATTATTTTATGTAGTTTTAAAAAATAGTCTTTTATAAAGGAATAGAATTTAAGACTGTGTTCTTTTCATATAAATTGCATTTTCACACAAAATAGCGCATTTGTAATTTTAGTTATTTTAAGCAAAACTCACTTCTACTTGAATAAAAAATGCTACTTATTATTTCTGATATGTAAAACAATAAAGCCTACCCAATCTTCAAAATCAAAATAAGATCCTCATTATGATGTAGAAGTCTGCTACACATGAATTTCAACTTTCTAAGAATAATACATGTATATATGTTATACATATACATAAAAGTTACAATACATAACCTGTTTTAGGTCAGCTTGACCTTATCCCATAAGGTCTTTTTTTTTTTTTTTTTTTCTTACTTGAGAAGTAAAATGAAATGAACAAAAGATGGTATTGTTAAGGTCATATTAATCTATAATAAATTAGCTTTTAATGTGCCAAATATTAAGTTCACCCCCAAAGCTCATCACTTTTCATTTAATACATTCAGGTAAATGAGTCTGGGAGACAGATAGCCACCTAGGAAGACATCATTCTTGAATGCCCAAACGTAGCATAAAGGAAATGGACATTAGTTGGAGCTTACAGTAATCTCAGAGGATCTTTATAGGTATTGGCTTAGTCATAAATTGACAAAGAACCTTGTTTGCCCTCAGCTGTCAAGAACCATAAGAGAAGATGTTTTAAAATGTTTTGAAAAATTTTAATGGATGACCATTTGTTTAAACTCCAGCTGTGGTTCATTGTTTGTACTACTTCCTTTTCATAGAAAAATTACAAAAAAAAAAAAAAGTATAAGCTTTTTAGCTATAGATTTTCATAGTAATTCAATACTTCCCATAATTTCAAATATTTATTAAATTGCATTTAAGGGTTATCAGAAGAATTATATTTAAGACATTTAAGTACGAAAAGTATTTCACATTCAGATGCTAGTAGTCTGTGTGAAATTAAAGTTGTGTTATTTTAAGAATTTTCAAAATTAACTGTAAATAATAGAACTACTATACATAATGTAATGTAAATTTGTATTTTGTTGAGTTGCATCAAATTAGTCTCTATGCAAAAGCTAATGTAAAAAAATGAACCTAAATTTAAGATGTTTTTTCATGTTATCTTAGAATTTGTAATTTTGATCAATGTCCTTATCAGATCTTAATATGAAATATTTTTTTCTTAGTCTTCATAGTATCAGGGAATTATTGTTATGGCTTTTAATTATTTTTTATCCTCTATTTAAATTCCATGTGATCTTTAACAATTTAACTCCACTAAAAATAACATGCTTTATTCCTTAATCAAATATCTTATTAGGAATTAATACAATTTCATTTTCTGTCCTTGTTATCTATATTTGCTTTATATATTAGTGGTAATTTCCACTGTATGTACACATAGAGTATAAATAAAATTCACATGGATGGAGATTACTAATTTTTTAAATGAAATTGACACTTCCTACATGTTTTGGGATTATTTTTCCACAATAGTATAAAAATCCTAAGATCCTATTGCAGTGAATCGCTTTAAATAACTTAGGACTGTTAGACTTCAACTGTCAACTAATCAAACATGTTTACTAGAATTACTCTTGTAAGGAGAAATACCAGCTTCCAAAATTGTTATGTACTTCTTCAACTGGAAGAATCAAGATGGGATGTTTATGAGATTGATTTTAGGTTCTGGCATTTCCACACTGAAATAGCAAGGCTAGCAATTAGATGGCATTAGCTGAGATTTATGACATAACATCCTTGAACTTCTGGGCAAGGATTCAGGTTAGTTTCTGAACTACATGTTGTGGAACAAGTTTTTAGTCCTGTAAACTTTTTAATTGATTCATGCCATAAATTAAAAGAACCACTGTTTCTTCAAGTAAAATTTCAAGTAAATTTTTTTAATTAGTCACAGAATTATGTGACAAAGAATTATGTTGCTATGTCTAGGGACAAAGAATTATGTTGCTGTCAGTTATTGGTCACTTCCTTTTCATCTTTCCTTAGCCTAAGCTGGAAGGTGCAGCATTATTATAATGAAACATGACCAGCGATGGTCTTCAACACTGTACAAGTTCACAGCATCATGTGATAAAATTTGAAGGCAGTTTCTCAAATTCTGTGCCAGATTTTCTATTCTTTTTTTTTTTTCTTTCTTTCTTGAACATCGGTGGCTGAATCCTCTAATAGGTTATCAATAGCACAGAAATATCGAGTTCTCCTGAAATCCTTTTTTGCCACCTCAACATACACTTGCTCTACACTTCTAAGGCAGAAGCCAAGAGAGCTTAAATAAAATACAAAAGCATATTTCATCCAACAACCAAAAACGCCACAAGGGTAAATGAAAATTCTGAACAAAAATCATACTTAATTTAATATTTTTTTGTTTTCTAACATTTTTATTAATATTCTATATAAAAATAAGTCTGCGGGAAGGAAAATAAAATGGCCTTCTCTAAGGCATCATATACTTTACCTCAAGTGACAGTGTTATTTCTACAATAGCTCTGTTTGAAATACTACCTGTCCAATTTCATGAACTTCTCTGATGATGAGTTTGACAGTCTTACAGATGCTCTCTAGTTCATATATTCTCTGAACTGTGGCACAACATAGTCTGCTTACTTTCATGCCTGTTATAAAACATTTAAAAAGCATTTTGGGAGCAGAAGTAGATGTTGCAAAAATTCCCTTTGGTAGTTCAATTTTGTGAACCCAAAAAGAGGCTATATTTGTCCTTTTAAAAATTAAAGTATCTCAAGAAACCCAAACTTCTCTCTCTATTCTCCCTCCACCTTGCTCTCTTTCTCTTTTCTGAGACAGAATACCAAAAAATGATTATCACTTTACAGAGACAATTAAATCTTGCTCAATTAGTAAACAGCAACCAATGGACCCATGCTACAAAGTCAATGCCAGGCATTAGGACTACCCAGTGATATGGTTTTAGTCAAGGCCACTACAACAAACCCAAAGATAGGTCTAAAACACAGATGGAATGAGTTTTAGTAAAACAAACTCAAGGAGTTTTGGAGAAAGAAGCCGTAAAAACAAAGGGAAAATACAGTTAGAGACAATATATTTAAAACAAGTATTAATAATAAAAATGATTTTCTTAAAGTAAGTAACTTTTTAAAGGCATTTTGGTCAAAATAACTTAGTAATATGTCAGAAGTTCAAATGATTAACAATTTGGTGATAAAGCAGACTCTGATATCTAGGCGCAGGATAACTTAAGACAGTTTACAAAAAAAATGCCTAAATTCTAATTTCAAAAAAAAAAAAAAATTCACGTTAGCTTTTGGTTAATCATATTGCCGTATGAATAGAATCATTCTATTTTTCAACATCTTAATAATTCATATTTAAAATAATGTGTATATAATGAATGTAAGCAAGAAGGAATCATTTCACAAACTTCAAAAAATTATAATATGCCCTCAATTTTTCAATTTATTCTCATTTTTAGTAATTATAAACATTTGAATTATAAGTATGTCTGTGTTTAAATATGCAAAATTTGCAAATATGTAAATAGTATAATCTTATCACTATATTAAGCAACATTGGCTCTATTATTTCATCTTAATAGGAAAAAAGAATTTTCCTTCTGTGTTTGGAAATTCTTCAGTATTGATCAGCACAACATATCCCTACAGCTTGCATATAGTTCCAGAACAGGGTTTCCTAAGAGAAGGGAAAAAAAGGAACAAAAATAAAACATTGAGAAAGATCTGTTTTGGAACAGATATGGAATACTTACTGTAAAAGCATTACTTTATTTATTTTCCAAGTTGGGAAGTTTAAGTTCACAGAAATTAATTTAATTTAATAACAAACAAGATATTTATTTATTTATTTTTATTTGTTCTAATTTGTTGTACATGACAGTAAAATGTATTTATCATTATATATATTATAATTTATCTGTGACGGAATATGTGAATTATTACATTTAAACAAGGTAATAGTCTTTTAGGTTTTTTCAGACATAAGAGAGATCTAGGTGAAAGAAAACCAAAAATGATTTAGATGTTTTTCTCAAGAACATGTAATTCATATTGCTTTGACTATTTTTAAGGTATCAAAATAAATTACCCGAATGGAATTAAATAGGGAGAAACTTTTCAAAACTATTGAAAGGGATTGAACTTACCTGCCCTAAAAGAAGGTGGAGTAAAGCTTTGAAGCACTAAGGTAACACACAAGAAAAAAGTACTACAGAATGAATGATCAGGGCACTTAGGCTAATGTGATTAGGTTATCTCATCTGCATTTGCTGCTTGGTATTTACATTTACGAATGTGAGGTTCCCACTCTCTTGTGCCAAATTCACAGTTGAACATTTCCTTCTGAATTATTGTTTTAGTAATAAGTAAAACTATCAAAGGGCACAAAAAAGAATTTTCCTTCTGTGTTTGGAAATTCTTCAGTATTGATCAGCACAACATATCCCTACAGCTTGCATATAGTTCCAGAACAGGGTTTCCTAAGAGAAGGGAAAAAAGGAACAAAAATAAAAACATTGAGAAAGATCTGTTTTGGAACAGATATGGAATACTTACAGTAAAAGCATTACTTTATTTATTTTCCAAGTTGGGAAGTTTAAGTTCACAGAAATTAATTTCAAGACCCAGAGCAGAGTGTTTTTATATCTAAATTAAACCATAACTCAAATCTATGGCAATCCCATCAAATTATATGGTTAAAATACCACTGTTTATTCCTATAACAAGAAAACAAAAAAGAAGGGTTATAAACATTAAAAAAAGTGTTTACAGAGGAAGAAAAGCATGCAGAAGGAAGAGGAATGGTGAGTGGAGGGTAGGGTGGGAGATACCTCCAAATGTGAATAATTTCTTTTGTTTGTAATTAGTGTCTTAGATGAATAATCATATTCATATGAATAGTTTCCCAAAGTAACCACTGGAATTTCAGATATTCCTTAGTGGATTGATGCTGGCTAGGGACATATCCATATGAATCTAAGGGTTTAAATCTCTTAGAAGACCTTATGAGAACGAGTTGCCCAGCAGGAAAAGGACCCTTAACTGAAATTTCTTCCAGCCAGAATCCCTAACCTCCACATATATTCTATACTTCAGCCCCATGAACCAATTTAGTGACCTCAAACACATACACTGTCATGACACACTTTACTCACGTTTCTCCAAGGTGACATCCTCAAGCCTGACCTTCCCCATCTTTAATCATGAATGACAGTAAATATATTAACATTCACAAGTTCACATTGATTGAAACTTTCTAAGTTATTTTGGGATTTTTCCAAATGTATGCCTTACTCTATGCAACCCTTTGGGTTAGTATTTCTAGTAATAATTTCTTCTCTCCTCCTTACATCCTAATCACTTTATAATAGTCATTAAATCTCCTTAATGATAATGCTGGTCCTTTGGGAGTGGAATCTCTTATTCCTTTTCACATCCTCAGTAGGGCTAACACAATTTTTGCAGTTATATTTATTTCATTATGAAATTTTAATACTGAATTTAGCCCAAGGTTTCTCCAGTCTTCTGCCTTGGAAATGATATTTTATCCTTTTTAAATACAACATTAACAATAAATTGTACTTCACACATTTAAAATTAAGGGATGCTTCAGGTAAAAGATGGTAAATTGTTTATACAGACACCAGTTCTCAGTTCTTCCAATGAAATCATTGAAATGATGTTGGTAATATCATAAACCAACTAGCAATGTCTTAAGAGAAGAGGTATCATTAGTAAAATTTTGAAGATCAAAATCAGAGGTACCATGTACCCAAAGGACCAGAAAACTCTAAAACTCTATAAATCTTGGACTGACAAAGAGAAATATTAGATTTCTCAATTCTCTTATTTTTAAAAAAATTTTTTTATTCTAATTTGTTGTACATGACAATAGAATACATTCATACATTTTGATAGATCATACATAAATGAAGTATAATTTCTCATTTTTCTGATTTTATATATTATAGGACCACATTGGTCATGATTCTCTACTTAACTCCTTGCTCTCATACATCATTTCCTGATCTAGACTGAAGACTGAAGCTTTATTCTTTGGACAGGATGCTTCGGGCCCTGTGAATTATAGAAGATTAGGTAGATTTGAGGACAAGTGTCCAAAATGTAAGCAAGGAAAAAGAGTGAAAATTTACACATTGAGAAGAGACCATTCAAATTTTATTACATAGCCAAAACCAAGAGGTATGACAGAAAGTTTAAGAGTACTCATAAAATTCTATTATAATTTTTACCAATTTTTACTCAGAAAAGAAATGGAAAATTGACATAGCAGTCAACATCTGAATGATACAACAATCAATAATGGAAAATAGAGAAACTGTACAGAAATAAAACATTAAAGAAACAGAAATATATAAAATATGTCAAGAGAACGTGAATTTCCATATTGAAAATATCACTAAATGACACACTCAAATGAAAATAGAATAAAACAAAAGATAAATTTGTGCTCTTTTTCATTAACATTCTATCTTTGGAATTTAAAACTACTTTCTAAATATAATAATACTGACACTTTTGAGATATCCAAAGTAAAATGTAAACAGATCAAAAGCATGATTTGTAATTGACTGTAACTTGGTGTTTAGAGATACATGTAATATTTTCAAATATTCTGAGGGAAGAGAGTAAGTATACTTTTGTTCCAATTAAATTTTAATGAGCATGTATAAGAACGACACTACCCCCAAGAGAAAGATAGAAAGATTGCAGTTGTGATCAACTCCATAAATTTTTATTCTCTCGTACTAAGATCAGTTGCCTTTATTTCTATTCAAATGAACATTGTCATAATTTGTCTTCTTTATTATCACAGAGAAAAAAAGAGAAATGCAGTATCATAACCTCCAGCATTCTTATATAATACCTTCTTGAATCTCATTTACATGCTTATGAATATATTTATTGTGCTCAAAGCCAATTTCCTAATGTTTTCTAAGTTGTTCAAGGCATTAAGCCAGGATTTTTCTTAGTTATAAGCATATTGATTTTGACAGTTAAGAGAATTTGAGATTTCTGTATTAATTACTCTGTTTACATAAAAATGAGCTTCAGCTCATTTGTATATTCTTATTACAAACATTTTCAGAATTACAGAGCAATTACATGAATTACTAAAACAGTAAGACATTACTAATTTAATTTAATATGACACAACTATATCATTTGTTCACAAAAATAGACATTAGCATTTGAAATTATAATTATCTAATTGTAAAAATGCATGTAGTTCTAAATGTATATGATTATCTGAATTAATTAATTCTATGACAATAATGATTTAGATTGCTACATTCAAGTTATTTCATATTATTATGATTACTGGAGACAATAATGTTCAAAATGCTGTGGCAAGTAAATATTAAAATACCAAACTGATTAAATCAAATAAGAAATGAGAAAAGATATTTTGGGTTGATTCCATTCATTTCAAGTTTTTTTCTCAAAGGGATATATAACAGAAAGCACTTGAGATTAAATAATTTAGAAGAGACTAATTAGTCTGCCAATGTTAGGGCTTTCAGAAGAAATAATATGATATATACTTAAAATAAAACTCCTAAGGTTTTTTGTTGTTGTTAATACATTTAAAAAATCTTTTTAATTGTAGATGGACACAATAAGTTATTTTATTTATTTATTTTTAATGTGGTGCTATGGATCAAACCCAGTGCCCCGTACATTCAAGGCAAGTGCTCTACCACTGAACTACAACCCCAGTCCTTCTTAATAATTTTTTAAATGTTGCTTAAAAAGTAATGATTTTGACTCTTTTTAAGTCTATTAACTCAAAATCTTTTTATGCCTCAGCACCTCTGTGAATCTTCCCTTCCTTTTCTTGGATCTTGGTTTCATATCTCGACTGTATTTCAATATTGCACCAGTATTAAAATTGAAGTTAAAATTATCATTTCTAAAATTTGAGTGCAGCTTCACAGTTTACCAAACACATCAAATGTTCTGCCAATAGAGCCTGTATGAATCCTCAGAGAGTTATATTATTCCTCATTCATTGCTAAGGATATAAATCATGACCAGAAGACTTAAGATGGATCAGGAGAATACTCTGGACTTTAAGCACAGATCTGCTAAGATTAATTTCAATAAATTTCTTTTATTATCCAAGTTTAATAAGCCACTTAGTCTTTTGAAATGCTAGTTTATTTCTTGTCTCAGACATGATCCAAGGCAACTTGAACACTTGGAATTTGGAGGATATGGACATCACCTAACAATATACCCCATTATCTTCTTCCAATACACTAGAATAACTGGAACTTAATTTATCCAAAACATTTCTTTCTTCAACATGATCTCTTTCTATCAATCCTATTTCGCCATATATTAGAAGATTTATTTTCCCTTAAAAGGCATCAAAGTAGTTTTTTATATTTCCCCAGCCTTAATTGAGTTTCTTATTGTAATTCTGAGCCCACTATGGCTTATTTTTCCTGGTGTCTGGAAAACTAACATGAGTCTCAAACCCTTGATTTATTTATTTGACAATAATATTATCAATACTTAAAATAATATTTAAATAGCTTTGTTTTGCTTTAGACTCAATATAATACTAAGTAAACAGCCCAACTATAAAACAAGAGATAATTTTGTTGGACATAAAAAACAATTGCACTCATTTCATCTAGTTGAAAACTTCACAAAATACTTCAAGTAAAAGTTATGCATCAAGCAATAAATGTCGTCATATACACTTCATGTTTTAGAAAAGTAAATATTGCTAAAGTATTTTTTAGCTTGTAAAAGTAACTTGGTTATTCTGTAACAAATGTTTTGTAACTCTCCAAAAGCATAATTAAACTTTCAAAGTAGTGTTATTGAATTTACTTTTAAGTTTAGGAAAGATTGGTCATTCATGTGAGGAGGTACATCTCAGTGACATTTTGCAAAACATACAAAATAAAATTCTTCTAAGTCAAAACATTTGTAAATTGATCTTTCCTCTGCTTTTAGACATTATATAAGTGATCATTTTCAATTATTTAAAGTCTACTTCATAATTATTTCTTTACACTTATCAGAACCAAAAGTTTTTATTTCATTTAACTCTATAAACTATTTGATTTTACTGACCAAAACTACTTTTGCTGTATTTGTCTACTGTTGTTGAGTTATGATGCTGCCTCTTTAGTTAATGTAGCATTCCAAAACATTCATCATTAGCCAAACCAAAAAACAGTACATAAATATTGGTAATGAAGTAGTTTTGGGGCAGGCTGTAGTAATATATGTGATCTATATTTATTAAAGGAAAATATTAATTTTAAGAATGAGGAAAAATTCCTTCATTTTATTTCTTTTCAATACATTGATACAATTTGTCTTGAATTTCAAAACCTTCTAGAATAGCAAATGATTTTATTTACACAATGAATTTACCAGTACATGTTATAAGTTCCACACTAAGATAATAATGTTCAGTACTAAGAACTAAAGATATTTAAAATGTTAGTTCGAAGCATGTATTTGTGCTGTAATTATTGGAGTAAAACATGTATTATCAGTCATAAAATATGGCTATCTCAGTTTTCAAAATTATTATCATTTAAAACTATTTTCCTCTATAGGTGATTAAAACAATGCTAACTGTATAAATTATCTTCCACAAATTTCAAGCAAATTATAATAGACTGGTAATGTAGCATAGTTTGAATTTCCAGATCTAATAAATTACCTTTGATATTATCATGCACACTAAATTCATGCAGCATTGGTAGACACTTATTGTTAGGAGTTGAGTGTCACTCACCTTTTTTCCTTTATGCCTTAAGGAAATATGACACAAGCATCGCCTGTCAAATGAGAAATGAAATGCTTTTTCATTGTTAGTGAAAACGGAACTCATTGTACTGCAAATTTGCAAGGAAGGTAAGGTGTTGAAAGGAATAGGCTTTTGGAATCCAGATGCACAGGAAGGAAAGCAGAGAATTCATAGCTCTTTTCTGCGCATTTGTGAAACACTTAGTTCAACGAGTTCAATAAGAGGAAAGCTCATGACAACTTGTCCATGTTGTCCCAGCACTCCCTCTTGAGCTGGATGCAAATGAGGCAGCCCTTGGCCCTCACTGTGCTGGAAGCCATCCTGTTCCACCCGGAGAGCTCATTTTAGAGTAAAGCTGGCAATGTTCATGACAGTGTACAGAGAAACTGTGTCATTGGTGACCTTGTTAATCTACCAAACTTTTATAAACTCTGCTTATCACTGGACATTCTACTTTATTGAACTAATAAATACTCTTAAACATGTATGTAAATTTTTTCTATACAGGGGAAGCCAGTCTGTTATGCATGTAAAAATGTGAACAGAAAAACTGTAGGTTGAAAGAGTTTAAAGAATCTGTATCCTTGATGTTTCTGAATTGCTGCCTGAGTCCATACAGAAACCTACATATCAATGTTGGGAACACATTCCATACCTACAATATTATAGTACGGAAATGAGCAAGACAAACTTGGGAAATTGTGCTTTCATTTCTTATTGCCTTTTGTAAGATCTCCAAATCTCTGGTAGAAAATTATAAACTAATACACTATATAACTGAGCCAAATCAAGTTTGAATTTCTGTTTACCTGCAACTCCAGATGTCTTAACCAATGCATATTTTTTTCTTCATTAGCATGTCAAGCACCCTGACATAAAATGGCATCTTTCCTGGACCAGTAACTGGTATTAGCCTCTCCTTTTAATTAGTTCTAAATTTGTCCTACAATTTACTCTCCAAACTGAATCCATACTCTATGCTGGAAATACAAATGTCATCTTGTCTTGTCATATCTTAAAAGCCTTTGAAAGCTTTTTCAAATCTCCAAGAATAATGTACAAAAGCCTTATAATCTCCTATAAGGTTCTTTAATAGACTGACTTCTGTTTACAGACTCAAATTCATTTTTCCATACACTTTCCCCATGTTATTTGTTCTAATCAAAACCTTCCTTTATATAAAAAAATCTGTATAAGTACCTTGATTTCTCTAGTAGTAGGTACTTTGTATTTAGTATTCTACATATGTCTCCTGTAAGTGCAATTAGTTCTAAAAGCGAACATATTTGTATAATGCAGAGAACACAGATCTGCCTTTTAAAAAGATTAATGTTTATATAGATTAACTAATATACTAACAAATAGTCCTGTTCAAAGTCTTAACAAGGTAGGTATATACTTAATTTTGTATGGTTAAAATAAAAAACAGGGAAAGAAAAATAAAGAATTAGATTGGAACACATGGAAAACCCAGGGCAAACTCATTTGCTTGCTTGAAAATAACTTTTCAAATTATATTACTCACCTGCCAGAACAGTAAAATTGTCATGCTTTACAGTTCAAAAACAGAATTATCTATTTTTCACTCTGGTTATTTCAAGTGTGACTGTCTATATTATTTACAGAAAAATTATGCTAAAATCAATATGATATTGCTTTGCATTAACTTTTAATATTTGCTCAAGCACATAAAGTGTATGTATACATTTATTCGAGAATTTTTTTCTACTTTAAATCAGAACTATTTTCATGACATTTCTGAGTTCAATAGTTCATCAAATATTTCAATTCTGTTCCTAAATTGTCACTTAGGGGAAAAAAAAAAAGTACACTTATTAAGTTCTCTGGCAATTAAAATAAAGCTTTTAGAGAAAATTTCAACCTACAAAGAATTTTCTTCCTCATTGTTAACTGCACTCCGACCTGTATTGTTATGCTTTACCTCCAATCATTTGCCTATTTGGAATTCCATCCTACTATTCTTTTTATATCTCTCTTTTCCAAATGCTCTGCTATAACTTCCAAACAGAAGTGTATCCTATTTGTGTATCTTTGCTGTGGTTGCTTTTTCATCTGCCTGCTCCTAGTTTTTTTTCTCAGTTATTTTTGGCAGAGTAAGGCAAGGTGCCTATAACCTGGTCAACTGCTTCCTTTACACACAGTCTACTGGTCTATGGTTATTGTACTTTGTTTTAAATCTGATTCCTCAAGTACATCAAAGTTTCCTGTTGAACTTATCTTTAAATTCTCTCTCTGACATTTCCTTTTGAGTATCCCGAATTGCCGAGAGGAAGGGCTTAGACAGAATTAGTTTAATTAGATCAATAGGTGACCAGAGCCAAAGAGATGCAGAAAGGAGAAGGGAAAACCAATGAAACAATAAAATATTATTTCAAATGTATGAAAATGAAAAGCAAAAAACCCCAAAATTAATGAACAAGCCAAGAGCTTAATAGTTCCCTTTTAATTGTTTCATAGAAGTAGTTTATTTGAAATATCTTCTGAACAAAACAAAACTAAACCAAAACAAAGCAAAAGAAGCGAAGTCCCACAGGTTATACAACAGGCATTCTTCTTTGCAATTTATGAAAAACAAAGCTCAGGTTTAGAATCATGATTTTTCTAGCACCTTGCCCAAAATGACACAAACAGTAAATGGCAGAATGTTAGGATCAAGATCTTGGTGGCAGACTAGCTAATAGTCTACTAAATAGCACTGAATTAATTTTCACATTAATTACTTTTTAATACATATGCTCTATGTAAACCGTGGCACTAGTAGTAGTGTGGAGATAAGATTGCCCTCCAGATGGATTTGTTTATCCACACACTTATCTATTCTTCCACCCATGCAGTTTATAATCAGGTACTGAAATCCACTGGTTGCCTTCAAAAGATAAAAACCCAGAGAACAGTGTAAGATGACTCATGTCCTGAAATCTCAAAATGAGAGATTTCATTATTGGGTAAAATTACAGAAGAATAAACTTAACTCAATTTTCATTCCAGAAAGATCTTCTGAAGATGGTAATGACTCATCAGGGCAAGAGGGTATCTATCATTTATCTATCTATCTATCTATCTATCTATCTATCTATCTATCTATCTATCTATCTATCTATCCTATCTATCCCTCCATCCATTCATCATCTACCTATCTCTCTAATATGTGTCTGTCAAAACATATATGAATATTTTCTTGATAAGTACAACGAGCATTATGGAGTTCTATTTTTCAATCTACTTTAACTAATATTAGCCACTGAATATTTATTGATTAAAACTAAAATGTTCATGCCCACTTTTTTATTTTATCTTCTCTTAAGTAATATAATAATTTGTACTAATATTTTGTGGGTTTCTTATTGTTTTGTTTATTCTCCATTTGGCTCTAAAAAATTAAATTTAGCTAGGAGGATAATGATGTTGAAATATTTTCTTCATCAAGGGAAATGGTCAAAAATAACAAACACAAGGAGGCTATGAAGTGTTTGTAGATCGATTTATTTTGAAATCAAAATTATGCTGGATTTATTTAAAAACAAAATTTTTCTCCATGGACATTTAATAAATTTGGCTAGTTGACTTTTTCTACTTTAAGGAACCAGTTTTTCTCCTGTTGTGGCTTTTATTAATAACCATTTCTCACATGCTTGTTTTTGAATTTAAATTACTTGCTTAAGAACTATAAACTCTTTGGAAATTGACAAGAGATATATGATTTATCTTTTGTAAGCCAGGAGCTGAGAATCTAGGACTCATTTAATAATACCACTTAATGAATGTCTTTCACTGTCAAAATTGCTTTCTACACATTGCAATAAAAATGTACCATTGAAAAACTAGAGATTGAGATTATTTTACCAAAACAATAGCATTTTTTAGTCATATCTGATTTCTGTACATATTTTAAACAAAAGATTAGGTCCTAAGCTTCACTACTTTTTCAGGTTATCACTCAGTAACAAGAAAAAACAAAAGCACACCCTCAATATTGGGTATCTCCCAACTCTTAGCGAATTAGTCACTGGCCATGTCCATCATCAGAGAAATAAATATACCAATTTTGAATAAAAACAATTTCTCAGTTAACTAATGATAGAAATATTTATCTTTCAATTGTGTGAACTTAGTCATAATTAAGAGAGGAGCTCTTCCAACAGTTATCTGTACTTTAGTAATTAGGTGTGTATATTGGGAGCAAGTATGTTTTTTATATTATTACTTTATTCCTTGATGACCATTGATGTGAATGCTGTCAACATTTTTAAATGCTTGAATTTCAAAACTGACCTTATTAATTCAACTTTCAGCACGCCTTTAACTTTAGTCTCATAGACTTGTATACACATGTTAAATTCTCATTTTCATATTCTGAAGAGCAATTTGCTCATAGATCAAATTTGTAAAATGATTTATGTAGACATGACATGATGCTAAAGTAACATGAATGCATTGTTCTTTTTATAGAACTCTCTGACTGGGCACAGTGGCATGCACCTGTAATCCCAGTAGTTTAGGAGGTTGAGGCAGGAGGATCATGAGTTCAAAGGCAGCCTTGGCAATGGAGAGGCACTAAGCAACTCAAGGAGACCCTATCTCTAAATAAAATACAAAATCGGGTTGGGGATGTGGCTCAGTGGTTGAGTGCCCCTGAGTTCTTCCCAGGTACCAAAACAAACAACAGAACTTTATGAAAGAATTCATTCATTCACACATTCAATTACTGGGCAGTGAATATGTGACCAGCAATTTTCTTCCTGGTTCTGAGATGACAGTCACATTTGTTTCCATCTCATGGTTGTATTATAACCATGCCTCTATTTTTTTTTTTTTTTTTTTTTTTTTTCCTCTTCTCATAGTTTTCTTCCATGTAACTATCTTCTTAACAAACATAAGTAAACTAATTGCCTGCCATAAATTGACACATAAAAACAATTCACAACTGCTGAACTTGAACTGCCAGTTTCATTACCAATCTGCCATTAGCTAGATAAATTGTGTCCCAGAAGATACACAAAGTCAGATTGTACATCCATTTCCCTTTTGTTACATATGATTTTCCTAGAAATATTTTTCATTAATATTTTCACATCTTTGGTTCCAATATTCATGATTCCATCATTTCTATTAAGTGTTCATAGATTTCCCTTTTTCTTCTTTTCTTTTTCCTAACCCTTCGGTTAACATTACTACTAACTGAAGACCCTCTGGCAGGTTAATGGAGAAGAAAGGAGAGCAAGCATTAGGCTAACGCCTTCACATAGCCACTGTATCAAAGAGCAGGCAAACATGAGCAGTATCCTGGTTGGGAGAAAAGAATACTATCGAGATGTTCTGTAGAAGTATTTGAGATAATAGGGGTATTCTAAGTAGAAATACTATGATTGAGAATATCCTTAGTAGGAATATCTGTTTTCCTTAGTCTAGTTGACTGTCTTTGGTTATCTAATAACAGGTGATAAGTTTAATACTTTTTGTGTAACTCAAAATAATGTCTTCTGATTACCAAAACATGTATGTTTAAAATTGCTTTATGTTCTCTTTGGATCTGGAATGTCCCTAAAAGCCCATGTACTGGAAGCATGGTTCCCAATGCAGCAAGCTTCAGCGATAGGGGTTTTAGGGAATGATTAGGACTCTGACCTCATCAATGGAATAATCCAGTTTTGGGGTAATCCATTGATAGCTGAATGAACTACTGGGTGGTAACTGTAGGCAGGTGGGGTTTGGTTGAAGGAAAAGTTTCCTCAGGGTGTATTCTTGAACTATAACCATCCTTGTTCTCTTCTTTCCTTTCTTTCCCACCCCATATATCCTTCCTACTTGTCATGAGCTGAGCAACTTTTCTCCACCATTTTCCTCCACCATGATGTTCTGCCTCAACTCAGGCCCAGAGCAATAGAGTTGGCCGATAGTGAAATGAGGACACTGAAACCACGAGCCAAACTTTTCTTCCTCTCCAACTGTTCTTGTCAGATATTTTGGTTCCAGGTATAAAAAGCAGAATTCCAATTTCATAAAGGATGTGACCCTTGAGGAAAAGAAATAACTTAATATATGAAGATAGTTTTAATGAAAAGAGACTAGCCAAGAAAGTCATTTTTAGAGAAGCAAAAATATCTTCCTCGTGCCTTTTACCATGCATCGTGTAAGTATGCACTATAGTCTTCCCATACAACAAGCCAACTGGCACATAATTTAATGTTGTTTGTATTCCCTAAATTCAAGGGATTACCTGTCATATAAAGATCCAAGTATTTTATTATAATGTATTTGTACTTGGAAAACCACATGCTGATAATGAACAACCGCATTTTTCCATTTACTGTAAATTCTGTTAAATTAAATAAAGTTGCAAGGATATTATCATAAGTAATTTACAGATTTGGTTAGGTGTTACATATTGATTATTTTACTTTAATTATTAATTATGTCCTCACAGTCTTTAAGATTTTTCACTTGAAATTATCTATTAAAATTTCTACATTATAAGTTATTTAAATATCATTAGATAAAAATATAAATACATGAAAATTTTTTTGTGAATAATATTTTATACAAACTAAATAACTGGTTTGTCTTTTGGAATTTTGTAAGCCATCATCGATATAACTAGAATTTTGCACATCAATTTACATGGATGACCACACATTTGTTTTTTGGCTTGGGAGTTACCACGTGAGAATATTACTTAACTATCACCATGGGTGAGAAAAATCACATATTTAGTTGTGTTCTGTATAAACATTCTGTAATGCTTTTTTCTCCCCTTTTAAAATTTCAAATGGATTCAGTGATTCTCTAACAAGAGGTCTTGGACCACATAATACAACATTTGAATCAGAAAATCATAGAGTGATCTCGATCTGTTCATTAACTTCTGCATGGGTTCATTTTATGTATACCGTGTTGGCTGAATTAGACAGATACATAACACTCCTGATAAACATGGGACCAAACAGAATACCAGCCTTTGTCAGATTCTTTCAAGTGGGTTCTACTTTTTCCTTTACCATGTTCTAAGAAAATCTCTTCATAGGTGGATATAGTTAGTTTAAGAAAACAGTTTGTATACCATTTTAGAGAATTATTTAATATTGTTTAGTTTTTTCAATGCATCTTAGTGCATTAGTGGTAAAGAAGCATATATATTTAACAGTATTGATCATATGTTCAAAGCCCATATTTAATGAAATATTAAATACCAAACAGAAATGCTCCTGAATTTTCATAAGGTCAGAACTTTTTGACAGAAAAATATACATTTTTAATATTAACTTTAATCATGACAAAGTTGCTCTTTTAACTCTACCTTGTCTTCTACACACTCTACCAGACTATTTTATCTTTACCATATGTCACATATTGAAATGCAAGGAAGGTAAGTTTTTGTATTTGTTCTACACCTGAAGGAAAAATTTATTGACTTCCACTTATTAATAATAAACATAATTTTAGCTGCTTACTAACTTATATATCTCCATTGGGAAAGGAATATATTCTTATATAAACCCAATGATTTTACTTTAGCTAAAATGACAATATTGTTTTTTATTATAAAATACTGCTATTTGTACACAATCATTTTTCTCATCCTGCATTTAGTAGAGGATATTTTTGTGTGAAATGGTGTTCCTTTCTTCTTTTAACAAATCATGATGTTACTGTTTTATAGAATAATTATTATCTCAAATAGTGACATTGATATTTGGTAGAGAAATTCTGTAAGTATACAACTTTTAGACATATATAATCTTTTTCAATATGTCAGTTTCAAAATAGTTGTCAGCTGCCCACCTACATAGAAATACAAGTATAAGTAAACACCAGAAATCAGAAATAATTGACAGTAGCTGTAAGAACAAATGATGTGTGCCTCTCATGGGAATACACAGCTTGGTCAATTTTGGAATTCTGCTGATTTTTCCTATTCTTCCATGTTCACTTTTGATTTGTGAGAAATACCTGTGTTATTAGTTTGTCTTTTTTTTTTTTTTCATCATATCTGTGGAAATTTACTTTCAAATTTTATTTAAATTTATTTTATTGTAAACAAATGGGAAAATGACACAAATATCTCTGCCTTCCTATCTACCTCTTTTATACATAAAAATATTATTTAGAGAAGAGCTGGTATTCAGGTAAAAATACAGTTAAGTAGGTGAAATAAGTTCTAGTGTTCTACAGGGAAGTAGGGTGAATGTGTTTAACATATTTTTTTTTTTTTTTTTTGCCAGTTCTGGAGATTGAACTTAGGACATTGAAAATGCTATGTAAACACTGTAACACTGAGCAACAACCCCAGCCTTGGTTGACAGCAATTCATTATGTTTCAGCATAGCTACAACAAAGGAGTTTTAGTATTCCAAACACAAAAAACGATGAATATTTGAGGTTATGGATATGGTAATTATCCTGATTTGATTATTGCATATTATATCCATGTATTGAAATATCAAACTACTGCACTCCGTAAATATGTACAATTGTTATATACCAATTGGAAAAAAGATACTAATATATTTTCATTTTAAAATATACTGAAAGATAATTAAAAATAATATTTTTAAGTAAATAGGGTAGGTTGATAATAGTACATAATATGTCAAGTTTTGTTAAAAAACACATAATCAATCTTAATTACTTTTTAATTGCTTTTATTAGGACTTGAGAACATCAAGGCTATTCCTAGGTGACAATTTCAGTTCACTAAGGACAAATTATATTCTTATTTCTAATGCTGTAAAAGCACATTAATATAAGAACCTTATTACTATATAATGACATAATCCCCTTTTGACAGTAAATTACCCACACAAAGAATATCACCCACCTTATTTCTACTTAGAAATGCAAATTTGTTTAGTAATGACACTCATTAAGATGTCCAAATGGGGCAGGCATTGAAAATTATTTACCACAATGAAATTAATCATAGCAAAAGTGAATGTCCCAATATAAATCATCATTCTCTTTACAGGTTTATATGGTCATGAAAGTCAGCATGGTGCATGAATTAAATATGGTCATTTAGACTGAGACAGCTACAGTGTGTGTACCTGTTCTGTTGGAACTCATATGGTTTCAGTCAACTCTCTTAAGTTTTCAGTGCGTCAGCAACCCCTTTTATATAATGGTGGTGTTATTAACTATGGTAACAAAGACTAAAGAATTTAAAGCAGGTGACAACAATAAGAAAATCATTAACTATTACGTGAATGACATTTGTTGATTTTGCTTAAGAATTTAAAGTATAGTGAGCAGGAAAAAAAAACTTTGAAATTTCTTACATTAAGCATCTATAATTCATTTTATCTTTTAAAACATATGTTTCCCCAATGGAATTTATTTGAGAAGGCTGCCTTTAGAGCTGACTGTCTTCAATAGTATGGAATATGTAACAGTAATCTTTAGGACTTTTGCTAACCCTCCTCCCTGGCCAGTCTTCTCATATGGTCTAGAAATCCCTATCCAACTCTAATTTTACATACAGGCATGTTTAGCAGCTTTGCTTAGTTCCAGAACCAAAGAAAGACAATTGCGCCCTGCTTTTGAGTATTTTCTAACTCATATGTGATTTGCAAATAGTCTACTATCTTCTATTTAGGTTTTCAAACATCTCTGTGGTACACATTAACTTATAGAAACTACTGAGTCTTAATTTTCTTTACTGACTACTGCCTGTGATGGTGATGGTTCCTGGGGTAGCTGTAGGTGGATGGAGGTGACAGGACATAGCTGACTCCATTTCAGCAAATATTCCATTGAACTGCTAGAGTTGCTTCTTGGTCCCTCTTTTATGTTGGTAGTATGCCGTGGGATGAGGTTTAGTTTTTGCAACTTTTCCACTATTTACATTTGGGTTTACTGGTTATGTCTCCTTTCAAGCAATTAAGGTACAATCCATATATGCAGAGTTGAAGACTTCAGATGCATTATGCTTCTCATAAATATCTATAGTTTAAATGTATATCATTAAGAAATGTTGGCCTCTAATGAGTAAGTTTTGTACACATTTAGGGTCAAAAACTTAGACAAAAATAGATGTCAAATATAGGAAATAAGTATAAATCTTTCAAATTATATTGTTCTGGCAATTTATTTTTGTATCTATGTGTATATATTCCCATAACAAGAATGGAATTTAACAGTGTTCAGTTTTGCAATTTTTATTTATGATTGTGTGTGTATAGTCTATGTATTTAAGGTATTAAACTACTGAATCAAAAATGACAATTTTAAATATGAAAATGTTGATTTTTAAAAGATACTATATTTTTAGTTAATTCTTTGATGTTGACCATATAGGAAATATGTAGCTAATTTTCTTTTAGAATATTAGGTAGTTGTTCCCATGAGCTCTCTTTGTTAAATATAGAAAAATATTACTACATACAGATAAACCTGAAGAATAATTGAATTGGAGTTCATGAGCAGATTTCAGTGATTCTATACACTGTCTGTAATTATGTGGAGAATGTTTGCATCGATGCATAGGTTAATTTATTCCACCGAAGAATTTCACATTTGTTCAGATTTTAAAGATCTTTAAAAATCAATTATGTGGGTTTAATTTTCTCCCCCAAAGAGCCTACAGTTGATATAATGTAATAATGACATAGGGTCTTTGATGAATGACATTTTTCCCCTTCATATTGTATCATAGTACTCCAAAGTTATCCCACAGACCACTTCCTCTAACTAGCATGAGTGAGGAACTGTTTGGTGTCCACATTTGGCAGTGTCTCTGCATCATGCAGACTACATGGTTTGCACACACAAAATTAGTTTCAAACTCTGATTTACAACTTACTCTTCATCTTCATGGCAATATTCCTCCATCTAGTTAACACACTTGATTCTGATCCTTGGTAGATTTTGTTACTGTTCCTCATAACAGATAGACCAATCGACAGTCTTCAGATGTGTGTCTATGCTAGTTCTCATTACAGTTAGGGTAATGCCCAGCTATCACGGGTTTCAGCAGTTCACTTCACTAATTCACAGAAAGCTCTATCTCCAGTGTTTCTATTTTTACCTGACAGAGAAGCACATGGAAAACTGGTACTCCTTTGTGACATACTAACCATTAATGTATCCAGAACTTGATTTTATTTCCCATATCTCACTGAAGAAGTTCGTGGGTAAAATGTATAATGTGGTCCTCTATCATCTATTTTTTTCCTCATTGATATTCTTTACATAGCTCATAAACTCAACAGGACAGCAAACTAATCCTGTCAGATTTCCAGTTTTTATTTTCCTGGTAATTGTTTCACTGCCAGAAAACAACTTCTACCTTGTAAGGTTGTTTTGGTCCCCTTTATTTTATTTTGTTTACAATTTTTATCATCACTCTGTTTCAAAAAGTAGTCAACAAGCAAGAAGAAAAAAAGGTCAGTAATATGAAAGAAAAAGAAGATAAATAACTACTAACAAACTACTAACAAAAGCTAGCAGACAAGAATGCATTCAATAATATTGTCAGCACAAAACAGGTGTAAAATAATTCAGCTCTCTGAAAACTTCAAGGGTAAGCTAGACAATACACAGAGAAAAAGTCTGCTGGATTTCCAAACACAAGACCAGGTCTAAAAGGACTATCCCAAATAGCTTTTCCTATCCAATATTTTGATGAATTTGATTTTTAAAACATCTTATTAATTGATAAATTGGAAAGTAGTGATATCCAAAATCAAACTTGATGTAACAATGGAATAAAAATGCTGCTTCATCAGATGATTAACTGCCAAAGTAAAATATTTAGAGAATTATTCTTCACTTCAATTAGTGCTACCTTTGGCATTGAAGCTGGTAAGTAAAGATACTATTCATCAAAATAGTCTGCAACCTTTCATTCCTACTGTGACTGTGTGGGCAAGTAGAAAAATTCTAAATTTTAAAATAATTTATAATACTTTATAAAGCTCAACTCTTTACCTGAATCTCATTATCTTGAACTTAATATTAAAAACTTGTTTAACATGTAATTTGGTCAAAACTTCTTCTGAGATTATATCTATTAGCTTCCAGAATACACTACTCTACTGTATAAAAATGGAATTATACCCTGCTAAATCCAAATCTCTTCTATAATAGCCCACTCTCCCTCACACATTCCTAGATACTTGTCTACATTTTGATTTTCAAATTAATACAATTCTGAATGATTGCCAATATTTATGTTCACAGAAGTGGGGCAATACTGACCAAGTAGAATTTGCAGATAAAAGTGAATACACTTCTCTCTTTACTCTCCCTAGTAAATAAAGTCTTATTATGTAACAGTTATAATGGGCAAACTCTATAAGAACTTCTTGAATATTGAAAATAAGTACCCCTGGACCATCGTTTCTACATTAATAAGAAAAAATACAGGGGAAAGTGAATGTTTTCTGCTTTTCTTCGGTATTTTCTACTCATAGGCTCACTTCCTAGCACATCTGATAATTCCGTTCTATCTAATATTCCAGCATGACATTTACTTCAATTAAATGAATAAAAGAAAAAGAGACCCAATTTTAAAAAATCTCCAATAATCTTATAAACTTTGAGAATACTATTTATCAATAAGCATTTCATTTATTAATAAATTTAGGTCTTTTACTGTGGATATCTGAGCTTTATACAATTTTCCTGATAGCAAAATCAGAATCATAGTCAATCAAATGTTTAGAATCATACATAGACTTTACTAATTTATTATTTTCTATATTTTTACCTGTCACTAAAATTATCAATTAAAAGTAAGTTAACTTATGGAGCAGTTTGATTTATTTCAACTTGGTGGTTTGAGAACTTGTAATGTATAAATGTACATATGTGATTAATGCATTTATATATTACAAAAGTAATAGGTTAGGGCTGGGTTTGTGGCTCAGTGGTAAAGTCTTTGCCTAGCACATGTGAGGTAATGGGTTCAATCCTCAGCACCACATAAAATTAAATAAATAAAATGAAAGTATTTACTCATCTAAATTAAAATGATATTTTTAAGAAAGTAATAGATGAGCCTTCACTCTCACAAGGTCCACAGTCTCAAACCATGTGCAGATTCCTTTATTAGTTCACATAGTAAATCTTTTTATGAGCTACCTGTTCACAATTTTTGTTTAAAGATTAGGTGTGTAATCAGATAGGGAGTAAAAATCATTAAATGTAGATGAAAATGCAAAGGCTTAGGAAATCAGAAATCATATTTGGAGGTGAGCAACAGTCTTATGGTTGATTGGTTGAGCAAGATGAAGAGTAAAGAATTGTTGACAAATACCTTGAATACCAATGAAGAAATTGTATTGATGTCATCAACTGGGAAAGACAGGATTAAAATATGTATAAGATTCATACCCAGTGGGTAAAGCATAAATTAAAAAATAGAAAACAAACCCTACAGTTATGATTTAAAATGTAAATAACGCATATTACTAGAGAAAAATAAATTGTAATTTCAGATAATAGAAATTAAATAGAAAACACTTTATATCATTGACAAAATATTACCATTCTTTTAAACTAGAAGTGTCTTTTCACAGTCATGCAATCCAGAGCAAGCAGACAACTTGTCTAAAATAGCAGGGACTGAGGGATTTAGAAATAGCAGAAACATTTGTCACGGTCCTGAAAGCTGAGAAGGGCAGGGTAAGGCATCAGTAGATACAGTGCGTTGTGAGGGTTCACTTCTCAGCAATAGCACCTTCAACTTTTCCTTGTATAGTATACCCTCACATGGCAGAAGGGACAGATGACTCTCTGGAACCTCTTGAGGAGAGTATACTCCCATGCATGAGGGCTCAGTGCTCATGATCTAATAATTTTTCAATACTATCTTAACAACCCTTAGGTTTAGGATTTTCAAAATTGAATTTAGGAAGTGCATGTGCTTTCAGACTACAGCACTGGTGTTTTATTGAGAGCCTGGCATGACACGCCAGTCTCTATGTTAACTGTGTTCCTGGCATTGACCACACTGAGATGCAAGATGCAGGTTGGTGTCTGGTTACAGGTGAATTATATCTCGCTGATGAGTGAAATAACATCATGGACTTTTCTTTTACACAGATTGAAAGGAAATACTTCAATACACGTTAGTATGCTATAGATCGATCTATTAATAGCAGTTTAAAACAAATAATTGACACTGATCACTCAAGGGAATAGAAGTATCAAGATCGAAGACAATATTTATTTCAAATACCCTTAATTTTTCCAGTATAAAATAATATATATGAACATGCATGTGCTCATATGTAGTATATATACATGAGAATTTACTAAACACCATGAAGTAGTCTAAAAATAAATAAATAAATAAATAAAAGTACATCTCTGAGTTAAGGTTTAAATGTGAACAGAATTTAATAAAGTCCTTCTTACTCTAACTGAATTATCATTGCACTACCCTGGTTCAGCAGACAAAACAACTTCCAACACCAGAAGTAAATGGAGCTTAGGATACAGAAACCGAGGAAATCAGCACTAACACTACAATACTAATAGTAATATGAATGATGATGCTTCTAATTGTATAAATGAGAGTAATCATTATCATCATAAGCCTCTGATAATCTGAGATATGAATACACAATAATAAAAGTAAATATTCATATAGTACTAAGCATAGCTTTTATAACACAATCTATTTTCTAGAACTATAAGGAAAATTAAGTTCACTTTCAAAATGAGCAAATTCCATTGAAAATTTTTGTTTCGTATTATTCAAAGTAAGAGACCCAGTAAATGGAAACAGGAACTCACATCTATTCTCCCCACTTTAATACTTTTTTTTTTTCCCCTTTTTTTGCTTCCTTCCCAGTTGCCTATAGGTGATCTGAAGTATACACACTCCACTTTAGTGAGTAACATTTCAAAGAATTGTTAAGATATAAAACTCCCCAGCTTTAAGGGTTTTGACTTTCCCCCTGACCTTTTCCAGCAGGTTGTATTGGTACATGAATAGTTCCTTTGTAGAAGAGCTCATAGTGGGCAATCAACCTCTGAGCAATGCTCCACCGTCAAGGACCTCCCTAGTGAGTGTCATGCCTCACGTTCAACTTTCATGATGCACTGCTTGCCCAGGTTGAAATTTACTCTACAAGTTATTTTTCATAAATGTTGAAGTACTATTTTTATGTTACTAAGAGCTAGAGTCTGTTATACAATTTATCAACTGAATTCACATGTTTGTGTGGAAAATGACATACCTACCACATTTTTACTGGTAATTCAGGGGAAGGTGGAACTAATACTAGGATTTGTTTGTTTTAAATTTGGATTGCTATAAACAAATAAGGTAAGTAGAATTGACAGTAATCTGGGGAGAAAGACATCCTATACATTTATAATGGTTTACATATATCAATTGGCTAAGTAATGATTAAGATATGAATTATATCCTTTTGAAAATGGGGATAAAAAACATTCTATGAACTAGGACAGTTAAGATTCATATCAATCCAAAGCAAATTTCTAGAATGGCCTATTTTTTAAAGTACACGTAAGAGTTTGAAACAAAATGCAGTAATCATTGAAGTCAATCTTGGTTTTAGGAGCACATGATGACAACTAGTTCCAGATTACTCTTTGAAATAAGTACTCAACTTGGCAGCTTGAAATTGTGATTGCTAAATGGAGTACATCTTCTTGTCAGTAAACCTTTGACAAAGTTTTTCTTAATATTCTCTTCTAAAAAATGGAGAAATGTGAATTCATGATAATGCATTAGGTGCTTTTAATTAGTTGAGCAAGCATACTCAAATAGAACTAGTCACTGAAATTGCACACATCAATCTAAGGCTAATAAATAAAATATATTTAATATATTCATATTTATTAGTGTTAAATAATACATTTAACACATTACTACCTTCATAAAGGCAGTGGTACATTTTGAGGACTATGCGAATAACACGGATCTGGTGCGTTGGATTTTAAATTGTGATTCAGAAAATTTCTCCAGATTAGAATGGTGTATACAATTTAACAAAGTATGCATACAAGAGAAAGAAGAGAAATTTCCACTTTACATTTCAAAAGAATTAACTGGATAATTACAGTTCAGGAAAAGAACTAGTTTAACAGTGTTTCCTTTGAAAATATTCCAGGTACCAAGCTATAATTGACTCAAACTCAGTGTGAGCCATCAGCATGACATGGATGCCAAATGGAAAGAGAAAGAGAGAGAGAGAGAGAGAGAGAGAGAGAGAGGATAGTATCTGAAGTCATCTGAGCTGCCTTAAGGAAAGGGTAATTGTCAGAATAGTAATACCAAGGGCCCTTTTACACTGTCCTCATTACATCAGTGCTTGAGTGTGCTGTTAAGATATCCTGTTTTAATTTAAAGTTGGCAATTTTCAAAATAAAAATCAATAAGGACACTGGTAATTTTCAAATAAATGTAAGCCAGTTTGAACAATGGCACCTTCTTGGGAAAGATCTTATTAAAAGTATCTTGATAGGTTATGTAAGTGACTCTCAGACATCTTAGGGAGAGATGATGGAAATTTTGAATTTGAGTCACACACACACACACACCACACCACAATTTCAAATAGCTA
Source organism: Sciurus vulgaris (assembly GCF_902686455.1). Lineage (NCBI taxonomy): Eukaryota > Metazoa > Chordata > Mammalia > Rodentia > Sciuridae > Sciurus > Sciurus vulgaris. The sequence continues at coordinate 153,217,790 of NC_136466.1, forward strand.
TACTCATTTGCTGTTCAGGAATGAGTGTGTAGCTCATTATTTTCAAGTTGGCTGTCCCTGGAAATATCTGAAAAGCCCACTAATGTACATAATTCATCTTTATATTTGTGTAGTGCTTTATGCCCGAGTCAAAATAACCCTGAGAACACATATTGCTTTTAGATTCCTTAATGTAACCTCAAGAGTTAGGGAAATTAAGCCCTTTGCCTGGGCTTATACCCATTACAAGTGACAAGTCTGTAACTATCTAATCTGTAAAGGTGCCTGTCCTAGGGCAGAGCTATCATGGATGGGTAGTGATAGCCAGAGAGGAAAACTGGGCCTCATGGTACATTAAGACCACATAATAAGTGAACATTTTTAATATTATTATAGGGTGAATAGTAAAATTGATTTAATTGTAGTTTTTTAGATTAATCAGCACTCTAGTATGCTAATTTTTTTATTATTGATCTATGTATAAATATTCCTTGATATATGCTATTTTCTAGTGCATGTTGGAAAACGAAAACACTCAGTTTTCTTTTTCTCTAAAAGGTTTAAAATGTGGTCATGACACAGGGATTTAAATTGATTATTATGCACAATACAAGAAAACAAACATTTTCTTAGGGTTCAGAAAAATAATTGAAAATGTATATGGTAATTACATATGTATAATCTTTGCCATCAATAAGTCAAGGCTAGATGTTTGCCTATGACAAAGCAATTAGTTATGACTTCCTTTAGACATTTTTCTCCACCAAAATATGTTAAAACTTTTTTTTCTCTAAGTCAAAGACCATAATATACTTTTCAAGTTGTCAGGGTGTTTCTTACATGATTACTTCAAAGCAGCATTTCTTTAAATATTTAGAAAAGATGAAGAGTTTCAGTTTGTGATCATTATGAAAGAAATAAAATCACAAGATATTAAAGAGAAAATGAATCTACATATGCCAACATATGCCATGGCAAATTGAGCAATTAACAACATATTTTTGGGCTGAGATACTTTGCTGTTGCTGGGTATTCCTGAAAACTTGGAAGTGACTATCAGATATGTCCTTGTGTCGTTAGAAAAGACTTGATATTGTGTAACTAGGATCAGGCTATCAAATGACCATAGAATTCCTCACAGAGGGAGAAGGATGTGATGATAGCATTCTAGTGTGTGTGTGGTTTCTTCGGTTAAACAAATTCTGAGATTTTTTTTCTGATTTAAATTTCTTATAAGAATTTTGATGGAGAATTAGTAATGCATGGAATCTATCCATATTCGTCTATATTCTTCTAAGAAAATAGAAAATACTGAATGCAGGCTGTCAAAGGCAGCAAGGCTGTTTCCTTAAACTTCATTAACAACAAATGACACCTAGCTAGAATAATATATATTCTGTGCTTGTATAATCATATCACAGTAAATACTAATGTCTTGTATAACTAAAAAAGATCCAATATAAAAAAAACCAATGGGAAAAAAAATGACAACAGAAGAACAGTAATAATACATTTGCTAAAGGTTGTGGCATTTATTTAAATCCTGTGTTCCCACCAGATTTTGAGAAAAATGATATATTAGTACTATTTGTCAAATATCTGAGATATATCCTGTGATTGCTGAGAATTATACAGCCATTCTAATAAATTCATAATAAAATATTAAGAATTCGCCTCATCCCACTCTGCTATGGATTGAATGTTGGTAACTTCCCCAATTCATATGTAGAAGTTCTAAAGTGATAATATCTGGAGGAAGAACCATTAGGGGGCAGTGAAGGTTGGACTAGGCCATGTGAATAAGGTTCCCTGATGGGATTATTGTCCCATTAAAAAGAGGAAGAGACCTGAGACCTCTCTTTTAATGTATGTACCAAGGAAATATGAGGAAATAACTAGGAAGTGACTAATAACTTACTCCTGAAATATCTAGCCTTCTTGAAGTTGCTCATAATCTTCTCATGTTTCATCAGCAAATACACCTTCAGCACTGCCTGAAGCAGTCACAGAAGAAAGTTGCAAAAATAGGGGCCGTTTAATAATAAGCCAACAACTACCTTTAGAAAAAACTTTTTAGTATAGTTTTTTATTTGGGGCTAATAATCAAAACTGTTTTTCTTGTTTTATATTACATCTTAATTTGTCCAGCACAAACTTCTTCATCCAGAAGTCCAAATGGTGTTCTCATATTTTAGTTTTGTAGTTCTAAAAGTTCTAAAGGACAACTGGTTAATCTTGTCAGGAAGTACTCGCATCCAAGGTAACTTATATGCTAAGTTAGATCATTCTTTTATTGAAGATCATCTGTTTATTTCCATAAATAGAATGACACCATGATTTCTGGTTATTAAGAAATTGGTCTTAAAATAGAGCAATCTATATTGTCTGAATCTCAAAGAATATGTAACCTAGAGTAAGAATCATCCACATAGATTGTTAGAATGACTTCATATCTACAAATCAGATGACACGCTTGATGATAGTATAGGCCCCAAATCTAATCTAAAACAAAATCTCTCATGTACACCACAATTATAAGGAGTCATTTTTTTTTTTTAAATTAAGATCAAAGAGGATTCCTAAATGATGCTTTTTCTTGGAAAAATATGTATTTTTTGTTTGTTTGTTTTAGTCAGTATCCCAATGCATTCCTAAGAGTAAATTAAGCAGACTCTTTCCTTTTGGTAGACTGGACTGCAATAGCTCTCAGACATATTCACTATTATTAACACTGATTAAAGTAAGAGTACTTCCAAAAACACCTAGAGTAATACACATACAGGAAACACCTATGGAAAAAATAAATGAATGAATGAAAAAACAAATGAGTTAGTAATACCAAATAAATGAAGTTCATCTGAAGGATATTTTGTACTTAGGATATCCATTAGAGTGTGAAAAATTTGTTTTCCAAAATTATCCCTAAAAGTATCACTACTCAATGGGCCTAAGGAATCTAGGAATAATAACTTAAAAAAGACAAATGGAAAAAATTTATTTCCTAAATGTGAAAATGACATGCATGTTTGTAAAGATACATATTAGTATAATTGTACGTTCATATATGTTCAGAAGACACATACTTCAAATCACTCAGATAATTTATTTAAAGTCACTGTAAGTATGAGTTTTCTGCAGAGAAAATGTAATTTAATGCATCTCCTTATGAATCTTTAAAATAAGATAATTGAACAGATACAGACTGATCTAAGCATGTAAATAAACTCATATGCATATATGCATAAATAGAAAATATAAGTAATATATAACTGATATATGTTAAATTCAAAAGAATTCCAACCCATTATTAGGAAAACAGTTTAACATATACAATGTCTACTTCTTAGTCTTTCACTCTTTATTTAACATGAAGAATAGATGCTCAAGAAGGTCTTGCTTCTTATTTGTTCTGTATTCATTTGTGTTTCATGAACTTGCTAGAGACTTATCAGTTGTGTTCACTAAAGTGAGTTAAATGCTATTTTAATGTTACATTATGCATAGAACCTAAATTATGTTTTTTGCAGTCACATCAATTTATTCTGTGTGTTCTCCAGGTCCTCTTTCCTTTAGGGTCATGCTCTTTAATAACCTCTATCTTGGGGATTATTAGCTTCATCTGTCCTTTATCTTCAGTTTACAAATTAGCTCAATTATTTTTCCCCCAAAGCACAATAAAACAAACTAAAACTCTCAGAACCAAATCTTTATAAGCATAATTAGCATTTATTTGAGTACTCACTATGCTTCAAGCATTTGGCCTGATTTAATTCAACATACCTATCAACCCTAGGAGACATGCATAATAGTACATCCTTTGAGGTACAGAGAACTGAAGTAATGCTCACAACACTGTCAGAACTAGGATTTGATCCTGGTTAAGATTCATATTTTTTCTGCTTAGCCACCGAGTTCCATCATCTCCCAGGCACTAATGAAGACGCTATTTTTTTCCCTGTGGTATAAAAGTTTACCACAAATGTAGTGGCTTAAAAATGAATATTTATTATGTCACAAAGTCCATGGATCAGGAATTTGGACAAAGCTTGGCAGCTTCCTCTACTCAGGGATCACAAGATTGGGTTGAAGATGTCATGGGGCTTTGTTTCCATCTGGAACTCTAGGTTGTCTTCCAAGCTCACATTGTTGTTGATGGATTTCAGTTTATTGTGTTTGTAGGGTTGAGGTCATGGTGTTAGCCAGAGGTTCCTTTCAACTCCTGGAAGGCCTATCAGTTCCAGTTGATATGACCTTGCTCAGACTATCTTACAAAACCAGAAAGAGAATTTCTCTCTCGAGCTGCTGAACTTGGAGTCAGATGAAATCCCATCATCTTCACCATGTTCTGGAGGCTAAAAATGATCATAGACACTGAGGGAGAGGGAGACAGGGAGAGTCTGACTCAAGGACGTCATAGAATTTGGCCTACCACTAAGACCTGTCTTATCCTCCATAACCATGCACTTTCTTGTGCTTTTCAATCCAGTTTTGTAATTGCAGAAGTTCTATTTGCATTTTGAACTTTTCCAGCTATGCTGAGTGTTTCATTCTATTTTTAACCTTTGCTTTGGGTGGGATGATATGTTTTGTTTCATTTTGCTTTGCTTATAAATTACATTTTAATTTTCCATCTTCTAGCATTAATTTTTCTGATATTGTTTGACCATCCTGTGCCATTTTTTTTTTTTTGTTGTTGTTGTTTTTTTTTTTTTTTTTTTTTTTTTTTACCAAGGTCAATTTTCTCTTTTAAAATTGAATGCTAATTCATTGAACCTAGAAAATATTAACAATTCAGTATTACTTAAAAATTCTTCTTTCTTTCCATTCTCTTTTCTCTTACCTGGTTTATTTTCCTTCCTAAGATTCATTTGCCTTTTTGCTTTTATTTTATTTTTTTAAGAAAATCATGATATGCCATTTAATATCATTGACCTCAAGATTTCTTCCCAAGACTTTATGACCTTCTTACTCTTCCTATTTCCTTGGTAGAGTCCTAGGAATTCCTAAAATTCAAACCACAAATGCACATTTCATGAAATCTCGGCATTTATGACACAAATGATTCTCCAGCATGCTTCCTTGTCATTTAGCCACTCATCTGGATATAAATTTTCACTCAACATATAGAAACACCACTTTAAAAATGTTTCAGGTTTTTTCTGTATGTAACTATTCAATTTTATTTTTAGCACATGAAATTACATTGTTAATGATTGATGCATTGCTTTCTGGAACTGTATATTGGTACCACACATCAATGAGGTACCTTTTAACTAGTGTAGGTTAAACAAATAAACAAATTGTTACATAATAACTTCATTGACATGCTTGCTATATCTCACAGAAACACTATATTAAACCAGAAATGATGTGCTAAATATAGCTTAGCACCATACACATGCCTGTAATCCCAGAGACTCAGGATGCTGAGGCACTAGGTCCCAAGTTCAAGGTCAGTCTCAGCAACTTACCAAGTCCTCAGATAAATTAGCATGACCCTGTCTCAATAATATTAATAATATTAATGATAATAAAAATAAAATAAGAAGGGAAGGACTGAGGATGTAGCTTAGTGGTAAAGCATCCCCAAATTTTATCCCCAGTATCCCCCAACAAAAGTGCTAAATATAGCCCTTAGACAATAATTTACAATTATGTATGAATACTAGTAGAACTAAAGAGCCAAATAACACATTTTGTGTTATTTGGCTCTAAAAATCAAAATTACTCAAAAATGTGAGTATCAAAAATACATAATATATCTGTCTGTGGTTGTAGTTCAGTGGTAAAGCACTTGCCTAGCATGCATGACTCATTGGGATCGATTCTCAGCACCACATGTAAATAAAATAAATAGTTGACAACTAAAAAATATTTTAAAAATACATAATGTATATATATATGAGCCTCTACAATAGCACCAAGAGAATTTATGGAAAGTTTTTCCTAAGGTTTTATACTTTTTTCTTCTTAAACCCAGCCTCTCTTTCCACTTCCAAATATGATAAATTAAGAGATCATGAATAATATTCTTGGATTATGTACCCATGCTTTATTGTAGTACATTAATCTAGTCTCAGTGAATATACCATCAGCTAATGTATTAAACCATTTTAGTCCATTTATATTTATTACATAAACTTGTTTTTGGAACCTATCAAATGAATACTTAATAGTATGATCCCCCAAGTTCAGATCATAGCATAAGGTCATTTTGCTTAAATAAAGAAGACTTAGAAATTCAGAGTTTGTCACCTAGCCTAGGGAGAGGAAAATGATTCACAGTATTTTTGCAGAAGATTATTCAAAATAGTAAGACAGTAAAATTTTATAGGCTTATAGAACTTTGGAGACAATGGAGTAATAAGAGGGAAAAAGTAGAAATTTCTCTTCTTACATTGTTGCTTAGGACTAGCCCTCTATGACCCTCCAAAGAAGTAACTCACTTTGCAAAGATGATACTTGAGAATATGCAGAAGGTGTCAGTCTGTTTTATGAAAATTGTTTCCAAAATGCAATAACCATTTTCAATAGAAAATACACTTTAACTCCACACACACACACACACACACACACACACACACACACACACACATGCATTACACATGTTTTATCTCCCAGTGAGTGGCCTTCTGAGAAAACTTCCCTTTTACTTAAAATAATAAGCTATTGATAGTTCATGGAAAACTTTACCATTTTAATGAATACCACTGTGCTTATTTTTATAAGAAGAATTAACTTATTTGTGTGTTTTGGGAAAAATGAATATTTTCCCTGGTGGGTTTGGACATATTGTATATACCTTTCATCTCCTGGGGACAAAGCCATCTTATCTTGTATGAGACTAATTAGACACTTTTTTTTGGTATTAAGTATCTCATGTTAACTGGAAAATATATTTTCCTCCGGTCTTTTGTGTCCTTCAAAAGAATCATGTCTTTCCTAACAAAATGTGAAATAAGCAGTATGAAACAAAATGGTCACTTAATAAAATGAGATCCCATTGTGATTATTTTTCATTACTAATTAGAAAGAACAAGGTTGTACGATTTGTTAATATCATTTACCTCAACCTTTTTGCTGCTTCGCACACATGAAAATTATATTCACAATCAGGCTTTTGGACGAAGAATTCATAACTGGAATAAGTGAAATTCAGCACATATTACAGTGCTTTTTGAGTATTTTGAAGCACAAACTTTGCCATTTTCATATGATCATTATCAGTGATGGAGCTAGATAGGTGGCTTGATTTATAGTATATTATTGCTGTCAAATTTAGATGCAGAATTTGACGGGACGTTACACATACAATTTTCACAACTGAAACAGAAACATTTTTTTTTTTCAATTCCTTGTTCTACAATCCTATCTAAGACATTTTCGAGCATGTATTTGATGTGATGTGTTGCAGATGCCTAGAATGTTAACACAGTCATTCTTTGTAGTTTCATCAGATGTAAAGCCAACTGGGAAATTAGACTCTTGCAGAAACAGACAAATCCTTGATTAAGAGCATGAATTTTGTTTTGCTTTGTTTCCAAATACTGACATTAGGAGGAAAAGAGGTAGAAAACTTTCTTTTAACTGCATTTAATGTCTTGAATACTGCAATATTTCAAAGGAATATGTGTGACATTAACTACCTGCATACGCTCATTCCTTTTTAAGATCAGACCCAATATGAATTTCCCACTCATTAATCCAATTTACTTATCTTCATGAGCTCTATTGCTGGTGAGTACTGCTGTTCTGGGATTAGTTACACAACTGAAATGATTCAATCAGAACAGAAAATAAAGTTCACCTTCTAAAGTATAGATATTTGATACTATAATTTTAAATCTTCCTGTTGCTTTTGTAGATAACATGTATAAATATAAAAGTTGATTACTTTTGAACTTATTTTTTATAATAGTGTTTTATGAAATCAACATGGTAGAACCCTCATCATTTAAGTATTATCTGACTAGACTTTTCTTACTCTAAAAATATTTTTTTTCAATACATTTTCTAGCTTTCTGTTTTGTTGCTGCATGTTATCACTTATTTATTAAATATGATAAAATAAATGCAGTTTAAGTCTCCTTTATATAAAGTCAGTTGTATGTAAAATTAAAATGTGAACAATTATACATATGTGTGTGTATATATACATATATTTGTGTGTGTGTGTATATACATATATAATATATATATATATATATATATATATATATATTTGTATTTTGCTAAATGCTAAGTGATACTCTTTGGCCCTCATCATGGATGTCTACCATCCAGCAGTAGAACACCACAATTTTCTCCTGTGTCACTTTCTGGTGCTAAAGCATGTGCCCTGGTTTTCACTGACATTGAATTATTATGTACAACTATAATTCTTGAGTCATTTTTTTTTATGAGTGGCATTTTACAGGTAGACGGTATATTAAGCCAGCCTCCCACTTGGATAATGGTCTTCCCACTGTGCTTTATTAAGTTAGCCCACTCAGGTTTATGCTGCTTAATGTAAACTGACCAGTAATCTTCTATAAACTATTATATATTATCACAAATTAGAGAGATGGAAACCTCATTTTCAGTTTTAGAATTAAAGAGACATTGTGTTGCATAACTAAAGAATGCATTAATAAAAAAGGACATGACAATGATTTTGATTGGTTGTATATTCTTATATTTATTTTTGAAATTTAATTAATCTTAAAACAATAATATGAAGATGGTTTTTGCTTTTTAAAGTTAAATAGATAAACTACTAAAATATAGTTTATGAAATGATACTATTTATTACATATGAATGGTAAGATGTTCTTGGATATACTCCCTTTCTTATTAGGTTATAGTGGGATATAGGCTCATTACCTATGGCCTTTATAACTCTGTAAATTTTCAAAATATGATGTATACAATTCTACAGGATAAAGTCCAACTTAAAAGAAATATGCTGTCATCCCATAAACAAGGAAGAATAAACCAAAGTTACATTGTTTTCATATCACTGTGCAAACCTAGGTGAACTTTTTCTAATGAATGAAAAATAGTCATGATTTACAAAAATCTGTATGTGATTACTTTTAATTTTTATTTTGAGTTTTTTCTTTTTAGTCATAGATGGCATTAAAATTCATTTTGGCATAATTATAAAAGCATGGAATATAATTTGCTCAAATTCAATCCCCAGTTTTCCCCTCCTTTACTCCCTACCCCTGTTCCCTTCCTCAACTCTACAGATCTTTCTGCTATTTAATTATAGACTTTTTATTTAATTAGTAGCTTGTGGATATACATGATGGTGAGATTCAGCATGATATCTTCATAAATGTACATAGGAAAGTTAGGATATATTCCTCTGTTCTCCCCTTCTGCCATCTCTTCCCCCTCCCCATCAGTTACCTTCATCAAGTCCACCTGGGTCCTTTGTGTATTTTGAAGGAATAAGCCCCCTTGTCTATTTTCCTCACTTTCTTTCTATCTCTTTTTTTCTCTTGCTTATTTTAGAATAGACACCACATATCAGAAAAAACATTCTGACTCTGACTTATTTCACTGATAGTCTCCAGTTCCATCCTTTTACCAACAAATGCCATAATTTCATTCTCCTTCATGGCCAAATAATACTTTATTGTGTATACATACCACATTTTCCTTATCCATTCCTCTGTTGTTGGGCCCTTTGTTTGGTTCTATAGATTAACTCTTGTGAATCGTGCTACTATAAACGTTGATGTGGCTGCATCACTGTAGTGTGCTGATTTTACATCTTTTGGTTAAATATTGAAGAGTGAGATAGCTGGGTCATATGATAGTTTCATTCCTTGTTTTTAGAGAAATCTCCCTACTGCTTTCCAGAGTGGTTGCACTGATTTGCAGTCCCATCAATGTATGGTAGACTTTTTCCCTACAACCCCATCAGTGTTTATTTATATTATTACTTGTTCTCTGATAATTGCCATTCTGACTGGAATGAGATGAAATATTAGTGAAGCTTGATTTGCATTTCCCTGATTGCTAGAGATGTTGAACATATTTTCATATATTTGTTGGGCAATTGTATTTCTGCTTTTGAGAAGTCTCTGTTTAGTTCTTTTGCCCATTTATTAATTGCGTTATTTGTTTTAGTTTTGTTTTGGTTTCGGTGTCAAGTTTTTCTGAGTTTTTTATAGATTCGGAATATTAATGCCCTATATGAGGAGAAGATAGCAAAGATCTTTGCCCATTCTCTAGGCTCTTTCTTTGCATTATTAATTATTTCCTTTGCTATGCAGAAGGTTTTTTTTGTTTGTTTTCTTTTAAGTTGATGCCATCTCACTTACTGGTTTTTGGTTTTATTTCTTGCACTTTTGGAGTCTTGTTAAGGAAGTTGGTTTCTGTCCAACACGTGGGAGTCTGGGTCAACATTTTCTTCTAGCAGTTGCAGTTTCAGGTTTCATTCCTAGGTCTTTGGTCCACTTTGAGTTGACTTTCATGCAGCCTGAGTGGTAGGGGTCTATTTTCATTCTTCCACATATAGGTTTCCAATTCCCCAGCAACATTGGTTTAAATGGTTATCTTTTCTCAAATGTTTTTGGTACTATTGTCTAGTAACAGATAATTATATATATTTGATTTATCCCTCTGTCTTCTGTCTATTCCACTAGTCTTTATGTCTCTTTTGGTGCCAGTACCATGCTGTTTTTGTTACTATAGTTCTGTAATATATTTTAGGTCTTGTATTAAGATGCTGCCAGCATCACTTTTTTTTGCCCAGGATCTCTTTGTCTATTGTAGGTATCTTATTTTCCCATTTTTATAGCTCTATGAATAATGACATTGGTAATTTGATGGGAATTGCACTAAATCTGTGTAGTGTTTTTGGTAGTGTAGCCATTTTAATAATATTGATTCTGCCTATCCAAGAATATAGGAGGTTTTTCCATTTTCCAAGGTCTTTTTCAATTTCTTTCCTAAGTGTTCTATAATTTTCATTGTAGAATTATTTGATATCTTTCATTAGATTGATTACCAAGTATTTTATTTTTTTGACCTCATTGTGAATGGAATAGTTTATCAAATTTCTTGTTTAGCAGATTTGTTATTAGAATATAGAAAAGCAATTGATTATGTGTGTTCATCTTGTATCCTGCTACTTCCCTAAAATAATTTATTTGCTCTAGAAGTTTTCTGATAGAGTTTTTTTTTTTTTTTTTTTTTTGGTCTTCTAAATTTAGGATTATATCATCAGCAAATAGAGATAATTAGAGCTCTTCTTTTCATATTTATATCCCTTTAACTTCCTTCTTTTGCTTAATTGCTCTGGCTAGGGTTTCAAGGACTATGTTAAATAGGAGTGGTGAGAGTAGGTGTCCTTATCTTGTTCCTGTTTTTAGAGGAAATACTTTCAGATTTTTCCATTCAGTATGATATTAGTTTTTGGTTTGTCGCATTTAGCCTTTACAATGTTGAGGTAAATTTCTTCTATCCCTAGTTTCTCCAGTGGTTTAAACATGAATTCATGCTATATTTTGTCAAATGCTTTTTCTGCATCATCTACAGAAACCTACATTTTCTACTGAGATAATGATGTGATTATCTCAAGAAGATAAATTGATGGAATTAACTAGAAATGACTTTCTTTTCTTTTTTTACTTTATTTTTATGATACTGGTGATTGAACACAGGGGTGATCTTCCATTGAGCTACAAGTCCAGGTCTTTTTACTTTTTGAGACAGGGTCTTGATAATTTGCTGACTCTGAGCTTGAACTTGCAGACATCCTGCCTCAACCCCCAGAGTCCCTGGAATTATAGGCATGCACCACCACCCCAGGCCTGACTTTCTATTTATTATTTATTTTATAATTACATTTGCATAATTAATTTTTTATGACACACAGTTTAAATAAAATTTCTTCATTAGAATGTCATCATTGCAAATATTTTTTTATAGACCATCTGCTAATCATTGTGAATTTGAGGCATTATACTGAAGGAATAAATATATTTTATACCTTTGAAAAACTTGCCAACAGTGGGAAACATTTAATCAATTGAATGAAATGTTACAACAGTACATTTTAATTGAACTGTTATTAAAACCTTTTTTCATTTTTTTTTTTTGATGTTTCCCATAACCCTTTGAGGTAAGTAAATCATTCTTATTCAGATTTACAGATGTAGAGATAAAATATTCAAGATGTTGATTAATCAGGCTATGCTGAATGCAGGACTTTGGGATGTATACTGTGGACTGTGATGAGGAACATGTTCTCTTTTCCTCTCTTCTATAATTTAATGCAAAGCAAACACAAAATCAACAATATGTGAACACTTGATCTTTTATTTATTGATACAACTCCATATCTCCTTATTTTAATGTTATTTTATAATTTATTCATTTCTATCTCCCTTGGACCTTGTACACAGAGACCACCAACCGTCTGGGAATATGTTGCTTCCTTCTTCAATCAGCAGCCTTCTGTAATGTGACTAGTCACACCATTGTTTTCCACGTTTGATATTAAGCAACTTATGCTAATAAACCCAAAATGTATTACTTTTATTGAATGTCTGACAATAGATGAGTATTTCATAGTCATAGAAGTGAAAACTATTCTTCTTTTCTACAAAATATATATGTTTGTGTTTGTATATATACACACCTTCCGCAATATTTTTTTCACATTATGAATGGTTTGAAAATAGATTTTTATATGAATAACAATAAAGATCATATGAATATTTTATGTCGTATTTTAAGTTATACGAACTAAATGATAAAGGGAAATCAAATTAGTTTGATATTTATATTTTTAAGAAACAAAAATATGAAGCATATTTACAAAGTATTCACATGTCCCAATTGTAAGATGTTTTCAGGTTTGAGGCTGAATGCTCCACTATATAAGTTAAACTTTCTGATGAATCTCATGAACAATAAATCATCATGCCATTGCTGATCAACTACAAATATGACTGTATTGCATAAGCAATTGTCTCTTGCCTAAAACTGATTACTCCTATTACCTGCAAAGTCACTTCACAATTTTAAATGAGAACTGGGGAATAGATATACAGATTGGTTGGACTCTTCAGTGATTGATAAGGTTTTAATTGTAAATCAAATTTTAATTTAGTTACTCGTTCAATCAAGTATAACTTATGAAATTTAATGTGTTAAGTATTAATCCAGGCTATAATTGACTTTATAGTTTATAAGGATTCATTGCCTCCGAATGCAGTGGGCAACATCAAAAGAGATAGCACACTACCTGCTAACTGAATGAGCCTAACAAATACATCCTGCATCATCAATATAAAAAGTCTGTATCTGCAGTTTCTTCACTTAACATCAAAATAAGACAGGCAAAGCCAAAATAAATCTGATTTGAAGTTGTTTAGAAAGATAAATTCAAAGTTAAAATGCACATGGACTTAATAAGTAATTTTTTAACTTGCATGTGGTTATTTCAGTGCAGTTAATATTATCATCAATGATTTATATTTATTGAAATCCCACTGAGTATAGGGTATTGGAACTGACTGAGCAGAAATAAAAACAATGAGGTAAAATATTTCTAGAGTCCTAACCTTCACAAAGAGTATTTTTTTCATGTACTCATAAATAACATTAAATCAAAGCAGTTTACCAAGTTAAAAAAAAAAAAGTGAAAATGCATTTATGGAACTCAATGTTTCTTTTAAAAGGATGAACTTTATAGTGCTTCTGATATTTTTATCCATTAATGCTTGGTCTTATCTCCATGAGATGGGTCCTAAACTGATGCCTCTTGAGAACCTTTTGAAGGCATATTGCTATGCTTCTTTTTCACCAAATCTAAATGGCCTTTTTACTTTCCATTGTCTGCTATGGTTTTTAAGTGCTTTTTAAGTCTTACTGACTCTTATTCTACACAGGAAGCTTCAGTGAATACCGAATGTGTGGTTACAGTCAGGAAAGTCACACTCATTAAAATGATATTCTGAGGTTGTCCATTTATTTCTATTTATGAAATGCATATTGAATTTTCTTATTGTATAAAAGTCAAAGACTGATTGTTCTGTCAGTACTGGAGACACAGCTTTTGATCTGAAATTTTGCTCTTATCACTTTTTCTCCCCTAATCATCATAATAAGGAAATTATAATTCTGGTCCTAACCAAGAGTTTCTTTAAAGATAGTTTGCTGCTTGCTATTCTATAGCTGCAGGAGTATGTGAACAAAAGGTCTGCACTGAGCTACTACAAAATAAATAAATAAGAACAGAATGTTTTATTCGTAGGCCTATAGATCAACAAAACACTGCTGAACTATAAAAATGCAAAATTATAGTGCCTTAAATATTGAACTTATTTTTCTGAACAACAGTAATTTACTTCATGTCCCCAGTCAGTTTTGTGGCCTTTTAATTAAAATTAAAATTTCATAGAATTAGGATTATTTTAATACTCACCATTAGGAAAAAACATGTTCACTTATTTATTTTTTTGTGTGTGTGGGCTAGTTATCATGGGGTCGGGGACACAAGTATTTAGAACAATTGGAGTCTTCTTGTTACATACTGTGATACATTGTATCATTATTCAAAATATATTCTAATCACCCGCTTTAAGAATTACTGACCAGGACTTAGTTTGGACTCCCTTTCCGTCAGCCTAGAACCCGAAATGCAGGTGATAGCTGCTGTTTTGCACATGGTTGGAGTGTGTTCCCCAAGGGTTCCTGCATTGAAATTCCATTCCCATTGAGGGATTTTAAAAGGGTGGGAACCCCACAATGGGGTTTAGAGGTGAGGCCTTTAGAGCTGACTGGATTACAGATGGTCATGAGCTTGGAGCCCTGGTGAGTGAATCCTGATGACTTTGCAAGAAAAGGAATGAGACCAGAAAAGCATTCCCTGTTACCTGCCCTAGGATGCTCTGAGCTGCCTGTGACTCTAACAGCAGGAAGACCATCAACACTGCATGTCCTCCCTCTTCATCGGACAGGAACTATGAGCCCAAATAAACCTCTTTCCTTTCAAATGTTGCTCCGTTGACCAGCAGGTAAATAAACCCTTTTGGGGAAATAGATTGTTAGGGTCATTAGTCACCGCTGTGCAGTTGAGCCAAAGCTAAATAATACTAGGAAAAATTAAAGATCCAGAATAAAATTTTTAATCTTAAGTCTCTTTGATATATAGTTAATTATTAAATGCATGTATACTCAGTAAATGTCATGAATTTGATTCCTAGGGTTTTGCTCAAATGTGTTTATTTGAATTCCATATTGGTATGCTCTGTTATAGAATATATAATATATGATCATTCCCCTCTATAAATAACATCTAGGGACCTTTATTTCATGAAATTCCCTACTAAATATTTAAATAGAAAAGGCACTAAATTTCTAAAATGATTGATGTGTATGTGTGTATATATATCATATGGCATTGTGTATAATATAAATATATTGATATAGCTATAATCTTTTAAATATACTATATTATGTTTTTACAGTTTTCTCAACCAGGGTAAATAAATAAAGTCACCCTAATAGATTAACACCTCTTAATTATTTTTACACTGCATATTAATTTCAAATTATTCCCTGTGTGAGGCATAGAATCACCTATAATTATTTATTTCACTTTTATCAATTTATACTATCTACTTTCTTTTCAGATACTGGTTGATTCTGTTTGATGTACTCTATTTTTCTTATTTTTCCATTCTCTCAGGCCTCATGTTGCAAATGAACGGTGAGGAACAAATTTTAACCCCTTTTCTGGTTAAAATAAGGGCAGATCCAGTGTGTTTAATTCCAAAAGAGTTTCTTTAGTTGAGATCTGAAGCCTTGAGAATTTTGACTCCCAAAATTTCCCTACTGGTCAATAGATAAAAGTGTCAGTAAGTCTCAATCTCTCCTTCTCCATTTCCTTCCCCTCCCCATCCTCCTCTCTGTCTTCTCCTTCTTCTTCTTCTTCTCCTCCTCCTCCTCCTCCTCCTCCTCCTCCTCCTCCTACTTCTTTTTCCTTCCCCTACCAGTCACTACTCCTGATTTCCTCATAAAACCCTTACATGAGCCCAAATGGAAAAAAAAAAAAAAAATGGTTAATTAAGCTGGTCGTATATCAGATACTACAATTGTAAAAGAAAAAGTAATTGAATGATTCATAAAACTAATTTGTGAAACTGATTCTCTTTAGTGTAATGAGGTCATTACTTTATTTCCTTATTCCTATTTACCGTTGTAATGGCAGTTATCACAATCCTGAGTAATAGGCCTGTGTAAAGTCAAGCTAATCTTTATAAGTTTACCATTGACTGTAGGAAAAAAAACCTAAATTTCTATATTATATTGATAATATGTACATGCAGAATGCTGCCTTTATTTCTCCTTTTCCATATAGGACATTGGTCTTGAGGCATTTAGTGAATCTTGTTGTTCTATTCCTGAGGAAAAAATAAGCAAAGTTGACATCCAGCTTTCCAGTGAATCCTTAGTTTCACTGTACTCAACTCATCTTCCCTGTTTCTCAAGTATTACTGAAGTTTCTATTTCTATTCTAATTCATATAATTAGAGCACACATCTACATTTCCTTTATTTAACTCAGTGCTGAATTAGCATCTCTAACATGTTTCCTGATTTGCTTTAAATCTAAAATTCTAAGTAGTTCTGATAATTCTGTCATTGCTACATAACACAGATTGACTATAAGAAAAATTTCATTTTCCATTGAAAACTGAGATTGTGTGGAGTCATTTTACACAATACATTCATAAATTATATGCTTTTTTCAAGGCCCTTGAAAATTATTTTTCCAATACAAAGCATACACATGCAGTGGGTAAAATCATTAGCAAATATTTCCCTATTAGATATCTACTTCTAATGATTGTTTCATACAAGGTGTCAATAATTAAAATAGTCTCAATTGTTGAGAAATATGCTTGCACATGTAAATATACATATGTAAATATACAAGTATATGCTTGGACAGATAGGCAGACTACAGTTTCCTTCCAAATGCAGTTTCCAAGGTCAACCCTGAGAGGCCCGGGAAGAAATCTGCCCTCAGCAAAGATCAGATCTGGAGTTGCTGATGATGTCCTCAGAACTACAAGAGTATTGGCTTCAGATAAAACATGATGCCTGACACTTGGATTGCCTCAATCCAGGTACATTAAACTTTTGTGAGCATTCTTTGGGGAACAAAATTATTACACTTTTGAGGCCATGCAATCTTCAACTGGAACTTTGATGAATGTTACTCATATAGAAGTAAGGAAACCTTCCCCTACACATTTCATGTGGAGATAATGAATTTTGATTCCAAGCTGACAGTTTGATTGTGATAGCTCACATATGATACGCAGCGGTAGGTCAGCAAAGGCAGTTTGCTAATCATTGTAGGAGGTAGAGTCAGGAGTTGGTGATATCAGAGGCAGCTCAAAAAAGGCAAATTGGCCAAGTTTATTAGTGCTGTGTGATGTCTCTGTAGACTCTGAAACAGCAGCAACAAAGCTGTAGATAGTAACAAGAATTCATTTGTTCCCACTGGTTAATGAAACCCAGACACACGAGGATCACTTTCTAAAGTGATTTGATTTGACACTCCACTTGGCACATAGAAGTTACTCCACTGATTGTTTCCCAAATGAAGGCTATTTCAGTTCTTTAATTTCCTCAAAGCAACTGAAACCATTCTTTCCTATTAAGTGTTCCAAACTTTGTAAATTAAGATGGAAGAAAGAAGAACTTGTAAAGACAGGTTCGGAAAATGCAACCTTCTCCTTAGTTGCCTGAATGATTATGGGACTTATTATCTAAACACTGTGGTGTAGTTGTAGGAGAAACACGTTGATTAAAAGTGAGTTTTTCTTTATGTCAACACACTGGTGCCAGTTCACAGTCGCTGTTAGTTCTTCCTGTGCTTTGCTTGGAAACAAAATGTAAGTGTATGTCATATTACTTCTAGACAGATTATTACATTATTCATTTTTATTTTAAACTCTATTATGAGTGTTTTCAGTGGCACAAATGACTATCATTGCTCATATACTTATGCTTTGAGTACTTCCTGCAGCTCAAAGTAGATATTTTAATATGTATAAAGAATCTCTCATCATATAGACTTTAAAAGTTAAAACAACTGAAATTATAGAGAATATGCATCCAAATTGCAAGATTTTACAAACTGCAGTTCAACAAAAACTAAAACTGTATAAAATCCTATCCTTTTGTCTTTCTCAGTGTTTATGATCATATTGTAATTTCTTTAAATATTTATGTGTGTATATATTTATATATATGTATGTATATGTCTGTATATAAAAGTATACATACATAAACATATAGAACATCTATTGATCTTTTATATTTAGAAGGTACAAGTATCATTTATAATATAATATTGAATATTTAAAAGTTAATATATTTAATGATAGAAGCTACTGAAGACTGAAAATGGCACATTACTCTTCCAGGAGATAGGCATTATGTTTTGGCATCTGGACACATAGAATGTTTAGTACTATTACATTCAGGTAAAGAAAAACAAGACAAAATATCCCAAAACATAGAGAAAAGAAATAAATTCTAAAAACCTTTGTGCTTGTCAGCTTTCTATCACTGTGTCAAAATACCTGGGACAATCAATTCATAAGGGTGAAGACTTACTCTGGCTCAGTTTCAGAGGGTTCCATCCACAGCTGGTTGGACCTATTACTCTGGGCCTATGCTGAGGCAGAACATCATGGAAAGGAGCTTGGTGCAGGCAACTTTGAGCTTCATGGTTACTAGAGAGAGAGGAAGGGGATAGGGTTCCAAAACACCCTTCGGGAGCATACTCCCCATGATGACCTATTTCATCCAAATATGCTTTGCTTCCTAAAGATTCTACTGTCTCCCAATAGTGTCCAAACCTTCAACACATCAACCTTCTAAAGACATTTAAAATCCAAACCATGATACCCACCCATAGTTCAGCCACATGTTATTCATCTAATTTTTTTCTTCTTGTACTAAATTATATGTCATATTAGTAAATAACTAAAATATAGGATTTTAATATTGCTATAGTACATGTCACTTCCATTTTAGTTTAAATTTATTTTAACTGACAAATTTAAAAAAATAAAATTGCACATATTTATGGGGTATCGGTAATGTTTTGATACGTGCATACTAAAATAAAATTAAATGCATCTATCTCCTGAAACATTTATCCTTTGTGTTGAGACATTCAAATTTCCCTCTTCTGTCTTTTCATGGTACAGTGCATTATTGTTATGTATTATCATCATGCTGCACATTAACAAGCCAGAACATTTTACTCCTAATTGTAACTTAGTACCTACTATAGGTTGAATCTGATATGTCCTCTAAAGACCCATACGTTGAAGGTTGACCCCAGCCTGTGGTTATACAAGGAGATGGTACTCTTCAGTAGGTGTGATTCAGTGGAAGGATGTTGGATAAATGGAGGTGTGCTGTTTTAGGAGATATTGTGGCCTCAGCCCCTCCCATCCTGACTACTACAGGTAAACTGACCTCATCCCACCATGATCTGCTCTACCAACACAAGCCTAAAACCACAGGCCCAAACAACCGTAGACTTAAACCTCTGAAATTATAAACCAAGATAAATCTTTTCATTTTTTAAGTTGATTATCTCAGGAATTTTATCACAATGATGGAAAGCTAACACAGTCTCTATAGATCAACCTCTTCCTATAGCTCCTTCCACACTACTTTCCCAGCTTCTTATGATTATGATTGTTACCTTAGCCGGCATGAGATCAACTTTTCAAAAACTTTAGCAAATATTTGAGGACATTGAGTATTAGTCTTCTGTGTCCTTAATTTACTTAATAGAATGATTTTTATTTCCATCCATATTGTCTGATATGACAGGATTTCATTCTTTCAGGGAAGGATTGTATTCTAATTGATATACTGGTCATATTTTCTTTATCCCCTAAAAGTTGATGGACTCTTGCATTTCTTGGCTGTTGTGAATAGTTCCTCAGTGAATGTGGCAGTGGGATGTCTACTTGACATATTGATTATGTACCCCATAGGAGGATTTCTGCATCATATGATAATTATATTTTAAAAAAATTTTCAAAGAATCTCCATAGTGTTTTCCATAATGGCTGTATTAATTTACATTCCTATCAATAGTTCATAAACATTTCCTTTTTTCCATGTTCTCACTGGCACTTGTTATCTTTAGAAGTTTTGATGATAGCCATTGCTACTGGAATGAGGTAATATCTCATCACAATTTTGATTAGTATTTCCTCGATTAGTTATATTGGGTATTTTTTTATATATAAGCTGAGTATTTTTGCCTTCTTTTAAGAAATATATACTTAGTTTGACCCATTTAAATTGGTTTGTTTGTTGGCTATTGAGGGTATTTTTTTAGTTCCTTTTGTATTTTAGATATTAATTCTTGTCAGTTATGTAGATCACAAATATTTTCCCCAATCTTGTAAGGCTGTCCCTTCACTCTGGTGATTGTTTCACTTCCTGTACAGACTTTTTTTTTTTAGCTTGATATAATCCTATTTGTCGATTTTTGCTATTTTTTTCTGTATATCACTTCTTTATTCTCTTTTCATTATTTTTAAAAGATTAACTACTGCTACAGTTAGGACCATAGAGTATTATAGAAACAGATATAATTTTGGAGGCTCAAAAATATGAGGTACGTCTTTAAACTAGTGGCTCATTTCAAAAACAACTAATGAAAATCAGCCACATAATGTACTAGGTTGGCTATGCAGGCATTAAGTAATCTTTTATTTTAGCAGTAAAATCCCTTCTTTGTTTAGAGAAAACATCATCCGTATTAAGCATACAAAATTAAATAATATTTCCATTCAGTGAATCTAAGACATATTAGAGCAAGTGACCTGAATGAAATTAATTTAAAATGCTCTTGTAAAATTTTAATGCAAAAAAAAAAAATGAATCATTTGGCAAATTTTCTGTTTTTAACATGTATTTTGTGTGTGAATGTTGAGTATATATGTGTATGGGAGCTCATTTCGAGATAGAACAATGTCTTTCCGTATCTGAAGCGTTTATTCATAATTCTATGAGATTTTTAAAAACCATGTAAACCCCAAAATTTCTTAACATTCTCTTAAAATATTTAATATTTTATTGGTATACATTGAAAATAGTATAATTGTGTTGGCATCCTCAATTCATGCCATTCATTGCTAGCTGATACCCTTGTGGATGCTTATCTACCAGGGTGAGGAGCCCAATTCTTTAGGAACAAGGTCTGGAGATAGCATGTTGTCTCTCGTCAGGAATTTGTCACCTTTTCACTCCAGGTTAGAAGAGAGGTTGAGAAATGCTATCTTAGCTGGATGATTCTGAGCCTAGTTAAACCCTAATTTTATGTGATAATCGAGATATTAGCAATCTTTCATTGAATTTTAAAAAAACAGAATTCTAAGTTCTATTTCAAAAACCTCATCCAGGGGTTTTCCAGAAGGTATTTGATGATTCAGCCACTGGTTCCTCAAACACAGAACTTTAAAACCATTACTTATAGCTTCCTTTCCAAAACGCATTCCCAAGTTTTTTCTCATAATACTCCAAATTATTTTGCTGAACTTTCCTCCAAACTCCCAACATATTTATTTAATATCAATCAAAACCAGAGTCTACATTTCTAATACCTCACTTTCATACACCATATCCTTTCTAAATAATAACCCTTCTAATTAGTGTTACCTCATTTTACAACTGCTTCATGAACACAGGTAGGACTCTCCATTCTGCCACATTTTCTTATTTAACTATGTTTATTATTACTTTCACGTATGAAAAAAAAATATTTTTAAACTGATTACCCCCAAATTTATGTCCAAATTCTTTAGTTCCATATTTGCACCAAATTTCTATTAACATTTCAAGTTTGATGTATAATACACATCTTAAACTCAGTATGTCCACAATTGAATAAAATGGTCCAAGAAGGCACCCTTGAATCTATTCATCCCTTGAATAGATTATGTCAATAATATTTTGATATCTTTCACCTTCTGCCATCAATCTCCACCTCATCTTATATACTTAAAGTGACCACAATGATCATTAAAATTTTATTAAAATTACATTTTTCATAACATTATCAATACCTGTAGTCTGCCCAAGGCTGAGAGTTCACAGGAAACAGCACTTTTTTGGGTGAACATCATGGAGAAAGTCCCAGGCAATCCAAGATGGAATCCATGTTACACTTGTGCTCAAAAAGTATCTGGAGGGCATTCATCCTACCAGCCATAGTCAGAATTCCTCTAAAGCTCTCCACTCCCTCTCTGACTTTATTTTCTCTCTTTCTCTTCATTTGGTCTCAGCCAATATATTTAGATTGTTCCCCTTACTCTCTTCATATAGGTTAGCTTCAGAACAGATCTTTTGGGTAGAATGGTTCAATACACACCCGAAGTTCCTGTAATGAACCCTTCAGGAGTCCCCAGGCACTGATTTGCAGCCAAAATTCCACTTGACCCTTTGTCCAGGGGACATTGGGCAAGCCTGGAAGCTTTGGTTTTCACAACCGGGGAAGTGGATGCTCCTGGCATGTGGTGGGCAGAAGACTGACATATTGATAACAAGTACACTGCTGCTCCCCACTGCAGAGAGTGGTCCAGACCCCAATAACAGAAGCCACAATGAACCTTGTCCTAAGAGGTAAACTGCAGAAAGAAGAGCCTTTGGTTGTCATTTTTTTCTTTATGAAACCCATTCACTTATTCTCACATTTTTAAAAAATGGCAATTGATGATTTTGTAATTTTTTTATTGCTGCAGAATTGCACATCATAGTGGGATTCTTTATGTCATATTCCTACATGCCATAACATAAATTGATCAGTCTCATTCTCCATGACTTTCCCTTTCCCTCCCCCAGTCTACTTGCT
The DNA here is from genome assembly GCF_902686455.1 of Sciurus vulgaris. NCBI lineage: Eukaryota > Metazoa > Chordata > Mammalia > Rodentia > Sciuridae > Sciurus > Sciurus vulgaris. The sequence continues at coordinate 153,240,677 of NC_136466.1, forward strand.
CAATTTTACTAATCTCTCTTCTATTATTATTATCATTTCAATTATTGCATTGTATGTATATCTATCTATTTATCTATCTAATCTATCAATACATGATCCACTGTGGTATGTTTATACATGGATATCACATAAATTGGTAGATTTTGTTCCCTAGTACTTCCCCTGACCCTCCCTTTGACCCTTCCCTCTCTATTCCCTTGAAAGTTCCAGGGGAAAGTAGACAATATCTGTTAGACATTTGAAAAGATATTCATGTTTCATTTGTTTATGTGTCCACCTGTTCACCCTTGTACCCAGCCAATTGAATGTAAGGGGAAGAGGCTACATATTCCCCAGAATTCTTAGTTAGGAACAACTCTTGCTAGAGAATATGTGCTTCATAAATATTTATTGAATGGAAAGAAAAAAGTATATATGTTAGTGTTTGGTAGAAAGTAGAAAGTAACTGATTTATCAAGAAGGAATTTTCTGTCTAAATTGATAGGAGACTGCATGTAAGTTCATCATTATTATGAGTTTGGATTATTTGCAACAATAGAGTATAGTGGATGAAATGGTTCAAGTAAATAGTATCTCAAAATATCCTTTTTAAATCCATGCATCCATAAGTAGACTAATTAAATGTTAAAATACTAAGAACAAATGAATGAATCAATAAAAATGAATGAGTATATTAATCAATAACTAGGAAATTATAAAAGAAAACCAAAAATATAAAGCTATGCTTTTTTAAAATTATTCATTTTTTTATTTTTTGGAGACTACATTTTGATTCATTGCACACCAATGGGTCCATCATTTCATTTCTATGGTTGTACATGATGTAGATTCATACCATTCATGATTTTTGATCTTACTTCCTAGAGTTTTCTTTTTAATTAATGTTTTCATTTTGATGTCACTATAGATTCATATTCTGGGAACAAAATAATATATTTTGTGGTCATTAACTCGGTTTCCCACATGGTATCGTCCTATGCAATGAATGTAATAACCAAAATATTTTGACATGGAACAAGAGACACATGGCGTTGAACATGTTTACCACCTCAAGGATCCCTCGAGACACCCTTTTATAGCTATGCTCACTTTCCACCTGAGTTGGCAACCCTCCTCTAACTCTTGATAATCAGTAATCTACACTCCATTTCAATAGTTGCACATCATTGTAAGATTGAAGATCATTATCTAAATGAGATCTAAAAGATGTAAGTTTTTGAAATTTAAAAAAAATCATTTTCTATAGTTCTCTGGAGATCCATCAAGATTGTAGTACGTATGGATGGTTTATTCCTTTGTATTTACTGTGTAATTACATGATGTGGGTGTACCACACTGTGTTAATGATTTGTCCGATGCAGGACAGCTGGATTTTTCATAGTTTCAGGCTATTGCAAGTAGGATGCTAAGAATATAAATTTACAGGTTTTTTTGTGTGACCTTGTATTTTCCTTTTTTGGCATAAATGACTAGGGATGCAATATCTAGGTCACATCGTAGTTATAATTTTATCAGTTTTTATTATTTTTTAAAGAAACTGCCAAAATATTTTCTAGTGTATTTGTGGCCAGTTACATTTGCACCAGCAATGTAGGAATGGTCATGTTTCTTGGGATTCCCGCCAACATTTTCAGTCATCAGTGTACTTATTTTAGTTTTTCTGAGAATTGCACAGTGATATGGTGTTCATAATTTCAAATTTATGTTTATAATGAGGTTGTATAGAATTTGAGTTTTTTTTTTTTTAAGACATTTGTTAGATTTCTCAACTGAATCTATCTGGTCTTTGAGATTTCTTTTAGGGGAAATTTTCTGATTATATAATTTTCTTAGTGTTTAGAGAGTTATTCACTTTATATGTAACATATTGGATAAGATATGAGCCATTTCATACAAGTTTTCAAAAGTATGTTTCTGCAGTTATTTATGTTTCCTTATAACTTTGATGTTGGTCAGTTCTGTTGTGATATGTCATTTAACTCATGATATTGATAATATGTGGTTCTCTCTCTTTGGGTCATTTTTGCTAGAGGTTTTTCAATTACATTGATTTTTTTCTAAGAATCTTCTCTTTTCTATATATTTTTTCTATTTTCAATTTCAATGATTTCTGTTTTTAATTTAAATTAAGTTCTCCCTTCTGCTAACTTTCAGTTTATCTTACTCTTTCTAGTATTTGAGACAAGATTGTAGATGATTGAATGTCTCAACTTTTTAAAAACACATATCTATTTAATGCTATAAATCTCCCTCTTAGCACTACTTTAGCTGATTCAATTTACAAATGCAGTGATTTCATATAAGTTCAGATGAAGTATTTCTGCACTTGAAACTTCTTTTTCAACATTAATTAACTGCAGAACTTTTGTTTCGCTTTCATTTGTTTGGAGGTGCTCTATGTGTTTGGAGGGGAGGCTGAGGCAGAAAGATCATAAACTGGAGGTCAGCCAGAGAAATTTAGTGAGGTCCTATCTCAAAAAAAAAAAATAAATAAATAAATAAATAAAAATAAAACTGGCTGGGGTGTAGCTAAGTGGCAGAGTATCTCTGAATTCAATCCCCTGTACAACAAACAAACAAACAAACAAAAAAACAGAATTAATTTAAAGATGCTGTGCTGGACAATTTTGCCTTCCACATCTGAACCTTTTCAGTGAGATGCTTTCATCTGATGGTGGTGTTGTGTTGTATTTCCTTGAAGTCTTCTATCTAAAAGTTCTCTCAGTTGTTAAGGAGAGAATATGAGATTTTCTAGTGTCATATTTTTTCTGATTCTCCACCAGTTTCTATTAGACTTGGCTTCTCATATTTTGCTTTTCCTTCATTTCTTGTACACAAATTTAGGTAGTTATCATGTCTCCTTGGGTTGATCAATCAGTATTTAATGTCACTCTTTCCCTTTTGTGAATTTCTTTTGCTCTGAAATTCTTCTTTATTTGATAGTACTAATATTCCTCTTTTCATTTGATGACTAATATTCCTCTTTTCATTTGATGACCATTTGTATGCTACAGGTTTTTCCATGTTTTTAATTTCAACCAATCTATCTTATGTGAAGTGAAATTATTAACAACAAGAAGATTATATCATGTTTTAAAATCCATTCTGCCTCATCTTCAATTTAGAGGGCATGGTACAGTTTTTGATATCATTTACATAGTAGGGCTGCCATTTTATTTTTGTTTTCTGCTGAACAATCATTGGTTTTGTTTCTGTTTCTTGCCTTCTGATGCATTACTTGAATATAGTTTAGAATTCCAATTTTGATATATTTGAAATCTCTTTAAGTATTTATCTTACTGCAGTTTCATATTTCTTGCTCTAAGCCTTATATTATATACACATAATATATTACTGTCAACTGGTATGACATTTTACCATTTCAAATGAAGTGCAAAAATCTTAACTTCCTTTATGTCTCCCTTACTTCCCCAGTTAATAACATGTTTTAATTAATCTCTCTATAATTAAGTATACATCAGATGCTATTGATATTTTTGTTTTAATCATCAAAGATAATTTAGAAAACTAATTAGGAGAAAGTGATATAATATCTACACATACATCTGCTTTTCTCATTTGTTCTTAACATCTTGAGATTATTTCTGTCATATCTTTTTTGGTTTGAGAATGCATTCAACCGTTCTTTTATTATAATAGTTCTGTTGCTGATGATTTTATTATTATTATAATTCGTTATTTTTCATTCAGATAAACTGACCTTGATATTCCTTTAATCCCTTAGATATATTTTATTGTAAATAGAATTCTGGCTGGTTGTTCTTTTCTCTTAGCCCTGGAAAAATATTGTTAAATTTTTTTTCTGCTTTTATGGTTTCTGATGGGAAACCTACTGACATTCATATTGGTTTTCCCACATGCATGAAGTATCATTTTTCTCTTGCTATATTGAGATCTTTCCTTTGTCTTTAGATTTTAGAAGCTTGACTATGATGGTGTTTTCTTGTGGATTTATTTGAGTTGATCCTGTTTGGAGTTTACCCAGCTTAGTAAGTCAGTGGTTTTATGTCCTTTATCAATTTAGGAAGTTTTTAGCTACTTTTCTTCTGAGTGCTTTCTCCTTTCTTTCTGAGTCTCTGATGACATGAATTTCAGATTTTTTGTTAGAGCCCCATAGGACCTTGAGGCTCTGTTCATTATTTTTTCAATCTATTCTCTCCTTGTTTCTCAGATTGTGTAATTGCTATTCTGTGTTCCAATTCACTGATGCTTTCTTCTGTCCTCTCCATTCTGCTACCTCTATTTGATTTTACTTTATACTTTTTATTTTGTGCTGAGGACAGTTTCTTTGTTAACTGTACTTTTTCATGTGTTTCATATGTATTCATAATTGCTAGCTGTAGAATTTTATAATAGCTAAATTGAATTTTTTTTTTCAGATAATTCTCTCATCTTTTTTAGTTTGGTGTGAGCACCTATTTTTTCTTTTTTCATTCAAGTGGATATTTTCCTGCTTTGAGGTGTTGCAGATAATTTGGACTGATTTTCCTTGGCCACTGAATAATGCAAAAAGGAAGAGTTACCCCCAGTGACACAAGTCAAAGGATCACCTGTATTATTCTCAGACACAGTTGTGAGTTCCAGCTTGCCACCAGAGCTCTCCTGATATCCCCTTGGTCAGAAGGTCATAGAATACTTCATCATACCTGTCCACTATGTGTTCTCCAGTAATGGGATGGGAATGGAACTGGATTTGAACCTGCATGGCCAGTGGTCCAAGTCCTGACCTTTCCTGAGGCCTCCTCTAACCTCACCCAACAGGGACAGGACTGTTATCTCATTGCTCTGAGTGGAGTGGAAACCCAGGTTCCCCTATGGTCTCCATGACACTGTAGTTAGGGTGGACCTGGCTTCACTGAGGATGGCCTTCCTGCTCTTTCCTTGGCTATCTCTGCCATAGCCCTGACAGGATGGTAGAACATCTTGTCAAGTCCGGTAAGTATAGAGGTCCAGGGCCCCACTTACCCTTTCCTGGTCTTGGTGGGAGGAGGCAACAGCTTGGTTTTGCTGCCTGTCCTGTTTTGCTGGAGTCCTGCAGTTGTTACCTGAAAATTTTTGTTCTGCTGGACTGAGCTTTTCCTGGTCTTTTGCATAAAGATTACAGAATTTAATTAGGGCTACTTTTCTATATCAATTGGCCTTTCCAGGACACCAACTTCTTCAGCTCCATGTCCAGGATACACAAAGCAAAAATAAAACTTACTGAACATGCCATTGGGTGATTTATTGGATTCTGAAAAGGCTTATCTGCCTCTTATGTCTCCAATTTTCAGAGTCTTCTAATATTATCTTATGTGTAAAGCCCAGGGTTATTTGGGAGGAATAAGAAAATTCACATCTACTACATCCTTCTGCAATCAGACATCTGCTTGAGTCATTTAATTATCTAAAATTTAACATAAAGAGTGCAATGAGATGAGAGTCACAGTTATTTCATTTCATTCATGTTTTATCAAACACAAAGCAGTGAAGTTGATTGTCTTCCCCATGTCTCCAGAGCACTTAATAACCAAGAGTCAAAAATTAGTCAAGATTATTTTTTCCCTACAACTCTCCCACCTCTTTAACATTTAAGATAAAGAACACTACAGATGATTGAGGACTTCTGTTAAAACCAGTTATCATTGCCCAGATTCCAATGCGACACATGAAATTCTTTGTTTTTTTTCCTCCTTTTTGTTTTTTTTCTTATTCTTTATTTTATGTAATATGAATACCTGATCAATTAACATCTTCAAGGAAGATGTTTATCCTTCAATCCTGGGTCTTGATAACAGGGCATGTAAAACTAACCTCTAGTGTCTCTTACTCTGCAGGAAATGGGCATTCCCAGATAGAGGCATTTATGTTCCACTGGTAAACTGCAGCCCAGCTGGTTTATTTGTTCAGATTCTGGAAGCATAGCATTCAGGGTAATGCTCTCAGAGAAGGGTTTTAGTTCTCTGCCTGTGGTTTAATCAGTGTTGTTATGCAGACTCCTCTACTTTACAAGTTGTCCAGAATGAGCATATTTAAAATTATTAAAGCAATAAATAAAAGAATGCCTGTTTGACCCACATAGCAAGTTACATGCTCAATAAATGGCAGATATTAGATATTATAAACATTTTCAAAGATTTTTAAATTGGGATACTGAGTACTTGTTTGTGAGTGTGTGTGTGTGTGTGTGGTGCTGGCAATCAAGCCAGGGTTTTGCACATGCTAAACAGGCACTCTACTATTGAGATACATGTCCAGCACTAAATTGAGAAATCGAGCCAACATATAATGTCAGAAAATTTGCTTTGTATTTAGGATGTTTACAACACTTTTGAATAATATATTTGTTCTTTTCTGTATTTCTTATCTGATAACAAATTTTAAATATTTCTGAATTCATCAGTTGGCAAAGATTAGTGACATGAAGTCATTCCAAAAATAAATAAATAAATAAATACATAAACCCAGTAGTTTCTTAAGAGACTTATAAAGGTAAGAAAATATGATCATATGAGAAGGCACACAGCATATTACCATCCCTGCCATTGAAGAGCTAGCTGTATAGATGCCCGTTGAGAAGAAATAACCTTGGATGTAGAAATTTTTCATATCCATTCACTCATGGTATGCTGACTCAGTAATTCAAATAATTTAGTCAACCTGTTTGCAGAGTTCATTCAGTTGAATAATATATTTACTCTAAATAATTCTTTTGGCTAATAACTTCTGAACACAAATTATTTCAACTAGAATGTATGATTTTGGCTAATAATTTATTTCTGAATGAATTCTGCTTTTTGTGAGGCTGGGGATTCTATATCTACTTCAAAATCTAGTGTAGTTAACGAATACAAGTATTGTTACTAATTTTAACTTCTATCTTATAAGATGACCCTTCATGATCAAAATAGTTATTGTATATAAACACCACTTAGAAATATTGTGAATTAAAAAAAAAAAAGTCATATAATTTCATCATGTATAGCATCTGTTTTGTATCAGAAAGAATTTCAGGTATATTTATTAAATTCTTAAAATGTAACAAAATATCATAAACTATCTTAAATAATACGTTTATGAAACAAAACTAAAAGAAACTGGCAATAAAAAAGAGGGCTTCCCAAGTATAAAATATGCAAATAATCAAAGAATTACATCCACATAATTAACCAGAAAATTGTCTGAGTTGCCAAGGAAAGTCATTTTCATTTTGATTACTGAATGGGAAGGAACATCTGAGACTTCAGATGGTGAGTAAGGGTGACTTTGTCCTAATTCATGAAAATCAGGACAGCACATTTCAATATGATCAAATTAAAAACATCCCAGGGAGCATCCATGATGATAAAAGATGACTGCGATTAAAACTTGTGTTATTTAGACATTGTTATTGACTTCCTAAGTATCACCATGTGCTCTGCAAGCTGCAGTGTGCCCTCAAGGTGGTCATATGGATAACAAGATCAATTTTTTTCCTCTATTACATAGATGCTATGGGACAGACTATCTTGGAATAAAAAGAAAATGTCAAAATGCCAAAAGAGAAAATGTCAAACCATAGTGTTTTAAAATTAGAAAAGTTTTGAGCTGCTTTATCATGATTAATTGTATTTAGCTTTTGTTAATTCAGAAGTTGTTGTTGTTGATTTGCTCTTACATCTTCTTATTTGTTTGTTTGTTTTATATTAATGAAAGGACTTGGGAGCCGGGGGCTTCAAAATAGAATTTTCATTCAGTTCCCTTTCCCTAAATGAAAAAGCTTGTTGAGAAGGTTTATTTTGGGAGAATGTTGAGTGGCAGAAGCCATCGATCAAGGTACTCATTTGGAAAGAGAATTCTCTAATGACCTGCTTTAAGCCCAAAACAGTGTAAATCCAAAGCTTTGTTTTGGAGAATGAAGAAGACTAGAGATCTAAGGTCGAGCATGAGGAGTATAATCAACAATATCGTGTTGTACACTGGGCACTTGATAAGGGATTAGAATTTGTGAACTTATGAAGGGAGGAAAGAAAGAATGAAAGAAGGAAAGTTCACCATGTGAGGTGATGCTATATCATTTTACTTGACTGTTGTAATTTGTTCATCATGTATGAATAGCATAACATCATAGTTCACATCTTAAATTTATACCACAAAACATCATAGTTTGAGGGTCATGATGTAGACCTGGGAGATCACTCACATTTGCATTCTAAATATTTCACAAAAACATTGCTTTTCAGTATTTTGCATTTAGTTCTTATTCACTTTCACTTTATGTGTGTCTGTGAATTCTTAACACATGCATTTTTGTTGTTCTTCTAATCCTTTGTGTTCTCAGGACATTTAGAAACATAGCCATTCTTCTTGTCTTTACTATTCTGGTTACCTTGCACAACTTTAGAGAACAATGGATGTTTACTGAACACTCTGTTTATAACTGGATTCACATTTTAATTTCATCCTCAATATGTTAGCTAAGCTAACCTTTATATTTCATGTGAATTATGGTGTGGTACTAAATACCTAGTTTCTTAAGTGGCTTGCCTATCTTCCATTATTGAATATGCTTATGTCTTATTGCATAATCAAGTTCCTTTCTCAATACCTGCTTTTCCTTCTCACTTCGGAAATGAATTTTATGTTATGAATATTTGCACTTAAGGGCATTGTTCTAGGCTGAATAATGGTCTTTACAAAATGTCCACATTACAGTTCCTGGAAACTGTGGATGGAGCCTTAAATAGAAAAAGATACTTTGTTGATGTGATCAAGTTAAGGACCTTGAAATGGGGAGATTTTTCTGAATTATGTAGTAGAAACTGAGTATGAGTTTTTAGCATAATTTGCATCACATGTGTACATATAAGTATGCAATTAAGTGCTTTTAGTTCATTTATACAGATTTACTACCATGACAATTATTTAATTTTAAACTAATTATATTCTCCTTAGAGATATATCCTGTCCATTCTTAATAAGTTAAGTTTAAAATAGCAGTACTGCAGGGCTGGGGTTGTAGCTCAATGGCAAACTGCTTGCCTAGCATGTGTGAGGCACTGGGTTAGATTTTCAGCACCACATATAAATAAATAAATAAAGTAAAAAATCCATCAACAACTAAAAATATATATATATTTTTAAAATAGCACTACTGCTCTTCAGTACAGTATAGGTGGCAGTGTCCCACTAGTACCTTGTCAAAATGTTTCGGTCATCCTTTCATTAGGAGTGGGTGGGGATGGCAGGGAGGATGAGGTGGGCAGAGGTAACACACCTGTGGTTCTGGGCAATTCAGAGTGCTACTCTTCCACCTAAAACTCCTAATAAAGTATGAGTAAATCCCACTTTAGTCTCAGACTAGAAATTTAGAAGCATCTTTATTACTTTGCTCTTCAAAAGAATGTGAAATAAAACAAGGAAGCATGTAGAAATTGAATCTCCCCTACTAAGTACAGTTGTGCATTGAGCTGATGTTGTTCTCTGTGGTTTCCATATCAGTGCCAAAGATTTCAAAAGAAATTTGCTTCCAAGATTTCAAAATTATTGCAAAATGTGACTTCTTATCACAATTTAAATGGATGTGATGTAGGAATCAAGTAATAGTGTAAGAAAACATGATACTTCTTTGTATAATGATTAGAATTTTTATTTTTATTTTTTTGTACTGGGGATTAAACTCAGGGGCTCTTAACCACTGAGCCACATTCCCAGCCTTTTTTAAAAATATTTTTTAGAGACAAAGTCTCACTGAGTTACCTAGGGTCTCACTAATTTTCTGAGGCTGATTTTGAACTTGGAATCTTCCTGCCTCAGGCTCCTGAACCACTGGAATTACAGGTGTCTGCCACTGTGCCTGACTGATTAGAAATATTTATGTCAAATGATTGTTCATCTAACAAAGATTTATCCAATCTTCAGTGTGTCAGACACAATACAAGCTGCTTATGAGGTCATAGAAAAGAAAGATAGAAAAAGCATCCAGATATGTGGGAACTTCTGCTTTAATGTCCTCTAGAGACAGCTAGCAAGGATTCATGAAAGACTGGAGATACAACTCCATAATCTCTGTTTAGCAAAATTAAATATTGGTATTTTAAGAGTATCAATATTTACAACTCAAATTCTTTAAAATGGTGTTTTGAAATTTAGAGTCAATGATTGGATCTTCTGTAATCAATGACTTGAGATCTACTCTATGCAGCAACTTAGTTTTACTCAGGAAAATTTTTCAGATCAGTACATAATTAAATGTATGTTTAAAAGAAAATAGGATCCTAAGACACATATATTTTACATTGAAGAATGGGATTTTTAAATACAATTTTTAGAAAGTAGTCAAATAATTAAAACTGTAAGATCTTTAGTGAGTAAACATCATACCTTCAATTTTTTCATCATTTTATTACTAATGTCTATCAGTGTCCTATGTAACACTCAGTTACTTAATATTAACACAAACTGAAATAACACTAAAAACAAATTATTTATTTTGTTTGTGGGTACACCAATTAGATACCTCATTAATCTGATCCCTATATTCTGAGGTTACAATTTATTGAGTAGAAAGTGCTAGAAATAATGACTTGAATCCCCATTAAATTTCTGTGATGTCATGAGCTACATTTTACAGATTAAAAAACTCTTGAGAGGTGAAATAACTTTCCTGATGTCACAGAGCAAGTAGGTGACTAAACCACCTCAGTTTTTAAATGGCTGATATTTGGATATCTAGCCCTTCTCCTCTTCCCTTTCACTGCCTTCTCCTTGCCCCTCTTCTCTTCTTTCTCTTCCCTTCCCCATCTGTCCCCACCCTTTCTTTCTTAGGCAAATCAAACCTTAGGGTCCACATGCATCAGGCATTTCTTTTGGTTAGGAATGGCGCACGCCATTAGTACATTAAGAAGAATAAGGATGAAAGTTGGCATGCGATGAAGCTTTTGTTATTTATGTTGATGATTTCAAGAACTTCATAAATTGACTGATAGAAGGATTCTTACAGGAGACTGAATATTTACCAGACTGACATGATGGGTGTAAAGGAAATCATTTGTGTCAGAACAGGAGCCCGAACAGAAGCATAAAGATGCTTAAGAGCATGGCACACTGAGAATTATAGCAGTCCAAACCTTAGGAGGACAGAGGAACAGGTGTTTAAAAAGACAGGTGTGGACCTTGTCTAGAAGGAAAGAGGAGACCTCTGTGTAATTAAGCACTGCATGAAAGAAAACCATTCAGGCTGCCTAGCATGACAATAGGCAGGGAAGTGGGCACAGATACGCAAAGAAAGAAAAAAGAAGATGAAGAAAAAGATTTAAGAGGGTGATAACAAAGTTGTAAAGGATTCAACAGAAGAAAAAAAAAAAACATTTAGAGTCAATATTTATGGAACCTATGGAGTGAGTGCATGTCTATGTAAGGGTTATGCAGAATGTGATACAAGTAATGGCTCCCTGGAGGACCTGCTGCTCAGCTGTGTAAGGGCAAGCAGGGCCAGCAGATGGCCTGCATGGTGGGTTCCTTCAGGGTTGACCACTTGCCTCAAGGTCACACCTTCCCAGGGCAGCCAACATCCAAAGAGGGACAGAAAGGGAAAAAGCAGCTGAGGACCATTTGATGTCCCATGCTGGCTCATAGCTTCATCTGAGTCTTCATTCAGTCATCATGGAACTTTGACCTTATTTTTTTTTTTTTTTTTTTTTTTTTTTTTGCGGTGCTGGGGATTAAACACAGGGCCTTGTGCTTGCAAGGCAAGCACTCTACCAACTGAGACCTTATCTTTTCCTAATCATTCTTTTCCTTTGCTTTGACTCATGAAATTAAAAAAAAAAAAAAAAAAAAAAAAATCCTGCACCCCAAACACCATTCAGCATCTGCCTTCAGAGACCCCGTCCTGAAACAATAAAGCTCAACTACCTGAAATGAATCTTCATTATCAAACAGGAGTTCAAGATGGGGGAAATTTTGTAAGGCAATACATTCAATTTTAAAATATTCTATTAGAGGGGACTTGACAGAGGCCTCCTGCAGATTGGATACTCAAGACTGTAGCTTAAGAATTAAGAATAAGTGAATGCTCATTAAAATTGAATCAAATCTTTGTATGAATAAATTTAATTTTGTAATAGTTACAAAAGAGGATATATAGATTACTGGGTCATTTGTATATATGTGAGGTGGTTATTACTAAGGAAATGCATTAAAATTACAAATACAGTAGAAAATAGTGATTCCATTTAAAATTATCATTCCTCTCTAAAATGATGGAAATGAGTTTTTATTGACAGAGAAACTAAAGCAATAAAACAATTCATTCTCCCTTTAAAAAAATAAATAAATAAATAAAAACAGAACAAAACAAAAGGAATAAGTGAAAACTTACAATTGGGGACTTTTGAATAAATCCAAAATATCTTTTATAATTTTTATATGTCGTAGATATATTTTGGAGTCTATTATTTCAGATTCCAATTAAGAACTAAAACAAGTGATATTTTTTTTAACAGTATGAGGACATTTTTTGCAATCTGCTGTTTAGCTATTGGAACATTTATACATACATCAACTCTGCTGCCTGATGTGGGGCCTATGATGCTGAAGACATACTACAGACATGCTCACATTAAAGTCAAGATTCCCTCACTTCTGCAGCTATTTCCATATGCAGCATCCCTATGTCAAGCTAGTTTCTTTATTGCCCAATTCATACATAAATGACAAGGTGTCCCAATTGCCTGGTTATGATATCCTTGCTCCTTCTCTGATGAGAAAGTGATTATATTTTAAGGGACTTTCTACACACACATTTATCAGCTTTTAGCTATTACTTATGTCCTCAGCTAGGTTATAATTGATGCCCAAGGGTAACTTGTACATTCAAATCAGAACGGCTAGTGATTATTCATAATCTCACTTTTATAAACATAGGAAAAGATACAAGGAAATTTATGTCTCCACCTTCACATCCCTACCTCAGAGTTTGAATGCTGAATGTCAGTGTCTGTATTCTTCACTTCCAATTTAGCCCCTTTATGCTGTTTTGATTTCACATTTCATTAGTTAAGAGTATTGGATTTGTGCCAAGTAAATAATATATACACACATGACTTTGAAGTTTGTTCTGAGTGTGTATAACAAGGGGACGCTCTCATGCCAATAACCACATGAAAAAGCTGACGTGCACACTCCCCCACACACACACTCACACACACAACGAATACCCTTTCTCGCCTAAAAAGAGGATCTGAAAACATTTTTTCCCTAAAGAGCACTGGGTAGATAAATATTTGGCAGGAAGAATTAATGTAAAAAATGTTGTGCTCTCATATCTAGTAAAACTGGCAAATGTAGGCAAATGAATGTAACCTGTAGCCAGGGTGACCGTGTGCCCTGGTTTACCAAGAACAGTCCTGCCTCTTGTTACTGTCCTGAAACAATTTATTGCATCTCTTTAGCTCCACAAACTGCAGTGGTTTGAGAATTAAATAACACAACTATATCTACTAGAGAAAATTACTTAATAATTTAGCTTACAATATCCTAAGCAACATGTGACCTGACATAAACCTTTTATTAAATATTTCTTATCCACAAATCACATCTTTGTTACTGGAAGGATAAAGTAGTCTGAATACTTTTGGGATTGTTATAAATTACTTATTGTATTTGATTTTGGGAAAATTTTAAAAATTTTGGAATTTAAATGAGGAGTACATGTTCTTTAAACGTACTAGTTCATGAGTCTTATATCATCAGCATAGTTTAGGAGAATAATCCCTGATTCAGGATGCAAGAGACCGAGCAATATTGACAGCTTTCTAGGAGCCTTTCATAAGTTAGCCACTCCCCTCACCTATGTCTCAAATAACTCAGCCAAACATGTGGGAAATATTGTCTAATAGAGTAATGTCAAGCTCCCAGGTGTTACAGACCTGTAAGATGGCCACTCGTGAACTGACTTCTGTAGCAGTAATATATTCAAATACCCATGATTTCAGGCTTCTGGATACTTTGGATATTAGTGATGATACATTTCATGCTTTTATGAACTAACAAATGGCAACCTATCTATGTCTTTGTTACTTTTTACTTTTTATTATAGAAATTCTGTTTTTGAGCCAGGCATAGGGGCACACATCTATAATCCAAGTGACTGGGGAGGCTGAGGCAGGATGATCAAGAGTTCAAAGTCATAGAAATGAAATGATGTACCCCATTTGTGTACAATGAATCAAAGTACAGTCTGTAAAATAAATAAATAAATAAATAATTTTGAAAAAGAGATTCATTTTTAGAAAGGAAAAAATAACAATAGTTTTCATCTAAAAAAAAAAAAAAAAGAGCGCAAAGCCAGCCTTGGCAACTTAGTGAGGCCCTAAGCCTCTCAGTGAGAGTCAGTCTCTAAGTAAAATATAATAAGATTTCAATCCTTTGTGTCAAAAAAACAAAAAGAAAGAAATTCTCCTTCGAGTAATTAAGGGTTTATCTTTATGGTACATTTCTAGTCACATTTCTTTCTTTAATTCTAGAGTTATATTCTCTATATAGAAATATGCACTATAGCCAGTGAGCTTTTTATATTATAATTTCTGACATTTAAAAAAGACTTAAAATCATATACACTCTCAAAGGTTTTGTGGCAGTAGTTTTATCATGATATCAAAACAGTATAAATAAAAGTTATTTAATTTAGATATTACCAGCCGACTCATATAACATATTTTCAGTAAATTACATTTTATTATTAAAGCAATCATGTTTCTCAGTGGTTAGACAAAGCTGAAATTTAGTGGTTTGTTTTCTATTACTGTAACACACTACCTGTGTCAGGATAATTTAATAAACGAAATAGTTATTTTTAACTCAGATCGATAGAAATTCAAAGTATGGTGCTGACATGAGCTTGACTCCAATAAGGACCTCCTAATGAATGGAAATGGTAGGATCAAGTATGGAAGGAGTGATAACATCACAAAACTGGAATGCACATTGTGATTTAGGGGGTGGACTCACTCTTAGAGTAGTTTATTCTTATGAGAGCTTAATCCTTAGAAAGATACTTTGATCTTTCCTGAAGGAAGCTCAACTACTGGCCTCATGACTTCCAAGTAGATCCCAGGTCTTGCCTTTTCCTTTTTCTCTCTTACTGGGGATTGAACAGCGGGTCTCCTCTACCACTGTCCTACATCCCCAGACCGCCCCACTTTCTTAAAGGTCGCACACACCTTCCAAAGCCCCAAACATAGGCACTCATTTTTAGGTATCTTTTTCTTACATTTTAAGTGTTATTTATCAATGAGATTTTTTACTTTCATTACAATTTGACATTTAAATCAACCTTAATACCTTCATGTTTGTAATTTAAAATATTTTGCCATAAAATGTTTCTACCCATTTTTTTTTTTTTTTTTTTTTTTTTTTAACCTCTAGTCTCTTCCTCTGTCTTTTCCTTTCTCTGACAACTACTGGTCAAAGCAGCCCATTCTTTGTCCTCTTTGCTCAACCACATTTACGATCAGATTAGCTTTCACCCTAATACAAAAGTGGTCCTTTAAAGATTGTCAGCACTCACTTAATGGAGGAATGTGCTTAAGTGAACATGATTGGTGACTGGGGGTGAGTGAGTTGGGGGGTTGGGGTGGTCTTCAGGTGACTTGACATCCCAACAGTATTTAAAATTAATAGTGATTTTTTTAGAGTTTCTTTTCTTTATAATACTAGTAAGATATGAATTTTATAGTTATTTCAAAAAACACTCTATTTGGTCTTCCTTTTTTTCTGGTTATACATCCTTTTGAGAAACATGTGCTCTAATAACATTTTTGCTCTTTCTTAAGCTTTTCCTATAACATTTGTACTCTTTCATAAGCTCCTCTTATTCCTTTTAGGATTTTGTATATTCCCAAATAAACATAAACATCCATGCAGATAATTTTTTTTTATTTGATACTGGGGAATATGTAATTACTCTTTTTAAAATATTTTTATTTAGAGACAGGATCTCACTGATTTACTAAATTGCTTAGGATCTCACCTAGCTGCTGAGGCTGTTTTTGAATTCTTAATACACCTACCTTCAGAGACTGGAGTTCTAGGCCTTGTCAACTACACCTTGACTTTTTATTTCCTGTTGAAAATTCTAAACTTTTAAGCTTCTCCTAAAATTGAGAATTGTATTCCCAATTCCTTCTCTGAAATCTTCATTTGTATTCCCTGAAGAGTTTGATTTCAGCACATCCAATGCTGATTTCAACACCTGTGCTCTAGTATAAGGTTGATGGGAAATTTCACTAATTATGCCTTCTCTAAGAATTCCAGGATGACCCTGGAGGGGCACATGGATGGCATCCTCTCAAACAAAACATTCCCTTAATTGACTTAATTGCCAACTGATGTAAATTCAAAGTATGTGTTTCTGGTTTGAATATTTTAATCTCTTATTCCTTGACACATGTACTGATTTGCCTGTGCCCTTGTATTGTGTGTATCTTTCTTACTCTTTTGCCCTTTCTCTATCCATTTTATTTTCATGGCTCTGTCTAAATTGGATTTCCTTTCCACAAATTCCATCACTGTCTTTACAATCTTTATGTGTAACACTTAACATTGAAGACTTTTTTCTATTTTCTTTTTCAATTATTGGAGTATGAATATTTTTCACATGCATGATTTTAAAAACTGAATGAAGCCTATGTGCTTTAAGTAAGTTCCTAAATTGCATTATTAGATATTTGATTATATTATCTAAATTTTTGTTTCACTGAAATTTTATAGTGTATTTTCTGGTTGGATGACATTCACTCGGCAGCTTCATAGAAGTCAAGTTGCTTGATCATCTGGTTGACATTGCCTTCACTGAGTGTGTTGGTCACTTTTGTTTATGTGTGCATAGTACCTCCTTGATGACAGCAAATGTTTATTATGCTTGTCTTCTCTGAGAGTACCATCAGATGTGAATGGGGCCTGGTTATCAGTTCCAGGTGCATTTCATGCCCTTGAAAACCCTTTGAAAAATAAATGGACAAATAAGTATTTTTTATATTGGTAGAAAGTCTCTTAAGAACAAAAGCAACACTTTATATGTCATAACAGCCCATAGTCTGGAATCTCCCCAAGATTGCCAATAAGCTTGAACAGAATTAAACATTGGTTGATAGAAAATTTGCTCAATAAAGCTATATTGCTGGGTTTGGTCTCTGACATCAAAGGGAATATTTATGAAATCTAAACCATTCTGAGTTTCTTAACTGCCAGTGAGAATGTGATATTTTATCATTTTAGAGCCAATGTCAACAAAGTCAAAGATAGCTGTGTTCCTATGCAAAATATTGTAATGCTTGGTTTCCACAAAGAATTTTATATATATATTATTTAATTAACCACATTTACATTCAAAACTTAATTTTCTGCCTTCAGAAAATACTTTCATATTTTGAAGGAAATGAAGTGAAGGATGCTCTTGGTTTTTAGCTTTAGCATAATATGGTAGCACAAAACTAAACCTAGTTAAGAGGTGGATGATCTTTGCTCATGACCCTTATGAATTCTGTATGGAAAGATTACACACACTAAATATAAAACCAGTTTCGTAAAGAATGCATTCCTACATCTGAAAAAGATTTCAGAACATTTCACAAAGTTATTGTAAAATATGCTACATTGGAAGTTGATGATTATTACAGGAGATTAAAATGCATGGCTTCAAAACTGTTGTCATTCATGTTTTTCAATTGAAAACTGGAATAAGTCAGGGCTGGTAATCAGTTCTTTGAAAGTGACAGCTTTAATAACCTGGTAAGAAATTCTCAGCCTAGTTCACGATTCTGACCTTGGAAAGTATGGATTTAATATGAAATTTAATTTGGAACCACAGATGGAAGAAGCATTCACTTTCATTGGCTAATATTAAAGAGTCACTTAAAAAAATCAAGTGGAACCCGCTGAAAGTTTTATACAGAGAAGAAGAACCAGTGCACACAAATTGTGGGTTCCTAATAAATGGTGTTGTGGTAGCTGCAGCTTTTACATAGCTGGAGTGCATACCACAGACCCAATGGCACCCACACTTTTACTTTGTGGCTTCTGGTTGTCCACATCTTAACCCCAAATAGATGTTCCTTATAGCAGATGCTATTTTTATATGTGTGACGTCATTTTCATCCAAGTTTCATTCCCTTCAGTTCATGTTTGTTCCTACTAGTTTTATAACTTATAGAAGAATGAATTCCCTCTACCTTAGCTGAAATGAACATACAGGCATTTCAATATGTGGTATCCATCTCTCAACCTATTATTATCCTTAGTATCTATGCCCTTCAGTGAAAATCTGCTGTGAGTTGTAGTTAATTTGCTTGTGATTTAATTTCTGAAAAGTATATGACTCTGCAAAAGAAAAAGGAACAAAAAATCAAATGAACATATAAATATATTTCTATATCATCATCTATTACTGAACCACCATTTTTAATACAGTATTGATAAAAGAATGAAGGAAATAAAACTGCTTTTTGCATTAACAACAAAAGACATTTGGAGTGATTCAAATTTAATTACTGAATTATCTGCCCAGCAACTTAAAAACAACAACAACAACAACAACAACAAAAAAGGTACAGGAAGAGTTGACCCAGTGCATAAAGTCCCAGAAATTCAGACCTAGGAGAGCATTAGAAATCACAGCTGGCAATGTCTCTCAGCAGACAGGAAGCTGAGGGCAAAGAGAATTTTGCAACTTGTTCAAGGTCACAGAACTAATTAGTATCAGCTATGGCAAAATTCCCACGTTTTCAAATTATTTTAAAGAAGTTATTTGTATCACACCAGGCTACCTCTTACATAATGATTTAAATGACTTTCTGACTTCTTTCCAATAGAACTTATATTTTTTACAAATTTATAAAAAGAACTCTGAACACTCCAAATTATTTCTGATGGGTCTTACCTCTTTTTGAAAAAAAAAAAAAAATCATTCATACTTTGATTCCCCATCCTATTCAATGTGAACATGATTTTTAACAATATGCTGCATGGTCTTGTGTGGACCATTCCATCTCTGCCCTCTCTAATCACCTCTCCTGTCTCTCTGTCCCTTTAGGACTTGCTACAACTAAATTGGTTTCCTGCTTCTAGAGTAAACATCTCAGTAATCTTCCCTCTGTGGGGTTTGTGCTTCTTTTCCTTACCTAAATGTTCATTCCCCAGACATAGTTATGTTTCACTCACCTTCTTTAAGTCTTTAAGTCTCACATTTTAAATGAGTCCTTTCCTGAGCAGTCTACTTAAAGTTGCTAAATATTTACTGCTATAACCCAACATGCCAACATCCCCAGTGTCCAAACCATAGCAAACATACTTCTTTCTCATTTTTGAATTCCTAAAGGAATAAGAATTAGTAATCTTTCCCTAAAATCTCCATAAATTTCATAGACTTAACAAAGTATGAAAAAAAATATCTGTCCATATGTCAAAGATTAGCTCTGGAACTGGTCATGGTAACACATGACTACTCACAGCAACTCACAACACAGGAGGTTGTGGCAAGCCAATCCCAAGTTTGTGGCTGGCCTGGGCACCTTAGCAAGACCCTGTCTCAAAATAAAAAATAAAAGGACTGAGGATATAACTCAGTGGCAGAAGGTCACTGGATTCAATCCCCAGCATGAGAAAGAGAAAATAAATGAAAAGAAGGAAGGAAGGAGGGAAAGGAGAGAGAGAAAGAGAGAAAGGAAAAAAAGATGCACTAATCAGTTGGAGAAACTTGAATGCAATCTCACAATATCTAAAACCTTATTGATAATATTTGCACTAAATAAACTGGTTCCTCTTTCATTCCACCCCATACCATCCTATCTCCTTCAATCAATGAATTTGGCAGCTAAGAGACATTTAAATCTCTGTCATCACTCCTATAACAATTAGTGGCATGTAAGAGAAAAAGGAGGACCTAAAGAGAACAGAATGGTTTTATCTGTATACATGTATATAAAACAAACATCTGTATATATGTACTCTATAGAATGGATAATATTTCCAAGGCAAAATAGTTACAAAATTCATTCAGAGTTTCCAGTTGTACAATCCAGCATTGTAAGAACAGTAGATAGTCCAAATGTTATGGAGTATAATAAAACAGTACAAAACAGTAGAGTCGAGGTGTCCTCAAGTGTGTACCTAGAGATGTGGAACATGAATAAGCACTATTGATTAAAAGCATATAAAAGAACATTTCACACACATACACATGTATGTATTTATACCTACCATATATGTATCTATGTATTATGTACGTATGTTTGTGTGTGAATATGCGTATATACAGATATACACCATAAAAGGAGGTTTCTTAAATGTTAGAGACTTGGTTCATGACATAAATTTACCTGAATCTCCTGTTGACAAAAAAATTATATTTAAAGCAATAATGCATAAGCATAAATTTTGTAATATAAAAGTTAAACTAAGTCAACATTTAAATGCAATAAGTCACTGAAGTATAATTCAAAAGCACTAATCCTTCTACTGAAATATTTCAAAATGTATAAATTAATACTTTATATCAATGTTTAGATAAAAGTCAAATTTCAAAATTTGAAGATGAGCAATTGGAATTGCACAAAAATTAAATGATTTAATTTAAAATCAACATTCTGCCACATCCACTGTAAAGCATCACCACATATTCAGAAACAGTCCAGCAATCTAAAGAGAAGCATAGAAAAAATTTTAATAACATTTAATGTATGTCATCATTGAAGAAAATTACGAATGCAAATACAATTTGTGTGTCATCAGCCAGGTTTAGAAGCAGCTTTAAGACAGAAAAGGAGTGGCTGGGCTTGGTAGCATATACCTATATTTCTAGCAATTTGGGGGGCTGAGGCAGGAGCATCCAAAATTCCAGGCCAGATTTGGCAACTTGGTGAGACCCTGTCTCAAATTTTATATATAGATAGATAGATAGATAGATAGATAGATATGTATTTTTTTTTAAGGAGGGCAGCTGGAGTATAACTCAGTTGTAGAGTGCCCCTGGGTTCAATTCTCAGTTAAAAAGAAAAAGAAGAACAAAATCCAAAAGAACAAAAAATAAATTTATAAAGAGAGTAATAAAGTATTCTTACAATATGCATTTTTTCCTGGTTATACTTTTTTATTCTTTATAGTTAGACATGAGAGTAGAATGTATTTTAACATATTATATATACATGGAGTATAATTTCCCATTCTTGTCATTGTATATGATGTAGAATTTCACTGTGCATGTATTCATATGTGAATATAGCAAAGTTATGTCCAATACATTCTGCTATCTTTCCTATTCTCAATCTTTCTCCTTTCCATTCATTCCCCTTTGTCTAATCTAATGAACTTCTTTTCTTCTATTTTAGTCAGCTTTTTTGTCACTGTGACTAAATGACCCAACCAGCACAATGGTGTAGGAGGAAAAGTTTTTTAAGGGCTCACAATTTCAGAGGTCTTCATCCATAGACAGTCAGCTCCGTTGCTCTGAACTCAAAGTGAGGCAGAACATCATGATGGAACAGTGTGACAGAGGGAAGTGGCTCACATGTTGATCAGAAAGCAGAGAGAAATTCCACTCACCAGATATAAATATATAACCAAAGTCACAACCCAATTCCCAACTCCTCCAGCCACACCCTACCACTTCAGATACCATTCAGTTAATCCCTATCAGGAGATTAAATCATGGATTGGGTTAAGACTCTCACAACCCAATCAGTTTTCCTCTGAACCTTCTAGCATTGTCTCTGGTGAGGTTTTGGAGGACACCTCACGTTCAAACCATAACATCTTCCCTCCTCCACCTTATTGTGTGTTAGCATCCTCATATCAAAGAGAACATTTGCCTTTGATTTTTTCAGATTATCTGTTTCACTTAGCATGATAATCTGTAGTTCCATCCATTTACCCACAGATGTCATAATTTCATTCTTTATGTCTTTTATCCATGTGTGTGTACATACCACGTTTTCTTTATTCCTTCATCTATTGAACAACATCTAGGTTGGTTCCATAGTTTAGCTATTGTGAATTGAGCTGTAATTAATACTGATGTGATTTTAAGTCCTTTGGGTATATGCCAAGGAGTGGGATAACTGGGTCAAATAGTGGTTCCATTCAAAGTTTTCTGAGAAATCTCCATACTACTTTCCAGAATGGTAGCACCGCTTTGCAGTCCCAACAGCAATGTATGAGTTTACCTTTTCCCCCACATATTCACCAACATTTATTGTTACTTTTATTCTTGATAATTGTCATTCTTACTGGAGTGCGAAGTAATCTCAGTGTAGTTTTAATTTGCATTTCTCTAATTGCTAGAGATGTTGAACATTTTTTCACATATTTTGTTGACAACACTTTTTTTTTGTGACATGTCGGTTCAGTTCTGTTGCCCATTTATTGATTAGGTTTTTTTTTTCTTTTTTTG
The DNA here is from genome assembly GCF_902686455.1 of Sciurus vulgaris. Classification (NCBI taxonomy): domain Eukaryota; kingdom Metazoa; phylum Chordata; class Mammalia; order Rodentia; family Sciuridae; genus Sciurus; species Sciurus vulgaris. The sequence continues at coordinate 153,263,103 of NC_136466.1, forward strand.
GTGTTATGTTTTTTTGAATTCTTTATATATTTTGGAGTTTAATACTCTACCTGAGGTGCAAGTAGTAAAGATTTTCTCTCATTTCGTAGGCTTTCTCTTTACATTTACCTTTGCTTCACTTGCTATGAAGAAGTGTTTAATTCAATACCATCCCATTTATTGATCCTTGATTTTGCTTCTTGTGCTTTAGGAGTCTTGTTGAGGATTTCAATTCGTAAGTCAACATGATGGAGATTTTGGTCTACTTTTTCTTCTAGTAGGCACAGGGTCTCTAGTATAATGCCTAGGTCTTTGATCCACTTTGTGTTTTGTGTAGAGTGAGAGATAGAGGTTTAATTTCATTTTGTTACACATGAATTTCCAGTTTTCCCAGGACTATTTGTTGAAGAAGCTATCTTTTCTCCAATATATGTTTATGGTGCCCTTGTCTATTATGACATAATTATATTTATGTGGATTTGCCTCTGTGTTTTCTATTCCATACCATTGATCTTCATGTCTGTTTTAGTGTCAATACCATGTGTTTTTTGTAACTGTAGCTCTGTAGTATAATTTAAGGTCTGGTATTCTAATGCCTCTTGCTTCACTTTTCTTGCTAAGAAATTATTTGGCTATTCTGGACCTCTTATTTTTCTAGATGTATTTCATGATTGCTTTTTCTATTTCTATGAAGAATGTCATTGAAATTTTAATAGAAATTGCATTAAATCTGTGCACTTTTGTTTCTTATTAGTTGTACATGACAGTAGAATATATTTATACATTTTGATAGATCATACATAAATGGAGTGTAACTTCTCATTTTTCTTATTGTACATATTGTAGGATCACATCAGCCATGCAATCATATATGTACATGAGGTAATAATGTCTGTTTTACTCTACTATCCTTCCTAACCCCATTCCCCTTCCTCTCTTTTCACTCCCTTCTACCTAATATAAAGTAACTCTATTCTTCCCTGTCGCCCTTCCCTGATTGTGAATTAGTACCCGCATATCAGGGAAAATATTTGGCCTTTGGTTTTGGGGGTTTGGCTTATTTCTCTTAGCATCGTATTCTCTAACTTTATCCATTTATCAGCAAACACCATAATCTCATTGTTCTTTAAAGCTGTATAATACCCCACTGTGTATGTATACCACATTTTCTTTATCCATTCATCTGTTCAAGGGCACCTAGTTTGGCTCTATAGTTTAGCTACTGTGAGTTGAGCTGCTGTAAACATTGTTGTGGCTGAATCACAGTAATTTTTTAATTTTTTATTAATATTAATTCTGTGTAGTTTTGATATTTTTGATTAACAGATCAAATCTCAGAGTGTGGGAGAAAATTATGTAAAGTAGCAAATTGTGATTGCATGCTAACATCATACACAGTGGCATATGTTCTTTTTAACCTGCCACATAAGTTAAAGTCAACTCATTTAGAAGCATACCCCCAAACACACACTTCTATCTGTACCTCACTTAGAAATAGAAATGCAGGTGATGACTATTTGCTTTTCATAGAGTAGTGTCACCCTGTATACTTTCATAAATCTACTTATTCCCTCTGTATTTATACTTTTATGATGCTAAACATAGGAAAGAAACCATGGCATTGGCTGCCATATTTTATTGTCTATTGAACAAAGTAGCAAAATTTTATTGCTTAGAATGGTTTACTGAAATCATTTACAAGTCCTTAAACCAGAAAGAACTTCACTCTTTTTAAATAGATTAGCACAATTTAGTTTACCCTAGTAATAAAACTCAATTCCTGTAATTTGCATGTGTATTTGGAAATATACAAATCAAATTAATTAGAACAAACTAATATTTTCCCAATTGTTTCTTTTGAATTATTTCATATTTTGAAATTTCATCTTTTTTCCTGACATTAGAGCCTAATTAATTATGTGAAGTGGTTTGAAATTACAAAAATAAAGTTTCTCTCTAATTTTGTAATCATCACAAATTGAAATCATTACCTCAAAAATTATCCTGTAATATTCATGACTTAAAAAGAAAGTTTAATGCAAAATGTCACTTCAAGTGATATACTAGTTCCTTCTTTATTGATTGTGTACATAAACATTAAGCATTTAGCTAGTAACTCAAAGTATAAGTATATATGGTAGAATGGATTTTGAGTTTCCATATTCTTCCTAAGACAGATCCTCTGAGATAGATTAGCAAATTAGTTCACCTGCACTGTAGTCCTGTAAGTTATTAGTTTGACATTTTGCTACTGCTATGATCAACAACTCATTTTTTAGTTGGCTAATGTTACTGAACAACAAAGACAAATTATAATTTTTCGAGTACATTTTAAAAAGATGTATCTATGTGTTGCTTTTGTTTCCCATTTTAAGTGCTCTTTTTCTCATATAGGTATCATATACTTAGTGTCCATTACATGTTTCCTATGGAATTAGTTAATTCCAAGGACATATGACTTCCATTAAAATATCTGTGACATTTTAAAGTAACAAAAGTAACATTTAAGAAAGTAAATGATGAAAGTTTTTATAAAATAGATGCAATTGTTACTTGATCCTTCTAATATTCCTTATGTCCCTCTACCTTAGGAAACCAGTCTAAGCTTACTGGTGCATCCTCCATCACTCTGAGAAAGCACACAGAGATTCTTCTTTCAGGCCTAAATACATTGTACCTAGCACAGAGCTTTCAGCAACTTTTTAAAATTTTTCTTAGTATTTTCTCATCACTTCAGGACAGTTTTTAGTATTTAATCATAAATATAACAAGCATCTAATTTACTATTATTATTATTATTATCCATAATGTAGATATCACATTTCTCAGCCCTTTTCTATTAAATGCAGCAATTGAATAAGTATCTTAACTTATTTGCCAAATCTTCACTCCTCAGTCTTTACTGGATGAGAAATGAGTACCTTTCAATCTTTTCCTAAACTTGTGTTTTCCTGAGATATCTCTTATCTACCTATTTATCCATCTGTCTATCATCTATCATCCCTAGGTACCTCTCATCTCTTTAATTATGATCTATTAAATATTTGCACAATATCAATCCTCTACTTCACTGACTTTTAAATAACACAATAAAAATTTTAATTGTATTATTGACTAATATCTGTTTATAAATATACTATAAAATTCAATGTTTTCTAAAATTTTCTTTTATCTTTCTTTTTAAAACAATCTTGTACAGAGTATACTTACTAAATTGAATTATTTTCTCTAGCATTGTCCAAATTTAAATGGGGTAAAGCTCTCACTTTCACATTTGTGATTATCTTCTTTTTAATGTAGAAATATAATTATAGCCATGGCAATTCATTGATTTTACTTCAATTTCTATGTCAATTAGAAATCCTATGGTTGGCAGACTTTCTCTCTTTTTTTCCATGGGAAGCATTTTTCCACCTTGAAGATTGTAAGATTTTGTTCCTTTTTTGAACTGAGGGTTTTTATTAATACGTTATAAACGGTGTGTCATTTGTCATTAATCCTGTCTGGGATATAAGAAGCTTTTGAAATCTCCAGCCTCAGGAAAAATGCATCTCTTCTTTGGCTCCCCATTCTTGCTATTCCTTATTTTTCCAGACCCTCTTAGCCACCTGCTCCTGTTGCATCAGCTTGACACTATAAATCTCTTAACTTTTCTCCATATTTTATCATGTCTTTAAACCTTTCTTCAACAATAATTCATTTCTCTTTATTAATTTTGCAGATGAAGAATTGGAGTTTTAGTTGTGGTTTTCTGATATTTTCGTTTAGCTATGAAAGTTTTAAATTCAAAATTCATTAATAACAGTCATTATATTTCCATATTTTCCCCAATTCTTACAGGTAAAACATGATAATCTCCTAATCATTGACAGTGTAGACAATTAACTTGCCCACTGTTGCTCCCAGCCAGGTGCTCAGTCAGGCCTAAGTGGTAGGTATTTCACAGGTGGACTAATTCATATTTGCAACCTAACTGTCCTTAGAAAGGATGGGATTTCTTTTTATGCCTCCAGCAATATCTTCCCCTCTGCTTCTGGCTTAAGTATTCTTTGGGAAGTTAAAGACTTGAAATGCATTTGTCTCCATAGAGAAACCTGAGGAAAGTGCACCTTGACCTGCATTTTCTATCTTCAGCCACATTCCCCACCAGTAGAAGAAAAGAGAGAAACCAGCATGCCACCTCCTTCCTTTGCTTACTAAATCCATCTTACAATATGATATTGGAAATGCTTGCTGGAGTGAATTTTAGAAAATTTTCCATCACTGATATTGAAAACTATTTTTTTTTCAGAGTGAGATATATGGTATTTTGGAGTTTTGAAATTCTGGTCATGTTAGTACTATAAATGGAGAGAGTGACAGTTTCTTAATCACAAATCATCAACAATACAGGGGTATTTAATAATCAGGTTTAATAATTGTGTGTGTTGTGTGTGTGTGTGGTAGTGATAGGGATCAAACCCAGGACCTTGTGCATTGCTAGACAAGCATTCCACCACTGAGATACATCTTCAGCCCTATATTAGAATTATCTATGAATATTTCAAGACAGAGCATGAAAGAAAACAGCAAAATGCCTTGACTTTCTCTCATAACCTCTTACCTTTATAACTTGCGTATACACCTCAGAAGTCACAAGGTACACACTAAATAACAACTTGATTAGATCTGTCACTAATGTAATCTCTTTCAAAAAATTAGATTTGCTATTTCCAACTTCAACAATAATAGAATAGAATCATAGATATAGACATACATGCTGTGTGTTTATAAACATATATGTACATATATATGTATATATTATTTTTCTTCAAATTAGGAATGATGACATTGTTTTGAAGAGAGAAGTAGTAAACTGTATCATATATACATATGTATTTATATAGATGTTAATGTGAATTAAAATATGCACACACATGAAACATTCAAATTTCATGTTATAACTGTGCACCTATACTTATATATAGTTTAAATAAATTTGACATTATAAGGAATCACAAAATAGATTGTATTTTATTTAATAGTTGATCTAGTCAATTTTATTCAATTAATTTTATATTTTATATTGTGCATTTTATTTGGTTATATAAAATATTATGTTATCAAATTTGAATATCTTTCTTAGTTCATTTACCAAAAATGTTAAGCCCTAGTAGACTTAATATTATTTAGCATTCTCTGGATTGTCAGTAAAATATACCAAACCATCTGGATATAAAAGGGAAAAGAAATATAGAATTCCAGAGCATTATAAGCAGAACCTTGCTCTTTGTCTCTCATGTGTGCAGCTGTGTATACCTCTACTTCATTTTCTCTCATGGCCAGCTAGATTCATTTGTTTATTGATCTACATGGTGGGTTAAATGATGACATTGGAGGCCAGTTTAAACTTTTTCTCCATTGTAATTTTGCTCAACCTTCAGATTCTGTTTCAATGTTCTCCTAGTTATTAAAGCATATTGATACATTGTTTTTGTATCTAGTGATTCACAAAGGAACTTTCTAATTTCTAAGAACAGGAAGGGAGAGAATCAAGCACAGACTGCATTACTTCAGTCCCACCTCCTATCACCTAATTGGGAATACATAATAAAAAGCAGTTTTGCTAAAAGTATATAAAGATCTTTGCCTTCAAAGAAATAATCGCATTTGTTCAAGTTAGTGTTCAGATAATTGGAAACAGTCAAGTTAACACTTACTGCAAGGAGTACACTCACTCGTGCAAGCACACACAGAGAAAACTGTGGTGTTCTTGTTGGCAGTGCTGTGCAGGTGAGCTTCTTCCTGTATTGGAGGGTCCTTGCTACATTCATCATTCCTGACATGCAGGTTCACATTTGCCTTCTATTTCACAAAACATGGATATTACTTTTGTTCCTCACCTTGACCATTTAACATGATTTCAGAAGATGAAACCTGACTCTGCTATTTTTAACCTTGTGTGTCCAGAATTTTATTTTGTACTTTTGGGTTTATATAGCTCAAGTGCTATAAGGTAAAGAATGGCCCATCTACCTCAGGTGCCAGCCAAGACAGATGGCTTGTCTTAGATGATATATATTTTTTCAAGCCAATTGAGTGTCTGATTAATTGAAGGGGGAAAATTATTGCAAAAATTGCTAGCATGCTATTTATTCTCTCTCTCTGCTTTGTGTGACTTGCCTTTGTGAGAATTATACTTTTTATTCAATTTCTCCTTGCATTGTTTTGGCCAGAATACTACATATAAAGCAATTTGATTCTGCAGAAATTGAGAAGGAATACATGAGATAAAATTCAATAAGAAATCTCGGTGGCAGCCAGAAATAAGCAACATAAAATATATATTACATCTCAAACTAGAATATTTGTATTGTCAATGTGGTTTAAACCTTCTCATGACTTAGATAACTGATAAAGGCAGTTATAAAATCGAAGATAAATTTATGCAGATAATTCCAAGTACAGTGTGTGTGTGTGTGTGTGTGTATGTGTGTGTGTGTGTGTGTATGTATGGAATATATATATATGTATGTATATATATATATATATATATATATATATATATATGTTTCTACATGAATGGAAACACCATCTCCATAAAATAGGGGTTTTACTTTCTCTGCTTCAACCTCAGAGCCAAGAAGATTGCCTGATACCATACCCAAAATAAAATATTTGTTGAATGAATGAAGGACTCTTTGAAACTCTTTCAAAATTTTCCATTGTAACAATGAGAGAAAAACGAAAAAAAAAAAAAAAAACAGATTAGAAGGTATCATCTCTCAGTCCTGAAAGTTTATTTAAATACAAGGGTTAAACATTTTACAAGGTTAATCTCATAGAGTTAAGAGTAGAATAGAGACCAGAGAGAATAGGGGTGGGGGGACAGGGAAATTTTAATTAAAAAGCTCTAAATTACAGTTAAAAGCAAGTGTTTCTGGTGTGTCATGGTATAATAGAGTGACTACAGATAACAATAATGTACTGCATACTTCAACCTAGAAAAAAGAATTTTGCATGTTTCTACCATAAAGAAATGCTTAATATCATTTGACCAGTGCGCAATGTAGTGTATTGAAGTATCACATAATATCTGATTAATATGCACCAAATTTTTGTGTAAATAAAAATTTTTAAATTAGTCCCTCTAATTAATTTTGATGTAAATTTTTTTATAATTCTATATAATACTTAGTCATTCATGTAGCAAATATTTAATTGACATTACCTAAGTGTTCAGCAGAGCTAACCAGCCTTATTTTTAATTCTCGTGATACTCTGAAGTAATTATTGACTTTTACACTTTTACATAAGGAAATGAGGCTTAGCATAGTCTTTCCAAAGCTGTTCTTAATAAATCAATTCTTTACAAAAAAAATCATGTAAACTATTGAGAAATACACATCTAAATTTCCAAAAATGCACACACTCATATGAAATACTGAGGGTGAGCTAGAAACAAAGGACAAAAGTACTCAGTTTACAAAACTTCACTTTTTATGTTTTAGAGAAATATATTATTCTTTTAACTATTACGCAAGTGTTTGGATTTTTTTGAAAGACAACGTGTTTTCAAAAATTTTAAATAATATATGTGATAGATATAAAATATACAAAACTTTCATAATTTTTATTCAAGTACAGAAAGTCCTATGCACTAAAAAAATTAGTCCGCATTTCCTCTGCCATTTTGAGTGAAGACTTATTGAGGTTTTAGTGGCTTTATCGCATGACCTTACACTATAACCTCTTTCTCAGTGCATGCTCTTTCAGGCTCCATAATAGATTTGAAAATTTAATAATTTGTTTTTCTTCACTTAACCTTTAAATGTGATTTCTTCCATTCATTTTATTTTTAATCTCTTTTCCTACTTTTTTTCCTCCTTTGCCTTTATTCTTTTCATCTAATCTTCTCAATCTCCCACTCTTCTTTTGCTTTTCCAAGTCCTTATTTTTTCAGTAACTCTTGCCTACTTGCTCACACACCCTGGTTGAGTCCCCTGCTGAGAGAAGGGTTTGGTGAAGAGACTCGTAGACCATCACCAATAGTATCCAGCAGACATTTTAGAATGTAGTTCAGAGTCAGGTTACATAAGGTTCTCACTTACACTTGCACGGAGACTATATTACTTTTTCTGTTTTAATTCTTTGATGAAGCAATCTACCTCATTATTCATTATTGGTCTATTCAAGTTTTCTGTGTCTTCATGATTAATCTTGGTAGGAAGTACTTGTCCAATAACTTGTACATTTATTCTAATTATCTAATTTGAGGATGTAATTTGATAATAATCTCTAGAATTCTTTTGTATTTCTATCATGTCAATAGTAAGGTATCTCTTCTGAAAAGTCTCAATAGCAATCCCCCCATATAACTCAACTTAAAGATAGGTAAAGACTATTTTAATAGTCCTTCCTCAGAAGTAGACATAAAAATGGCCAAAAGTATATGAAAAAATGCTCAGCATCACTAACAATTAGAAACTGCAGTTTCATACCACAGTGAGAGGTCACTTCCCACTTGTTAAAATGGCTATCATAAAAAAATAAAAGATAACAAATGTTGCCAGGAATGTGGAAAAGGGAACCATTTTACACAGTTTGTGGAGATATAAATTAGGACAACCACTATGGAAAACGACATAGTAATATTTTTAAAAATTGAAAATAGAATCACCAATGTTTCAACAATCTGATCTCTTGGAATTTATACAATTAAATTCTTAGTTCAGTCAAAAACGTTGCTTTTGTACCAATATTACGGCCCACCTCTATTTGTACTTGTGTTATTGCTATAGACAGATAATTTTTCTTCAGTGTTGAATTAATTAAATGAATATACAGTGATGTTAATATTTTAACCATGACTTAGAAATTTCAAAATTCATTTTTAATACCACTGACTGAATGAAATGTGAAGCATATACATCGGGGCAGGTACTAGCATAAAGCAAACAACATATTTGGGGCACATTATTCAGAATGATAGTTGAAGAGTCATGCAAGTACCAATTCTGTCTTTGTCCACGTGACTAGAAAAATCATTTTCTAGGAATGGAGTCCGTATGTAACTAAAATTGCTTTACCTTCAATTCATAAACCATACGTTTAAAATAAAATTTAACTTAATTCAGAAAAAAATATTCAGTCAATAAAATATCTTATTGCAATAAAAATATATATAAACACATCTATTTTGTTTGCACAAATCAAATGTGGTCTTTGGACATAGACTTTAAAGTAACTGGTAACATTTACACAGATATTAATTCTCCCCTGATGAATTTTTTTCTTCCATTTTCCCTGCATTATCAATTCTAAGACAGAAGACAGACACATTTTGAGTTTTATATTCACCATTATCTTTATTAATACTAAGAAATTGAGTAGTTACTTTTTCATTATACATTTACATGTTTAACTTATCGATGTTAGATGAGATGGGTCATTGTCTTAAAAATGTAATCAAAGGATAAAATGAGTAAAAACTTACACTGTATAATAAATGACAGAATTGTATAGAAAACATATTGGTATGAACTTTTTCTATTTCTCAGTTCAATTAAGGCTGGTTTTCAAGTGTCTCTACATTGATATTGAGCCTACTTTTTTCTATACCTATATTGATTCATCAATAATTTCACCTATTCCCACTGAGCACTACCAACAGACAGCCTGGTTACTTGATATGCATAGAAGTTTGTGCTTGGGTTGCAGGATAAGTATCTACAGAAGTGTCAAATATCTGCCCATCACTTTTGTAGACCAGAGGGAGTACATACCTAAATGTACTTTGATTAGATGTGTCCTCTTTGGTGCCTTTTAAGGCAATGAATATTTAGAGGTCAGGAAGAGACAAAGTTATCATGGACCATCATCACACTTAACTTTGTGTTAAGGTGAGAACTGTTCTTGGCACTTGTGTTCAGCAGGTGACTAGATGAGCCTGTGCAGAAACTGCCTGTATAAAGGAGATGTCAGACAAAGCATTTGTCAGTAAGCTCAAGTCAAAGTTGCAAAATACTGGGTATTTTAAACTAAAGAAGTTGATTTCTCATGATTCTGGATGCTGAGATCTTAATGCAGGTCAATTAGTTCCTGGCTGACTATCTTCTTGCTGTCTGCTCAGAAAAAAGGAACTTTGTGCTCTTTCTCTTCCTATAAATTCCCATCATGAGGACGCCTCCTTCACACAATCTCTTCTAAAACTACATCCAAAATGTCCTGCTTCCTAATACTTTTGCATAGGGACTAAGGTTCCAAACTGAGAATTTGTAGGGGTCACAAATACTCAGTTCATAACACCATCCTAGATTGCTTTTTTACAACTATTAATAGTGGTTTTTGTTTTCATAAACCTGGTTTAAATATGATAAACCAGACAGGACACTATGACAAGAGGTGTTAAGCAAGATTGAACCAGTGACGTGGGAAGTAATCTGTGACACCCATAAATCCTATTTTAGGCTATTTTAAAAATAAAGACACTTAGACTATTTTACAAATGAAGACACTTAGAGAAACCAGGTATTACATTATTAGCAGAAAAACTACTAGTTGAGTCAAGGTTATCTAGGTCCTGAATACACTGTGTGGTGAAAGTGTTTGAATATTTCTATGTAGGTACATAATTTTACATATTGTGAATGTGAAAATATATGTCTGTATTATATAGCATCTCTATGTGGTGTTTTTAATCACTTTTTATTACATGAGTACAGAAGTGTGAATTGAAAATTAGATAAATTTCTCTGTAATCTGTGCTGTTTAGCATCTTTAGGGATATACTTAAAACTTTGTAAACTTATCCAAAGATTTGAATAATATTTATACACTAATATTGCAGTTTTTCTAATTTATTCTGCTCTCTTGAAAAAAATGACCTCTACAGCTACCGTTCCCTCTTCTATGTGGAATGTAAAATTACTCATTCCTCAAATAAAGTGCAAGAAAGAACACACCTGGAGGGTGGAATATATGTTACTTAACCCATACGGAATTATGTATATTAAGATCAAAGCTAGAAAGAATTCAGAGATCATTGACTAATAATTAATATGTATAGCATGCTTAAGAAAGCACTTATATATTCTACATAAGTGAATTTTCAGATAAGGTGGATTTATCCTTTCAAGTACCAAAATCTGACTTTAAAAGTTATGACTGGAGAGACTTCTAAAGTGCCTAATGCTCTTCTCTTCCCTTTCAGCAGATTTGGGTGATTTGTGTCTTGTCATTTGTGTAACTCAGCATTTCCTAAGGAGGGAGAGTTAGATACTCATTTGAACACTGTCTACATTGTCTCATTTATTTGATTCATTTTCCCATCCTTCTGGCTGACACAAGTTCCTTACTTAGGCCAGGTGGTAGAGCCAACAAATCTTCAATAGAATGTAAAATGTTGGCAAAATCAACAAAGCTCAAATCTTAAATGTTACAGGAGCATTTTCATTAGCCTTATTACCCTGCAATATTCATTTAAAGGAGAAGTTACTAGGGTATGCATTATTGATTTTTATGATTATCTATTTTGTTTTAAGCTATGATATATAAAATCTCCACTTCTTTTAGTGAGAAATATACTGTTTCATCATTTGCAGTTAGACAGCAATCAATAAGTGGAAGATTCCTCCTTCCAGAGTTTGGTGTTCAGTTTCCCACATACTGGTCACTGAAAGTCCATTCTCTATTTCTTCAAAGTGAAGGGTGGACTATCCTGGTGTGCTATTTACTGTGTCCAGGATAGGGGAGAGGTTTTCAAATTATATCAACCTTAGTTGAGTATTTGATCACAATACAAATCTTTGATGAATGACGTTGGCCTAGGTAGAGTAACACCAGGAATTCCAGGGAAGAAAAATAAATATTTGGGCAGAGTGACATGTCTCAGCCCCTCCACTTTCCCTGGATATGTTTAGTGATGCATAATTTATACAAACAAGCCAGAACCCACAGAGTCCAGTCTACTTTAGGAGCACCTGTTAACAAAGGTTCTTGGATCTGCCACCTGAATGGTGGGTGACAGAATACTGGCTAAGCTGGAGCTAGTTTGCCTGCCATTGAAACTATTCTTGGCAGAAGTATACTAGTTATTACATGGAATCAGAGCAGCTTTGGCAGAGTTAACTGGCAAGGCTTGGCTGTGATTGTCAGGAAGCAGGTTTCAAAGTGCATCACTGGTCAGGAAACAGCTTTCAAAGTGTATTGTTATTACTGGTGCTGGTCTTCTATTTAGCAAATAATACAAATGCTGAGGTTGAGAAAGCATAGAGTTCTGGGTAAGATTACAAACACCAACTGACTTTGTTAGTTCAAATTCTTACAGAACTTAGCTTCCCTAACTCAGGCAAGTGACTTACTTTTGTCTTTGCCTCCATTTTCTCATCCATAATCCATGGTTTGTTAACCTATCTAATAATATTGTTATGAGATTTAAATAAGTTATTAGTATAAAATGCTTAAATAGGGACTGATAGATCATAATTACTAAATAATTATACTTACTATTGCTCTCATTTGCTGAAATACATGCTTCTTTAATGTTAAGTTTCATTGGTCAAGTAAATAATTCTGCATACTATAAGTGATCAATTCTTTTAATTAACATCATATACAGGGTGAATTTCAAATTATAAATTTTCCTTTAAAGTAATGAGTTGTTACATGTGGTCTCTCTTCACACTGACATTTATTTATGGTAGCTTAGCGATGTCATTAAATGCAGTGTAAACACACATCAGGTTTGAAAAGCACCTCTGTGACTGCTTGTATTTTGACTGACGTATATTTAACCCTACACAATACTTTCTTTTGTTCATATTCAGATTTGTTTTATTTAGATATTTCTTTCATCAGCCTCCCCAGAATCCTTTCTTTAGTTTCCTATTGTCCAAAGATAACTGGTCATAATTTATGGGATAAATGGAACTGTTCAATTATCAGTTAGGAAGTGCAATGAATGCCCTGATATTTCTCAGTTTCAGAACACTTGGAGTTTGGTTAATCCATGTCTACAGAGACTCAATTAACTAGACAATTGAATTATATATGCATTCCAAACTCAATCTAAATTACTAAAATATGACTAAAAGGGATGAATTTGTTTCAAACTGTTTATGCTAGTCCAATAAATACTGTCATATTAAATATCTGAAAAAAATACCCTTTTATCATTCTCTATATTTCATCATGACATATGTTAATTTTAAGTATCGAACACATTTGCTATGCACGACATTTCTCTGTCACAGTGAAAGAGCCAAGTATGCAAAACCTAGTTGTAGTAATATCTCTCTATCCAGAGTGGCTTTCCAATGCCATCAAGAGCTTCTATTAACCATCACACCTCTGTCAACAGTCCCAGGAACTATGAATGGTATGATATTTTCTCTAAATTTCATGGGAGCTACACAATGCAAAGTACCCTTGTCATGCCTTTAAGTTGATCAACAACATGAATAAGTTTGGGCTAATTTTTTAATTATTGAAATGAATGAATAAAATTGAATTATTTGAACTTCTTATACTACGAAAAATTTTTAAAACCTGATTTTCAAGTTTCTGACATGGCTTTAAAAACTTCTAATGCAAACCCCCAACATTCAATTACCATGATTAAGGACTAATTATAAATATGTTTATTTAATTGCTAGTGTAATTTTTGTGCTCTTTCCATAACTCAATTGAGTTTACTAACAGTTTATGAGTGGTTTCTTAGGTTGAAACAAAGTGTGAGTGGATTTAAAGTGCAGATCTTACTCAGGGAGGGGAATTGTGAACCATTGCAGGATATTAAAACTCAGAAGATGGTGCACATTTCATAATCTCAAATTTTACTTTTATCTGAATCAAAATAAAAGTGATCCTTCAGGGATTTCTTCTCTTTGGATCTCATACAATAAACTCTAAAATGTAACTTAGCTACTTGGTTTTTTTTTTTTTTTTTTTTTTCATTTTAATTTCAAAAAGCACCTGAAATTTTGCCCACAAAATGAAAAGCACAAATGCATATAACTTTTTAAATACTTCTTGTGAATTTTACTTCAGTTTATCAGGGGATTTATTTTGGAGTAGGAAGAAGATGAAATCTGCCTCTATTTTCCCTATGGTCAAAAGACTTTTACTGGAGTGTTCCATATAATTCACTGTACAGATACATATGGTTTCTGTGTACCTACTGCACCTGTTTTGGTATATAACATGTAGCATGAATGTGTAGATAGTACAGATGTGAGCCAGACTTACCAAAAATTGTTAACTCATGCATTGTAAAATTTGTGCACATAATCTCATATGTATATGTTTAATATATTTGTTTGTCCATAATATAGCCATTTCAAAATTTGATTTTCTGAAATCAAATCTAAAATAGCACTGTGCCAAGATTCACTCAGTATTTAGTCTCCAAAAGTCTTATAAATAATTATAGTAATGGTTCAAAACAATAAAAAGAAAAAAAGGCATATGTAACAAATCTTTATTTATATTAAATGAAAATTTCAGTAAAATTGAATTATAAAAACTATTTTTTTTGTTCTAGTTTGTATTCCTAAATTACTTTAAAATGGTCAAATGGATTTTTTTAAACTCTTTCCATGAGAAACCCCATATCCAAATCCCAAATCATTTACTTTAGAACACATATATTTATCATGTACTTAGAATATCAAAATGACTTAGTAATGTCTCTATATTATTTTTAATCACTATTATAACAAGGAATAACTTAAAAGATGCATATAATGTGAATAATACAATACCTGGCATTATAAAATGATTACATTTGTAGCACTATAGTGCTATGAATCTATTAATTTAAATGAAGAAAGTATGTTTCTCCTCAATATAATTTTATTTCTTCATGTTTTAGGATCTTACTACAGGGCAAAAGAAGATGTATTATTAAGTAAAGTGAGAAAAAGAAAGCAAGTCTAGCCGTCCTTTCATTTCTTCGTAAAAACCAAATGATGTGATGTCTTTCGGGCACTTTACCATCATCCCCTGAGAACTAGGAGTAAAGACTCATTACCTCAACACTACTAGCTTCTTCCTTGGGCAGTACATGTAGGGATAAGATGTTAAGAGTCCCCAGCAGTCATTAGAAAAAATCCAAGTGATTAAAGTTATGGAAAAAATTAATTAATGATATTATACACAAATTCCATAGGTATAAGTGTTGTTATTTGCATTCTAACCCCATATAAATAGTCGGAATACCTTGATGGGTTCCTATGATGTGAGATCTGTGAAGATATTCTGGAGTGTATTAAAACTCTGGTAATCTGATATAACTTTCCCATATTCATATGTGAATATACCACCAATGAAACTTCACATCATGTATGACCACAAGAATGAGGTCCTACATCAGACCTCATTAGAATAAGTTATACTCAATGTGTGTATAATCTGTCAAAGTACACTCTACTGTCATGTATATCTAAAAATAACAAATAAAAAATTTGTATAATATAAAATAATGTTGGTAATAGGAACTAAATTGAGTAGTCATTTATAAAGATATATACACATGTATATATAAGTATATATGTGTGTATACATATACATACACACATATGTGTACACATGTACATACATGTGGATATACGTATATGTATACACATATATATATAAATATATAAATATTTTCTTGGTCAAATTCAGGTTTTTCATTAAAGACTTTCAGTTAAGACAAAGATTTTCTCAAAGCTGAAAACATACTAATTCACATAGAGTATATAATTATTCTGTGTCTGACTTTGGCGAAATTGGGAGGAATTCTTTAAAAGATTGCCAAAAGCACAAATCCTATGAGGAACAACATATATATCTGGCTTCTTTTAAATATAAATATAAAATATTCAACAAAATTATAAATTCAAAATGTAAGAAAACACTTTAAATAAATTTAAAAGTCAGGTAATAACTTTTAATGATATCATTTCATTATGCACTTTTCTCTAATTTCACAAAGATAATTTGCAATAGTGTGCTAGGCCTGCATAAGAATAATATGCATTACACAGCAGAAGTATATTTTTCAATGAATTTTGATTCATTGTACACAAATGGGGTACAACTTTCATTTCTCTGGTTGTACATGAAGTAGAGTCACACCATTTGTGTAATCATACATGTACATAGGGTAATGATGTTTGTCTCATTCTATTATCTTTCAATCCTCCCACCCCCTCCCCATCCATCATTTTCCTCTACAATCCATTCTTCCTCCATTCTTGCCTCCTCCCACCACTCACCGCCCCCAGGTATCCTCATCCATTACAGAAATCATTTGGCTTTTGTTTTTTGGGTATTTGCTTATTTCACTTAATATGATATTCTCCAACTCCATCCATTTATCTGAAAATGCCATCATCTTATTCTTGATACTGGAAGGCCCAGAACAAGGGCTTGACTGGTTTGGTTTCTTCTCCTGACCTTACAGGTGACCACCTTCTTACTGGATTCGTGTGTTCCTTCTTCTGTATTAGTCCATCTCTGGTGTCTCTTTGCCCTAAACTTATCTTTCAAAGACCTCACTCGTTTCAATTAGAACCTTCCTATAAGACTCATTTTTACATAATTATACTTTTAAATCCCCTATCTTCAGAAATAATCACATTCTAAGACAAAGAGGTTCAGGGCTTCAACATATAAATTTGCAGTGTCATGGAATGGACACAATTCTGTCCTAGAAAATAATATCTAATCATTTTGAAAGTAAAGATATATTTTAGTTTAAAGTTTAAGGTAAACTATTTTAAAAAATCAAATGATAAGTGGGAGAATAGTGTACACAGGATCTACAACACTACTATTTTCAGTCATTTAAATTCAACTGAAAATTTTTCAAGTTCCTTTCTATAATATTATTACTGGATATGAGGGGTACTTCAAATTTTGCAGCTGTTAGCATGGTTATTTTAGAACTAAATATCTAGTTACTATAGGTGTAGGCTGGTTTTCATGTTTCTATATCTTTCTACTACCAGGGTATAATTATGACTTTTAAAATTTGATGTGTATTTAAGTTTCCATACTGTATTTTATTTAGCTTATTCTATGTGCTTTTAGTAAGAGATGGACGCATGTACTTGGTTACTCTTCCATGTGAGAGTAGGTCTGATTTCTTTCTCCTTATAATATTTTGTTTGGGTTCTATGACCAACTGGAATAGTAATAGAGAAGGAGAGAAGCAGCTACCTAGTATCATAATTAGCTTTTTAAATTTTTCCAGTTACTTTCCAAATGCTATTAAACATCAAATTTTCCTTTGGATCAAATAAACTATTGAGGGAAATCACACACCAACATCTTAATTACAAACATAGCAAGTTGTTTCTCAAACTTAAAATATGATCTTGAATCCCAAAGTAATTACCACTCATTAAATAGATATACAGAAAAGATCCTAGTACAAAGAAACTATTATGGATATGGTAAATGGAATATAAGTCAAAATGAAACAAAATAGTTTAAAAATACAACAGTACATGAAAATATTTTGTGTCAACTTGTGACAATCCTTTTACTTTTAGCAACAGATATGGAAAGACATAAATCCAAAGGATAGAGGATACTTATCAATAGTTTCTCTGCTAAGAATACCAGGTTATTTATAAGGGGGATACAGAGAGGATCAAAGACATTTAAAGAATAAGTAGAATTCCAGATTCCTAACCCTTCCCACAGATGTCTTTAATTTAGAAGACACCTTTATTTATATAGCAAGTCAGATGACACAATTAAAAAGCTACTTTAAAATATATGAATATGTATGTAATTACCCATGCCAAAATAAGTAGAACCAATCAAAATTTTATAATTTGAAGTATCCTTCCAGGAAATGTCTATATTCTGATGATGGTGATTTGTTTTTCAAATGAAAATTAGAATTGGTCGGAAGCTTGTTGAAGACATTCATGTGGCACAAACTTTTTCATTGTAAACTATTTCTATGGAACATTTTTGGTATCTTTTTACTTTTGACTTAATATAAAAATATAAATTATTCATGCCATACAGAGATGTATAATTAATCTCATAAAATTCTGTAAGTAGAATGTCATTTCAGGTGAAGGATGAGACACTGCTACCTGGAGTTTCTCATAGTATCATCTAAAATGACTGCCTGGTTCCACCTAAGACCAAGGCCTTGCAAGATTCCATTCTGCTCTCATGATGAGTTTTATACTATTGTGAATGTGCAATAAATTGCTCAGACAGTACAAACATAAGAAGAATATGAAACAAATTAATCAGTATGTCTAAATGGGGTGGATTCCACATGTTCATGGAGAATCCTTAGAGTACAAGCAAGCAGGTTAAATAGATCCAGTAGCATGTGAATAAAATTACTTTACAATATGGACAAATAGTGTCTAGGTGGTAGAAGTGATATAGCTACTGGCATCAATGATACATTATGGACTAGATATATGAGGAGTGGAAAAGAGAAGTACACAAAGGGAACCGTTGCATGTAGGAATTTTGTGTTTTGCTTTTACAATATACTGTTTTATTTTTAACCAAGTTACAACACCAATGGAAATATGCAACACCAATATAAAATGTAAAGTAAATTAATAGTACTATTGAACACTTTTCTTTTTTGCCAAGATGTGTCTAAGCACACAAGTCAATGTATTAATCCTTTCATACTTTCATTGAGCCATCATGGGAGATATTACTGCCATTCTTATTTCTCAGGTAAGGATGCTAAGACAGAAGGTGGCTACCACATTTGCCTAAGGTCATAAGGTCTCTAGAGAGAGCCAGGATTGAGACCACTGGGATGTTCCAGCGCTGATAGTGTCTACCATGTTCTACTCAACCTTTGTAATACACGTGTGTGCACACTCAAACCTGATAAGTCATCTGTAAGGGGAACATACCTGGCATAATGTTAAATGTGATGCATAAGAGATACCCAAGCTTAAAAATGCTTGGGATATTACATGGTAGGTTCTCAATATTTAAAAGCTTATTTTTATTTAAAGGAAGACCTTTTAGTTAACTTCTTGAGGTAGTTGAATCTAATTGTCATATAATATTACTGGGTAGGCTTTAAAAACAATAACATTTAAAGAATTACACAAATAAGAGCAATGCTCTACACAGTCTGAATAATTAAAATTGGTTAGATTCAGCATTGCATACATCTTAATATTTCATGAAAAAGAGTAGTTCTTTTTCAAAAATCAGTATACTACAAGTTCTGTCCTCCTTAATTTAAAAACAATATGTCATTTCAAAAATTTTATTAAATTTGTAATGGTTTTCCAAAAAAACCTAATATTTTTGTTCTTATCAATGTTGGGGTAGGCATTATTTTCTCTTTAGTTTATAACCAGGGTTAAAACTGCTTTTGTGTACATACTGGTCCCCAGAAGGATGTGTTTACTCTCTAAAACATCATAAAATACATCTTATTTGTCCTTTAAGATATGTATGTGTGTGTGTGAGTGTGGTGTGTGTGTGTGTGTGTGTGTGTGTCAAGAACGTAAGAATAATGGGGAGGGACCAGAGAAAAGGGAGAAAGAGGTTTCTATGAAACCTCTGTTCAAAGCAATAATTGACTTCATTCTGAATGAGTGTTAGTGGAGTTAGTGGCTTTGTTTATGGTTCTCATGGACTTTCCTTTATTTGCCCCTAATGCCCCTTTCACATTCCCATTGCCCACCTAATATCCATTTATTTGGGGGGGGGGGGTAATATCAAGAATTGAATCCAGCGACGGTTAACCCCTGAGCTACATCTCTAGACCTTTTTATATTTTATTTTGAAACAGGGTCTCCCTAAGTTGCTGAGAACCTCAATAAGTTGCTGAGGCTGGGTTTGAACTTGAAACACTACGGCCTCAGCCTCCCAAATCATGCTGATTGCAGGCCTGCACCACAGCACCTAGGCTAATATTCATCTTTTAATCATTCACAAGGATGATTGAGGATAACTCAGCTTCCTTAGATGGTACTATAAAGTCCTAAATTATCCTTATTTAAAGACAAATGTTGTGTATAAGGACTGGGACGTTTAAAAGAGGAAGAAATAAGAAATGTAACTTAAAAGTAAATAATTTTTTTTTTCACGTGTAAATGATAGCATGTAAGTCAATTTCCAAACTCTTGCTTGGTTTTCTATATTTCTTTTTATTTTGTTCTTCTCCATATGTTTATGCCATCCTCAAGCTGGATCTGGCCAACTCTCAGGGGAGGGGAAAAAAAAAAGTTTTTTTGCTGACTTCTAAAGAGAAAAGAAAACATGCAAAAGTCTCCAGCTATTTATCTGTCATATTTGCTGGCTAGAGCTCTAAGGGGGGACAACTAAGGTTGATCAAGATCAATTAGATTTTTTTCTGGAACATGGTATGAATACATTCTATTCTGAATCAATCATGGATGATAGGAAAGCACATATTTATGGATATAACAGATCCCTCAGTGGGGGAGAAAGAAAAGAAAAAGACTATTTGATCATTTGGTAATCAGGTAAAGCATCTGCGATGAGATATTATTTAATAGTATTTACTTATACTAAAGGATTTGAAATAACCAATAAGCCAATTTTTCAATATGTGCCCAGTCAGGTTGAATTCCAGAAGATGTGGTCTATTGATCAACACTCAGTATAGAATTTGGAATATTGGGGAATTAAAACAGATGACTTGTAACTAGTAAATCAATAGAATGAAATTATTCAAGTAGTTTCTTTGAGAATAATGGATTTTTCTCTTTTATTGCTTTTCCAATCCCCTCCTCCATTTCTCTACAAACATGCAAACTATAATCATGGGTAAATAGCCATAAGACATACCATAAAACAAAGAAGCTCTGGTTGAGGTGATGAGAACCAAGTTAATTTGACTAAAATTTCTTAACTACAAGTGTCTCATTATTTGTTGAGAAACTGCAGAAATGCACATAATTAGTGAGGTTTATTAAATTGTGACACTCAGAAAGAAAAATGCATAACAATGATAGAGACAGTTTACACTGCATGTATCACAGACAATCTATAGTATGATTCACAGAAATCCAAATTATGCTTCACAAAAGGAAAAGCATAGTGGCTCTTTCAGATAATAAATCCTTTCCATTTTTCCCCTCAGAGTAAATAGACATGTAGTGAATTGAAACAATTCTCTAAGTAAAAGAAGCTTTAACTTCTAAGCTGCATCTAAGTGGAATATATAAAATATATAAAATACTCTATATACAGATTAAACCATATCTTTAAATATTCATTAATTCCTAAAATAAAATTGAGGTAAGTATACCTTAAATTCTCAGAGAAAAACTGAGTCATCTGGACTTTTAGATATCTCATACCCTAAAAAAATGGGATTATATAGTTTTGATGTGCCTAAAAAGATAACATGTGTGCACATTTAAGTGAATTTATATAAGTATATTGACACAATTGCCAATATCCTGTCATCCACAGTTGAATCTATGAAACCTTCTCAGAACATTATCTTCTCCTTGGGAAAAAAAAATCATCCCAACCTACCTTCTGTTTTCATAAGTCACTATTTACAAAATATTATTTTGAGATATATTAATCTGTTTTTTTCTCCACTATTAGATGAGGTCTTGACAGCACACTGTTTAATTTCTATCTTTGCTCTTATATCACCCTTCCCACAAAATGAAAAAGAAGGAAAAACGAAGGAAAATCTTGATTTGATTAAGAATAACATGTTTTTTATAACTAACATCACCATCATGTGACACTAAAAGGAAAGTATTTTCATAAAGCAACAATTCTAATGTTTTCTCCAATGATTTTAATTTGTACGATTAATTTTAATCTGTAAGAAAAGCAATACTGGACTCACATCTCAGAAATAATAATTCCTCAAATGTATTAAGCTTGGAAACTGAGAATGTTTCACAAATAAACACCTTTGTGTGTGTGTGTGTGTGTGTGTGTGTGTGTGGTGTTGGGGATTGAACCCAAGGCCTTATGCATGCAAGGCAAGCACTCTACCAACTGAGCTATTCAAACTACAAATAAACACCTTTTAACAATCATAGTCAGTTGAAAAAGAAAATATGAACTATAATGTATTTTCTAGTTAATATGAAAATTAGGAAATAATCCAATTTTTACATATTAAATATTCATGGTTTGAAATTTTCAACAAAGTTCCAAATTCCTGTAGACTCTGCAGATTGATAAATATCAGGCTGTGGTCAGAGTATTTATCCCCATCAACACAATATGCAATCCATGATGTTTTGGTTCTGCTGTTTCACTCCCATGTGCTATCCCTGTACCTACTAGAAATCCCACAGGACCCCTAAAATCTCAAAGTCTGACTTTAAAGCCAATGTATGACCAGGCCAGTCTTCCTTCCAAGCAGGGAACACATTCACCAGAAACTACTGGTGTGGGCTTGTTAGTGCTGCCAGGGAAAACACAAATATTTTTAATTTGGAAGAAAACAGAATAAAACTACAAAACTGAGATTAACGCTTAAAAGTCAACAAAGCATAACATATGATATCTAGTTATCGCTCATTTAATGTGACATTTAATAATATGTTAACATTTGATGTATTCTTGACAGATTTCAAAACAAAGTCAGTTCAACAAAGAGGGATTTTAGGCCTCTACTATTCCTTAGTTGTCTGTGATTGGATGTATTTTTTTATATATATTTTAGTGTAGAATTATACATATTTATATCTCTCCTTCTGTACTATCTTAGAACTTCTTGGGGATAGAAACAACTGACTTTGAATGAAGGCTATTGCCCACAATAAAGTAATGCAGCCTGAGTTAATTTCTATTACACTACATTTTTTCTTCCAATTTTTATTGCTTATTACAAAATTTTTCCTGGAACCAGGCACCGTGTCACACAACTGTAATCCCAGTGGCTCGGGAGGCTGAGGCAGGAGGATTGCAAGTTGAAAGTCAGCCTAGCAATTTAGTGAGGCCCTAAGCAACCGTCTCTAAAAAATATAAAAAGGGCTGGGGATGTGAGTCAGGGGTTAAGTGTCCCTGGGTTTATTCCCTGAGTTCCAAAACAAAAGATAATTGTTTCCTAGAAAATAGCACACCTTCTTAACTATGACAAATTAACCTTTAAAAAATATCTCTCAATAAATTAACTAATTAAGAATTATCAAAATATTGTACCCTCCATAAAAGGAGATCAAAATTTGCACTATCTATTCAATTACTAAATAAGAAAATGAAATATGTAAGAGAAGAACCTTTCCCTTTACAAAGAATGCCAAACGATAATAAGTCCGTAATAAAGTTTACCTGAAGTTGGAAACTCTTACTGTATTGTTAAGGTATAACAAAATTTCATCTTAACTGATTTTTTAAAATTTTCAAGAGATAATGATTTCTATGGTAATTCGCAAGAAAGTGTGCTATAATCAGCCATTACAATTTCTGCTGTATTTCTATTATTTTCAGTTTCCTTCTCTTCTACTATTTCTCCTGAGCATTTCTACGTTCTGCTGATAAGTGTTAATCATAATGGATAACCCATTTATATTTTGTACATAGCATTTTGTGAAAGACCAATTTTCATCCCTCTCCTGTTCTCTGGCCGGAACTCATATCTGATTTAATTTGTTGTCCTTGAGGTTTGGTTGTTAGTTTCTCAGGTACCTACGAAAACTTCAGGCTAACAGAAAGTATTCAGAGAAAAGTTATTGTGAAAAGATTGTTCTCAGTTCCCCAAACCGAGGGTCATTTACAGCAGCATGACCTTGACAAGTGTCTATAAGTCAAAGAATGTCTTTCCATAAACGATTTGGGGTGACAGGCCCATAACACATTGCACACACAGATTGGATTCCCAGCAGGGCTCATGCTGGCTCACACTTCTTGCCTCACACAGCAATACCAAGAAAGTTAGAGTAAGGAAAAAAGAAATTTCTATCTGCTATCAGGAAAGCAAAATCTTGTACTGCAACAAAGTATGTGAAAAGTGAACATGTAGTCTTATTAATATCAAATTCTGCACCAAGATTCACCATCACATAGCACAGAAGGCATTCACTGATGCCCATGATATCATAAGTGATCATTTTCATTTCTATAAAAAATATCACATTCCTGAACTTGGGAGCTAAGCGTGAAATATTAGACCTACTGTTTCAGAGGTGAATTAAGACCTAAAATGCTTATTCCTCCCCCTGCACACACTGGATGTGGAGTGAGGGAGATAATTAGCTTTTGTGTCCTCTTTATGATGTGTTTTATCTTCCCTATCCAGTCACTTCTCTCCTAGTTAAGCCTTGTTGTCTAATATCTCTTAAATCACACACCATATTGGGGACTCATAAACTTTCGGGTCTGACTCCCGCTTAAAAATGATTTTAAATCCATCAAATTAAATACTTAGGATGTAAAAAAATTTGGATTTATATGAAGTACACTTGTCAATATTAAAATCCCTGGGATGTAATAAGAAATACATATGCATATGTTGTTATCTTTTTAAAACAACATATCTTATGGACTTGGTGGGCCTAATAATTACTATCTGAGTATATAAAGCATTTTTAAGATATATTCAACATTTGTAGGTGAAATAAATATAACTGGTATCTCATTAGTGATAAGGCCACAGGTATCAGGTTTGACAGCTGTTTTTGACATCAACATTTAATTGAAGGAAATGCTGACTGTTCATTGGACTTCCATGAAAGCAAAGATGTACATTGTCCACTCAAACTCTCAAAACCTCTGGTGTGATCCAGGAATGCAAAATGGAAAAACATCCTGTTCTCATATAGAGCCAGTTATCTTCCCCAGTGCACCCAGATGACATCAGTGAGGTGTAAATTATTATGAGGTTATTCAAATGTCCCAAAGTACTAGCTCATGATGAAGACTTTCATGATCCAGTTGCCACAATCACTCCTGAGCACATCTTCTAAAGACATCTTAATCAATGAAGGGCGAGCCAAACTGAATTTATGATGTTTACTTGTATAACGTTATTTCTTGAAGAATATACTTCTCTCACTGTACCTAGTAAATTTTACAATAAAACTAATTTTCTAAAGATAACATAATTTTTAAAAACTATATGAATGTTATAAACAAGTTAAGAAAATAAATTTATTTAAAAATTTTAAAAAATTTAAACCTCACCAATGACTTAAAAATGAATGGGCTTCAGTTTATAGAAACAAACTAGAAATGCATGCACATGCTTGTGTATTTGTATATATACACACACCTAGTTGTATGTTGACAATGATACAGATGAATAGTAACAATCACTAAACAAAACACAATCAAATTATGTTAATTTACATTTTCATCTCAGAAATAACACTTCCATTCATCAATGCCAAGGAAATAATATAAAAACAACACACATATATGATGATGTTCAAAGGAATGTGATTTCTTTAAAAGAATAATTGGAAATAACTATTCTGAGATTAGAGAAATGGGTTTTTTAAATAAACTTAGCAAATAAAACATTAAAATGATAAACATCTAATGTGGCCAAGGATACAGCATATGTGTATATTGCCTGAGTTAGAATCCTAGCTTTACTATCCCATAACCATGAGGCCATATACCACTTATTTACATCTGCTAACTCAAAGTTTCCTCCTATGCAAAAAATGAACCTAATAATAATACTTGGAAGTTATTGTGAAGATGAAATAAAAAAAACTTTAAGCATACAGTAAGCCCTCTGTAAGTTTTGATTACGATTAGGACTATGACTTTCATTATTATTATAGCCATGTAAACACCATAAAGTTTTAAAATAAAAATGCAATAAGAATAAAATAAAAATCATATCATTACATATCATGGATCCACACACCCCTCAAAGGAAAAGTTACTTTTTAAAAGTGCAGTATGTTATCAGAGTGATGAGATTTTATTTGAATTTTATCATATGTTATCGTATCTGACTTTTACTTACTAGTAAACTTGTGGTCTTCAATGCTTAATAATAATTTTTTTATATAATTGTTTTTCCCCCATTTTCTCCTAAATGCCAGTCTCACTTATGTTTCAATAAAACCCTTTTTTCTTGTTTATTTTTCCTATTTTTCACTTATGTCCTTTCTATTGTTTATTTTTATTTGTTCCTATTACTTTATTTGTTCCTATTACTTTACCAAAAACCTTATAATGAAAAACAATTGATAATAGTTGCCTACAGCCTTTGTGAATATTCAAATAAGGGGTATCTTGAGATGACATGTACGTGAGTCTTCCAAATTCTTAAACCATGGATCCAGCCATGACATAATTAATTTCTATTTGATTGTATCAACAGGGAGAACCATTTGTAGAATTATAATGCATATTAATTTTTTATTAATATAAAGTTATTCAATGGTATAGAAATCACTATTCTTTGCCAATTTCTATACTATATAATGTAAAAATATTTCTTGCATTTTTAACTGCATTTAAAATATATTTTTAAAAATGTTTGTTATGACAGTTTATTTGTCTAAAAGGAGACTCAGCATATTTTACATGGTTGTCTAAGTAAAATACTGAGAGATTGGTTTTGTTGTACTTGGGTAAGCCACCTGCTATGAAGGCTATTTATTTTATGGTCACATATGTTAGCATTAGCTGCTTGGAGGAAAGCCATCATTTGTCACATTCTTTCTCTCTTAGAATTCTTCTTCCAACACCTGTGTGGGATGCATGAAAATTTAACAAAAACAACTAAATAAATTGAAAATAAGTATGAGCCAAATGGTTATTGTTCTTTTGGAAGGATAAATTTCTCCAGTGTTTGATTCGTATGTGTACCACTTAGAGTAATGGCCACATTAATTTGTTTGAAAATTGGTAAAACAAATTTGCTTCAGGCTCTGACCTCATATGCCAAGATGAGCCCAGTGTGAATTTGTAGAGTTGAATTATAAACCTCTGAGGAGCAGTTTTATTATGAAAATGCTGATACCACTTCAACTTCAGAAATGTTCATAATCCAGCTGCAATTTTGTTAAAGAAAAGATACAGGTATACTGGCTATTAAAAACTACAGTGTCTTAAAAATAAAGTGGCAAAAAGTGCAGGAAAAAAAAACTGAATGGAGACAGGATTATAGGAAATAAATTATTGAATAAGAAGAAAAATGAGATAATTTCAGAGGATAAATAGCCAAAACTTTTGAAATTTATTTTTAATGAAAATCCAAAATTTGTAGAAGACCCTCATTGTTTTCATGGAGTTCATTGTAAGAAAATCATTTTATAATTTATAGTAAAAATTTTCTGTAGCATTTGATCTCAGATGATTTCAAGTTTGCTTTGAAGTACCAAAGCTTTAAAATGATTACATTAAATTGTTATTGTGCCCCTTGGTTTACATATATGTGTTTTTACTTAGGTAGTATACATGTATGCATAAATTCTCCTAGGATGTAAATTTAATCATTTGGGACCATATGATCATTTGCCTTATAGGACTTTCTGATTTCATTATGCTCTTATTACCCAGAAGAAGTAAGGTAGCAGTCTACTTTAGAATTAAACTCTGTGGGTCAGGCAAGTGTTCTGTCTCTGAACTGTTTCAGTAGCTTTTTAGTTTTATTTTGGGATGAAGTCTTGCTAAATGGCCCAAGGTGAACTTGGCATCCTCCTGCCTCAGCCTTCCAAGAGGCTAGAATTGCAGCCATGTACCACTGTGCCCCATTTACACTTAAATAAATTTTCTACCTCACTTTAGGTTAAAAATGATATTCTCAGAATAGTAACAGCCATGATTTATTGGACATCTATTTGAATTTTATTTTAAATTTCAGAATATTTGTGTATTTACAAATGAGAAACTGAATTTCAGAAAAGTTTCAAATTACACCTGGAATGTACTGGTATAAATTGGCATCATCTGGATTTTAGTTAATAGTTGTTAATTATCAATTTTTATTCAGTAAATGTGTTTAAAATTCATAATCTGAGCCAGGCATGGTGGCACATACCTGTAATCTCAGGGACACAGAAGACTGAGGCAGGAGGAACACAAGTTCCTGGTCAGCTTGAGCAATTCAGCAATACGAAAAACAAAATGGGCTAGGGATGTTGCTTAGTGACAGAATTTCCCTTGGTTCAAACTTCAGTACTGCAAAACAAAAATACAACTAACTAAATACAATAGTAAATAAATAAAATTCACAATTTAAACAGTAAAATAGACAATGTATTTGATTAAACCTTTAGATTTCAATTGTTGAGAAACTGAAAGCATTTAACTGGAATAATGAAGCATCTACTAAAGTTTCAAAAGCATTCTAAGTAGCCACAGGTATTTAATATCTGAATACCTAAAGTAATGTTAAGCATACAATGATAATTTTATGTTCATAATGTGTTTATCTTAGGAGAACTTGGCATTCTTTAACATAAACAAAAATATTTTACTCTTTAGCATAAGAAAATAAAAAGGTTATCAAAAAGCAATGCCAAACCCTTTTTGAAGGTTTAAAATATTATTTGCATATCTTAAATTGCCCACAGATCAAGAGATCATATGGAAAGATACATCAATAAATCAAATATTTCAGTTATATTTATGAAAAAAGCACTGATTGTTTCACTATTTTCTGTTGAATCTTATGAAAATAGTACAGCACCACTGGGCTCAATAGATTAAAACTTAAAATTAAATATATGTTTTTATAGTTAATGTTCTTTTGTGATGGATAAATTACCCATTAGTAGACTGGTGCTAAGAAATTTTCCCTATCATTTCAAAATGTTACAGAGCTGTGAATCTATGGTGGTTTGGAACAGAAGTCTTCAAACTGGGGTATTAGCATTTCTAGTATTAAGCCTCGCAATTTACTTGAGCATGTTATGAGAATTTTAGAACCTGTATAATTCTTAGTATATCAGGGCAAAGAGTTTTTTGTTTACTTTTATTTTCATTTCCAATTTCATAAACTAATATTCAGTTTATACAGTTTTCAATGAGACAAGGATGACAATCAGTGTAACTCATAATGTTTGTTTGTACAACTACCCAAATAATTATATTAAAATTGTTCATTTGTGGGTAAAACAAAATGTCATTTAAATTGAATAAATCCAGGGACAGATGATTAAACGTTTTATGTGTGTAATACATAATAATAGAAACATTAAAATGATGTTATGATTCTATTGTAATATCTCATACTTCACAATGGTTAGTGTGAAATGTAGTCCTGATAATCAATAGTTGTGTTTCATTATTTTAAAAAATGCAGCATTGCTTCAATTTTTATTTGCATATCTTAACATGAGACTCTTGCAAAAAATTTAGCAAATTCCCATCTTTTCCTCAGATGTAAATTGATGCAATAATAATAATATTATAAGATTATTTGAAGACTAAATGATACAATGCACTTATAATTATAATCTCTTACAAAGTGTTTGATATATAGTAAGGGAAAATAAAGATTGAATTCACTCTGATTAATGAAACACAATGAACAATCCATTTCCTTTACTTTATTACAGATAAAAAAATGCAATTTTGATACCCAATTTTGTCAATGTCTAACCAGTTGCTTTCACTATGCCCATTTAAAAGAAAATATAATTTTATTTTCCATTTATTTTTTCTAAATCAGTAAATTTTTCTTTGCACTTGTTTTTCTTATATGTATCTGAAATATATAGAGCAGAAATACCATGCATTAAACTAAATATATCAATATATCATGCATTTCTTATTAATATGATTCTTTACAAATACTTTAAATGGATAAAAAATATGTGGCAACTTTAAATTTTGACCTTTAAAGTGAAATATTTTCCTAGTAATATACAGGTTATTTGGTCAATTTTTATTTTATTTTTATAGTTTTTTGAACTGTATGTTATTTTCCTTTCTTTAAAATGATAATTAAATCATTGATTAAGTATTGTGTGATGGGTTATTTTTCATTTTTATTAGATATTTGTGTTTAGAAAACAGAATTCAAATTAAATAATATACCACAATCACAAATTTGTGGGATCAAAATGGTAACCACTGTATCAGGATTATAAGCTGCTTTTTAAAAGTAAAACACAATTGGAATAATAGAAGTTATTTAATACTTAATGTTGCCTGGTAACTGGGCACCCCCAGAAAGCCACAGTGTTAATGAGAAAGAGGATATATTTATATATTTAGCATCATAACATAAACATTTTAAGTTTATATATATATATATATATATATATATTTTTTTTTTTTTTTTTTTTTTTTTTTTTTTTTTTGGTGGTGCTGGGGATTGAACCCAGGGCCTTGTGCTTGCGAGGCAGCAAGCACTCTACCAACTGAGCTATTTCCCCAGCCCTAAATATTTTTTTACAGTCAATGCTGTGTATAATGAATATCTAGAGGTATTTGTATCTAAAAAATAATGCTATTCATCAGGATATCTTAATTCTTTTGAGTGCTCTACTAAAAGATAGAAACTCATTCATCACTGAAAGTTAAGCTGGAATTAGACGTTAGAGTGTTTGTCTTCACTGGTGACAAGACAGCTCCACACTCTCCCTCCAGCCAGCACGACACTGCTCTGTGCATGGACACTATCTGAATTCACTTTGGAAAAAAAAAAAAAAAAATGCAGAAGCAAGACCTTGTGAGGTGGAGCCTCCAGGAGTTCTTCATAGTTTTCTCTGTCTCATACTAATGCATTTACTATGAGTAATTTAAAGTTTTTGAGAAACCATAATAAGGAATGTGCAGAGCAGTAATAATGTTTGAAAACTACCCTTTTGGAGTTCTTACCAAATAACCAAAGTTCAAAAAAGAACTCAAATTCATTTGCAATTGTGTCTTCCTTTAATTCAATCTTTGGAATTATGGCAGGTTTTTATAGATTTATCTAACTCTAATTATTACCTAAAAGTTAAAACAATCATGTTATATTAAATAACAGGAGATGGGGAAAAGGCTAGAATATGACCACGCCCATCTGTTACCCAGCAAAGACAAGTTTTTTCTTCTTGGGTCATGCTTTTGCTCAAATTCCTTTCAAAGATAGTAATCTTCAATAGCTGAGATCCTAACTCACAATATTTGTGAAAGACTAAAATATTTGTAAATACATAAAATACTACCTCCATTCAGTGTTCTTGAAACAATTTTAAAAATCTCTATTCACATTTGTAAGCCTCATCTTTTACTAAGTACTTACCTTCACCAAGAGAGGACAGTATAATAATTTTAAAAAATGAAGAGGAAGGGGAGGAGGAAGAGAGACAGGAGAGAGTGGGCTTCTAAAATTTTGGGACTAGATTGAAAAGGAACATTGAAAAGGACAAGAAATTAGAGTCAAAATTTTGACTACCAATGTAATAAAGTTTGCTAATAGGGACTATATGAAAATAAACTTTTAAGGAAAAAGGTACAGCGAGACATATGAATTATGAAAATCATTCATGAGATTTACCAGATTGCAGACAAATATTTTATAATACATTTTTTCAATTAAGTTTTTGCTGGGTATATCATGACCTCAGTTAATATTTAAGGATAATGGTTGCAAATGCCCTCCTTTTAGCTTAAGCATCCTAAATATATAAATTACGTGCAGTTTTGTTCATTCTATTATAATTAAAGCAAATATTGGTATTTCTGACAGGAAAACGGCCACTTTTCTTTGTATTGAACTGCATAGTTGTTCCTCTTTATTCTTGGGAGAGTCATTCCAACCCCCACCCACACACACAGACACCAAAGTCTGCTGGATTTCAAGTTCTGTATGTACAGTAGTGTTATATGTTTATAAGACTTACTGCACATCCTCCAGTATACTTTCATTTTTACATTACTTATAACATCCCACAAAATATATGGATCAATTTTGTTTAGGAACGAGTGTCAGGAAAAAAGAATACTTTTTTATTTGTTCAGTAAAGATTCCAATTTTTTCCAAATGTCTTCAAACTCATCATGGATTGACTCTATAGCTATGTAACCCACAGGTATTCAGGACTGACTGTACTTCAAATATAATATACTATTCTAATTATGACATTAAATATTATAACTTTTTCCATAAATACCAAATTTAAATAACCTCATATTACTATATCACAGTTTGTATTTTATTATACTAAATCATACAATAATTTATTAAATTCATCAGATAACAATTGAGAATGTTATTAGTACACGGCCAACACTGTGCTAGATGCTTTGGATATGATGCCAAATATTAAAATTTTTCTTAATGCCTAACAACCAAAGTTAAAGACTAAACAAACACTAAACCTTAGTGAAATTTTGTTCTATGTGGAAAGCAGATATTAATTGTTAATGACAGAAATAACTAAAATTATACTTATTTTAATAAGAGTCTTAATGAAGAATGCTCCAGGTCAATTATAGCATACAATATGCAAGGTCAGAAAGGTCAAAAAAAACTTGCCAGAAAAAGATGCAATCAAACTAAGGCTTCATAGATGAAGAAAAGCTACTTTGGAAAAGAGGGGCAAGGAAAGACATTCCACTGAGAGGGAAAAGCAATCATAAAGAACTCTTGAGAGGAGGAATAAGGGGAGGTGTCAGGGAGCTCAATGAAAGCACCGTGCTGGAGTCTCTGAATCAGGGGGATCATATGATGAGACTGAGATCAGGAAAAGAACAACCCACAGGCAAGTGTCCCAACTCAGCAACAGGAAGCTGCTGCAAAGCAGGTGCTGATGGTTCTTGCAGAGCTAAAGAAAATACTGGCCTTTGGGGAGCTTAGGAAGTGAGTTTTAAAAACTTGTGATTATTTGAATATAGTATGCGAGAGGGAAAGTAGCATAAAAGCTAAACCTTAAGCTTTCAGCTGACTATTTGGATTGCTGAATATAATATTCAGTAATAAAGGGATGTTGAAATAATCATAATAATTTGGGGAAACAGAAAAAAATTCCCCAAATCTGAAGATAAATTTTTATTCAATAAAGTGTTAAAATTCTATTTCTCTCTCTCTCTCTCTCTCTCTCTCTCAGACTGAGATCCGTAACGATGTCAGAGACATTAAAGAAATCACATTAACCATACATAGACAAAATAATTTATCTATATATTGTATGTCCCCCATTCTTGTTTTGTTTTTCACTTCCACATTTTTGAAATTAGAACATATCTAACATCAGATAATCAATATTAGTATCCCAATTTTTTTTCATTATTTCTTTTTTATCCCTGAAGAACTGCCCTTCAATGGATGAAATATCTTCAAAAATGAGTCAATTGAGAACCAAGAAAATCATATATTCATCAAGTCACTCAAATAAGAAGGGATGGCAACAGTAATCATGAACTGCATTTATTGAGATCCTGTTTTGAAAGACAAATTTAATAATGTCTATAATGTTAAGAAAAACATGTTATTTTAAGCTATGATTTTATTTGGGAAATTTAGAAAACTACCCATATGTTCATTATTATACACTGCTTTTAGGAATATGTTTAAAAGTATTTTAATCACAAGAAAGTGGGTCTACATTTCTTTCTACTATTTGGGTAATGTTCAACTTCTTTAAAAATTTTCTGGTAAGTAATATTTCCCCAAAGGGTAGATTCAACACAGCACTACTAAGATATTTTTAATGCAGATGTGGGCCTGTGGTCAGTACTGTTTTGTTTTGCTTTTATTTCTATGCTCAGAGCACCTTTGTTCTTGTAGAGTTATTTTCTTTGATTTTATATATTGACTAATGATTATGGAGAAGTTCTACATGTGAGGTGTCCATCTAAGAGGGTTTTGTGTTGTTGTTGTTATTAATTAGATCACTTAAAATATACCAGCCCTATTTTTCTTACCCCTGCCTTACAGAACCAAGCCAGAGAGAGGTTAAGGAATGATGTTATTTTCATGTAGCTCATAGTAACAGAGTCAAGGAAGAGAAAATAAAAATTTCCTGCACATGTATCTTATTTCTCAACATGTGCAGCAATTCCAGTGTTCACGGTTTTCTCAAAATTTAGTAACTTGCACAATATTATTGAGCAGATTCCCTTCCTCAACAAATCTTGTCCCACTCGCCTGTATCTTATCTTTCCAACTTTCTATCAGTCTCAGGAGACAGTCCAATAATGAACCCTTCCTCTGCATTCTCCACAATCTAGCTCCTCCCAAGTGAATTCGGCCTCATTCAATGAAATCTCATCCTCACCTATCTTAAAACAAAGAAGTAAACAAAAGTGAATACAATAATGAATTAGCTTTTCAACTGCTTCCCCTGGCTGTTATCCAGTCTAGTCCCATGTCTTCGGTTAATATTCTCTGTGTTTCCATTCTTAAGTTTTTCTGGTTTTGGAAACTGTTGAAATCTGCCTTCTTCCTTCAGTATTTGACGCATATGCTAAGATTGTTTCCAAATTCCATGAGAATATTTTATTCCATTTTTCTCTGCCCGTTGCTAGCATTTACCTTTGCAGGTCACTTTTACTCTCCTAGAAGAACATTATCCTCTGACCTTGGTTCCCATGTTCACTGCCGTCATCTAAGGTGCCATCACTACTTTCTGCAATGGCTTTTTAACTGGTCTCCCTTCCATTACATACAAGCCCTATCTTATCATTTCTCCTGGAGTTTCCAGACAGAGTTCTTTATGCCACATTCTTATAATGCCTGCTATCTGTTCGAAAGCCACCAAAAGACATTTTCCATTCTTAGCAATTGTATGAGTATTTTTTCTCAAACATGATTATGCCAAAATATCCTTTTCTAAAGGCTCTTCTACCAACATGCTGTTGTCATTTATACACAGAGACAAAGTCTAATTTGCCTTTCAAGAATATAGATTAGATTTAGTGACTCTCTTCTAATGACTAATAAGTAGTAAAAGAGCACTGGATGATTATAAAACTGAGTTATAAAAGGCAAAACATACCAATAAAACCCAGTATCCACCCAAACAGATGCTAATCACAGTCTCAACTGAGTTCTCAAGTGACAGCCAGCATCAGCTAACTGCCCAACAAGTGAGTACTGGGGACGTCAGAGGATTCTGAGGGCTGATGATGAATGGAGTAGTGGTGAATTTTTCCTGCCAAGCTCTATCCAAAGTGCAGATTTCTGAATATTTTCATTGTTTTAAGCCACTAGATTTTGGATTTTTATTTCTTATATAGACATACACAAACAACCAAGAAATCTTAATCTTTAACCTAATCTTCCACTCCACTGAATTGTATTAAACTGTCTGCGCTTTCCCATAGATACCATATTTTCAAAGATCTGGAGACATTTGCAAATTATACCCAGTTCTTTCCTGAACACTTCCCAACCATCTCACCATTTCTGGAGAAATACTATTAAGATTTAATTCATGACACTACTTCTAAGTGCCTTCCCATAGCCCCCAGTTTGCACTAGAATTCCATTCTCTCTTTCACCTTAACATCAAATATAACTCATATTGGATTAATACAGAAATTGATGAATGATCTGTAATTATAGTTCATGTAATTAATACATACAATCTACCAAAATACGGTCATCAAAAGGATGTAAATTATTTGTTGCATTTCTAGGAAAAATCAGCCTTACTAGCTAGTATCAATTTCAGTACCTTAAATGTAAGCTGTCAGTAACAACTGAAGCATTATTAGCTCTGCTCTGTTTGTTTTTATCCTCTGGAGAAATATAGTTGGATGATGATTCCATTCAGGAATAGTAATCGTATCACATCAGACACCTAGGAAGTAGCCACAACACTGACATTTTACTGTTGCCTTCAAATTCTATTAAAAGTAAACCATTTCCTTGTGGCTCTTTGATGTGTAGAAATGTTCTTCTCAGAGATTTGAGTCATGGATACAGATCTTGCTTTGTAAACTTAATCTCCTCACAGTTCATCTCTTCTGTCTGTGCTCTCATTCTCTCTCTGAATTCCACCTCTTCTACCACCTTATCTCCTTTCCCCCATGTAGCTTTTTCCAATCATATTCTTTCATGACCATGCCACTCTCTTTCTTCTCTTCCCTATGAGTTCATACCCTCTGGGTACACCTGTGGCAATTGTTATGCTTCCTTTAACCATGACAGATAATTCACAGGGGTCCTGGGAAAAGCTCTATGACTCTAACAGTCACAGCTGTTCTATGAATTTAAAATTAATTGACACTATGGTTCAGTGATACTTTTGTCACTTTCCTCAGTAAAAAAAGATATTGGTTGTGTAAGCCTATTTATATGATGACATATTCTTTGGATACTCACAGAAAAATTGCACAATTTATATACTCTTTATTACAGATAAATTTCAAGTTTTAAATTTCATACTTAGAAAATGGCAAATTTTGGATAGGAACAATAGATTGCTGAGGGAAATCCTATACAATGTGAGATTAGATTTGGGCACAACATGACTTTTTAAATATAACTTATTTATTTCTTTAGGCAATGCCGGGGACCAAACAGAGGGCCTTTTGCACACGGGGGAAGAGCTCTGCCACTGAGCCATACATAGCCCATAACAGGACATTTTTAATGACATCGTCCTTATTTTCATTTTAAATGCAAATGATTAAAGAGAATTCAGGTGTTTATCATAATGCTTAGATAGTTTTCTAATCATCAAAAGTACATCAATTCAGATATGGGTGGTATAATAAAAAAAACAGTTAATGTATAGCTATATAATTTGGAGAATATTCAAGAACCTTGAAAATACTATTAGATTTCTCAGTAAATAAAAGTATAATTCTCCAAATAAATATTCTTATCCTAAGTTTTTCACTTCTCTTTTTAATTTTCATGTTATATTTCATTCATTGGGGTCAGCCAAGAATGTGGTATCCAGAGTGATCATGTCCAATCAGTCAAGTAAAAATAGACTTTTCAGCATGTATTTATGCACAAATGCCCTTTGTATAAGACAAGGAAGGACTACAGAGGTTGCAAATGCATTCTTTTCTCTCTGATTTGAAATATCCTCTGAAATTGTTTGGGAATTCTGAAAATGCTCCTGGGAATCTCTTGGTATTTAGAGTTTGAAATATTAATGATTAAAAATAATCCAAGACGTGAAAACGAGATATTCTTGACATTAAAGTGATCTGCCTTACAGAAGGTAGATTACCAAATTCAAGCTTGTGAGGCTTCACATAAAGATACTGAATTTTTAATGGACCATGGAGGATTTGTTAATTTAAGTTTGAGCACTTATCTTCCCCTTAATCCGAACATTTGTTTAAAACCAGTTATGCTTTACACATATTTTTCATCCCAAATGACAATTTTTTCTATAATAAAAGAATGCACTAGACACTAAGAGTTAATTTTTTATGTCAAAGGACTTATGGATATGGAGAAGAAATAGAGTTCAAAGTTGTCAAATTCTTTTCTCCATGCACCCATGAGTAGGGTCCCTATCCCTGTGTGCTCATGTGAAATGTTATGAAGCTTTATTCAAGCAGTGGACATTGGAGTTATTTAAATTAAGGAGTCCATGAGAGAAGAAGGGGGATTCACCATATGTTTAATGGATATTTGGTAACCCAAGTAGATTTTATAAATTTTCAGTGTTAGTCTGAACTTTGTAACCACTTTATGAACCTTAGTAAGACAAGTAAATTCTCTGGAACTATTTCTGATCCCTAGGGTTGTTATGAAATAACAGGGAAGGTCTTTTTAGAATTAAAATATATGAGTCTTAGGTATGTACTTATGGATAATTATACACGTATTTTAAAATGTAATTTGGTTCAGAAATTTTATTTATGTAATTGAGAAAACTGATGTGATTAATTCATAGATCTTAATCATTATCTTAAAAGTTTTTGAATGTTAAATATTATTTATTTCCTCATAATAATACCAATTTCATTAAATAAATATTCATCCCATTCTGCTGAAAATCATCAAAATATCTATGGAAAAATTGATCACAACAAAAGCTTATAAGTAAAAATATTTCCAAAAAGCAGAAAAGTAAAAAAGTGAATTTAATTTCTAATGTTTATTTGAAAAATTATCTTCTTAAATCTTCATTGAGAGATTGTATTATACAAATTTTCCATACATCACATTTACTAATGACTTACTAAGGAATTATATGTTTGACCTAAATTAAGAAGTTGTTTAGAATAAAAACAAAATGTTGAGCCAGGCATGGTGGCACACACCTATAATCCCAGTGGCTTGGGAAGCTGAGGAAGGAGGATTGCAAGTTCAAAGCCAGCCTCATATTTAGTGAGGCCCTAAGCAACTTAGCAAGACCATCTCAACAAACAAACAAACAAAATAACAGCAACAACAAAACACCCCCAAATCTTTTAAAGGGCTGGAATCTGGCTTACTGGTTAAGCGCCCCTGGATTTAAACCCTGGTACAAAAAAAAAAAAAAAAAAAAAGTCGAATATTATTTCTCTTGTTTCTTTTCTTTTTAAGGATTTAGCTAAAAAGATTTAATGTTTTATTTTAGTAATAATTCCATTTTATTATTTAGCAATATCCCATCTTAAATTTTTAGACTTATGGGTTATTAAGGTCACCTTACTTAGAGCTTGAAGTTACATTTAAGTGAAGCATTGAAAAAAGTATTTTAGACTACAAAAATACTAAGGCTGGTATTACGTCTCAATGATAATTGTATCTTCTCCAGCGCCTACCATAGGATACACTATTAACAGCCATTTATATTTTCATTCATTAACTGTGTTGTAGAATCACATCACATCAAGTAGACCTCAAAATGTAATTTTTACTTAAAAGGAAAAAATATTTGTTGTATCATTTGGGTGGATGTGAGTACTCATTATCTAGATGGCTAGTGTAAATTTTGATGTGAATTGGCAGTCTCAAGATCAACCTTTAGATTCAGCTGATAAATCTCTGCTGCTTTGGGTCTTCTTATTGTATGACTAAAACACTAATCAAATCCCCCTTCATCACAGCAAAATTCCTTTCAACTGTTCAGGTCACAAATCTTCCTGCTATTTTTATTCATTGATTTTGATGAACTTAACAGTAGGATAATAAATTTGGGCAATTTCTCTGTGAACCGCAGTTCCCTCACTAATATGGACCTGCAGCAGAGGCTCCATCCAGATCTCATGAGCTTCCCTTGGGGAACACTTCCT
The DNA here is from genome assembly GCF_902686455.1 of Sciurus vulgaris. Classification (NCBI taxonomy): domain Eukaryota; kingdom Metazoa; phylum Chordata; class Mammalia; order Rodentia; family Sciuridae; genus Sciurus; species Sciurus vulgaris. Next base: position 153,302,100 of record NC_136466.1, read on the forward strand.
CCACTCCCAGACACATTTTTAAAAAAATAGGGTTTCTACGTACGTATATGAGTTTACTATAGTGAAGTTCACCATCACGTACAGCCACAAGATGCTAACAATAAAATAAGCTAAAAGTAAATACCTGAAAGATCAGTAGAGTAGAGCAAAGAGAAGAGGGAAAGGAGAGCTACTGGGACTGAATTAGAGCAAATTATATTCCATGTCTTTATAATTATGTCAAAATTATGTTATATATAACCTGAATCCCAATGTTATTGTAATATTTCTAATTTCAGTTCACAGTGGTGATGTTCTTCTTGTTCTTATTCATCAAATCCTTCAATAAATTCCATATAGTTCCTGAAAAATGCATCTTTAATCCACTCAAAGCCACTTGTCTCTTTTGTTTGGAAACCACTCTCCAGATATCACCCAGCTTTCATCCTGGGCCCTCTATCTTCATAATTTCACAAGGATCATATTTGTGTTCATGTTTAAGTCATTATCTTTATTAACTTTGTGGTTTTAACCTCCTAATGAATTGCAAGAGATGAGTTGAAATTCTCCACAATGGTTATAATTTTGTTGATGAGTATAAATTTGCCAAATTTTCTGTATTTCAAAGCAGAGCAGAGCCTTCCTCTTCTTAAACACTGTAATGACTTTTCATTTATCCAGGAATAAAACCCTAAATCTAAACTATAATCGGTAATGTCTCACATAGTTCTTCTTCCGAAGACCCTTCTCCTGGAACACCTCTGGAGACACAAGTTCTAGCTACAATCGTCTCCCTGCCATTGTTAACATGGTAGCAAGTCCTGCCTCAGGGACTTCATTTGCTGTTCCCTCCATTTGCTTTCCAGAAAAATCTGGGAAAATTTTTCTTGATACCTGTGTACATCATTTCTGATGGCTTTTTGTTCAAATAATAAATTACAGAAAGCATTCTCTGACCTTGCTAAATAGATTAATATATAGCCTCTCTCTGCTCTTTCTCTCCAATATCCTGACCTGCTCGGTTTCTCTATGGTCAGAACGATGCAATATCTTATACATTTATGTTTACCCTCACTAAAAAGATATGGTCCATTGTACTGGAATATATGTATATGTACATACATATATATATATATTCAGTCTTTTTTTGAGCTGTGCTTCTTTCCCCAGTCCTTGAAGTGTACTGGACAAGAATTCAATAACACTTGCTGAATAGTACAGGACAAGAATTCAATAACACTTGCTGATGTCTGAGTGCCTAGCATCTAACTCATAATCCTACTCATTCAACCTCTTTGGTTTAAAGAATTAGCTGAAAACAAGAAGCTATTTTTGAAACATATTTGTTGCTGTTACTATATGACAAGCTCTTCATGAACCTGTGTTTATTTTGTATGAACTTAAATAATTGAAGTGGAAAACAACTATCTCCATTGTACATGTACACAAAAACTTTAAGATATTGAATCATTTTTCAGAGATCATATATTTCAATTCGGGAGAAAATGTTAACAAATTTCTGTTTTGTAATTGCAATTTTGACCCTTAAATCCATGCTCCTTACCATTTGCCTCTGATATTAAATGTTAAATTAAAAGTTTAACATTAAAGAAAAACATCTGAATTGCCATTTGTGAGTGATTTGATCTTTTATTTCCACTATCAAATCACATTGGATTTCTTAAAATGATCCAATAATCAACATTTCACATACTATTTTTCTTCTTTATCTCCTGCTTTGTATGTGTTATTTTTCTCTCTCCCTAATCCCTTTCCCTCATTTTCCTACTTTTCCTTACATCTGATTTCTACTTTAACCGCACCTAGAATTTTCATGATACATTTCTTTAAACAGCACTATTTACACAACATTCTAGTGATTTGTCCAGTAACTTCTTGCACTAAGATCTTTTTCCAAATGCAGCTATTTAATTCAAAATTCTGTTATGAGTAAAGGAAGGGATAATGCCTTGTTCCTGGGTTTTGGAAAATTTTACAGATTCACATCTCAGAGAGTGAGTCATCTGTAATGCTTTATTCAAAGCCCAGTCAAGAAATAACACAAAGACAAGTAGCTCTACGTATAGCAGTTATTTAATATCTAATATCACAGGTACTGGACAGTTAGGAAAGAGAGAGAGAGAGAGAGAGAGAAATAATCAGAGCTTAAACCTGAAGCAAAAAAAAAAAATATATATATATATATATATATCATCTACAACATAGAACAAGACTGAGAGAAATGAAGAGGACTTAACAAAGCCAGCATCTCAGCTGAACCAACCGCAGAATTATTGCTCAACATCTGTGGATGGATGGACGGTGGCCTGGAGGCAGCTGGAATCTCTCAGGGGACTGAAGAAGGCTGCCACTGATAAAGCCAAGAAAAGATGCACACTAGAACTGCCTGTCACTGTTTGGAGTGTACTGCATTGGTGGAGTAGGCTCAAGGAAGAGACCCCTGCCTTACCCTGACCAAAGCACCCCAGTACATCCAGTCTTCCACTAGGAAAACTGGGGAAGGAATCAGGAAGAGGTCCACGATGGTTCTAGTCCTAATATTATAATACACACTTAGGGAGAGTGGATTAAGGGATAAAAAATTACAATATGGACATAATTTTCTATTATTTTGGCATGGCCGTGTTAAATTTAATGATCTGAAAGTTAAGTTTCTGAGTTTTATTAGTTGCACTTCATGCTAAAATGCCTGCAGAGAGTGGTGATTTAATATAATGATCTGGAATGAAAGTGGCATTTTAAAATAAATTAAAATGCAAACATATCTGTATCAATCTATTTATAAATATGTCAATAAATTGGTTTAAACATCCAGTGCCATTAATATATCTTTGTAAGTTTTAAATAATTTCATTTTTTTTTCATATTTGAGGACCCACTATATGCTTTTTAAAATATTCTTACTGGTTAACTACAATTTATTGAAAATACAAGAAATTTTTCACTTTCTGATTAGGAATAAGACCCTGGGTTAGGTTAAAATAGATATAAATAAAATATACAGTGCATATCAGTGTTACTAATTTTATTGCTTATTATAAAAACAATGCTATTAAAAGGTAGTTAAGAAAATGTTGGTGAACATATTATTACATTCCTGTCCCTGTAAATGACAGTACTAAATACTGCTCAACCATTTAATACATGACTTAAATGTTATGAAAAATTTTAATGACCACAAAAAGAATATGAATATTCCAGATACAACTTCAAGAAATTAATTACACAATTTATTTTAATTTTTTTTATTTTTACCACAATTGAAACTCTAGGTATTTGATTATAATTAATTCAGTTTATAGTGTACATTTATAGATATTACCAAAATATTTGAATTAACCTTCTCTTAGCCACAATGACCAGTAATCTGGAGCCTCCCCCAATTTTTTTGTATTAGAGATTTAACCCAGGGGCACTTAATCACCAAGCCACACTCCCAACACCATTTTTATGTTTTACTTTGAATCAGGGTTTTGCTAAGTTGCTGAGGCTGACTTTGAACTTGAGATCCTCCTGCCTCAGGCTCCTGAACCCACAGGAGCCATTTGTTTTGATAGATCTTGTATTTAGTCTAATATAGAGTAGGTCCAACAAATCTTTGTTGTTCCACTCATTTCTTTGTTGAGCAACATAATCTATAATATAGTAGAGAAAATATAAGAATTACATAAAATATACTTCAAGGGCATATATTTTCTTTTTAAAAATAATTGCCAGAGTAATGTGGTATGGCTTTTGTGGAAAACCAATTTTTATATGTCATCAATATTTTAATAAACTGTGTCTATAATAACATTTTGTCAACCTTTAGAATAGAAGCTACAGAAACTTATACTAAGGAAGAAAATGTAAGGACTGCAAGAAACGGTATTGGGAAAGATTCTGCTACTGCTATTGCAAATATTGTAGAAGGAACTGGAATTGCATTAGTTTAGATGAACTCTAAAATTCTAGTTAAGGTAGAAGGGAAATGATAAAAGAAAAAAAGTGTTTTTTTTTTTTTTTGGTTTTTTTTTTTTTGCTGAATTACTCAGAGCATTTGTTACTTCCTAGGTCTTCAGTCTGTAGACTTGAATTGCTTCGCTACCTCATGTAGTATTTTTGGTTTAACTTGTGATTATAACTACTTTGGCAAGTCAACATTCCACCTGAAATATTGTTTCTTTTCCAGTTTAATTTCATCAACAGTATTAAATTACAAGTCCCTACAACCAAAAGGACGATAATATATAGAATGTGACATCTCTCCCTTTTCCTAAGAGGCAGTGAATATTGTAATCCTGATTTGAATTTTAATATATTTTAACATTGAGTCTTAGAGTGACAGATTTGTGAGGGGTCTTATTTAACATTTATTCCTTCCTGTCTCTCCTCCTTTTCATAGAATTCCAGTGTTGTTCAGTGTTCTTTGCTCCTTCACAGTGCTCTGTGCCTCATGGATGCTTATCAATACATAACTCTAAAATGAATTTATTGAGTAATCCTATTTCCTGAAAAGGAAATTCATTTCAGATGGGCTGTGCCTGATTCTAGTTAGGAAACTCACTTGGAATTTTCAGGGGAAATAGCAAGGCTTCAAAGATATAGGGTAAGCCGGAAGAGGAAGTCATTCCTCTTTTTCTCTATGGGTATGGGTGTATCTATGGACTATGCTGTCATCAGCCTAAGGAAGAGCCAACAACTTTACTCATTTTTATGTAATTAATGTCCATTTTTCTTAAGATAAGACTCCTTGATACAAAAATCTATTTATTTCCATTCTTTCATGTTTTTTACCATTTTCCTGAAGAATATTTTCTAAGGATAATTCACGGGAAATTATTTTTTTTCCCTAACATCCAAATTTAAGATGTAATCATTTTGAGAAGAAACTTTTTCAGTATCTTCTTCAGTACTAAAATTTTAGCAATATCTGATACCTAAGGTTATGAAGTTTTGGTGCTTAGTCAAAAGCTCTACTACCTCTCAAATTAACAAGCTAACCCTAAATGTGTGTCTGAATGAAAATAAGTGAAGAAAGGTTCTTCCTGTTTTATGTTATGACTTTTGGATTCAACTTCTAGTGCATGGATTTCTCTTGGCAAACTTGACCTCGTTATGTCCATTTTGACTCTTAAATTTGCAAACATCTTCCTACACACCTAAGATAAAACAGTTTTTGTTTACCTCTTAGCAAGGAAAAACGTCCCCAGTGCCGTTACTTTCCTTCCCATTACCTGCCCATTATCTGTTAGCACTGAGGATTGTTCGAGTGGTCTATAAGACATCCAAGATTGTTTATTATCCACTTCAATTACTATCATTATCAAACTTTGGGAAAAAAAAAAAAAAAAAACACAGATTGTTTTACAAGTACTACTACTGCTTCTAGCTGAAATAATCAGTGTGTTGTACAGGTTTCATGAGGAAAAGTCATACATGTGACAAATTATGTTTGCCTACTGTTAAACACATGTAATCTCAGAGAAGCTCTTCCCAGAGGTAGCAGGTGTACGGTCTCCTTGTGTTGTTTTAGGAGCGGAATCTGTTTTAAATACTGCCTAGAGAAGGTGGTCTGCTCTTGAAGCTCCTTCAGGAGTTGGCATTCAGAACAGGGTCAGTCAAGGAGGATGCTGGCTTTGTGCCTGAATTTTCTGTTATGTTTGGTTCAATTAGATTCAAATATACAAAACATGCCAGTGAAAAGAGAAGGTCAATCACTTGGAAATCATATTAGCAATAACTTGGAGGTAATTTTTGCTGTGTACAGTCTACCTACACTACAAGTACAAGAATTAAGAAGAGCAGTATAATAAGTCATTTGCCACCACATAAAGTAGAATGTATTAGAGTCCAGTTAATATTTTCTGTATTGTAACAAGGGCTTCATGATATTATAATATGACCTGCTCAGTACATATTCTTCATCAACTTTTCTTTGTCAGAGTGAATTTATACACACTCCATCAATATCATAATTTATAAACTCTTTCACTATTCAGTTTTCACAGAAAAACTCTCTTAGTTCAAGATGCTTTAACAAAAGTACCATCAGATGTATCACATATAGAAGCATGTATCTTTACTCAGAGTTATGGAGGCTGGCAAGATCAATTAAGGCATTTCAATATCTGCTGAGGGCTCCTATCTCAGAGGCAGCTGAGGAGCATGCTGGCTCTGTGCCTTAATTTTCTGTTATGTTTAGTTCAATTAGATTTAAATATATGAAACATGCCAGTGAGAAGAGAAGGTCAATCATTTGGAAACAATAATAGCAATAACTTGGAGGAAATATTTTCTCTGTCCAGTCTACCTATACTACTACTTATACTTGTAGAAAGTAGTTGGACAAGTAGTGGTGTGAGTGGATCAAACCTCAATTCACTTCTCGCTGCATTCTCTCACAAGCTGGAAGGTGAAGGCAGTTCCCTGGAGCATCTTTTAGGACAGCACTAATCCCATTCCCCACTTGCAAAAATCACCACCTTCAGGGTGAAGAATTCGACATATGAAATTAGAGGGACACAAACCTTCAGACTAAACTGAAGTCAAAAGGGGAAACAATTTGGGTGAAGAAGTTGAAAAATCAGACCACTAGCATTTTTTAAAAATATTTTCAAGATGAATGTGTATCATTCCCTTTTGTTTATACTAACTACCCCATTCATTCTTTAGATCTGATATCGTTTACTGTACTATGATTCTAAAGTTTTTAAAAAATTACCCTTATTGTTTACTAAGGGAGTATATTTGAAGCAATATTACACATATAAAATTATTTATTGTTTTAATTGAAGGTGCCAATCTGTACCTGTTTACCTTATATACTAATTATCTCATGGCATACTATAATCTGTGGATATATTTTTAAATAGCATATATATAAAAATAACCATTTCTAGCACAATATTCCAAGTCCACACACACACACACACACACACACACATACACACACACACACATATAAATTTGTTACTCCCCAAATATTTTAAAATAAATTTTAAGTTTTAGCATATACATGAAATGAAACAAACTTACATATAAATAAAATGATGATCTAAAATTTAGGTATGTGAAAATAGTAATATATTATTTCTCTAGGATAATTGAATATTATTTCATGTGCTTTTAAGTCATTCTGAATATGTCTCCCTCTTTACACTATATCATCTGTGTACATCTTGTCTCAGGATTTTATTGTTTTGCAGGATATGTTTGTATGAATGTGTTTTATTGGTTTGTATGTATATCCTTATAATAAAAATATCATTTTGTCTTTCAAACTTAGAAGATATTATATTTTGTTATTTATATTTTTAATTTATGATTTTCCATTTTATATTAACATATTTTTCTATGTCCTTTATGGCATCAGAGTTTATTGTTTTTCATAGAAATGTAAAAGACAAATAAATAGCTATACAGATACATATGTTGAAACATGGACGGATTTAAGCTTAAGGGGTGTAGGTTAATTGTAGAGACTCGCTTAGCAAGTACAAGCCTTGGATAAAATCCCTAATAACCACTCCCTCCCACCCCGCCCCAAAACAAAAGAGTGAGAAGAACGAATCGAAGGCAGTATAAATATAGATCCACCTGCATTCATAATGTGTTTTTTTACATTGTTGTCTAATTTTTATGTTTATTACATGGTATCAGTTAAGGTAATTAAGTATACTAAAAGTGATACTTAAAAGACATTTGCAGTCAAATGAATTTGATAATCTACAAGATGCATTTTTTAAAAGGACAGAAACTGACTATTGTCCTAATATTTTATTTTCTTCACTTTCAATTTTCCATACCAGATCTTTAAAATATAGGCATGGAAACTTGGCTTTGTGTAAACTAATTCAAATTGATCATATGCATTTATTAATAAATGAGAAAGTTGGGCTTGTGGAATGACAATTATTTCAGAGGATGGAATCTAGTCACTTGGGGTTCATGTCAAAGTTTGCTTACTATGATTATAAGACAAAGTAGCGTCAACCCATTGAGTTTCAACTAAACTCCTATAAAATATGAGTCACATTTCTGCGTGTTGTCTTGGAATTTATAGGCCTTATCTAGTTTTCCTTGTCCAACTTTATATCATTCACTATCAAAAATATAGCTATGACACTGATAAAATGTTGCTGTTCCTCTCGTTCAAAAAAAAAAAAAAATACTGTACCTTAGGAGAGTCTCTCTATAAAACACTATTCTGACTCTGAAGAAATGACATTTGGTGTTTGATCACTCACATTAATATTGTTTTATTTTTACATCAAACAGTAAAAAAGCAGTAACATTGACTTACTGATGACATTTTTATTAGTAAACTGTGGGCTTGAGAGGATGCTTCCAGTTTACTGGACAAAGTAGAAGCTGAGAAGTTAGGATTTGCTTGAAACATTCAGTGACTTGACAGGAGTGAAATTTCCTTTTAGCCATGCCCTGAGATCCCTATGTCTCATATAAAATTGCCACAAAAAGAATGAGGTTGACATTTCTGATATCACAAATTTCAATAAGTAAACATTGAAGGGAAGCCATAATCATTAGCTGTAAGAGAGAGAACGTGCATGCAGCTCTCTATTATGAAGGTAAAGTGTTTTCTTTTTACACTGGTTGGATCATCTACAAATTAAAATAACCATTTTTAGCACAATTGTCCAATGGAAAAGCACTTCAGAACAATTTTAAGAACTGTTAGAAGAGTCAGCTATTAAAAAAATTGTTACTGTTTTCTCAGTAACCATGGTTTGTCATTGTTGATATACTCCCAAAGGTCTGCTAGATATAGTGGTTCGCTGCTAAGTAGGCAATTATTAATAGCAAGTAGGACCATTTATATTTCATTCACTTAATAGTTTTTACCACTTATAGTTTTTAAGACTTTCATTTTCCCTATTATTTCTAGGAAATTATTTATAATACAAACTCATAATTTCATAACTCAAAGTTGCATTACAGAGGTATTCAAAAATATTTCAAAGCAATTTAAAAAATATTATTGCTACATACATCTCTTAGGAAATTAAAATAAAATTTATGGAAGTGTGTATTGTTTAAAATCCATGAAAATAACTCATATTTTGTTAAGGTCCAACAAAACAAATAGAAAATAGATAAAAAAATCAGTGTTCCTTTCTAGTTATTTCAAAGTATCTTAGATTTAAAATGCAATGAATTTAGGATGTGTCTGTGATCCTTAAGAATGTAAATCGCTAATATGGATTATGTTTAAAGGGAAAAATAAAAACACAAGTGTCTTTGTCAATAGGTTAGGGAATATATAAACTGTCTTCTGAAATGGTTCTATTTTTATTTATGCTAATCCTTCTGTAAGGGACATTCATGTTTCTTTATGTGCAATGTAAATTTCCACTCTTCTGAATTCATTCATTGTAGTAATGCTTTTAGATTGATATATGGATAGATAATTCATTCATGAGGTTGGTTTTGTCATTGCAATTGAAGCAGGTCAAGCAAGAGTTGTGTTTTTGTATTTGTAT